>NC_139027.1:113526978-114929351 GCF_964662115.1 Mustela nivalis
GGTTGCCTTCACAGAGATAAAGGCTTCCTTGAGGTGGGCTCCAGCCCTGCGCCTACCAAATAAGAAAAACCCTTCCATCTCTTTATACACAAAAAAGAACTCGGGGTACCTACCCAGACTATTGGGCCCTGGCAGAGGCCAGCTGCATATCTGTCAAAGCAACTGGACTCTGTGGCAGCAGGATAGCCACCGTGCCTCAGGGTGCTAGCAGTCACAGTCCTACTCATTAAGGAGGCAGACAAGCTCACCCCAGGGTAAGAACTTAATGTCAAGGTTCCTCATACAGTTGCGACCCTCATGAACACACAGGGACACCGCCTCCTTTCCAACTCTCGGCTAACACAACACCAAGGGCTCCTCTGCAAGAATCCAAAACAGTAAGGACATTAAACCCAGCAACCTTTTTCCCAACGGAAGAAGGGGAACCAGACGATAACTGTTACAAAGTAACTGATAAAGTCTATGCAAGCTGTCCAGGCTTATAGGATCAAGCCATAAAAAATCCAGAGCTTGTGCTGTTCAGTGATGGCAGAAGTCTCCTACAAGAAGGTGCCCAGAAAGCAGATTATGCAGTGACCACAAGCACTGAAGTCTTAGATGCTAAGGCATTACCAGCTGCACAGTCAGCCCCACAGGCGGAACTATACACCTTAGTCGGAGCCCTCACCTTCAATGAAGGCAAGTGGGTCAACATCCACACTGACTTGGTTCGTCTTTGCTACTGTGCATATACAGGGGGCCATCTACAAGGAGAGGGGCCTTCTAACTGCCGCAGAAAAAGCTATCAAAAACAAAGAAGAGATACTAAAACTCCTCGAAGCCATCTGGCTTCCCAGAGAAGTAGCAATCCTGCACTGTAAAAGACACCTGAAAGGAGACAACTCCATAGCACGGGGAAATCACCTGGCAGATGAAGCTGCCAAGACCACAGCCAGTAAGGACATGGCTGAGGGGGCCACCTGGACTAAAAAGAGTTGGTGGAGGATGCCAGATGGGCATGTCTTCATCTCAACAGCAACAGGAAGACATCTAGTCAAAAAATATCACAAACTCACCCACCTAGAAAAAACTGCTTTAGAAGCCCTCCAAAAAGTACTACTACATCAGCCAGCACTATGTCGAGCAGCCAGTGAGCAATGCATAACATGTGCTAAAAATAATGTTCGACCTGCACCGCAGCCCCCGCCTGCCAGGTGTCCTGGGATGGAAGTAACCCCTTTCAAAGATCTAGAAATAGACTTCACAAACGTGCAGCCAAGCAGTGGATTCACTGCTAGTGAATCCACTGGTAAAAGTATACATATTCTCTGGATGGGTCAAAATCTTCCCGACCAGGATGGAGTGAAGCCGGGAAGTAGCCAAAGTCCTCTTGTGGGAGATCGTGCCTCAGTTCAGCCTGCCACTAACAATCCATAGTGACAGTGGGCCCACACTGTAGCAGACATTGTACAGGTCTTAACCAAGTCTTTCAGCATCACCTGGAGACTCCACACTGCCTACCAGCCCCAAAGCTCAGGGAAAACAGCAAATGAATCACACCCTCAAGGGAACCTTAGCAAAGTTTTGTCAGGAGACTAGCCTTCCATAGCCAAATCTGCTACCCCCACTCCTACATGCCTGCTGCACACCTGGGACTCTACATTACTCCCCTTTCAAATTAGCATATGGATGGCCTCCCCCATGCCTGGGGAGTCTTCCAGGAAACTTCCATCAAAAATTGGAGATTAAAACAAAACAAAACAAAATGAAACAAAACAAAGCAAACCCTTCAGGCCCTGGGACCACCTTAAATAATTACAAAGGCCCTGAGAGGGCCCCAACCTCCTTAGGGTCCCAGGTACACTCCTTCCAGGCAGTGTAGATCAAAGATGAAAAAAAGGACCCCCTCAAACCACAGTGGACAGGGTCTCACATTGTTGTTCTAACCACCCTTACTACCCTTAGGGTTTCTGGTATCACCCTATGGGTCCAACACTCCAGAATGAAAAAAAGCCCATCACTCCGATGAAGAGCCACACCAGTGGAAAGTCCAGTCAAACCCTACAGATCTGCTCTGGCTTCATCTCTGACGAGACCCCACCAAATAATGAACACCTGCTTGCTGTGGTCCCTTGCTCTCATCAGCATGATATTCCTCATCCTAGGGGCTGGACTCTATACTGTTGCCCCTTCTGACTGGACTTTCCCCCAGAGACTTGCCATTATTGTTGTTTACTGAGTAATCCTAGGGTGTTTTACTGCCCTTACTTGTCCACAGGTTTTACCTGCTATCCGGCTAGCCACAATGGCTCCCTCTAACTAAGGTTGTGGACCCACAACTGAGGTCTACTCCTAAGCACATTTCATCATAGTTTTCCTGACCCCAGTCAGTCCTGGTCTTCTGCTACGTGGTGTGCTGTTCCTCCTCACTGCCATTAGCTTGCCTGACCTGGCATTGGTGGGGGCGGGGGGGACCTCTCAACTCTCGCATTACCGTTACTAGCAAATGGTTCCCTTGGTTCAGCCCCCTCATCGGCCCCCTCCTTATGCTCCTCCTCACAGTAGCATTTGGTCCTTGTATTTTTAATGCCCTTACCAGGCTTATCACACATTGCCAAGATCAGACTCCAGCTGCTCCTTACTATTGCCCATAGATAATAAAAATGATGCCCTCTAAACCAGGCATTTAAAAGGGCATCAAAGGGGGGAATGATAAAATAAATCTGTGTTCTGAGGCGGCCGACCAATCCAGCAAGGGAATCCAAATCCCGGCCCCAGAGCCATTCCAGGTTTTCCTCTAACCCCACCTAGGCCCACAGGCCACAGCCATAAGAGTGGCAAAGATATGGAAGTAAAAGTGTATAAACTACCCCCTTTGATGGAAGTAAAAGTGTATAGACTACCCCCTTTGTCTGTGCTTGGGGCTCAGACCTAGAGAGATTACTCTCCTCTGAGCCTGCCAGCATAAAGTAAACTTTCATGATCCTTCAAGGTCTCTGAATGCTGCTTGATTTTTTTGTCCAGGATCCAGTCCCCATTCTGTAACAGAACAAGAGCTTATTTTTCATAAGATACTTTTCAAAAATGCTTTATGCTATTATGTTAATTATTAACAACTTATGTTCGCCTTAATTATATTTAACCGCCATATCCTATCCCATTTAGCCCAACAATCCTCTGATTCAGGGACTATTCTTATTCCCATTTTACAGATGAAGAAGGAAAGTCTAGTAAGGTAAGTTATTTGCCAAAGGTTACAGAGCCAATGAGTGGATATGAATCTGAACTATATGGGGTCAGATGTGAAGATTTATAAATATCTGAGCCACTTTCCTGAAAGAGAACAAACTCAATTTTCTTTCATCTTTCAAGATGGCTCTATACTTCCTAGTATATTTTTTAAAAAAGATTGATTGGTTTGAGAGAGAGAGTGAGAAACAGCATGAGGGAGGAGAGGGTCAGAGGTAGAAGGAGGCTCCCTGTTGAGGCAGGAGCCCAATGCGAGACTCAGTCCCGGGACTCTGGGATCATGACCTGAGCCAAAGGCAGTCGCTTAACCAACTGAGCCACCCAAGAGTGCCCCCTTCTTAGTATATTTTTAATTTTAAAGAAAACTTATGTAAACTTTTACCCATAAACATTTAGTTTTTATAAAATAAATATAAATTTACAAGATTGCCATTATGATCAACTGTATCACAGTTTAGATATTTCTTATTTTGACTACTGCTTCCAAGTTAAAATGTAATTTTACAGGTTCAAAAACACATTAAGGGCAAACATTCAAAAACTCAAGAGAAAGAAACTCTGAAATGAGTTAATGACTGAAAAATGATTACTACAGTTAACTTTACTATCAATACAGTATATTTACTGAGGGCATACTGTGTGGTAGGTATGATTCTGGATCCTGGAAGTAAGTACAGCAGATAAAGTCTCTGCTCTTACAGAGTATAGACTAAGGTCAGAAAGTATGGAAAGTTTAATTCACAACCTAGTCTCAGTGTGTTTAACTGAGTCTTGAAATATACTATGGAAATAACAGCAGGTAATTCCAATCACTAGGAATCAGCCTATTCTCGTTATCTGAAAATTTTTATGAAAGTCAGTAAAGCATATTCAATTCACAGAAACAACCTGGTAATGTCACGTAGGTACTGTTTATAGTTAACAATGAGGTAACTTTTTTTGAAGCATAGAAGTAAACTGACAGCCTAAGGCTAATTCAGAGTTACCAGCAAGGCAGTTTTGAGAAGTAGAAACAAACATAAAGTTCTACAAGAAATGCCACAAAGTTCCTCTTGAATGGATAAGTACATGTAAACATTGTCCAAGATGAAGATTCAGACATGCAAAACCAATAACAAATTAGTAATATACCATTTTTATCAAAAAGGTTGAAAGAATAATTTATCTTAAGTGTAATGCTCAGATATGAGAACAAATCAGACCAGTGGATTTATTGTGGAGAAATAAAAGATGGCTGCTTGCGGCAATGTCTGGGGTCTGAGGCCTATGGAAACTAAATAAGGGTGAAGCTTCAAAAATAGAATGTTACAGGTAAAAGAAGGTGACAAGGTAGTCTGATCCCTGATTTGCTTGATAGCCAAAAGTCTATGAAGTAGAAGCACATGACACTGTTTTGCAGAGTCAGGCCAGAAGGCCCAAAGGGTGAGAGATCATTAAATGGAAAAGGAAATGTTAGCCCCACCCACACAGATGGAGAGTTTAAGAGCAAGATGCTCAGAAAGAATGTAAACAAAGAGGCAACTTTTTGTCATTAAACAAGAAGTCCCTACTGCTTGTCCTTGTTTTTAACTGGGGGGAAAAAAGTTTAGAATCCAGATTTTCTGTAAGTTTGGTTAGATTCACTGACTTAGTTTTCTAGTGAGAAAAAAGGATCTCTGTTAGGGCAATCTCTAGGTTTCTTACTGGTCTGGTCTACCAGAAGTCAGGCAGACAACCGGTATTTGTTGGGCACTCTTCTATGTCATATGCTAGCACACCAAACCTCCGGTAGCACGTTGTAGGAGACAGTCTTGTAATTCGTAGACTACCTGGTTGCTTATAAATGGCCAATGGAGAGTCTCCAACACAATGAAGTCAACTGGAGAGGGAATGAAGCCAGCTTGGTAAAAAATTTCATCTACAAGATCCCTCAAAACCAGTACTGAATCATGTAAAAGAGAAAATGGACAGTGTAGGCACTGTAATACTAAACCGACGCACCAGACAAAAGATAATACGTTAGGAATTGGTTGAAAGGGTTAGTAGTCATTAAGTGCTGATGATTTTACCTATTATGACGTTGCTTTTGAGCATTCTCAAAATACGTATTCTTTAATTTATTTTAGAACTATGTGAATGTATTACCCATTCAAAAAAACACATTTTTAATATAAAGATTTACACAGATATTTTAAACCAAGAAAGTATAGTTTGTTCAGAGAATCAAATGGGCTACATAAAAATAATTTAGCTTTGCCTAATTAAATATATAATTTGAGATGAAAAGATGACTGGTATTTCATTTAAAACAGCAGCTAATCTTACCTATATTTCATAACTTCAACTATATCCTCAGCATCTTCTTTGGTTGCTTCCTCTCTTAATTCCAACCTTGCTCGTGCCTTTGAAAGAAAACAAGCATTTTTACATAACAAAAGTATATTTACACTGAGCAGTTAGTATATCAAAGTTTATTTCATTTATTCATTTTGCACAAAAACTGATGGGGGGGACTAAAATATGAAAAGTCGGAATAAAATTATCTGAAAATTTGAGCATGAAAACAATCACTCGTTTAAAATCTGGATGAAGGGGCGCCTGGGTGGCTCAGTGGGTTAAAGCCTCTGCTTTCGGCTCGGGTCATGGTCCCAGGGTCCTGGGATCGAGCCCCGCATCGGGCTCTCTGCTCAGTGGGGAGCCTGCTTCCTCCTCTCTCTCTGCCTGCTTGTGATCTCTGTCTGTCAAATAAATAAATAAAATCTTAAAAAAAAATAAAATAAAATCTGGATGAAAATCTGTTTGTATCTACTAACATATATCTTTCTAAGTGTTCATTTCAGAAAAACTGATTATGAAATACATGTGGTTTTTCCTTGCCTTTACTTTCAGGAAATCATGCCTAACCAATCTGTTAAAACAACACAGAAGGATAATCTGATTTTAAATGCAAAAAGCCCAAACTCCAGCTAATTTTAATTGCCAGAGTTTCCTAGCATTCTGAATCTGTGAATAAATGTTACTGCTGTTAGAAAAATAGGTACTATCCTTATGGACCTGCCATGTATCAAATCAAATACTGACACATGTTTCTATATATTCAACTTAGAATCTCAGAATCCTTAATAAACCTAACCACTTGTCATACTCCAAGAGTCTAAAATGTCAATAAAAGGGGGAAAAAAGAAAAATTGCATGGGAGGTGCTAGTCTCATGCCTAGAAAGAAGTGGCTATACTTTGATTGGTTATGAAAGAGATATGACCAAACATTTTTTTAAATGGTTGTGTGGAAGTTTTGTTGCCTTTTTTTTTTTTTTTTAAGATTTTATTTATTTATTTGACAGAGAGACAGCGAGAAAGGGAACATAAGCAGGGGGAGAGGGAAGAGGAGAAGCAGGCTTCTTGCTGAACAGCAAGCCTGACACGGGGCTTGATCCCAGGACACCGGGATCATGACCTGGACCAAATGCAGACACTTAATGACTGAGCCGCCCAGGCGCCCTTGACCAAACATTTTTAAGAACTTTTATACATCCATTTCTAATGTCTTTTAGTTTGAAGAATAATTGAGTTAATTATATGCAGGAAATGGAGAGAAATCACATCACTTCTTCCCCTTGTTTTTAATTTAAAAAAAAAAAAAAAAGGCATGAACTTAAACCTCTGTTAGACGAATCAGAGATTCCAGCTGCCTAGTGGTGATGGGTGAGCTATTTAACCGCTGGCTCTGTTTCCGAAGCTCAAGGTAAAAATCCTGAAGAATCTGAGCAGCTTCTGTGGATAGCCTTGGATAGACATACTGCCGAGCATAACCAATGTACTTTCTCAATAGCTGGTGGGGAATTAGATCTATTGTTTCTCCAGGAACTACCTAAAACATGATAAAAAGGCCCAACATTACAACGATAGCAAATAAAATCTTTCTGTTAAAATAACTTGTTTAGATACATAAAAAAATTCTAAAAGACTTTCCAAGTAAGACAAACACTCTGAGTCTAGCTGGCTTAGATTATTTCAATTAAAGTTTACATGAACCCTACTATTGCAATATAAAAGGTTTCAGTATGAAAGCAACATACCAAACTCTGACATTCAAATACAACCAATCTGAATGATTAAGAAACAGAAGCTTACCTTTAATCTTTCTGATAAGGGCTTATCAGACACCACTTCAAGTACAGAAGTGTTTGAATCCTGACTGTTTATGCGAGCTACGGTGGCACTGCTAACAGTTCTCTGCTTTCCAGCCCTTATTGCAATCACATGTTCAGAGAGTAAGTGATCATGATCCTCATTTGGGGTATCTAACAGGATAAAGACCAAATCAAATCGGGACAGTAGGGCGCTCCCCATTCTAAAAGGTATAAAGAAAAGAAGAAATTGATTAGAATCAAAGCAAATAGAAAATGGTTTACTATTCAAGTTGTTTACTTGTTTACTATTCAAGTTCCATGTCAATAGAACTTTTAAAAAATGAAGTTTAGGTTGAAGAAACAAGCAATAGCTTTTGGACTCGATAACACGCACCAACTCTGAAGAGACACCAGGCCACACACCCTTCAACATGTAAACAAGCCATATATGTACCTACTTTTCATAAGTTGAGGTAAGGTCCCTTCTCAATCTCTGTTTTTTAAAAAAATTTATTTATTTGTGTGTCTGTCTGAGAGAGAGAAAGCACAAGCTACAGGCAGAGGGGGAAGCAAGCTCCCCACTGAGCAAGGAGCCCAATGTGGGGCCCAATCCCAGGACTCCAGGATGATGACCTGAGCTGATGGCAGATGCTTAACCGACTGAGCCACCCAGGTATCCCACAATCTCTGTTTTCCATATTACTACCTAATGGTGAGCTTCACAGTGACTTTGAATTCTAAGATACATGGTATATCATTCACCAGAGGTTTTATAGTTGTACTTTTGTACTTTTTCTCTCACCAAAAGAGTCTCTCAATGCATCCATGATCACTTAGAAAAAAAAAGCCTACTTTTTCTTAGAAGTCATTATAATCAGGACACCTGGGTGCCACCTCGATTTCAGCTCAGGTCGTGATTTCAGGCTGTGAGATCAAGCCCCACATCAGGCTCCATGGGCATGGAACCTGCTTAATATTCTCTCTCTCCTCCCCTCACTTAAAAAAAACACCAAGCCATTATAATCATTATAATAAAAATGCTGTGTTCTGTCTAGTCATCTTGTCATCTTCCCTGATACCACCAATAGATAATCCTTCTATTTGAGACAAGAAAACTAAAATCCAGAGTGATTAAAGAATTGGCCAAGGCCCTAAAGCAGGTTTGGATACCTCTAAAAACCAGAATCCAAGTCCTTGTTCAACAGGATCTTTCTGATTTTTCCAATATAGCAGTTTTTCATTTTATCAAGAAAAACCAACAGATGGACTTTTTTGGTGGGGTGGTATAGCTTTTCCAAGTACAACTGTACATTTTGCTATGTATCATTTCTATAGTAAAGGTATGTATTATCATCAAACATTAGGCATTAGGAAATCTGGTTTTTTTCCCTCTAGAATTTAAACTTCCATTTTTTTGGTCTTTTTCCCTTTTTTTAAATTAACATAGAATGTATTATTTGTTTCAGGGGTACAAGTCTATGATTCATCAATCTTACACAATACACAGTGCTCACCACAACACATACCCTCCCCAGTGTCTATCACCATGCCACCCCATCCCCTCCCCTAACCCCCTCCCCTCCAGAAGCCCCCACTTTGTTTCCTGAGATTAAGAGTCTCTTATGGTTTGTCTGCTCTCTGGTTTCATCTTCATTTTTTCCTCTCCTCCCCTCTGATCCTCTGCATTGTTTCTCAAATTCCACGTATCGGTGAGATAATATGATAGTTGTCTTTCTCTGACTGACTTATTTCACTTAGCAATAATACCCTCTAGTTCTATCCATGTCGTTGCAAATGGTAAGATTTCATTTTTGATGGCTGCATAATACTCCACTATATGTAGCTATACCACATCTTCTTTATCCATCATCTGTCAAAGCTTCCAGTTTTTCACATGAGGTATCCTTTTGTCCTTTTTCTCACTTCTGCATCATTTCAATCTATTTCCCCCTTCCTATACTTTTTGTCCAACGTACACAGAAGAAATTAGAAGAGAAAGCATATACAAACGTTGTTTTTGGAAGTGGGATCATACCCATTTATAAGAATATAATGTGTGTGTGTTTTTTTTTTTTTTAAAGATTTTATTTATTTGAGAGACACAGAGAGAGAGCATACATGCACAAACAGGGGATGCTCAGAGGAAGAGGGAGAAGCAGGCTCTCTGCTGAGCAGGGAACCTGACACGGGGCTCCATCCCAGGACCCTGGCATGACCTGAGCTGAAGACATGCTTAACTGACTGAGCCCCCCAGGTGCCCCTATAAATGTGCTCTTTTAACAGTAAAGCACAGAGCTATCAGCACATACAGAGCTACTTCCGTTTTGGAAAAGGTTACTTTCCACCATACAGCCTTGCCATAGTTTAACCACTTCCTTTTCAAAGGGCATTTTAAGTTGTTTCCAATTTTTGGTTGTGATAATGCCATCATACCCCACCTGTAAATATATCTCTGTACACTTGCATGGCTATTTCTGTGAGTATTTTTCCTAAAAGTAGAACTGACTAAAACAAAGTGAATGTACATTTAAAATACTGATAAACGGGGTACCTAGGTGGCTCATTTGGTTAAGTGTCCAACTCTTGATTTTTGGCTCAGGTCATGATCTCAGGGTTGTGAAATCAAGCCCTTGGTCAGGCTCTGCACTGGGCATGGAGCCTGCTTGAGCTCTCTCTCCTCCTCCCTCTGCACCCCCTACCACTTGCTCATGCTTGCTCTCTCAAGAAAAATAGTGATAAACATGCCAGTTGTCCTTCCGTATGCTAACTTGAATATGTGAGAACCCAGTTCTCCAATCCTTTGTCAATGATTATAAATATTTGAAATGTCTGACAATCTAAGAGCTATCAATGGTATTTCATTGTTTTAATTTGTGGTCCTCAAACAGTACATTTACTGGAAGGTTCCATTTCTGTGAACGATTATGTCTTCTGTTATCTTATTGATTTATAAGGATTCACTATATTAAAGATATAAATATAAATATCTGAAGAGACTTACTTTAAATTCTCAGAAACTGTTCGGGCTTTATTGTAGTGTCCTCCAACTGGATTTGCAGCAGCAATGATGGATGTTCTTGCAGGGAGGCTACAAACCATGCCAGCCTTAGCAAGACTAATACTTTGCTGTTCCATAGCTTCTAACAAGGCTTGATGTTGATTCCCCATCTTATCAAATTCATCTATCCCACAAATACCTATAATCACAGTAAAATAATACAGACAAAAGCTTTCTTTGGTCAAGCTCCAAATCTCACAGGATGGAAACTGTTTCATAATAAAGTATTGAATTGTTTCCAGCAGTTAAAATTATGAACTGTCAAGGGTGCCTGGGTGGCTCAGTCATTAAGTAACTGCCTTCAGTTCATATCATAATCCCAGGGTCCTGAGATCCAGCCCTGCATCAGGCTCCCTGTTCCGTGGGAAGTCTGCTTCTCCCACTCCCACTGCTTGTGTTCCCTCTCTGGCTGTTTCTCTCTGTCATATAAATAAATAAATAAATAAATAAAATCTTTTAAAAAAAATTATGAACTGTCATACACTTAAGAATTTGTGCCTTTTTTACAGCAAACAAAACACTCCTCTTAACTAACTTTTATTCAGTATTTTCTCATTCAGCATTTTCCATAGGCAAGTGTTGTGAGGGCTATAAAAATGAAGATATGAGAGTGACCCTCAAAAAGTTCAAAAACTCCAAAGAACAAATAATCCAATCAAGAAATGGGCAGAGGACATGAACAGACATTTCTGCAAAGAAGACATCCAGATGGCCAACAGACACATGAAAAAGTGCTCCATATCACTCGGCATCAGGGAAATACAAATCAAAACCACAATGAGATATCACCTCACACCAGTCAGAATGGCTAAAATTAACAAGTCAGGAAATGACAGATGCTGGCGAGGATGCGGAGAAAGGGGAACCCTCCTACACTGTTGGTGGGAATGCAAGCTGGTGCAACCTCTCTGGAAAACAACATGGAGGTTCCTCAAAATGTTGAAAATAAAACTGCCCTACGACCCAGCAATAGCACTACTGGGTATTTACCCTAAAGATACAAACATAGTGATCCGAAGGGGCACGTGCACCCGAATGTTTACAGCAGCAATGTCCACAATAGCCAAACTATGGAAAGAACCTAGATGTCCATCAACAGATGAATGGATCAAGAAGATGTGGTATATATACACAATGGAATACTATGCAGCATCAAAAGAAATGAAATCTTGCCATTTGCGACAACGTGGATGGAATTAGAGTGTATCATGCTTAGCGAAATAAGTCAAGCGGAGAAAGACAACTATCATATGATCTCCCTGATATGAGGAAGTGGTGATGCAACATGGGGGCTTAAGTGGGTAGGAGAAGAATCAATGAAACAAGATGGGATTGGGAGGGAGACAAACCATAAGTGACACTTAATCTCACAAAACAAACTGAGGGTTGCTGGGGGGAGGGGGGTTGAGAGAAGGGGGGTAGGATTATGGATATTGGGGAGGTATGTGCTTTGGTGAGTGCTGTGAAGTGTGTAAACCGGGCGATTCACAGACCTGTACCCCTGGGGATAAAAATATATGTTTATAAAAAATAAAAAAAAAAGCTCAAAGACTTACATTCAAACAGGTGAGATAAGATACAGTTATATTCAAAAGATAGTATTATTTCAAGAACTGCAAGACATAGGCATAATTATGTAAGATCAGTTTTCTGGGTAAGGAGAGGACATTTGAGCAAAAACTTCAAGGTAGAAAGGGACCAGGCCTTGCAGACCCATCTGGGGTAAAGAAAGCATGAATACAAAGGCCTAAAGTAGGAATGTGATATCCCTGGAGTGCTGGTTGTGTTCCAGGCATAGCCAGAAGGCTATGTAGCTGGAGAATAAGAGGGGAGAAGCAGATGATGAGGCAAAAGAGATGATTTGAAGGCCAGAATGTGAATAGCCCTGGACCACTGTCAAGCCTTGAGCTTTCACTCTGAGTGAGACAGGAAGCCACTGGAAGGTTCTGAGCCGAAGAATAAACTCGATCTTTTTTTTTTTAAGATTTTATTTATTTGACAGACAAAGATCATAAGTAGGCAGAAAGGCAGGCAGAGAGAGAGAGAGGAAGGGAAGCAGGCTCCCTGCCGAGCAGAGAGCCTGATCCGGGTCTCAATCCCAGGACCGTGTAATCATGACCTGAGCCGAAGGCAGAAGTTTTAACCCACTAAACCACCCAGGCGCCCCTTGATCTGAGTTTTAATGGGATAGCTCTGCCTTGTTAAGAACAACAGGAAGGGCAAGGGTGGTCACAGGCACTATAAGATTGCACTACTAATTCATGTAAGAGATGACAGCAGCCACAGAGACGAGGCTGGATAGTGGACATATACAGAAGATAGAGCCCACAGTATTTGTTGATAGACTGGATATGGGGTATGAGCAAAAATCAAGGATGAATGCACATTTTCTGATTTGAGCAAACAGAAGGATGGAATTATCACTGACTGAGATGAGAAAGCCTGTAAGAAGAATCAGTTTGAAGGGGAACATTAGGATTTCAGCTTAAGACACGTTAAGTTTGAAGAAGAGATATAAATTTGGAAATTTTCAGCAAATAGCTAGGCAAAGCCATGAGACTAGATAAGATCAAGAAGGTAAACACAGACTAAGAAAATAAAGGCACAAGAAAGAGGCATCTGGAGGTGCCAACCAGTTAAGGCTGGGGAGATAAAGAACAAGACTGAGAAGGAACAGTCAATGAAATGAGAAGAAAACCAGAAGAGTATAATGTCCTGGAAACCAAGGAGGTAAAGTATCAATGTGTGGGGGGGATGGCAGACAGGTGTGGGTGCTGAGAGGATTCAGAAATGTGGAGGTCATTGACAAGCAAAGGAATGAAAGACCTTGACTGGAATCTGCGCACTGCCTGACACATGCAAGGGAACATGCTTTTCAGTAGGGTTAGAGCATCACCAAGAGAAACTTGGGTAACAAAGCTCAATTCTTATTGAGCCCTCTAAGTGGATTTCTTATAAACTAGCAGTCATATCCTGAAAAACATCCAATGAAATGGGCTAAAAATATAGCAAAACCTCTAATTATAAAGTAATAGCTCTAAATTCTTATTTTAAGTCTTGTCTGTGAGTAAAACATTCACCTTATCCTTGAACTATCATAATCCAGATGATATGCTGGGCTAAGTAATAGTCAGGCACTCAGCAAATATTGACTATGCACCTATGTATTAGGCAATGTGAATATGGCAGTTAATAGGATGACGAAATCCCCCTGCTTAATGTAAAGTTTTAAAACAGGCTTTAAATAAATGATCACAAATGTGATGGTTGTTATGAAATGGGAAGTACAAGGAGCAATATATAATTGTGTCTGTTGCAGGATTCTGAAAATGAATGACAGTAAGTACCAGTTTCAATTCTGCAGTATAAACTGTATTTCCAGTTATTCTTTTCTGGTACTCATTCTCAACTCACTGGATGATACAGTGCTATCCAAATGCCTCTTGAACAGAATGTAAAGAAATTAACTGGAAAGAGAAAGTCTTAAAAAAACAGCCCAAAGCTCCAGAACTACTAATTACTTAGATCTGGAATAATGCCTTTAAAACCCTTGGCTCAATTTAAAAATAGAAGCTGTAATATTAGGGAAATTAAATGTTGTCAACAGTGGAGAGTTTGGTCTCTTACCTTGATCGCCAAGTACAAGGGCACCAGCTTCCAAAGCAAAATCTCCAGAGGAACCATCTTTTGAAAGAGTTACAGTCAAGCCAGAGGTGGTTGTGGTATTACCACAAACATACACACCACGGGGAGCAACGTTGCATACTGCCTAGGGAAACAGAAGGTTTAAAAGAATCAGCCAGGGCTGTCTGGGTGGTGCAGTTGAACATTGGACTCTTGATTTTGGTTCAGGTCCTGATCTCAGGATTGTGAGATCAAGCCCTGCATTGGGCTGCACACTGGGCATGGCATCTGCTTGGGATTCTCTCTCTGTCTCCCTATGGCCCTCACCCACCGTGTGCTCTTTAATAAATAAATCCTTAAAAAAAATTAGAAAAAGAATCAGACAAAGTAAAAGGGAAAAACAGCTAATAGTGACTGCTCACAAATGTCAGTTATATGCCAAGTACTCTTCTAACAGCTTTACTGTATAATCTTTACTACCACAGTTAATAGCAAGGTATTATTACATCCCCATCTTGTGACAGAAAACCAAGGCCTGCAGAGAGTAACTCACACTGCTATGAAGGTATAAACCCAGGCAGCCTGCCTCTGATGTCTGTGGTCATATGAACACACACAGTTTCATTTTATGCTTCATTTTCAAGTTCAAATAGAAAATACATGAGGGCCAATTTTAATTTCAAAGGTTTCAATGCTTCTTTGTATAGCAGGTAATAAAATAGCTCAATAATGCTGACCTTGTGAGTAAACAAGCTATGGCAGGTCAGAAAAGTGGTTAAATAGCATAAGAACTAAAAGCCTGGACGTCCAAAGTCAGGAAGACTGTTTAAATCTTGGCTTTACTGTATACTGACTATGTTGCTCTCAGATCTCTCTGAGCCTCAGTTTATGTTTTATCACCTACATCCCTGAGGAGTAAAAGTAAGATCATGTATGTAAGGCACTTAATCTGGTACCCGACACACATATCCAATGAAAGGCAGTAAACAATTCGTAACTGTTAATGTTAACCTAATTTTTTAAAACTCTGGTTTAGCAGGGCTAGAACACTTACATACAACACACTCCACTGTCTACAACATTTAATTTCTATTAATATTACAGTTTCTATTTTTAAATTAAACTAAATGGCATTATCCCAGGTTTTAAAAAACATGAAAAAACTGCCAGTGTCATTCCTTGGTATTAAATTTTTTTCAGTACCATTAAATCTATTTTGAAACCATCATCTGCCAAGAACTATTTCTTAAATTAAAAAGGAGTATGAGAAGGGTATTTGGGTGGCTCAGTTGGTTGGACTTCCGACTCTTGATTTTGGCTTGGGTCAAGATGCAGGATTGAGCTACATGTCAGGCTCTGCACTTGGACAGGAGTCTGCTTGGGATTCTCTCTTTTCCTCTGCCCGTCCCTGCTGTGCTAGCAGGTGCACTAGTTTGCTCTCCTCTCTCAAAATTTTTTTTTTAAGTCTCACTTATGTATTTGAGGGAGTGAGCAAGAGAGAGCATAAGCAGGGGAAGGGGCAGAGGGAGAAAAAGCAGCACACTTGCTGCTGAGCAGAGAGCCTGATGCGGGGTTTGATCCTTGGACCCTGAGATCATGACCAGAGCCAAAGACAGACACTTAAGTGACTGAGCCAGCCACCCCTAAATAAGTAATAATTTTTTTTTTTAAAAGATCTTATTTATTTGACAGAGAGAGTGAGAGAGAGCACAAGCAGGCAGAGCAGCAGAGAGAGAGGAAGAAACAGAATCTCCACTGAGCAGGTAGTCCGATGCAGGGCTCGATCCCAGAACCCTGGGATCAAGACTCAAGCTGAAGGACAGTGGGCTTATAAATGCAGTGGTGAAGTCAGAGCTGTTCTCAATACTGGCTGCCCAGTGCAATCACCTGTGGAAGATTATACACACACAGATATACTAGAACCCTAATCCAGAGGTTCTTAATTTAGTTGGACTAGGGCATGCCCCAGGATTTTCAGAGTTCCAAAGATGATTCTGATATGCAGTCAGAGTTCCCCTGAACAAAGATTCAGTAACCACAGGACTACTTACAAAGAGATCCCTAGTCTGGTCACATTTTCCTTCCTTCCTTTTTTTTTTTTTTAAAGATTTTATTTATTTATTTGACAGAGACACAGCGAGAGAGGGAACACAGCAGAGGGAATGGGAGAAGGAGAAGCAAGCTCACCATAGAACAGGGAGCCTGATGCAGGGCTCAATCCCAGGACCCTGGGATCATGACCCGAGCTGAAGGCAGACGCCTAATGACTGAGCCACCCAGGTGCCCCTCTGGTCACATTTTTCTACACTGGGGCTGGTCAGAAGGAATGGGACACATGGGCATTCTCAGAAAGGACATTATGACTGGATTACCAGGTGTCATTCCCAGGCAACCACAAGAATTCCAATAAGCAGAACCTACTAGGGCCATCATAAGCCCTGGTGGGAGACTGCTAAGCTCTGACTGGCAGAGGCAGAACATTCTTGGGCACCAACAAGAAGTTGGTCACAGAAGTTGCCTTACTTAAAACTCACAGAGAAGCAGTGGAGATGTACACAGATCTCTTATCTTTATCAGATGGTTCCTAAAGCTTAATACAGTGTTTATGTAGTTTTGTGAAGAAAGAAGGCATGACCCTGCTTCCCTGCTCTTTACTTTCTGAAACTATTCTGTTCATAGGTGAAGCCGCAACAAAATAGACTAGCAAAGCTGATACCAAAAAAAAAGGAATTAGAGAAATGGTTAACACTTCACAATAGCTGACATCTCAACAGACCACCATGTCTACAAAGCCTGTATGACAGAAAGCGGACTCTATTTGAAAGGACAGCCAGAGAAAAGTGACACATTACCCACACAAACCCCAATTCACTTTTACCACCAGACTAACTCTATCCTCTGGAACACAGATATTAGAAGCTTTGAGAAAATTCACTTATTAATCAGTCATACATTTCATAAGGAATATATCAAATATTAGATGACTGATTTCCTACCTGTAGCATCTGACTCTTTCCCAAGCCTGGATCTCCAACAACAAGGACATGTGGATCTCCTCGAATCGGAATTCTGTTTTTGTCATCTGCATATTTTTGGCTTCCTCCGAAAAGTGCTAATGCCAAGCCTGCTTTAACAAGCTCAAGTGTGAAAGGGGGGTGTGGGGGGGGGGAGGAGAAAAACCTCAAAACTGAGAAAGACACAAAGATGAACAGCAAAAAAGGGATGCTTCTCCTTCCATATTTACATTTACTTGAGAATTTTTTAAAAAACATGATTGAACTTTACTTTTTTCCCTAAAGAAATTAACTTACAATACAAACTTCTATAAGGTAAATGATTAGAAAGCAAGAACTAGTAAGCACATAAAACCAAAGAAGTACCTTTAAAAGGCAGTGAGTAAAGACCTACCTTGCAAGGCATGAATCTACTCCACAAAACTGGGAAATACTTACTAGCTTCTGCTTTAACACTTAGTGCCCCAAGTCACTTTAAAGGTACCTCATTCCTATTAGCTCAAATTAGTAAGAAGCTTGTTCATACAATGAAGCTATAGTTTGCTTTTCATATCATTCGCTTATCAAGAGCAATGACATATTGAAATACAAATAAATGGCTTATAAAAATTAACTCTTTTTTGCCAACTTTATATATTTTTGGGTAAAGATGAAATACTTACTTCATGACCAAAAATGACAGGGCAAAGTGAGCTGAAAAACAGAATACGACTTATAAATTCTTATTTATGCTTCATCAATCCATTAGAAGATCTGCTTTATAACTTGCTTAACTTGCTTTTATTTAGCATCAAAAAAGGGAAAAGGCAAACATAAAATTTAAATCCCTCAAACAACTCAAGACATTTTACTCTGACAGCTTCTCGAAATTCTGGTTAATTCATAAAGGGAAGAATGCTTTAAAAATTGTGGCTGTGTAAGGGAGACAATACTTGTAAAGCATTTTACTTTTTTGAAAGAGTGAGCAACAGCAGGGGAAGGAAGGGGCAGAGAAAATCTCAAGCAGGTTCCACACCCAACATGGGTTCAATCTCAGGACGCTGAGATTATGACCTGAGCCCAAATCAAGAGTCAGATGCTTAACCATTAGGCTACGCAGGTGCCCCTGTGCAAAGCATTTAAAAGTTCTACTGTGGATCTATCACCAGCCTTTAAAAGACCTCATAATCACAGTCTTCTACTTTAGGCACCATACATGGATTACCACCCCTTCTCACTCTCCCATTCCCTTACCAGTATTCCTGGGGATTACCTCCCAAATAAATGCTTACCCAAATTGTTGCTTCTTAAGAAACCCAAACTAAAACAACCTTCCACTGTCTTCTCCATTCTCCTTTCACTTGTTAATCTAGCAAAGGTGGACAAACTTTTTCTTAAAAGGCCAGAACGATATCTTTTCAGTTTTACTGTCTGGGTCACAGCTACTTAACTTGTACGAAAGTAGTTACACATCGATGAATGGATGGCACTGTGTTCAAATAAAATTTTATTTATAAAACCAGGCAGCCTGCCTAATTTGCCATGCCCTCCAAGATTAACAAATGGACAACCATGAAAATTCTAGTTTTAATGCTGAAATCCCAAATATAGAACTAAAGGGTAAAAACAACCTGTGGGAAAATCTTTCTAGTATGGCAGAAGGACCACTGCAAAGGTCTTTCTTATTCAAAATGGGTAAGAGGGACCAATCAAAGAGGTGTTTTGATCTTCAGCCAGGTGGATCCTCCCCACCCGGCTCCTCCCCCTCACCACAATGTCCATGCTCCACAGATCACACCCTTACTCTAGCTCAGAGCACCCCTTCTCCCAGGGTATGTATAGATGGCTGTCTCTTCAGAGAAGTCTCTGAGGGTTTAAGGACAAAGAACCCCTGAGGAACTCTATACTTTTCTCAGCTGACTAACATATTAAAGAAAGAAACGGTCAAATTCTCTTAGTGTCCTAAGCCCAAGTAAGGAAAACACAACGGGGTTATGTGTTCTAACACAACGCATTTCAAAACCTCAGTTCTTTACTAATGTTAGGTACATCTGTTTTTCAGTCTCTCTTGTTTTCCTATTTCTTCAAAATCATCCAAAAAATTGTTTAAAAGCTTTTAAAGTAACAGCATGCTGTGTTAACTGTGTTAAGTATGTTATAAAATCTCATGTAACCCTTGGAACAACCTGAGGCAGGAATTATTTCTATTTTAAGGTGAGAAAAATGAAGGAGGTAATAAGTAACATGTTTCCAACCACACTGGAAGTAAGTGCTTGAAGTGGGATTTTAATTTAGATTTAACTAAAATTAAAAAAAGAAAAAAAAAAAAGCTCTTAACCACTAAAGCAAAGGTTGCCTCAATTTGCATCTTTTTATAAAAGAATATTACGAATATTTACTGAATATAAGTGACTTCTATCTGAATCTCTTTCTTGCTTTTTAAAAGTAAACAACCCCTTATGTACAGTTAACTGAAATGACTGGAGTTCAAAGTCCCATGACTACTTCTGTTCAGTAACCAACTTCTAGTTTGAGACAGTAAATTTCCTTTATGGATTAAACACGGGGATCAACAAACTTTTCCCTAGAGGTACAGACAGTAAATATCTGTGAGCCATTCCCTGTTGCAACTACTCAGTTCTACTACTGCAGCTGGAAAGCAGCCAGGCACCTCATAAATGAATGATTATGGCTGTGTTCCAATAAGTTTATTTGTAGGAAGTGAAATTTGAATTATATATAATTCTGTGTGTCACAAAATTGTATTTTTTTCAACTATTAAAAAATGTAAAAACCATTCTTAGCTTATGGGCCATAAAAAAAATGGGCAGTGGGCTGGCTTTGACCTATGAACTGTAATTTGCAACCATTTTGACTAGTTTTTTTTACTTGTAGCCAAGAGCACCCCTATGGGGTACATAACATAACAAAACCTCAGATAATCTCATACATACTTGACAATGAGTTTAAACAGGTTTTCTTCAGCTTGAATCTCTTGGATGGCATAAAGGTCTTTAAGTGAGAACTCCATCAACACTCCATGCTTACACCCATCCTCAGAAGTCTTTGTTTTCTGTCCTTTGCTATTACTAACAGAATTTGCTTCAATGTACAACAGGAACATGCATTTGTCATTCTTATTTCGAGAACCTGTAAATTTCAAAGTATGAAATACAATAATTGGTATTTTCATTTTCTCTACAAAGAAACAGAATGAAAAAAAAAAAAGGTACATACACTAAGCTACAAATAAACCTTTATTTTAAAGTAAAAGTTTCACCCATGTAAGAAATAAGGAATTCCCTGTATTAGTGGAGATTCAAAGGTATCTTCAAAAAAGATGCTGGCAAATTTTTAAGAAACAATCAAAATGAGAAAAGATTTATATAATACCTTCTTCAGCATTTGAGACTTTGACAACTCCAGTAATGGTCACTGTGTCTCCTGGGACACAGCTATCCACAAGATCGTGAACAAGTTCACACTCTATTGTTCGTGGAATCCGACCTGCTTCTCGTTGATCATCAGACATCAGCTCCTGGATTCTAAAAATTTAAACAATTTTCAATGAGTATAGATACTGACTTTAATTTTTTCAACATGTCATCTATTCACACCCACAAGGTACCAAGCTAGATAAAGAGCAGATTAGTTGGGGGGGGGGGCGGGGAAGCTCAACGGTGTATCTAATATTACTTCAGCAGTTTCCTATTAAGGATGGCAGGATAAGCATATACACTTGCCTACCCTCTCTCCAAAATGGCAGTTACTACATAGGTAAAGAGAAGTTTTAGGGTGTGCAGAGGTGTTACCAATAAGACCTCCTGACATTTTAGAAAACAGCAAGTGGGAAAGTATAGATAAATAAAACAAAGTCCAAAATATACACAGGAAAAAGTTACAAGGATCTAAGAGAAGTGGGAGCCTCTAGGTTGGAGTTGGCAGGAATGGAGAGTAGGGAATTCTTCTTACATAGGTGAAACATCCTTTCAGTGGCTGGCTAAAAGGAAATAGGATAATCAACTGAAAGACAAGTAACAGAATAGCTGTTCAGAATTCTTTGGTAGGTGGGTAGGTAAGCAAAGAATGAGAGCATTCCAGCAAACCAGGCTTTCCTGTTTAACAAAACCCAGAGCACTGTTCTAGAGTAATGGATTCATCTATTGTGAGGGGAGTAACAGCATCTAATGAGGGCATCACAGCTCCAGAACAAAGCCTCCTCATTCTGGCATCTGAGAAACCCAACTCTGATTCAAAAACATATTCACTGAGTAAAATTTGATAGTCAAAACTCCTAACTTCTTACCAGGAGGCATGCCTCATGAGGAAAAACTCCTACTTATAATATAGCAAAAGAAATCTAGACTACTTAACCCCAAAAATTTCTCATTGCTCATCAGATATTTCAGGATGAAAGGGCAATAATTCAGGGAAAAGAAGAACATTAGAAACAAATGAAAAGCTGCCTAAGAGTTTCTGAGAAAATCTACCATTATAAAACAATAAGTGGCTATAAAAAGGGAACTATGAGAAAACAAGTGTGAGATCAGGAAAAGTAAAAATATGTATATTGGGTTCCTGGGTGGCTCAATGGATTAAAGCCTCTGCCTTCAGCTCAGGTCATGGTCCCAGGGTCCTGGGATCGAGCCCACATCAGGCTCTCTGCTTAGCGGGGAGCCTGCTTCCTCCTCTCTCTGACTGCCTCTCTGCCTTCTTGTGATCTGTGTCTGTCAAATAAATAAACAAAATCTTTAAAAAATATTTGTATATAAAAATCAAATATTTATAGGAAACAAACAAAAAAGCCAAAGAAATCTAGAAAATGGCACAGAGAAAGCAAAGGGTGAAAAAAGTTTAAAAGACAGATGAAAAGTCCAATCAATATATCTGATAGGAAGCTCAAAGACAGAAAACAGATGTTCTAGAGTCCAAGACAACTCCAGAAGAACTGATCACTGTCCAGCAGGATGAAGACTCTCATTACTTCAGAACACCACAGACAGAAATCTGATTTCAAAAGGTGGGAAAAGCGCTAAACAACACAGTCCAAATATGAAGCACACTAAAATAAGGAAGAATGCAAGAGAGTAGAAAGAGAACTTCCTTTGATTTTGACACATGGATCGTTTCTTTTAAGGGAAAAAACAAAACAACACAATAACATAAATTACATTTCCTTTTCTTGGCATTTGACCGCCTTCCTTGTTACTTTGTTAAACAAAGATGATCATAAAAATATAAATGCTCTTCTTTTTGTTAGATATGACCTATAGATTAAACAAGGAAGACAGTTATGATTGGAATAGAGAAGTAAACCTTGACAATGTAAAATTAACATCATGCTGAAAGAAGTCTAGCAGTAGAAGGGGGAGTAGTAAAGGCACGTGCATTACCTCTAATATCCTTGGTTCAGAGAGTGAGTGAGTAAAGAGAGGGAAGCCATGAAAAGATGTCACCTAAAGTTATGTATAACACAATAAGCAGTTGTGGGAACTGTGGTCTACTACACTGATTTTTGAAAAATATTTACAGGCATTACCTTAAAACTTTTTTTTTTTTTTTTTGCCACACTCACATTCCAATTTAATTATATAGCAATTATATAGCATGAGGTCAGGGGCTTAGGGCCTCTCATCCACCTTTTCACCAACTGAATTAGCATCTCCCCCAGCAAGTGCCGCTTGGCCCCTAACCCCTGGGGATGGCCACCTGGAGTCCATCTGCTGAAACCAGTGGCACATGTATTTTCTCATTCCACAGAGCCATCCTGATGGCTTCCACAGGACTTCATAAAATCTTCTGGGTCAATGGATTTTTGTTGGCATATGATGGGAACCAACGCTTTAAACCAACCATGGCTTTGAAAGCCCAATAGTTACCAGTCCGGCATTTGTGATCTGTTTCCCACCCCTTTTTTTTTTTTTTAATTTTAATTCCAGAATAACATACATTGTCATATTAGTTTCAGGTGTACAACATAGTGATGCAACCATTCCATACGTGACTCAGTGCTCATCTCGATGAGCCCTATTTCACCCATCCCATTCACCTCCCCTCTGGTAACCATCTGTTTGTTCCCTATAGTTAGGACTTTTTTTTGGTTTGTCTCTTTTTCTCTTTGATCATTTGTTTTGTTTCTTAAATTCCACATATGAGTGAAATCATATGGTATTTGTCTTTCCCTGACTGACTTATTTCACTTAGCATTATACTCTCTCAATCCTCCATGTTATTGCAAAAATCACATTCATTTTTATGGCTGAGTAACATTCCATTATATTTATACACACACACAGACACCACATCTTTATCCATTCATCTATCAATGGACACAGGCCACTACCAATTATTTTTAATTCTCTAACTTACTTCACAATGGCAGTGAGCTGAATTATAACTCCCAAAAGATATGTCTGGAAAGTTTCTGTTCAACAATCAACTGATAGCCTTATGAGGTTTCCCTCTGTATGTAAATGTTTTCGTTCTTTTCTCTCACAGCTTTTAAAACTCTCTTTATCACTTCTTTTTTTTTTTTAACCATTTTAACTACTGTGTGTCTTGGACCTCCTTAATTTGATTTTTTTTAGTTCATTCTGTGCTTCCTATTTCTTTCCTTCCCCAGATTTGGTAAGTTTTGGGTTCCTATTTCTTCAAGTAATTTTCTGACCCCTTTATCTCTCTTCTTCTTCTGGGATCCCTATAGTAAATGTTACTATGCTTGATGGTGTTAACTGAATTCCGTAAGTCTATTCTCATTTTTTATTATTTTTCCTCTCTACTGTTCAGCATGCTCTTCATTACTGTCCTCCGACCTGTTCTGCTAGTCTACTATTTATTCCCACTAGTGTATTTTTAATTTCAGTAATTGAGTTTTTCATCTCTGATTTACTCTTTTCTATGTTTTCTCTTTGCTGAGGGTCTCACTGAGATCCTCCACCCTTTTCTCTAGTACAAGTATCTTTATGACCATTACTTTAAACTCTCTATCAGGCATATTTATCTCCATTTCATTTAGGTCTCTTGCTGTGATTTTCTCCTGTTTTTTCACTTGGGACATAGTCCTCTGCTTCCTTATTTTGACTGACTCTGCTTCTGTGTTAGAAAAATCAGCTATGTCTCCCACTCTTGAAAGTAGTGGCTTTACGAAGAAGGGGTCCTATAATGAATGCCCTGCAGTGCAATGGCTCCTATTCTTAAGAACATGGCCCTTCAGGGGTATCTCCTAGTGTGTGTTCCATGTGCCCTATTATGGCTGAGACACATTTTATCTTCAGTCCAGCAGTCTATAATGGTTCTCTTTGCCTCTTGTGGGCAGGGTTTGGTCCCTGTGTTGTTAGTGGGCCAGCCTGGGCCACCCCAGGCTTGAGTTGACTGAGGCCAGGTGTTTGCCAGAGCTGCAGGAACACCAAACTGCAGGGTGCTCTCCTTGTATTATCCCCTGAGAAGCTTCTCTTGGTGGGCAGGGCCTACAGTCAGACCAGATGTCTGTTCCAGCCCACTGCTGGGGACACAGCTGGATTGGTATGAATGGTTATCTTCCCCTCTCCCCGGGGTAGGAGTCACTTTGGAGTGCTACTGGCCCTTGTCAGGGCTGCTTGCTCACTGCCACACTGTGGTGCCACTCTGGATGCTCTCCTGCAGGCGAGTGCAGGGAGTTATGTGCATAGTGCCAGCAAAGTCCACACCAGCTGGCTGCACGAGGGGAGCTGTAGTCACTGGGAAAACTCCTGCTCTACTTGGAGGGGCTCAGTCCACATAAAAGTATAGGGGTGGAGTGTGCCATTAGCAAGCTAGGTGGAAGGTGGAGAGTACTGCACTGTCCTGGTTCCCATAGGTGTCTCTGTATCTAGGCTGGGGATCGGGGAGGGGAGACAGCACCCACCAGCTCTTTTGTTCTTCGATAAGTCTCCCAAATGCGCCTGCCCCTCCAGTACATGCTCGGAGATTAGTAAACAAATATCCCTCCTGTATAACAAGGAACTTTTTTTTGAAGCTCCTTTTCGTCTATTTTTTTTTCAATAATTTAAAAAAAATTGTATTTTTTTAAATTAACATATAATGTATTATTAGCCCCAGGGATAACCAGGAATTTTTTAAACTGCTACTTCTATGCTGCATCTTAGCAGGGCTGTTTGTTTGCTGTCTGTTTAAAGGCAGGGACTCCGCTTCCTCTCACCATACAGCTCTCTCAGAGCTGAGCCACTGATTTTTAAAGTTCAGGTGTTAAGCCCAGCTGATTGTAAGAACTCACAAAATGAAGCCCCTCTGGTTTTCAAAACCAAAGGTTATGGGTGTTTGCCTTCCCCATGCAATTTCCCTGTGCCTGGATGCCTGCTGTGGAGGTCTGCTTCTCTCCCCTCCCTACAACTGCTGCTGAGTCTCTCCCCCACAGGAGAGAGACTCCTGACCATCTCTTCACCCTTTCTACCCTCTTGTGTGCTCTTCTCTATATTTAGCTGTGGAGAAGTCTCTTCTGCCAGTCTTCAGCTTGCTTTTGGGGTTATTTACACTGATGTTGGTGTTACCTACTTGTATCCATGAGACCAAGTGAGCTTAGGATCCTCCTACTCTGCCATCTTCCCCAGAAGTCTTTAAAACTTCTTTAAATAATGAATGTAAGTAAAAACCCTGAATGTTCAAATAACAACTTTGGAATACATTCATTATATGTCTGTATTAACCTCCCAATTTAGACTCTTCTTACTAAAACAGATAAACAGAAAGAAAAATTAACAATTACTCTAATCTCATTTCCGAGAGTATCTTCTCAACATATTTTTTTATTTCTTGCCAGTTTTATCACTAAAAACACTGTAAATGTTTTTTTTTTTAAGATTTTATTTATTTATTTGACAGAGAGAAATCACAAGTAGATGGAGAGGCAGGCAGAGAGAGAGAGAGAGAGAGAGGGAAGCAGGCTCCCCGCTGAGCAGAGAGCCCGATGCGGGACTCGATCCCAGGACCCTGAGATCATGACCTGAGCCGAAGGCAGCGGCTTAACCCACTGAGCCACCCAGACGCCCCCACTGTACACGTTTTTAATGTCATTTCAAAATATTCTCCTGCAACATCATATTTAATAGCTACACAATATTCTTGTACCACCCTACTTAAAACACCTTCTTCAGATGCTTAGGCTGTTCCCTATTTAAACACACACACTGAAAACATATACTTTCAGCAACTATTTCTTCACATACTGTGACTGTTTTCACCAGGTAAACTTTTAGAACTGGGACTGCTTCAAATGCAAAGTTTCACTTTGATGCATTCAAATATTTCAATGCACTAGCTGAGAAACAATAATTCTTTATGACCATTCCAAACTAAGCCTCAGAAAAAAAAGAAACTGAATTTACTCTAAGTGCCGGAAGATCTTTCACCTAGGGTACGTAGTCATTTTATATATCTATACATTAGTAGAATAAAACCATAATGTAAGCTAATGCTATACTAACAAAGTGTTACTATAACTCAATCAAAATGAACTTTAGCAATACTTTACACTTAAAGATTCAAGAAAAGGGGTGCCTGGGTGGGTCAGTTGGTTAGGCATCTGCTCTCAACTCAGGCAATGATCCCGGAGACCCAGTATTGAGCCCAGCATCGGGCTCCCCACTCAGCGGGAAATACGCTTCTCCCTCTGCCTTCACCCTGCTAATGCTTTCTCTCAAATAAATAAATAAATAAAATATTTTAAAAAGAAAATGATTTAAGGATTCCAGAAAAGGATTTAAATAGCCTCCATTTTTCTTTAAAGTTTATTTTACAAGGTGGGGAGAGACCAAGGGAACTAGGAGAGAGAGAATCTCTAACAGACTTCCCAGGGAGTGTGGAACCTGACTCAGGGCTCATTCTCATGACCCTGAGATCATGACCTGAGCCCAAACCAGCTTAACCAACTGTGCCATTATGCACCCCTACATGGCCTCCCTTTCTAAATCTGATCTAATATCAAGAGGTCAATCAAATCCAATTAAAATACTTAAGCCTATTTTCTTGTCTGCTATTTTTACCAAAAAGCAACAAGATTTTGTTCAAATAAATGAATTACCATGGACCTTCTATGCACCTATCCTATTGTGAGCCACAGCTCCTTTGAGGCCCTCATCACTCCCTTCAGTGGTGAAAGCCCTACAGTCTTTGCAGACCGTTGTGAACTAAAAGGGCACAAATCACGCTCAAGAATCTTAAACGTAGCCCTAAAAAAGAATGAAATCTTTCCATTTGCAACAACATGGATGGAGCTATCTGGTATAATGCTAAGTGAGATAAGTCATTCAGAGAAAGACAAATACCATACGATTTCACTCAAATGTGGAATTTTAGAAACAAAACAAACAAAGGGAAATAAAAAGAGAAACAAACCAAGAAACAGACTTTTAAATATAGAGACAAACTCTTGATTACCAGAGGGGACATGGGTGGGAGATGGGTGAAACAGGTGAAGAGGATTAAGAATACACTTACTGTGATGAGCACTGAGCATCACTATAATCGTACATCTGAAACTAAATATAACTGTTATCTACGCTGGAACTAAAATTTTTAAAAATAAAATGTAAAATAAATTCTCAAACATTTCTTCTTTTATAAAATGGAGAATTTGTGAAGATCTCAGCATACTGTAGAATTACATATGTTGGTGTTAGTTTTTACAGAACAGAAAGAGGTGAAGGGAGGTAGGACGGGGCTTTATAGCAATCCATCTCACTTTTTCTGTAGGTTCTTAGTATTTTTAAGACCATCACCTGTTAAAACAAACAAACAAACAAACAAACAAACAAACAACCATCACCTGTTTTAGCTAGGTTTCTTGGTAGCACTCGGACTTCAAAACTACCTATTATCAGGGTGCCTGGGTGGCTAAGTGGGTTAAAGCCTCTGCCTTCAGCTCAGGTCACGATCCCGCACATTGGGCTCTCTGCTCAGCAGGAAGTCGGCTTCCCTTCCTCTCTGTCTCTCTGCCTGCCTTTCTGCCTACTTGTAATCTGTCTCTCTGTCAAATAAATAAATAAAATCTTAAAAACAAAACCAAAAACTACCCATTATTTCATATTCAGGGATGAGTTATGGGACTATAGCCAGATAAAATGGAATAAATTATTGGGTTAAAAATAGACACACACACATCTGCAAAAAATAGCTTAAAAAAAACCCCAAACCTATAGTAAAATGCCTCACATAGTGAGAACATGAAATAAAACACATGCCCGTTTCTAAGGGATTCTTTATTTTAAAACTTCTAAACAACATTTCTATCACAGAATGGAAAGAAAATCATACAACTTTGTTGGTATACATCCAGTTCAATGAATCACATAAGTGAGAAATAAATTGAACTATCCCTCAATAGTAAAAGGACATGACACTTGTACTTAAAATCTTTTTTGGAATCTAATATAGAACAAATTTCAAATAAAGGCATTAATTTCAACATATAAATCCTTAACCAAATAAATCCTTTATTATATACTTTATCATTGTCTATAGATAAGACTCACTGTATAATACAGGAATATTCTAGATTACTTGGCAGTATGAGAGATCTAAAACCTGTGTCTTATTTAGTCTGATTACTTACTTGATTGACTGCCAGTCCATCGTAACTGTAAGAGGTGAGCTACGGAGAGCAGTGAATGACCTCCCTCGACATGTGGGCACAGGACACTGCAACAAGATTAATTCACATCCAGATTTTGATAAACTACAATTACATCTCAGGAAAACGCATATTAAAATGCTTCATTTAATATTGTTTTAAGTTGGTCCCAGAAGGGTGTTATAATAATATGCACTACAAGCTTAATGACTTTCTATATCCACCTGCACCAATTCTGTATTGTAAGCTTTCGAAGCATTTTTTCAGCTGGTCCCTCTTGATCACTGCTCTTACTCTTCCGGCTGTGGGTGTGCAAGGCTCCTCACAAGCCTCTCATACTGAGCACATATTCCTTCCTTTGTGTGCAGTCTCCTGATCCTTGAATGCCCTCTTGCATCCAGTCCCACACATCCAGCCCAATCCTCACCTTTTCCAAAGTCTTCCTGGGTCTCCTTTAATCCCTAGCTCTCCTATCTCACTTCCTTTTGCACTGTTTGTATAATATTTACTGCACACAGAGACAATCCTCAAAAAGCAAGTGAATTGTGTTCAAGTTTTTAAAAGTCACTTGTTTGCTATTTGGACCTCAAGATGCATTTACAAATTCAGAGATTGTGGTTGACTGTATTTTCCAAATATGGTTGCAACAGTATCTCCCCATGAGCCTTTCTAGAACTCCCACTCCCCCATCAAGAAATGGAGTCTAGGGCGCCTGGGTGGCTCAGTGGGTTAAGCCACTGCCTTTGGCTCAGGTCACGATCTCAGGGTCCTGGGATCGAGTCCCGCATGGGGCTCTCTGCTCAGCGGGGAGCCTGCTTCCCTCTCTCTCTCTCTCTCTCTCTGCCTCTCCATTTACTTGTGATCTCTGTCAAAAAAATAAAATCTTAAAAAAAAAAAAAAAAAGAAATGGAGTCTAATTTCCCTCTTCTGGGATCTGGACAGGCTTATGACTCACTTTGTAACCAACAGAAGTGATGTCACCTGATTTCTGAGGCTAGGTCAAAAGAGGCAAAGCCATTTTTTCATGAGAGCTGGACCCATTTCTTGAAGCTCTCAGCAGTCATATGAGCAGACTAAGTTGCCATACTGTGTTCCAGAAGCCAAAACCAACCCAGAGAGACTCATGGAGAAGACATGCCCAGCTAGCCCCCAGCCTCTTGCTGTTCTACTTTATCCGCCGTTTGACTACAACACCGTAAGAAACCTAGATGCAGAACTAGCCACCCAAGCAGTTCTTCCAAACTTCAGACTAACAGAAACCATGAGAAATAATTAAATGACTGTTGTTATTTTAAGCCACTAGGTTTTAGGCTGATTTGTTATACAGTAATAGTGACTAAAACATGGATCACCTAAACAACCATCTTTCTGGTCACTTCAATTCATGGAAGTTTAGACACATGCAGAACTCTTTTCACACTAGTACTCATCTTCCCAGTCAGCATTACTACCCATTATATTGGGAGGCCTGGAAATACCTTGATCAAATACAGTTAACAGAAATTACCCAGTAAGTCAGGATTGAAATTCTGGCCTCTGAACTAAAGGCAGAGCCTGAACCTTAAGCCCAGACAAATAGTAGACGACACTCATTTACCAATACCATTGATTATTCGGAAACAATAGCCAAATCTCACATACCCTATTCTTCCTGTAAGAGAAGGAACCCTTAAAAATTTCAATTTGTATAAAAATGTAATAAATGTAAAATTTATTAAAGTCCAAGGCTGATAAAGGCAACTCTGGAAAAGAAGAATAGATATGGTAAGTCTCCCTGCCATTTCAAAAGTTTTAATGAGATCAATGTAAATAGGACTGTATAGAGCTGGTATAGGACCAATGAAATGAAATGCATTCACATGTCTAAGGACAGTGTACCATAGAGGAAACAATACACATCTGTAGGAATACAGGGCTTAATTAATAAATAAATGGTGACAACTGGCTTTTCATTTACAAGAACAAAATTAGATCCTCAGCTTTATGCCATTCCTAAGATTAAATTCCTAATGGACAGAAATCTAAATACAAAAATGAAACTTGGGAATTTGGGTGGCTCAGTTAGTTAAACATCTGCCTTCGGCTCAGGTCATGATACTGGGATCCCAGGATAGAGCCCCAGGTCAGGGGCTGAGCAGGGAGCCTTCTTCTCCCTCTCCCTCTGCCCCTACCCCTACTCATGTGTGTGCTCTCACTCACTCCCTCTTAAATAAATGGATAAAATCTTTAAAAATAATAATAATAATAAAAATGAAACTTAAAAATATTAAAAGAAAATATAAGATATGTTTACAATGCTCAAGCAAAGAAGGCTTTTTAAGCAAGGCTTTTTAAAACATAAAAGTTATAAAGGAAAAAAATATGATCAATTTAACCACATCAAAATATAAAACTACAGAACAAAAAATACACCACAAGGTTAAAAGATAAAGCAAATACTGCAAGAAGACATCCATAATATATATAATCCATGGTTAGTATCTAGAATTCATAAGGAACTCCCATCAATAGTATAAACAGAAAAATAAGATATTAAACAGAAAATTCAAGAAAGAAGGAAATTCAATGGCCAATAGAGATATGAAATGATGTTCAACTACAACAGAAATTGGTGTAAATACTACTTATACCAATCAGCCTGCCAAAATCTAAAGAGTCTAACAATACCAAGTGTTGATGAGAATACAGAGAAATGGCAATTGTTTAACACTACCAAGAGGGGTGTAAGCTGGAACCAGCAACTCTGGAAAGTTTTTTGGCAACATCTCATAGTTAACAATAAGTATATCCCACTACTGAGAAAGTCTTCTGCCAAGGAGACATGTGCAAGAATGTCTCTGCATCATCATATAACTGTAAAAAACTGGAAACAATACAAATGTCCACCAGGAGAATGGATAAATAAATAATGGCTATTCATTCAATGGAATACTCCACAATAGTAAAATGAAAGAACTAGGTGTGTATTAAGATAGGTAAAGTCCAAAATAACCAAGTGAAAAAAAAATTGGCAGAATGTTACATTCAGTCTATCATTTTTGTAAAAACAAACACAACAAAACAAACCCTCCAGGTATATAGTCAGGTATAAGAATGCAAACTGGAAGAATTCATGCTAATTTCAGAAAAGTAGCTCCCTCTGAGGATGGAAAAAAGTACGTGGAACTGGGGAGTGCAACAAAGAAGAAACTTCAACTCTAATACTTGGTATTTTATGTTTAAAAATTTAAGCTAAGGGGCGCCTGGGTGGCTCAGTGGGTTAAGCCGCTGCCTTCGGCTCAGGTCATGATCTCAGGGTCCTGGGATCGAGTCCTGCATCGGGCTCTCTGCTCAGCAGGGAGCCTGCTTCCCTCTCTCTCTCTCTGCCTGCCTCTCCATCTACTTGTGATTTCTCTCTGTCAAATAAATAAATAAAATCTTTAAAAAAAAAAAAATTTAAGCTAAAATTACAAAATATTAATATTTGTCAATTCAAAATGGTGGGTATACAAATATTCTCTCCACTTTTCTATGGCTTTAAGATCTATAGTCTAAAAAAAGTTAATAGGGGAGCCTGGGTGGCTCAGTGGGTTAAGCCTCTGCCTTCAGCTCAGGTCATGATCTCAGGGTTTTGAGATCGAGCCCCGCATCGGGCTCTCTGCTCAGCTGGCAGCCTGCTTCCTCCTCTCTCCCTCTTTGCCTGCCTCTCTGCCTACTTGTGATCTCTCTCTCTGTCAAATAAGTAAATAAAATCTTTAAAAAATAAAAAATAAATAAAAAAAGTTAATAAAAAAGGAACACCTCACTTTCACACAGGAGAATAAAGAAAACTTGATGTGTATACCCATTCAAGTCAAAATATAAAAATGTGAATAGAAAGAATACACATTAACTTCAGGATAATGATTATCGCTGGGCATGGTACAAGCAAGGGTTACAAGAGACACTAATCACCATCAGTAATGCTTTATTTATATCTTTAAAAATATATCTGGAACTGGCAAAATGTAATTTCTGGGTAGTGATTAATGTTTTATTTCTTTATTTTCTATACCCTGAAGTATTTCATAACTTAAAAACTGAAAGTTAAAAATAAAAATAAACTCTGTGTTCAGAAATACTGGAAAATGTTTTCTGTGAACTGATTTGCCTTCTTTGCCAAAATAAATAATTAAGTTAAAGAACATATTACCTTTGTGGGAAGATTATATTTTCCATCTGGAAGAGAAAAACCTTGAACTTCTCCACATGCAGCACAAAGAAAAGCCATCTTGGTGCAAAGAGGCTTTATATTACTGACTCGAACCACTGTCCCTCTCAGAGCAATGTATTTTCCATAGTAATTTGCCCGGACATTCTTGAGCTGTGTCAACGGCTCATAGTTATAGACCCTAGAAACAAAAACAAGAATGTATCTATCTGTGAATTTACAAATGAACCAACAGTGGACATTATCTCAACCTTCACAACTTCCTTTTAGGAGCAACTGGAGTACTCCAACCATATCATCCCTTTACATCAGAAATTTCACAAGAATTAAACCATTCTTAAAGATTAAAAAATGCTAAATCTTCCCTTTTCTTATTTCATTGGCTGTTCTCTAAGGGAAAAAGGAAAAAAATAATACCAACAGAAAAATTTTGGCAACAAAAAAGTGACTTTTCAGTTTCTAACTTCTTTTTCAAAAACTGTTAACACAATGTCTTCTATAAATTCTGGAAAAGAAAAAAACCCTGGTAATTATCTTGTTCATTTCTTCTAATGAGAATTTAAAATCTTAAAATAAAGATGAATTAAAGAAAAACAAAATGTAATTTGCTCTGTGTCTAACAGAAACAGCAACAAAATATAATCACACCACTTAGTGTATTACATAGAGTATTAAATAGCAGGGACTTGATAAGTATACACCCAAAATCAATGTTTATAAAAATATGAAGATTGGGAAAACACCTTATTTAGAAAGGAAAAGTTTATTTTTGTCATGATCTCTTAAGAATGCTCAGGGGGTTCATGTGGGTGTTATAACCAATGAGATAGCAAAGAACTAATATCCTTTTTACCAATTTCTTTGGCTTTATAAAACAAGGTTCTCATTCTTAAAAGTCTTAAATGTGAGATTCTAAATAATACTTCAATACTAGCAAATCCTCACCTTGCATGAATATGTGGCACATTTACTATTGTTTCCCCATCCTTAGACAATCCTTCCTGGGCTTGTAATTCAGCTGCATGCCTTTCAAGGTCCCTTGTTAACACCTAAACAGGACAAGTATTTACTTAAAAGTTGGAAAACAAAACATCCTCTTGAAGCAGAACTCCTCTACAGAAAATACAAAGTTTATGAATATAAACAGTTCAGAGCAGAATATTAACAGAACTCTAACAGCCCTTTAAAACTCTGATACTTAATTATGACTACTTATTTTATAGTGGATTGTTTTACCTGGGATTTTGTGGTCCCTGGACTGGAAAACTCCAGCATCCCTATCTACTACTTTCTGTCCAAACTAAGCTTAATAGTAAAAGTCGTTACAGTGGGCCCTAAAGCTATTATTACCTCCTGGACAGGCTCCGGTGATAACATTTTTCTATTTCTCCATATTCAGTGATTTATTAAGACAGAGAAGATAAAGATGACTTTTGAAATACTCAATAACTGCTCCCTTGGCATCAACATTGAATAAGTATTTAATAACCTCCTGTATATAAAGCAGTATGCTGACAATCTGTGAAAATGAGATGCACATACATAGCTCTGATTGTTACAAAGACCATAAAGATTTAGAGACAAAATACTATGCAAATTTTGAAGAAAAGGTCATGAGAAAGGTTTCATGGAGAGACAATAGCATCACACAAATGCAACGCAAGGGGCATTCCATGGTTAAGGGACAGCATGTGTAAGAGATCAGACTATTGAAAGAATCCTGGGAAGAACTCAGCTTAGCTGAATGGTAGTGAGTGAAAGTACAGGAGGAAGTTGAACTAGATCGTGGAAGGCCTTCAATGCCTCAGAGTGGATTTAGATTTCACTTTGCAGAAAAGTCACCAGTTTCCAAAGACAGATCATGTTCTACCAGGTCTAGCAAGTTTAGGAAACATAATGAAGGCTTAAGACTGATGCAGTAAAGGTGGAAAAGAGGTGGATTTAAGAGAAGTTTCAGAAATAGAAATGAAAGAATGTGGTGAAGTGGATACAGAGAACAAACGAGAGGACTCTGAAGACAACACCAAGGTTTCTGGTCTCCAGTAGCAGCAGTGTACACATTTTTGTAATAAACTATTCCTTGCACCTGGCTACCATTACTTCCTCTGCACTGTGTGCACTTCTCAGTAACCTTTAAGACCCATTGTAACTGTACCATCTCTACAAAGACTTCCTCTGAGCTTTCCCCATTCGTCCCCACTCACTGAGGGTCTTATCTCTATCTCTGAATACAGCCAGTACTTTATCCACAGACAATACTTTATCTGTGCCTGTTCTGAGATTTACTACTCTTTACTTTGAAGCATTTATCTCTTTGGCAGCCTAAATACTTTCACATGTGTTCTGTTAACTAGCCTGAGAAAAAGTCAGGCAGACACTGCACATATTATCATTTTCAGTTTATATATGGAGACGCTCAGGGAGAGTAAGTGACTTGCCTCATGTCATAGAACCTAAATCTGAGGTTGCTTTCCAAGTTCATAACTGATAACACGATCCTCGTCTTATCTTCCCTATGAGACTGCTTCCAAGGAGCTCTTTAATTTCTGTATTATCTTCAATAGACTAAGCTAAATCAAATAAAATAAATGTTATATTTAGATAAGCTGTTGTATACAGAATGAATGGTATCTTGTAGAAAGTGTACTGTTATTGTAAAATCTTCCTTTAAAATTTTGACAGAGTCCAGACAAAATAAGTCTTTCTTTACCTGATGTATTGCCAGACCCATGCAAGCCAAGGTTTCCTCAGGTGTATCCCTCAACTCATTTGCTATATTTGGTATCAAGTCAGCCATTTCATTGTCTTCTGTCAGTTCTTTAAAATCCACCAAAATACTTCCCTTTCTTTCTATTTCATCCTAGAAAATATTAAGGCATGAAAGCAATGACGGTTTTTTAAAGTTAACTATTGTAACTAAACATTCAATTACACACTTTGAAAAAGCACATTTATACAGTGGTAACAATGAGTAAGTATAGTAAGCTTTGTACCGCTTAAAGCATTTAAAATATATCAACTTATTTATGTCTTTTTTTTTTTTAAGATTTTATTTATTTATTTGACAGACAGATTACAAGTAGGCAGAGAGGCAGGCAGAGAGAGAGGAAGGGAAGCTGACTCCCTGCTGAGCAGAGAGCCCAATTTGGGGCTCAATCCCAGGACCCTGGGATCATGACCTGAGCCGAAGACAGAGGCTTCAACCCACTGAGCCACCTAGGCGCCCCTTATTTATGCCTCTTAATAACCCTTGGTGGTATTAATACTATTATGCCCAACTGATACATGAGAAAACCAAGATACAAAGAACATAAGTAATACACTCAAGTCCACACCGCAACTAAGTGGCAGAGCTGGGATCTGGATCAAAGCAGTCTGGCTGCAGCATCTACTCATCACTAGCACCTCAAATACATCGTTCAAGAAAACAACACATAAATGTGGACTAGTAGCTTTGCAGTACAGGAATCTTACCTTATCATATAGATCAATACGCTTTGTGAAAAAATGTTCAAATGCTTGAATCTTCTTAATCAAAGGAGAGCTACTGCTGTAAACTAATCCAACAAAATGGCATTAGCACTAATAATCACATGTGTACAGATATATTTTTCATGAGATGGAAGAAACGTGGATACATGCCAAAGGACTTTTCCCAATTACTTTGCATTCTGATAACATTTATGTAGGAATATAGGTAAGTACTGAGTGAATAGTTAAGATTCTAAAACAAATTTAGGTCTGCATAATCTTAAACGCAGATTCCTATCAGGAAGTGACTCTCTCTAAAAACACCAACATCTGGGAACCTTTGTACTGAACCTTTGACACTTAATAGGACCTAGTAGTTCAAACAGCTTACATAATAAAGCTTAAAATTAAAATTATAACAATTATAACAAATTATTTTATAATTATATATATTAATATATATAATTATAACAAAGCCAAAGCTAGACACATGATTAATAAATTCTTATTCAGAAACAGAGATAAAGACAGGAAGTCTTTACAAAGTAAATTCTACTAGTCCAAACTGCCACATCCTAAAATCAGGGGAGAAAGATCACTACACTTCACTCTGTTCCTAAAACCTTTACAGGGTAAAGTTCTAGAACATTTTCAAATTGGTCTTCCACAGAGAAATAATACTGTGAAGCAGTTTGTAAGTACAGATGATTAAGCCTAAGGCATCCCCTGAACTCATCTTTAGGACCAGTCTAAAGATCACTTCTAGTGTTCTGGGCTAACTGCTAGGCACATATTGCAGGTGCTGGTAGCAAATGCATCCTAAAGCAACAAAAAACAGACTACCTATGAAACACATGTGTGTATATATTAGGGGGAAAAAAAAACCAACTCTCAATACAGAAAACATTTGTAAAGTGCTTTATTCATTCACCAAATGAATACTGAATGCTTGCTATGGGCCAAGATCCTTGCCTTAAAGAAGTACACAATCTAGTGGGAAAATAACCCACAGATATATATGACCATGTAACCCATAACTAATAAAAGATATAACATAGAAACTCTAAGAATGCAGAAAAGGCTAGTCTCCAAACCAAAAAAACAGGTATATGATGTTAGCTGATGTTCTTGATTATTAAAAGGGAGATCCCTTAAGTGTGTTTCTACACAAACCACTGTTGATGGTCTCTCCATTCCAAGCCCGCTGTTCTATTTTCTGCTCTGTGATGCTATGATCGAGATCTGCACAGTGCATTTCCCAGATTTCCTCTAGGTTCTGCCAACTGAAGGCACTTTAAAAAGACTGGAAGGTGGCAACAAAAAAGGATTCTATTTTTGTTTCTAATTCTTTTCAGCATCTCTCCAGCTGCAGAAAATAGCTGTAGCTCCAGCCTCCAGCTCTGCACATCAGCCATGTAGTCCTCTCACCAGAGCTACCAGCCACAACCAGCTTCATTCACTGCAGGGGTCTGAGCCCAGGTGTGAAGGGTAACCTTCAGAGGTCCAAGTACAGCTTTGTAGGGTGCCCTCAGAGGCTGAAGTAACAGCCTTTCCTTTGAATTCCTACGTCCTGGCAACCTCAGAACTTCTTACCTTTTGTACCCTCAGCCATAAGGATGGTTGCTGCTTCCAGAAGCTACTATTATCTGGGGGCTTACCTCAATGTTCCCCTTTTGCTCTTTTAGACTTCCATCTGTATATTCAATCCCCTGTATTATATCCTCTTTTTGAAATACTTAGAGTGGTTTCTGCTTTCCTCATATAAAACCTAAAAATATTCTTGAAATAAACATGATTTGTTTGGGTGAACTAAAATGAAAGCTAAATGAATTATAATAATATGAGCTGTCCAAAGATAAGTTATGAAAACAGAACTTATGGTACTTTTTGCACTTTTAACTCTACCTTCAGAGAAATAAAGCTTCCAGCCTTTATATGGTATTAATTGGTCCAATGTTGATTGCAGTAGCAAAGACTGTGGGGTTTGTTCTGAAAAACAAACAAACAAAAAACCCTCAGAATACTATGTTAGCAGAAATAGCATATGTGCTGTCGAAGCAAGTGCTATGTCAGTAGAAATATATTACATTTTTTCCAATTTGCTTCTCCTTCCAGCAATGAAAAGCTGACAAAATATACAGTAGTTACAGGTTAAGTTACACGTTTCAGTAAAAATATTTTATCTTAACATTTAAATGCTACTTTAGTGAATAACATCAAATAAGACTGAAATTTAAGTTAAACTACTTTGTAGGACAGGCATAGTTTCCCTCATGAGGGGAAAAAAAAGTTGAACAATATTTGACCTCCCCTACCAGGAGTATGTTTTCTTGTGGTTTTATTCAGGTCAGGTCTACGTTCTCTCTCTCTCCATTTTCCTGTGAAACTCCCACCACCTCTTCCTCTTTTCCAGCTTTGAAATCTTCCTCGTCCAAATCCTCTGCCTCTATAGTCTCCATTCATATTTTCTAAGATTAAGAAAAAAATCTTCATCAAAATAACAGTGAAAACAGTGCTCAAAATGTATTAACATAGTAAACAAGAGAAAATTAATGTATTCTAAAACTTAAAAAAAAAAAAGATTTTATTTATTTATTTGACAGGCAGAGATCACAAGCAGGCTGAGAGGCAGGCAGAGAGAGAGAAAGAGAGAGAGGGGGAAGCAGGCTTCCCTCCGAGAAGAGAGCCGGACGTGGTGGTCAATCCCAGGACCCTAAGATCATGACTTGAGCAGAAGGCAGAGGCTCAACCCACTGAGCAACCCATGTGCCCCGAAAATTAATGTATTCTAGTTTGAGATTAGCAAACAGGCCTGCAACAGTGTACACTATGGTAATATGAGATGTAGCTTCAAACACTCTGCAGATATCCTTCTAATTCCCATCTCTCTCTTTTTTTCCTTATTTATTTATTTATTTGACAGACGGAGATCACAGTAGGCAGAGAGAGAGAGAGAGAGAGGAGGCAGCAGGCTCCCTGCTGAGCAGAGAGCCCGATGCATGGCTCTATCCCAGGACCCTGAGACCATGACCTGAGCCAAAGGCAGAGGCTTCACCCACTGAGCCACCCAGGCGCCCCTTTTTCCTTCTTTTTAATTCCAATTAGTTAACATGCAGTGTGATATGTTTCAGACGTACCACACAGTGATTCAACACTTCCATATAGGCCTGGTGCTCACCACAACAAGTGTACTCCTTAATCCCATTATCACCTATTTCACCTATCTCCTGACCCACATTCCTCAGGTAACCATCAGTTTGTTCTCTCCAGTTACTATGAGTCTGTTTCTTGGTTTGTCTCTCCCCCCCATCTTCGCTCATTTGTTTCTAATTACACATATGAATGAAATGATATTTGTCTTTCTCTGACTTACTTTGCTTAGCATTATACTAACTCTATTCATGTCATTGCACATGGCCCCATCTCTTTTTAAGGTATATCTATGATGCTTCACCAAGTATACTGTACCTGTTTGCAAGGAGTGCCTATTATACAAGTGAAAATAACACAATAACTCTGAGATGACTTGTTTATAGTGTTTTAGACTTATAAAAGAGCAGCACTGGCTGAACATATCCTGACCTGTGACACTAGGAATACATCACCATCACAGCCCCTTATACATAGTCAATCCTGCATGCCGTATCCACTTTTATCAGAGATACAAGGATATTCTTACATAGGCAACTAATGTAGACCTTTCTGGAGAAGCATAGGAGTGGGACATGGTACATACACATTTCAATCTTTCCTCTCTGTAGCGGTGAAATGGGAAAGAAGTTAATTTTCTGGACCTTAACTTCTTAAAAAGACAACATAAGAAAGATCATTTCTAGGTGAATATTGACTAGACAAATTTAGTTTTTAGATAAATTTGCTGAAATGCAATAGTTTTTTTGACAGATACATCTGTATCTGTCAATATGATCCTTTTCATTTTGCTAATTATCTCTTCACATTTTGTTTTGTACACAGCAAGATACTTTTTTTTTTTTTTTAACTCAAAGATAGTTCTGGCTAAGTATCAAAAATTCAAAATGTAAGTGACCTATAAAATGGGTTTTGAAATAACTCATATGGGTGGAGCACAGGGCAAATTTAGGGCCGTAAGATGATTCTGTATGATCCTTTAGTGGTGGATATACAATATTATGCATTTGTCAAAGCCATGGAATTGCACTACAGAAAGATAGAACCCTAACATAAACTCTGGACTTTAGCTAGTAATAATGCACCAATATTGGTCCATTAATTGCAACAAATATAGCACACTACTGCAGGGTGTTAACAAGGGGAACCTGGGCTGAAGGGAGAGAAGAGAAAATTATAAGGAATTTTCTGCAACTTCTGTGCCATTATTTCTGTAAACAAAAACTGCTCTAAAAAATAAAACCTATTTTTAAAAACAGTTCCTAGGGGCGCCTGGGTGGCTCAGTGGGTTAAAGCCTCTGCTTTCCGCTCAGGTCATGATCCCAGGGTCCTGGGATCGAGCCCGGCATCGGGCTCCCTGCTCAGCAGGGAGCCTGCTTCCCTTCCTCTCTCTCTGCCTGCCTCTCTGTCTACTTGTAATCTCTGTCTGTCAAATAAATTAAAAAAAAAAAAAAAACAGTTCCTATCCCAAGGACTTAAAAAAGAAAGAAAGAAAGAAATATAAAGAAAGAAAGAAAGAAATATATCCGAACACTGGGGTGCAATTCTTCACAAAGGACTGTATCCAATCTGTCTGGCGGGATTTAATTGATAAATAAGTTAATACCCAAACAGTTCACGATGTTGGGACAAGACAAAACTGAAAATCGTCCAGACCATATGGCAAGTTAGGAAACTGAAGCCCCCCAAACTGATCAAGGTTCAAGTTGTCTGGTGGCAGTAGTGAGCTTCAAACTCCGTCTTCACACACGCAAGACGAAGCGCCCCATCGAGAACGCTACATACCGTACCTTCCCCAAATGAGAACAGAGTGAGCACAACTAGTAAAAATCCCAACACAAACCAAGAAATACGACTGCAGAGCTGAGTAAAGGAGCCACCCGGCGTCTGCTGTGCTTCGTTAAATATCCTACTTCATTTAGCTCTCCTCACGCTGTTCTTACTTGCAAAGAATAGAGGTCCCAGAGCTCTCTCGGTTTTCAGCTGGGCAGGGCCCTGGGTGGCAGCTGGTGCGCCCCGCCTGGCTCTCCCCTCGTTCCGGAGAAGGGTGGGGGGAGACAGACGGGGACACGAAGAGTCTGAGGTCTGAGCTCCTCAGGTGACTTCTAGCGAAGTCCCTTGGGTCGCAGCCCTCCTAACGTCCTCGCGCAGGGGCCGAGTCTCATCTGTTGGAGCAGCTCGGGGACCTGTTTCCCCCTACACCTCAGAGGCTCGCGGGGAGATGTTTAGCTACTCAACCTGAACTCGTCGGCTTCCAAATTCTTTTTTGGCGCGTCTGTGACGCAACTTCCGTCCAAGGAGCCGCGAGACGAGAGGGGCGGAACAGAGTGCAACCAATGAAGGAGTTCGGCCAAGCGGAAGCCGTGTTGCTGCCGGAAGCCGTCCGGAGGTTCCGACCGGAAAGCGGAAGCGGCGCGCAGCACGTGGGGGCGGTGCCGGTCGGCGGGTTCTGCGTCCACTCGGCTTGTGGTAGTGAGGCTGGCCGCGGCTACAGCAGAGCACTAGGGGCGGGGCGCTGGGGGCCGGAGAGTCGCTGCAGAACCCGGAGACCGGCTAAGCTCCATGGAGGGCTCAGGAGAACTGCCGGGCCCACAGCCACCGCATCCCGGGGACCACCGCATCCGCGACGGCGACTTCGTGGTGCTGAAACGGGAAGACGTGTTCAAAGCAGTGCAAGTCCAGCGGAGAAAGTAAGTCAGGTCGCTGGCCTTAGGGCTCCCCGTCCCCATTTTCTCGTTACTCCTTCCCTCAGGTCTTCCCACAGAGCCCTCTTCCACCAGAGTCCCATTCTTGATTCTGTAGATCCCCAACCTCCTCTTTCGTTTTTTCCTTTTGGTCTTCCTACAGGGGCCTTTTCCCCCAACCTCCCATTCTCGGCCCTTGGGGTCTCATCTATCACTCCTGTCTTCCCGCAGAGTGCTCCTTCCATGATTTCAAATCTGGCCTTCTGCCCTCAACATCCCTGTCAATCTTTCCACAGGGTCCCTTTCCCATTCTTGCCCCTCGGGCGCTCAGGTGCCCTCCCCGCTCCCCACGCTTGCATTTCCTTCTGTCCTAGGGTTCTTCCAAGTCCGTGAGATATTCTCTCTTGTTGCCTCAAAGAACCCATCAATCATCCTCTGATATCCTTGCTTCTCAAGGTCCTCCCCTCCCTTGCCTTTTCCCTAAAGACCATCCTTTCTTCCTATTTCCTGAGCAGGATCAATCCTACAAAAAATGAAACCTCTCCGACCTTTTCTGTCCCTCAGGCTCTTCTCTCTGTCCAAACTGGAATAACTGTTAGACGTAATAATGCTGGAGAACAACTTCTCATAGCCCATAGGATCACTCTAGCGTCCCTTCACTTTCCAGGAAGGGATGCCAGGTCTAGGAAAGTTACATTTCTCCAAAGCAGTTGGCTCAAGGTCTCAAAACTTGAGATTATGCTTGATTTTTGATCCTGTTGATTAGTTACAGCTCTGTTTTAATATTAGAAAAGTGGGAATTTTTGGTAGCTTCTTGGCAGGGGTGGTGAGACTGTTACACCCTAACAGCTCATTAATGCTGAAATGTATTGAGATGTTTCGGTTAATTATCTGAAAAGTGCAACCAAACTTTCTTTTGAGTTAGGTTATTACAGTACTTTTGACAATGAAATAAGTTGAGTTCAGTGTCAAGAGAACAGCTTTCTGCAGACCATAGGCCACGCAGTGGTAGATTGGGAGTTTCTAAGTGCGCACATGAGGTGAATTATTTTACTGCTCTGTGAATCAAACTGTTGATTGGTATTTAAAGTGAAACAGGTATCATTAGAAAATAGTCAAGTAACAGTCCCCAAAGCAGCATGCTGGGGGCAGCCAAGTCTTATTGCATAAGAATCAATTTAGGAGGGCGCCTTAGTGGCTCAGTTGGTTAAGCAACTGTCTTCTGCTCAGGTCATGATCCCGGAATCCTGGGATGGAGTCCCACATGTGGCTCCCAGCTCCACGGGGAGTCTGCTTCTCCTTCTGATCTTCTCCCCTCTCATGCTCTCTCTCAAATAAATAAATAAAATCTTTTAAAAAAAAAAAAGAATCAATTTAGTAAAGACAAAGAAATATTGGGGGGGTTCCTTTAGTCCACAAATATAATATCTGCACCATTTTCTCTTTAAAATTTCTGATTAAAAATATGGGCCAGCCTTCAAGTATATACTTTTTGGAAAGAGCCAGTGCTAATTATTTAAACTATTTAATTGAAGTACAGCGGTGCAGCACAGTCCTTGTAAGTTTGATGAAATGATACCAAAGTTTACACAGCTGTATAATGACCATGCAGGTGATATTTTGGTTTTTCTTCCTTTTCTTTCTCATACTTTTAAGTTGCTTAATTTTAGAATGTGGTTGTTATTTATTTATTTATTTTTTAAGACAAAGCTTTTCCATTAACAATAAGGCAGGTAATAACATCTTCATTTCAAAAAGTACTCTGGAAGCACTCGAGACATACTTATTTGGAAATACTTTTCATTACTTTTCTTGGCAGAAGCCAGTGCATTAGTTGCCATTTTATGTAGTTTATGACCTTCTGAGCTCGTCTATATCCCAGGGCAGATTCTCCCTTCACTTTTTGGGGGGTCTGTATGCATCTGCCTGGGCAGAAGCAATCTGACTTTTTGAGAAGAAGACTCTGCAAACCCCACTCCTTCTCAGTGAAGACATGGCATCACATTCTCTGTCTGGCCCCATTTTCCTGGGACAGTGACCTCTTGCCACGCATCAGTTTAAGTGACCCACCCTTCTTTGAATATCAGACCAGCCTCAAAAGGGTAAACCCAACTCAGCTCAGTGTTTCCTTAGCACCAGGGTGCTCAAGGGGTGAGCATATGGAGTGCACATCTGGGCTGAACTGAGTTTCAACTGAATTGACTGGACTTATGTCAGCAAATATTTTAAAAATCTGTTATATTCTGTTATGTTATAGAAACTGGGAACCTAGCAAAGAATAAGAATTGACCCTATCTGGATCACTTAGGATCTCACAAGAGTTCGCTCGGATGATTCAAGTGAGGAGATTTAATGAAGATGTGACATACACATACAGTGGTGTGGAAAGGTTTAGAGAACCAGCAGAGAATGGTGATGCACCCAGGGTCTAGTAATGGTGGGAAAGTTTTGGTAATGGAGTCTGGGTGATGTGGTCTATGCATCTGTCATAGACTCCTGGGGCACAGAGAAAGGAGAAGAAAGTGTAGGTGGGGGACAAACAAAATTAAACAGTATGTGTCTTCCAGGATGCAAAGTTCTGTAGACGTGGGTCATGTCCTAAAATTAGGCAGGGCATCCTGAGATCCATTAGCCTTTTCTGGAGCAGACTGTGTGGTATGGTAGAAGGAAGCAGGCTTTGGGGTCAGGCAGGCCCGGATTTTAATCCAGCTTCCACTTTGTAACTGTGAATCTTGGACAAGATACTTTTCCCTAAGCTCAGATTGCTCTTCTGGAAGGAGCTATGTCCTAGGATTACTGTGAGAATTAAATAAAAATATGAAACACAGCAGCACATACTACCTAGCCACTGGTCAACATTCAGTGGATATTAGTTTTCTTTTTGGGGAAAAAATATTTTTTTTGTTTTTGTGGGAATTTCCTTTTAAATGATAATATAAAAATCCAGGTAATGGGGAAAGCTGATGTTGCCCAATCCTCAGTAGAGCATCGTCAGTGTTAAGCACCATTTCGAAATGTATAGATTGTCAGTGATATTTACTTGTAAATATAATTTGCCTTTACTAGATAATTTTGTTTGTTTGTATGTTAAGTAGGCTCTGTACCCAGTGTGGGGCTTGAACTCACAACCCTGAAATTAAGAGTCTCATTCTCTACTGACTGAGCCAACTAGGCAACTCTGTTTTTACTAGATAATTTTGAAAGAAAATAGCCAGTTAGACCAGGGAATTTGCTGAATCCCTGTCATCCCAATGATAGTTCAGTTTCAAGAGTTTTCTAGTTAGAGTTCAAGTAGTGTAATGGTGTGTGTCCAGTGGCCTGGCAGTTTCAGTGACCCTTTATGCTGTACAGGAAATTTACAAAGCTGTAAGGGTGGACATCCTGTCATTGCAAATTGGAACCAGACCAGTGCCTCAGAAGAAGGTCTTCTGTCCTTGTTTCTCCTTCCAAATTCAGTGTTTTTGTATGTTCTTACTAATTTTATGTCTCTGCCCCAACCCAGTTCTCTTTAGTTCATTTGTCAGTTTATGTTCAGAGGTAATGCTGCTGATCATTCTTTATGGAGACCAGTTTTGAAATAAACTTGATTAAACCTTTCTTTTCTATACTGAATGCAAATGAGATTCAGCTAATTGCATTTTCTTCCCTAGAAAAGTAACTTTTGAAAAACAGTGGTTCTATCTGGATAACGTCATTGGCCATAGTTATGGAACCACATTTGAAGTGACCAATGGAGGAAGCCTTCAGCCTAAGAAGAAGAAGGAAGAGCCTGCTTCAGGTGCACTACTTTGGGTATATGAAATAGGTGCTCTCGAGCTGGCTGGTCAGAAACCTGTCGACCCCAGTTCTAAAATACTAACTCAGGCTATCACGAAAGAAATTTAAACTTGTAATCTAAGAACTGGAGCTTGGTGGAATGAAGCAAGGTCTGCCTTTGGCTTTGGGTACCTGGATTCTGGCTCCAGCCCATCATTAACTGGCTTTCTGACTTTGGGACAAGTTTTTAATCCTAGAAGAATCCTTGCTATTTCAGTGTAAGGGCAGGTAGACTCGTTTCAGCGCCCCGAAGTTCCATAACAGCTGGAGGCAGTTAAGAGTCTGGCTTCGAATTTAACTGACTAGGTTTAATTCCAGTTTCATCACTTGCCTTGTAATCTTAGGCAGGTTACTTGATTTCTCTAGGTCTTCTATCTGCATTTGTAAAATGGAGCCATAGATACATTTAATGCCTAGGCTGTAGCCAGTTTCAGTCACATAACATATAGGAAGTTCTTAACAGTGCCTTGCCTATAGCAAAGACCCCATAATTTTAGTGGTTATTGTTAGTTAAAATTAAATATTTCAATATTTGTTGAAATAAATGTATGTAAAATAGTTTATTAGTAAAAATAAAAATAATTAATTTTTAAAATCAAATAACTACAATGCTGTTGAAGTTTTGGTTCACACCAGTTAATTAAGTGCTTTTAAACTAACCTCCATATTTTTATTGAGCACCAAATCTGTGCCAGGCATGATTAGGCATTGTCTAAATCATCTCATAAAGTGTATAGAGCAGTGGGGAACACCAAGAATAAGTAGAAAAGCAAACAACACACTTGTAGATAGTGATGTGTGCTGTGAAGATGGTAAAGCAGGGAGGTGTACTGGAGGCTGACTGGGTGAGACGTGATTGAGATGATGAGCTCAGTCCTGAGGGCTGGAAAGGACCTAGACCTCTGTCATGAGGGCACTCACAAGTGGAGGGAGCAGCAGGTGCCAAAGCCCCCCAGTGAGCCTGTGCTTGGTGTGCTTAAGGAACAGAAGAGCAGCATGGCTGAAGCACAGGGGCCAAGAAAGGAGGTGAGAAAAGGTCACTCGGGGCCAGAGCGTGTACGGGATGGGCTGGATGTGGACATGAATTTAGAAGAAGAAAGATTTTACATAATTTCAGATCATCAATGTCATTAAGCAATTTCCTTCCTTAGAGACCAAAGAAGCAGGCACTGATAATCGAAATATAATTGATGATGGGAAATCTCAGAAACTTACTCAAGATGACATAAAAGCTTTAAAGGACAAAGGCATTAAAGGAGAGGTAATATTCAAAGGATGTTGTGTTTTGTTTTTGTTTGGTATTGAGGAAATTGCTTGGATTTTAAAGCAGGATTTACTTAAGGTGAGATGTAAAAATACTGCTTTTCTTTTAGCAATAGCTTGACCTGTACATGCCATTCAGTAGATGAAAGATTTCATTTCTTATATACAAGAATTTATGTAAGTGAGTGACAACTGATATTATTAGCAAAAGAGAATTTAATAACTTCATGACTACCAGAGCTTAACTTGGTTCATTTTCAGTAATGTTTTCAGCCAGTGTCTTCAGGAAGGACAATTTCTTTTATATCCTTTCTCCTTTTATTATGTAGTTCTGTTTTTGTTTTGTTTTTTTTATCCTGTTTTAAGTACAGTTACAAAGTACTTGTATTTTAGGTAGAGGTAAAAAAAAAATGCAGTTTATTTATTTAGACTTCTGTGGAAAAGGGACTGGAAAATCAGACCTTTGGATACATTCTAGGGTAAGAAACCTCTGAAGTTATCATTTCCATGGAAATAAAGTTTCAGGAAATCTGCTTGCTCCTTTTCTTATAGGAAATAGTTCAGCAGTTAATTGAAAATAGTACAACATTCCGGGACAAGACAGAATTTGCTCAAGATAAATATATAAAAAAGAAGAAAAAGAAGTAAGTGGATTTTGTTCGAAAAGGATGAAAGTATTATATCTTTATAGGTTTATAAAATGTTTATTATTAAAAATAAAGTATTTTTAAACCAGTTTTTAAAAACTGATGTCTTCTTTTTTCTTCCCCCAGGTATGAAGCCATCATTACTGTTGTGAAGCCATCCACCCGCATTCTTTCAATTATGTATTATGCAAGAGAACCTGGAAAAATTAAGTACGCTTTGTTTCCTTTCAAAAGTATAATTGGGGGAAAATATATCTTTAAGAACGGTCATGATTTTAAGTAAAATGAAAAACTTGCTCACCTGCATAAAGTGTCCTCCTACCTCATGAATTGTAAGTTCTTTTTACTGTTGCCTCCAAAACAATCTATAATCTTATCAACATAATTTTTATGAAATAAACAAAACTTAAAAAAAATGATTAAAATAGCTGCTTCTGCTTAGCTAAAAATAAACAAATCATTCTTTTTTCCTTAGCCACATGAGATATGATACACTAGCCCAGATGTTGACTTTGGGAAATGTCCGTGCTGGCAATAAAATGATTGTAATGGAAACCTGTGCAGGCTTGGTGCTGGGTGCAATGATGGAACGGATGGGAGGTAAGACTTACCATTTTTAGGTTCATTAGAGCACTACCATGATATGAGTAGAAGGCCTTAAAAATGTAAGGGTACAGAAAGTGAGGCTGAATTACTGCAAGATTCACAGAATGGCTTGGGTGGCCCCCCACTGCCCTAGTCCCTGGGACCTTCGTGCAGTCCACATCTCAGCCAGTGCTATGTCGGTGCCGCTGGATGGCAGTTGCCCTTTCCCCAACTTCTGTATCAGTGGGGGTGTTTAAGAAGCCTTTGGCCGGCTTGGACCTCCAGGACAGTGATTTCAGTAAATTCTTGGATAGCTGGTTCTCATTTTATTGGCCAGAATTGAGGGGATTGGATGAGAAGACTATGTGGGGTATATTTTGTCCTGGAGGAACGCACACAGTTTGCCTGCCCTTCCTCTAACCTGGTTTGCCTGCCCTTCCTCTAACCCTGTGGCAGGTAAGAACTTCAAGCTGCCCTGATTAAGGTTCAGACTGGGGGAAAGCTGAGAGCTAATTGCCAATCACGTGACACCCAAATTTGCAAGATCATATGGTTTTATCATAGCATCATGTGGAGGTTCATGTGTTCTGGAATTGTTTTTCCTTCCTTGGGAATATTCATGGGCAAACGACCGCCAGGGGGAGCTGCATTATCCCGCAGTCCCTACAAAGAGTAGAGACATTCAGTCTTCTTACAGTGGAGGACCCTAAGGGTGTCCTGAGTCTAGAATCCCCTCCATCCAGCAGATCTTTATTTTTTTAATCTCTTCAGGTTTTGGTTCCATTATTCAGCTGTACCCTGGAGGTGGACCTGTTCGGGCAGCAACAGCATGTTTTGGATTCCCCAAATCTTTCCTCAGTGGTCTTTATGATTTCCCACTCAACAAAGTGGACAGTCTCCTAAATGGAACATTTTCTGCGGAGATGTTATCTTCAGAGCCTAAAGATGGTGCTTCTGCTGAAGAAAGTAATGGCACCCTGGAGGAAAAACAGACTTCGGAACAGGAGAATGAAGACAACGTGACAGAAGCGCAAGAGAGCCATCACCCACCGGAACAGGAAACGATGGAAATCGTCTCGCAAGATCCAGACTATAAGGAGTCTAAAGAGAAAGGAAGCAAAAAGGATTATGTAAGTGTTAAGAGTCCCCCTTCCTTCATAATATTCCTCTCCGAGTTTCATTTGGCACTGAGGTTTGGTGTGGCTTTGGAGCATCAGTGCCCAAGATAATAAATACCAGAGCAGACAGAGAAAATGTGTGCATGGATGTGCACACGTGTGTCGTGTATTCTTTGGGACGGAGCTTTGGGATCCAGGAGCATTGTGTAGGTAGCTTACTGATGGTTCTGTAACAAACTGGTTTGTGTGTTTCCAACTTCCTCATGAATGACCTTCTGTTGCTTTAGTCCAGGTTGATAAATACCATTGAAATTTTTGACAGACCATCATTTCCATAAACCTGATTGAATGACTGCAGTATGCTAGTTTCTTCTTTTTCTTCTTGAAGATTCAGGAAAAGCAGAGGAGACAAGAAGAGCAAAGGAAAAGACACTTAGAGGCTGCTGCTCTGCTGAGTGAAAGAAACTCAGATGGGTACGTTGATGAAGGAATACAGATACCTGGGTATCCATGGGCTGTGCTTCACACGGAATTCCTCGTGTGTCTGCTTCGATTATAGTGGGAGCAGAGATGATGAATCTATCTTGTTTTTTAAGACAGGAGGCTGCATCTGGTGGATGTGGGAAATTGTGTTGGTTTCCGAGTTCTAGAATAAATTTGAAGCGTCTCCAGTGATAGTGTATCAGATGAGTCTGTGTGGTCCTGCTATATGCAGGGGGTAGGTCATTCAAATTGATACCACTGTGGCTAATGGTAAAGGCTAAGGAAAACCTGACAGGAGACGTAGATTCTGATATCTGCAAAGGTAGAATTACAATGTTGGATTTGTTTCCAGATGATTTTTTTTTTAAGTCAAGAATGTCATTAAATGCTATTTAGAGTTGCCAAGCACCAAGAGAGCTTTTAGTTCATTTTGTGTTTCTTAGAAACACATGATTTTATTTTGGGGGGGGGGGGTTTGTAGAATGTGGTATTTAAAGCTCTTCCTTGCGTGAGTCATGGCAAATGAATAGATGATCATTTTTTCTGAAGATTTTACTTACTTGAGAGAGAGAGACTACAAGCACGGGTAGTGGCAGAGGAAGAGGGAAAAGCAGGCTCCCCGCAGAGCAGGGAATCGACACAGGACTCAATCCCAGGGCCCTGGGATCATGACCTGAGCCAAAGGCAGATGCTCAACCAACTGAGCCAGCCAGGCATCCCAGTAGATGGTCATTTTAAAATCTATGCTCTACCTTGCCAAGGAGAGAAATAATTTGTCTAACTTTTTTTTTTTTTTTTTTTTTGCAGTTTAATTGTTGCTAGTCGTTTCCATCCCACTCCACTCCTGCTGTCTTTGCTGGACTTCGTGGCCCCTTCCAGACCGTTTGTGGTCTACTGTCAGTATAAAGAGGTAATGCTGACATGGAAGAGCTGGGAGTTCTTGCACTGTGTGTTAATACTCAAATCACAGCCCTCACAGGCATTCGTAACAGAATTCTGTTTATGCCTTTAGCCCCTGTTGGAATGCTACACAAAACTGCGGGAAAGAGGAGGGGTCATCAACCTCAGGCTGTCGGAAACCTGGCTCAGGAATTACCAGGTGCGTGTTTTTCCAGCTGGTTCCAGGGGGCTGCTCTTCTGAGTTGCTGGCTCTCTGCAGTGGTGCCAGAAGCTGTTAAATAGATGCCCGTATTTCCATCTACAGATGAAAGAATCTCCTGCTTGTAACTCAGACAAAGAGCCCTGGCTCTTCCTGACCCTTTTTCCTCCTTCACGTCAGGGTCTGTTACTCTGAAACTCCAGTCCAGAGCCAATTAAAATGCAAACAGTTATGGTTCGTGTTTCTCCAAGGCCTCATGATCACTGTGGAGGGAATAACTGATGATAGCAAAATCCCTAGGCCAACAAGAAAGTGACTCTGCTCCCTCAGCTGAGATGTCTTTGCAGCAGATTTTCAGGATTTACTGGTGGGTCCAACATCAGTTCAGGTCCTCTGGAAGGCACACGCTAAGATAGAATTAGAAGTATAAGGGTTTTATGGGGGAAGATGCCTCTGAAAGAGGAAAAGGAGAGGGAGCAGAGCCAGGTAGGAAAGTCCTCAAACCGTATTGGAGGTCTGACTGCTGCAAAAGGAGGGGGAGAACGGAAGATGGGGAGGAAGAGCCTGCAGTGCTCCCTTCAGAAAGTCTCAGCCAGGATGATGGGGAACCCCAGAGCAAAGTTTGCCCAATAAAGGAGCCCTGTCTTGGGCAGAAGTGTTGCGGTCCTGGGTACCCATGCTCAGTAATCAACTTGGAGCAGCCCATGGCCTCCCTGTGTATGAATTCTGCTCAGGATCCCAAGGAAGCAGCAGCGAGAGGCTTTCTGCTCCTCGAACTCCTCACAGCTGGTTCCCTCTTGAAGGGAGAACTGAGGGAGTACCTCCATGGCCGCCGCAGGCCCTGCCATGCTGCTTGCACATCTACTGCCTTGATCCAAGATACTCAAGGCCCTGAGCAGACTCCGCCCTACATGGCAGTGATCTTCTTAAGCTATGGTAACAGCAGAGAAGAAATTGTGTCAGAGTTAACAAGGTATCAGGGGAGGGAAGCTCTGGATATGTCCAGTAGCTACTTCTCCGTGGACCCACACTCCACTATTGGCTGTGAAGCTTCCTGGAGCCAGTAGGAAGAAAGCTATGTGCAGGCCCAGAGTTCTACACAGACATTTGCTTGTTTGCCACTAGAAACTTGCCTCTGGTTTGAGAGCAGCAGCTTCAATTTTATTTTTCAGAAGAAAATCCTTAAAACCAGATTAAATCCTTAATCTGCACGTGAAGGAAGGCACTCTTTAGAAATTGATCGGATTAAATCTTCAAGAGAATCTGTCATTTGAATTCTGATTTCTGGCATGTGTATTGTTAGCATGTGCTTTATCTGCTTAGGAAAACATGAATGTCTTTCTGTCTTGATTAGGTTTTGCCAGATCGAAGTCATCCCAAACTACTGATGAGCGGAGGTGGGGGGTACCTTCTCTCAGGCTTCACTGTCGCCATGGATAACCTTAAAGCTGACCCCAGTCTCAAATCCAACGCAAGCACTTTAGAATCACACAAGACTGAAGAGCCAGCAGCTAAAAAACGGAAATGCCCGGAGTCTGACTCTTAACCTTTCAGAAATTGCTCTGATTTTTTTCGTCAGGCGCTATACAGTTAGTAATTAAACTTTAAATGCCATCACTAATTGTTTTCTCATCTTCTAAAAGTAAGTCTATATACTTGTTCCTGGGAAGGACGAGTAAGCTTTTTGTCCGCCTCTGGAACAGATAAATTTGGTCTATGAGAACATCGAGCCTGGGGTATACACAGTGGACTAGTGTGTATGTGGCCAATTCTGTTTATTTCACAAAAATCCTCTAAGTACTTGTAGTACTCTGTGAAAATATCTTGAGAATTTAGAAATCCTAAAAATATCTTTATACAAGACTTCATTTATACATTAAACTAAGTGGAATGACACAACATATCCAAAACTTGGGTACTGACAGAAAGAATCTGTGGAAGAGATTTCTTGTGTTCATTCCACTGTCTTCAACTGAAGCAATATGGATGTGTGAGTGTATGAGATTGACAGCACCAAAAATACCCTCCTTGCTCCCTCCAGTGGAATAAACTTTTTTAAAACACTAGATTTTTTTATTTTAATAGTGGACAGCTTAGGAAAATTCTGAGTATTTATTGTACTGCTTTTTTGGGTCAATACACAAAGGGGTAGTAGGGTACTTTTTTGCGTTAATTTGCCCATCTCCTCATTCTTTGTTCCGAGTGAAATGCCTAGAATTTTTGTGTTTTATTAAGTTAAAGGAAACAGCAAAGGTTTTTTTCCCCCATCCAGAAACTTACAGAAATAGACACACACTCGTGTTTATGGCTATTGGTATATACACACATATATATTTATATATACGTATGGAAACAGAGAATGCACTATTTATAGGATCTATGATAAAGTTTAGTGCAGGGCTTTGACCAGTTCTCATTGCATTAGCATCACTCCTTGTCAAGTGTATTTTAAAGTGCCTTTTTTGGTGATTATTAATGCTGGTCTGTTGAGCTCTGGCATGATTAGGTGGTTAGTCTTTCTAAGCTCTGAAAAATGTATAAATTTGGTCATCTGCTACAGCCAAGGAGAGTATTTAGAATAAGCTGTGGCCCTTGTCTTGCTCACTAAATATGCTCGTAATGTGTATCGCGACATCATTATAGCATAGATGCTGATCAGCAAGGAGCATCTCAGACAAAAAGAAATAACATTTTCCTAATAGCATGTACTATCCTGATAATGGTCAATGTGATCACCAACCAGTACAGTTTTGATTCCTTTTTCTTAAAACAATGGCTTTTAAAGAATAAAAGTGTTTCCTATTACGATTTGTCTGATTTACATTAATGATGGGGTCAGTGACACTGCATTCGCTGGCTTTCAGCTGATTGTGACACGTGGTCTATATAAGAAAACAGGCCCACATCAACACCTCACTGAACATGTCCTTACAAACAGTCGCCACCCACATACGACCTGTCCCAGTTTGTCCAGGAGAACACGTGTGCACAGACTGGATTCTGTAGTGGCTGGTCTCCACTGGTTACTCTTGTTTAAATCCTCTCCTCGGGATTCATCCAGTTTTCAAGGCTCATCTCATTTCATTCATTATGGACGTCGGCACTATCAAGGCATGTGCCCATGGATCCACCCCTGGAGCTGACTTGTGAACTCCTGTCCTGTACCAGCAGCAAAAGTTGCCCTTAACCTGTGTTATTTTTTTTTTTCTCTTGCATATAATGTACTTCATCTTTAAGGACTGATGCTTAATTCAATAACTTGAAAACTTAGTGTGTGCCAGAATTCCCTGGTGGGCTTATTAAATCCAGATTGTTTAACACCTCCGAGTTTCTGATTCAGTAGTCTGGGGTAGGCAGAAGATTTGCATTTCTAGGAAGTTTCCAGGTGATGCTGCTGGCCCAGGAGCCACTGCCTGAGAAACACTCCTGTGTGTGCACTCACATCAAGAACGCGGCAAAATACATGATGCTGTTGTCCTGTTTGTAAAGTGGACATCCACCTTTGGAGCAGATGAATGGATAATTCTATGACTTCTGGACATCAAGCCACCAGGAGAATTATGTGAAATAACACTTTAATGAGTGGCAGTCAAAAAAATAAAGACAAAAGTCATTTAGTGATGTGTACCTTATTTCTTCACTGGATTAAGATACTTGGAAATATACAGTGGTGCCAATTAGATGATTTTTTAGCTTAGAGGTGCACTAAAATTGTGTGAAGCACACCCCTCGCCCCAGTTTTATTGACTTGTCATATAACATTGGATAAAGTGGGACACCTCGGTGGCTCAGTTGGTCAAGCATCTGATTCTTAGTTTTGCCTCAAGTTGTGATCTCAAGAGCCTTGAGATCGAGCCCTGCGTCAGACTCTGCACTGAGTGGGGTGTCTGAGATTCTTCCTCTCCCTCTGCCCTTGTCCCCACCCCTGCTCATGTATGCACACGCGCTCTCTCCCTCTCTAAAATAAATCTTTTCAAGAAAAGACAATATCATGTAAGTTTAAGGTGTATAACTTGTTATTTGTTATATTTATATATTGCAAAGTGATTACCACCATAGCCTTAGCTAACACCTCCATCCCAGCACATAATTACCATTTCTGTTTATGGTGAGAATGTTTAAGATTTACTCTACTAGCAACTTTCAGTGTATAATGCAGTATTGTTAACTATAATCACTATGCTGTATATTAGATCTCCAGAACTTACTCATCTTATAACTAGAAGTTTATACTCTTTGATCAATATCTCCTCAGTAACCACCATTCTACTCTCCATTTTCATGAGTTTTTTGTTTGTTTGTTTGTTTTTTGCTTTTTAAAGATTTCACATACAAGTAAGTTAGCACATTATTTTTCTTTCTCTGTTTGGCTTATTTCACATAGCACCATGCCCTCACGGTATCCAAGTTGTTACAAATGGCAGGATTTCCTTCTCATCGGGCTAATTAGTGTTGCATTGTGTATAGATACATCTTTATTCATTCATAAACAGACACTTAATTGTTTCTATATCTTGACTATTGTGAATAAGGCTGCAGTGAACATGAGAATACAGATACCTCTTTGAGATACTGAGTTTGTTTCCTTCAGATCTAATCCATATACAAAAAGTCTATATGTTTACACTCCCTGTGTTTTATTATTTTGATCGCACAATTTTTTTTCATAATGTGTATATTTGTATTTACAGTTATTTTTAATCCTTTTGTCTTTTAACCTTTGTACTGGAATTATTAGTGATTTACCCACCACCATTACAATATTGTGAATTTAACTATGTATCAGTGAATTTCATACTGTTTTCATTTCAGTTACCTGATTAGTAGCTTCCATTTTAGTTTAATGAATTCCCTTTAACCTTTCTTGTCAAGCTAGTCTAGTGCTGATGAACTTCTGCTTTTTGTCTGGAAAATTCTCTCCATTTCTGAAGGACAACTTAGAGGATTCTTAAGTAGAGTATTCCTGATTGGCAGTTTTTTGGGGTTTTTTTCAGCACTTTGAATATATCATCCCACTTTCCTCTGACAAGAATTGGTGATGAAAAATCCACCAGCAGTCTTAGAGGGGTTCCTTTGTAGGTAACAATTTGCTTTTCTCTGGCTCCTTTTAAGAGTCTCCATATCTTTAATTTTTAACAATTTAATTATAATGTGTCTCAGTGTAGATTCATCTTATTTGGTACTCTTTGGGTTTCTTGGATGTGGATGTCTGTTTCTTTTTCCAGGTTAGGGAAGTTTTTCGCCATTATTTCTTTAAATAACTTTTCTTCCACTTTTTGATTCCTTCTGGGACCCAGATAATGCATATGTTTGTCCACTTAGTGGCGTCTCATTAAGTCCCTTAGGCTATCTTCACTCTTCATAGTTTAAAAAAATTTTTTTGCACCCCTCATTGGATGAATTCCACTGCCCAGTCTTTGATTTATTGATCCTTTTTTCACTTTGATCTATCTGTTGTTGAACCCCTGCATTGAATATTTTAGTTCACTTATTGTGTTATTTAGCTCTATGATTTCTTTATGGTACTTACTTTTATTTTCTGTCTTCTGAAATTCTTACTTTGTTCATGACCTGACCATGGTGAGCATTTTTATGACCATGATTTTGAACTCTATAAGATAAATCTCTTATTTCTGTTTCATTAAGAGCTGTTTCTGGAGATTTATCTTGTTCTATTGTTTGGAACACATTCCTCTTTATTTTTTTCTTCACTCTGTATGTTGGTGCTTACATATTGGATATGACAGCAACCTCTCCCAGTCTTGACAAATTGGTCTTGTGTAGGAGATAAGCCTCACCAATCAGCTCAGTCTGAACTCCTGGTTGTCTGTCAACCCTTTGTGATTGTCAGGGTGCCTGGATGGCTCGGTTGGTTAAGCACCCAACTCTTGATTTCAGCTCAGGTCATTATCTCAGTGTTGTAAGATAGAGCCTCACATCATGCTCTGCACTGGGCATGGAGCATACTTAAGAGTCTCTGTTTCCCTCTGTCCACCCCCCACCATACACACAAAAAAGAAAAAAAAAAAAACTTTGTGATTGTCTAAGCCACCATCTTTGTTCTTAGTGATACTCAGTAATTGTGTGCCAAGACCTGCTAGTATCCCAAAAGGAAGAATTAAATGTGTTGTCTCACAGTCCTGGAGGCCAGAAGTTCCAAATCAAGGTGTCAGTGGGGCCATTCTCCCCCTGGTAGTTCTAGGGAAGAATCTTCCTTTGCTCTTCAAGCTTCTGCTGACCCCAGATGTTTCTTGGCTGGTGGCAACCCAGCTTCAGTCTCTGCCACCATTTTCACGTGGCCATCTTCCCTCTATGTCTTCACATGACATTGTCCTCTATATCTATCCACATTTCCCTCCTCTTTTAAGAACACTCGTCATATTGGATAGGGGCCCACTCTAACAACTTCATCATAACTTGATTGCATCTACAGAAAATCTTCAAATAAGGTCACACTCACAAGCCTTCACCATGTCATTTTGGAGGACACAGTTCAACCCACTATATGCCTTTCAGGACTACTTGATGTTTTGCCATCAACATACATGACTTTGATCAAAAGAGGAGAAAACAATGGCCTGGGTGGTCCTTGAGTTCACCTTAAAGAAATGGTGGCATGGCATCCCCAGAGATCCTAATTGCACTTTGCTGGCACCCTGGGTCAGGTGGGATTTCTTGAATGTCTTCTGTATCCTTGATAGGTCATCTGTGCATACACATTGCCCTGCCCTCAAGTGTTTTCAAACTAAACCAAAAGGGTGTGTTAATGTACGGGACATCACCAGGAGACCAGGACCATGCGGTGTTATGCTCCACCTGCCAGCAGCCAGCAGCTTCTCAGGAGCAGGGCCGTGTGCATGTGTGCGTGTGTGTATGTGTGTGTGTGTGTTGCTTGCCAGGCTAGCATTTGGTGCATTGCAGTGTTTTGTTTTCCCTTAACCAGTGAGTAAATCGCTATTCATCTTGGGCCCTTGAGTCCTTTTTATTAGGAAGGGATTTTGTTTTCCGCAGAGCTGCAATAGAAAAAAAGGAGAGCTGTGTCTACTGCCATGTATTAAGCATTTCTTAGTAACTTGTATTAAGATGTGGTAACACAGAGGGTTATAATGGCCGTACATTAAAAACATTTGCCATAATACAAGCCTAGCTTTGGATGGTTTCTTGGGTTGGGGTCCCCCAGAAGCAGACCCTGAAATAAGAAGTTGAGGACAAGCTGTTTATTTGGGATCTGATTCCAGGAAATACCTGCTGAGATTACCAGTAAGAAGTAGTACAGGGAGACAAAGACAGCCTAGAAAGGGTATATTACCAAGCAGCTCACTGCTGTGGCACCTGGGGCTCAATGCCTTGAGAGGCACCGCTGGTGAGGGATGAGATGACAAGTAAAAGGAAGGAGAAGAGGACACTTTCCACTTGTCTTGCCATAAGAAGCGAGCTGCGGTGTTAGTAATGGTAGCGGCCAACATTTCCTGCACCATGCCATATGCCAGGCAATATTCTAAGTGTTTTGCATACTCATTATCCTCGTAACAACCCAATAAGGCGGGTATCCTTATTTTACTGATGAACCTGAGGTCTAGAGAGGGAAAGCAACTTGTCCGAAGTCCTACAGCTACTTAGTAATAGAGCCAGTGTGCCATCTTCTTCCACATCATCAAGCAAAACATCAAGTAGTCCTGAAAGGCATATAGTGGGTTGATCTGTGTCCTCCGAAATGACTTGGTGAAAACTTACAAGAGACCGGCCCTGAGGGTCGGTCCAGGAATCTGTTTGGGTCAGCCTACCTGTTCTGATTCCCAGTCCAGAGTTTTTCCCATTATCCAGACTCTCTCCTCCTTAGCTCTGAAAAATGACCTGTGGCTGGCTACTCCCAGAGCGTTCCAGATAACAGGATTTTAAAAAGTAAATGTCTTATGGTCATTTTTGAAATAGGTTCTTCAAGTCTATTTAATAATCTTTCTTTACCCTGGGGGAACAGATGTCTTTTCCTGTACTCTTTTGCTTTATATCCCAGACATTCTTTTACTTCAAAGTTTTTTTGTTGTTTTATTTTCTTTTTTGCCTATTCTGCATCCAAAGACCAACAAAGCCTAATGCTGTCTTTTAAAATTTACTTTAGAGAATGGGTTTGAAAATCATACTCTTCCCTGTTAGCCCAAAGGAAGCTAAAAACATGAAACTTTGGCCTTAGGTGAATCTTTTATTATTTCAAACCAAGACAAATGTATTTCTTTTTCAAGGATTACAGTACAGTCATTGTCACGAGCATGTTAATGTGTCTATTTTGCGAGAAAGGATATATTACAAGTCATGCTATTCATATTTTCAATAGCATTCTGGCAAAAATTAAAGTATTTCCAATTGTGTCAAACACTGAATGAACAGAAAATTCTACTTTCTGCTTTTGGGTAAATAAATGGTGCCTTTTGGTGAAATGGTGGAAAATAGATAATGTGAGGACTGCTTCTTAAAACTGCCCTTTGCTCCAATGGCCATCAGCCCCTTCGGTTACCACTGAACTTCTCAGCTATTTTCTGTAGTTCCAGATCCATCGCAGCCAAGTTCTCAAGTTCCTTTTCCTAGAAAATACAGAAAAGGAAAAGTGGAGGCATGAGGTCCCAGATCGATTAATTTTATTGTGGTTTGAGGGAACTGTGGTTTGAACAGAAGGGAATTTTTGATATGTTAGAAGCCATACGAGACTCCCTACATCGGTGGTTCTCAAAGTGTGGTCTCCTGACCAGAGACATCAGCATCACCAAGGAACTTACCAGAAATGCATATTCTTGGGCTGCACCCAGGATCTACTCAATCAGAAACTCAGAAGCTAGGAATCTCTTGAGATTCTGCTGCACATTCAAGTTTGAGAAATGCCAATCAGCACAATTCAGTATTAGGAAAAAATGATTGTTTTAGGCAGGTATGGTTCTGATCATGTGAACTTTTTGAGATGTAAACTAATTTTTATAGTCCGGTAGCTGAAAAAGATAAAGTAGCAACTAATTTCTATATATATCATCAGTTCCTACCCTGGAAAATAGTGATGAAAATTTAAATGACCAAGAAGGCACCGAAAGAATGATTGTCAAACTTGGCTGAACACTGAAACCACCTGGAAGCTTGTAAAAATCCTGAGGCCCAAGTAGCACCCAGCACCAAAGATACAGAATCCCTGGAGGTGGATCCTAAACATCACTAATTACTCAAGCCCTCCAGGTGATTCCAACATGCAGCCAAGGTTGAGAAGCACTGCAGTAGGGTAAGTGGGTAGGGATATGGACAATGGAACTCCAGCCCAGAGGTGGTCGGCATTCTCTTACTAGGGCTGTATCCTCATGGTAATCAATTCCCACCAGTTTCTCCACATTACTTTCAGATAGTCTGAAGATATTAACATTAACCATTTTAATTTTAAACAAAAGCCCCGCTCCGTACCTCTTCCTCTGTCAGAACTCCCTGGCCAGCCCTGTCCTTTTCATTCTCTGCTGCACGGCGTGGGGTTATCTGCTCCTCAGAATCATAGAAGTCTGGAAATTCGGCTGACTTCTTCCGGTAATGAAGAAGCTGGTCTAGTTCAGCCACTCGGTCATACTGCCTTTTCAGATCCAGTTTGGGGGACAGATTTCTCTTCTCGTATCCCCAGTTCACGTCCTCCTCAAAGGGCTTTTTCTCCCACAAGTCATAGTTGTATTCTGGGAAGAAATTCTTCTCATTCAAGGTCAGCCCATTTTCCTCTTCCCCCTCAAGAAAATTGTCATCCATGTTGTCTTTCCTCTCAAAACGGCTGGTCTTCCACTGGGAAGGGTCATAGTATGGGTTGAGCAACTCCCCTAATCTCTTCCTCTTGTCAGTGGTGTAATGGGGACCATACTGTTTGCCTTGAAGCCTAGCTTCCTCCCTGCTTTCTGTAGCATCTTCTAGGTCCTCCTGCTGTTGCCATTTCCCTTGGGCTTCTTCCTCACCCGTTTCCTCGCCATAGTTGAGGTAATTTCTGTCCTGCTCCCTCCACTCGCCTTGTGGGCGCCTCCTTGCCTTGTCCATCTGGTTGTCTTGGACATGGTGGTGTCCTTCACCCAAGAACCGTTTTTCTTCTTTGTTGTCTGGAATGGAATATGCACCTGGTTCCCCTCCCCTGGCTCTGTGGAGATGTCCCCCCTCACGGCCCCTCTCTTCCTCACTTTCTTCGTTATATCCCTGTGCTATGTTGTCAAGCTCTGAGCTGGGGCGATTTCTCTTATCCTCCTCCTGGCTCTCCTCACTGGGAGGTCTTGGAGCCCTGTACTCCTCACTTCCTCTGCCCCCATATCGTCCCTGCTCCAGATCCTTGGGAGCATGGACAGCCTGGTAACTCCTCACTTCTTCCCCATATTCAGGTTCTTCCTCTGAAGCCCTATAGTGGGCTGGATGGCGGTCCCTCTTTTCCCCTAAACTGACTGTGCCCACGTTTGAGTCCTCAGATTCCTCACGGAGGTGTCCCTTTTCCTCGGAGGGAGGTTTCCCTTCTTGAGAGGACCTGTCAGGCCTGGTCCTCCCGTGGTGGTGTCTTGGCTTCCAGCGTCGTTTGTCCACATCAGGCTCAGCATCTTCCTCACTTTCCTCAGATTCTTCCTTGCTCCCAACTTGGCTTTTAGACTCTTGAGTGTGTTTCTCCTGGCTTCCTGTATCCTCTCCACTCTCCTGGCTGTTCCTCTCCCGGCTGTGTGTCTTTTCCTCAGGGGGCCCAGCAGAGTGTAGACCATATCTGGCCTCTAACTCTTCTTTTTTCTTAGCTGTAGCCTGGTTTCTTTTGTTGAGAAAGGCATTCTGTGTCTCTCCTAGGTCTTCCACATTTTTCTCTTCACTGCCATCTTTCCCATGCTCCCTTTTCTGATATTTCTCCCTCTCTTCTTCCTTCCTGTCCTCTTCCTCAATTTTCTCAGAATGGTGTGGGTTTGCTTCTTTGGAGACTTGTCTGTCAGAGGGGAAGAGGTCCCCTTGGGGTTCGCTCGCTCCTTCTCGGCTGTGCCCACCTTCCTCTGTGTCTGCCACTGTGGGGCCTCGGGTGTCCTCCTCTCCTGGGGCTCTTGCTTCCTCCATCCCAGAAGGCCTATGGGCTTCTGAGGCATCAGCTGGGTCTCTTAACAATCTTACTTCAAACCGTGTGTTTTCATTTTCACTTTTCTCTTCATCTTTGACTTCTTTTCTACCTATAATGAGAATAAAGAAGTATAAATATAACTTCAGAATTGCTTGTGGTTCAACAAGCACCAATGTCAGTGATCACTACAAAACCAAACGGCCTGAATTACTTGGATAATTTTTTAAGTTAAGAAAAATTATACTCAGATTCCTTTTAAAAGAAAACGGTATGAAAGTTCCTTGGCTCTGTTTAACTATAATTTAAAAAAAACCTCTATTCTTACTCTTGTCATAACAGCCAGCCAGCATTTCTCATTGGTATGATTTTTTTTTTTTTAAGATTTTACTTATTTATTTGAGAGAGAGAATGAGAGAGCGCACAAGCAGCAGGGAGGGGCAGAGGGAAAGGGAGAAGCAGAGTCTCCACTGAGCAGGGAGCCTAATGCAGGCTCAATCCTGAGCCAAAGGTTGATATTCAACCAACTGAGCACCCAGGTGCCCCCTCACTGGTACTATTAATGATCAAATTAAAATCCAAATAGAGATTTGTGAAATGTTAGTATTAAGAATCGGAAGAAACCTTAGAATTCATCTAATTCAATCTCCCCTTTTTACAAACAAAGACATTGAGACTTAGAGAAATATAATTAGGGACACTTCTTTCCATATTTGCTCTAAGTGAGGACAAAAAATTAGCATTATGTGAATAGTTCTCCCATCCAAGTACTAACCAGGCCCGACCCTACTTAGCTTCCGAGATCAGACGAGATGGGGCACATTCAGGGTGGTATGGCCGTAGACGAATAATTCTAACTAGAATCCAGCTAAATAAAGTTAAATAGCCAAAATGGGAAGTATCAGGATTCAAAGGAGGATTTTAAATTTTTAAATTATTAGTTTATCAGCCTTTTTAATCCAATCCACTGTGTAGACTCAATGTAGCAGTGACAATATAATTTAGTAACCGGTGTTAAGAAGGATGTGTATTTCTTCCCTGAGAAAACGGCACAGCAGTAAAGAAACATTTCTTCCATCACTCAGGTCCCATCTGCCCAAGCATCTCACATGCTGAGGTTGAAGATCAGTATACTGAGTTATCTTTGTGTTTCATTAGCCAACAGTAGATGGTATAACTGATACTTTAATTGAATGTGTTCTCTCCTATCTTTTCCAAATGTCAATAGCTCCTTTACTAAACCCTCCTTAATTCAAGGGCGTTTCATGAAAGGAGATATGCAGCTAGCATTGCCTGATTGTTAGCCAGAAAGGCTTGGATTTCAACTTACGTCACTGAGTTCAGAGAGAACTCCTGAAGCCAAGGTCTCTTATAGCTCTGGGTCCAGATCTATACTGTCTGTTGTGGGAGCTGCCAGCCCTTTGTGGCTACTGAGTACTTGAAATGTGGCTGGTCCAAACTGAGATGAGCTGTAAGTCTAAGACACCCACTAGATTTTGAAGACTTTGTTTGAAAAAAATGGAAATACTTCAAATTTTCCTATTGATTATATATTGAAATAATATTTTGGATGTATCAGATGATATATATTATAAATATATTGGTTGTGAGTGCATCTGGCTCAGTCAGAGGAGCATGTGACTCTTGATGTTGGGGTTGTGAGTTCAAGCCCCACATTGGGTGTAGAGATTACTAAAAAAAAAAAAAAAGATAAACTTTATAAATAAATACATAAATAAATCTATAGGTATGTATATAAGTATATAACTATAAATAAATATGTAAGTATTATATATTGAATAAAATACATTGGATACACATAAAATATACTATTAAAATTAAATTCTCCTATCTCTTTACTTTTTTAATGTGGCCACTAAGAAATCTGAAATTATTTCTGTGGCTCACATTATGTTTCTACTGAATGGCACTGATGAGTCATTTTGAACTGACATTTGCAAAATGGAAAAAACTGGTCATTGTAAAAATGTCCAAGAAATAGTGGATGGTCTGTACCTTTCTCCTTAAAGGGTAGCCTGGCATGATAACATTCTCATGTTTCACGGATCAACTGAAATATCTCTAACCTCTCACACCCAGAGACACCTGAGAGCTGGTCCCTCCCCAGTGACTTTGTCTTTTAAGAGCCATTGCAACATTGAAGCAGGTGGGGCCATCGATCCAGGTAGGCACAGGTGAGCAAGGAGGCTTTGGGCAGATACTGACCTCATTCTGAGAGGCAGCTGACATAGCCCTAATCATACAGGATCTCAGCTTTCCAAGGTGGGGGCTGTGACACCCCTTTCCTACTGCCTACTGGTCAGGAACAGAGTATTTTTATTTTTTCCCGGTTAAATGTGCGCTCCCTGTAGCAGCCTGTGTGTGAGTCTTTGCACTTCTTCCTAAATTTAGCTTTAAGTCCCCGCAGGTGAGATCAGAGGACTGTGATTAGCAACACATAGTCATTGTCAGTCTGTAAAACCAAGGTGTGGAATGAAGCTCATCCTTAATTTTAAGTAAAAAAGGGGGGAAATGTACCTTCCATCCTTAACTATCCATTGCCAGGATGACCAGATTAACCTGGACAAAAAGATTCTTGCACCTATTAAGAAATTGGGTTAGGAATGCCCTAAGGTCTCTTCAAGCCAGAAAACAATGATTCTCCTCTATTCCCCAAGTGCTCATTCACTCAACAAGTGTATGCTTGCTCCACCAACCCTCTGGAGAGAATAGAAAGTGGAGATGAAGAAGCCCCAGGGGCAGGAGGGAGATTTCTCTTTTCAGCTGGCCAAAAAGCTCCACCAGTATTGGGGTCAGTTTAGGACATATGAGCAGGAAAGAAAACTAGAATTGGGAAGAAGCCACAAATTGGTAGCCCAGAGGTGAGTTCTGCATGGCCTAAATAGCATATTATTATTTATACCAAATATAAATTTATTATATATATAATATATATTATTTATATAATATAAATATATTATTTATACCAAATAGCATATTATTATTAGTCATTTCAAATTCAGAGGCAATGCTTAAATACCAGGAGATACTGCTTACAAATTCAAATTTTAACTTCTTTTGAAAAATCCCCAAATCTGATAACAAAGTCTGTATTTCTCCACAATGGGGCTAGAACTGAGAAATTAGCCCTCCCCCCCCCCACCCCCCCAGGACTTGTATCCTTCCAGTTTGTGAGTTACTTCCTATCCTCCTATCCTGCCTTACTCCCTATAGGGTCTGTCTGGCCTTGGCTGCTGTCTGAGTCTGCCACCAGGGGACGCTCTTAAACCCTCCCGATCTCAGCATTGTATAATTCTCTGGGTGGAGTGTCACCAGGGTCCTTCCCGAAGACAGGAGTCATTTGATTTTAACTAGTTTCCCTGGGTCTCTCTGAACAGACATCAAAAGACTCCAGGGCACAGTCAGTGTTAATCAGAGGCTAGAATCACTATGGCCTCAACCGACCTAAAGGCTGAATCTGATCTTGGCAGGCAAGCAGAGCCTTGCATTCAACAGCTCTTCCTAAGAAATCACAATTCTTCAGTGACCTACTATGGCAGACCCCACACTTTTGCATCCATCTGGTAAACGAAGGAAGGGGAAGGGAGAGAGTGAGACAGGCTTGCCCAGAGGAGCTCCCTTTAGTCTCTGCCTGAAGACTCATTCTGTCTGTGTTCATTCCCTGTAATGGCTGGAAAAGAAAGTTGGGGAGAAATTCGGAAAGACGTGTAAGCTGGGATTGGTAAGGAAGTTTCCACCCACTGTTCATGGGGTCTGTAGAGGTTCAGGTCCCCATATCTGTGATTACCCTGAAGCCCCCAACGGTGGACTGAGTCCTGCCAGGTTAATCTTTTGATCAATTGCCAATACTTACTTTTACCATTTTATGCACAAGGGCTCATGTGTGTCACTAGCAGGAGAGTACTATCTTGCAATGAGAATTTTGGAGGTGACAGGAAAAACAAATCCGCTATTCCTAGCCTAACTAAAAATTTAAAAGCAGAGAAGGTGTTGAAGAGAACAGTGGTTTTTGGATTCGATTGAGTCAGGTTGACTTCATGCATAAGAGATGGCAACTGATCTCAATATCAACCCAACGGATACTGCTTGCATTTCTCTTCAAGTTTTGTCTTGAACAGAAGTTGATTGTATAGAGAACACATCCCACTCTAGATGCAGAAGGTCACTGGCTGACTCACTGGCTGCTCTACTTCTACCCTCCCTCTTCTAGTTCTGTGCCATTTGGGAGTACCTCCCATTCTAATCAGCTCTAAATTAAGATGGCTTGAACAATCTGTCATGTAAAGGGGCCAGAAGTTCCCAAGTCATTCTTCGAGCTTCTAACATCTTACTGTCAGAAGAGCAGAAGGCAAAGAGAAGAATAATTTTAAGGTCTCCTTCTAACCTTTCATCCTCCAGCATTCCCAGAACAGTTCCACCCAAGTGAAAGCTGTTCTAAAAATCCAAATTCTGGAACCAAGAATTTAAGAACTGATAGCTAACTCAAAGGCTATCATTGAGTTCAACTCCCTCATTTTTACTTTGAGAAAATAAGCCCAGAAAGGCAAGAGGTCCTTCCCCATAGCCACATAGCTGTGAAGTGGCAGAGTGGGACTAGAAGTCATTATCTTCGATCTCCCCAGATCCTAGCCCTTTCATTTGGAGGTAAATTGGAAGGTAATGGAAGCAGGAGGAAGGACAAAGATTTTCTGCAGTGTAGGACACACTTACTCTTTTTCAGGACTTGGCGACACTCAGGGGTGATGGGTGGAGCGTTGGACTTCGACAAGGCATTTGAGAGAACCTCAATGATGCAGTGAGTCACCTGGGGGGAAACCCAAGAGCAGGTTGGCAAAAGCTGATGTCACTGGGATGACAGACTAACTCAACCCAGAGCTGCTATCGCAAGAGGCTTGGCTCTGTGGCCTGTATTGGTGTGGGATCCTTGGGGCAGAAATGTAGATTTACAGGACTACAGTGAAATTTCATAGGCTTCTCGACAGAACAATGCAAAATAGCATGGGTCAAGATTACACAAGAGAGGAGACATAAATACCCATTTCTTGCAGGTTGGAAGGAAAATGGTGATCACAGCTATCCTCAAGGGCACTGAAGACACCAGGAAGGAAGGGAGAGCCCAGAGCAGGAGGGACATTCTTTGCCTCCAATTCCCTCAGGGATAAAAACCTGGCTTTATAAGACTATATTGTAGGTTTCCTGCTGCTGTATTTGTTTTTGTTTGTTTGGTTTGGTTTGGTATGATAAGGAGTGGGAGAATCTAGAGTCTAGGTAAAAGTCTAGATTCTGGACGTCCAATTAAACTTACCATTTCTTCATTGTGGTTCCTGTTATCCACTGGCACAGAACTGACTGCTTTGAAGGAGAAAAAGAAACGGGAAGACTTTAGTTGATTTTTGGAAGCTGGGTAGCCCCAAACTCACAAAACCACCCCCCCTTGCACGTTATTTGGAGAGAGGGGCAGAGTCACAGCTGAGCAAAATGGAAATGGTTGAAGAAAATTGGTCTAGGAGTCATAATTGCCTGTGCACGTGCACACGTGCACATGCACACACACACACACACACACACACACACATACACACACTGCTGTTTTCCTTAGCAATGTCTTAAACATGATTTGGAAATGAATACTGTCTTATATAGAGTATAATTCAAATCCAGACCAAGACACAGAGAGCTTCTGAGATGTTGGCTATGTTTGCTTTCTTTCTTTCAAGATTTATTTATTTATTTGAGGGAAAGAGAGAGAGGGAAGAAGTTGGGGGAGGGGCAGAAGGAGAAGAAGAGAATCTCAAGCAGACTCCCCCACTGAGCATGGAACCTAAAGTGGGGCTTGATCCTAAGACTCTGAGATCATGACTGAGCCAAAACCAAGAGGTTCATGCTCAGCCAAGGGAACCACCCAGGCACCCTGGCAAATTCTGTTTCTTGATCAGAGTAGTGTACAGTTGTGCTCAATGAATGAAAAATACATTAAGCTGTGTGCTTATGATCTATGCAGTTTTCTTAATGTGTATTACACTTCAATAAAAGGTTTAAAACTTAGTTTAAATGAAACCAGTAAGAGTGAAACTCTCAGACAGCAGAGATGAAAGCTACTCAAATGCAGTTTATTTTTAACTGGCGACCTGACCTCTTCTCACGAAATGTTTGCTCTCCAAGTATTTTTAACTGCCTGCCTCTAATCAGTTACAGATCATAGGGCTCAATCTCGAAGTACAACAATCTTGAAATACAACACCTATTTCACTCACCTTACTGAATTTTCCTTTTTCAAGCATGGCCTACGATCTACTTCAATTGTTTCGAGAAGCCCAAAGCTATCCAGCATGTTAAATTCATGTGTAAACTGTTTGAGAAGTGGTTAACAAGGTAAGAAGACCCCACAATCTTCCTGAAATGTAGTTCAGACAAGATCCAGATGGCCTACCTTTGGCACCCAGGGTCCATTATACGAGGCCATTATTTTATCCCCCAAATGGCTGTTATTTGGGAACATTTCCACTCTGGCACTTATTCTTTGGACCTAAATCTGTAAAATTCCCCAGAAAGAAATAACTGAGAGAATTACTCCTCTAATGAACTGGAAGTTGCCTTTTAAAAATCTAGCTTTACTAAACCTTATTTGTAATGCATTTTCTTGCTAATAACTTTTTCCCCCACAAATGTAAAAATAGGTGCTTTTATTAACTACTGACATTGCCAAAGTATTTACAGTTATCAGATTTTGGTGGAGAGAAATATTTTTCTTTATCATGCTAAACAATTTATAGCTCATGTTTGTTATTGCAGGACAGTCCTGTTTCTCTGACTAAGGCTCTTCCAATCTGTTTCTGTTGGAAAGGAGCTAAGGTCTCCTTATATAGGTGCATTATGCATCTTTCAATAGAATCTGTGACAGCAAAGTAATAACCAAAGATGTGTTGATCCCCCTAAGATAGTTTTGACTTATTTTTGTATAAATTAAGATTCAAGAGGCACCAAAAAAACCCAAAGATTATGATAGAAGTGAAGTATTCAGATGGTAGAAAATCTTCAAATTGTATTGTATGATAAACCTGAGAATGACTTCTAAAGTATTCTATATCATAAGACTATCAAACTAAGGTTTGATTCCAGAATAAAAATGCAGCTATAATTTTAAAAGTTAAGCAACCTCATCTGAATGCAGAAACTATTTTACCCAGTATATTGTGGATATCAGAGTTGCTTCACTCATATTAATTTTTTAGAGTTCCCAGTAGCTACTGTAGAAAGGTATGGATCTCCCTTCAGAAGCTCTTAAGGGTAGGAAATGAACCAGATGGTTTCCTGAGGTTTTTCTTCAGCCCTATGATTTTGCTAAATAGCAAGTTTTGCTGGAAGGCTACCATGTTTCATTTCCAGGCATTTGTGGAAGGTGGGAACAGGAAATGACTGCTAACAGGTATAGGGGTTTCTTTCTGTAGTAATGAAAAACTTCTGACATTTGATAGTGATTACAGAATCTGTGAATATACTGTCACACACTTTAAAAGTATGGATTTTATGGTGTGTGAATTATAGCCCAATAACTTTAAAAAAGAATATAATGTCTCAAAAAATAATGTCTCAACTTTAGCCAATACTAAAATGTGAACCCTTCTTAAAATATTCTCTTGCATAAAGGAGCTATAAATATTTTACCACTATAGTTAAATAAGTCTCACAAATGACACTGTTTTTTAGTCCAAAGTCAATGTATAGTATAGCTATAGCACTTTAAGCAATCTCTTTCTGAAAATATTTTTGACTGAAAAAGACTATAAATATTCATTTAGTTTTCTTTAGATTAAGAACATTTATAGACAATTTATAAGAGTGACAAGAATGTTAGAAAATTCTGAATGTATGTAGCTTACAATAAGATTAATTATCATTGGTTTTCATCTTGTGTCTTTATATTTGGGATCCAGCATTTGCTGTCAATGAAAGCTTCATATTCATGGGTGGCAATACCTCAGTTCCAGTTAGGAATTGCAAACTCGGATAAGAACAATATCCTATGAGATTATTAAAACAGCCACAGAAAACCTCCAGTTTAATCTGGTAATAGCATATTTACTTCCCAATGATCTAGTGATTTTACTTCAACACACACACACACACACACACACACACACACACACACTTTTTAAAATCTTCAGAGATTATTTATTCAAGATCCAGAGTAGTTTGAAAGATTAATCCTATAGTCTTCCACACATCAAGAGACACTGTCAAATACCTGCTACTTAAAATTTCATTCTCCCAAATTGGCTGAAATGATGTTTTGGGTTTAACTTCTTCAAGGATATCTTTGTAGTTATTTTATAATTGTTATTTTCCCGGAGTACGAAAGTCAAAATATCTACTGCAGTTTCCATTCATAACTTTAAAATGCATGAATTTGGGTATGGAATTACCTCTCCCCAGAAATGGAATTATAAAATGCAAAAAAAATTAAACTTGTACATACATATATGTGAACACATAGAGGAACATGTTAAAAGAAAGATATCTGATATACATAGAAGACTTAATTCCATCTCATCATATTTAAATAATAATAAAGGAAATTATGCAGGTGCCAAGTAATACCATAATACATGTACTCTTGTGTCTCCATAGTCCTCTGGCTTTGAAAAACCAAACAAATTCTTAATTCCAGTTACATATTAAGATTTTAGCAGGTAGAGAGAACGTGACATATTAGAAGTGAGCACAAAATGTGGGGTTTCCTTAGAGGTACAGGCACGTTTCTCTCTATCTACAGGAAAACTCAGATATGAAAAGACTGAGACTCTTCTGGTTGGGCTAGGAAGCCCTCTGGCTTTTTCCAAGTCAGAGGATGAAGCAGGGAGTTTCAGAAATTAAGACTGTCAAGCAAAAAGGAGAACGCTTTCACTCAACCTTCCTCTCTCCCCGTGTATATACAAGCCAAGCTTTCCCAGGGGCCAGGAAGACCGAGGCTAGCGCTGTCCACGGTGCTGAACAGCCGGCTGAGCCCACTCACCGGCCACCACCGCCGCTCCCAGGAAGCCGAGAAACACGGCCGGCTGCATGGCTCCGATCGCTCGAATCTGCACGGAGAAGAGGATGGGAGCTGGACCGGTGAGTGAGATGCGGGCCGAAGGCGAGATAAAGGTGCTCCGGAAAAGCAGCTGCGGGTCCGGGTCCCCACGGTGTGGCGCGGTTGGCGCAGGCCCCCGCTCTTTTAAAGGGCAAGCCGGGCCTCAGGGACAGGAGGGGTGGGAACCCAGGAGGCGGCGCCCCCTCGCTCAGCCCTGACGTCACGAGGCGGCCCCCCGGGCCGCAGCGCAAGTAGGAGGAAATTTACGCCAGTCCAGTCTCCTGGGTGCTTGGGGTCTGGAGCGGGGGTGGGGAGTAAGGCGGACTTAGGAATGAAGGGCTAAGCGGGAGGTAATGCAAATCTGACGTGAAGGGAGAGACTGAGGTCCCTCTGAGATTGCTCAAGCTTATTCCTCATCTCCTCCACCCCACCTCCAAATCTGAAAGCGTGTGTTAGTGTGTATGGCTGTGTATGGTGTGCGGTTTTGCTGAGAGGGTATCTGGGACTGAGTCTGGTTTGTGTCTTCATTACCCAGCGGAGGATAAAATTGCTAATAACTAAAGAGGACTAAAGGGGGGAGGGGGACGTGGAAAAAGGAATGATGGCTTTAAAAATAAAAGGTGCAGCTGGAGAATATGTAGCCTGCTGTTCCTTCAAATTTTTAGTCTTATATTTGTCGACCTACCCATTATTCTATCTGTGTCTCTCTACCTACCCATGTGCTATTCGTGATTTTCTCTCTTTCTCTCTCTGAACACATAACATATAACACATGGTAAACAGTTTTTAAGTCAGATGGTACAAAAGGGTTTACTATAAATGTCTCCCTTCTACTTCTATTTCCTCAAGTTTTCTAATTGCCCTCTGCAGAGTCTGTACTACTTAAGCACTTTCTGTTGTTTTGGCTTAATTTATTTTGAAACATACATAGCTGCATCTTCTTTTGAAAGGCTGCACTATATTACATTGACTGTATTAATAGAATTCATTTAACCAGTCCCCTTTCTGACTGGCATTTATTTAGGTTGTTACCCTTTGGCCTTTAATTACTCCTTTATAACAGAGCCCTAGTGTCGGGTGTGGGTAATGGAATAACCTGTTTGTAGAATCTAGTACATCCTGTAAGCACTGTGCATCCTGTCTTGCTTTAAAATTGAAATAGGAAGGTTGTTATGTGTGAGAGGAAAGTAAAAACATCTTCCAGGATATTTTTAACATGAGCTCTCTCAATCTAATGAGGAATCAGGAAAAAGAAGCAGGCAAGTGCCCTGCAACAAAGAGAAGCCATCCAGAATCTTCTCTGATAATACAGGCTTTGGGGAATAGAGTGAACCTTCATTTGGGGTCTTTTTTAGGGAAGGCAGATGTCTGTTTCAGTGTCTTTTTCTGGAAAATCAATGATGCTTAAATCCTTTAAGCACGCACTACCTCTTCCTGAAAAGGTGGGGAATTATTTCACCAAGACCATGGCCACAGGATATTTAAAAGAATAGTCTTGAAAAGGATATTAGTGGGACAATTGGTAAAATTTAAACAAGATCTAAAGATTACATAATTAATATTGTGTCAATGTTAATTTCCCAATTTTGAGGATTGTACTGTGATTATGTAAGAGAATATCTTTGTTTTTAAGAAATGCATGTTGAAGTAGCTAGAGATAAAAGGGTATCATATATACAGCTTACCCCCAAATGTTTTAGAAAAAAACACAGATAGAGAGAGGAAAAGAGGCAATATTAAGGTAAACAGGGCAACATTTGGAAATCAGGGTGAAAGGTATATGGGAATTTTTAATACTCTGCATTTTTCTGAAATCTGATATTATTTTAAAACAAACAGAAAAGAATGTTCTTGCACAAAAGAGTCCATATAAAATCTCTAGAAAGAAAGGGCTACAGACAAAGAAGATGTTAAGGGAAGGCCCTTCCTTGGATGCTGATCTGGGGGAAATTCTTTAGCTATTATTGAAATTGTATAAGGCTTCCAACTGCTGTTTAAAATACACTGATTGCCAATAATACTTAGAAATTGACACCTTCCAGGACAATCTAAATTCTGTGTTTCAGCAATTTCCCTTTTGTCTTGCTGTCTTATAAAGCACAGGGTTAAAAATGTTAATGTCATCTCATGGCCTCTCAGATAGGATTTGGGCTGAGTTTATTACTCATCAAGAAAATTCTTTTCATTATTGTGAATTGGCTCACAACCAGTTCCTATATTCAGACTGACCTTTCTTTGTTCTCATTATTTTACAAACTTTTTATTATTTTACCTTTCATATTTAGATCTCAATGTACCAGGGGGAAAAAAAGCTTTTGGAAAGAACATTTCTAAGGAATTCTTTCAAAGCAGAATGACCAAGGAAAACCAATATTTTCCTTAGGAACCAGAGCTTAGAATAAACCTGGCATGAGTTAGGGGTACAGTTGCACTTTTTACCACATTGCTACTTAATAGTCCTGAGAATTTTTTATTGAAGTGATCATCCTTTCTCACCTACTGCATAGTGTCACTGAAAACAACAACAACAACAACAAAACCCTAGAATTCATATGCGCATAGGTATGTTTCTAGATTCTTCCATAATACTGATCTGTCTCATTCGTCTATTTATTTATCCTTGGAGCAACACCACACTTTCTCTATCACCACAGCCTTTTCTTTTTTTTAAAGATTTATTTGTTTATTTATTTGACAAAGAGAGAAATCACAAGTAGGCAGAAAGACAGGCAGAGAGAAAGGGGAAAGGAGACTCCCTGCTGAGCAGAGAGCCCGATGATGATGATGATGATGATGATGATGATGATGATGATGATGATTCGGGGCTTGATCCCAGGACCCTGAGATTATGACCTGAGCCAAAGGCAGAGACTTAACCCACTGAGCCCCCCAAGTGCCCTTCACCACAGCCCACAGCTTTTTAGTAAGTCTTGATATCTGGTTTAAAAATAAAAGTCTTCCTACCCTGTTTTTCTTCTGGAAGGCATTGGTCATTCTTGACCTTTGCATTTTCATACAAATTCTAGAATTTGTTGCCAATTTCCATGTGACAAATCTGTTAGGATTTTGAGAAGAATTGCATCAAATCTATGGATCAATTTGTGGGCAGCTGACATCTTTACAATATTGGTAAGACTTAGCTTTTTGATTGCTGATAATGTTTTGGATATAATCTCTTTTCAAGTAGTATAAAATACTATTACCATAGGAAAAGAAGAGAAGCCATGGGGAAGAGCATTTGTCAGGAATTTTCTCCAAAAAAGAAAAAAAAAATTAAGAAGGAAAACAGGTCTCCTTTAGGAACCAGGGTCTAGAAAAAAGCATGGTTTTGTACATGGCTCCTGAAATAGATTATCCATGAGCGTCCAGCCAGGAAAGTGAAACCACTATAAGGAATTTAATAAAGGAAATAATACACAGGGATTAGAAAAGCTGAAAGAGCAAATAGGGGAACAAGAGGAAATGCAGAGATTAGTAAATGCAGGCAGCTGCTTCACCTCTAGGGAATGGAAGGATAAAGAAATGTTGTATCCTCACTGGAGCCTAGAAACATGAGCCACTTGGTAAGAGTGGGAAATTCCACAGGCTAGAAAGGTGGAATTTGGGACCGTGGAGGGAGAGTTGTCTGGTAAGAGCCGGAAACACAGAAGAGAAGCAGCCACTTCTACTAATGCATCCTCTACTTCCCAAAGAGAGAAAGGGGGAGACCTCTCTTGGCTTCTCTTTTCTTTCAGTGCCTGTACCTCTTATTGACTAACATACCTGGATATGACCAGCAGGGAAGCCAGAGCAATATGGTTTGCAAGGAACAGCCCCTCCAATGATACAGAATAGAGCAAGGAACCGGAGAGCAAACAAACAAAAGAAGGCCATATAGGTCAAAACCACCTAGCAATACAGGTACTGAATTTAGCTTTTCTCTCAACACTCATCAATTTCATTTGCATCTATAAATGCTCACTACATATCAGGCACCGTGGTTCATGCATATTTGCCTACAACAAATTACACAGTCAATCCCAACATTAACGGTGAAAGGAAATATACCCCATCTACTCTAGCAGAGTTCATCAGCCAGCCAGGGAGGAAAGGTGGGAGCGGTGTGGGGTAGACTCCAGGGCTGCAGAGGAGGGTGAGAAAACATGGCATGTCAGGAAAATGGCAATACCATGGAAACTGCTGCCCTGCAAAGGTACCTCTACAGAGTGCTGAGACTTCTCCCAGATTCCCAGATCCCTCTGAGGTGTGTGTTCCACAGAAGCTCTGAGAGGTTTCCAGTTGGACTAAGCTTTAGTGACCCACAATGGAACGTTCCTGATACCAAGCTCCTTGGACCTGCCTTTCCTTCCTGTTTTGCTTCTCCACCCCTTGTCTCTGCTTCTTAGCATTATCTCCAGAATAAATTATTTCCAGTCAGATTTTTGTCTCAGGGTCGGCTCCTGGAGGAAATTGAATGATGACACATATATTCACAAACCTATTACTGGCTGTTAAATAGAATTTTTCTTATTATGTCTGACTTTTGGCTGGAGCCTCACAACTAGAGAACATGGGTTTTAAGTGCCCACATGTTCCAAAGAGAGGAGTCAGGCCCCTCTCTATGAGACTCACTAACCCAGGCACAGTGGCTGTCAGAACTAAGAAATGCAAAGGGGACTAGTTGGAGAAAGACTCTAGTTGATAGGGAGCCCTGTACTGTTTCATGATGCTGCTTCCTACCTCTGCCAAGTGAGAGGCCCCTTGAGAGCAGTTCACAAAAAGTGGGGTTGTTTGCAGGAAGGGAGACTGACATCTCATTTCCTGGCTGGAAGCTTGCTAAGCTGCAGATAACAAAGACTTCCTATAAAGCTAGGAGGAGAAAAGGAAGGAGACCAAAGGGCAATTTTAGTCGACAGTTCAGGAGTTAAATGAAGATGGAGACAGTGGCAAGTCAGTTGGAGCAGCTTGCAAATTAGGGAGAAGGACAGTGGCTGGAGCATCTGTGTATCTAGAGAGCTTCCCTGGGCCAAGTGGACTGCATGAAATGTTACTGGTCTTGAGTCACCTGCAAAAGGCTCCTGCTTGATGGAGCAAGGGGATCCAGGGATGTACTCATGATCGTAGCTGAGAGGTGTTGTGAAAGATCAAATAGGGAGTGTCACGCCTGTCAGGGATTGGTGGAGTGAGGAGGTTACCATGGAAGACTCTGAAGAATCGAGAAATATCTCTTGTGAAAGGGCAAGCCAGCATCTGGAGGTCCCCTGGAGAACTACAGAGAACACTGGCGAACTCTGATCCCATCTCCGTCTTCTTTGATCTTCTGCCTTGTTCCAAACCAGAAGGAGCTGGGTGGAGGGGGTTGGGAGAGGGGGTGGTCATGATAGGAAAGAAAGAAACAAGGAGAACAAAAGAATGAGCCAGGCTTTTCCTCTTTTCCATGATTGGTTCTGAGTCAGGCAGCAGCTGGGTGCTGGAGGAGCTTTGAAGTGGGTGAAAAATAGAAGTCTGGACTGTTGTAACGGTCTGGAGTTAATGAAAAGCTGTTGTTCCTGCCTGAGAGTGTTCAAGGATCAGGAAAGGAAATTTGACAGAGCATGCCTGAAGGCAGTTGTGAGAGAAGATTGAAGCTGTTTCCTGAGTGTACCTTCCAAGTTCAGCTTGTTCAAAATGTTATATGTGTAGCATAAGATTGAAAAATGCTTCCACGTTGCTTACCTATATGAGTGCTGTGGTATAAGAGGGAATGCTCCAACTGGACCAGAGATCATGAGGAATCTCCCAAAAATAAAAGCAGATGGGTTCCGAGTGAAGGAGAAGATTCACAGCCCCTAAGACAGAACTAATGGGAAAGATTGGATGAATTTCGGAGTTCCTCCAAGCCCAGAAGCAAGAGGGAATCTGTGGGTCACCCCTAAGGGTATTAAGGGGGGGCCCCTGGAGAAGCACTTGGGTTATATGGCCCTCCCTCCAGCACTTATGTCAGGCAGTGGTAGCAGAGATGCCGAGACCCACACCCTGTTCTGTTGGGTTGTTCCCATCTTAGTGGCAGCTCCCCTCTGCCCCCGATGCCTTGATGCCCACAGCCTCTTTGTCCTCTTCCCATTGAAAAGCCTTCTCTGTGGTACTCTTCATAGGGATTTGTGAAATTTGGTCTCATTCCAAAACATGTATTTCAATTTGTGGAATTTTCAGCACCTAGCCAGACATGGTGGTCATAACCTTGAAGTCACATCAGCTTCAGGCCAACATGGCTGTCACTGGTCCAGTCCTGTGCAGGGTGTTCTAAGGTCTCCCTCTTGTGCTGCCTGCTGAATTCCCCTGGCGCTTCTCTCTGCAGCTCATCCTCAGGAGTCATGAAATGTAAGTTGGTTCTGCCTCTGTGATTCTGAGTGGTCTGGCAGACTGAATAAAACCCTCTTTGCTCTAGGAGGAGGCTTTCTTCTGCTGATGGTGAATTTTTAATTATTTATGGGGAATATTAGAGCGCATCAACTCCCAGGCAGGTCTCTTCTCTACAAAAATGTATTCTGTGGATGTAAACTCTGGGAAAACTCCATGTAGGCTAATTTCAGTTTTACACCTATGAATATTTTATTTCCCAGTCATTCATAATGGTCCTTGAGGAGCCATTTCTATTAAGTAAATATATGCAGTCCCAAACCTCCCAAGATGTAATTGCCCATATTTTTGTTCTGGGTAACAAAGATATATATGTATGGTGGGCCACTTCTCGTAAGTATTACTGAAGGCTTGCTCTCTCTCTCTTTCTCACTCTCCCGTAGCTGCTTTTTCTCTCTTTTGTACTCACTCACAAGGTTGAGGTAAGAACACCAAATAATATATTGCCGTATAAACATGGTACTCCCTGAAACTAGAAATAACCAGTGAATGAGCCACTCTCAACTCAATCTTTTTGTCTTTCAGAAGGCATGTGACCCTATCAGGTAGGAAAATAAACATTGGGACACTTATTGGATTTGGTCCTTTCCCCCTAGAAGTATAGTGGAGGCAGGCTTCATAGCTAACTTAGGAAGAAAGTACCTTTGCTGGAATATGACCGGTGGGGAAAAGTGGTTCCCTAGATCCTGCAGACTAAAGGCAGAAGGCTTGGGGTTCATTGGAAACTCCTGAACCTCCTGGAACATGGGGCAGTTTCCAGCCCACAGATGGAAGAGGAAGCAAAAGGGCATCCAGAAGACCTCACTGAATCTATATAGCCCAAGGAAATGGTGAAGATACATCAGAGCAGCACAGGAATTTTCTCAAAGGAGATGGTTTAGTCACTGAAAAGTGAATCTGAATCCCTCAGTTCCTGAATTCACCCAAGGACTCTATGAAATGGACAGACAATAATCTTCAAAATCTAGAGCAATGGCTTGTTTGCATAATAATTCACTATTTTATTATACTACCCAGGACACTGTTTTGACAGTGAGGATGTGGAGGGAGAAAAAACCCAGGAAGAGTATATAAGAGGCAGAGTATCATACACATACATTCTTGCTCTCTGCTCTCTAAGTCAATCCTCACGGTGGTTTCTTGGATGCTGCTACTTCTTAATTTGGGAGAAAAGGGCACATAGGAGGTAATAACACAAGCCTCAGGACAGGCGTCAAAGTGCCAAGTCAGTCAATGGCCCCCAGTCCCTTCCTTCCCATGTCCTTTTCCATTTCTCCTTGTCCCTCCAGATGAAAGAGAGAATCCAAAAGAACTTTGGGAGGTAATACCCCATGCTCTGCCTTCTTGTCATTCCACTCTAGAGTAAGCATCTAGATGGCCTAGTTTCCATCATCTGCTTGTGTTTCCAGGGTGATTAACATCCCAGCATACCAGATCTAAAAGTGAAGAGTGTAATTTGTACAAAATACGCTATTATAAAGTGGTAATGAATGCTGGGAGACTCCAAACCAATTTTACTCCTGGAACGATTTCAGAACAACTTGTCCCTGAAGGTATCTAAGGAGAGGGAGTCCATGAGTGGAATTTCAGCACAGTGCAGAGATTCCCCAGAAACCCACTTCAGTTACTAATCTTCTTAGGGTCCCTCAGCTCATACATTATCTGTGAGCCAGGGCCCACTCAGTGGCCAACTATGCTCCTGGTGTACATAAAAACAGTAAGTCCCATGATAACCTTCTTGGGATTGGGGGCTGCTGCTGAAGTGGACATTTATGTGAACATTGCAGAGTGGGTGGTGGCTTGGAAGACCTTCCAGGACTCCTGGAAAGGGAGTGCAGGTATTTTTTTTTTTTTAAATCTCTGTACCCTGACAGCATCTGGCCCAACCTCTAGTGGGGGTGAGAAGGTGTTGATCTTGAAATACCTTTTGACTGCCACTGTTGTTCTCTGTCTACAACTCACATGCTTTACCCTGTGTTCAACTTTGAGCATCACTCACATGCTTTACTCTGTGTCCATGGACTGAGCCTTGCTGAGGCTTTGGATCTCCCTTAGCTTCTGTTAAGAGAGATACAGAGAGTTCAGCGTCAGGCCACAGTTCTTACTGGTTGGGCCCAATCTCCAATCTGACTTCTTGTGACTGGTCTTATTTCTGATTCATCTTTGACCGTCCTGAGCCACCTCTACTCTAGCCCAAGGTTGTATAATGTGTGGTAAGAGTTTGGGACCTCATACCAGTCAAGGATGTTTCCATACTCAGCCACAAACCTTAGAGTCACCCTTCACTCCTCTGTTCTCTCACATCCAATAGTTGGTCGTTTGGCAAATCCCGAAGACTCAAAAATATATCCAAAATCTAACTGCTAATTTCCATCTCTACCTCCTACCGCCACTGCCGCAAGTCACCATCTTCCCTCAGCTAGGTAAATGAACAGCCTCCTCACTGGTCTTCCTGCTTCTCCCCTTGTCTCTTGAGAGTCCATCCTCCATACTGCAGCCAGATGAGCACACTAAAATGTCTATTCAACTCGTGCCACTGCTCAGTTCAAAATGCTCCAATGTCTCCCAACTCATACACAAAACCAGAATCATTACACTGACCACCAGCCCTTTATGATTTGGCTCTCTTTACCTCTCTCACTTCTCGTGCCATGCTCCCCTGTGCACAGTGCTCCAGCCATGCAAGTTCCTGTGCTGTTCCCAAAACATGCCAAGCATCCTTCTGCCTCAGTTTCTTTTGCATTTACTGTGTCCTCATGCAGAGCCAGAGATCCGTATGTTCCCTCCCTCCTTGAGAACTTTGCTTCAATGCCACCTTTTCAGTGAGGGCTTCCCAAACCTTCTCCCTCCCCTGTTGCAGGCATTCCCTACCCTTCCTCCTGCTTTATTGTTCTCCAAAGCACTTATCACCACTAGTAAAACAACATACGCATTTTTCCTTATTTGTATGCTGCCTACCTCTTCTACTAGAGTGCAAGCTCCATGAGGGCAGGGCTTCTCTGCCTGTTTCATTCTGTACTCTGTTCCTAGTGCCTGCAACAGTGCCAGCACATAGTGACTGCTCACAGCATATTGTTGAATGAATGAGTGATGCATAACAAGATGGGGGAACCATTGTTGGGGAAGATGTTTAACCAACAGGAAGGTAGGTGGTCTGCTTTTGGAGGTATTAAAACTACAACATTGTTTGATTCTAGGAAGGATATACTGAATGTTTGCTGTGAACATGGCACCAAGAAAGACAAACCAAGAGAGAGGCTCTGACCCCTTTCTTCAGTTTGACAATGAAGTCTCTGCTGGGTCTGGCATTATGTGAGTTGTTGGGACTCAAGGACAGTTAGGACATATCATAACTGCCCTCAACAAGCCTATCAGGAGTTCAGAGGTACAAATAAATAATTATAAGCCAGATACTGAGTGCTTCTTTAGAGGAAATATAAAATAGGACCAGTACAAAGGTTGGCAGGGATGTCCCAAGGCTTCCACTGGAGCTGATTTTTGAGCTGGCTTTTAAGTAAACATATGCCAGAGAAGCTTATTATTTCCTAGGATGATGAATAACATTAAAGACAAAATAGCAGTTACAAGGCAGTGTGCCACTCATGCTGGAGCTGGCTTGTACTAGTTCATGAGAGTTGACTGTTACATTTTCAGGAATTTCAAGAGAGTTGGCTGACATCACATTGGCAGCTTGAACTCAGCCATCGTGGGAATATTACACACAGAAACCATATGTATATATTGTATATATTTTATATATATATATATATATTTTTTTTATATATATTCATATTCTCTCCCTCCCTCTCTTTATATATCAGGTCTTTCCCTCCCCAAAGAACTGGTTGCTAAAGACTCATGAACATACCACCAGCTACAGAACAGATATGATCCTGTGGTTCACATGACTGGATGGTCAGAGTAGCTATCACAGTCAAGGACAATGCACTTCAGTGATGGTAAAGAGCTAGGTCTTCCTAGTGGGTGAGATTTGGATGTGCCACAGTGAATGTACTGGGTGAAATAATGTCCCCCCCACCAATTCATTTTCATGTGGAACCTCAGAATGTAATCTTATTTTGGAAATAGGGTTTTTGCAGATGCCATTAATTAAGCGAGGTCATGCTAGATTAAGATGGGCCCTAAATCCAGTGACTGGTTTCTTTATTAGAGGAAGGAGATTTGGATACAGAGACAGAGGAGACCTGGGACAAGAGACTCAGAAGTTGAAGTGGTGCAAAGAGAAGCCAAGGAATGTCAAGTATTGCTGTCAACCACCAGAAAGTAGCAAAAAGCAAAGAAAGAGTCTTCCCTGTAGGATTCGGAGGGAGTATGGCCCTACTGACCTCTTGATTTTGGACTTCTAGTTCCAGAACTGAGAGACAATGGATGTCTCCTGTTTTAGGCCATCCAGGTTATGGCAATTTGTCACCATATTAGGAACCAGGCTACCATATTGGGAAACTAATGCAGAACTTCATAAACAAAGAAAATGAAGGGGGATATGTATGAGATGACTGAAGGAAAGGAACAATAAGAACTGTTGTCATTTGCTTATTGAGGGTCTCCTTCATTCCTGTGATGTGCTGACTGTGTGGTCAGTATCATTTCTGTCCTTCTCCCTCTGTTTCAGGCATTCCCTATCCTTCCTCAGGCTTTACTGTTCTCCAAATCACTTATCTTCTGGTTCATCATCCTCATTTTGAAGCGAAGAGCACCAAAGTTCAGAGAAGTTAAGTGACTCGCTCAAGGACACACAACTATTAATGACTTAAAAAACAAGCTTGTCTGGCTTTTAACACTCACCTTCCTTCCCCTGTGACACTCTCTCTCCCTCATGCTCTCTTCCAGCTGGGCAAGAACCATCCCAGTGTCTCAGGACGCCTGGGTGGCTCAGTCAGTTAAGCGTCTACTTTGGGCTTAGGCTATGATCCCAGGATCCTGGCATTAAGTCCCATACGGGGCTCCTTGCTCAGCAGGGAGCCTGCTTCTCCCCCTGCCTGCCCCTCCCCCTGCTTGTGCTCACTTTCTCTCTCTCTGACAAATAAATAGATAAAATCTTAAGAAAAAAAAAAGAACCATCTCAATATCTCAAGTGAAAGAGACAGTAGTGATATTAAAATCCTTAATAGGTACATTAAGGAAGCAGGGCAAGGAGACATTTAGGGTACAAGTAGAGTTCAACACTTTTTTGCCCTGCAAAGATCACCTCAATCTGATAGAAAGATTCAGATGTCATTAAAAAAAATAAAATTTTAAATACCTACAGGCATGAAAAATGCTATGAGAACTGAGACATTTATATGGAAGGAAACCATCATCACAGTCAGAAGAGATCTAAGCAACTGACATTTATGTTGGTTGGAATTTATTTTTTTCCCCCAAATCTAGTCTTTTATTTGGCATCCTGGTCTGAAGTTGAAAGAATAAAGATCTGGCTGTTAGAATAGCAAGCAGGAGTCACATACCATTCTACCTGTTTGTATACTTTAGACAAGATTTCACTTAAAAATAAAAATAATCCAAAAAAATAAATGAAAATGAAAATAAATCCACCAGAGTTATAAGGGAAGATCACATTGAACAATTATGGTTATATTGCCAATGAGTCCCCTTCCCCCTACTTCCAATAGATTCATGTGAAACTGTTCTGAGTTATATAATTTTAGGATTGTGTTTGAATTTGCTTATTGATAAGGATAATCAACCAATTATCTAATAAAAGGAAGCATTCCTGACATAAGTGCAATAATTGAATGGTGGATAATAAGATGAGTCGTATATATGTTATCTTGCTTACAAAAGCACAGCCTTCACATGAGATAGAATTTTCTTTCTCATATGATTACTCAATTTATAAAAGTCTAACATTAGAAATACTGTCATTTTGCCTACTTGGTTTTTATTTTTTAGAAAGAGAGACAGAGCACATGTGGAGGGGGTTGGGGAGGACAGAGGGAAAGAGAGAATCTTAAGCAGGCCCCACTCTCAGCACAGAGTTGGATGTGGGGCTCAGTCTCACAACCCTGAGATCACGACCTGAGCCGAAATCAAGAGTCAGACTCTTAACTGACTTAAGCCACCCAAGGGCCCCTTGCCTACTGGTTTTTAAAAATCATTATTATTTCTTCTGAACTGTGATTAGTTAGCATCTTTTTTTTTTAAAGATTTTATTTATTTATTTGACAGAGAGAAATCACAAGTAGATGGAGAGGCAGGCAGAAAGAGAGAGAGGGAAGCAGGCTCTCCGCTGAGCAGAGAGCCCGATGCGGGACTCGATCCCAGAACTCTGAGATCATGACCTGAGCTGAAGGCAGCGGCTTAACCCACTGAGCCACCAGGCGCCCCCTAGTTAGCATCTTTTAATCTGTGATTTTAACTGTTGATTTAACTGTTGGGGTCTGAAGTTGGCCTAGCAATTGGAATTGGTTTCTTTTGGGCCCATACCTAGCAAAAGGCTATGTCTGTACTTCACTGACTGTATTCTAGCCTTTGGGAAAACACTTTCCTCAATGTTCTTTTAAGGTGTGACTGCATATGCAGGGTGCACCTACCCCAAGCCATCTAGATCGTCTAAACCGCAGGCAGCATTCAATGCAGAGATCCCAACTTGGTAGAGCCTGGCCTTCAGTGGCTGGTTTGGTTGGTAGTTTTAAATACTTGAATTTGAATGCTTTTAATTGAGGCTTGCACTCTCCTGTCTGGCCACACTAATCTCCACCACTTTTGCGGTCTTAACATTTAGCCGAGTTCCCACAGTTTATCATTTATGTGGCCCTTGGAAGCATTTGCTTCTATGACCCAGGGAAGGAATGCCTTGGACTCTTTTCCACACTTGCAAACATGCTTTCATTGTCTTGATTATGCTTCTACTCCCCCACGGGAGTCGTCATAGTTCTTCTACTCAATCACATTGCTTCCCTCCTGAAACCTAAAGTCAATGCAGAGAGAACCGGAGTCTTGCTGGCGGGGAGTGTGTATCTTTGAAGCTTGAAAGGGCAGTTTTAGTGGGACCGAGTAGCAAGGGGCTTTGGGCAGAGAGCATGCGAGGTGGTTCCAGATGAGGAGCTGCTGAGGAGTGTCTCCATGAGGGAATTGCTTCCCAGTGTTTCTTAGATAATTTATATACTTTGCAGATACCAAATTCTGAGACAAATTGAGAAATCGGGAAAACAGGAGAAGGTATTACAATTCTCCAGTGAGAATCAAAGCTGACCCATGAGCAGAGAGATACCACTGGTCTGAAGGGATCTGTTGAGGGGATCCACTGAAGGAACAAGAAGCGCTAGCCCTGGAGGTGAAGGTTAAAGTAGACATTTCCCAAGCGTGTCGCGGGGATGTGCCGATGTGATTTGCCTTCGTGCCTCTAGCTATTACCATATTGTAAGTATGTGTTCCTGGTCCTATCTGCTGCTAAGGGAGAGACACTCCTTTTTTTTTTTTCTTTTTTAAAGATTTTATTTATTTATCAGAGAGAAAAAGAGTGAGAGCGTGCACAAGCAGGCAGAGTGGCAGACAGAGGCAGAGGGAGAAGCAAGCTTCCTGCCCAGCAAGGAGTCCGATGCAGGACTCGATCCCAAGACCCCCAGCTCATGACCAGAGCTGAAGGCAGCATCTTAACCGACTGAGCCACCCAGGCATCCTAGGGAGAGACACTCTTGCAAACAAAATAAATATGAATACCTATATACTTTTATGTTCGGATATTTGCTACAGTCTACAATTTTCTTGTATACATAAGCTGCATATTTCTCATCTATTAAAAATATTTTAAGAAATAGGAGTATCTGCCTGGCTTAGCCAGTAGAAGGTGTGACTCTTAATCTCAAGGTCATGAATTCAAGCCTCATGTTGGGCATAGAACTTAACTTTAAAAAAATATTTTTTAAGAAATCCATAGGGGCACCTGGCTGGCTCAGTCAGTTAAATGTCCAGCTCTTGGTTTTGGCTCAGGTCATGACCTCAGGGTCCTGGGATGGAGCCACCCCCACCCTGCTCCCAGTCAGGCTCCATGCTCAGGATTCTCTGTCTCTCTCCCTCTGCCCCTCCCCCATTTGTGCAGCTGCACACACGCTCTCTTTCTCTCTCTAAAATAAGTAAATAAATAAATAAATCTTTGGAAAAAAGAAATCCACAATAATAAGTAAAGATTTTCTGATTTTTTTTTTACTTCCAAGTCCCAAACATTAATATGTTTTTGAGACTTTAGAAACAGTGCAATGAATGAGGATTTAAATGGGTGGTGAGAGACTGTTTTGAAATTTTGCCTAGGGCCAATCTTATTCCTGGAGGAAAACTACTGGTCTCCAGGAGGCACAGGCTTCTGCAGGGAAGCAAAACTATTTGGTAAATGTCAGAGGGTATGGAAGACACAAGACACAGGGATTTGCTATTGTTTGTCTTATCTCCCACATTCTCAATTTCCCCTGGAAACGTCATTTCATTTTTGTCTTGACTGACAAATCAGCTTATATGGCTAAGGAGGCTTACATGAATGTCGTAGCTGAGGTGCTGTTTTGGTCCAGAATCCGAGGTCTTTTAACTACTCTGTGGTGTATAGCACTTGGCCAAATAGTGGGATCTGTGGCTTCCCTTGTGTCAGACCAGTTCAGGTGGAACCAGATGTGATCAAACCATGCCACGGTCTCAGTAATGATTGCTCTTTTGAGAAGAAATTATTCTCTATCACCCTATGAGAGACAATGCTGTCTGTACAGATTCCCTCTGGTTCTGGGAGACTGGCAAGCAAAGAGAGGGCATGAATGAAATCCAACAGGCCCATGCTTCACTTCTCATTTCAGTCCAACTCAAAATGGGAGCCTCTTTGGCTTCCATTAGCAGGAACCAAAATTGCCCTTGGAGACCGGGACAAAGCCAGCAAAGAACTCTTTGCCTCTTATACTTTAAGGAGTGTGATCGACAATGGTTGACCTCTGTTCCACTCACATTTTTGTATGTGGCCAGAGGAGGGGAGAATTAAAATTCTCATTCTGATATAACAACAAGGCTCTGAGCTGCTAATTAGGTATACAAGTAGATGCAGAAATAAAAGACGAACATCATAGAGATGTAGATGTTATCTGTGGTGAAGTAGGCGATGTTGATGTAGATATTGGAAATGTTGTGATGGAGCTGTCCGTGACACTGAAATAAGTGCAGATGTAGCGATACAGATATAAATATAGAGTAGCTGCCAACAGAGATGTAGATGAGACTGGCATAGCCGTAAACGTGGATGTAGTTGATGTGGATGACAGATTAGAGTTTCTCAAATGTCAGCACTATTGACATTTTGGGCTGAATTATTCTTTATTTTCGGAGCTGTCCTGTGTATTGTAGGATAGTAGCATCTCTGGGCTCTACTCACTAGATTCCAGGGGCACGCTTTTCCTGCTGGTAGTTGTGACAATCAGAAACATTTCTGGAGGTTGCCAGATGTCTCGTGGGTATGAAGTTGTCATGGTTGAGAACCACTGCTTTAGACAATGTGGATGTAATGTCAGGTAGACGTTGATGAGGATGTGAGCCTAGATGTAGACAATGCAGATGATGAACAAGAAAGTGTAGCTGTAGGTAATATAGATACATTGATGTTAGAAAAGTATATGTAAAGACAAGCGGCCGAGATGATGTAAGAGGAGATGTAAATGCTCTCACTTTGAACATGGATGTAGATGACATACATGACATGGTTAATGTTGATGGTATAGATGTAAGTTGTATGATCTGGGCAGAAAAATGCTGGTGTTGGTGATGCAGATGAGAGATTAGGTAAAACCAGACTTCAGGTATATGAGATAGATATCTGGATAGATCACTATAAAAAGAATTTTCCCAATGTGAACTTAAGTTTTTTGAAGATGAGGATCATATCTATATATACGGATACCTCCCAGAGCAATTTGGAGGTACTTATGAATGATCTATTGATTGTTTAATTAGTTCTATCTGTTAAGAGCCAATAAAGTTATCTCTTATATTCAAGTATATTTTCAATTAAGTAAACAGATTGTCTTCAGGAAAGTTTGTGGTTATTTAAAACTCCAAGTTATAAATAAAAGTATGTGGGTAGACATTTAAATACTCAAAACATATCCTGCATATATTTTTCCAACATTTTGTTATGAAAATTTTCAAACATACAGAAGAATTGATAAAAATCTACAAATAAGACCTATATACCCACCACTTAGAGTTTACCATTAACATTTACTTTACTATATATATATATATAATTTATTATACATTACTAGGCTATACTATACTATATATTTATACAACTCATGTCTATCCATCTGTCCATCCATCACTCTGTCTTATTTGTTGATACATTTCAAAGCAAGTCCTACATGTGTTTTTCACTGATTCCCTAGACAACTAAATTCCCCCAGATACTACTTTTGACTTCCTGTAATTACATATTATCACCTTGCCTAGGGTGGTCATAGATCACCCAGGATGCTTTTCAGAATAAACCTTTGTAGGACTTAGGAGATCATCAAGACATTAGTTAAAAATTTGAAACTGAAATTCAAGCCAGGACATACCCAGAGTTTATTAAGGAGAGACACTGAGAACAGGCAGGCTGTGGCATTTCTCCCACTTCTTTGGGAGAGTTTCCAGACCTCGGGTAAGCAGCATCCTGTCAGGAATATTTTTTTAAGTATGGTGTTGCCTGAAGCAGAGAAACTGTCCTGTGATCTATTAAGGTCCTTTTCAATAGAGTCATCTGATTCTGAGGTCTCTCATTCTCAACTAAAGACTGATACTAACATTGAAAAAAGACAAAAAATGATGAAAACCAGAAAGACATTAGACTTCAAGAAATAGATAGTTTCGTTAGTACAAGATCACCTGACAAGTCTCAGATGGTCTCTCAACTCATTCAGTAAACCTTTTTTTATTTTAAGATATATGTATTTATTTATTTGAGAGGGAAAGAGAGAAAGAGCATGAGCAAGGGTAGGAGCAGAGGGAGAGGGAGAAAATCTCTCAAGCAGACCCCCAGGCTGACCGTGATGCGGGGCTCCACACTGGGCTCGATCCCATGACCCTGAGATCATGACATGAGCTGAAACCAAGAGGTGGATGCTTAACTGACTGAGCTACCCAGGCGCCCCTTCGGTGAACTTTGGTAGTATGTTCATACATCAGATAGCAACTGCGTCAATGGTTCTGCTTTCACAGAGGTCCTAGCCTTTCTCGCAGACATTGCCAAGTGGTCAGCTCGCAGCTGGCTGACCCACAGTTTAAGCAAATGCTATTCAGAGTCCTGAGGAATCTGACTTCTTCCCCCTAAAGAAGAAATGACCAACACGAGACTCTTCAGAATCACAGTTCTCTACATCCCCCAAACTCATTATGCCTAACCAAATTTGGAAATCTCTCCAAAACATCAAAGCTGACAAGAACCCGCTGAAAGTCCGTTGGCTGTGGACTATCCCATTTCCAAATATCCAATAAGACATTTACTGAGTGGAAGGAGTGTCTGTCTGTCAAGTCTATTGAATTGTTACAGGGCTGTGGTCAGACTGAGCTGCCAACATGTTACCAAGTTGGGCTAAAGAGGGCTAGATATGGGACCCTGTGACATGGGCAAAGAGCTACTGAATAAACCATCTGCACCAATTAGAAGGAAGTGTACCTTCTACTTGATTCTGGGAAGGTTTTCCCTGGGCTTTGAGGGTGGGGAACAGAAAGTTTGTCCTCGAGATGGGAGAACACAGAGTAGCATCTACAGGCTGTAGATGCCCAGCCTGTATCTCCTTGGGCTTTGACATTGCACAGATACCAACAGCCAGCATCTGCCTCTGTACCTGGGGGCTCTGTGTGGTAGCCGGGGTCTGCTCTGCCCATGCACACAGCAAGCCAGACATGCTGGAGCATCAGTGCCCTCCCAGGTGCAGCCTTTGACAAGAGTGATGGGAGCTGGTGCTCACATGCCCTCACCTCTCGCTCCTCATGCAGGATAACTCTGAGGCTTATGTTCTGCCCTGGTGCCCCAAGTTGTGCAGTGGGATTGAGTTCTGGTTGTCCACAGCAGCAACTTGCTTGATGATGCACCTCCTATTGGCCCCTTTTTCTCCTATCTCAGCTCCCCACTTTCTCACTCAAGTAAGCTATTTGCACTTGAATTTGTGCCCCAGAGTCTGTTTCTGAGGGAACCTAAACTAAGCCAGACAGGCAGCAAACAAAAGCTCTGAAGGTCCCTCTGGCTCCTTATTTTCCATCCTGTAATCCGTGAAGGCCATCAGAAAGCAGAGAAGACAGAGCCGGCCAAACTCTCTTACCTCAGCCCAGAAAACTCAAGGGCATCTTTTCCTAGTAACAAAGAAATTCTGTGCCTTTGGGAACAGCTGTCACAGTGTCAGCTCTGGCTTCATATTACTTAACCACGCACCACCACCTCCCAGGATGCAATCTGAGAGCCATCAGAAATACACTGAAGGAACAGCAGCACAATCCTGGCCATGGCAGCAAATCTCCCACGTCCCCGTTCATCTCTGCCCCAGCCTGATACGTAGCAGCATGGAACACTTTCAAGTACAAGTCCCATCACTAATGGAACCATTGGAGAAGAGGTTTTAATGGCCCTGGAAGCCACTGGACTCAGTGCTTACACTGAGCATCTGAGTGAAAGTCAAGGGGACAGATCGATCTTCGGTTTTCCCCTAGAGATTAGGCCAGAAGACAATCACTGAAACACCAAGACACAAAAGAAACTGTTACCTCTTCAATGAGGCTGAAGGTTTTGCAAACTCGGTGCTTAAAGGGGTGCTGAGCCTGGGTGGCTCAGCTGGTTAAGTGGTGAACCCTTGATTTCAGCTCAGGTCATGATCTCAGGTCATGATCACAGGGTCCTGGGACTGAGCCCTGGATGGGGCCCCATACTCAGTGAAGAGTCTGCTTGGGGATTTTCTCTCTCCCTCTCCCTCTGTCCTTCCCCCTTCTTGCATTTTGCACCCCCCCCCCCACAATAAATAAATCTTTACCAAAAAAGAGTGTTATTCTGTTGATGTAATCCAATTTGCAGGTTGGGAAATACCTCCATATTTTGTTGAAATAAAATAATTACTGTTGTCCATGTCTATACACTAACAGAAGTTCAAGTGGGGAGATGGGCAGGTCATTTACTGTTATGAGGAATGCTGAGCGTCCTAATTCCCTTTTCTCTATGATGTGGGAAATGGTGAGAAGCAGTATTCATCCCTGACTACAGAAGCCAAATCAGATGGCCCTTTCCCTGACCCCCAGCTACTAGAGGACAGTCACATGATTTAGTCTCAGCAAATCAGACGTTCCCATGCAGGACTTAATTTAGACTCGGGAACAATTTAGAATCTAGTGCAGCAGTGGCACCTAGGCTCCTGGCCATAGCTGCAGTGGTATTCAACAGCCAGAGTGCAGCAAGGCCAGAGTCAGGAACATTCCAACCAGACCATCCCTGCAGCATGACCTCAGCTGCATTCCTGCCGCCCAGCCTCCTTCAGATCCTGCCTGTTTTCAAAACCTGATTATTCAGATTTCTGGATCAGTTCTGTTTGCTACCCATTTGCCTTCTACTAAAGTCAGCTGAAGTCCACTTCTGTTGAGTACAATGCAGAGCTCTTACTGGCACAGAAAGTGACATCCCCTAGTATACAGAGTCACCCTGGAGGTCGGAGATGTGGGCTCTTGTTCGGGTGGGGGTAGGCATCAGATAACTAGACAAAGGGGTCTTTATCTCCTTCTCTGCAGAGGGCTTGACTGCATAATTGCTAAATTACCCTTACTCTTCAAACTCTATGATTCTACATGAAGTGTTTGCCAGTGAAGACCCAAAGATACTTGAGTTTCTCCCTCCTTAGTGATAGGGGAAGAGTGTCTGGAAAAAGATATCACTGTGTGAAGCCCACAGATAGATCTGGTCCAAATCAAATAATCAAAGAGTATCTCAAGCCACTCTATGTGTGCATAGGTCCCCTGAAAGGGTGAATGTACCTGGTAAACACTGCTTTGGACATCTCAAGGCCAGGAATATCCATGGTTCATTTAATGGTGTCCCTAAATGTCTGCTATATGAGAGGTCCCATTGGAGACAAAGAAAGTCAGAGATCAGATTGCAAGACTGACTGGCACTTTTATGTATGCAGTAATCTAAATAATCTTGTAGCCATGAAAACAAGTGCAGGGAGTGGGAAATGCAGTCATTACATGCATAGACCATAGATTTTTAGGGGGAGAGTAAATATCGCTTGCTTTGAAACACTTCCCGTGGTCACACATTAACAGATGCAGGAAAACCCCATTGGAAACATGGTACGTCAGGAAAACTTTTGCAGTCTAATGACATTGGAATTTATTTGTAGAGTAGTTCCAGTTTTTATAGGAGAGCAGCTAGTGCAGATTGAAAGAGGTTTGAGAGCTACAAATGCAATGGTAGACCCTTGCTTAAATCCTGATTCAAATAAAGCAACTGTAAGAAGACATTTTTTCAGACAATTGGGTAAAACTGAACATGGACTGAGTATCAGATAACATTAAGGAATTATGGATGATTATCGTCAGTTATTCAGATGGCCCTTTCAGATGGTGCTTTTGTTTTGTTTTGTTTTGTTTTGTTCTGTCCAGTCCTTTTCCATTACCGATAGATGCTCTGTTCACAGGGGAAATAAAAGAATGCCTCAGATTTGCTTTAAAATACTCTAGCACTGGGACACCTGCATGGCCCAGACAGTTAAGGGTCTGTCTTTGGCTCTGGTCATGATCCCAGGGTATTGGGAACGAGTCCCGCATCGGACTCCTTGCTCATCAGGGAGCCTGCTTCTCCCTCTGCCTGCTGCTCCCCCTACTTGGGCTTGTGCACTCTCAATCTCTGACAAATAAATCAATCAAATCTTTTAAAAAAAATCATAAAATAAAATACTCTAGCATCGTACTCCTCAGAATATGGCCTGTGGATCAATGCAAATTGCGTGCTGTTGGCATGTGATAAGTGCCTTAACGGTAAGTGTTTAGAAACCGTTATGACACTTGGCGTTGTCATAGCACCCAAGCAAGGGTTAGTGGCTCACTGGCCAGGGAAGAGCCTGGTCTGAGTGCTGTTGAACTTGGATGGTGAACTGCATGTGCTCTGAGCACGAGCTGCGTGCTGGAGGGGGCCAGGGCGGGACGGACACCAGACAAAAAGGCCTTTCACTATTGATGGCTGAAGAAGCAGCGCTTTAGCACACACACAGAAAGGCTTGGGGGTGGGGCAGATTAATGAAAAAGAGCTGCAGAAAACTGACAGCTGTTGAAGCTAGGTGATGGGCACGTAGCACGGAGCTCTCCACGTTTGTGAAAGCCTGGAAATCTCCATCACTTGGTTTACCAAAAAGTTAAAAAGAAATCTAGTCTGTCAAGGGAGATATTTTAAATAAATACATTTTCAATACATTTCACAGATTTATATAGACACCTAGAGCGTATGTATGATAGGTGTGTGTTTCACATAAACTACTGTAGAAATGACGCGCAGGATAATGCATTGTTCACATAGGGATTATGTCATGGTTCAGGTAAGACTTTATTTTACAGAAGTCGTGGGTAAACAAGCAAAATAATTTGCTGCATCATGAGCTTGGTGAGCTTTTATTATATAATAAATTCTGATTATATAATAAATTCCTTGAGGCCAAGTTTCCTGGGAGATACCCTCTGTGTCTCCATAGGACTCAGCACAGGGGATCGCAGAGTAAATGGTGCTTAATAAACACTGGCTGATAGGCTAAACTCAGGAAATGAATTGCTCTGAACAGTAGTTTAATTCTCCATGCAGTAACGCCACACCGCTCAATCAATTTGAAAATCAGTTTCCCGAATCCACCCTCGTGGGGATTTGTCACAGAATGTTTGAGCCTGAGGGAAACTTGGAGCTTTGCTAATGTCCTCATTCTGCAGATGGAAATGAGGCCTGGAGGAATTAGATGAGCCTCACTGGACGTCCTGCTTGTTAATGGCAGCACTGTTGCCTCGGCCGCCTCCAGTCTGCCATGATGTTTTCCAGAAGGGACAAAGCCACCTCCTCCTTTCCCCCATCCCTCACTCCTGCTTTAAAATTACATGGTCTCATTTGCAGGAAGGAGAAAGAGTTGTCAAGCTGGCTCTACCAGGAGGCTGAACGGAAGATGGGACCCCCTCTTCTGGGGGATGAGACGGGACTCTAGATGGGATGGGAAGAAGATGGGACACGAGAATGAGCTCATGTCCTAATGGGTATTTACCCAGGACTGGTCTGTCCCTAGCCTGGCTGTCCCTAGCCTTTAGGAAGTCTCCATCTCTTTGGGGAAAGAAGATATATACACTTTAATAGCTATAAGAAGGTCCTACGTTGTAAGATTAGAGCATAAATGAGAGCTTGGGTAGACTCATGGGGGCTAGAGAAGGCATGGGATGTTTGGAGGCCGTGGAGCTTGGGCATAAGGTCTGAGAACCGAGAAGAGGGAAGAACACTTAGGTTAGAATAGCATGGCGCTAGGTTAGTGCTTCCCCCTGCTGGTGTTAAGGAGCTTGGGGAGTTTCTGGGGGGTGAAGGGGGAGGTAGAATGGGATTCAGTACTGACTAGATTTAGAAAGACCCCACTGGTAGCAACAGTGTATGGGAATAATTGCAAGCAGGAACCTGAAGAAGGGCCTCAAGGAGATAAAAGCTTGAAGCAGATAATGGCAGTAGGAAGAGAATGAAGAAGCAGATATAAGAATTTCAATTTTTGAGCAACCTCTCCCTGCTTATAATACTCCAAAAAAACCGAACACTACTCCCAGGTGCTATTCTAAACACCATAAATCAGAACTCATTCAAGTACTCTGAACTAGGTATGATTGGGTATTTCTGTTTTATAGACGGAGAAACTGAGGCACGGTATTCTCAAGTAACAGGCCCAAGGACACAGGCTAATAAATGATAGAGTCAAGATTCATACCCAGGCAGGGGGCTCCCAGGTCTCAGCTCTTAACAACCACTGCGTGCCATAGTGGAATGCTTAAAAGCATCTCATGCCCCAGAATGTGAACCCCAATTTTTTAAGCCTGAGTGACTTAGCAAATGTTAATGCCATTGATGGATGGCATATATCAAATGGGAGAAACATTAGCCTGCAGGAAAGAGGAGATTATCCTTGACTTTTTATACATTTTGTTTAAGGTGACAAAGACACATCTGAGTAGAATGTGCCTTGGGAAATTGGAACTGCAGGTGGAGCTTGGGAAAGACACGGTTGCAAGGTGGTGGTGGTTGTTTTTTCCCAACCTTTGGAATATGTTGTGCTACTTTCTCCATGATTTCTAATGAGAAATCTCCCATCATTCCAATTGGTTTTACCTATAACTAAGACGTTCATCATTTCTCTCTGGTTGCTCTTAAGATTCTTTTTCTTTGGTTTCCAGAAGTTTAATTTTGCTGGGTTTTGATGAGGATTTCTTTATTTTTATCCTAGTTCAGGTTCACACTATCACTTGAATCTGTAGGTTTTGTCTTTCACCAATGGAAGTTTTCAGCCACTATTTCTTTGAATATTTGTTTAGCCCCACAATCTTTCTCGTCTCCTTCTGGGAATCTGATGATATCAGTGTCAGTATCTTTTGTTACTGTGCCACTGTGCCCAGTACCTTTCCTCTTGTCTATCAGACTGAGTAAATTTGATAGAACTGTTCTCAATTCAGTGATTCCATCTTTTGTCCTCTCCACTCTACCAATGAACCCATCCAACGAGGTTTCTTTTTTTTCCTTTTTTAAATTTTGGTGGCTGTGCTTTTCAGTTCTATAATTTCCACTTAGTCCTTTTTTGTAACTTCTATTTCTTAGATGAGGTTTTATATTTCTTCTTATGTTTCAAGGGATTTCATAATTACTTGCTGAAACCATTTTATGGTAACTGCTTTAAAAATCTCTGCCAAATAGTTCCAACATCTGATTCATCTCACTACTGGTGTCAGCTGACTGTCTTTTCTCACTCACATTGTGATTTTCTTGGTTCTTGGTATGACAAGTGATTTTTTTTTTCTTACTGTATACTGGACATTTTGCAAATTATGTTAGGAGACTCTAAATCTTATATACATCTTCTATTTTAGTAGGTAGCCACCCTGTTTGGGCTTTGGATTTTTTTTTTTTTTAAGATTTACTTTTGTATGCTGTAGTTTCAGTGACAGTTTTCTGAGCCTTTGCAATGCTGCTTTGGTCTACTTTGTTCTAGCTTTGCTTAAGCTCCCACTGGATCCCTGCATGTGATGCTTACATGATATCACTGGGCAGATGTAGGGGGATGCCCTAGATCACCATCTGCCATCGCATGGAGGCTTGGGAGACCCCAGGCCTGCTGGAGCTACTAGCGCACATGAATGTATCTACATTGTCCATTTTTAAAAGATTTTTATTTATTTATTTGACAGACAGAGATCACAAGCAGGCAGAGAGGCAGGAGAGGAGGAGAAAGCAGGCTCCCCGCTGAGCAGAGAGCCCGATGCGGGGCTCCATCCCAGGACCCTGGGATCATGACCTGAGCCGAAGGCAGAAGCTTTAACCCACTGAGCCACCCAGGAGCCCCTACATCATCCATTTTTTATTCTAGCAGTTTTATGATTTTATCTTTTTACTTTTTATTTTTAATCCATCTAAAATTCATTTTGATATCAAGAGTGGGGTGAAGAATTTAACCTTTTTTTACTCTCCTTCCCCAGCTGGGGAACCAATTAAACCATCCGCTAAAAATTCCACCTTCTTACGAATTTGAAAGGCTACCTTCATCAAATTCTTAATTTACATATGCATTTATATCTGTGGGCTGAACTCTTTTTTTTCTTTGATTTGTCTGCTTTTGTTGCTCCTTGAGTTACTATAGAATTAAAAATGTTTTCATATTAGACAAGGCTAGTCCCCTCTCTTTAATTTGCTAGCTATTTATGTATGTTTTGCTTTTAAAGGGATTTGTGACAGGGTTGCAGGGTAAAGAGCAGCAAAGGAAGATGTGGCTTGACCTGATAGAAGTTTCTTGCAGCGTTCCAGGAGAGAGAGGGTGGGATACTATAAGGACATATGGCTACCATGTCTTTTTTTTTTTTTTTTTTTTTAGATTTTTTATTTATTTATTTGACAGAGAGAAATCACAAGTAGATGGAGAGGCAGGCAGAGAGAGAGAGAAGGAAGCAGGCTCCCTGCCGAGCAGAGAGCCCAATGCGGGACTCGATCCCAGGACCCTGAGATCATGACCTGAGCCGAAGGCAGCGGCTTAACCCACTGAGCCACCCAGGCGCCCTACCATGTCTTATTTTTGACATATCTATATATTGTCTACACAGTTCTTAACTTTATCGCTAATTCAATTCACTCAAAAAAAAAAAAAAAAGATTTATTTATTTATTTAGAGTGAGAAGGTGTGAGGGGCCAGGGAGGGGAAGAGGGAGAGGGAAAGGGAGGGAGAATCTCAAGCAGTCTCTGCTGAGAGCAGAGCCTGACGCAGGGCTCAATCTCACAGCCCTGAGATCAAGACCTGAGCCAAAATCAAGAGTCAGATGCTTAACTGACCGAGCCACCCAGATGTCCCTAATTCAATTCACTTCCAAATTGTAAATATTTATTTTATTTTTATTTTTTAAAAATTTTTAATAAACATATAATGTATTATTAGCCCCAGGGATACAGGTGTGTGAATCGCCAGGTTTACACACTTCACAGCACTCACCACAGCACACACACACCCCCGATGCCCATAACCCCACCACCCGCTCCCGACCTCCCTCCCCCCAGCAACCCTCAGTTTGTTCTGCGAGATTAAGAGTCTCTTATGGTTTGTCTCCATATTTATATTAGGCTTATCCTTTGTGCTATCTGCAAAAGCACAGATTAGATGCAATAGTTATATATTTTCTAACATATTAAACTGAATAGAAAACAATGAAAATAAACATTGTTTGTTGACGTAGTGCCTACAGTATACTACTGGCAGTTTGAGAAACAAAGGGTCTGAGCAAACTATTCTCATCTGTTTTCCAGATGAAAAGCCTCACTCAGAAGGGAGTCACCTGGGTTGACTAGTGATCTCTGTCACTTGAGCCGGATTCTGGGTGCACAGGTGGGTTTGGGTTGTGAAAATCATCAGGAGGTTCACTTAGAAACTCTTCTCTGTGTGATTAGCACAATTCAGTAAAAAGTTTTCCAAGTATCTCCGTATTGTTTTGTGCTAATGACTGGTACTAAGATCCGGCATGTACTCACACAGGTCTTGCAAAGCAATGACTAATGAAGTGAGTAGTCGCCATACAAACATAAAACTTAACAATTGCTCTTCAGAGTTCCGATGTTCCTGCAAGCAAATCTACCCTCTTGGAGACTGCTGGAAAGAGCCATAGAGGATATCACAGGCCAGTCAGAACGTTCACGGGATGGTAGGATCTTGGTGAAGTGATCTCTAGGGCAGAAACAGATGATAATGCCAAAGGCTAGAGTCTTAATATCCTTATCTCTTGGTCTTTATTAAAGGTAAACAGAGATAAATGGAAAATGCCATTTGAACCTCATGAAGATCAAATTAGAGAGCGAGATTGCAGGGAATCAAATATCTTGTACTGACCTGTCACAAGCACTTACTCAGATACAAGCAAACACACTGCATGCTCTTTTTTTCCTTCTTCATCTTTTTTTTTTTTTTTTTTTTAACCCTAAGGCGATCCTGGCTTTTACATTTCTAAATTCCCTGGTTTCAGAGCCTGCCTCCTGCTGAGCTGCCCTTAGCACCCAGAATAAAAAAGGTTATAAAATCACTGGTACTAAAATCTCTCTGCCAAACAGAAGTAGCTTCCATTTTCTGTCCTTTAAGAACAGTAGAAAATAATCCAGTCTCCTGTTAGTGGGCATGGAAACTAATTTCCAATATTTTTTTCCAGTGGCTGAATAATACTAAAACCCACAGCATTCTTTGGAGGCCTCCATTAATGGGTCCCACACTAAAAAGCAATAAAGTTACCGACCTTAAAATTCAACCTGCACATGTTCAATGGTTAAGCCCCGCTGGTTTCCTGATTATCTGGGGGTTAGTTGAATAAAAGCCTGGGTGGGAGAGATTCACATGATTGCTTGTCTTGTTCCCTCAAGTATCTCTCAAAGACCTACTCCTTTCCTATTTTCTCCCATTTGGGTCTCCCTCCAGTGGTGTTTCTGCACTTCTCTGTGAAACGCTGTTTCTTACCTCTGATCATCTCAGAACTGGAAGCCTCAGTATGTAACTCCTGACCTTTAAAAGTCTCCTCTCCCCATCCGAACATCACCAAGAGACCTGCCTGAGAGGGCTCCCTCACTCTTCATGGACACTTGAAAGCCGATCTATTTGCAAAATCCACTTTCTGGCAAGTTTCTGGAATCTTCGGCCAACCAACTTTCACCTCAGGTTTCTCAGAATCTTAACTGCACAGGGTTGCCAGCTTCTCTTGTTCTCCCCCACACGAACGACAGACCTCCTTCCGTCAATGTCATGTTTGGGAAGGGCTGTCAAGGCAGGGATTGGCATGAGGCCTCCAATGGCAGCTTCAGAGAGCTTGGTGCCAGGTGATGTCATTCTACCCCCCAAGTCTCGAACGGGGGGTTCAGGACACGGCCACGGAGCAGAGCATCTGCCAGCACAAGCCAGCACTAGCTATTTAAAGCCTCTCCCTGGCGCAGCAAGGACAGGGCAGGGGTGAGGGGCCAACTGTTCTGAGGGTGACAGAGGGTGCTGAGAGTGGGCAGGCACAAGGCCACAATGACAGGGAGGAATCCACTTGGGCAAAGGATCCCTTTTCCTCTTCCTCCACCAACGGCCAAGGCCACATCTCAGCAGCACGGCACGGCCTGATGGAGCTTCCACAGACTTCAGTACGTGGTGCCCATTTGTTTCCTTCACACCTTCCACATTGGCAATCTGGTAAAGACAAAGAGCCTTTCTTTTCTTTTTTTTTTTAAAGATTTTATTTATTTATTTGACAGAGATCACATGTAGGCAGAGAGGCAGGCAGAGAGAGGCAGGGAAGCAGGGTCCCCGCTGAGCAGAGAGCCCGATGCCGGTCTTGATCCCAGGACCCTGAGATCATGACCTGAGCTGAAGGCAGAGGCTTCAACCCATTGAGCCACACAGGAGCACCCCCTGCCACACCTTTTTTTTTTTTTTTCCAATTTGCAGGTATTAGCGCTTATTTTAGAGGGTCCAAATGCTCCTTCCACACCCTGTTCGTATTATAAAACCGGGAACTCTGGCTTTGGAGAGACAACATTATGATTAACATGTGATCCATCTTAAACTGTATTTAAATCTTTATATTATTTGGGGAAATACAATCTCAATCACATGGCCTCTGTTTTACAGCTTGGTCTGATTCTTGTACTTAATTCCGTGTAGAGATTTAAAGCTTTCAAAAAAACCCACATCTAATAAAAAAAACCCCGTCTCTCGGGTTTGGTTCTCCCAGAAGTAGACTCCGAGTCAAGGATTCAGGTGCAAGAGCTTTATTAAGGAAAGGCTCCCAGGAGACACCAGTAGGTGAACAGGAGAAGGAGGACAGGGAGACAGAAGAGGCTGAGCAAGGCATGATTTCCCGGGAAGCCCAAGTCTTGGTTTGATCCAGAAGGGAGCTCTGGAGAGTATGTTATGCCGCAGATCATTTTCTTCCTTCCTTGGGCAAAGGAAGCTGTGCTTTTGGGCTCCCCAGCCAGACAGTCTGGGCCTTAAGTCAAAGGGAGTGGTAGGGTGGGGTGAGAGGTGGCGTGAACAGAGAGGCTCTCCAACCCACAAACACTGCTGGCTCTCCATGCGGGCTGAAGTGGCTCTGGTATCATCAACTCATGGGGGGCGGGGGGAGGGTGGCTGGAGCCACAGGATTGGCCAGATAGGCCAGAGGGGCAATGGGGGAGGCACTGACAGCACAGGCCATGGGGCCATCCTGCACGCTGCGTGCCCTTACCAGTGGGGGCATCTTAGAGAGCTTTCATCACGTTCTGCTTCAAGAGGAAACGAATGACGTCTTTTGAAAGTCCCGGGGTTGGCTTTTCATCATCCAGAGACACACTTCCTTCTTCCTGTGGGTAGAAGTGGGCGTCCTTGGAATGCCTCCGTAAGACCGCACAGCCATCCCGGTTGAAGATGACCCGGGCCATCTGGAAACTGCGAAGGGCATACTTTTGGTTCTCCTGGCCCTTCAGTTCATTGATTTTCTGAGTCAGGCACTGGCAGACTGATGCAGAGAGTGGATTTCTAGCGGCTGGCTGGGGATGGCCAAACATTTCATAGAACCTATCCAGGGATTTCCGAAGCCCATCGTCCTCTGCTGTGGTCTCCGTCTGACCCTTCACACAAGGGTCAAGCCAGAAGTTCTCAGAGGTCCAGGAATCATTTTGTTCGGTACTTAGGTTACCGGTGTCTGCAAGATAAAACACATTCCAATACTCAAACACATATTTTAAAAAGCCAAAAACAGACAATGTCTCTTTAATTCACCACACCTACTACTCTCTTGGGTGACTGATAATGGGCACAATTAGCTGATTTCAGAATTGATTCCCACTATCCTAGGGTTATGTCACTTGTTTGCTCAGAACAAGAACATCTGATTTGTATGTTCCAGGAGTTCTTCATCTATGGTCTTTGCATAGAAGTTCAGGGTAGGTGTGAATTTGGATGGGGATCAAAATCACATCTTTATTTTCACTAACCTCTCCCAGAAATTAAGCATGTTCTCCCATAATGTAGGCAACAAACCTATTAGCAGCAGTGCCTATGACTTTGTTACCAACAGCTCACAGCTATTTTCATATCACCCATAGTCTGCAGAAGACATTTTTAAATATCATTTATGCCTGTCACTATGCTATGGCCTGAACTGTGGTTCTCCAAAATTCATATGTTAAGCCCTGCTGCCTAATGTGACTATATTTGGAGATGGGGCTTTTAGGAGGTTATTAGGGTTAAATGAAGTTGTAAGGGTAGAAGCCAAATCTGATAGCAGTGGTGGTGGCTTTATAAAAAGAGGAAGAGATCTCGCTCTTTCTCTCTCTCCGTCCATGTGCAGGAACGGGGGGAGGGCCTGGAGAGCCTTCAAGGAAAAGGTGGCCTTCTTGAGGCCCGGAAGCCCTTCCTGGAACCCAGCCATACCAGCACTGTGATCTCAGACTTCTGGTCTCTAGAACTCTGAGAAAATAAACTTCTGTTGTTTAGGCCACCCAGTCTATGGTATTTTGTTATGGCGATCCAAGGAAACTAAGATACGGTGCTTTGAAATTACTGCTGTTATTAGTCCTGATACTAGATCTTATCATTTAAGCATTCATTTACAAAGCATATATTAAAGACTCTTAACTATAGGGACCAAGCAGGGGGTTGCTGGAGGGGAGGTGGGGGGAGATGCCGTAATTGGGTGATGGGCTTTAAGTGGGTGACAGATATGTGATGGAATGAGCACTCGGTGTTCAAGGCAAGTGATGAATCACTAGATTCTACCCCTGAAACTAGTAATACAATATATGTTAACTAACTGGAATTTAAATAAAATCTTAAACCAGATGCCAGCGGGATCCAGGGCACAAATGCAGTAAAGACCCCTAATGTAGACAGTGCTGGGTATTTACACAGTTCAGACATTATCTTTCTCTATTCCCTACAGTAATCCTATAGACTCTTTATCTCTCAATTAAAATCACCACCTTTGTGATTTGTAAAAGAGTCACAAACTAAGTGACTTAAGAATAGACAATATGAAGCCAGAATTGGAGTCAAACCCTAGTCCCTGATCTCACTTTCTGTACTTCTCTGGGAACCATAATTCTTTTTTTTTTTTTTTTAAACCTTTTATTTATTTATTTGAGAAAGAGAGAGGGAGAGAGCACAAGTAGGCAGAGAGGCAGGCAGAGAGAGAGGGGGAAGCAGGCTCTCCACCGAGCAGAGAGCCCAATGTGGGGCTCGATTCCAGGACCCTGAGACCACGACCTGAGACGAAGGCAGAGACTTAACCCACTGAGCCACCCAAGTGCCCCAGAAACCCTAATTCTTAACACAGGAATCTCTGAGCTCTTCTGAAACAAAGGAAAACATTCCACACAAATAATTTGCAGAATTCTTATACATTTGTAGAATTTCTTATACATTTTATTCTTTAACACTTTATACTTTAAATCAAAATATTATATTTTCCTTTTCTGCTCTGATACAAGCTTTAATAAATTACTACCTTTAATTCCACACACACACCCCACACCCCCACCAACTCAATCAGTAGCTATCATAAAAATATTTGTACTTGCTAATGATGAAAAGTTGTGTGCTACAGCCGGTGGTTTTACTAAAGGAGAAGGGATTTGGGGTTTTGCCTCTAGTCTTGTTACCAGCTAGACAGCATACTACCTTGCTGAGCTTTTGCTTTCTCATCTACAATAGTGTCAGTAAATGGTCTCTCTTTAAGAACTTCTGTGGTTGGACAAGGAACAGAGAAGTAGATAATCCAAAGCATCCAAGGATATGGACACACGTGGTAGGAGACACATGTAGGCCCACACATGGACAGACATTCACGGGCCCACCGTACAGGTAGCCCAACAACAATGCACTTAGCCACCTTGAAGAATGGCTGATTCCAAGGTGGTTATAGGAAAGTACATGATGGGTACTTTGTTCTAGAATGCTCAAATACCAATGGGGGCTTGTCAAGGGGAGAGCAGAGGTCAGCTCGAAAGGGGTCAGCTGGCCGCATCTGGAACAACTTGAGCATCAAAATCAATAATGAGAATAACGAATGACAGACCATTCACTAAAGCAGAAAACCATGAATTCATAAAGTAATTGAAAGTTTGATGAGGAACAGGGTATTCGCAGTCTCAGAGTACTTCCCCCTAAAATACTTATCAGTTACAAATGGAAAAAGAATAACTTCATCGTGGAGAAACCTGGCACATATCACCTCAATCAAGTGACCTAAATGATGGGACCAACCGAAATCCTGTTGCCACTTGACCAGACACAACATGAAGACCCCAGCCACTTCTCTGATAGTCACACCAACGCTGCATCACCTAAACCCAATTTTGGGGAAGTGGCAGACAAAACCAAATTGAGGGACATTCTGTAAAATGACTGGCCTGTACTCTTCAGATGTGCCAAGGTCATGAGACCCAAGAGAAGAGTGAGCAAGGCTGTTCCACACTGAAGGGCACCAAAGAGACATGACAGTTTAACACAACATATGATTTTCACCTGGATCTCTTTGCTATAGAGAACATTTCTGGGATCGCCTGAATGGGGGCTGAGGATTAGATGGTAAGAATGTACCCGGTTAAACTTCCTGATTTTGCAAGTTTCACTCGGTTATGGTTATCTCCTCGTTCATAGGAAAATCAGGGTGGTGGGCATCATGCTGGCAACTTACTCTTAAACAATTCGTTGGGGGAAAGAAAGTTCTTTGTGTTGTACTTGCAAGTTTTCTGTGCGTTTGGGATTCTCGCAAGAAAAAAATCATGAAAACGAACCTCTGGAGGAATAATCATTAAGACTTCCTTTGGCGGCCTACTTTAATATTAAGAAAAATGAAAAAAGAGCCTTCATCCAGTACTTGGCCAACAGTCCTGTCTAACAAATGGTAGTGGCTATTACAGAGCCAAGGGGAGAAGGGGCCGGGCCAGGGGTCCCACGACGGCAGGGTGAGCTGTCCTTCCCCACCTTCTTCCCCAAAGATGATCTGGTCCCGGGGACATAAGGGAAGGGAAGAAAAGGGAAGGGAGAGGAAGACAGGGGCTGAGAAGTGTCAATGGGAAGAGTGGAAGGGAGAAAGAAGTCCTTGGCAGTGACCCTGAGAAAGCTGGGGCAGCCATTGACACAGAGCTCTCCTAATAGCACAACAGAACTTGCTAAGGAACTGGTCAATAACTTTGATTTGAACCCAATGAGCCTAAAACATGGGCTTGTCTCCTCTGTTTTTCATGTAAACATCAAGCAGAAAGCAACTCATCTTCAAAGAAACCCTCCTTCCCTTTTCCAGAAGAAAATGACAACATGGGTTGAGTTATTTACTACATCAGTTCTTTTGAACACTGTCCCCAGCTCATTACCGTCTTTGATTTCCTTTTAAAACTTGCTTTACTACCAAGAACAAAGCTATCTCTCTAATCATGTGGCTGTTGCGGCCTTTCTGACATCTGGGATTTCTTTGCCAGCAAATAGAGTCAATCGCTTTTCTTTTCCTGATGCACCTATATGCGGACGGACAGCATGGTGATCTTGGATAACTCAGTCAGTTCCTGCATCCTCACAGCCAAGTTCAAACTGTACCTTATTTTTACATTAACATAGCCCAGACTTGTAGGGCTCTCAACTTGGGACAGTAATGTCTACTCTAGGGAGAGTCTGGGGATGTTTTTGTGTCAGTGATTGGAAAGTGCTACTTGTATTGGGTGAGTGGGGTCAAGGAGGTAAGTGGCCTAGAAGGCACAGGACGATCCCATACAACAAAGACTCATCCTCCCCAAAATGCCCATAATGCCTCTTACCCCTTGAGAGGAACAGTGGCTCAAAGGATGATTTCTGGGAAGAGCAGGAAGTGAATGCTGAATCCTGCTGCACTGTAATATATTGCTTTGTTTTGGGCTCCCAAGGCACCTTTTTCTGGCACCCATTTGTACCATGCATTCCTCCCCTCTCAGACGTTGAGCACATTTTATTTTTCTCAGCAAGCGCCCCGGTCCCAATGATTGTGGCATTGTCTAAATAGAGTAGAATTTTCCTTTTGATCGCAATTTGCTTCCATCACAAATAGAATTTCTTTAGGAATTGACAAGAAGAAAGGCAGGAGGATGCGCTGGGTATGACCATGCTTTTGCATGCATTGTTTCAAGGTCACCTATCTACCAGAGCACCTGTTGGTTAAATTACCTTTCGGCCGGAGAGAAAACAGCTGACATACAGATGTTTGGGATTCTTACAAACCTAGAAGTCTTTTTATATCTTTAGGACTTAAGGATGGTAGTTTGTTCAGTAATCCCAGGCAGTCAATGAGCACGGAGGATTTGAGATTAACGGTTGCATTCTGTGAGACGCCATTAGCCTTTAGAAACCCGTATGTTTAATGGGGGTTTCTTGTAGAGAATCTTCCATGGCTACGTCTGTGGTTGATAACCGCGCAGCAGGATTTTATCTCTGTGAAACATTTTAGCTTTCAACTTTAACAAGTTTTTCCTAAATGGATTTGATATTTAGCATTCTGTCTCCCCAGCCTCAATGCCCGCCCACTCTGCCTTATTTGTTCAGACTTTCTTTTACTCACGATTGCTAATTGGGAGGATCTGGGGTTTCAAGGCTGCACTGAGCCGAAAGAAATCAAAGATTTAACAAAAGAAGAGAACGATCAGGATTTAAGGAAATAAGGCATTGTGGCTCATACAGTCTCCTTTTACATTGCCTCAAAGGGAACGCTGCCCCTTTCCTCAGGGCGGTGCGCGGTGCACGCCTACGTGTGGCCCCGCTGCCTTGGTCTGTCTGTTGGAGGCTCCTCGGGTTCTGTGTGGCTCTGAGAAAGTCATGTGTGTAGGAAGAACAAAGTGAGTGGGGGAGGCGGCATGTCCTAGTCATTAATGGTCACAGATTAGCACAGTCTCCTCTCCTTTATGACAGCAGACTTCCGAGGCCCGCAGGCTCGCTCTGTGGGTGAAGGCATCATTCTTCAAACAGTAAGGGCTCTTGCCTATGGATCTGGAGCCCTGCTCTGTAGGCTGCATCTCCCTGCCCAGACCTTTTTTTCCTTCCTACCCTCTTCTGCTCCTCTTACTTCTGCCACTCCACTCCATACCCTGCAAAAGAAAAAAGGAGTGAACAGGCTCTCGGGATGAACAAGATTCAGTCCTCTACCTCCAGCCCCACAGGCTGCACAGAAGTCGGACTGCGGCAACACCTCTGCATCGTGGCCTTGGGAACTGGCTTCTCTTCTGACCCTTGCAGGCCCCCTCTTCAGAACCTCGGCACCTGCTGTTCCTCTGCGTGGAACATGCTTTCTCCACTTTATCTGCACGACTGGTTGGTTCCCTCTCCTCCTCAGGTCTCGGTTCAGACGTTAGCTTCTCCGTGAGGGCTCCTGTATCGGTCAGGATCAGCTACGTAACAAGCATGGGCCAAATCTCAGGGGCTTAAAATAATAAAGGATTGTTTCTCACTACTTATAGCTCTGTGTCATACCAGTAGATCTGTGTGGGCTTGTCCGTTACCCTGGAACCCAGGCCAGTGGGCCAGCCACCACCTCAACATTGCTTAGTGCCTGCGGCAGAAGGTAAAGAACCCAGGGGAGCAGGCAGTGACTGGGAAAGCCCCGTCACGTCAGTGCACATATCACTGGCTAATGTTAATTCATATGGCCAAGCCTAATTCTGGGAAAGAATAAAGATGGGGGCACCTGGGTGGCTCAGTCGGTTAAGCATCTGCCTTGGGTTCAGGTCATGATCCCAGGGTCCTGCGATCGCGTCCCTTGTCCGGCTCCCTGCTCAGAGGGGAGCCTGCTTCTCCCTCTGCCTGCCGCTCCCCCTGCTTGTGCGCACTCTCTCTCTGACAAACAAATAAAATATTTAAACAAAGAATGAGGATGAAAATTCTCCTGCTGTGGGAGGAAGAAAGTATCATTCAGTCTTCTGATCCTTCAGTCTTGCTCAGCAACTGCTGAGCACACAACTTAAAATTGCATTTCCCTCACTCATCTAGGCCCTGACTGTCCTTGTGTCCCTTCTCTGCCTTACATTTCTAAGTAAACATAGCAGCATCTACTAATGCATGATTTGTTTGTTTATTGTCTATCTTCTCCTGCTTATGGCATTTGTTTGTCTGGATGCCAGCTGTCTGCCCTCCCCCCAACCCCCAGGGCCTAAAGCAGTGCTGGCCTGAGATAGATACATTGAAAACTTTTTGATGTTTTATTTTACTTGATGAGTTTCATTTTCAAATAAAGATGTAAAGGTGCATGATTACTAGGGTTACCAGTGCTCCCTAAGGTGACTGGGAAGTTTGCCCAGGACAACCCAGGTTTATGGCTGTTGTCTCAATTAATGATTAATAGCACACTCTTTCATTCCCCAAAGGGCCCTGGATCCCACGATTTGTTATATATATATATATATATATATATATATATATATATATATATCATGATACAGCCATCACATAGAAGTTCCTGCCATACATCCCTATGTCCCAAGGGCTGAGTTTTGATGCCAGAGATAATCCCAGTCTGTGGGTTAAATAATAAGATGTCCACACACTTTTATTTTTTTCCTAAACTTTCTGCTCTGCTGTCCTCCAGCACAATTCTCCTTCCCTTCCCTTTCTTTTCACAGCAGTCCTTTCTCCTACCCCCTTACTGTCCGAGAACTGTTTGGTTTCTGCCCTGAAAGCAAAGGGACTCAATTCACTATATCCCATCAATAACTCACTGTGATTCTGCTTTCTGGTCTCGTATGACTTTCCACCACGGTGCAGTTAACACCAGCACTGGAGTTCTAAGATACCTTACTTTCTGTCTCTTTCATAGCCTAAAATTAATGACCAAAAAAATCAGTAAGCTTACGCTTCCTTTTGCCCCATAGCAACCCTACCATCTGCGGCTTGTACAATTTGGAATTTGCAACTGTTCCTTTAAAGGATAAGCCCCACAGACTCATAAAGGGGTGGGGGCAGGACACAGATATCAAGCTATTTAATCCAAATCCACACTTCAAAGGACGGGTGGTCTGGTCCAGTGCGTTTGAAACTGCAGTCTGAGTCAGGACTTGTTTACATCCGAGAGATAATCCTGATGAATCACCCAGAGGGGAGGTGGCATATGCTGTCACCCTTCCTCCTAATGGTGAACAGATGCACCGGGCAGAAGCTAGGGTCCTCTACAAGGCAACTGCTGAGAATGAAAATGAACGCTGGAAAAAACCAAAAATATGTGCGATCGGTGAACAGCCCTAAAATTAAGTGCCCGTGGCAATTAATAAGGCTGACTGATCTCTGTCGTCTGATTGGTAAGCTATCTTACTCGTACCTGGGCATTTTATATTTTCTTAGGAAACTAAAATGTTCTGAATACAAAGAAATAGAATATCCAAGTTCACACCACTCTAAACGGACAGTTACCATATTGTCATATTTGCTTCAAGTCTTTTTTTCTTATTAAGAAGTAAACACTGGGGATTCTGGGTGGCTCAGTCAGTTAACAGTCTGTCTGCCTTTGGCTCGGGTCATGATCTCCGGGTCGTGGGATTGAGTCCTGCATCCAGCTCCCTGCTCAGTGGGGAGTCTGCTTTTCCTTCTGCCTGTTGTCTCTCTCTCTCCCTGACAAATAAATAAATAAATCTTAAAAAAAAAAAAAAGAAGTAAACATTTTAGGGATGAGTGAAACAGGTGATGGGGATTAAGCAGTGTGCTTGTTGTAATGAGAACCAGATGTGTTGAATCACTCTATTGTTCACCTAAAACTAATATAACACTGTATGTTCACTACACTGGCATTAAAATAAAAACAAAACAACAAAAAAAAGTAAATATTTTAATTAAAGTTGACCACTTCTACACAGAAATTCATTCATTCCAGGCCATTTATTTATGTCTTTGTTCTTAAAGAGTTTATTTTTGAATAATCTCTATACCCAATGTGGGCCTCGAAGTCACAACCCCAATATCAAAAGTCACGCACTCTCCCCACGGAGCTCGCCAGGCGCCCTTTCCAGCCCATTTTTATACCTGACATATGTTATGTATCCCTAAGCAACACCATGTTGCTTTGGGTGATGGTCATTTTCATTTTATTTTCCATATACGAAGTTTTGCTTTTTCTCACTCCACTTTATGATTTTTTCCTTCCTGCCATTGTTGATATATGAGTCTGCTTTAGAGTATTATAAGAACATACCTCACTATTTTTCGCCCATTTCATTCTCTTGGGATGGCCATGTGGGCTTATCCTGTCACAAATGAGGCTTCAGTGACCCCTCCCCCCATACCTACTTCCTGGTGTACTTGCTCTAGAATTATATCTAGTCGTGGAACTGCTGAGTCGAAAGGAATGTGCGTTTTCAGTTTCACTAGAACCTGCCAAATCACTTTCCAAAGTGGCTGGGGCACTCCCACCAGCAGGATCTGGGTTACCCTGTTTCTCCACAGCTTTGCCGAACTCTCTGACACTGTTGGGTGTATCCAATATGTCTCCTTACTTGGGGTCACATTTCCCTCCTCACTCAAAGTGGCCGAGCTGCTCTCCAGACCTGTCTCCAGTCACCGGGCGGCGACTTGTGCTTCCTATACAGTGAAAAATTCATCTTCTTTACCCTTTCTCTTGGACTTTGTCTTTTCTTCTATCTTTTTTTTAATGGCATACAAGATGAAGTACAGAGAAAACACGGTCTTTACTTTTCTGCACCTGAGGTCATGACTAGATTATCCCAGGCTGAGGCTGGATAAAAGACCTTGATCAAGGTTTGTTTTCCTTTTAATGGCAAATCTTCTCAAGTAAGACAACCTTCGCAGTATCAGTTTATCACCTCCAAAAAGTGATACTGTGTCTCTAATCCATTCAGTGAAAAAGTCACAGGCCAAGGCGGACCCAGGGGCCGGGCCAATAGCTGGCTCACAGAGTCTCATTTTGCAGACAAGAAAATTGAGACAAAGAGCAAGTCTCCAGAATCACTTCATGAGAGGCTGTGGTGAGACCACGGACAAGGCTAACCTGCTTATTAATTTTCTTCCTTAAAATACTCTTCATGTGGCTCACATTTGCCATAATTAGGACTACTTTGGCTGTGACAAGCCAGGCAGGGGTGTTCTCCCTACATGATTCTGGTAAAAGCCGAGGAATCACAGGCCTGGATCCTAAAAATGCTTAATACCATTCTCTTCTTTAGAAGGAGATTAAGGTTTAGCTGAGGCTTGATTTAAAACAGCTTCCTTTTGCAGGTTGTTAAGTAGTAACCAAATTAAAGGATCAGAACCTGACCCCTTTGCAGCTAGAAAAGCCATGGGGGATTTGCTGGTTCAGCTCTTGCACTTTCAGGACCAGAGTCTGAGGGCTGGAGCTGGAGCTGGAACAAGAACTTGGATCCCCTGAGCCAGTCCAGGTTTTGGGGCATAGCTCTTGGTCGGTTCTGCATTCAGAACCCCAACAGGGGACAAGAGGGGAGGCTCTCAGACCAGGGAACCTGAGACAGAATCTCCTTCAGGAGCAATTGGGAATCAGGAGCTTCCCTGCAACACTTAAAGCAATCATTTAAAAATGTTTTCCCCCTGCTAAATGCCTTTTAAAATCTCATTTTACAGGGGATATTTCAACAGATTTATTTCATATCATGGCCTAGATAGTAAGGCACAATCAGGGGCAGAAAAGAAAATCAAACGATTCTGGTCTAGGTTGCTATGGCAACGTTGCTATTTTGAATACGATTGTTTACTTCAGCATAATTAAGTTCAATGTGAGCAGCTAATTAAGATGAGGCTTGAAACTTTAACCTTAACCTTCACTGTAAGAAAAAAAATAAGACTTTAAAAATGATGCTTGAGGTGCTGCTGGAGACATATTTAGCAGAATGCTCATCTCCCTTTGCTGGGGAAGCAGAAAACGGATTCTTTTTTCTTTAAGAGGAACAGGGGCCTACTCACCATCTGTCCAAATCCACAAGTCAATATTTCCTAATTTTCAGAGATAAAGAGGAACAGAACAGAGCCCTTATCAAAACAAAGCCAGTTCCCGTGTTGACATCAGCAGACTTGCTGAGACTGACAGGCAAGGAAAGTCGGATGCTTTCCTACACACAGCAGGGTTTTCGTTAGATGCATATTTGTGTAAACAGCCTTGACTCCACATCAGATCCGACCTTAGGTCTATCTGTGAAGTAACAGGTTGAATTGTAAGGAACGTGCCAGAAGGCAAAGATATAGCTGAGCTCTCCCCCTTCAAAGTAACCACCAACCCCAGGAGGCCCAGCTCTTGTATTCAAAATGCTGACATCACTGAGAACATGCTGGAACCTCTCAGGAAGTGTTTCCACTCCTCCTGGAAGCTTCTCCTGGACATCCTCATTGGTGGCAAATCTCCACCCTCGGAGGACAGAATTACCTTTTTGGAAACTGTCAAAAGGCATTAGGAGTAAAAGTTGATCAATAATGTCAGTGATCAAGCAGGGTAACATGGAATGAGGTAAAAAGCAAAGTTCATCTCCAAAAAGAAATTGCTTTTCTTACATTCCACACACTAGTTCTGAAGTTGTTCTTACAAAGGAATTGTAAAACCAGTTCTGTGCAATGGCAGGCAGTGTGGTACTATATGCTTTCAGAAGTGTACTTTATAGGGCAGAGCTAATGTGGGTTTAAGTTCTAGCTTCTGTAAAACAGCTCATAATCACAGATCAGAAATCTGAGTATTTCTGTCCTGATAGATGACTTGCTTGCGAGCATTGTGAGCATGGACTGGGGTTTAGAAGGCTCAGGTTTGAGCGCCTACGTGTCTGCTTCTGGGCTATGTGACCTGGGGCGAGTCACTTGACATCTCTGAATCTTCACATCCTCCTCCGTAAAATGAGGATGGTAATAATAATGATCCATACCTCGTGGATAGTTGTAATAATTATTAACATAAAGCCTAGCACACAGTTCACACTTAATAAATAATAGCTACTTTGTTATTATTATCATAGAGCAGCCCCAGCAGCAGTGATGTTACATATAAATATGAAGGCATTTGTCATTTACACCCGAGGATTTTAAGAGTGAAGTGTAAATGCTCTCGTGTATTTACATGCAGGGATAGACACGTATCACAGGGAAAGTCCAGGTAAGCCCGCGTCGTACCCGACATCGTCTTGACCGACAGCTGCTGCCCCATCCTGGCATCAGAGCTGATGGGGCAAACCATGGTAAACATCACCCATCTCACGGTTAGGACTGACTCCGGAGAGGTCCCAAGTGCAAGCTCTACAAAGCAAACATGATCCCAGCGTGGGTGGAAACAGCAGGTCCCTCGGTGTGTGGGAGTGTCAAACACAGAAGCCCAGGCTGGTGGGGCCCTCCAGCTGTCCCCTGACACATCCACTAGCCTGTGGGTGGGATTGAAATGACTCAACCTGTAGGACCTAATGGCGGTGGTGGTTTCCTATTTGATGGAACCTATGAATCAAGGGCAGAGCTTCAGGGAAAAGCTGAGGTTAGTAAATACCCCACAGAAGGAGAAACAGACTGCATCAAACAAACAAACAAACAAAGAGACTGGGAAATTAGGCAGAAATTAGGCAGAGAAGATCTATGTTCACAGAATGACTGCTGACAGAGTCAGAGCTGTAGTGCTGAGTTAGATTTTAAAAGGCAAGATAAAGACTGAGAAATACACTAAGAAGAGTGCCAAGGGAGTGAATACTTTCCTCTCTCCCTGCCCTCCCCCACTTGTAGCTGACTCTGAAGAAGGGCAAAGCTATGAGCCTTCTTTTCTGGAGCAAACATCAGAAAATATAGAGAGCTCAGAAACTGGGGGAAAGCCATAAACATTTAAAAACAACAAATATGGGCATCTGCCTTCTGCTCGGGTCATGATCCCAGTGTCCTGGGATGGAGTCCCGCATCTGGCTCCCTGCTCAGAGAGAAGCCTGCTTCTCCCTCTCCCTCTGCCTCCACTGTTAGTGCTTCTCTCTGTCAAATAAATAAATAAAATCCTTTTTAAAAAATAAATAATAAGGGCGCTTGGGTGGCTCAGTGGGTTAAGCCTCTGCCTTCGGCTTGGGTCATGATCTCAGGGTCCAGGAATCGAGGCCCACATCAGGCTCTCTGCTCAGCAGAGAGCCTGCTTCTTCCTCTCTCTCTGCCTGCCTCTCTGCTTACTTGTAATCTCTCTCTGTCAAATAAATAAATAAAACCTTTAAAATTTTTTAAAATTAAATAATTAATTAAATAATAAAAACAACAAATATAATACAACCTATGCAGAGAAAGACCTTAGAGACGGCAAAGAAATAAAAGCTGGGGCTGATGGAGAGGCAGAAAATATGAGACATGAGGTGTTTAGGAAGTATTTGTATTGAAAATGTTTCCAACATGAATTATTAAGGGCTGGTAGAGGGGGCAAATATGGAATTGAATTTCTAGCTTGATAAGGACACCTCTAGTAGGATGGCAGAGATAGTTATATATTTTCAACAACAACAAAAAAATGTGATGGGCAAGGTATTATGAAAATCCTTGTTGACAAACATCTACAAATTCTGGGTAAATTTTTTTTTTAAAATCTTCTAAAATGCACAACTGAGTAGGAATAAAGGAAGAGGAATCCTTAGAGACCAAAAGCAAAATCACAATGGATATTCCAAGAGGTAAATGAACCCTGAGCTGGTGTCAGAATCTGGCAAATCAACTTTACTGGCACTCAGGCTTCAGGACATAGAGTCTAGCATCGGGCAAGATGGGGGGATTGAAAGAAGGTCACTGTATAAAGCTGAGAGCCCTGAAGTTACACCCTCAAGATGAACTAGAGAAAAAAAATGCCTTGCCAAGGGTCCTAGTAAGAAAACTTGTTTGTCTTTGCTTTGGCCCTGAGTAGAGAGAGAGAAAAAAAGAAGCATTCCTGGGGAGATTCAACTATGAGCCTGACCTTACCTGTGTTTGTGGCCTGAATTAAGACTATTTTTATGGTCTGAAAACCCCCAGCCAGGAATTTATTTCAGGCTGGTTCCAGAGTAATGTGTCCTTATTTGTTTAGAGAAAGCGAAGGCAAGTTCTCTTTAGAGGAATGTACCTTCACTCAAATGTCAAAAGAAACCCTGTACATAAAATTCCAGTGAGCAGGAGCTCACAAAAAAACAACAGTCACAAAATGCACACTGAAATGAGGCAATGGAGCCAGTCCCGGAATAAATCTCACAGAAACTTTAGATACTAGTCAATGGTCACAGAATATAAAACAAGTATATATAAAACAAGTATATATATATATGTTACAGAAATAAGAAATAGAAAAGTCTGAGTTAGGAACAAGAATCAGTGAATCAGAAAAAAGAAACAAAAATAACTTAGAAAAATGGAAAATTATGATACTAGGTATTTATACTACTGTAGGTGGGTCAAACAGAAGGTTAAACACCACTGGAAAGAGAATTAGAAAATAGAAATCAGATTTAAAGATACTATTCAGAATTTAGCACAGACAGACAAAGAGATGGAGAAACCCAAACAAAATAATGAAGAGATACGTAAGTCAAAGTGAAACGGTCCCACGTGCATCTGATTGGAATTTCAGAAAGACATAAGAGAGGGAATGGGGAAAAGGCAATGCACAATGAGTTAATGGGTAGAAATTTCCTAGAACTGATGAAAGCATGAATCCTCACATTTAGCAATCACCATGTTCTGCAAGCAGGATAAATAAAAAGAACCCCAGTTGCTAAGCATGAGATAAAACTGTAGATTATCAAAAGGAAAAATAAAAATTCCTCAACCACCCAGTAAAAAAAGACAGATTCCCCATAAATGAATGACAATTCAGTTGACGGTTGATGTCTGGACAGTAACAATAGAAGCAAGAAGGTGGGGGAGTAGGGGAGCCTGGGTGGCTCAGCTGGTTAAGTGTCTGCCTTCAGTTCATATCATGATCTTAGGGTCCTGGGATTGAGTCCTGAATCAGGCTCCTTGCTCAGTGAGGAGCCTGCTTCTCCTTCTCCCTGCTGTTCCCCCTGCTTGTGTGCTTGCTTTCTGTCAAATCAATAAATAAAATCTTAAAAAAAAAAAAAAAAAGAAAGAATGAAAAGAAGGCTGTGGAATAATACCTTCAAGTTCTAACAGACCTAACTGCCAACCTAGGACCACTCAGGAAATGGTGAGGAGATAATTCTCTTCCCTGGTCAGATCAACACAAAAATAATTGTCATAGCCAGATTGCTTCCCACCCCCCCCACCCCTCCGCCCCAGTCCAAAGTTCATTCTTTAAGAACACCCAAAATGAACAATACCTAGGTTAATTTATGGAGAGTTTGCCTGAAGGCAGAGAAATGAGCCACAGAGAATTTTCATGTTTTCTATTCCTTTGGTGATTTGAATCTGTTTAATTCCCTAATATGGAGCAGTTCTCCTTGAAACAGGGTCCCAGTGTTACACTTTGATTCCAACTCACATGTGACCAACTTAAAAGTGTCCACCGTACATTTTGTGTCGAAAGTTTCATTCTGTAATGAGCCATTATGCAAAATAATTCAACATCAAAGTTGTTCTCATTGCTTTTATAAAAAATGTAGATGCTCTCAATGTTTTGTTTTGCAGATGACATTTTCTCTCTCTGCAATCAACTATTTCCATTTGCTTTTCAAATAATTACCAAGTTTATCTTCCTAACTCAGCTAATGCCTGTTGCTCTGGTGGCCTCAGCCTAGCAATACTAATTATGAGTCATTGGTTCCAAACACTATTTTGAAAAAAAGGAAAATAATTAATTTTTCACTCATGATATTCACTCTCTTTGAAGAGATCACACAAAAGCAGCTCTATAGCTTAGTTTTAAGAAAGCAGTTGAACTTTCTCATAGTCAATAAACTATGCCAATCATAGGATAAACAGAGACAGAGGTTTTGACTCACAAAGTTACTACTGGTAACATTTAGTGCTTTATAGCTATTTTGCAATTTTCTGTTACCTAAGGTCCTCCTTAATTTCATTTCACATGTAAATGAAATCATTTTCTTCCATAAATCTAGAAGGGGACACACATTTGTAGGGGAGTATGAAAAAGAAAAAAAGAAAAAGTAACCTGATTATACTGGTTATTCCAGAGGACTACATTTTTTTTTTTGAGTTCTGAGTAGCAAAATCTCAAATGCATTTGAAACTTTAGCTTCTAAGAAAAGCACTCCCAAAACCCATGCACACGATAAATCTTTCATGCACATTTTTTGTTTCTCTGTATCTCGATCTGGATAGTGGTTAACTGGGTGTATACATATGTAAAAATCCACCAAGCCGTAACACATTGTATGAAAATAGTATCTCAATTAAGAAAATATCTACAGGGGTGCCTGGGTGGCCCAGTTGGTTGGGTGTTCAACTCTTGATTTCGGGATCATGGAATTGCTCCCCTGTTGCGCTCTGCGCCCAGTGTGGAGTCTCTTAGGAATTCTTTCCCTCTCTCTGCCCCTCCCCCATTCCCTAGGTGTGCAGGCGACACTCTCTCAGAAAAAAAGAAAGAAAGAGAGAGAGAGAGAGAGAGAGAGAAAGAAAATATCTACACACACACACTCCCTGTCTTCAGTAAGTCCTAGATGTTGCATAAAAATTAAGGTTTTTTTTTTTTTTTAATTTTAGTTACTTATTCATGAGAGAGAGAGAAAAAGGCAAAGGGAGAAGCAGCCCCCCCCCCCCCCTGATGTGGGACACAAACCCAGGATCCTGGGATCATGATCTGAATTGAAAGCAGGTGCTTAACCATTTGAGCCACCCAGGTGCCCAGACATTAAGGTTTTAAAAAAACCTTCCCAGATGGTTCTAATGTTCACTTAGGTTGTAGCCATTACCCTAGGACAGCAGGAACATCTCTTGATTAGAATAAACATTCTAAACATTCAGCAAATATCTGTTTCAATGAATATATGAATGAATGTATGAATGAACAAATGAATAAGTGAATGAACCAACAAACTAATAAATATGTGTTATTCATGGTTGTAGGTGTATAATTGACTAGGGTCAGAAAGAGTCTGAAGCATATTTTAAAAAAGAAAAAGCATGCCAGATGTTCTAAGCACTGTAAATGCTTTACCTCATTAACTCTATCAACAAATCTACAAGCTAAGTGGACTGCTCTTGATATTTAGGTAAGGCCAACATAAATGACTTTGGCTACTCGAAGAAGAAAGAGAGATGGTTAGAAGTATACCACAGTACACCCTGCTGTTGGGAGAGCCCTAGGCTCTCAAAAGACTCTAGGCTGAACTTTGAGGGATTACTCCCCAAATCAGCCAAAGGGGCTCAGGCTCTTCATTATTTGAAACCTAAACAATTAGGAAGCTGCTGCCACAGATGCTGCTCCAAGTTAACACAGCTTCTGCTACGATCCGGAAACTTCCCAATCAGGAAGCTCCTGTTGAATCTGAAAGCCATCAATTGCTGGTTCCAGACCATGCTGCCTTGGACATTATCCACCCCAGCTAAAAATGAATGTCTCATGCCCAACTCTCTTCCCACATAACCTAGGTCTGAATCTGAATGGTTATGGGAATGCATTTGATTAGCAGATCTAATTCACATCCAGAACTCTAGCTATGAAAGATTCCAAAAATGGGAACTTCCATTCTCTCTAAGAAGAGGAGGTTGGACTAGGCATAGAGTGAGCACACTGATAGACTCACAGATAATTAACTTGAGGCACAGATTATGAAACTTGGTCGAAGACACACAGCTAGTAAGTGGCAAGGTCAGGACTGAAACTCAGGAAGCATGGCCTTAAACACTATGAAGGCAAATAAGAGAATAATAGTACAGGGCACAGGCAAGCTCATGGGTGTGAGGTCTCCAGGTCTTGATGTACAAACTTCCATGTTCATATCAGCTATACTCATTAATCCTGACATCACCTCTAGAATTTTAAATCTCAGTTTCTCATCTTCATAATTCAGAAATATATTAATTTACTTGACCATTTAAATTTTGGGTTGGAAGGTGTTCTCAAGTATTGCCAGGGAGGGTTGTTGAAAATGTCCTATCACCAGTGACCAAAGATATCCACACCCAGCCTTCAACAACTACCTCCAACTCCAGCTCCTCACACTAGTTCCACGGTACAAATTAAAAGAATATTTACAAGTATCCTGAAGTTATTTTAGGACTTTCTAATGGAATATCTAACTAATTCCATTTTTCTCAAAAATTCTGGGAAACTATGTTGGGTGTAATAGAATGATGGCTATTTAGCTTCTGCTCAGAAAGCTATTACATAGCTCTTATCAACTGGAAACCATGTGACTAAAGCTTGTGATGTATCCTCTGTTATCTGAAACTATATCTCCACACATCTTTAATACAGTTCGGTCTGTCCATCTATCTCCATCCACCCACCCAGCCATCCAACCATCCATCCACTCCCCCACCCACCCATCTCTCTCTATGCAAATGACCTAGATAACAGGATAAAAACATTAATGTATCTAAAATAGATAGATCAATAAATACAGACTAAGGTTGACAGGAGTGAGAAGAATCAGTTCCAAATCACAGGATGGAAATGTTGAAAGTTCTTCAGAAAGGGGAATATGTCAGCTATTCTTAAAAAACTGTAATTTTGAAAAGCAATCCTTCTAGGGGCAGGGGAAAGAGAAATGCTTCATTTGACATGACAAATTATAAACTGCAAATCTGCCAGTTTGGGAAGGGTAAATATTTGCTGAAGATTAAGGGCATGGCAGAGGGATGTCATTAAATCTATAGTAATTAAAAAGTCAATTTAGTATCACAGGCATCTACTCCATTTTTGATGAGCATACAGCCTCAACAACTCCAAGCCACAGCCCAATAGTCTCCATGGTGTAGAAGGAAATGATAAATGTCTTCAGCATGACTTCCGACAAAGTGAGTCTGAGTTAATTACTCTGTGTGCAAGTGAAAATGGATTTGGTTAAACAAATGGGCCTGCCAGCCAAGAACATGGGCCACATGTTTGACTAAATCTCCTATTAATCAAATGCACATCAAACACTACCAGACACGTGCACAGAAGGAGAGCTTTATTCCTTTATTTCTTACTAGTCTTGGACTCTCTGTGTTGAGATGGAGGTTTCTGCAACTATCTGTAGGGCTTCTGGGCTGAGTGTTCATCATTTAAGGGTGTGGCATTAAAAAGCAATTTTGGGGGCGCCTGAGTGGCTCAGTGGGTTAAGCTTCTGCCTTCAGCTCAGGTCATGGTCTCAGGGTCCTGGGACTGAGCCCCGCATCAGGCTCTCTGTTCAGCAGGGATCCTGCTTCCCCTCTCTCTCTCTCTGCCTACTTGTGATCTCTGTCTGTCAAATAAATAAAATCTTAAAAAAAAAAAAAAGCGATTTTGAAGCCCTTGCCATGGGTACAGCTTATAGATTGGTAGGCTTCATACAGGGGGACTGATTGATAATTCATTCAGGTTTTCCAAGGATGGATCCTCTAATCTCCAAACTGGCCAGAGTGATGGATGAAGATGCTCTTTTAGACAGGAAGGTCCAGAAAGCCCTGTTGGAGGAGGTGGCACTTAACCAGAGCCTTAAATGCCATGAAGGAGGGAGGAAGCAATGCAAATATCTGAGTGGTACAGTCCAGACAGAGGACATGGTGCGTGCTGAGTCCCTGAGATGGGAACAGGTTAACAAAGCTAAGAACCAGCCACGAGCCCAGTGAGAAGGAGGAGACAGAAAAGAATGATGTGCATTTATCATGTATGAAAATAATTTCCCATATAGGTAAGGGCATGTGATTCTTGACCTCGGGGTTGTGAGTTCAAGTCCCACATTGGGCACAGAGTTTACTTTGAATAAATAAATAAATAAAAATATTAAAAAAAAATTTTCCACCTAGACCTTGTCAGAGATGTTAAAAAGCATAACATTAAAATATTTAGTGATACCTTATAAAAACAAACAAACAAAAATCACTTTGACTTGCCTTTGGTTTAATCAGGCAGTCTAACAATTATGTGAAAGTATTTAACACTGTTCAACCTTGTGAGGATGGTGCAAAATAAAAAATCCATACCTCATAAACACTTACACTAGAGACTCCCTGAATAAGATAGAAATCTGTACACACATCGGAGCTAAATCAAAGGAAGCAGCTCGTGTTGTTGAGAAAAATCAAAAGCTTAGGGAAAAAAAAAAAAAAAACCCAACCGGTTGCCAAGGCAACAAGAAAATCATTCGACGAAAAATATAGTTTCCATCTCAAACGCGTTCACATGGAGAAGACAAGTATCTTCCAGCCCTGAGTTGGGAGTTTTATGTAACCTTTATCCAGTCATTTGTGGAGATGGGGCAAGAGTTGAGAACCCACAGCAATGGGGCCTGGGTCAAAGCAGCCCAGCAGGGCAACTCGCTGGTAATACATCCTTCAGGACAGTGAGTTACCCCAGTGGTTCACAGGCTAAGGCACAAGAACTCTTTCCTACTCTTGAAATCATTCGGCTACTTTTCCTGGACGACCCACTTTCGCAGAGAACTCCCATTTCTGAGCTAGACACCAAATGATTACTGAGGGACTAGAAGGTCACAGAGCTGGCTGGAGGCCTTCCAAATCCTTCTCCTTGAATTTCTGTAATTTCAAAGAGTGACTCAGAGCTGACTTTAAACACCATCTGCTCCTCACTGGGCACCCTGCTCAAAGCCCTGCCACTTGCATGCGGCCAAATATGGTCTTAACTACCCCCCTACTGGCCTGGGGCACCTGGGACTCCACTGCTCCTGGGGGCCCGGTGCCTGAGCCCCTCATCTGTGGAGCCTCCCCAGTTCCCCAGGTGCAGCTGGCTGGCCTGTTTCCTAGAACCCGCAGTGCTCTGTATATGGTCTCTTTAGTGTCTCTTCCCTCCTACTACTGAAAGCTTGTGTGTGTCTGGTTTCTTATCTGATTGTGACCTCCTAGAGCTAGGGTCCTTGTCCTGTCTCTAGTGGGACACCAGGGCTGAGGAAACTGGTTTTAGCAAGTCAGAAAAATGAATTAATATAATGCTCTCGGTTTTAACATGGAAGAAAGATCCCAAATCACCAACGACACAACTAGCAGAAGATTCTGAAAGCCAGTGGTGATAGAGGGAGCTGTAAAGGGAGGCAGCTGCATCTGGTCCCAGCCCTGGCCCTTGTTAGTGAGACTGCTGAACCTCTCTTTTCCCGAAAGGTGTCCGCAGAACACCACCTTCGTCCTAACAGGCAGAGCAGGTGTTCCACAAGAAAGGGGACTTGGTTTTCCAACAAGTTCAAGATGGCAGGGTTAAAAACATTAACCAGCTTTTTTTTTTTTTTTTTCTTTTTAAGAACTTTATTTATTTATTTTCCAGAAAGAGAGAGAGAGAGAGCAATCAGGGAGAACAGCAGGCAAAGGGAGAAGGAGGCTCCCCGCTGAGCATGGAGTCCAGTGGGGGACTGGATCCCAGGATCCCTGGATCATGGCCTGAGCTGAAGGCAGGCGCTTAGCTTGACTGAGCCACCCAGGCGCTCCCATTAACGAGCTTATAACAGAACCTCACCCACAGAACTGGAGGACGATGAAATGAAGCAGAACGGGGAAGCACGACTGAGTCCTCTGTAAATGCTAACTGTAGTTCTCATTATTGTTACTCTTCTCAGCCATCTCTACTCAGATTTTTTTCATAATAACTATAGATTACTTTTTTTAAAAAAAGATTTTGTTTGTTCATTTGACAGACAGAGATCACAAGTAGGCAGAGAGGCAGGCAGAGAGAGAGGAAGGGAAGCAGGCTGAGCCCCACGTGGGGCTCGATCCCAGGACCCTGAGATCATGACCTGAGCCGAAGGCAGAGGCTTAACGCACTGAGCCACCCAGGCACCCCTAGATTACTTTTAATTTAAAAACAAGAATGCCAAAGAACAAGCAAACCAACCAACAGAAAGCCCAAGAAAGCTATTTTACTCAAAGAATTAGTCCAATCAGAATGCAACCCAGCTGGATAAGTTTGTAATAAGTTTTTTTCTGTATCACAACAGAGATGATCACATCCCCAGTTCTTCCTCTGCATTAAAGTTATATGCTGTTACTGTCTCTGTCAAAAAAAAAATTTTCTTTCTAACTTTGGAAAGTCATGTTTGAAGAAAAGTACTCCCAGGCAAGGAGAGCCACTCGCTCAGAGAGAGAAAGTCTCCACCATACCTACACCTCCCTCCTGGTGGGCAGCTATCTGAGACTTCTCCTGAGAGTCCATTTGCTTTCCCAAACACTGAACATAATAACATAAAATTATGTCTACAAATTTGCCCTCAGCATGTATCTGCATTTCAAGGATCACCAAGTGGAAGGGTATCTAATGTAAAGACACGTGAAGTCTTGTCTCCTCACTGCCAAGGACAGCAGGTGCATCTTACATGAAGATTACAGGGCCACTTCAGGTGACAACATAGGCCAAGAGTTAGTCAAGAAGGAGATGATAAAGGTGCGAATCCAAACACTACAGATTTCTTTTCTCTTTTCTATAATTATTTTGGTAACTAGATTTTCTAAAACTATTCTGTCTCTGTTTGTTGTGTACACACACCATACAGCAGGGGTCTCCTTGTAGATGGCTTCTGTCCAGGACAATCATTTACAGGCTTAGAGATAATGCAACTGTCATATGGGGCCCAACCTGAGCAGAGCTGCACAAACCTAACAATGTGCCCATTAAGGTATTTTAAAGGTCAAGAGAAATAGTCTGTTGGTGTTATGGGAGGATTTTTCTTCTTACCAATGACTAATCTTATTTAAACGAGTGTCATTTAAATACTTCAGGAGTCTAAAGAGAAAGGAGGGACAATGCTTGAGGAGTCTAGAGCAGAAAAATGGAAGAAAGCCAAAGAGACAAGCACAGGAGTGTCTTCTGGGAGGAAACCCAAGTGTGTAGACACGGCATGGGTGCCCATCGGTGCTCCAGGTGACGCATGGGGAGCTTGGGGTCATGGAGAGGAAGACAGGTGCATTAGCCACACAGCACTGGTGGAGGGAAGGGGATCACCCTGTGGTTCCAGAAACTGAAAGAACAGGGCAGCCTAGGACAAAAGCCCAGAAATCTCTACCTCGAGAGGCAGCTCTTCTGTTCTGATTCTCAGGCAGAGAATTAGGATTCATGCCTTTCCAGAGTCTGGAAGATGATGAAGTCAAAGAAGTTTAAAAGCTCTCATCCTGCTTTCAGGATGAGGCTGAGGGCTGTTACATCAGGAAACAGTCTAGTTCTATCCTGGAAGAACTCTTAAGTTCTTCTCCGTGATTCGGAGTATGATATATGCACCCAAAAAGCTAATCTAAGAACTCGAAGCCGGGGCTCAGAGAAGCCTGAGTTACACCTTATGCTGTGCTATTCTGTAGCAAGGCACAAAAGCTCAGTTCTTAAGCTAAGCCACACCTTAGCATATGGAGAGTCAGGAAAACGGAGGCAGGAACTAGAGTGCATGGTTTCTAGCCTGAGAACCCTTTAAAAATGTGGAGTGGTTAAAAATAAAATAAAATAAATTTTAAAAATGCGAGGAGTTTCTTTGCTTGACTCATTCCCATTACTCTTCAGTAGGTTAAGGCTCAGTGGGTTAAGTCTCTTCCTTTGGCTCAGGTCATGATCTTAAGGTCCTGGGATCAAGTCCTGCATCAGGCACTCTACTTGGTGGAGAGTTTGCTTGACTCTCTCTCTCTGCCTGCCTCTCTGCCTACTTGTGATCTCTGTCTGTCAAATAAATAAATAAAATTTAAAAAAAAAGAAATGAAAGACAGGGAGGTGAGGGCAGGGATCATGAAAGCAATGGCATTATAGCAAAAACAAACAAAGAATATAGCAAAATAGTAAAAGAGTTTTTTCCTCTGAATGGAAGGCTATGGGTGTTTCTCCTTTACTTCTGCGTGCCTTTTTATAATTCCCAGTCTTTGACAACAAACATGTAAACAAGAAAATTTTAAAGAGAGAGAGAGAGAGATCAAAGGGATGGGAGAAATCAAATTGAGACAATTCGAAGCAATACAACCATGGCCACTTAAAAGCAAATGCTTGCCCTGCCTCGGGCAGAGCCTCTGCTCCTGTCCCTGCATCTTCAAGAGCAATAGTCATTTGTCAAATATTTATCAAACGTCCACAGATGCCCGACCCTGGATGGAGAAATGGAAGCTGGAGCTGTCAGCCTGGACAAACTCAGTCAAGAAGGAATCAGAAGACAAACCACCTAGAGAACTCTTAACCGTAACCTGGTTCTTCTGATGATGGCTGTAATCGGAGCTAAGAGAATAGAGGTCAGATTTCACTGAACTGGGAAACTAGGGCTGGGCGCCAAAGGTAGGGGGGATTTGGATAAGCCTCCCATGGTTCTCCACCAAAAAAAAAAAAAAAAAAAAAAAAAAAAAATCACAGCTAGGCTGAAGTGTCCCAGTGGTTTCCTCTAGTAGATAACGTGGTTCTGCCTCAAGACAAAGCAGTACAGTACTTGTGTACCCTTAACCTTTGTCGAAGTGTCACTGGCTTTGTAATAAATCAGCTAAAAAATTAGCAATGTCCAGGGGCGCCTGGGTGGCTCAGTTGGTTAAACGTCTGCTTTTGGCTCAGAAGGTGATCCTGGGGTCCTGGGATCAAGCCCTGCATTCACAGTGAGCTCAGCAGGGAGTCGCTTCTCCCCTGCCCTCTGACCCTCCCCACTGACTCATGCTCTCTCTCTCAAATAAATAAAATCTTGAAAAAAATTATAGCTATGCCCAATGTGCAAACTGATATATTTGTAACTTTTTTTAAAAAGTAGGCTCTGGGCTGTTGTTATACAGAGTAGCAGTCTGTTCATTTTCCACTGTAGGAACTTACTTATCCATTCTACAGATGATGGGCATGTGCGTAGTTTCTCGTTATGGCTATTATAATTGGTGCTGCTATGACTATTCCCGTGTGTGTCTTTCCATAAACGTAAGAATGCATTTCTGCTGGGTATGTATCTGGGAGCAGAAATTCTGGGTTGCAGGGGATACAAATGTTCGGCTTTTGGAGATACTACAAATAGATGTAGTGGTTTATCTGAGAATTAAGGGCCCATCTGTGCTTTTGCCTGTTCTAACTAGGATATCCTATTACCAAGACTTGATCTGAATCTGACCTTCCGTCATCCAAGACTGAGAGAGCTCCCAAACCATTCTGTTTTCATCTACCTTAAAAATATATCTTCGTAGATACTGCTTATGCTTGTTTTGTTTTCCTAAAGAAAAATCTGATAACCAGAAGGGCAGAAGAAATTATATTGTAGTTAAAGGCAAATTATATTACAAGGGACAAGCTGCCTAGTAAAACACAACTTAGCATTATAATTATCTTCAAAATGAATCAATTATTCATATAAACCCATCCGTTCACTGGTAAATTAATGAAAAATATAACAGTGTTGAGCTTTTAATTGTTTCTATCGTAAAACCCTCAAACTTAAACCTCGGTTATCAGGCAGAAAAGAGGCAATTAGTTTACAACAGATGTCTCAGTGAAAACCTCTTACAATATGGCCCCAGAGCTAATATTCTCCAAGTTTGTGAAGTACATCCACCCAATTTTTCAGGCTTTTACTTTAGATAATCCTACGGAGCCCCTCTAAGCTAATCGCTTTTTGCTTTTTTGCTTTTTTTTGGGGGGGGGAGAATCAGGATCTTTTTCTTGTTCTTTCTTTCTTTCTTTTTTTTTTTTTTTTAAGATTTTATTTATTTATTTGGCAGACAGAGATCACAAGTAGACAGAGAGGCAGGCAGAGAAAGAGAGGGGGAAGCAGGCTTCCCGCAGAGCAGGGAGCCTGATTCGGGGCTTGATCATGATCCCAGGAATCTGGGATCATGACCCGAGCCAAAGGCAGAGGCTTCAACCCCCTGAACCACCCAGGCACCCCCAGGATCTTTTTCTAACACCTCCAGTATGTGAACTTTATAAGAGCCCTGTTATCTCAACCCTCAAGTTTAATTTCCTCCCCAGAACTTTATTTTTTTTTTCCAGAATATTAAACATCAGGAAAACGTCAGATAAAAAGATTACTGAGCAGTGATAGGGCTTAAATAAATTAAGGCTTCCAGCCGGTGTTGCTACTTCCCCTTTCTAAAAAGTAATCTTTTTTGAGGATATTAAACATCATTTGTGACCTTTAAAAAGAACTCCCTGAAGTCATTCATTCATAATAAAATCTGGTTGGACTATCACAGTAGGGAATAACATAAAATGATGCCAATTTTCAATTATAAGATCTGATGATGCCCCCATGACACACTTTCAAGATTGCTGAATAGGTCTGAACTGGTCCAAATAACAATCCAATATATTTTGCTGGGCACCATCAGGTTAATAAACTACAAATAAACACAACTGGGAGAAATGAGAAACAGAATCATTTCAGAAGATAATTCCCCCAATATTATATTCTCTTTGAAGACTGAAAGAAGAGGGAATTTGTTCTTGGTATAAGACCTGCTCCCATACAAGACCTGCTCCCATCTCTGCTCCAAGCAGGGAGGGTGGCTGCTGTAATGGGGGGAAGGGAGGGCCAGAAGGAAATGACCCCTTGCAGCAGTAAGGAATGACCTGAAGTGCATGGAAAGGAACTTTCTGGGCCCCTCCATGGCACCTAGAATCCCTATTCTGCTGGACTCCTGAGGTTGTGACAGATCACAGGCTACTGTGACCTTATTCATTCAACAAATAGATGTGAAGGATCTATTGGGTTCTGTATTCTGTTCTAAGGCTTGGAGATTCTGTGATGAACAACACAGAATTCTGTCCCTGTCCTCATGGAGTTAAAGATCTAGAAGAGCAGGTGAAACACGGAATAAATGACTACATAGATAAATTCTAAAAAGTGACATCTAGGGTGCCCCCAGAGAATATGACAGCAACTAAATCTGGATGTGGGGACAGTGGGGCAGAAAGTGGCTTGCTTATGCATGGCATATGCTAGAGTTCACCATTGTTAAATATGCTAAATCCATGATTCTTTTTTAAAATTTTTTTTTTTATTTGACAGAGAGAGATCACAGGCAGAGAGGGAGGAAGCAGACTCCCCACTGAGCAAAGAGCCCAATGCGGGGACCGATCCCAGGACCCTGAGATCACAACCTGAGCCGAAGGCAGAGGCTTAAACCCATTGAGCCACCCAGGCACCCCTGCCATTAATTTTTTTTAATGATTTATTTATTTGAGAGGCAGAGAGAGAGAGCGCGCACAGATGGGAGGAGGGGCAGAGGAAGAGAATCCTCAAGCAGACTCCCCACTGAGCATGGAGCTTGGTTATAATCCAAGCTATGTGGGCACTGCAGACCAGGGGTCCTTGAGGCACGGTGCAGATATTTTGCCCCTACCCTCCACCTGGCTCTACTCTGCTCTACCCTGGGAGGCTGACCCCATGGACTTATGGAGGAATGCCCTTGCTCTCTGCCTTGGAATTGGGAACCAGGGGCAGGGGCAAGATGTGTGTGTGTGTGTGTGTGTGTGTGTGTGTGTGTGTGTGTGTGTGTGTGTTGTTGGGGGGGGGATTAGCAGGAGATGAAAAGAGGTAGAAAGCTAAGGTCAGAGCCCTTATTTGGCTCTCTTCTTGGGTGGTTGCCATGAGCTGGCTGCTTGGCTCCACCCAGCTCCGGCTCCTGTCGGACACAGCCCTCTCAACAACAGCTCCTGTGAGGTGGTCTCTCAGGATTCCTAGGCCTGGGTACTCTGCTTCCCCTTGTGCTTTCCTCACCTACTCACACCTTTGGACATAATCACTTTATTAAGCTTTCCTCAAACTAGCTAGTTGGACAGTGTCATCTGTACCCCACCAGGATGTGAACTGAGGTAGTCATGCAGCAAGGATTTCAGGGAGGGGGTGCTGGTGAAGGCCTGAAAGGCAGATGCAGACAGGAAGATGCCTGTGGGAAGGGAGGGTGCTGGGCGATGGAGGGAAGGTCAAGGTGACGGTGAAGAGGGGGTGTGGGAGAGGCGGGATGACAGACCAGCCAGACTACGGCACTTATATGGAACCTACTGTACGCCAGACACTATCCCACAAGCTTGAGCATAACCCACTAGCTTCCTCATGAAGTATCCCATTGACGGATCAGGAAGCAGAGGCACAGACAGGCTCAGGAAGTTGCTCAAGGTCCCAGGCTAGCAAGTGGTAAAGCTTGGATTCAGACCTAGGGAGGTCTAGTACCAGAGTCTCGTTCTCAACCTCTGCGCTAGAATGACCACTCTGGCTTGGGCAAAGAGAATCCAAGCTCTTACAGGAGGCAAGGCATTGGTGATGACATTCTTTTTTTTTTTTTTTTTAAGATTTTATTTATTTATTTGACAGACAGAGATCACAAGTAGGCAGAGAGACAGGCAGAGAGAGAGGGGGAAGCAGGCTCCCTGCAGATCAGAGAGCCCGATGCTGGGCTCAATCCCAGGACCCTGGGACCATAACCTGAGCCAAAGGCAGAGGCTGTAATCCACTGAGCCACCCAGGCGCCCCTGGTGATGACATTCTTGGGATAGCCATCTGTGTAGATCGCTGAAGTAAAGTTACCTGAGGAAAGTCTTGCTACCTTCTACAAACCCTGCCTCAGTGACAACGCAGAATCCTGTACAGGTATCTGAATGGCAGAAATCCTGAAGGAAACAAAAAGACCATATCCAAATAAATTAAAGTCATTTGTGCTACAGACCACAACTATGATCCTAAGAAACCTCACGTTACCAAAATATATATATATATGAATAGTTATTTCAATATGGGAAAAGGAGGGTTATGTTACAGAGAATAGATAAGGTTAAATAATTCTTCCTGTAGGATCTTTGATCACAGAGAGTTTAAATACATCTTGTTGCCATCTGAAAATCATGAACGGCTTGATCACAGACCAAAAAAAGAGAACCTTGGACAGCACAAAAAAATAACCTGCTGCCAAGTTCACACCCACCGACGATCAAGAAAAGCCCAGGGCTCCCTCCGACGGTGCTTAAATCACAACCCCTTGTGTCTAGAAAGTGCAAACCAATGTTTCCCATGTTGGCGGGTGCGTAATAACCTGTTCTTGAGATGAAAGCTGACACCATAAGCGAAATATAAATCAGTGATGTTTGTGTAAGGTCTCTTGTGGTAGATAAGACTGAGAACAACAGTGCTCGGGAAAACAAGGAGCACCAGGGACGGGGAACAACAGCACATCCCTCCCGTTACTTGCTCTAAATGGTATCTCACCATCTTAACTCAGGCTGCCTGCCTTTGGCCAGCAGACCCAGGCCGTGCTGTTCCTATTAATATCAGAAATAGTTTCCACGGCAATCACTTCTCCTTTCCTTCAGGAGAAAGGGAGGAAAGGAAATGCTCCCTGAGTCAGACTCATCTATTTTTCATTTGCACCGTGGGCTGTCCAAGCCTGCCAGCCCAGCCGAGGCTGTAATGAGGAATCCAATAACGAGCTGATACAAACGTCAGCTGGGGCCTGCGGCCACGCGGTGGGGTTCAGTAATAGCTACGACTGTACTGACCGGCCTCCGCCTTATTCTATTCTTGCTGAACATCCTCTTGCTGGGTCCTGCGCACAGTAAAGACAGGGCTGCACAAAACGGTTCATTTCTCTAGTCGTTCACTCAATATCCAGGGCAGGTTGCCATGATTACGCAGACCCTCAGCTTTTCTGTGCAAGTGGTTGGGGGGAACAGGGGAGGTAGCAGGCAGATGACGCTCGTTCATCAGTTCCATACATTCATATAATGGAAGCCAAGAAAAGCTGACACTATTGAAAATATTTATCCTTTAGGTTCAGACTGCTCACTTGTTTATTTTCATTTTTATTTTTTAAAGATTTTATTTATTTATTTGACACAGAGAGAGAGCACAAGCAGCGGGGAGCGGCAGGCAGAGACAGAGAGCCTGACTCGGGGCTCAATCCCAGGACCCTGGGATCATGACCTGAGCTGAAGGCAGATGCTTAACCGCTGAGCCATCTAGGTGCCCCTGCTCTTTTGTTTCTTTAAAACAAAAGAGCACCCTCTCTTTTGGGTAGAGCAGAGGAGAGATCTGATGAAGTACTTTGGAAGAGACATAGCTTAGCTAAGTGTATTGCCAGTTTTTGAAACAGCCCATTTTTCTGATGCCTCAACATCCCCACACACAGTCTGTGAGCATCTGTCCAGGCAGCCAGATGCATCAGCCATGTGATAAGGCTGGTCCCCGCTGTGGTTCCTCTTGCTCTCCCCTGACTGTCACACTGTGACTGAGTGATACTCAAACTCACCAGAAAAATCTCCTCCCAACTTTGGTTGACTACCCCACCCTGACCGCCAAAAAGGCACTTGCCCGTGGGGTGCCCTCTCAGCTCACCACCTGCTTGGTTCAGTCCAAGCATCCCTGGATGCTCTTTCCAAGTGGGCCTCCCTCCTCCAGGCCCAGTGAGTGTAACAGATCCTTTCATTTCCTAGGCCTCTCCGTAATCTCGGGGGCTGTGTTGGCACCATCCTTAAAGACCCCACAAGGGAGACTTATTCCCCTTTCACACCACGCTAAGCCACCCAGTGGTTCTGGAAAGGAAGCTAACTCCTTTGGTGACGGTGAAGCTCGAGATACAGGCCACAGGAATGGATCCTCATTCTCCGGTTTGAAAAATGCGATCGGAATGTTAGGGTTTGGAAAACACAATCTAAATTTTAGGATCTTCAAATAAAATTGGAAGGACACAAGCTTCAATCCACATTGCAGAGTACTGGAGACTTCATCAGAAAATTGCTCCTGGACACATTTAACATGGAAGCTTAAACATGGAAGCTTCATGACAATCAAAGAACCAGGTGCACCGCTATCTTTGGCGCAAGTTGTAAAGCAAAATAGCTGTGTGTTCTGCTTGGCAAACAAATGGATATTTGTAGCCCTTTCAAGTGACAGAATTCAAGCTGTTTATAAACAACAACAACAACAACAACAACAACAAAAAGATACAGAAAATTGCCTTCTAGACAGAAATATAGAATTAGCAACATTTATGGATATCACAATTAATCCAATTCTTTACATGAAAAACAAAAAGCAAGCCTCGCCTTCTAAGGTCAAGATTGGGAGGTCTCTTCTGGCATGTTTCTCGCTAACCAGAACTCAGCCCTGCTCCTGTGGGTGGGGTCCGTGCTGTAGAGAGACGCCCGGGGTTTTTAAAAATTCTTCAGTTAAGCTTCACAGGAAGGAGAGTGTCTGTTCACATCCTGCTCCATTCTATTGCAAGGAGTCCTTGGAAACAGCTCCCCCTTTCCCCTTCACCTTGCTCTACCTGTCCCCCTAATCTGACTTCTGAGCACACAGCTAGGCTGCATTTGCCAGCCTTCTCAGAGGCCGAGTGTGGCCACAGGACTAATCCAGAAGCCCAGTGGTGGAGTGTATGTGGGGAGGGGGAGGCAGCAGTGACTGGAAGGAGAGGCACAGGCCTGGCTGGGGTGGACTGGAGAGCAACTGGGAAGGGAAGAATGGAGAGTTGAGTAGAAACAAATTAGACACGTCTTTCACAGCCAGAGACGTAGGGCAGGAGCCGGAGAGCAAGATGGGGTCAGGAGAGGACTGCTCTTTCTTTAAGATGAGGGATATTACAGCATGTTTTAGGTGGCTAAGAATAAGCCAGTCAAGAGGGGAAAATCAGTAACGCTGGAGAGAGGAGATAAGTGGAGGTGTGAAGTCCGTGTCCGTGACCGGGAGAGAGGAGCCAGGGACAACATACCTTAGGAGGGACCAGCTTTAAATAGGAGCAGAGATAACATGGCCACTCTAACAGATGGGGGTCTCTGGGGACAAGGGCAGGTGGCAGGACAGTGAGAAAGTCCTTTTTTCTGTTGTTTGAGTTTCCCAGTAAAATAAGCAAAAGCAAGGTTTGCGGCTCAGAGGGTGATCCTTAGAAAAGGTAGAAACAACCCGTTTCCTCTAGACCCTGCAACAAGCAGCCTCAGGCTGGACCAGTGGGGGCTCCAAAGCTCACTGGGAAGCCCAGCTCCCAGCCCAAGAACTGCTGAGCTACGTCTTTTTCTTCCCTTCTCCCTGTCTCTCTCTTTTTTCAAAAATTATTTATTTACATATTGTCACTGCAGGGTCCTATTTATGTTGTGAGTTGCGACTTAGTTTCAGCAAAACAAAATAATGCATAACATTAAATTAACGTTGTTAATTTATTAGTTTTGTTGTTTATTGTCTTGGCTTTACAGCTGTGTAAGCACCATAAACCTAAGGTACTTTTCGACCTTAAGGCTTCTCACCATGCATACACACACCGGCAGTTAACTATGCGAGGTGATGGATGTTAATTCTTTTGATCATGGTAATTATTTCACCATATATAATCAAATCATGTTGTACACTTTAAATACATACAATTTTATTTGTCAATTATTCTTCAATGAAGCTGTTAAAAAAAAAAAAACCAAGCCCAGCTCTTCTTCTTCTTTTTTTTTAAGACTTTATTTATTGGTCAGAGACAGAAAGAGAGAGACGGGGGAGAGAAAACATGAACAGGGAGAGGGGCAGGGGAAGAAGCAGGCTCCCCACTGAGCAAAGAGGCCAATGAGATGCTGGAGTCCATCCCAGGACCCAACAATCATGACCTGAGCTGAAGGCAGACACTTAACGACTGAGCCACCCAGGGGCCTGTTAAATATTTTTAAAAGGCTCACAGTATAATGTTTACAGAAAACCATTCCAAAAATGGAATTGGTTCTGTGGCTTAGATAATAGTTCTGTATAAATGTTCATTTTCCTGGTTTTGATAATTGCACTGTACTTATGTAAGAAAGCATCCCTGTTTTTTAGGAAATACACACTGCACTCAAGCATTTATGGGTAATGGAGCATCACGTCTATACTTACTCTCAAACAACTAAGAGAAAATAATAATATACACAGAATGATGAAGCAAATGTGGCAAAATATTTACTATGGGAGAATCTGGATAAAGGGTGTCATTCTTACTTGATCTTAGCCAAAAGGCCAAGAAGCGATAGAGGGTGTCATTCTTTTTTTTTTTTTTTTTTTAAGATTTTACTTACTTATTTGACAGAGATCACAAGTAGGCAGAGAGGCAGGCAGAGAGAGAAAAGGAAGCAGGCTCCCCACTGAGCAGAGAGCCTGATGTGGGGCTCGATCCCAGGACCCTAGGATCATGACTTGAGCTGAAGGCCGAGGCTTTAACCCACTGAGCCAACCAGGTGCCCTGAGAGTGTCATTCTTTAGAAAAGCAAGTAACTCAGTAAAAAGAGGTCCAATGATATGGACAGGCCATTTACAGACAGAAGAATAAATAAAGATGTTTAATAAAATTCTATAGTGTGATGCTCAACCTTATTAATAAGCAAGCAAAATGCAAATGAGTTGTTGTTTTTCACCCGTGTTGCCCAGGACGTAGGAAAACAGGCACTTTTGGTCACTTTTGGCACAGCCTGTGGAAATGTTTTCAGTAGTTATCTAACAAATTTGGAGATGTGCATGCCCTTGGATGCAGCAATTCTGCTTCTAGAGCCCTATTCTATAGAGGGGGTAAAGGCAGCATGCACAATTATACAGAGTGTGATCTTTTTTTGGTTAACAATAAAAAGCTACACATAAATCGCAAAAATGGGAACAATGATTAATGATTACCTCCAGGTTTTAAAAAGGAGACTGTGGGGCTCCTGGGTCATGATCCTGGAGCGCCTCAGGTCATGATCCTGGAGCCCCAGGATCGAGTCCTGCATCAGGCTCCCTGCTTAGCAGGGAGTCTGCTTCTCCCTCTTCTCATGCTCTCTCTTTCCCATTCTCTCTCTCAAATAAATAAATAAAATCTTTTTAAACAATTAAAAAAAAAAGGAGACTGTGTTCTTCTCAGTGCTGCTTCTTAAAAATATATGAAATAGTCCACAATAGCCAAACTCTGGAAAGAGCCCTGATGTCCACCGACAGATGAATGGATAAAGAAGATGTGGTATATATATACAATGGATTGTGCAGCCATCAAAAAATGAAATCCTGGGCGCCTGGGTGGCTCAGTGGGTTAAGCCGCTGCCTTCGGCTCAGGTCATGATCTCAGCGTCCTGGGATCGAGTCCCGCATCGGGCTCTCTGCTCAGCAGGAAGCCTGCTTCCTCCTCCTCTCTCTCTCTGCCTACTTGTGATCTCTCTCTGTCAAATAAATAAATAAAATCTTAAAAAAAAAAAAAATGAAATCCTGCCACATGTAATGATGTGGATGGAACTAGAAGATATTATGCTAAGTGAAAAAAATCAATCAGAGAAAGACAATTATCATATGATCTCCCTGATATGTGTTATTTAAGAAACAAGGCAGAAGGTCATAGAGGAAGAGAGGAAAAAAAATGAAACAAGATGAAATCAGAGAGCAAGATAAGCCATAAGAGACTCTTAATCTTAGGAAACAAACTGAGGGTTGCTGGAGGGGATACGGGTCGGGGGATGGGGTAACTGGGTGATGGACACTGGGGAGGTCACGTGATGAAGACTGATGAATCGCAGACCTGTACCTCTGAAGCCAATAATACATTATATGTTAATTAACTGAATTTAAATTTTAAAAATTGTATCAAAAATATACAAAATATTCACATACAAAAGTGACTAGAGCAAGCCTCTATGTGCTCGCCAAGCAGAGTCACCTAATGGGAAGTTATAAGACAGTAAGTCATGAGATATATTTGAGCACCATCCCAGCTTCTTTCCACCCTTTTCCTTCCAGAGGTTCCTCTTCCTAAGCTTGCTTCTTTAAGCTTTCCTATATTTACAATGAAAACCTACTATCCTTTGCATTGATGCAAAACAGGCAGATTGCCTGCGCATTGCTCAGTATGTCTGGGAGCCTCTGATAATTCCCTCTACTACTTGTTCCTGGAGAAACTGCTATTGTCAGGTCCCTCCAGTTGCATGCTACAGGACTGGCTCATTGGAGGGCTGGAATAAAATGCCATTTGGGAGCCAGTAGCTTTCACATCTGAACGCGAAGGTCATTCTTAAATGGCACAAAAGCTGGAACAATGCCAGCTTCAGCACGACTTAGCTGGGAGGCACTGTACTCATCACCTTTCCTTCTAGTCCAACTGCTCTGTTACTGTTAAGGAATTTAACGTCCAGACCAAGCATGTGACTTAGTCAAGACCAGACCCCAGGTCTACTATGGGGAACAAAAAGGGAGGGGCTCCATGAGCGAGATGGCCCTGGATCCCTTTGTGTCCCCTGTTGGAAAATGAGAACCAGAAGGAGCGCAGACCATGGCTTAGAGCAGGTGTTCCCAGGATGTGCCACTGAAATAAAGGTTCTCTTTTTAGATTTCCCATAACTTAAGCCTGGTCAGCGTGCCCTTTGGTTAACAAAACAGACGGGGCTTTTCCTTTGTACTGGATCACTGGTCTTATTCGGGTTGAGATTTATTCATCCAAACTCAAAAGTCTTGGCAGCCAAACCCTGCCTCTCAGATGTCAGCTCTCTGGCCCTATAATATGACAAGGAATTACACAACTGGCCTCATTGCTGAGACTTAGGGACACACACACACACACACACACACACACAGCACCACAGCTCTGGGTTTTCACTTTTATATCTCTCAAGAAGCTAAACAATGGAAGCTGTAAATATCAATGCACCTGAGCCTACATCATAGGCTTTTAAAGGAAATTTTGCCTGGCCAATAGCCCATGTGGTAGCCAGCCTCCATGATGGCCCCCAGGGATCCCCTTCTCTGATGTTCACGCTCCTGTGTAGTCTCCTTCCAGGCTGTAGCAGGGTTGGAGAACAGGCAGAAGTGATGTCTGTCACTTCGAAGATTAGGTTATGAAAAGCACTGTGGCTTCTGCTTTGAACCCCCTCCCCCTCCAACTCTCTCTCTCCTGACTTGGGCAGAAGTCAACCGCCATGTGCTGGGGACGCTCAGAAGCACAACCTGTGGAGAGGCCCATATGGAGAACTAAAAACTCCAGCCGAGAGTCACACGAGTGAAACTTCTGGGAAGGAGATTCTCTGGCTCCAGGCGAGGCTTTAGCTTGACTGCAGCCTCATGAGAGACAGTGAACTAGAACCCTCCAGCTGAGCCACCCCCAGACCTCTGTCCCCAGAAACCATGAGATAATAAATGTTTGCTGTTTTAAGCCACTGAGTTTTGGGGTAATTTGTTACTACTCCCAATAGATAACTAATCTTCCTACCCCTCAATAGCCAGTCTGTTATGAAATAACTCTAGTTTCACTAAACTATGTTTTAGAGGTTAAAAAATGGCAGTTACAGACTTTCTTTCTTTCTTTCTTTTTTTTTTTGTAAAGATTTATTTACTTTACAGACAGAGATCACAAGTAGGTAGAGAGGCAGGCAGAGAGTTGCGGGGGAGGAACAGGCTCCCCGCTGAGCAGAGAGCCGATGTGGGGCTCGATCCCAGGACCCCGGGATCATGACCCGAGCTAAAGGCAGAGGCCCAACCTACTGAGCCACCCAGGCACCCCTCTTTCTTTCTTTCTTTTTTTTTTTTTTTAAAGATTTTCTTTCTTTCTTATTTGTCGGGGTGGGGACACAAGCAGGGGAGCGGCAGGCAGAGGGAGAAATTGGCTCCCCACTGAACAAGGAGCCTGATGCAGGGCTCGATCCTAGGCCCCTGGGATCATGACCTGAGCCAAAGGCAGACGCTTAACTGACTGAGCCACCCAGGTGTCCTGGTCACAGACTTTTGCACAATTTTTAAAGCCCCTTATTTGATACATATAACTGATGGATCCAAATTTCTAAAAATTTTCTCAGTCGACTGAACTCAAATAGTAAAAGATTTTTCAAAGGACTACAAATTGCTGCCATAATATCCAATATCCAGGCAATTGTGTATTTCAGAGAAGGACTGGAAAGCTCTTTATTTTACGAGGCTTTGGGGGAGCTGCCTTCCCAGCAAGCCCTCCCTGAGCACCTGCTGAAAACCTCCCTGTGGCTCTCAGCCCACTCTGGATCTAGGACAACATGCGGGCTCTTAAGTACGCCTGGCTGCCTTTTTCATCCCCGGTCTCTTTCTCTAGAACACTGTAAATCAAAGGCTCCAGCTAAAGCTTATCCATCAAACCTGGAGATGAAAAGAAGACGAGACCAAAAGAGACATAAATAAAACCCTCCCCTGTGAGACAGTAGGGCAGCTGGCTAAGCGATCACTGAATGTCAGATTCAAGTGACATTTTCCCTTCTTGATTTTATGAACTTAGTCTGGTCTTTCACACTCCTCTTTTTTAAGCCTACCCATGACAAACAAGTCCAAGTTTGCCTAGTAAAAATACCACTTACTGTGGGAGAATGTCTTCTAATCTGAACATTTCAGAGGCTGATTTCTTGGATTTTCTATTGCTAGAAGGTAAATTTCAAGATTAAAGAGATGGTATCTAGCTCACACTTTATTCCTAGGAGCTAGCTCTGTGCCTGGCACACAGCAGGTACTCACTGAATATTTGAATTTTCTTTTCCATCTCTGAAGGCCTATCAATCAATCAACCAACCAATCAATCAAAGGGTATCTGTAAGTGGCTATGGGTATAGCACAGAGCCAAGAGCTGTGAGGACCATGAAATTTAACACAACAGATACACACCTGAAGCACTTAAAAAAGATTATTAAGCCATCCTGGTGAATCCACTGGAATCCAGTTTTCTTTGTACAGAAACAAAGGTATGACTTTCTTAGCAAGTTATGTGATGTTTTAAATATTCTATGTAGTTGTTCCTACGGCACCAGAAAGTGATAAGTCTTCATTGAGTACTTATTCTGCTGAGGACAGAGCAGTTACATAGGTGAGCACTACAGTTCATAAGCCAAGTCTGGGATTGGAAATAATGTCGAAGGGTAAGAGTGGAAGGGGTTTTGTTTCTTTCTAATAGTCTGTATGTTCAGTATCTCCTCCAATCAGTATGTATTAGTTTAAATAAAGCCGGATGAAATAAATGTACTCTTAAAGGAGTGGAATCAGGTGGAAGTGGGAAAAAGATTGGGTAAGTGGACGACGAGTCAGGGAAAGGGGAACTCTGAGGAAGAGCACAAACTTTGGAGTCTGCAGATCTGGGTTCGGATCTCGACATCACTAGAGTATCAGTTGTGTCTCTGGGCAGATAAGTTTGCCTTTCTGAGCCCATACTTACTACTCTGCAAAAGAGGGATAATAGTGCCTCTCGAGGTAGAAAATGAAGATTAAATGAGACAGTATTCATGGAAAGCTCTAAGCATGGTGGTAATGGTGGATGGAGTCATGGTGGCTATTATCCCTACACCAACATGAGTGACAGGGAGTGATACCTGATGCAATTTGGGGGGTCCCCTGTGTCTCTTTTGATACACAGCTAAAGAGCTCTCCCCTCCCCCCGTCTTCTATCACCGTCCTGTTTCACCCTTTCTACTCTTCTCTTTTTTCCACTGTTTTTGTCTCCACCCATAAGATCGGCTGCTGTGCTTGGGTCTGCAGCTGGGATCTAGTTTGGGGAAGCAGGATCAGGTCACGTGACCCGGGATCCTGCTGTCCTAGCATCTCAGTAGGTGATTTCAAGCCTCTTACTCCCTCTTGACATCTCTGTGTCATCTAACCTATAAAATGGTGACAGGACCCCTGACTTTACTTACGACAGAAAAATATTAGGAGAAAAAAAATCTAAGTAAAGAGAACAGAGTAACTGGTGCCAGACCTGCCCTTCTGCTGTGAACAACTAGAAAGCGGGACAAAACAACAGCTTCCAGATACTGAACAGAGGAAGTTTAGGAGAGAGGGGGGAAACAAGTAAGATGGGCCTCGGACTGCCCCCACTTTCTGCCTGGAGGCACCCTCTAGACCACAGGACAAGGAGGGAGAAGCCAAGCAGGGCACAGAGATGGGAATTTGAGGTGCCTGAAGTTTACGAAGCCAAGTTCTGCAGAGGAGGGAGGAGTTGCATAGAGAGAAAACTCCAGAAACCAGCACAGAGTTTATTCTTTTGAATCTTTCACCAAGTACTAATCTGTGCACATTTAAGGTGAAAGTCCATAAAGCCAGGCAAAGCCAGGAGATCTGGGAGCTGGGCACCTCTCAGAAGTCACACGGGGTTGGGAGACACGCAGGTCCTGACAGTGGGAATGGAGAGTCCTTGTTGAACAGCTGGGGTATTCCGGAGAGACCCAGAAAGGTCACACCTTGGTAGGAACCTCAACTAGCTGCCCTAAAATCTCCCTAACAAGCTTAGAAGCAAGCCTTGAAAGGATCAAGTCCTCCAACAAGTAATCTATCTACCAGTGACACCATTATTTTTACATAAAAACAAATTTCTAAGTACAGGAAGTACAGGAAGACATGGATACCATCAAGTGGGATAATACTAAGAAGGGATTTTCAGTGGTTACAGGAGGCTTTACAAAGGGTCCTCCCAGAGCGGGTACTGGCAAACTTTTTCTGTAAAGGGCCAGAAAACTGTACAGAATCAGGCCTTGAGTCAGATTTGGTCCATAGGCCTTAGTCTGCCAACCTCCACCAACCTCCACCAACCTCTGTGTTACGGAGATATCACTGGTCTCTCCACATCATACTCTACGAAGTGAGAATCTGCACTTTCACCAGACCCCTCCGTGACTGATACCTACATTTTCTTTTGAAAAGCACTGCCCTAAGGCAGTGGTTCTTAAAGCTTGGCTGCATATCAGGATCACCTAAGGAGCTCTGAAGAAATTCTGATCCCCTCCTGTACCCATTAAATCAGAGCTTCTAGAGGTGGAACCCAGGCATCAATAGCATTAAAGCCCCTCCAGGGGATACCAATGTGCAGTGAAGGCTGAGCATCAAGAAGAGGCTCACTTGGTATAGTCACACCACTGTCAAGTTCATATGCCAGCAGAGAAGGCAGCCCAACGCCCCACCAGGCCCACTTGCTCTCAGAAACGAATGGATTCCAGAATCACAGAAAACCCAAGGAGCGTGAGTGATGAAAAAGAATGTTAGAGCTAATTCTTCTTCTTCTTTTTTTTTTTTTTGAAGTATAGTTGATATACTTGAGTTTCAGGTGTACAACGTAGTGATTCCAGAACTCTCCACCCTATGCTATGCTCACAAGTGTACCTCCCATCTGTCATCACACAACTCATTAGAGCTAGTTCTTTTTCTTTTCTTTTCTTTTTTTTTTTAAGATTTTATTTATTTATTTGTCAGACAGACAGAGAGAGAAAGAGCACAAGCAGGGGGAGAGAAAAAGGGAGAAGCAGGCTTCCTGTGGAGCAGAGATCCATCGGGGAACTTGATCCCAGGACCCTGAGATCATGACCCAGGCAGAAGGCTTAACCAACTGAGCCACTTAGGCTTCCCCCTAGGAGCTAGTTCTTGATGTCTGTTTCTAGTCTTCTGGTGGTGTGTGCCATTAAGAAAAGGAATCTGGGAAGCGCAGACTGTATTTAAAAAGATGTTATCAATTTCAGCCTCAAAAGTTAAACATTTAGTTATAAGTAGACAACTCATTAATCTTTTTTTAATGTTAAGGAATTCATTCCATAGGGCTGAGCTCAGAAGCATTTTAAATTTAGGAACATTTAACACAAAATATACAGATATTCCTAAATAAACCATTGAGTGCCCAGTACTATTCATCAAGATTTTTGGGTCCCATACAATTTCACAGATGAGATTTGCTTTTTCCAGTGTTTATAAATATTTAACACCTTTAAAGATGCTTTCTGGATCAATAGTCAGGATACCATGAAAGAGAGGCAGTAATAGGTGTTTTGAGAAAAGCCGGCTCATTTCTTGATATAAAGTCCAAAATAACTACTTAACTCATTTCTTTTTGTTTCTCTTTGCCTTTACCATTTGAGGAAATAGTGCTTTAGATATATGATTCCTTCTTCCACTGCTCTTTTATAATATTTGCATTTTCTCCCACCCCTAGAAAAGTACAGAAGCTCTTTATCACATGATTAATTTTACAAGCAAAAGAAAAATCTATTCATTTACTCCATTAATACTAAAATTTTTCCAAGTTCTATGCACATGTCACCTCTGAGAGGCTTTTCCTGGCCGTGGTGTTTAAATCACACCCCCAAATCTTGTACTGCATTCCCTTTTCCCATAGCACCAGCTGATATATTATTTAATTTTTTTGTTTTGTTGTCTCTGTATCCCCTCAGCCATGACCGCAGTCACTGGAATAAAAGCTTGAAGGCAAGATCTTCACCTATTTCATCCACTGTGTCTCCCCAGTATCAAGCACAGGGTTTGGCATGTAGTAGATGCTCAATAATCATTTCTTGAATGGATGAAAAACAACATCCACTACATGTTAAAGAATCCAGGCATCAGGAGTTCAGGTAAACCACCCAACAGAGTATGGAGAAAACTGGAAAGAACCCAGTATGTTGTTGAGGTGTGATGCCCCGTGAGAGTGATGCACAGGGCAACCTTTTGTCCCAACAACGCTAACGATTTACTCTGAAAGGCAGAGAGACAGGCAATGTCACTGAGCTGGAAGCTTATAATCTACTAAAAATATCATCCACAAACTTTACAAAAATCTCCCCACCAAAGGAAATGTAATCCACAGAGAAGAATAGCCTTGCTGTCTTATGAGAGGCTACCCATTCCCTTGCTCAATGATACCAGAATTTTTAGAAATGGAAGGAAGGGCTCTGAGGTTTCAGGCAGGATAATCTCTAAGCAGTAGTTACTAATCACCCTACTACTAGTTTCCTGTTGCCTCCTTAGCCCCAGGGCCGTGGAAGGAATGCTTTATGCCCTATGTCCATCAAAGTGTCCCAGGCACTCTAGACTCATGGTAGGCCATGATGAAGTTCTCACCAGTCCATGGCCAACGGAGAAAACAAGCAACCACAGAAGGTTGCTCTTTACTTTGGGATTAGGTCCGCCTTCCATTTTGTGTATTAAAATAGCCTTTCTTTTACAGAATAAGGGTAGATCTGTGAAGTTCACGGTATAGGCCGTTTTTTAGGTCTTCCCTTGGCAAAATACGAAGTGGGGCCCATCTACGTTGTCCTCAAGAAAGAAGCAGGAGAGGAGGGTGAAGGGGAGAGTATTGGAGAGGGAGAAGGAGGAAGAGAAAGGGAATCGAAGCTGTATCCCAACATCGACAAATGTCCCCAGGGTGAGGGGGATAAGGTTACCCCTGTTTGAGAAACACCAGTGCAGAGTAAATACTTGAGTTGTCTACACAAACAAGGTAGGATGGATGCAGTTGTTAGGAGACTGTGGTAGTTAGAAGAAAACCGGTCCGGGGCTGCAGCTGGAGATGCGGAGGGCCAGCCGCACTGAGTCACTCTTTTTTCTTCAAGATTTTATTTCTTTATTTGACAGACAGAGATCACAAGTAGGCGAGAGACAGGCAGAGAGAGAGGAGGAAGCAGGCTCCCTGCTGAGCAGAGAGCTGGATGCAGGGCTCAATGCCAGAACCCTGGGATCATGACCTGAGCCAAAGGCAGAGGCTTTAACCCACTGAGCCATCCAGGTGCTCCCACACTGAGTCACTCTTGGTAGAAGAATGGCACTCCACCCAGGAGCAGGCTGAGGTGTGAAACTAGGGACCCACCTCATGCAAGACAAACAGCTTTTCCTACCTGACCGCTGCTAATCGGCACGTAAGGTGTCTATAAAAAGAAAGAGGGATTTAACTGCAAATTCCAAGCAAATTAATTTAAATCTAAGGATCTGCTTAAGGAGAGCCGTGTCTGTTCATGCCACGAAGATGAACTCTAAATAGCTCGCATTCGTTCCCCTGGATTAGTATTCATTAAGTCCACAGAAACGGGTCGTCTGTTCTTGTGCAGACATGAACACTCAGACCCCTTCTATTAGGCATGCGTCTGGTTCTTTAATGATTTTTTTTAAAAGCTGTCATGGTGATCCTTTAGGAACACAGTTTTAGAAAGAAAAACCCACCCCCAACATTTCTCACCTCCTGTAGGAGAAATTATTCTGTTTTAGTTCCACCTCTGGAAGTACGTTCTCATGATACATGTGCCACAGCTCTCTATTGGCCGCTATGGTAACTCGTTAAAAAATGACACCCCCTCAATTCCCATGGTGCATTAATTTGGTGTTCTAAAACAAATATTTTATAATGAAATAATTCTTAGCAAATAATAAGATTAACCTCACTAAACTGGCTTCTATAACACTTCCACTATCAGTAAATGTGTTTCTTATATGGTTTTAAGAACTTCTGTGACTACTGAAGGCTTCATTATAAATGTGTTCTGCTAGGGGTACCTGGGGGGCTCAGTCCATTAAAATATTAAAATAGCATTGACTGTTAGGCAGCAAACCCTTACAGAGGCAGCTCAAACCTGAGAAGTGAGAGCGGCCATGCCACGCTCCTTCCTGGGACCTCCACTCAGCAGCTCCACTTCAAGCCACCATATCTTTGAACTGTGTCTGTGAGCCTCTATGTTTTTGCTTTTTTAAAAAAATCTCAATTTATTCTGTGCATCTGCTAACAAGGTGTGTCCTAAGGTGTCAGAAAAGCTTAAAAGAGATTATTTTTGGAGTCTGGAAATGCTAAAAAATTTTTCCATATAAATTAACGGTATTGCTTCTTCATTTTATGCCATTTTATGAAAGCTTTCATAGGAATGCTCTACTTACAGACAGCACAGGAAGCTTGTATTTAAAATGCAGCCACATAGTTCTTAAGATATGATTTGACTAATGAGAACAGGCATTCACTGAAGGTACTGGGTAAGACAGATATGAGAAAATCTACTACAAGATTATTTGTGAGAGTAAAATAGTGGGAACAGCCTCAACATCCATCAAAGACATCACGTGAAATAAATTATGGTCCAAGCACACAACAGAATACTACGTAGCCACTAAAAAATGAGCTCTGCATTTGTATTTCTGAAGAATAGATATGTATGCTATGTCTGTAATATATATGTATATATGTACATGTATGTATGGCTATACAGATATTTATGTTATAATTGTATAGAACATTTCTGGAAAGATACACAAAAGGTATTTACAATTACCTCTAGGGAGAAGCACTGAGGAGACACTGGACTTGTCCATTTCATTTTGTGCCTTCTGTACTATTTGTTTTCTGACGTTTTCTTTTAAAAGGATGAATATTGGGTGCCTGGGTGGCTCAATTGGTTAAGCATCTGCCTTCGGCTCAGGTCATGATCCCAAGGGCCTGGGATCTAGCCCCAGGTCAGGCTCCTTGTTCAGCAAGAAGCCTGCTTCTCCCTCTCCCGCTTCCCCTGCTTGTGTTCTCTCTCTCTGTCAAATAAATACATAAAATCTTTAAAAAAAAAAAAAAGGATGACTATTGCCTTCATCACAAGTATCATAACTATCACATGTATACCAAAGTGGGGACCTCCCTCCAAAGACCAGTAGCAGCAAGTATTCAACAAGAAGAAAGATATGCCTTGGATTTATTCTCTTTATTCCCTAATGGCTCCCAGGGAGCATGAGTTCTGAAGCCTGACAAAGAAAGGCTGTATCCTCAAAAAGGAAGTCAAAGGGGTGCCTCTTTTCCAGCAATGTTAAAATACTTCTAGGGCATTTGATTTGCCAAATTGGGAACATTCCACAGAAATAGGACTCTAACTTATGAAACAGCTTTGAATAATGCAGTGTTTATATATATATATATATGGATGATATTATTTTCAGAAATATTTTCGGAAGTTAGGAGTTTCTGTTATATTTTGGGATTTTAATCTTTTTTTAAACCAATGATATCACTGTGCCAGTTTGAATTACAAGCGTGATTCAAATGTGGCCAGGAGCTGCCCTCGGCCCCACAGAGGAGATGGACAGAAGGCAAAGGCTGGCTGACGAGAGGCACGGCTCTGTGGGCTCTAGCTGGAAGCGGGGGGCACGGCCCTGGCACACAGCTGCCAGCCCACTGATTCCTCAGCCAATGTGCCCATGAACAAAATGAGAACTCAAGGCAGAAGATGACAGGTCATGGTTCCAAGACTGCTCACTTACTCTCAGACACCAAAAGCAAGTCTTGCGATAGAAAGAAATAATGTGTGGCAACCATCACCGTCACCACTCCACACTCTCCCTCACCCCAGGTCTCTCAGTTCACAGCCCCTGGACGCACCAAGTCACAAACATGGGGTGTAATAAGGAATGCTGGGGCCTTGCCTGAGCAGCAGGTCAGGGGCAGACCAGATGGCTAGGAAAACCGACTCTCCCATCTTTCTGCTGTGGCATGGAGATGCTGACTCTTCCTGCCCGTGGCCGGAAGCAGATGCCAGGAACCTCAGCAGTCCCTGGGACAACGTCACCGGCCTCTGTGCCCCTTCTGTCAGGATTTTTGGGTTTTTTTCATCCTAAACCTAATTCCTTCAGCATTCGGGAAGCTGCTTTTCAAAACTGCATGCCCAACTGGGAAAAGTGGAAACGGACATTGGCATTTATCCCAGAGACTCTGCTTCCTGACACTAATACAGGAATGATCAGCGCTTCTTAACCATCACAAGGGATGGGACATAGGAATGGAAGATAAAGAGACAGTGTTCTCATGTTCAATGGGGAGGAAGAAGATACAATCTGTAAGTGCATTCATTATGGACCATTGAGCCTGATGCCTGAAGAGTTTAATGGGTGGGGTAGAACTCTCATCTGTGACACCTTTGTGTGCCCAGTTCCATTGGGTAGGTATTCTTATCCCCATAAAACAGATGAAAAAACTGAGGGTCAGGGAAGATCTTTAACACACCTAAGGACAAAAAGTATTAAAGCCCTTTAAACCCTAAAGGCTGCATTTTCTCCAAATTGGAACAGACAGAGAAACATGGTCACCAGGCCCAGCCATGAATTCTAAGAGGTTAGGCCCACCTCTTTCCGCTCACAGATTTAGCAGAGACTTCCAGTACTTACATTCCTGTTTTGTTGTCCATCCCAAATAATCTACCTTTTCCTCTTTTTTAAGGAACTGAATGGCTGTTAATTAGACTTCTTGTGGTGATCATTTTGTAATATACACATATACTGAATTATGACATTGTATATCTGAGACTAATAAAGCATTATATGTCAATCATATTTCAATTTTTATTTTTTATTTTTTTTTAAGATTATTTATTTATTTATTTGACAGAGAAATCACTAGAAGGCAGAGAGGCGGGCAGAGAGAGAAGAAGGGAAGCAGGCTCCCTGCCGAGCAGACAGCCCGATCGATGTAGGGCTCGATCCCAGGACCCTGGAATCATGACCTGAGCTGAAGGCAGAGGCTTTAACCCACTGAGCCACCCAGGCGCCCCACATATCTCAATTTTTAAAAAGACATTATGTAGGGGTGCCTTGGTGGCTTAGTGGGTTAAGCGTCTGGCTTCAGCTCAGGTCATGATCCTGGAGTCCTGGGATCTAACCCCAGGTCAGGTTTCCTGCTCCACAGGGTGTCTGCTTCTCCCTCTTCCTCTGACCCTCCCCCTGCTTGTGCTCTGTCTCTTTCTCTCTGTCAAGTAAATAAATAGAATCTTAAAAAAAAAAAAAGATACTACATAAAAAAGAAAGTGATACAATGTACTGCTGTAGAAAAGCCTAATTTCTATTTATCCTAAAGATACAAACTTAGTGATCCGAAGGGGCACGTGCACCCCAATGTGTATAGCAGCAATGTCCACAATAGCAGAACTATGGAAAGAATCTAGATGTCCATCAGCAGATGAATAGATAAAGAAGATGTGGTATATATACAATGGAATACTATGCAGCCATCAAAAGAAAGGAAATCTTGCCATTTGTGATGACGTGGATGGAACTAGAGGGTACCATGTTTAGCAAAATAAGTCAATCGAAGAAGGACAACTATCATATGATCTCCCTGATATGAGGAAGTGGAGATGCAACATGGGGGGCTGGGGGGATAGGGAAAGAATAAATGAAACAAGATGGGGTCAGGAGGGAGACAAACCATAAGAGACTCTTAATCTCACAAAACAAACTGAGGGTTGCTGGGGGGAGGGAAGTTGGGAGGGGGGTGGGGTTATGGACATTGGGGAGGGTATGTGCTATGGTGAGTGCTGTGAAGTGTGTAAACCTGGCGATTCACAGACCTGTACCCCTGGGCCTAATAATACATTATATGTTTATTGAAAAATTCAAAAATTATTAAAAATAAATAAAGAAAAGCCTAATTTATTAAAGAATCCCAAAAGGGGGTTTGGGACACTGATTGAGAAAGAAGAGTAAAGAGGGGGAAACAGCATCCTATCACTGCAGCTTCATGACCCTTAGACCAAAATGCAGGCATTAAGGTGCAAGCTTGCTACGATGGGACAATGCTATCTCCTTAGAGGGAAAAAGGGCATTCGGGGTTCATGCTGTTAAGATGTTGTCATTCAGCTGACGGAGCCTCACCTGGGTCCTGCCACCCGGACTTCACTCAGATACCCTGCCCAGGCTTTATCCCTGCCCCCAGCACACAGCCCTCTTCCCTTGCAAACAAACTGCCAAGGAGTCTCTGAGTATGTACAATCTCTTGGGCTGTTTGTTGTTCTCCCCCTGCCTCTGAACACCTCATTTTCCAAAAGTCAACAGGAAATACCTCATGCAAAACTGAATAAAATCCTGCTTCTTCACACAAATTCCTACTGGGTGCCCCAGCCTGTGTCTCGAAACCAGGCACAGACTGTCAAGTGCACCGGGACACGTGACTGGGTGACAGGGATGGCTGATGGATGGACACCTTCACCACAATAACGTCTGCCCCGAAATTCCTGGGGTACACATTATGTGAGGCCCTGACTGACATGTTCTTTTCTTTTTTTAATATTTTATTTATTTATTTTCCGATGTGGTGCTCAATCCCACGACCCCGAGATCATGATCTGAGCTAAACCCGAGTCAGGCACCCAATAGACAGAGTCACCCAGGTGCCTCAAGCCGTGCTTGCGATATCCTTGTGCAGCCACAGATCAGCTCTAAGATAGAGAAAGATTACAGACCCTGACCAAACAAAATTAGCCTGCAGGAACTGTTAAAGTCACATAGAAAACACAAAGGAAACAGTAAAAGCTAGTTATTTTTTTCTTGTTCTATGCTAATGTTTCACATTAATTTTATTTAAAAAAAACTTTTTTTAAAGATTTTATTTATTTATTTGACAGGCAGAGAGGCAGGCAGAGAGAGAGAGGAGAAAGCAGGCTCCCTGCTGAGCAGAGAGCCCGATGCGGGGCTCGATCCCAGGGCCCTGGGATCATGACCTGAGCCAAAGGCAGAGGCTTTAACCCACTGAGCCACCCAGGTGCCCCTAAATTTATTTTTTTAAAGATTCCTTTATTTATTTGAGAGGTGACAGGCAAAGGGAGACAAGAGAGAATCTCGGGTAGATTCCCCACTGAGTGCAGAGCCCAATGCAGGGCTCTACATGGGGCTGAGCCTAGGACCTTCAGATCATGACCAGAGCTGAAATCAAGAGTCACTTAACCATCTGAACCACCCAGGGACCCCCTCATTAATTTTACTGATCCAGCATAGGATCTTTCGACTGAGGAGGCAGGAGACAGGCCTTCCAGCACCCCAACAGCTAGCCCACTACCACCTACTCTTACAATTCTTGCAGAGCCTCAGAAGGGTCTGCAATCAAACCAAGGCAAAGTACAAATACCTTCAAGAATACTGTATTAAAATACAGCCCCTCTTGAGTTGCCAGTGTTGGGGGCCTACTGAGTATGTGCTGAGGGCAGGAATAAGCTGGGGACGGTGAGAGGGGACAGCCAGGGATGGTCATCAGGTAAAATGTAACCCTCTTCACTGTCTTGGCCCTGGCCCTAGCCTGTAGCACACGTGACAGAGAATTTTATTATATGACCACTGGAAGTCACCTCAGGAAGCAGTGCTGCGTTACAAGGCCATTGCTTGAAGGAACCACCTGGTTAGCTGGGGAACTATGTGGCATGTGGTGATCACTGATCAAGCTCTGGAGACCAGCTGACTAGTTCCACCACAGCCCTGGTCAAATAACCTAGCCACTCGTCAGTTTTTCCTCAACTGTCAACGTGGATAAAAATAGACTCTCTCCCCTTGCTTACTGGGATAAGGCCAAGTAAACACTCCATAAATGTCAGGGATCATGATTATTATTTGGAGGAGACATCATGCTCCTTTTGTAATCATTTTCTTGTGTGACCTTTGCAGTGAACACTTCCTGATGGTGCGAGATTTATTATCATCTCTATGCTAATTTTTCCCTTTAAGAACTGGCTGCCACATGTTTTAAAAAGCATATTCTTAGCTCTGCTGCCTATTTCAGAACTTCGAAGAGCCAAAGCAAATGTATCTCCTCCACATTTTTCTTATATTCTATTTTCTGTAAATATCCCATTTAGTCAAGTCGACAATGACTTGAATGTTCTAAGTTTGACCGATGAAAGGACAGAGTGGACTTTCCCATCTCCGCCACGGAGAACGCTTTCTGGCTAAACATGTCTTGTGTGTGTCTGATGCTCTGACCTCCTTCCAGCACTTTCATAACTACTCCTTATTTTATTTATGTGCTTCTTTATTTATTTATACCCGTGCCTTTTCCCATCAAGGACAGAAGGTGGCTTTAAGGACACACAAAAGTTGACAGGTTGGCATGAAATAAAGGTAGAGCCAAAGAAGAAAAACAAGAAAGAAAACAAACTGAAACCCCTGGGAAAAGGGAAGAAAAAGGCATTATTTCTATATCACAGAGAAGGAAACCAGGGCACAGAGCCACGTAATGCTTTTTGAAGCAATGTGGGTTAAAAGCTAGAAATAAGCAGACACTAAGCCAACCCTACAAATATCCTGGGGCTCTGAGGCATTGGGGAATTGATGCAAAACAAAACACACCAATCCAAAAAAGACCACCGTCTGGCTCAGCAAAAGGGGGGCAGAGAGATGGGCAGTCCTCCTGGGAGTAGTCCTGGGAGCTTGGAGGAAAGTGATGTTGACAGCAATGATGACAGTCCATACCATGGATCGGGTATGAGAAAGGGCCCAGCACCATTCAACAGCCATCCCAGCATCACCTCATTCACTACTCACCACAGTGCCTTAGGACGTACCACTAGTATTCAAATTTTGCAAAGGAGGCCCAGAAAGTTTAAGTGACTTGCTCAAAGTCATAGAGTGAGTGGGTGGCAGATTTGGACCCAGGTGATCTGACTCCAGAACACATTCCTACCCTCTATCTCCAGAATACTCTTGCAGACAGAGGCTGTCCACGGGAAAGCTGGATGAACAGGGACGGCCTCTCACAGAACTGAGAGGGTGAGAAAAGCAGGTATGGTGGGTGGGTCCAGGAAGTTGCAAGGGAAAATGAGGACTCATCTAGAAAATAAGAGAAGCCAGGATCTAAATCCCTGTGATGGACATGCCTTTGATGTTGAAGCTGGCAGCTTGCTGGGGGAATTCCTGAAAGTGACCTCCCAAGGAATCAGGACTAGTTTCTGACTAGTTTCCAAAACCCACCTTAACCGTGAGACAGGACATCAGGGTGTTGTTGATGTGGGTGCTGATAAAGATTTAGGATTATTTAGGATTATTATCATCACTATCATTATCAACAACAACAACAACAGTGTTTGCTTTTTCCCTATGGTAAAATTAGTGCTGCCATTCAATTCAATTAGTGATTTGCTGAGCTTATACTGTGTACCAAGCACTGCACTACACATAATGATTTTGAACACAGGACTTTACAGACTTTATATAATTTCCATAGCACAGTAGATATTTTTTTTTAAAAGATTTTATTTATTTATTTGACAGGCAGAGATCACAAGTAGGCAGAGAGACAGGCAGAGAGAGAGAGGGGGAAGCAGGCTCTCCGCTGAGCAGAGAGCCCGAAGCGGGGCTCAATCCCAGGACCCTGGGATCATGACCTGAACCGAAGGCAGAGAATTTAACCCACCGAGCCACCCAGGCACCCCCACATTAGATTTTTTTTTTTTAAAGAAACTTTTATTTTTTTTTTTAAGATTTTTTATTTATTTATCAGAGACAGAGAGGGAGAGAGAGCGAGCACAGGCAGACAGAATGGCAGGCAGAGGCAGAGGGAGAAGCAGGCTCCCTGCCGAGGAAGGAGCCCGATGTGGGACTCGATCCCAGGACGCTGGGATCATGACCTGAGCCGCAGGCAGCCGCTTAACCAACTGAGCCACCCAGGCGTCCCTAGATATTTTTTTTAAACATTAAAATATTTCTAAATTTTAGGGGTGCCTGGGTGGCTCAGTCAGTTGAATGTCCGACTCTTGTTTTGGCGCAGGTCCTAATCTCAGGGTCATAGGATTAAGCCCTGTGTCCGAGTCCACACTCAGCAGGGAGTCTGGTTCTAAGATCACTTAGATCTGAGGGCTGTTACCCTCTGTCTGTTACCCTCTGCCCCTCCCCACCCTGCTCTCTCTCTCAATTAAATAAATCTTTTAAAAATTTTTCTAAATTTTAAAATAGAGCACTCCTGAGTCTTCTGTCTCTGGGATATGAATGGGCTCTAAATCCCAGGCTATTCCTATTATAGCTCTAATAAATTACTCTGTTGATTGTGCTGGGTCCTCTCTTCCTTCCTATATCTTCAGGAGCAACTGCTTCCTTCAGTCTTTCTTTGTACTCACTTTGAGTTAAGGCTCCTCCTTCCACCAGATCCTCTACTCCCACTCCCAAAGTTGGGAGTCAGTAAAACTATATGCCAAATATTTCTACTAATTTCTACTAATTTTCCTCCTCTAGACACTGATGGGAATGCTCTTCCTGGTTCCTTTGTGGAAGGGGCCATGTCAATAGTTCTGGCAACGAGCTGTGAGTAGACGGGGTTCTTGGGGCTCATCACTTTAACTGCCCTGCAAGGTCCTCCAGAGTTCTTTTTCTCCCTCCATGCTGATGATGGCAACATTTGAGAGAAAGGCTGCCAGGTCTCTGGGTGACTAGTCACTCCAACCACCCAAAGGGACGTGCAGCATGAATGAGAAATAAACTATATAGTTTCCAGTCACTTAGGTCTGGGGGCTGTCTGTTACCACAGCATAACCTCGCCTCTTCTGACTGATTCAGCCTTTTAACAGGTTCAATATTTCTGGTCCATAGTAATCACCCCTTCTTTTCCAGAAGACAGGGACAAAGAGATAGAGACGGTGATGAAGATGGAAAGAGAGACAGAGATACAGACACTGACAGATACAGACCCAGCTTTTTCTTGTTATTTCTTAAAGTCTGAGATGAAAGAAAGAAGGTGGGATGTATGGATTACCAGCTACCTTGATCCAGTCTGTTTATAAATTATTTAAACAGAAAAGTCAACAGAAGTTGCAGTGGGGCACCTGGCTGGCTTGGTCGGAGGAGCACAGGACTTGCGTTCTTGGGATCCCGAATTCAAGGCCTACGTTGAGTGTAGAGATTATTAAAAAAATAAATAAATAAACTAAGAGGAAAAAAAGGCTGTAGCCTTTGAGAACAGTTAGAGAAATCTCACAATTTGAATCTGGAGATACATAGATAAAAATTTTCTTTGTAAGATGAAAGGCACAAATGATGGCTTAAGAGTATAAAAAGCAATGCACTGTATGAACGTACAAGGCAGTCTAGGAAGCCTCTTTGGTCCAATTCAGGGTTTCTCAGGCTCAGGACTCTTGACATTTGGGGCCAGGAAATTCTTTTTTGTGAGAGATGGCTGTCCTATGTAGGATGTCTGCTATCATCTGGCTTCTAGTCACCAGATGCCAGTAGCACCTGTCCCCACCCCTGTTGTGACAACCAAAGATACCTCTAGGGGAACACCCCTTGGGGAACAAATCGCTTTCAGTTGAGAATCACTGCACTAGCTATAATCACAAACAGACCTAAACCCTCTCCCACAGAACTGGATTCAATGTTCTTTCATAGAAAATAAGTTAATGTCATGTTTACATACTGACACAAGTGTTGTGCCAGTGCCCCACACATGGATCCAAGACTGGATTCCAATGGTGGTTAGGCCCATGATATCTCACCACCTTTTCCGGAATTATTTCCAGTGCATGAAACTTGAGCCTGTGAGTGTCCTTTTAAAACACTTAGACTCAGCTAACACAAATTTAAAGGAATGTAGGATTTATCCTATAGTAAGATGGCCACTCATTCACTTCTCTCCCTGTATGTATGCGCCATTCCTGCATCAAGAGTGGAGTCGAAAATAAAATCTTTAAAAAAAAAAAAAATCTTAAGAAAAAGAGTGGAGCCGATTCCTTCGCCCCCTTGAATCTGAGCTGGTCTGGTGACTACTCTGACCACAACAGTGGTCACTATTCTGACTATTCTGAACACAACAGAAATGAGGCAAGCCTTTAAGAAGACTGACAGTTTCTGCTTTTCTTCTCTTGGAAGGCTCACTCTTGGAACTCTCCCTCTAGAACTCAGCTGCCATGCTGTTAGAAGCCCAAGTCACATGGGCAGGTGTTCCAGCGGATCGCCTCGCTGAGCTTTCCAGCTGATGTCTAGCATCAACTGTCAGGAATGTGAATAAGATCTTGAACTTCATATCAGACAATTCAAGCTCCTGGGGGACTGCAGCCCGGCCAACGTCACATGGAACATAAGCACCACCCAGCTGAATCAAGTGAACACACAAAACTGTGAGAGATAATAAAATGATTGGTGTTTCAAACCACTATGTTCTGGAGGAGTGAGGCTGCAAAAGATAAACCAAACGCAACCTCAGACAGAACCACTGTTGGGGACAAGGACCAGAAGGGTCCAAATGTACATATGGGACATGCATGGAGTTCAAGAGGTAGGGCAAGAGAGAGTGAGCAGAGAGGTCTGGAACCATGGCCAAGTCTAGGATTGCATGGCCCGGAGAGTATAACTCCAGAGAGGTCAGGGAAATCAAGTCATTATATGTTTATGAGTAGCAAAGCCATTATGATCTGACTTCTTAAATAAGTGTAGTCGTGTCTTCCGTCAAATACTATTTCCTGGAATATACAATTTTACATGACCACAACCGTGGCAGATCCTATTACCAGCACACCTAGTGTGTGTGAACATGGTGCTGGGTACTTTACACACATTGTCCTTAGTCCTCGAAAGGGCCTTGAAAAATAAGGACACTTATCTTTCCCCCTTTCCCGCTACCCTTTCTCCTTCCCTCTCTCCTTTCCTACTGAAAAGTAAAACTTTGCAGTTTTACTTTTAAAAGTAAAAACTACCTTTTCCATCAGAAAAGGTAGTTTAAAATTTTTGCAAATCACATCACTCTTTGTTCGATGCAGGAAAGCTTCCTGTTATTACTTTGAGCCAAAAAACAGAATCCAGAGCTGTTTTCTCCTTCCCAGTTCTTTATAAAATTCAAGCATCATTAATGTACAGTGTTGTATTAGTATCAGGTGTATGATATACCGTTCAGCAATTCTATCTGTTGCTCAGTGCTCACCGTGATACCCATACTCTTAATCCCCTTCACCTATTTCACCCTCCCCCCTCCCCGGTCCCTTCCCTTCTGGTAACTATCAGTTTGTTCTCTATAATTAAGATTCTGTTCATTTCTCTTTTCTTTGTTCATTTGTTTTGTTTCTTAAATTCCACACATGAGTGAAATCATGTGGGATTTGTCCTTCTCTAACCGACTACCTTGCTTAGAATTCTCTCTAGCTCCATCCTCTGTCGTTGTAAATGGCAGGATTTCACTCTTTTTAAATGTCTCTTTCTTAATATTCCGTTCCTAGTAACCTGAAAGACATTCAATATCCTTCTCAGTTTCCTGGCTAGTTGTGAACAACTTCAACTTCTCATGCCTGTTGAAGGTTGAGTTAATATTTGGAAAGTGATATGTGGGTTCCCTGCTAATGGCCGGGACTGAGTATCCTTCAGCTCACCTCCCGTGTCCTGACTCCCTGCACCTGTTTACAGAGTGTCAGCCACATGGGTGAAGGACATGGCACCTCCTCAGTAGATGAGAGGAAACAGATCACAAGTAGGAAGATTCTCTCCAGGTAGTGGAAAAGGTTGTGGCAACACTCCAGCAGCAAGAAAGGCATTTCCTTTCAACCATTCTGTAAGCTACCTAGATAGCCAACACCACACACAGCATTCAATACAAAGCATGCACTTACTTAGTACTTACTGGATGAATAAAAAGCATTAAATAGACAGCAATAGGAATGTGGAAATAATGTTAGACAACTGGGTTCACTGTATAAAATAAGTAAAATAGGATTATCTGATATTATTGGTTCATACTGACCCCATAAAATTCACCTGAATGCCTAAAAAAAAAAAAAAAAAAAAAACTCATTTATGGGATACCTGGGTGGCTCAGGTGGTTAAGAGTCCAACTTTTGATTTCGGCTCAGGTCATGGTCTCAGGGTGGTAGGATTGAGCTGAGTCGGGCCCCGTGCTCAGCACAGTCTGCTTCTCTCTCTCCCTCTGCTCCTCCCCCCGCCATTCCCTTAAATAAATAAATAAATAAAATCCTTAAAAAAAAAAAATTCTCCTTAACAGCATTATGTAGATAATTCCAAATTTGTTTTTCCCAATTTCTGAATCTTGCTAATTCCTCTTTTTGCTCAGGCTGCTGTTGTCTTAGGGCTGTAGGAAGTTACCACATAATCCATATTCATGAGGTCCAGATTTGAGAGACAACAAACTTATTTTCTTTTTCTTTTTCTTTTTTTTTTTAAGATTTTATTTATTTATTTGACAGATAGAGATCACAAGTAGGCAGGCAGAGAGAGAGAGGAGAAAGCAGGCTCCCTGCTGAGCAGAGCATGGGATGCGGGGCTTGATCCCAGGACCCTGGGAAGGTGACCTGAGCCAAAGGCAGAGGCTTTAACCCACTGAGCCACCGAGCACACCGAGGCACCCCCAATTAACTTATTTTCTGAAGGCAGAAGGTACAATTAGCCATGGACTTGGCCACAAAGACTAATGATCTTCTTATCTTCACAAAGTAACTAAAATTCAAATTTAGGGAATTAGCTGAGAATTTATAGGCAGAGACAAAGCAGTGGGAAACTGTAGGGCACTTCTCAGATGTACCATAAAAGGAAGAATTCCACTGGCACCACCTTAAATCATAATTGAGCAATTGCCTGTTTCTTATTAGGACTATTTGTCTATACTTCATTCATGATATGTTAATAGCATTAACAGTAACTACGGCCAACAGGGCAGTTAAAAAAATAAAACTCTACAGGAATTCTGAAAGTACTCACAATAAGAAAATTCTTGAGGTCTAGTAATAAATGATAATAAAATGTTTCCTCCAAGATCTGATTAAATCTTATACTATTGCTCTTCTCTAGGGAATTAGTAAGTACAAAATAATGTGCTAATTTCTATTCTGTAAGCAATATTTTTCTAGCATTACTCAGAATGTAACAGCTTCAATAGCTAGTCTTTTTTTTTTTTTTTTTTTTTAAAGATTTTATTTATTTATTTGACAGGCAGAGATCACAAGTAGGCAGAGAGGCAGGCAGAGAGAGAGGGGGAAGCAGGATCCCTGCTGAGCAGAGAGCCCGATGTGGGGCTCGATCCCAGGACCCTGGGATCATGACCTGAGCAGACCGCAGAGGCTTTAACCCACTGAGCCACCCAGGTGCCCCAATAGCTAGTCTTTTGATAGAGGATTCTGACATGGGAAAATCAGATATCTGCTCTTTCTGAATAAATGGTTTTTTCCTTAAATGAGTTTGTTCACTTCTATTTGTTTTGTGCAGCTATGACACCTACACTGCCTGCCTTTGTTCCTCTTATTTTAAATTTATGCATCTTATTTTCCCAACTAGACCTCCAACTCTTTACAAACAGAAATCACGTGTTCCCACGGTCTGATGTCACCCTCAACCTAGAATATGGTGCTGGATGCAAAGAGGACAATAAAAAAAAATGTTTTATTTGACTGGTTAGGTGGACTGCTAAGAAACATGCCATGCAGGGGGGCCTGGCTGGCTCAGTTAAGGGAATATGCAACTCTTGATCTTGGGGTCATGAGTTCGAGCCCCACATTAGGTGCAGAGATCACATAAAAATAAAATCTTAGGAGTGCCTGGGTGGCTCAGTTGGTTAATAGTCGGCCTTCAGCTCAGGTCATGATCCTAGAGTCCTGGGATTGAGCCCCACATCAGGCTCTCAGCTCGGCAGGGAGCCTGCTTCTCCTTCTATCTCTGCCTGCTGCTCTCCCTGCTTATGTTCTCCCCTACCCAGTCCCTGTCAAATAAATAAATATAATCTTTTAAAAACATCCTAAAAAACAAAATAAAAACATGCCATAGAATACATTCTTACAAATGTGGCTTTGCTTAAAGCCACCTCAAGTTCATTGGGACCCTTCACCATAAGATGATTTGTGGGGACTGCATGGAAGCATCTTCAAATACAAATCAGAACACTTTGCAAACGAGAAGATGTGTTGACATATACATATGCAGTGAAGAGATTATATGAGAATAGGATTAGATTATTTGCCTAAAATTATACCCAAAGTTAGGAGAAAACATAAATATTAATAGTAAATGCTAGAAGGTAATTCTATGGACAGTTAGGGTATTTTTTTTTTTAAGATCTTATTTATTTATTTGACAGAGACACAGTGAGAGAGGGAACACAAGCAGGGGAAGTGTGAGAGGAAGAAGCAGGCTTCCCACTTAGCAGTGAGCCTGATGCAGGGCTCAATCTCAGACCCTGGGATCATGATCTGAGCTGAAGGCAGATGCTTAATGACTGAGCTACCCACACGTCTCCACTTTGGATCAGTATTTATCAGAGTACCCTCCCTGTAAAGGCTCTGCCCCAGGACAAATCAATTTTGCCCAATACTGAGCAACATAAAGGATGAGAAGTTTTAGTCTCTTCCTGAAAGGAGTTCAACAGACAACTAGAAGTCTAGAGACTCCTGCAGGGGCACTATTAACTGTAACAGCAGCCGTGGTAATGACTGCTTGCTTTTACTAAGTGTTCTAAGCTCTGATGCCTCACTCAATCATCCTGACAACCTAGAAAGCAGGCAATGTCATCATTTTCATTCTACAGATGAGGAAATTGAACAAGGCAAAGTGTAGCAACTTGCCCAAGGTCAGAATCAAGGTCAAACCCAAACTAGTCTGGCTCTAAAGCCAAAAATAAGAATATAGATGTGACTTTTTTTTTTTTTTTTAAAGTGAAGGTGACACTTAAAACCAGAGGGAAATGATACAATTAAATTAAGAACATTAAAGGGCACCTGGATGGCTCAGTCAGTTGAGCCTTGGTTTTGGCTCAGGTCCCAATCTCATAGGTCCTGGAATCAAGCCTGGGCTTGATTGGGCTTGACTGGAAGCTTCCTTGCTTGGTGGGCAGTCAGTTTGAGAGTCTCTCCCTCTGCGCCACCCCCCCCCCCCACTCTTTCTCAAATAAATAAATCTTTAAAATAAATAAATAAATAGGAGCACCTGGGTAACTCAGTTGGTTAAGCATCTGCCTGTGGCTCAGGTCATGATCCCAGGGTCCTGGGATCGAGCCACATACCTGGCTCCCTGCTAAATGGGGAGCCTGCTTCTCCTTCTACCCCAGATTGTGCTCCTGCATTTGCTCTCTGTTAAATAAATAAAATCTTTGTTAAAATAAATAAACAAAATAAATACATAAATAGCATTAAGGCAGCTGGCTCCCATTGGGAAAATTATAAAGCTATCACCCTGCCTCATACCTTACACCAAGATACACATTTCAAAGTAAAAAAAAAAAAAAAAAAAAATTAAACTGTAAAATTGCCAGGACATACCTATTCATATAATCTTGGGAGTTAGAATGAATTGCTTAATATTCCACCAAAACAGAAGCACTGATTGATAACATTAACTATGTAAGAATCTAAAATCTCTGTACAACAAAAAAACACATTTACTTATAGTAAGCCCCAAAAGGGAGATAAACTGGTGATCACTAATAGGAAAAACGTTAAAAAGATGATAGTGTATTTGTACTCCAGAATCCCTCAAACTGGCTGAGATATTAACATCTAAAGGACAGTTGTGATAGAATGGAGAATTTTAAAAAGTGAGTTGCAAAACAATATGTTTTTGCTAGAGATTTCTGGCTTGCTAAAATGAAACACAAACAGAGACCAGACCTGAAAATTTCCTGAGCAAACACAACCAGTTAATCATACAAGCAAAACTTAATTGAGTTTATCTTGCGAGATAGGAGAGGCTAACTTGACCTGGGTCACTTCTTGCCTCTGAAAATCCTAAGCAAAACTAAGATTGTTCCTCCAAATTGACAGGCTGTAACCACTCACCAGTTCCTTTACTTTTAAGAAAATTCTAAGATTGTAACCAATTACTGCAACACTCCCAGCTTGCAAACTGGCTTTTTAGTGTGTGCACAATGAACTTTTACTAATTACTACTTCAGGGATTCATTGGTTTTATTTCCATTTTTTTCCCCTGAACTTCTGACAGGTTCAAAGCTATTGTAATCAAATGTACTAAAATACATACATTTACATACACAGGTTACCGCCATGGACATAGAGATATTTATAGTGTACTATAAATATATATATATATATATAATAAATATATATATAAATAAATAAATATAGTACACTATAAATATCCCCCTAAAAATAACACACAACGCTATTGGTTAACATTAGGAAGGAGAAAGGGAGGGTGAGAACAGAGAATGTTCTCTTTTCGCTTCCTTTTAATCTATACATTTTACTTTTTTTTTAAAGTATACATTACTTTGGTCATTGTGTTTATTTTTCTATTTTATTTATTTATTTTAGAGAGAGAGAGAGCACAAGAGGGGAGAGGGTCAGAGGGAGAAGCAGACCCCCTGCTAAGCAGGGAGCCTGATGCAGGGCTCCATCCCTGGCCTCTGGGATCATAGCCTGAGCCGAAGGCCGTTGCTTAACCAACTGAGCCACCCAGGTGCCCTACTTTGGTCATTTTAGAGAAAATAAATTTCAATCAGAGTGTATAAAAATTAAAAGGCAAAACTGGGAAAAATTATTGCAAAAAACACTAAAGATTTAGTATTCTTGATGTATTAAGTACTCATATGAATTGATAAGATTACAATTCCAATAGAAAAAAAGCAATCCACAGAAAAGAAAATGTCCAAGAAAACACAGTATTTCTTTACATTGTAATCAGAAAAATGCAACTTTACACAAGAAATCTTTTGGGGCGCCTGGGTGGCTCAGTGGGTTAAAGCCTCTGCCCTCAACTCAGGTCATGATGCCAAGGTCCTGGGATCGAGCCCCGCATCAGGCTCTTGGCTCAGCAGGGAGCCTGCTTCCTCCTCTCTCTCTGCCTGACTCTCTGCCTAGTTGTGATTTCTCTCTGTCAAATAAATAAAGAAGTATTTCAAGTATTTAGAAAAAAAAGAAATCTTTTTTCCCTATTATTATCAGTTTCAAGAAATTACACTATTAGTATCGAGAAGTGATTTTCATCCCTTTTCTGGAGGACAAACTAGTATGTGTCAAAAAATGTGACAGAGCAATTTTTCTTATAGAAATTTAGCTTGAAAAATAATTTAGATAAATACAACGGCTTAATCAGAAGGATGCTGAGCACACACCCTTTTATAACAGCAAAACCTTAAAAACAATGAAAATAGTCAAAGATAGAGAACTATTTATTTGTACAGTGATTTTTAAAGTTGTTTCAGAGAAAAAAATAAAATTATTTCAAAGAAACACAGCAAGGAAAGGAAAACAAAGAAAAGGTGATCTCACAAGTACTTTAAAGAAAAAGGGCCTGGGATGCCTGGCTGGTTCAGTGGGAGGAATATGTGACTCTTGATCTCAGGGTTAGGAGGTTGAGCCCCATGCTGGGTGCAGAGATTACTAAAAAAAAATAAATGGACTTAAGAAAAATAAAGAAAGAAAAGAAAAAGGGCCAGGATCTTTTTGATGACCAGCAGATTTTTTCATTGTAAGTTTTACTGAGTTCATTAAGACTCGCACACAGTGCTAAGGACCAAAGCAGACTAATCCTGTGAACTTTTACCCACTTTCCCCAAGTGTACTTCAAATACGGGCAAGGATAAATCCAGATTTCTCCAGTCTTCCTTGTACTCATTTATGTGTGTCTCTACAATCTTACCACATGTGTGGGTTCACCCATCCACAACCACAGTCAACAGAGACTGTTTCCATCATAAGGATCCCACATGCTGCCCTTCTTCCCACCCCAACCCCAAACCCTGACATCCACTAGTCTGTTTTCCCAATTTCTACAAATTTTGTCCCTTTAAAAACATTATGTAAATGAAACACAGTATGTAAACTTGAAATTCGCTCCCCCCAGCCTGCGTGCAGCTGAATTCCTTGGGAGATTCACCAATGCTGTCCTGTGTCTGGATAGTTCACTACCCTTAACGGCTGAGCAGTACTGCCTGGTACGGACACACCACAGTTTGCTTAACCGTCTCCCGATAACGAATATCTGAGCTGTCCAAGTTCTTTGCTGTTATAAATAAGCCTGCTACGAACATTCCCGTAAAGGTTTTTGCTCAAACGTAAGTTTTCGTTTCTCTCTGATAAATGTCCCAGGGCTCAACCGCTGGGTCATATGGTAAATCCCAATTTAGTTGTACAAGAAAGTGACAAACTCTTTCCCAGAGTAGCTGTGCTGTTTTACGTTCTCACCAGCAATGCAAGAGTGGTCCTGCGTCTCTGCCCTTTGCCAGCATTTGGTGGTGTTGATTTTTATCCTCACTATTTCTATAGGTATCATTATTAATTTGTATTTTCCTGGTGGCTAATGATGTGGGACACGTTTTCACATGCTTATCTGGATATCCTCTTTGGAGACCTGTCTCCCTGTGTCTTTTGCAATCATTTTTTATCTGAATGGTTTACTTTTTTACAGCTGAGTTTTGATAGTTCCTTACATACTGGAGACACTAGTCCTTTGTCAGATAACAGGTCGGCAAATACTTTCTCCGGGTATGTACCTTGTTTTTTCATCCATCTTATGTGGGCTTTCAGAGAGCAGAAGTTTTTAATTAGGATGAGGTCCAATTTATCAATTTTTTGGTTATCGTACATTTCACTGCAGTCATTGCCACTTGTTTTTTTTTAGAACTTGGGATTTCTTTGTTGAGCTTTTCTATTCTTTCATCTGTTTCAACAGAATTTGTAGCTGACTGTGGAAGTGCTTTTACGGTGATTTTTTTTTTCTTGTTTATTTATTTATTTATTTGACAGACAGAGATCACAAGTAGGCAGAGAGGCAGGCAGAGTGAGAGAGAGAGGGGGAAGCAGGCTCCCTGCTGAGCAGAGAGCCCGATGCGGGGCTAGATCCCAGGACCCTGGGATCATGACCCGAGCCGAAGGCAGAGGCTTCAACCCACTGAGCCACCCAGGTGCCCCACGGTGATTGCTTTAAAAGCTCAGCACTTTATTCCAATGTCTGCTTCATCTCGGTGTCGGTGTCTGTGACTTGACTCACTCAAGTTGTGACTTTTGCTTCTTGGTAGGACAAGTGATCTTGGTCCTATTTAAATCCTTTAACTTAGCATACAGCCATCCTGCTCAGGTTTAGCACACAGCTCATGGCCTCCTTTTATGGGCTGTGGTTCTAATGACAGTTTAATTTTCAGAGCCTCTGCTGTTTATCCTGGTCTCCTTGGTTTATCGGGTATGGCTGAGGCTCCCACAGGCCCCTGCCGGTACTGCCTGAGGGACTAGCCCAGACTTGGTGGGCTAGTTGGTCTCTCGATGGGGGGGGGGGGTGTGAATCTCAGACTCCTCTAAAAGCAGACTTTCCGGACGGGCTTTTTGTTGTAGTGGAATTTCCCTTTTCCAGTGCCCCCAGCTGCCCCAGTGAATGTAACAGGGTAGGGAGCAAGGGGGAGTCTCAAGCCCATGGAAACAAAGGGGTTTCTTGGGCAAGGTCAATGATTGTGTTAGCAGAATCCCCTTGCCTGTGCCCCCTGGCCACCTGGGTCTGGCTTAGCAGAGAAGTGGAGTTTCTGGCCCAGTGGAGGAGAGCGCTTTCTTTGGCCAGTGGTTTTTATGGGTTTTCTACAGATTCCTTCTCAGTGGGTGTTGGGCTCTCCTGGTGATGTGGGACGATCAACTGGTCAGTCCTGGGGAAAAATGAACATGCCTGGGCCCCTTCTTTTTGCTAGGTGGCAGGCTGAAAGGTACCAAGTTCTGGTCACCTTCTGTTGGGCAGGGGAGGATAGAAGACACCCTACTTCTGTGTTGTCCTTTCAGTCTGGGGCCCAGAACTAATTCATCTTCTTAGCATTGCTCAGTATTCTTCAGCTGCCTCCCTCTCTCCTGTGGTTTATAGTTCTGTTTAGCAGGAAGTAATGGGTATGCTATCTTGGGAGATTAGAAATCCCAAAAGATTTTTAAAATCTCATTACCCTTTAATGCTACTATAATTTCATCAAATAAGGCAAACTTAAACCCTTCGGTCTTATCTTTGTAGAAAAGCACAACTTTTCCTTGGCAAAGGCACAGAGAAAAACCAGATATTTTTTATGTTTGTATTCTAGCCTGCTGTCAATCAAGGAAGATAAATGAAAAGGGGTCCTCAAATTGCATAACGCAGGTACAGTAGCTAGACTTAACCTTGGTAGCCTGCAGACAAGTCAGCTTCTCATATTTCAACTGAGTAAAATACTCTCTAATAAGTTGGAGGTTTTATTTCTAGTAGGCACAAAAACTCCGTAAAGAATGAATTATAAAGGCCTAACAACACACAGGGTACCTTTAAATTCTTGTTCTTGGTAAGGCTCAGGAATATGCAAAAAGTAGTCACTAGAGGGCAGCAGACTCAAACACTGCCCCATAGCCCTCAATTGCCAGGCACCATCACCGGGTTCCAGAACCAGAGTAGCTGCTTAGGTTTTATTGGCTGAAATCATGGAATAGTATTTTAACCCATTCTCCCTCAAACTTGACTTCTAAAATGGCATTGGCCCATGGGTAACTGTCCCATCTTTTTAATTATACTGTGCCCAACATACCCTAATATTTTCTAGGAGTTCTTTATAGAAGAAAACCCCCGCATTATTGACTGAGTATGTTGTGAAGAAATGGGGCTAAATCTCTTGGCTTGTTTGTTTGCTTTTAGAATTTACTTAAATTTCCCCCTCAACTGCCTTATTTTGTGAGCAGGAAAAAATTCACAATTCTATAAAATGTGATGACAGTTTTCTTGGGGTGCCTGGCAGACCATGTGGATCTTGATCTTGGGGTCATGAGTTCAAGTCCCATGTTGGGTGTTGAGATTACTTAAATAAACTTAAAAAAAAAAAAAAAGAAAAACAAGTTTTAAAAAGCTGTCTTTAGAGGGTGCCTTGCAAGGTGTTCTGCCTGCAGCTTCCTGGTGTTCCCAAGGCCAAAAAACAAAAACAAAAACCCCAGCTGTAAGTCATTGCCAAGTTCAAAGGATTCAGCAAACTATGGCAAAGCAGAGCCACCAGAAACAGACGCCTGATTTCCATGACAAATATGGTAATGCTGTATCAGCCCCGGGAGCCACTTTGTGTGTTGCTGGGTGGACATACTCAGCAACATAAACTGGAATAGAATGGAATAGAATGGCACCTGTCCCCTGTAGGCAGAGGTACCCAAAGGAAGGGCAAGATTAGTAATTATCCCAGCTGGTGTAATACTGAACTGTTTCAAAACCAACTCATAATTGAGGTCAAGTAAAAGCACTGTGCACCCATTAAAATATGGCACGATTGAAGAAATAAAGTACATGTAAAACCTTCAAAAAATTAAAATAAAATAAATAAAAAGCAGTTGTTAGGGATATCCTTAAAGCCATAGTCTCACGCACTATAATTAGAGAAATATTTACTGTAAAAATAAATTAAGAAACAATTCTGCTTGGAACATACTTTCTTCGCCGTAGAGAAATGGAGTGATAATTTTCTGCTCTCAGGAGCAGTCTACCTCCTCACAGATTCTCATTTCTCTGTGGTATTCTCATCAAGAGAAAAAGCTAAGGGCTTTTGAGGGGTCAAGATGGGTTAGTCTGAAGACTTTCCAAATGAGAGTTAAGCAAACCTGCAGCGATTAGATTAAGAGTACGTACTATTTAACTTAGAAGCTTTCTCATCCCAGAGTACACATAAGATTACTCACAACTTAAGTTTGATGACAAGGCTCTAATCTGGTGATCAAGGGACTGTAATACTTTATATCTATTTTCATACCTTATCAAATTCCACGTATATATGCTTTCCATTGACTCATTCAACCAGCCTTTACGGAGCACCTGCTATGTGCCAGGCACTATACACACTTATTCTCTGCTCACACGTCAGGGTCTAGGTTTAAAAGGCAACAACTGCAGGCACTGTGTGATGAGACAGGCAGAGAACAAAACGTGACTCCCAAAAGGCAAGCAGGGGCGACCCAGGACTGGATAAAGCATTTACCCTGAAAAAGTATGTTCCAATAAGCTGGGTTTTTGTCACTTCAAGCATGTTAGCAAAACCCCGCTCTACGAAAAACTCCAGGGAGCCTGGAGGTAAATAAAGGGCAGCCACTCAGCAAACAGCATGATTTATAACTTCAAAGGGCAGAGGGCCAAGTTTAAGAATAGTTCCCAGGCCAGATGAGAAGATTTCTTCCGGACAGAAGAGTTATCAAGGGTTGTATTCATTCCAGCAAATGGAGTGAGAAGACTCGGTTTCTTCCCATGGTTTGTAAAGATTTTATTTATTTGAGAGGGAGAGAAGGGAGTGTATGTGAACTTGAGCAGGTGGAGCAGCAGAGGGAGAAGGAGAAGCAGGCTCCCCGCTGAGCAGGGAGCCCAATGTGGGGCTCGATCCCAGGACCGTGGGATCACGACCTGAGCCGAAGGCAGACACAACCCACTGAGCCACCCAGGAGCCCCTCTTCCCTGGTTTTAACATGAGAAGCTGGATCCTACCTGGTGTTGAGAAATTTAACTGAGAAGGCAACGCCTTCTCTCCAATTAGTCTGCGGGTGGCCAGAGCTTCTTTGACAATGGGAAGAAGAGAGGTTGAAAGGCGAGCTCGGGGAGCAATGGACAGGACGCTGGTCAAAATGAGCTAGAGTCCTGGTCACCCCTGGGACGGGGCTGATACTAAAGATATATTCCGGGTTAGCAGGGTTAGCGGGAAAAAGCTAGTAGAGACTGAAGGAGAAACACTTAAGAGGAGAAATATTTCAGACTTACTAGTTAGCACTTACTCATACCTGAATGTTTTGCATTTCCTTAAAATTCTGCCTTTGAAGTCAGCCTGACCCAGGTTTGAGTCTCAGCTTTCCACTATTCTTTGGGTAGCATATCAATATGTAACCTCTATAAGCCTACTTCCTCCTGGGTAACACGGAGATCACGATAATACTTGTGTCTCGGGGGTGGGTATAAGAATCAGAACAAACGGTGCAGGGAACATGAATAGCACGGCACCTCGAATGTACGTGTACAATAATTGATAAACTATTAATCTCTTCTCTGCTGCATAGTCTCCTCTGTCCTACAAATATATACGAGCGAGTGGTACTTATGAAGGTGTACACATTTGATTATTTCAATCAAGTCATTTTCTCATCTTTTAAGAAGACACAGGGCACCTGGGTAGCTCAGCTGTTAAGTGTCTGCCTTCGGCTCAGGTCAGGATCCCAGAGTCCTGGGATCGAGTCCCGAATCAGGCTCCCTGCTCATCAGGGAGTTTGCTTTTCCCTCTCCTTCTGCCCCATGCCCCTGCTCATGCTCTCTTGTTCTCTCTCTCTCAAATAAAAAAGTAAAATCCTTAAAAAAAAAAACAAAAAAGAAGAAGAAGAAGACACAGCTGAGTGATAAGTCATGAGTGAATGCTCGCTTGCAGAAGCCTTGAGGAGGGAGAGCTATCTGGTCAGACCCTTTGCACCTGAACTTCACAGATAAATGCCTGTAGGTGTGGCTCTCCACCAGAACACAGCCCGTCTTTCAAATCAGTTGGGATTTCTTTTTAAAACTCTAAGTGCAGGCAAAGTACACAGAAGTAAACAAGTCTCTTCTCCCATAGCAGGCGTCTTTGAAACTCAAAAGCCAGGAGCAAGGAGAGATGTCGTAGTTGGCAAATAGCATTCTTGAGCCTTTGAAAATGAATCTCCTCTTCAACTAGTACTTCGAATGACTATTTAAGGTTATCTACAATTTAGCAGTCTAAGATAGAGAACTCTATTCTTCTGCTTTAGAAAAGGGATGGAAAAGTCATAGTCAGACATGATCTGTACAGAGGTCACCGAGGAAATACAGGAGCTTTGTGACCTCGGGTGATGTGCCCCATGATCCTGGGGCTCAACTGCCTCTTGCAGAAAATGACACACCCAGGTGAGCTGGGGGCTTTTCAAACCCTTTTTGGCCCTGACATCCTTTCTTCCAACAACTGTTCATCCGGAAGCCAATAACACATGTAAGTTGACATGGAGAGCAAGAATGGAGAAGCCAGGGCCCCCACAAGTTCAACCCTGACCTGACAGTTCCTGACGGGTTGCCGGGAGCACAGTCTGAAAACCGCTGGCGCAGAAGTTGTAAGAACATTCTCAGACTTTGTGGACCTTCATCATCTGCACGTATGGTTTATCCTTCGCCACTTGGGCCACACAATCAGGACAACTGCTGCCTTCCAACAGCAGCAAGCAAAGAGTTCAAAACCCTGTTCTGGATCTGAAAATGAAGGCTGAGTGGCTGAACCTATAGACCTCAACCTAGGGAATTCTGCTATGCTAGACACTCAAACTTTCCAAGTAAAATTCATCAGCTGGGCACAGGACAGTGAGCACCAGATTTTGTTCTACGATTTCGCAGAGAATTAGTTCACCAGTCTCCTTCCTTCCCTTCCTCCCCATATCTTGGGTCCAGCATAGAGGGCACTGGGTCATTAGCTGCTAGGCTGGGTATCACTGAAAGCACTACGAGGAAAATGTCTTGATTGTTACTTACGTGTCTAAAATACATCCTGACTCCTACTATATAAAATGACGACACTGCATTCAGAATTCTATAATTATTATATAAATTCTATTTCGAGATTTTAGATTTAAGAGCTTAAAATTTCTTATGGAAACAAAATTTTCCAGAATTACAAATAGGTATCATATGACTCATAGAAAGGAAAAAAGATATAATTATCTAGTCTTTTTTTTTTTTTTAAAGATTTTATTTATTTATTTGTCAGAGAGAAGGAGCGGAGAGCACAAGCAGGGGGAGCGAAGACAGAGGGGGAAGCAGGCTCCCTGTTGAGCAAGAGGCCCCATGTGGGGCTTGATCCCAGCATCCTGGGATTATGACCTGAGCCGAAGGCAGATGCTTAACTGACTGAGCCACCAAAACGTCCCTTATATTTATCTACTCCTAAATAGCAAATTCCTTGGACGAAATGCCTAAATATACAGGTTACAAAATGGCCTTTGAAGATTGTGATGTTGACAGATTCCAAAACAACAACAAACCGCTATTTAACTTTAGACATTGAGCTAGGACGGTCAGCGAGGGCTTTTAATCATCAAAGACTTATTGTGTTTAACATTCAATTTGCTGTATACATTCAGCCAATTTCTCAACATACGCTCTTAGAAGTTAAAGTTTGAGGAAATGGCTCAAAAAGAAAGATTTCCGACTTCCATACGGCAATGTGGAAGCGAAACCTTCAGAGGAGTTCTTTGTCCTGATGAGAACGCACCTGGGGTGCTCTGGGGGACAAAGGTCGCAGAGGCCCCTGATGAGATCAGCAACACGAACTCAGAACTCCGCAGAAGTTTCTCAAATGACAGAGTAGTACACACAGGCCTTCACAGACTCCAGGAAACCTTGGTGACTTTGCTTTTGAGGGGTTTATCCACGACCACTGACCACCTCCCTTCTGACCACCTTCCATTCTCCTACTCTAGGCTCTACTCAAGCCCAGTAACAAAAGGGAAAGGGAACAAGCATCTAAGAGCACATCTAAGCGCATCAGTAAGTGTGTACTGCGGATAACTGATGGGCTCCACTCAGCAGTTTCTGGAGTGGCCTGGAGTTGACTGGGGTGGAAGGAGTGCATGCCAAGGACCAGAACAACGTAGCAGAGGCATTCGGGCCTGACTCTGCATAAAAACCAGCCTGACAGGAGCGGCAGGTCCATGTTAATGAGTAGTTAGACACCCACCAGCAGGGGCCTGTATTATTCAGCGGGCATATGCACCTGCATGTTGCCTGGTTGCCTTGCCAGTTTTTAAGATATTGCAACGCTGCTGAATTGGTCGTCGGATATTGTGAACAAACGCCCCAGACATGAGATCACACAGAGTTGTGAGAATGAGGCACAGGAGCTTTGACTGGCATTGGAAGGAAAGTGGAGGTGTACAATGATATCCCCAAGGGACTTCAACAGAGGAATGTGACAGAAAGCCGGTTTCAGGGAGACCTATTTGGCAAGTGGGGCCTTCCGCCGGATCTCACCAGGAAGGGCAGAGGGCGGGAGTTTTGTACTGCTGCGCCTGGCTTAGGTGACAAGTTGTTTGTTCTACCATCACTTTATAAGGAGTGGCCAGACAACCCTTGCCTAAGACACCAGTTTAAGACAAATGAGCTGTGTTTATGTGGACAGACACAGCCCAGCCTCACCCGCGTTAGGATACCCAGACTGAAATGACCAAAGCTTTCAGGTTTTTCTGACTAATACTGTCAGATGCTTATCAACCCATTAGTTTCCTAGAAAGTGCTCTTAAGTCTCCTGTCCCTTGCTACTCATATCCTCCCCGAGGGCATGAATGGTGACATGACAGTTGGGCACACAAGATAAGGGCAGAGAAGTATCCATTAGGGGGGCGCCTGGGTGGCTCGCTAGGATAAGCATCCGACTCTTGATTTTGGCTCAGGTCATGATCTCAGGGTTGCAGGATTGAGCCCTGTGTTGGGCTCCATGCTCAGCGGGGAGTCCACTTAAGATTCTCTTTCTCCGCCCCTGCCCCCACTCACATGTGCCCACTTACATATGTGCGCGAACACGTGCTCTCTCTCTCAAATAAATAAATCTTTAAAAACGTTTATCCGTAAGGTTTAGCTCCTGGGGAAGATCATTGGCATCCGAGCCAGGGCAGGCCTCGTCTAGTGAGTGGTGGGGATAGAGGACATGTGCCCAGGAATGAGGAATGATTGTAAGAGGAAGCAGAGTGGCATACAGGCAACTTGTTCAGAAAGCTTCGCTGGGAAGAGCAGGTGAGTGACGGGCCGAAGGCAGAGGTGGCTGTGTGGTGAAATGGGGGACCCTTGGCAAAAGTGAGGCTTCAGCCTGGGTCCATATCCTTTCAAGCTGGCTTTTCCAGTTGCCCCTGCCGTCTCTTTAAACTGAGGCCACTCGTCCCTCGCCTGCTCTTCTTGCAGGGCTTACAGCTGTGATGCTGACTCCAGCCTTGAAGCGAGGACCTTGCCACTCATGGATAAGCCGTCTGCACACTGCCTGCCACCTGCCGGGAGTTGTGGGGACTCTCTGTATTACTCTGTGCAGGGCTGTGCTCGGCCACCAGTGGACTATTCGATGCCGCCATTGTGAACCCCAGCCCCCTTGCCAACTGTGTGTCTGAATTTGGACTGTAGGTTTTAACAACTGAGCTACTTTGACTGAATCTTAATGGTCAGCTCCTAGCTCCTATTTCACCCGGTAGCCAGGGAAGCCAGGTCCTGGCGTTACCCTCAGATCCCCGTTCCACTGTAAGCAACCTACCATACTCTACCAGTTCTGGAGATGGTCAACCATACAGTAAGCCAAACACAAGCCACATGTTGGCTAACAGTGAACGAGTCCTAGGGTGGGTACAGCCCAGTGGTGACTGTCAGCCGGAAACCTTTGACTGTATTCACCAATCTCTGGAAGATCAATCTCCTTACAACACAAAACAGCAAACAAGAAAACCAGGAATGTAAGTTGGCTTGGGAGTGAGGTATGTTAAGAATCTGAAATAGGACAGTAGCCATCAGAGTACCAATAGAGACCGATGTCAAGGTGGGCTGTCTCTCTGAGCCAACGACAGACCCAGAGTTGTCAGAACTAGATGAAAAGGTGGGCAAAATCTTCTGGAGGGCTATGGGGAGGGAACCTGTAATTACAACTACCCATGAACACAGTGAAAGAAAGGGAAGTGGATCCTACCAGTGAAGGGAAGGGAAGTGGATCCTACTTATAGATAGAAAATCAAAACTCGGGGTGCCTGGGTCGCTCAGTGGGTTAAGCCTCTGCCCTCAGCTCAGGTCATGATCTCAGGGTCCTGGGATCGAGTCCCACTTAGGACTCTGCTCGGCAGGGAGCCTGCCCTCTCTTTGCTTGCCTCTCTGCCTACTTGTGATCTCTCTCTGTGTCAAATAAATAAAATAAAAATCTTAAAAAAAAAATAGAAAATCAAAACCCAAGACCCTGGATGGTTTTGAGAAACTGGAGGCAGAAGATGGTGAGTGCAGAGCAAACAGTGAGGACAGCAGCTTCCCCCAGAGTTCAGGACTGCATTTTAGAAACATCAGAAAGACAGAGCCTCCAGATCTCTCTTCTACCTGTCCCTGATTCCGGAAATTAAACCATTCCTTTTGGGCTAGGTCTTTTTCAACAAAGACCTTCCTGAAAAAATTAACACTTGAAGCTACAGCTAGTCATTTGTCTTTTGTCTAAGTTTTCAGATTGTTTTTTGGGTGGTTTTGACAGGTGACATGAAGGCCCCAGGCATCCAGGGATGGGCAGAAGTCAAAGCAGGGAGGAAAGAAATGAGAGCTGGGACCCCCAAGGGGAAAGGCCCACAGTGACTCACTTGGGTGCAAGGCGCACATTATAAGCCTTTTGGGTTCCATCTTGAGAGAAGTGTCCCCGGATTTACTGCACCTGAGTTGATAACTTACTTTGCATACACCGATGGCTGACAGTTTGGCTATGTCTCCATCAGTAACACAATCTGACTTTTCTTCTGGGAGCCAGAGGCAATCTGACAATCTCCTCCAACACTGATTGTGCTAGGGGCTAAAGACAGGCTTCATCTAATTCAGTGCCGCCTATGACTCCCACTCCTGATCCATGGAATGTTCCAAAGTCACTCATAACCCACTTTAAGCTATACATGTGGGAAGCAGAGAGGGGAACAGAGTTTTATGTTAGGATCAAGTTCAGCTCCGAATCCATACAGATATATCTCTTACACTTCCTCATTCCTTCCTCATACAAGCACTTACTGAGTGCGTGCTATCCTGGAGTTTATATCCCAGGGTGGGGAGACAAAGAAATTAACGGTCCTCCCTGGGGTGCCCAGTGGCCCTTGTGCTATGGAGAAGAATAAAGCCAGGGAAGAGGAGGACAGAGGAACCTCATCAGGATGGAGGGGGCTGGCTCTTAGATGCGGGAGGTAAGGGCCTCCGCGAAGGGCGAGCGCACCCTTAGTGTGGTGGAGGCCCAGCCCGGGGAGGGCAAGGAGATAGGTAGGAGGTGAGGTTAGAGAGGCGGCAGGCCCAGGACCCAGAGGGCAGGGGTACCAGTTAAGGATTTGGGCTTTTGCTCTGAGACAGAGAAGCCATGGGAGCTTTGCACCAAGGACTAACACAATCTGATTTGTGTTTGAAAAGGATCTTCTGGTGGCTGTGTTGAGAAGAAACTGTAGGAGGACAAGGGTGATATGGAAAGATATTTAGGAGATGTAACAATAAACCAGAAGACAGACAAGAGTGGCTCAGACCAGGGTGGTGGCTGTGGAGATGGCAAAACTCTTTAGATTCCAGATTCATTCGGTGGAGCCAACAGTGAGGGACCAGATGTGAGAGAGGTTGAGAAAGCTTCCTGGGTTTGGGCCTAAGTGAACAGAAAGATAAAAGTGCTTTTCCAAGATGAGAAAGCCTCAGAGAACAGGTGTGTGTATAGTAGGGGGAAGGAACAGGGGAGGGCGAGAGGAATCAGCAATCTGGTTTAGGATGCAGCGAATTTAAGAAGTCTAACAGGAGTCTAAATGATGATGTCAAGTACACAGACAAGTCCCATCATCAGTAAGTGACAGAGCTTTGAGTCCAGGTCCATGGACCTCCAGGTCAGGTTCAGGCAATGAATGGGGAAGACAAGGGCTCTGCAACCAGAGATGGTCGGTCACTGACGATGTCAAGGAATCATCATTAAGTTCAAATAATAGACTTTTTGGCAATTTGGCCAGGGACACTCGTAGAAAAGTTGTTCCCCGAATGTGGAGTATAGTTCGTACAAGGAATACAAAAGCCCCTGTTACTTTCACAGGCCCACCTCTAACAGGCCCCTATTACCACGTTCTGAAGTTTTAAAAGAACCAAACAAAAAGCAATTCCACCCCTCTCCCTGTTGAGCCTCAGAATGCAGCTGGACGGAGATTAGAAAAGGACTCAGACTAAAAAGGCCTCCAGGAAACAGCTCTGTGTCCTGGTTACACCAGGGAGCTTTGTCTTTTGAAGTTTCTCCCCACAGTCCTGCTTAGATAAGATGTTTTCTACCCCAGACAATGGACCATTCCTCACAGAGGTGCTACTGGAAGGGAGAGAAACAAACACAAGCCCATAAGTATTGTGTTTGTGTGTGTGTGTGTGTGTGTGTGTGTGTATGTGTGTGTGTGTGTGTGTGTGTGTGTCAGTGTTAGCTGGTTTTAAGCTCTGCATCTTACCTGAATCCACATCAGAAGAGCAAGGAAGAGAAAGGGTTTCCACAGAGCTCAGTGCGTCGCTGTCTGCCTCCTGGTGGGGTCTCTGCAGAGCATAATCTTTTATGTCGTTGATGGACGCCAAGTCCAAAGCGTTGCTCTCCTCTGACTGGCTTCCTGGAGCGGTTTCCTGGGTCGCCATAGTCCTGCCATGGAAAAAACAACTCAATACAAAAGTCACTGTGAAAGAGGAGCCTCCATTTCGGCCACAGCTCGAAGGACGAAAGTCCCAGAATACCTTATGTTCCCGTTAGTAATAGTTTTCCTTGTCCCTACTTTAGACTCACTATTTGTTGACCATGTTTCTTCCTCAGGAGAAACAGATACTCTCAGCCCAGAAAGAGCCCATTAATAACTTTAGCTGGAGGGGCACCCAGGTGGCTCGGTCGGGTAATTGCTCAACTCTCAGGGTTTCAGCTCAGGTGGTGATTCAGGGTCGTGAGGTCGAGCCCCACGTCAGGCTCTGCGTTCAATGTGGAGTCTGCTGGAGACTCTTTCTCCTTCACCACCTGCCCCCTCGCTCATGCTCTCTCTCTAAAATAAATAAGTACATCTTTAAAAAAATAATAATAATTTGAAATGGAGAATAAGCTGCATGTCTGATAAGGATGAAACACCATGTAGCAATATAATCCAAGGACTACAAGAATATTTACCGAGACAAAAAACTGTTCCTGAGGGTGACTGGGTGGCTCAGTTGGTGGTTCAGCTCAGGTCACGATCCTGAGTTCTCAGATCGACTCCCGCATCAGGTTCCCTGCTGAGTGCGGAGTCTGCTTCTCCTTCTGACCCTCCCCCTTCATTCTCTCTCTCCTGCTCTCATTCTCTCTCTCAAATAAATAAACTCTGGGGAAAAAAAAAAAGGAAGAAACTGTTCATGATATTTTACTTTGAAAAAAGATTTCTAAACAAAAGGGAGGATTCAATCCAGATTTTATAAAATACAGTATCATGTGTGGGGTGTTGGCCTGTGTGCGTGTGTGTATGAGTGAGAAATTTATAGATCCTTAGCTAATAAAAGCATCTGAAAGGGTATATCCCAAATTAAGTTTAATGGTAATTAATTCAGTAGTTTAATTTCTGAACAATAAGATTACAGATAATTTGTATTTTTATCTGTGGCCTACTCAAACATACATTCTGTCACTTACTTCACATGCCAGGCCCTAGGTATACAAAGGTGACTGTAACAGACCCTTCCTTCAAGCTGCCCACAGCTTGGGATGATCCAAATACAGAGACCTACCAGGTCAACACAAGGACAAGACAGAGAAGAATCCAGAAAAGGACATTAAGCTTTCTGGACAAGGTTATCCCCAAGCAAGTAGTAGGCCTGACCATGGCGGCAGACAGCATAAACACCAATAGAACCAGCTTGGGCAACCGCAGTGGCATGGGGTGTTGGGACTTTAAAGTCAGAGTCAAAGAAGAGTTGTGCATGGGTAACTGGGGAGGGACAAGCCCTGTGGTTTCAGCTGGATAACCATGGGGCCCTCTCCTGTTCCTATGCCAGCTCTGGGAAGGACAGCAACATGGAAACACAAACTCTCCAGCAATGCTCTAGAGACCACAAAGGTGGCTTATTGGGCTCATGATTTGCACATTCCTTGTTAAAAATCAGGTGTTCCTAAAAAAAATAAAATAAGAGCATCTGGGTGGGTCACTTGGTTATGTGTCTGCCTTCAGCTTAGGTCATGATCCCAGGGTCCTGGGATCAAGTCCTGCATCAGGCTCCCTGCCCTTTGCCCCTCCCCTAACGCTCCTGCACTCGCTGGCTCTCTCTCTTGCAAATATACACAAAATCTCTAAAAAACAAACAAACAAAAGCCTTAAAAAATAAAATAAAATAAGGGGTCCTCCTCTGCCAGTCTCTGCCTCATAAATTGTTGTCACTGATAAATCATATTATAGCCACCAGCACACATCATGACTGCCATGGGTGGCCATGCGCCATGCAGAGGGCCTGCATGGTCAGATGTGCAGATCTGGCAGCTGGATAGGAGATGCATTTGCAGGGTTTCAGCCCAGTGGCTGGCCATCTCAGAAGCAAAAGGAATTCCTTCACCTGCCGTGGTCCCAGTGAACGAGGAGGAACATGTGACCCAGAGCAGAGCAATCAGGAGCAGGGGACAGAGTAAATAACCGATTTAGGAACTAAAATGAGAGCAGAACGTAATAACTGAATGGATAACGAGGTTAAAGTGAAACTGAGAGTCAACAAGGAGTGGTAGTTTCAATGACAGGGTGATTATATGAATGGAGTTGAGAAGACTACAGGAGAAATGGCTTCGGGAGGAGACAGTATTCCAAATTATGGAATATGGTGCAGCTCTTAAAATGACAGTTGGGACTGGAAAGAGGGGGTGCCTGGGTGGCTCAGTCAGTTAAGCGTCTGCCCTCAGCTCACGTCATGGTCCCAGGGGCCTGGGATCCAGCCCTGTGTCGGGCTCCTTGCTCAGCAGAAAGCCTGCTTCTCCCTTTCCCATTCTCTCTGCTTCTCCCTCTGTCAAATAAATAAATAAATAATCTTTAAAAAAAAAAAAAAAAAAGGAAATGTCTCAAAGACATATGTTTGAGTGAAACAAGCAATTTCAGAATAAGTACACTAGTAAGAGTAGGTAACATTTATCCAATGTGTATTGGATACCCAGTCTTGTGCTAAGAGCTTTATCTAGAACAGCCCTAACGAAGCAGGTAATTCTGTACTGCCCTTATTTAGAGTTAAGAGTCAGACACAGAGAGAAGTAGAGTTAACTTGCCCAAGAAATTCATCCAGAAAATATCAAGCCAGGATGAACCCAGCTCCAAGACCCCCCAGCCTCCTGCGTCTCTGCTCAGCTCAAAGTACCACCTGATCAGGCAAAGACAGAGGTGTATAAAAACAAATCAGCAGAGAGGCCTGGCAAGATTCTTCTTGTTTGAGGACACCCAGTCACATGTTGTTGTGGACATTCGCTCAGGCAGAGAGCAAGCCAAGATAGCAGCTGATTGCTTCTGAAAGAAGCAGAGGGATCAAGGTTCCCAAAGAAGCAAGAACATTGTGTCTTTTCACACGTTATATTAGTCAACCACGCCTGAAGTTTTCAGCAAACACCTCTGCCACAGGCATCTGTGTCTCCTCCTTCGCCCCTCATGTTACCAAACACTGTTCTGGAAGCTCCTGGAAGGGAAAAAAACGGGTCAGTGAAGGACAGCAGTATAACCTGCCTGCCTGAAGAGGAGCCTTGAAATTGCCCATCAAGCAAGAGTGCCATTACTGATACAAACAAAAGGAATCCTTCCTGAAAACAAACAGCACATTGATGGGACACCTATCTTTTCTTTTAGAATCACCTGTATTAAATGTCAAATACGTTCCAAACTGGGCATTCGAATGAAAACTGAAAAAAGAAAAAAGCAAGCCTACTGAAAGACAGAATCCTGTTTCTTACAAAGTCAGAACTTGTGACTGTGAAACATCTGGAACTCTGAGTTTGCACAGAATGAAGCAAGTATGAGGGACACATGAGACCCTCTCTGTTGCCTGCAATCACAAGTAGAATGCAATGATTATCTTTTTTAAAAATATTTATCTATTCGAGAGAGAGAAAGCACAAGCGGGGGAGGCGGGCAGAGGGAGAAGCAGGCTCCCCACTGAGCAGGGAACCCAATGCAGGGCTTGGGATCCCAAGCCCTGGGATCATGACCTGAGAGGAAGGCAGACACTCAACCGACTGAACCCCTCAGGCGCCCCACAATGATTATCTTTGTCCTAAAATTTTAATAGGTGGCTCCACTTCCTTCTCCAGAAGAGGTTATTTTCCTCTCTTAAAAGCACTTTATAGTTACACAATGTGAGCATTCTTTCCCAATACCGGAGAGGCACAGACACAAGAAGTCTCTGTACATCAAAACCAGCTTGGGGGCGCCTGGGTGGCTCAGTGGGTTAAGCCGCTGCCTTCGGCTCAGGGCATGATCTCAGGGTCCTGGGATTGAGTCCCACATTGGGCTCTCTGCTCAGCAGGGAGCCTGCTTCCCTTCCTCTCTCTCTGCCTGCCTCTCCGTCTACTTGTGATTTCTCTCTGTCAAATAAATAAATAAAATCTTAAAAAAAAAAAATTTAAAACCAGCTTGCAGAGCAAAGACGGCCATCTTCCATGACTATGCATTCTTCAGACCTACGAGTCCAAGTCAGCCAGGGTTCCCATATAAAAAGCTGTTTAATTTCATTTCTTATTTCAATCAGGGCTCTTCCCTCCCAACATTTTACATGAGAATTTTCAAACGTGAAGTGGAATTATCCAACAAATATCCCTAAAGCTGTTCAGAGTTCACAGTCAACATTCTGCTGTGATTTTCCTTATCACAGAACTGTCCATCTACCCAACTCTCTATTCATCCAGTGGGTTCATCTTTGTATAAATATTTCCATTTAAATGTAATGAAAGCTTCTGAGTTAGGGTATGATACAATCAATTTGCATTTCCACATGCTCACACTGTTAGCGAAGTGAAGCACGAGTCGGAGGAGGGTCAAAGCGAAGCAGGGAACACAGCCAGGAAGCTCTGCAGAAAGGTGCAGAAATGCACAGGGTGTCTGGAGTGACAGACTCACGTTTGAACCCCCGCTGTCACTTTTTAGCTGTGTCACCTTGAGCAGGTCATCTCACCTTCATCTCTAACAATGGCCTGGGGTGCCTGCGTGGCTCATTCGGTTAAACATCTGACTCTTGACTTCAGCTCAGGTCATGATCTCAGGGTCTTGAGATCAAGCTCCGTGTTGGGCTCTGTGCTGGCTGTGGAGCCTGCTTAAGATTCTCTCTCTCTTTCTCCTCCATTCCCTTCACTTACACATACCCATGTGCAGTCTCTTGAAGAAAGAAAGAAAGAAAGAAAGAAAAAAAGAAAGAAAGAAAGAAAGAAAGAAAGAAAGAAAGAAAGAAAGAAAGAAAGAAAAAAAGAAAGAATCTTTTTAAAAAAATTACTTGGGGTGCCTGGGTGACTCATTTGTTAAGCCTCCGCCTTTGGCTCAGGTCATGATTCCGGGGTCCTGGGACTGAGCCCCATATCAGGCTCTCTGCTTGACAGGAAGCCTGCTTCTCCCTCTCCCACTCCCTCTGCTTGTGTTCCCTCTCTCAGTGTGTCTCTTTCTGTCAAATAAATGAATAAAATCTGTAAAAAATTTAAATTAAATTTAAAAAAATGACTTGATGACTAAGCTCATTACCTCATGTGGTTGTCATAGTTACATGAAATGGATGCACATAAAATACCTCGTAAAGAATGCCTGTTCAATAATGTCTAGCTCCAATAAGTGAAACTGTAAAAATTAAAAGACAATTTATAGGCTCCTATCTTCCCAGCCTACCTCCCATCCATTTACCCTTCTAGTTCCCATTCAGAGCCATCTTGCTTCTTTCATCCTTGTCCAGTATCTTCTATGGTCCATTATCTTCTTAGTACCCTAAACTTCCCTTCCCCTAACCATTCTATCCTTTAATCACATTCCTTTGGCAAAACTCCAGCCTGTCTACCCACTCAACTTATCTACCCACTTTCCAGTGCTAGGACAAGCTGGCTCACCCAAAATAAATGAGCATCAGCCTGAAATGGGCTGTCTGGCCACATGAATCTCGAGATCCTCATCCCATAACTCCCTCTTCCCCTCTCCTTGAGTCTCATGTTTTCTCCAACCCTCTTCAATTCAGACCTTTCCCACCTCTCACACACCTCCCTGCTCTTTTCAGTAGATCTGCTCACTTCCTCATTGACAAAGGAAACAGAATCCAGCAGAGAGGAACTTCTTCCACTCCCCTATCAAACAGAACAAAGATCCCACATCTGCCTACTGCTTCACCTTTCTTCACAACAGAGAGCCATCCCTCCCGTGGCAGTCTGACACCTCCACCTGTACCTTAAATCCCACTCTCTGGACCCTTCAACAAGCCTTCAGTGATCACAACTCCTTCTCTCACTTCTCTTCCACTGGACCCTCCCTTGGATATTTCAACATGCCCATATCACTCCCGTTTTCAACAAAACCCAGTATGTAAGACAATGTCCTTGTTCTTTGGAAATGCCACCCAAATATTCATTGGTAGGGGGACTTAATGTGAGCAAAATACTCTCAAATAGTTCTGTGTGTGTGTGTGTGTATGTATGTATGTATGATAGAGAATGATAAATTAAATGGATGGGGCAAGTGTAGACAATAGGTGAATCAGGAAAAGGTTATTTGGGAGTTCTTTGTACTAGTCTTGCAAGTTTTTGAAGGTATAAAATCATATCAACATCATGATGGGAATGTAAGCTGGTACAGCCACTCTGGAAAACAGTATGGAAGTTCCTCAGAAGGTTGAAAATAGAGCTACCCTACAATCTAGCAATTGCACTACTGGGTATTTACCCCAAAGATACAAGTGTAGTGATCCAAAGGGACAACTGTATCCCAATGTTCACAGAAGCAATGTCCACAACAGCCAAACTATGGGAAGAGTCCAGATGTCCATCAACAGATAAATGGATAAAGAAAATGTGGTGTGTGTGTGTGTGTGTGTGTGTGTATTATGCGCACGCACACACACTGGAATACTACTAAATCATCAAAAGGAATGAAATCTTACCATTTGCAATGACACAGATGGAACTAGAGGGTAGGATGCTTTGTGAAATAAGTCAATCAGAGAGAGACAATTATCATATGATCTCATTCAAATGTGGAACTTAAGAAATGAACAGGATCATAGGGGAGGGGAAGGAAAAATAAAACAAGAAGAAATCAGTGAGGGAGACAAACTGTAATATTAATCATAGGACTCTTAATCATAGGAAACAAACTGAGGGTTGCTAGAGGGGAAGGGAGTGGGGAATAGGGTAACTGGGTGATGGACATTAAGGAGGGCATGTGATGTAATGAACACTGGGTATTACGAGACTGATGAATCACTGAACTCTACCTCTGAAACTAATAATATACTATATATTAATTAATTAAATTTAAATAAAATAAAGATACACACTATTTTTTAAAAAATGATATCAACATTAAAAGTTGTCAAGAAAGAAAGAAAAGTGAAAAGGAAATCTTTGACACCTGCCCTCCCCTCCAGCATCTGACTTCTAGAAACTCTGCTATCCTTTGTTCACTGTTCAGGGAGCCATTCCCCTGACTGCCCTCCTACCTCTTTGCCTTTGTTCCTTCCTGCCTGCTCTGTGGCTCATCTTCCATCCCCAACTGGACTTCCTCTGTGTTTAGCCCAAGGCTCTCTCTTCTTTCCTCCTTTGAGACATTAATCACCACCTAGAAATTTCTATCTAGCCAAATCCTCCAACCTCCACGGCTTTCCAGGCTTCAAGCATAATGGCTTTCCTTCAGGTTCTCCAATAGGCCCCACTTCCTCCCACTACACTTAACACTTCTCTCACCTAGATAACTCTTCTAAAAAATGGAAGAGGAGAGAACACATTCCAATCTACTCTAAGTCCAGTATTAGCCTGACACCAAAACAAGACAAAGTATCACCCCAAACTACAGACCGATATTATGAATAGAGACACAAAAATCCTTGGCAGAAAAGAAGCAAACCAAACCCAGCAAAATATAAAAAGGATAATACTCCATGACAAGTGGAACTTATTCTAGGAATTCAAAGTTGTTTTAACACCTGAAAATCAATGTACTACACTAGTTAGAATAAAGGACAAAAACCACAACACACACAGACACAGAGAGCATTTGATAAAAGTCAAATACTCTTTCATGATCAAAATACTAAAAAAAACTAGAAATAGTAAGGAACTTCTTCAATCTGATAAATTTTTTTCAAACAATGCATAGCTAGCATCAAACTTTGTGGTAAAAGACTAAATGTTTTCACCCTAGGGAACTGATATAGGAACAAGGTAATTATGCCTGCTCTGATCACTTCTATTCAACTTTACATTGTAGGTTATTGCTAGCACAATGAGGCAAGAGAAGGAAATAAAGATGTTCATAAAAGAGAGAAGTAAAATTACTTCTATTAGCAGAAGATGTGATCTTGTGGACCGAAAATCCTCTTTAAAAATTAGTAGAACCATTAAAGAAGTTAAACAAGATTGCTGGATACAAGATCAATATAATAAAAGTACACGCAAATGATTTTACACTAGCAATAAACAATCCTAAAATTAAGAACATAATTCCATTTACAATAGCATCAACCACAATAAAATACTTAGGAATATAATTAATAAAAATGTGCAAGGCATGTACAGTGAAAACAAAACAAAAAAATGTTGAAAAAGGGATGTCTGCCTGGTTCAGCGGGTGGAGCATTTGACACTTGATCTGGGGGTTATAAATTCAAGTCCCACCTTTTTTAAAAAGTTCAAAGAAATTAAAAATCTAAACAAATGGATGTCTTTCCAGAGATTAGAAGACAATCTTTTAAGATAGCAATATGGCTCAAATCGATCTACAGATCAATGTAATTCTTCTTAGCTGCATCTCAGTTGACTTTTTTTTTTTTTTGCAGACACTGACATAAGCATTTAAAAATTCATGCAGAAATGCAAGGGACCCAGAATAGCTAAAACAATCTTGAAAAAGAACAAAGTTGTTGGATTCATACTTTTTTATTTCAAAACTTACTAAAAAGCCACAATAATCAAGACTGTGTAGTACTGGCATAAGAATGGACATATAGATCAATGAAATCGAACTCTGAGTCCAGAAGTAAAACCTGACAGTTATGGTCCATTGATTTTCCACAGGGTGCCAAAACCAATTTCACAGGAAAAGGAAAGGACAGTCTTTTCAACACCGAGACAACTGGATATCCACATACAAAGTCACTGGCTCTTTGGAAAAACAGTTCAGTAGTGCTTCAAAAGATTAAACAGGGTTACACTCTAACCTGACATTTCCACTCCTAGGCATATGCTCAAGAGAAATAAAAATACATGTTCACATAAACTTTACACCAATGTTCACAGCAGCTTTATCCATAATAAACCGTAAGTGGAAACAATCCAAATGTCCATCAGCTGATGAATGAACGAATAAAATGTGTTCTAGGCACACATGGAGTATTTTTCAGCTTTATAAAAAAAAAAAATTAAGTTCTAACACATGCCGCAAGGACACACTTTGACAATACTATACTTAGTGATGAGGAGCTAGTGTTAAAAAACAAGACAACAGATCCAAAATGGTGTCACTTGTGCTAAATTCCACAACCAATCAGGAGCCCTCTAGTTAGGTAATCTGCCAGAAAGGTCCTTGCCATTCCCTACAGAGATGTAACCTTGCAATAACCTGCTTTTTTTGGCCTAGTATTACTTCCTTCTTCCTGCTGGCTTCTGCCTCTATCTTTCATTTTGTTCAGCTCCTGAGAACGCCCTTTCTACCTGCTGGATTGGATACTGCCCAATTCCAATCGCTTCTTGCACAAATTAACTTAGAATTTTAAACATGCCTCAATTTATCTTTTAACCACACGTTGAACGATTCTATTTATATCAAATTCCAAACTGACAAATCTACAGACAGTAGACTAGTACTAAGACTGAAATGTCATGGTGAATGGAGACCGCTAATGGGTGATAAAAATGTTCTAGAATTAGATCGTGGCGACGGCTGTACAATCCTGGAATCTATGAAAAGCCACGGAATCTGACATTTTAAACAGGTGAATTTTATGGAATGTGAATTATATCTTTAAAAAGGTGTTTTCCTAAATAAACAATTATATAAAAATAAAAAGCTGATTTTTTAAAAAGAAGAAGAGGAACGGAAGGGCATCCGGTCACACTACCTGCAAAATTTGGGGGATTTCCCCCAAAGATGTGGCTACGGAGGCCATGTGTTGGTGGGGAGAAGGAGGGGCACCGGGAAATTGGAAGCGTGCCAGGAGAAGCCTCCGTAACTTCTCAATTATGAGAGAACGATCTGATGCGTTGCCCAGACCCCCTGCCTACTCCCAATTCCAGGTCACGCCACAGTCCACGGAGACAACGGATTGAGAAAAATTGCAAAGTCCCCATTACACTCACCATCCCGCAAGAGCCGCGCACCGAAATCCGGAAGCGGAGGCGCCATATTTGTTGTGGGAAAAGCCGGTTTGAAAGGAAGTCGCTGTAGGCACGTTTGCTGAGGGCAAGCAAGGACGATGGAACGTACCGCAGCCATCTTGACTGAGGGCACTCGCCCAGCCAGGGAAGTTTTGCGCATTTGACAGTCTGGGCAATTTCTAAAAGCTTACAGATAAATGCTTTTGGTGGACACGAAAGGGAACAAGAAAAAAAAAATTTTAATTTAAATTTGAAAAATTTAAATGTTTACGTTTTAAAAAAACAAAGTGTCGGGGCGCCTAGGTGGCCCAGTGGGTTAAGCCTCTGCCTTTGGCTCAGGTCATGATCTCAGGGTCTTGGGATTCAGCCCCTGCTTGGCGGGGAGCCTGCTTACCCGCTCTCTCTCCCTGCCTCTCTGCCTACTTATGATCTCACTCCGTCAAATAAATAAATAAAATCTTTAAAAAAACCAACAACATAAAGTATAGAGAGAAACTAATCAAAGACAATGAAAATATTTTAGTATGTTGCATGCAGCCTAGCCCTACTCAACTGCCAGAATTGCAGAACCACAGAAAGGAGACTGAGTTTACTGTTCCATTTCACCACCTTCTTGAACCAGTCCTTTACATTCACATCCTCCTACAGCTGCCTGTCTTAGGATAGAAGCCCATAAATTAGGGAGTACTTCACTTGAGATGAATATTTTAAATAATGCTGCCTGAGGTTTGGTCATAGGCCAAATTTTAAGGCAAATGTAAAGATAAAATGAGAAGTAAAAACATATTCAGACCAACCTAACACAACAGCTGTAAATTTCATTTTCTCTTCCAGCACTGGTAATCAAAATGTATAAATTAACTTTTCACTTTTTTGGTGTAAAGAATCTAACAAAACATCCTTCTAAAGTAACATAGAGGGACGCATGGGTGGCTCAGATGTTTAACTGTCTGCCTTCAGCTAACGCTGTGATCCCGGGGTCCTGGAATCCAGCCCTGAATTGGGCTCCCTGCTCAGCAGGGAGTCTGCTCTCTCTTTCTCCCTCTATTGCTCCTCCTGCTTGTGTGTTCTCTCTCTCTCTCTACCTCTGTCAAATAAATTTTGAAAATATTTTTTTAAAAAATAAAGTAACATAGATTGTGACCGGAGAAAGTCTGGAATAATACTAAATTACTTTCCTGTTCGTTTCATAAAATGACTAACTCAAATATAATGGAATGAACTTAATTATATGGATTATTATATAGCCATTAAAAATGATAGAAAATACAGCAAAAGGAAATCTCAGATCATGCATTGCATTCTCAGTTTTCATAGATTTTTTGGTCTCCTTTAAACCCCATTTCTCAATCTTTCTTTTTATATCTTGGTGTTGACATTTTAAAATGTCAATTATTTTGTAGAATGTCCCTCAGTTGGAGTCTGATATTTCTGCCTGGTTTTCAATGGCATTGAACACTTGATCAATCCCTCTGGAAAACTCTTGTCTCTGGGTTTCCTTGATACTACCTCCTTCTGGTTTTTCTCTTCCCTCTCAAAAAAATCCATATAAATCTCTTTTACAAGCTCTTCTTTCTCTTCATTTTGGGCCTTTCTCAAGATACAGTCTTGAATCTTCTCTTCTCCCATTAATGCTATTTATTCCCAAGCCACTAAGCCTAGTCTCCTGGGGGTCAAATCAACGCATCCTCCAGCCACCTTTAACTCAACATTCCCCCACCTTTCAATCAACCTACTCCTATCCCAGTGTCTCCTGTCTCAGTTAAGTTGGACTCTTCAGTCAGAAACTTTTTCTCCTCCTTTGTCAGCTTGTCCTGTATCCATCCATAATCAAATCCTCCCCTGCTGATTCTTTCTCTTAAAGATCTATTGACTATCTCTTCATTCTCTCCATCCTTACAGCAACTTTCTGAATACAGCTCACCATTATCTGAATACAGCTCACCATTATCTGCCATCCCAATGACAACAGTTTTCTAACTCTCTGGCAGCCAGTTGTTCTTTTGTTTTGTTTTGTTTTTAAGGTTTTATTTATATTAGAGAAAGAGAGAATGAGAGAGAGCAACATCAGAGGGGGAAGGTCAGACGGAGAAGCAAACCCTCCACTGAGCCAGGAGCCTCATGTGGTGTGGGGCTCCATCCTGGGACTCGAGGATCATGACCTGAGCTGAAGGCAGTTGGTCAACCAACCAACCAGGATGCCACCCAGGCACCCCTTGTTTTTTTTTTTTTTTTTTTTTTTAAATGACGATTGAGTACACCCCTCCTTGACTCTCAGGCTAAATCTCAAATTTCTTAAGTAGACTTAGAGGACCCCTAGGCCTTATCTCTTATCACTGTCCCCCAACCTTCCACCTCTACATTATTTTCATTTCCTTAAATATGCCATACTTGCTCTCTTTTGCCTCTGAGCTTTTTTACTTACACAATTCCCTTCCTTAGGGACATTCTTCTTTGGTCTTTCTCATACTTCAGATCTTAGCTTTAAGGAATTCTTCCAGAAAACCTCTGACTTTCCAAATGTGAGTTCATAGTCCCTTCCAGGAATCCCCGTGTTCCTCCATTTAATAAATTCCTTTGCCCTTTCAGTTTTTCCCACTAACTGGAATGACTTTGAGGACAAGGACCATGTCTATCTCATACTTACTTGTAGTCCAGATCCCAGCCCAGTGACATAAGTAAGTACCCAGTAAGTGTAAGTGCTCAGAAAGCATTTTCAAATTTTAAAAAATTTTTATAAAAAGTTGTATTTAATTAAGCAATATAACCTCAATGTGGGGGCTTGTATTCACAACCCTGAGATCAGGAGTTGTGTGCTTTTCTGACTGACTAGCAATTTTATATGCATAATGGATAAGTCGCCTCCCAGGTGTCCCCCATTCCCCACTATCATCCAACTCAATCCATCCAAAATGTCTCAAAAACATAACTTCTTGAGGCTCCTGTGTGGTTCAGTCTGCTAAGCAGCTGGCTCTTGGTTTTGGCTCAGGTCATGATCTCAGGGACATGGGATCAAGCCGGGTATAGGCCTCTGTTCTCCGGGAGTTGGGGTAAGGGGATGGAGCGAGGTCTGCTTGAGATTCTCTCTCCCTCTCCCTCTGCCTCCTTCCTGCTTAAGCTCACATGCATTCTCTCTCTCAAATAAATATATAAATAAAATTTTTTAAAAAAGTAACTTCTTCCTGACCTGCTAATCAGTGAGATAAACACTGAAAACTTTTGCCACTGTTACTCTTTCTTTGAAAAACAAGTTTGTTTGCTTATAAACTAATTCTTATCTACTCTCCTGTGGCCTTTCCCTGAGAGGTTTTATCTTCCTGGTGGACTTCCTGGAGCAAATTTCTGAAGCCTCGAGTGACTTTTCTTTGCCACATAGCATGCCTCTGACCATCTTTTCTTACCACTTTCAGTTGGTTAGTGCATAAGAGATAAAAACTAATTGAAGTCATCATCAAAACAAAATAGGGACTGTAAATCTAGAGACAGCAAAGTAGAGATTTTATTGCATTCCAAAAGTAAGGTATAAATTACTTTTGTTCCCCTGCTGTTTTGCCATTGATTATATAATAGCTGTGAAAATGGGGTCATGTCACAATCTTATAAAACCTTTATATTTCATGGTTGATTTTTCTGCCATCAGCTGAGCTAGCTGCTGCCAAAATCTCTTTCAGCACAAAGAAGTCACTTTAGGTGAAAGACCAAAATAGCTCTTTCAAAGGAGGTTGATGTTGTTTGCAGTTACATTATCTGTCTTTGTCATTCTGAACCTTGATCCAATTACTCAGCCATCTGGGGCTGTAGCTTTAAGAAAAAAGAAAGAAAACCTTATGGGGGGGAGGAGGGAGAAAGAAAGAAAAAAAGAAAAACAAACCTTACAAAAGTTCAAGGGTTGAGTATCTGATGAGTGTCAAAACATCTTACTGTTTTTCATTCATATAATATTATAAAACCATAATTAAACAATAAGTAGATAACCAAGGGAAAAAAAATCCCACAGACTATAAGCTTCCAGACTAGACTGGAAGATCCATGAAATGAAGGTGTGGGTTTTATTTGCCAATGGATATAGGGTATATTTATAATGAACATAAGCTTGGACCTTAGTTTCTAAGGTCAGTACTAGCGCAACGGTAAGACTTTATAGATATTGTCTGATGAACATTCCATGACGCAAGGGCAAAACATCCATTTCCTGGCACACCACACCAGTCAGGGCTTAACAAATGACGTGCCATTTCATGATAGGGACAGGCACATCTGATCTATAATCCAGAGGCACTCTGGACTGTCTACATTCAGAGGTGAAGAAACAAGAGCCCTTCGCTTGGAGTCGGGAGGCTGGGCTTCACTCTTAGCTCTCTCATTAACCAGTTATGTGGTTGTGGTCCTTTACACTCTGTGAGCCATAATTTTCTTATCTATACAAAGGGAACCGTAATTACCTTCCAGGACTACTTAAAAAACAAAACAAAACAAAAAACTGCTTGATGGAGTCGTTGACAGACTGATGGCCAGAAATTCTAAATTAACTTTCCTCCCAAGTTAATGATTTGAAGACTGCCAGGAATGATGAGAGAATTGTCAGCAGAAAACAAATGCAGCTTGTAGAGGCTGTACATTTAAAAATTGATGACGCTATGAATACTGCAGAAATAATTTGTTTCATTTTTTAAAAGATTTATTTATTTATTTGAAAGAGAGAGCCATGGTGGGAGGGAGGAGGACAGAGGAAGAGGAGGAGAGAGAATCCTCAAGCAGACTCCCCACTGAGGGCAGAGTCTGATGTGGGGCTTGATCCCACAACCTAGAGATCACGACCTGAGCTGAAATGAAGACTCAGACACTCAGTCAACTGAGCCACCCAGGTGCTCCCAAATAATTTGATTCTTACACATTTATTGGGATGCGATGTCTGAGGTCTTAGTAGTTACTGCAAAACTTAGAAATCATCAGCTACAATACGGTGGTGAAGATTTTTATGTATTTATGTTCTGCCCACCTCCAAGAATTATTAATTATTAAAATCTTAGCTCATAGACACACAAAACAATCTGCCTGCCAGGTTTTTCCCATTAGTCTGAATTCCAGTCCTTCCCCTAGAGTAAGCAATCCAGGAGACCATGATGCTAGCCTCCATACCTTTAAAGATCTAGCCTGCCATGTCACATGCTATCCCCTCCATCGTATTGTTTGGATCATTTAGGGCTTGATTCATTTCAGGAGAGGACTACACAAGGGTTTAAAGACTGTGCCAGAGGCAAGACCTTCCTGGTGGCTGACAGCTACCCAATGCCTTTAAAAATAATATATCTGAAGAGTATAGTGATTGATTTACATGATAGACCACACAGAGAATTGTCCTTACCATAAAATATAAAGTATTCTGCTCCAATTGCTTGGTGTTCTTCTAAGCTATTCCCTGAAAGGTCTAGAAAATATTAAAGAACATAACTAGATTGTGAGTAGAGACCATCTTTTTTATCTTCAAAAATCTCACAACTCTTAACAAAATTATTTTGACATAGTGGGCATTAAATAAATGATGTTTGTTGAATTATCTATCTATCTATCTATCTATATAAAATCTATAAGACCTCAAAATAGGCTTTCTTTTCTTAATTGATCCCTTTATTTGTCAGTCTTTAAGTCAAAAATAAAAGATTATTTAATTATCTATTTTTCAGCCACTTGTGCTCACTTTGTATAGACATAGTATGCATTTACTGAGAAAAAAGAAGAGTAGGAAAAAGCATGAGTAGTCAGATGTTTATAGAAATACCTCATTGTCCTCTGGGACACAGTATGGAGGTTCCTCAAAAAGTTGAAAACTTGGGGGCTTAAGTGGGTAGGAGAAGAATCAATGAAACAAGATGGGTTTGGGAGGGAGACAAACCAGAAGTGACTCTTAATTTCACAAAACAAACTGAGGGTTGCTGGGGGGTTGGGAGAAGGGGGGTGGGGTTATGGACACTGGGGAGGGTATGTGCTTTGGTGAGTGCTGTGAAGTGTGTAAACCTGGCGATTCACAGACCTGTACCCCTGGGGATAAAAATATATGTTTATAAAAAATAAAAAATTTAAAAAATAGGAAAAAAATAAAAAGCATAGCTATAATACCATAAAAAAAAAAAAAGTTGAAAACAGAGCTAACCTATGACCCAGCAATTGCACTACTGGGTATTTACCTTAAAGATACAAACGTAGTGATCCGAAGGGGCATGTGCACCCCAATGTGTATAGCAGCAATGTCCACAATAGCAGAACTATGGAAAGAACCTAGATGTCCATCAACAGATGAATTGATAAAGAAAATGCTGTGTGTATATATACACAATGGAATACTATGCAGCCATCCAAAGAAAGGAAATCTTGCCTTTTGCAATGACATGGATGGAACTAGAGGGTATTATGCTAAGCAAAATAAGTTAGTCAGAGAAAGACAACTATCATATGGTTTCACTGACATGTGGGATTTGAGAAACAAGGCAGAGGATCATAGGGGAAGAGAGGAAAAACCCAAAACAAGATGGAACCAGAGAGGGAGACAAGCCATAAAAGACTCTTAATGTCAGGAAACAAACTGAGGGCTGTTGGGGGGTGAGGGCAGAGGGATGGAGTGGCTGGGTGATGGACACTGGGGAGTGTATGTGCTGTGGTGAGCACTGTGAATTGTATAAGACCGATGAATCATAGACCTGTACCCTTGAAACAAATAATATATTATATGTTAATAAAAATAAATAAAATTTTTAAAAAAGAAACACCTCACTGTCAAAGATACAACACTCACTCAAATTTTTTCTTTTTAATTATCCACTGTCTTTTTGGCAAATGCTTTTGAGTGACGTTCTCAAAGATAGTCTCAATGCCCAGATGTCAGAAAGTATGCAGAGAGGACTTGATGGAACATGCCAAGAACTACTGGCTTCAGCTGGCTTTGCTGATAACTTTGAATCTCCCCATGATTTTGCTGTCATGATCTTTGACAATGAGTTTCTGAAATGAGCTACCTTCTTACACTTCATGCTGGTTAAACTGCAGGTTCAACTTCATCGAACACTGAATTATTGACTTCTACTCCCCACTCATTCCACATCATGACCTATAAAAAGCCTGTGGGTGCCCTGAAGAGGCGTGTGCAGATTGTGGGGTGTCTTCAGTCCTGCGTTTCTTGTCTTTATCTGAAGGGAGCGTTCCCCTCGACACCTAAAAGCATTTCAGTCTTTGAACTTCTCCAGTAAAAAGTAAAATACACTCACACTAATGAATCACAAAGTTTAATGTATGTTCGGAAAGTTCTCTTGTATTGTGCAAGTCTTTGTTGTCAGTCCTGGGATGTGTATTTCTAAGTGCTTGCCCCTGAGATGGACTTCCTATGCCTTATACATAACCCAGGAGGTGTAAGGAAAAGAGCAAGGATTTGACCATACAGAAATGTGAAAAGCTACCCTAAACAATACTGGAGCCACAGACAAATCAGACAAGGAGCTAATGCCCATCTTCTGTAAAGAGAGGGCTCCAGGGGACCTGCTCAGGGAGGATGTCTGTGATCAGTTGTTAGACGGGGCCAGCAAATTTCTAAGGGCTTGCATGAACGTGCATATTACTTTGGTAATTCAAAACAGCTATAATATGCTAATGATAGCTAAGTCTGATAGAGTGTTCTAGATTGTCTAAGGGCATTAACAATATGGATGTCTTCACGTACTATTTTTGTGTCTGTTTCACAGATGAGGAAACAGAGACACAGAGAATGCAGGTAACCTGTGCCAGAACTCGTAAACGGCTGGCTAAGATGAAATATTATTCAAATATATAAACTGCAAAGAATATGATTATCCTTAAAGGAATCAGTTCCTATTCCTAGCTTCGGAAGATAACTGAAAAATAATTTATAATTTAGAAAATGACTTAAAGTTTAATTTAAAAAAATGAACTGGAGCCCATTGAACTCATAAATTATTTTTTAAAAGCAGTATTAAAATAGAGCAGACACAGCCTTATGCTGGATATCTGTGACCTAAATCCTTTGCGTTCTTTAGAAATATCTCTGGTTGGGGTACCTGGGTGGCTCAGTGGGTTGAGCCTCTGTCTTCAGCTCAGGTCATGATCTTGAGGTCCTGGGATCAAGTCCCACATCGGGCTCTCTGTTTTGCCTCTCTGCCCACTTGTGATCTCTCTCTGTCAAATAAATAAGATCTTAACAAAAAAAAGAAAGAAAGAAAGAAAGAAAGAAAGAAAGAAATATCCCTGGTCTGTGCTATAGAAAATCCCACGTCAGGGCGCCTTGTTGCTAAACTGTCTTGTTTAAAGGCCAAGAGAGGGAAAAATCACTAGCAAATCAGCATAAACAAGGAGAATGTGTAATTAACAAAGCTCAGATGCTGCAAACTGATTGATGTAGAAAATAAAAATGTGAAGACATTCCCCCTTCTTTGGGCTTATTATCTTAAATTGGCTACCTCCTTTGTTGTGGATAGCCAGACAGACTCGTGAGAGAGGCAGAGAGCTCACTTTATGTCTGGTGACACTCCTAGAGTCAGCAGTTTCAACTTCTGGGGTTCTTCTTGTTCTATAAAGAGAAGGTAATAAAATCCACCCCTCAGCACCTGAAGGCAATGTGTGAAACATACTCTCCCTTGGCTATCCAAGTGATGAGAAAAGCACTTACCTACTGTTTTTACTGATAATATCAAGTTATAAATGTTCACTATCAGTATATCCTTGGAGTGGACTGAAATCCACTCACCTTTGAGAAAGACAACAAGTCGGATGTTTCTGAAGTTCCAAAGAGCAGAGCCAGCCTCTCAAGAGGGCAAAGTAGGAGGCTACCTAGTCAATCATTTGAACAAAACAGGGTAGAACATCCTGTCCCAAAACATCTTTGGTCACCCTAGGGACTTGCAGTTCCACCATTAGAAATTCATTCCTTTGAATTGTTAGCATCCTCCTTTGGAACGAAAATAACTTTACATCGTTTTCCACTTGGGCAGTTAGTTCAAAGTTGGGTCATTGGAAGTAATGTCTAGAAGGTCCATCGGTCCTCAAGTCAGGAGGTGGGAAGGGCCTGCCCAGGAGAGGGACACAAAGAGATGTTAAAATAAATAAACTGCAAAGAATTTGATTATTCTAAAAGGAATCAGAGTTACTATTCCCAGCTTTGAACCAGCTCTAGGACCCCAAGAGCTCTAGTCTTTCCTACATCAGTATGTCCCACATAAACAAGGCCAGCCTGGTCATCTATTTTCCAGCTGCACAAATACCTCAAACTTTGGCTGGGTTTCCTGGAAAGCCACCTCTCTCCCTACCTGGCAACAGCAGTTTTCCAACAAACAGCCAGACTTGGTGACTCACAGGCGTTATTTCTCTCTTCTGCTTTGAGGCCCCATAGACACGGAGCTGGACTCTGGCAGGGCCTAGATGCAGACGTATCGTTCCAAGTTGGATCCCTGAACCCCAGAAGATTGGCTTTTTTTGGTTTTGCTTTTAAATGATAGTGTCATCACAGATTTTCTAATCCTTTGCATGGAGAATGCATCCCTTCTCAGCAGAGAAATAAATAAATAAAATCAGCAGAATACGAGTCCATATTCTGCTCTAATTAAGGCTCTCCAGGTCCTAGACAGAAAAGCCTTGCCCCCTCTGCAAAAGGAACTCGCTCCTTTCATGTTCTTTCTCTTAGCCTAGAACCAACCATCCCCTGAGCACCAGCAAGCCTAAACTTGGCGGTCATTCCCACCAGCCCGGGCTGCGAAGAGGTTTTCAGAACAGAAAGCTATTATTGTATATTTAATCTGAAGACTGAATGGAACTGGGGGGAGGGGGAAGTAGCAGGCAAGGAAGAAGGAACTAGCAAATTGCAAATGTTGACACGTCTACCGCCCCTACAGTCCAGAGGCAGACACGCCTCCTGTACCAACCCTTTCAGAGAACCATCGCAAAGATTAACCCCATTAGGAAGCGTTAGGACTTTGAGTTCTGAGCAAGGGTGAATTCACTCAACCAAAATGCCGGGAGAGCAAGCTCTGAATGAAGGTGATTAAGATAAACTTACCCAGCAGTGCTTTCCTAGCAGCTGTCCCTCATGGTTCTCTCATGACACTCGGAAGTTTCTCTGCCTCTCTCCATGTCTGACATTGCTCGCCTGTGTTACCTGACAAACTGAATGAGGTGGTTCATGATATTTTTCATATAAAGTCAACAGCTTCTTGCTGACCATGTCTTCACTTCCTCCCTGCTCCTGGATCTGTAGGAAAGAAGTTCCCAGGATGACAGAGTCGAATTAGGAAGAACTCTTTCTCCCATGAAGAAAATGGTCTAAGAGTCTCCCAGGCACTGCCAGGGAAAAGTCCCTTCTGGGGCACAAAGGCTCCTTTGTAAGTTCACCTGCACCAGCTGCACTTCTTAAGCAGGCTTTGGTCTTTCTGGACATTTCTCTGGTCAGTATAGTTTCCTTCCCGCCACCATGATTATTTTAAATTACTTTCCTTTCCCTCTCAGCTGCTAACTTGCTTCCTGATGTTATCAAACATCCAGCCCCATCCAGACCCTCTTTCTGTCCATTTAACACAGAAGTTGCTGATGGTCCCTTTTTTTTTTAAAAAGATTTTATTTATTTATTTGACAGAGAGAAATCACAAGTAGATGGAGAGGCAGGCAGAGAGAGAGAGAGGAAGGGAAGCAGGCTCCCCGCTGAGCAGAGAGCCTGATGCGGGACTCGATACCAGGACCCCGAGATCATGACCTGAGCAGCGGCTTAACCCACTGAGCCACCCAGGCGCCCCCTGATGGTCCCTTTTTGTCTTTCCATGCCCTTATCCTCTGTCCTGGCCTGTTCCTACAATACTCACACTAGGGATCTTCTCCGATCCTTCCCTTCCCTCCCTCTCCTCCTCCCTCAGCTTCCCTCCCCCTCCCTTCTCTAGCCAATTGCTCCCTCTCTACTGGTTCTTTGTATCTATATATAACCATTCCTTTACCTGTGACACACATAATATATACAATGCATGCTGCAAATATTTCCTCCAAGGCTGTCGTTTGTGTTTTAACTTTGTTTCTTGTGTTTTTTGGTTGCTTCCTTATTATGTTTTTTTGGCATGCAAAATTTCTAAATATTAACATTTATAAGTCTTCTCTTTTATTGCATCTGGATTTTGAGTTAAAAATACTTTTCCTTAATAACTACATAAAAACATACATACATACATATATAAAAGGGGCACCTGGCTGGCTCAGTAGAAGAGCATGGGATTCTTGATCTCAGGGTTGTGGGTTTGAGCTCTACACCCGCGTTGGGTGTAGAGATTTCAAAAAAAGCCACCAAAACCAAAACCTTGCCCCACCCTCAAGATATCAAGGAATTTATGCATGTTTTCTTCTAGAATTATATATATATGTTCATCTTTTATATTTATATCTAATCCATTTGGAATTTACCCTTGTATATAATGTGAGGTATGGATCCAATTTTAGAATTACCAAATGGCTGTTTAGGCTTCCCAGCACCATTTAGTAAAGTCTTAGCCCCGCTGATTTGAGATGCCACCTTATTATGTTCTAAATTTCTGTACTTAAGTCAACTTATGGATTTTCTACTTGCTGTATTAATGAATCTATCATAAAGAGAAAAAAAACCCTCATTCCTACATCTTTCTCTAGCTTTTGCCTTAGTTCTCTCCTCCCCTTCACAAACTTTTCCAAAGGGGTTGTCTATACTCTGCCTCCATTTCCTTACCTCCATTCACTCCTCAATTCCCTTCAGTCTGGTTTTTACCCTTGTCATCCCATCAAAACATTTTGAGCTTGACTCATCACCATGGCCCTGGATTCCATTGGCAGATTTCAGGTCTCATCAGCTTTTGACATTGTCAAACCCTCCTTGAAATGCTCTCCTTAGGTCTCAGGAAACAAACTGAGGGTTGCTGGAGTGGAGGGGCGTGGGAGGGATGGGGTGGCGGATGATGGACATTGAGGAGGGTATGTGCTCTGGTGAGTGCTGTGAATTGTGTAAGACTGATGATTCACAGACCTGTACCCCTGAAACAAATAATATGTTATATATTAATTAAAAAGTAAAGAAAAGAAATGCTCTCCTGGGGCGCCTGGGTGGCTCAGTGGGTTGGGCCTCTGCCTTCGGCTCCGGTCGTGATCCCGGGGTCCTGGAATTGAGCCCTGCGTTGGGCTCTCTGCTCAGCGGGGAGCCTGCTTCCCTTCTTCTCTCTCTGCCTGCCTCTCTGCCTACTTGTGATCTCTGTCTGTCAAATAAATAAATAAAATCTTAAAAATAAAAGAAAGAAAGAAATGCTTTCCCGATGGCCCGCAAGTCTCCACCATCTCCTGCTTTTCCTCCTTCTTTAGCCAGTTTAGCCCCCGCCTATGCGGGCTCCTGCTGCCCTACCTGGTCACTCAGCCCTAGTGGTTTTCACACTCACTCCCGCCCCCTCCACCCACCAGGTGGTCTCATTCCTGCCTTTGGCTTCAGTTTGAACCAACCCACAGGTAGGTCACCTCTCTCTCCCACCCAGTTCCTGCTTCTAAGTGAATCTAGATGACATCTATTGGGTGCTTCAAACGCTTCATAAGATCAGCATGTTCAAAACCACACTCAAGAAAGACCCATTTCATGTTACTCTCATCCCCAAGTCTGGTTTGTCTTCTTCCCATCTCACTGAATAATATCATCAACCAACTTGCTATCTCTTCCCTCCCGTCCCAGCCCCAAACCACTCTTAAGTCCTCCTGAAGACTTCTCCTGTCAGTCTACTTCTACCCACAACACACCCTCATCCAAGCTGCATCCCGGCTGTGGCCACCAAACTGGTCTCCCCGCTTCCTACTCTTTCCTCACCCTTGTATTTCACTCTTTGCTTGGCAGCCAGATGGATCTATTTGAAATCAAACCACTTCACTTGCCTCCTATTGCTCTTAAAATAAGCCAAAGTTGTAATGTGGTCTACAAGAGCCTCTGTCGTCTGGCGCCCACTTACCTCTCCCATCTCCTCTTACACCACCTTGCCTTTGCTAGGCTCCACCCTCACCTCCTTTCCACTCCCCAGTGCAGCCCCTGCCATGCTTTTCCCAACAAGGACCAATGCTCCCATTATATTCTCTCTGGGTACCCTGTATCCCCCTCGGAAGTGTTTTCATCACAGTTAGCATTTGATGTTTTCATGGGAGATTAATTTTTTTAATATCTATGAGGACAAGACCCCATCAATCATTTGTTTCAATATTATCCCAACATCTACCTCTTGGCCTGACAATGACCAGCAAATGAATAAACTTAAATCAATTCCTCCTTCTTTCACAGTCCTTGTTTTCTTTTTTTTAAGAAAGAAACTTTTAGATAAGTGAGATTTTGTTTTTCAAGATGTTTTTAGGAAACATGGAATGATGGCTTAGGGTGGAATGTGATATTATGGCCAGAATATGGAGGATCAGGAAATTCTAATTCTAATGCCAGTTTTATCAACTGCAGTGGTGAATTCAGGAAAAGAGTTTAAATATTGCATACTTCCCCAAAACATGCTTAATATGGCTGCTTCACTTCTATTTTCATTATGTTAGTTGCTTTCATATTCTTCTCTTCTACTGGATTGTCACATTCTTGATGGAATACCCCATGTCTTACTGATTTTGGGGCCTCCATGGTGTCCATCATTTCAAAGCACATACAAAGTGATCAATCAAAATTGAAGAAATGAATTAATAAATGTATAACATATGATGGCACAATTTTTTCTTTTTTTTTCTTATTTCATTTTTTCTTATTTCATTCTTATTTCATTCATTAATTAACATATAGTGTATCATTAGTTTCATTATTCATCAGCTGCATATTATACCCAGTGTTAATTACATCATGTGTCCTCCTTAATTGATGGCATGGCTTTTTTTTTCACCATGGCATGGTGAAAATAATGCAATGCTAAAAATAGTTGAGGAACAATTGAGGGTGTTTTCCACTTAATCAGAAGTAAAATATAAACTGAAACGCCCCAAATATGGTAAGTCTTTGGCCAGGGATTTGAATAAGAAGGGCTCTTGTCAGCTCAAACCAAGAGGTAGGCATTCAGAAAGACCTTAATGGAAGCTTAAACCAGGAGTTGAGAAATACATAGGCATCTGGAATTGACAAACTATCAGCACAGACTATCAGGTAAGGGTTTCCAAGAGAGCGAGTATGGACATTTAGAATTAGCTTCACTTATGACCTTTAGAATTAGAATTTCACTTATGGCCTTCTGCTCAGGTCATGATCCTGGAGTCCCGGGATCGAGTCCTGATTTGGGCTCCCTGCTCAATGGGGAGTCTGCGTCTCCTCTGACCCTCCCCTTTCTCATACTCTCACTCTCTCTCTCAAATAAATAAACAAACAAATAAATAAATAAATCCTTTAAAATAATAAAAAAAAACCTTAGAAAAAGGAATTGGCTTCACTTATATAAAACAGAAAGTTAACTTAAACATAGTAAACTATTTTTCTTCATGGAAATGACATTCAGCAGTAGCTAGAGCAGCACTGATATATGGGCTCCATGATCTTTGGGGACCAAGATCCTTTCTGTCTTGTTGCTTTGTCATTTAAATATGTGGCTTCTCCCTCATAATCCAAAATGGTTTCTTGGGTTCAAGGACTATATCTACACTCCAGCCAGTGAGAAACAGGAAGAGAGAAAGACGCCCATGCCTGGTCCTTTAAAGACACTTACTGACACTTTTATCCCATTGGTCACTATTTATTTATTTATTTTTTTTTTTTTAAGTATTTATTTGACAGACAGAAATCACAAGCAGGCAGAGAGGCAGGCAGAGAGAGGAAGGGAAGCAGGCTCCCTGCCGAGCAGAGAGCCCGACGTGGGGCTCGATCCCAGGACCCTGGGATCATGACCCGAGCCGAAGGCAGAGGCTTTAACCCACTGAGCCGCCCAGGCGCCCCCATTGGTCACTATTTAGTCACATGGCCATATCAGCCGCAAGGGCAGCTTGGAAATACCATCTTTCCTTTCTTTTTCTTTTTTTTTTAAGATTTTATTTTTAAGGGGCACCAGGGTGGCTCAGCTCTTAAGCACCTGCCTTTGTCTTGGGTCATGATCCCAGGGTCCTGGGATTGAGCCCAGCTCCGGAGGCCTGCTTCTCCCTCTCCTACTCCCCCTGCTTGTGTCCCCTCTCTCTGTGTGTCTCTCTCTGTCAAATAAATAAATAAAATCTTAAAAAAAAAAAACAACAGATTTTATTTTTAAATAATCTGCACACCCAACATGGGGCTCAAACTCACAGCCCCAAGATCAAGAGTTGCACTCCTGACTGAGCCAGCTAGGTGCCCCAGAAATGTAATCTCTGATCAAGAAAGCCATGTGCCCAGTAAAACTTAATAATCAGAAGAACGAAAAAGAGTTTGTGTTGCAGGGAACAAAGTTAGGAGGAAACCCATTGATTGAGCCAGTATTCACAATTCTAGTTCCGAGCCAGTATTCACAATTCTAGTTCCTACACACAGACTTCCAGGGAGCCGCCAGACAAGTGATCATCAAGCCTCAGGTGGATCTCCGCATTCCAGTGAATCCTGCCCTGTTGCCTGGTCAGCTCCCTCCTCCACACCCATAGAGGTTTTTTCAAAGCTTCTCTACTTTTCCATGGCTATTGTCTTCTTGGCTTTGGGATCTCTGGCCACCCAGAGGAAATGTATGCTATCAAGCCTGGGTAACTCAGTTTCCCATCCCCAAATATACAACCTTATCTCTCTCATTCACCTCCACAATGCCTGCCGTCTAGTTTGGTATTTGTTTTCTTTCATTCTTTGTTTTGTGGCACGCTTTCTCCTGATTAAGATAAATCTTGCCTCTCAGGAAACAAGTCTCAGTGGATATTACAGCTTTTCTTAGTATCTTTCCTGTCCCAATCCTTTCTAAACATTTCCAAGCCTCCCCTATCTTGAGAGACAAAAGGAAGTTAGTTCCAGGCTTTCCTTGCCTGTGTCTTTTCATGAAGCTATCTCCCCTTTCTCTATTTGCCTCCACAGCCCAAACTCCCCGGGAAAACAGTCTACTTCCCACCTGCCATTTACTTTTTGATCCATTGTAATCCTCTTACAACCTGACCCCTGTCCCCTACAGTCTCCTGAAACTGCTCTGGTCAAGATCTCTGATGACCTTCTCATTACCAAATCCAATGTTCTCCATTCGGTTTTCATCTTTCCCAATACTTCCTTGGCACATGGCACTGTTGATACTTTTCTTCTCTTGGAAATTCCTCTCATGGCCTCTTGTGAGCTCTATGCCTGTGTCCTTTCCCTTTTACTTTCCGCCTCTCACTGGTGCTCCTGAGATTGTCCCCAGGCGACCTCATCCCTTTTTACCACTTCAAATGCATGCTCCCTGTAGGCTTGGTAATGCCCACATCTCTATCTCCAGGTTCAGATCAAAAAGTTCAGTTAGCGGGGCACCTGGGTGGCTCAATAGTTTAAGCCTCTGACTTTAGCTCAGGTCATGATCTCGGGGCCCTGGGATCAAGCCCCATGTTGGGCTCTGCACTCAGAGGGAGTTTACTTCTCCCTATAATAAATAAATAAATAAATAAATCTTAAAAAAAAAAAAAAAAGTTCAGTTAGCTCCTGGGATGTTTCCACCAGAATATTGATCAGAATATTGATTGGCTTACATTTCTGTGAAGAGCATTTTGGGGCTGGACTCAGCTGGGCAGTTCTACTTATCTCACCAGAGTTCACTCATGCAGCTGCAGTTATCTGGTAATTTATCTTGGCCTCAGTGATCTAAAATGGGCTCACTCACGTATCTGGTGGTTGGTGCTGGTTCCTGGCTAGGGCACTTCAGATCTCCTGTATGGAGCTCACCAGGCTTACGCAACCACATTATTGTCTCAGCGCTCCAGTTCTACCTGAAAGAGAGCAGACCTCCATGTGCAAGTGCTTTTTGGGGCTCTGCTTGTGTTATCCTGGATAATGCCCCATTCGCCAAAGCAAGTCACACAGCCAAGCCCCAGTCCAAAGGGTGGAAATAAATTCTACTTCTTGATGATAGAAGCAGCAGTCTCAGAGCAAAAGGTTATATATACAACAGTGGATGAAATTATTGCAGTAGACAATCTACCACAATGTACTTCCCATTTCTCTCTTTTTTTTAAAAAAAGATTTTATTTATTTATTTGACAGAGAGAGACACAGTAAGAGAGGGAACACAAGCAGGGGGAGTGGGAGAGGGAGAAGCAGTCTTCCCTCTGAGCAGGGAGCCCAATGCAAGGCTCAATCCCAGGAACCTGGGATCATGCCCTGAGCCGAAGGCAGACGCTTAATTATGGTGCCACCATGTTCTTCCCATTCCAAACTTGCTTTTTCACATGTTTTTCCTATCCTAGGGAATAGTGCCAGTGTCCCCTTATTCGCTCAAGCTGGAGTAAGTCTAGTTTACTCCTTCCTTCCTTGCAGATGCTGTAGATTGTAAGGCTTAACACCAATTCCCAACCTCTTTCTCTACCATAGAGATACCAATGCTAAACACTTTCTCACATTACTTTGTAGCAGTAGGTGGTCATGTGATGCAGTTCTGGCCAATAAGTAGAAATCTGGGAGTGATTTTTACAAAAACATCTGCTTTTTTTTATTGAAAGGCACAGACCTCATGGCACACGGGTGGTCCAGTGGTTTATATTTCCAACACTTGACCTCAGCTCAGGTCTTGATCTCAGGGTTGTGAGTTCAATCCCTGTTGGGCTCTATACTGAGCATGGAGCCTATTTTAAAAAATAATAAATAAGGATGCCTGCGTGGCTCAGGTCATGATCCCAGGGTCCTGGGATCGAGTCCCCTGTTGGGCTCCCTGCTCAGTGGGGAGCCTGATTCTCCCCTTTTTTGCAGCTCCCCCTGCTTGTTTTCTGTCTCTTTTTCTCTCTGACAAATAAATAAATAAAATCTTAAAAAATAAAAGAATAAACAAACAAATAAATAAATAAATAAAAAGAAAGGAACAGACCTTGTCTTCCTTATTTGCACCTTCCATCCCTGAACACAAACAAGACATCTGGAGCTGCAGCAGCTACTGTGTGACCAGAGGTGACAAGAATTAAGAAAAGGCCAAGAGAAAATAAATAAAATTTTAAAAAAAGAAAAAAGAAAAGACCAAGAGAATCAGAGACACCAGCCTGGATATTATTGACTCATGAAACAAAGGCAGCAGTTGCTTCCATCTAAGACTTCTTGAAATGGGGAAAAATAAACTCCTCTTTCTTCAAGCCACTCTAAACTGGGATGTTTTAAAAAAAATATTATTTATTTATTTATTAGAGAGAGAGAGAGAGAGAGTGAGTGGGAACAAGCAGTGGGAACAGCAGGTGGAGGGAGAGGGAGAAGCAGACCTCCTGCTGAGCAAGGAGCCTGATGCAGGATTTGATTCCAAGATCCTGGGATCATGACCTGAGCTGAAAGGAGACGCTCACCTGAGCCACCCAGGCACTCCTGGGATTTTTTGTTACTTCCAATCAGAAGAATTCCTGGCACACCTTCATCTGCTAATCCAATCAGTCATCACAGCCTGTACACTCTTCCTTCTGAAGCTTTCCCACATGTACTTCCTTTATTCTATCTCTTGGCTCTGTCTTAGTTCACACGCTGTGGCGCTACCTCAACAGCCTTCCATCTGGTTTCCCTCTAATCGTTTCTCCAACCTAAGCCTGCTTATTGCCAGAACTTGACTCATCCAGAGTCAAGAGATTTCCAACTTCCTGACATGTAAAGTCTTCATTACTTAGAACAGCCCCCGTGGTTTTCTCAATCTAGCCTCTACACATCTCTCCATGATTCAGCAGGTCTGGAGTGGGACCTGGAAATTTGTATTCCTAACCAGCTCTCCTATAATGATGATACCAATAGTGGATAAACCACTTTTTGAGTAGCATTGGTACAGAAATTTTTTCTTCAAAGTATTTGCCTTCACTTTTTAAAATGTTTATTATTATTATTTTTTATTTTATTAACGTATAATATATTATTTGCCCCAGGGTTACAGGTCTGTGAATCATCAGGCTTACACATTTCACAGCACTCACCATAGCACATACCCTCCCCAATGTCCATAACCCAGCCACCCTATCTCTCCCCAACCCTACCTCTCAGCAATCCTCAGTTTGTTTCCTGAGATTAAGAGTCTTTTATGGTTTGTCTCCCTCCCTGATCCCATCTTGTTTCATTTTTTTCCCTCCCTACCGCCCACGACTCCCCACCCTGCCTCTCAAATTCCTCATATCAGAGAGATCATATGATAATTGTCTTTCTCTGACTGACTTATTTCACTCAGCACAATACCCTCTAGTTCCATCCACGTCATCGCAAATGGCAAGATTGGGTTTTTTTGGGATTGCTTTCACTTGTAATGATAGATTCCTTTATTCCTTCATTTGGTGGTTCTCAAACATTAGTGTGCATCAGAGTCCCTTGGAGGACTTGTTAAAAACAGAACACTGGCTTCTACCACCAGAATTTCTGATTCATCAGGATTAGGGTAGGGCCCAAGAATTTGCATCTCTAATGAGTTCCCAGATGCTACTGATGCTGCCTATCAGGGACCAAACATTGAGAATCACTGTCTTAGTACAGACGTTATCAACCAAGTCTCCACGGACATCCTGGGCCAGATGATTCTTTCCTGTGGAGAAGTTGTTCTGTGCCTTATGTTTAGCCAAGTCCCTGGCCTCCACTCAATGGATACCTAGAGCAACTCCTCCAGTTGTAATTAAGAATAAATAAATAAGTCTCCAGAGAGTCTCAGATGGCCCCTAGTTGAGAACCACTACCTTGGAGTAATTATTTGATCTTCATCCATTTTTCTCCTTAATCTGTATATTTCACAAAAGCAGAAGTCTGCCTTTTTTTTTTAAGATTTTATTTATTTATTTGACAGACAGAGATCACAAATAGGCAGAGAGGTAGGCAAAGGGAGAGGGAGAAGCAGGCTTCCTGCTGAGCAGAGAGCCCGATGTGGGGCTCGATCCCAAGGACCCTGGGATCATGATCTGAGCCAAAGGCAGAGGCTTTAACCCACTAAGCCACCCAGGTGCCCAAGAAGTCTGCCTTTTGTATTCCCAAAGCCTAGCATAGCCACTCAATAAGATATTTGTTCAACAAATGAATCTAATTCCAACAGAGTTGAAGGTCCTTTAATGCTTCCTTTTTCAATCCTTTTCTGGTATCTCTCTCTCTGATCACCAACAAGCATTTAAAAAAAAATCTTTCCACTGCCACCCTACCCTGAACAGCAAAGTAATCATGAGGTTTCCAGTCTTTTCTCTGTACTTTCACAGTACATCTGGGCCTTAGCAGTGATATTCTGGAAATAGTACCTTTTTAAAAAAAAAGATTTTATGTATTTATTTGAAAGAGAGAGAATGAGAGTGAGTGAGCATGAGAGGGGGATGGTCAGAGGGAGAAGCAGACCCCCCTGCCCAGCAGGGAACCTAATGTGGGACATGATCCCAGGACTCCAGGATCGTGACCTGAGCTGAAGGCAGTCGCTCAAACAACTGAGCCACCCAGATGCCCTGGAAATAGTATCTTAACCTAAAGAATAACTCAGTAATGAGAATTTGTGAATTTTGGCCAGCTGGTAGAACAAGGATACTTTTGGTCAGGGTACTGCTTCTCCCCGGTAATAGCATCCTATGGGCAGTAGCCCATGATACACACATATTTGAGTGTATATTTGAGTAGACCAGTGGTCAACACAGGAGGCCAAGGATTCAGAACCCTAGCAGGCAGCAAGTAGGAGCTGGGGAGCTTGCAAAACTCGTGTCATGGTCTGTTCCTGCCCCAGCATATTTGTCTTTCTCTGATTTCTTCCTACTGCCACCTATCTCTAAATCTGGGCGGCTGGGTGAGCTTGCACTGGTCCAGTTAGGTAATTAGGGAATAAATTGTTCCATTCTGGGTTGTTGCGGACCACAAAGGCTCTGCTGTACCTGCCAACCAGGTCTTTAGGCCAGCTTTTGTGAATGCCGGAGGGTAGTTGAAGACCTGTTCATTCACCTGTGGGGAGATTAACAATCATTGTGCTCTCAGGCCTTCAAGAAGGAAATCTCACAGGGAAGGTAGTAGAGCAGAGCCTTCTGACTCACTGGGAGTGTGAGTGTAATTTTCAGATGACTTGCTGGGTTAATTGATTCTTTGGTGGTATGTTATAGAAGTTACTTGAGCTCCTTTGAGAGAGGATGGAAAATTTATGCCTATATTGTATCTCTATTGGCATACTTCACGAAGCAGGAGCTGGGTGTAGGAGGACATTAGGAAAGGAGGGAACTTGGAATAAGGAGCTATGTCTCGTCTCTGATTCTGTGAGCCATTCTCCTCTTTTCTCTCTCTCTCTCTTTCTGTCTCCCCTGCCTCCTTGCACAGCCCCCCAGTCCTGTCCTGCAGACTGGCTTTCTCTGCTTCTCTTACACTTTGGTACACTTGCAAAAGCTCCTGAGTTTACATGTGAGAGCCCCAGCCTCCTGCAGACGCCGACCGAGATCACCTCTGTTCTAGTACAAGATTCCAGGGAAAGAGAATCTGATGGGTGCAGCTTGGGTCCAGAGAGCTATGGGAAGTATAAGCAAGATTGCAGGGGTCCAGCCTAAAGAAGGGGATAATCCCTAGATATCATGCTGTCTTAGATTCGATCCCCCGGAAGCAGATTCTGAAGGATTTGAGTACTAGTTTATTTAGGAAGATGTTGAAAGAACATAACTCCCACCTCCCCCTTCTTACTCCCTTTGGTCACCTGCTGGAAATCTCTGCCAAAGTCTGAAGCCAGTAGGCAAAGAAGCCCAGGGGCCCAATTGAGTTGGTCCATGTTAAGCCAGCCTTCTAAGGCACAGAGCAGGGAGAAGAAGGGAACAAAGTAAATCTGGAGGGACAAATGGAGACAGGATTCAGACAATTCTCAAGAGAATAGTGTTATTTATATACCCTAACACAAATATGGAAAAATAACTGATCTTATTCTTTAGTCATAGGTGATTGTAGCATTTAGCCATGTCTAATTTCATAGTATTACTTGTGAGATTTGAATAGTGTGTTGACACTTGACATTTGTCACTGTTTCACACAACCTGGAGTCAGAAGTGTCAATAATTTTCTGGACAAATTTTAAGCATGTTTTCATTTACATAAATATGATCCAGGCCAGTTGTAACAAACTGGACAAGTTCAAGTATCAAATACAATTTTTAAAAAAGATTTTATTTACTTATTTGACAGGGAGAGACACAGCGAGAGAGGGAACACAAGTAGGGGGAGTGGGAGAGGCTTCCCACCGTGCAGGGAGCCTGATGCAGTGCTCAATCCCAGGACCCTGGGACAATGACCTGAGCTGAAGGCAGACTTAACGACTGAGCCACCCAGGTGTCCTACAATATGTTTATGCTATGCTCTGTGTGAGTAGTTGTATCCTAAGCAAGAGGAAAGTTCGTGGTTTTTAAAACAGTGTTACCAGATTTTGTTCTTCTCTACATCAGCATGTGTAGTTTCTAGAAGTCACCAGGCAAAACTTTATTTAAATTCCTTTCATACTGATTCAAAGACAATCCATACAGATTTGAAGAAACATTTCTTTTCCCAAGCAGCTTTCACCAAAAACCTCATATTGTTTCTGAAAAAAATGGCCCCAAGAAAAGTAAGTTGTTTATATTCGTTTCCCACTGCTTCTGTAACAAAACCTAAATTTACCAAAAACTTAGGGGTTTAAAACAAACACATTTATTATCTTAAAGTTTTGGATGTCAGAAGCCCAACAGGATTGGATTCCTTCTGGAGGCTCTGGGAAGAGTATGTTTCCTTGCCTTTTTTAGGTTCAAGAGTCTGCCTGCTTTTCATGGTTTGTGGCCCCTTCCCACATCTACAAAGCTAGAAGTTTAGCATCTTCAACTTTCTCTCTCTGTCTCTGTCTCTCTCACCTCTCTGTCTCTTTCTCTCTTTCTCTGGCCTCTTCATCCATCATCCGATCTCCTCAGATTTTGACCTTCCTGCCTCACTCTCATAAAGGATCCTTCTGATGACATCAGTCCCACACAGATAATCCAGGATAGTCTCTCCATCTCTAGACCTTTCACTTAATCACCTCTGCAAAGTGTCCTTTGCCACGTAGGGTAACATACTCAAAGGTCTCAGGGATATGGACATAGATATCTTTGAGGGGCCATAATTCTGCCTAGTACCACAATTTATAAATACTCCAGCCAGATCAAGAAGAAGGACCTCTATCACTCTACACATTTTCAGGTGGTGGTAAGAACTTCCTGGTGCTCAAGAGAGAATCTTAAGTCTACCTACAGAAATTTATAATATGGAACTGCAATGAACTGGAAGTGCATGCTCTCCCAGCAATTCCCTAGAAGTATGGGCCTTTTTGGAGCTGAGACTAAACTTGGGATAGCGTTGGGTGCCAGAGAAAGCAAGAGAAGAAAAAGATAGAGAGGAGAAATGGGGCAGAGAAACAAACCTCTTTGGGCTAGCTGCAAAGAGTGTTTGTTTTGAGTCTTCTGAACACAAAGTTTTGCTCTGGGAGGGAAGAAAGGATGTTAGGCATAAGCACTACAATAAACCAAAGGATTCGGTTGTGAGTTTGGGGCTGAGTCTCCAGAGAGATTTCTTGGTTCATTGATACTTGACTTTTACCAAGTTTGGTTTTTTTTCCCCCAGCTTCTCCCAGAGGCTGCTTTGACCTGATCAAGCATCTTCTCCCACTCATTCTAAGCCTCCTTGTTTAGTTTTAGTATATTCTCAGGTTTCAAGGAGGGCTCATTATTATCAAAGTATGTATACTTACCAATTATTCCCACTTTCTCTATCTTGGTTTGTGTAATTCTTCCCCCTCATCCATCTACAGAGAAAAGGATACTAATTAATTTTGTTCAAGCTAAGCAAACAGTTTCAAGGGCTAGGGATGTTTTTATCCTCCACATTATCATATAAGAAAAATTTAAATGTATTTTATTTAATAAATATATATTACATATATAATATAAGTGTGTCTATATAAGTATATATATATATATATATATATATATATATATGGCGCCTTGTATTCTCCAAAGATGGCCACCATATCTCCCTTCCCTCTCTTCTTAACTGATACTCAGTGTAACTGATGTAGAAAGATGTAGCTTATATTCCCTCCCCTTAAATCTGGGGGAGGCTTATGACTATGATGAAATTGACACTATGTTTAACTTCCAAGACTTGATCATAAAAGATAGCACAGCTTCGCTCACGTTGTCTTGGGATGCTCTCTTTTAGAACCCATCCACTTTGCCATGAGGAAACTCAAGCAGAGACATAGGGAGGCCAAGTGTTGGTGGCATTCCAGCCAACAGCCCAGCTGAGTTCCCAGCCAACAGCCAGCAAGGACTGCCAGGCATGTGAGTGAACAGACCTTCAGATGATGTCAGCCTCAAGCTCTCAAGTCACTCCCTGCAGTTTGAGTTTTCCCAAATGAGGTCCCAGATGTCGAGGAGCAGAGACAAGATGTCTTCACTGTGGCCTTTTTGACACATGGGATTCGGAATCATAACAACATAGTGGTTGTTTTATGCTAAGCTTGGCCCAGCCTCTGTCACAGTGGGAGTAACTAGAATATTTGGGTTGATATAAACGTCGAAGGACACATGCATTTTTGTCAGCAAACACTATAAACTTAGCAAGATGCTTGAATCTTACCATTTTCCCCCCAGCTTGTTCCTTAAGAATAACAAATGTGTCAACCCCATTAATCTAATCCAGAGCTGGCCTTTTCTTCTTCCTCCAATGCAATTCATCTTTTCCAAACTATTCATGTGGTCAGAGCTCAGTGCTCTAGAGATTTCATGAAACCTCATAGAAGCCGGAAACAAATCCCATTTAAAAGGAGAGACTGCATCATTTTCTTAAAATTATTTTTTATAAAATGTGGTTAACAAGACAACAAAGCAAAAAGGGAACACCTTTTTTTGAGGGGTGGGAGTGACATGGACTTAAGGGGAGAGGAGCCGAATCAGATGACAAAGGTTGAGTGTGAAGTTGCAAACAATAACCAATCAAGAAAAAAAAAAAATAAGCCCTGGGATGCCTGGGTGGCTGGTTCGGTTCAGATTCCTGGGATGGAGCCCCACATCAGGCTCTCTGCACAGGGAGGAGTCTGCTTCTCCCTTTCCCCCTCCTCCCACTCACGCTTTCTTTCTCTCTCTCTCTCTCTCTCTCTCTGAAATAAATTAAAAGAAAAAAAAAGAAAAAAAATCAAATTTTTCAGCTCTTTGTGGGTTCCCCATTCTTAGAATATTAACAATCCTAGAACTATTCATAGGGAGCTTTTCTCAGATGTATTTTGCTAGGTTAAATCCCCCTCAAATACCTGCCCACTCTTCAAAAATATCTGTCTACTCAGAGTTCAGAGAGTAATTGCTTCCTGATAGTGTTTTATGAGATCAGCTATAAGGAGGAAGCTATTCATTATTTCATTCAGCAAATATTTGTGTTGGCTCCGTGGACAGGAGGGATGGTAAGATGAAATGACGGTTGGGATGGGCATTTGGGGCAGGGTATACACAGGTTTTAATCAACCTAAAAATAAAGTTGGTGTCATTTAATTAAGTACTCCAACACTGACAACAAACTAGTTGCTCATGCCCCTGTTTAGTCATTTAAGCTTATCTGTGTTCTTTGAAATTCTTTTAAAGAATGGGAAGCAGAGAATTGGCTTATGTAATAAGCCAATAATTGAATAATTACCTCAGGTGTTTATTCTTTTTTAACATCAGCTATTCTTCTGAATGTCACTGCTTTTTTGATGGATAGCTCAAGAATGCAAAGACTGGCTTGCATGTGTGGATTGATGGATGAAGACTGTGATTTTTGTAGCAGTTTGTTAACGCTTGACTTCATTTAAGAACACAACTTATGGAAAGAGGCGTCTAAGAAAGCATGGATGATTGAAATCCCCTGACATTCTCTCAACCTCAGTATTGACATTGACCTACTCTTTCCCTGAGCTTTATCCTGCAAATGTAATTTGCAAATACTCTCAGTACTATTTGACAGCCCTCATCTCCCTGAGATGCTGCTGTTATCCAGCAAGAAAAAGGTGATGGATGGTCTTTTTGATGATGACCAGGGACATCCTCACAACACAGTGACATCTCTAAGAATGTCTCAGATTGTGTCTCATTGGTTCTACCCCAAGTAGGGATCAGAACTTTGGAATTATCCACCCATTCAGTCCTTGGAACAATTATTAGGGGTAGATCCTAGTATTATACACCATTTTAAAGACAAGGAAACTGAGGCATATATAGGCTGAGTAACTTTCCCAAGGTCATAGTGAGTGGGAAAGTCAGGATTTGAACTCTGAATTCTGGCTCCAGAGTCCACGCTTTTAGCCATCACACAACGATGCTATTGAGAGTTTGTATCCCTCTTTATAAAACTTTTTTTTAAATTTATTTATTTGACAGACAGAGGTCACAAATAGGCAGAGAGGCAGGCAGAGAGAGAGAGAGGAAGAGAAGCAGGCTTCCCGCTGAGCAGAGAGCCTGATGCAGGGCTCAATCCCAGGATCCTGGGATCATGACCTGAGCCGAAGGCAGAGGCTTTAACCCACTGAGCCACCCAGGTGCCCCTGTATCCCTCTTTATAAAAGAAAAAATAAAACAAGGGGCTCTTGGATGGCTCAGTTGATTAAGTGTCTGCCTTCAGCTCAGGTCATGACCCTGGGGTCCTGGGTCCCTGCCTCAGGCTCCCTGCTCAGCAGCGAGTCTGTTTCTCCCTCTCCCTCTGCCCCTCCACCTGCTTGTGCTTGCTCTCTCAAATAAATTAATAAAATCTTTATATATAAAATAACAACAACAAAAATCCCTTACATAATAAAAATTCTAAGAGGCTGAATTGCTGATGCATTCATTTTTGTTCTAGATTCACCCCATCTGGTAATCAATAGTCAGAAGCCAGAATTCTAATCTTTGGTAGTTAATTTTGACCCAAAGAGCATCAGGACATACTGTTTTGGAGAGTCTGTTCTTGGAAAGGACATGTTTATGACTAGCAGACAGCAGGATCTGGTTTGCACAACATTTTCCAGTGACACAGTCTGTTTTCAGAAGCTGCCAAGGCTTCTGAAACAAAACCTGGGACAATGTTCATACCAGAAACATGCAGAGAGCAGGAAATGGCTAACTTCTCATGAACATCTGAGGCAAACCAGGAGGGCTTAATTGATCACATATGTCCTTTTATCGTATCTCCATTCACAAGTTTACATGTCACCAACTTCATGGTTGTGAATTTACTACTAAGGCCAAGTGGGAGGTTCAAGATAATTATAGGTAAATTCAGTTGATGTATATTGTCAACATTAATTGCCTTGTCTATAGCACTCCACCAAAAATCTCCACCTTCATCTCACTCTTGCCACCCTCCTCCCCCTACACACACACACACACACACACACACACAATGTCATAGACTTGGGGAAGAAAAGGTCTTAATATATTGCAATTTCTCCCATCAAGGGATAGAGGGGGTTTGGGGGATTCTGGGGGGGGCGCCTGCCTGGCTCAATCAATAGGGCATGCAACTCTTGATCTCAGAGATATAAGTTCAAGCCCCACATTGGGTGTAGAGACTACTTAATAAATAAAATCTTTAAAAAGAGAGAGAGAGATGGAGGGTTTTAGGTGACTTGAATCTGGGCTTGGTTATGTAACATGCTTTGTCCATTAAGACGTTTGCAAATGGGATGCAAACAGAGGTTTGAAAAATACATTGCACTGGGGCTTAACTTGTCCCTGGGCACTCTTACACCATCACGTGAACAAGCCCAGGTTAGCTTGTTAGATCACCCCATCACCCTAGCTGATCTCAAACCAAGTGCCAGACATTGCTCATACCACCATCCCCAAATCAAATAGCCTCACCAACCACCGGACAATTGAGTGAGGCCATTCTAGTCCATCCATCCCTAGCTCAGCCGACCCAGGCAAACAGAATGCTGATTTGACCAGCAAAATTGTGAGCAACTAAAAGGATTGCTGTTTGGAGGTGGTTTATAGTATAACAAAAGTTAACTGACATCCGTCCTTACCAACCCACACGGCTAGGTGGGAACCTGCTCTTTCTTACATGGTTCTCCCTTCCTCCTTCCCTTTCTTCTCTCAGCCACAGTCGATTGGCTCAGAAATGGTGACTGACCCAAGTCTGGCCAATCGGATTTCATCCCTGCAATTTTTCAAAGAGCACGTGTGAAAAAAGTAGTAGCATTTGTAAGACGTGAAACTGGGGATTTGTTCATAGCTGTGTTTCCCACTAGGAAGGCAATGCTAGATCGCAGTGGATAGGAATAAAGCCAGCATAAAGAAGTAGAAATGAGAGATGGCTAGAAAATTCCCTGGTGGCATTTAAGTACTTAAACATCATTCCTGGGACGCCTGAGTGGCTCAGGTTAAGCATCTGCCTTTGGCTCAGGTCATGATCCCAGGGTCTTGGGATTGAGTTCTGCACCCGGCTCCTTGCTTAGCGGAGAGCCTGCTTCTTCCTCTGTCTGCCGTTTCTCCTACTTGTGCACTCTCTCTAACACAAATAAGTAAAATCTTAAAAAAAAAAAAATAATTCCTGATACTCCTGAAGTTGAATGAGTTAACTCTTCCTTGAGTTTCATGAGCCAAAACTTTCCAACTTCTCCCTAAACAGTTAGAGTTGGGTTTCTATTACTAAGTCCCAAAAGAATCCTAATTGATATACCTTCTCCGTTTGCATACACAACTGTTATTTATGTGATAAACAGTTGTATGATTATTTCTATTTTAATAGGCTCTATGCCCTACCTGAGTCTGGAACCCACAACCCCTATATCAAGAGTTGTATGTTCTACCAACCGAGCCAGCAAGATACCCCTGATGATTACTTCCATCCATATGTTCAGTAACACTTTAAGGACTGTCTAGACCATCTACTGTTTATATAACAAACCGTCCCCAATTAGCAGCTGAAAACAATGATTTTATCACCTCTCATGGATCTGTTAGTTAACTGGGATCAGGTGGGTGGTTCTTCTGCTGGTTTCATTTGAGGACTCCCATGTAGCAATAGTCAGGTGGTGGTTCAGGTGGCACCACTTGAAGGCTAAAGGCTCCGTTAGTTGGAACATCCAAATGGCTTCTCACTTACACAACTGGCATCCCAGGCATCTCTACCTGGCTTTAGTCTCCACACTATCCACAGCTTGGACACAGTTTCTTCCTTTCCAACAGGATAGCTGGACTACTTACATGGTGGCCAGGGTTCTCCAAGCATGTTCCCAGAGAGTAAATTTCCTTGTGACAGGCTCAGAAGCCACACAGCATCATTTCCACTGTGTTCTATCAGTCAAGTCAGGCACAAAGGCATTCCAGTTTCCAGGAAAGGAAAGTAGCTTCTTACTTCTTTGTGGTAAGAGTGACAAAAAGGAGCAACTCTTGATCAGTAGAGCATGTGACTCTTGATCTCGGGGTTGTAAGTTTTGAGTCCCATGTTGGGTGTTGCAATTGCTTAAAAATAAAACCTTAACAAAGAAAAAAGAGTGGCAAACAAATTGCAGCCAATTTCCCCTGCCGCAATCACTTTGGGATTTTAACAGATGTTATTTAAAGTTCAGCATCAAGGTGTGTGGTATTTGGAGATTCAAGGTGTAAGAAAAACTAAACTTTAAAAAAAGTTAAGGGTCAATAAAAATAACTCCTCCTATGGCCTGGTATTTCCATGTCTATGGGTTTTATTCTAGAACTGGCACCTGCTTGAAAAGGTCATACTGGTTTTCTATTAAATGTAACTTTCCCCTGAAAGTGAGTTATTTGTGTAACTATGCATTTAATGTTGGCCTCCCTCACTAGACTACGAAGTTTGAGTAAGCAAGGACCACATCCCACTGGCACACGGTGTCTCCCCTGCCCCAGGAAGAGAAGCATGATGTTTGCCACATAATCAATATCTCCTTCAATATTTCTTGAATGGACAAATGCAGTGATTCTTACCCCAAAGTACTTCTGCCTCTAGAGGGCAATTGGAAAGTTCTGGAGATACTTCTGGTTGTCACAACTGGATAGAGTGTTGCTACTAGCATCTTGAGAGTGGAGCCCAGAGAAGCTGCTAAATATCCTGCCATGCACATCATAGCCCTCTACAAATAATTATCTCACCCCAAATATCAATAGTGCTGAGTTTAAGAGACCCTGCATGAATGGTTAGGCTACTGGACTTCGGATGTCCCAATCTTGTTTGCATGGTCCCAGTTGATTAACCCTGATTTCCATCTGATAAAGTGGTTCCTGGGAGGGAGGGGGCCTCAGAGCCAGGACTGGAAGCCCATGCTCAGCCCTTACCAGCCACCTCTCCTCCGGGGATCCCCACTGTCCTTCTGTTCCAGCCCAGGAGTGTTACCCTGAATTGGATGTACAGACCACATCATATACTGGGTGTCTTACATTTTGCCCCTCTGAGTCCAATCTATACCTTTGTCCTTTCTATCCTGTGCCCTAGAAGGCCTGCTAGAAGTCCCTGTGGACTACTTCAGTGGGCCCCTCCCTCTGATTTCCCTTTGGATTCAGCCAAGCCGGATAATGGCAGAGGGAGAGTAAGGCTGGAGAGTGTACTGTCCTGGAGTCCTCCAAGCTCGTTGCTCTGGATTGGCTGCCTTCTTCTGCTGAAAACCAGAGCTTCTACCAAGAGGCTGCCGCTCTCTTTAACTATAACTGTGACTGCCTGTTGACCCTTTAGGCCTCGGGGGGCTCCCCACCCTGGCTAGTCTCACTGCACTGTAGCACCCACTTTGGTTTCCCTGAACCATCCACATATTGGTAAAGAGCCTACGAAACTCTCCTCCATTACCCCATTTGCATGTGACATCAGTTTCCTTCTGGGAAATACACCGAGAGTTGCAAGACAGCCCTATGCTTTATTTCAGGGCAGACTCACCATCTATAAAGACACGTGCTGGTTTCACCCCTTGGTTTCATCTTGGATACCAGCACCCACCCCAAGCAAGCCATGTGTGCCATGCTCCTTCGGATAAGGAATAGTCCATGGTATTACTTCATCTTGAGTTGAATCTTACGGTCCATCCTCCTCCCTTCTTTTACAACCCACCCTTGCATCTCAACACTCTATGTCCCAGGATTAGCCAAAACGAAGTCTTTCCCTTTATCCAAGTGTGTCATTCTATGGAGGCTGGTAAGTACCAGGGCCCAGTTCCCTGCTGACATGTGACATGTTGACCCACACTTTCCTGGGTCAGCTTTGCCCAGCTCTGAACTCTGGACACGTGCCTGCTGACATGAAATGTGTTGCAGCTTTGCCAGGAATGACTCTCTGTCTAGACCGTGAGCCTCTGCCTCTGTCTGCGGCATATATATGATGTAATATCTGTTTTAGTTACTTTTCAATTTGTTGTTTTTATAGATGCCCAACATTATTGGATGCTTTATTGGCATCTTAATAAGTTATCTGAGAAAGGAAAGAAGAAAAGAATGAATTTCTTTAGGTATGTGTCATATATTGCTTCAGCAATTACTATTGCTACATAAAAAAGTATCTCCAATTCCAGCAGTTGAAAACAACTATTTTATTCTGTTTGCAAGTAACCTGGGTCAGGATTCCTGGTAGAATGGGAAGGATTTGTCTTTGTTCTCTGATGTCTGGAGTCTCAGCTGGAAAGACTGAAGGCTGGTGTGACTGGACAGGTGGGTCTGGAATCATCTGGAGTTCTATTCACTCACCTATCTGACTTCTGGGCTAGGTTGACTCAAAGACTGGGATTGTTAACCAGAGGGCTTACTTGTGATCTTGCTATGTGCTGCCCAAGGCAGTTGTGGCATTGTCAGTGTTCTTACGTGGCAGCCCAAGGCTCTAAGAGTGGTTTTTCCAATGAACAAGGTGGAAACTGCATAGCCTTTTATGAACCAGCCTCAGAAGCCATTCTTGTATGCCATTGGTTGAAGCTGCTACAACCCCCATCGCACGCACCCCCCATTCACAGGGAAGGTAACTGGACTGTACCTCTTGATGAGGGGGTGGTGAGGTCCCACTGTAGAGAAATAAGTAAGACAGGAGTATTGTTCAGCCATCTTTGTAAAGTTTCATCTGCCCAAAGAACCTTAAGAGTAATTGCTTCTTTTAATCCAGTAACTCTGAAAGACATGTGGTGGTTCTCCCACTCTACAGATGAGAAAACAAAGGCAAAGAGGGTGAGGAACCTGCCCAAAGAGAAATTAGCAGAGGCGCCTGAGTGGCTCAGTGGGTTAAAACCTCTGCCTTCAGCTCAGGACATGATCCTGGGGTGCTGGGATTGAGCCCCACATCGGGCTCTCTGCTCAGCGGAGAGCCTGCTTCCTCCACTCTCTCTGCCTACTTGTGATCTCTGTCTGTCAAATAAATAAATAAAATCTTTAAAAAAAAAGAGAGAGAGAGAGAAAGTAGCAGACAGGAATCAAGGCTGATCATTGAATTCTAAAACCCACCTTGAAAAATAAACCATAATTATGTATGTATATATTATACATTTATTTCTTTTTATTTTTTAAAGATTTTATTTATTTATTTGACAGACAAAGATCACAGGTAAGCAGAGAGGCAGGCAGAGAGAGAGAGAGGAGGAAGCAGGCTCTCCGCCAAGCAAAGAGCCCGATGTGGGTCTTGATCCCAGAACCTTGGGATCAGGACCCGAGCCGAAGGCAGAGGCTTTAACCCACTGAGCCACCCAGGCACCCCTTTATATATTATACATTTATAAATGATATATACATGTATATAAATATATAAAATATTATAAAATTTACAAGAGTATGTTTAAATTAGGATGTCTCCTGTAAAGCCGAAGCCCTTATATAATATGGAAATCATGAGTAGGCCTTTTCCCAGCTTAAATATAGTCTTAAAGATCTAGATTTCCATGTTTCCCTGGCTTCCTTTTCATGTACCTATTTGCAATCTGTCTGTTTTCTTTGGAGAAATGTCTGTTCAGATCCTCTGTCCACTCATTAATCGGATTGCTTGTTTTTTTGTTATTGAGCTGTATAAGTTCTTTACATATTTTGATTTGCAAATATTCTCTCCCATTCGGTAGGCTGCCTTTTCGTTTTGCTGATGGTTTCTTTAGCTGTATAGAAGGTTTTTAATTTCTGTGAAGCTTCTTTATGACCAAAGGACAGAAATGTCTAAATGGCAAGGTTGATTGACAGCATAGAAGCCTGTAGCAGATTTAACCAATAAGTAATTCTGAATGGCCTCTTATCCCAAGGGCCACACATGTGCACACCGTGAGGAATTTTTCAAAGAGGATAGTATAATTATAGACAGTTATCCGTGATTATAAGAGGTGAGAAGATCCTGAGAAATTGAAACTTGGAGGCAACATATAAAGCAACAAATTTTTTTTCTTTTTAATTTTTTATTTTTTTATAAACATATAATATATTTTTATCCCCCAGGGTACAGATATGTGAATCACCAGGTTTACACACTTCACAGCACTCACCATAGCACATACCCTCCCCAATGTCCATAACCCCACCCCCCTTCCCCCAGCCCCCCTCACCCCAGCAACCCTCAGTTTGTTTTGTGAGATTAAGAGTCACTTATGGTTTGTCTCCCTCCCAATCCCATCTTGTTTCATTTATTCTTCTCCTACCCCCTTAACCCTCCATGTTGCATCTCCACTTCCTCATATCAGGGAGATCATATGATAGTTGTCTTTCTCCTCTTGACTTATTTCTTTAAGCATGATACCCTCTAATTCCATCCACGTCGTCGCAAATGGCAAGATTTCATTTCTTCTGATGGCTGCATAGTATTCCATTGTGTATAGATACCACATCTTCTTTATCCATTCATGTGTTGATGGACATCTAGGTTCTTTCCATAGTTTGGCTATTGTAGACATTGCTTAAAGCAACAAATTTTTTTAAAAAGTCTTTGTGGAGTTACCAGCCCAGGAATTCTCTCTCCCCCTGAGCGAGAGATTAGATCAGCTAATGAGGAATTTGGGGATCCATGACTGTACTTATTTCCTATACAAATATGAATCTCTGATAATGTTAAAAAAATAGGGCACCTGAGTGGCTCATATGGTTGAGCATCTGCCTTCAGCTCGGGTCATGATCTCCAGGTTCTGGGATCGAGCCCCGTGTCCAGTTCCATGCTCAGCAGGGAGTCTGCTTTTCCTTCTCCTTGGGCCTCTCCCCCTGCTTGTGTGCTCCTTTTCTCTCTCTCTCAAAGGAATAAATAAAATCTTTAAAAAATAATAATAATAAAATGATGTGGAAAGTAATAATATTTTCTTATATGGTATATGCTATTTGAATTACTTATATTTCTTTCCCTGGATATGAGAGATGAAAGGAATAAAATTTTTATGGTTTTCCTTTGTAATAAATTTTGGATTGCTTTTAGTAGGCTCCTTAACATATGGTCAGTATACAATCAACAATCAACTTGAATCTTACAAGTGCCGTACTGAGCAAAAGAGGCCACACGCAAAATGGTGACATGCCAAGTTATTTCATTCGTATAAAATTGAGGAATTGGCACAATTAATCAATGATGATAAAAAATCATAGGGAGTCTGGGTGGTTCAGTCAATTAAGCATCTGACGCTTGCTCTTAGCTCTGGTTTTGGTCTCAGGGTCGTGAGTTCAGGTCATGAGTTGATGGCCTCACACCCGGTGTGGAACCCACTTAAAAAACAAAACAAAACTAAACTAAACAAAAACAAAAAACAAAAAATGATGATAAAAATTTGAACACCCTTGGTTGCAATGCTCTAATACCAGCTTTCCAACAACAGTTTGCTAGGGTGAACATAATGTGAAATTCCAAACCCTGCCTGGCTTCAGAGGCTTCTTAGTAATTGTATTCAACTGGTCTTTGGCAAAGCTCCTTGTTCTGGGAGGTTGGAGTCCCGCCTGTTGTCTTTGATATGCTCGGTGGATATGGTATTTCCCCTTCCAAAATGGACCCCTGGTTGCTGCAGATCAGACTGCCCTCCTCATCCCTGCCTCCCTTCCTTTCCAGGGGGCTTAATTCCAGAGTCTCTCCACTCCAGCCAGGAACCAAAATAACAGCTCTTGGCACAGTACTGGGAATGAAGGACGATTCGCAGCCCTGAGTGCCTCCGGCATAACTTTGGGTTCAAACCACTGGTTGTATGAAACATTGTCTCAGTTTGAGTTCTCCCAGAAGTGGACCCTGAGACTAACAGCACCCCAACCCAAGCTAAGGTTAACTTGCCTCAAGAGTACTCAATCCTTGCTCAGTGACCTGAGTTGCATGATCTGTAGCAGAACCGACTTTCTTTGAGATTTGCAGACCAATGGCCTTGAGGAGTGCAGGACGAGAATTTCCAGAAGATAAGGCCCCACCGCGTTCGAAAACAGTTGCTGGGGAGGCCAGCAAGTCCGCTCAGGGTAATGTCAACATAGGACTAACAGCCCAGACACCTGCTTCTCCTGCATGTAGCTCCCCTCCCTTTCCCCGTGCCTTCCCCTTTAAAACCCTCCTGCTCCCCCTGGATGAGGAAGATGGTCTTTGAGACATTAGTCCACTACTTTCCTAGGTTGCTGGCTTCGGGCATAAAGCAACCTTTCCTTTCCCACCCTTGTTTCTCAAGTATTGATTTTGAGCGGCAAGCGGCTTTACCTGCTTTAGGAACCAGTTTTCTGTCTGGTAACCAGACAAAGTCTTGAATGTGGGTCATTTATTCAGGGGGTGACTCCAGGAAGCTTAGCTAAAGGGGAGCGAGAAAAGCCATGAAAGAGTAAATGAATAAGCAAACCATAACTTCAGGCAAAACTGGGTTCAATGCCACTTGGCACGTGCTAAGAAACCACGTAGAACACGCCTCAAAAAACAGCACTCAGAGGGAGCTGGGGGGTTTATGCACTGTTATGGACTAAATGTCCGTATTGCTCATATCCTCCCCCCTCAAATTCACAAGTTGAAGCCCTAACCCTGAGTGTGGCTGTATCTGGATATGGGGCCCTTATGGAAGTAATTAAGGTTAAATGAAGTCATAAGGGCAGGGCCCTGCTCTGATGGGATTAGTGTCCTTTTTCCTTTTTTTTAAGATATTATTTATTTGATAGAGAGCACAAGCAGGGGGAGCAACAGGCAGAGGGAGAGACAGGGAGAGCAGGGAGCCTGATGGAGTGCTCAGTCCCAGGACCCAGGGATCATGACCTGAGTTAAAGGCAGCAGCTTAACTGACTAAGCCACCCAAGTGTCCTGGATTAATATCCTTCTAAGAGGGGAGCCTGCTCTGTCTCTTTCTTTCTCTTACTCCTTCTCCCTCTCCATCTCTGTGCACTTGCTGAGGAAAGGCCATGTGAGGACTTAGGGACAAGGCAGCCACCTACAAGTCAGAAACAGAAACTAAATTGATCTTGAACCAGAAAACTAAATTTCACCAGAAACTAAATTGATCTTGAACTTGATCTTGAACTTCCAGCGCCCAGAACTGTGAGAAAATTAATTTGGTTTTGTGTTGGTGGTAGGTAAGGGTGGGAGAGGTTGAATTTTTGTTGTTGTTTGTTTTTAGATAGACTTGCCTGTCTCTAAAATACCTGTTTTTTTTAAGCCACACAGTCTGTGGTATTTTGTGAGGAGAGCGCAAGCAAACGGAGACATGCACTATCTTTCATTCTCTGTGATTAAAAATTGCTCCCAAGGGCATTACAGGTGACTCAAGGTGGGAAGTTTTGTTAGCATAAGCAGAACTTTCCACCCTGGCTGCCAGTGAACTTGAAGGTTAACCAAGGGAATATGGGAAGGCCATGTAGTATGGGCTCTATCATTGTTTCTGGTCCTTGACTGAGAAACACCGCTGCATTGACTATCCTTGGGCAGACGTCATTTTTGCAAGTATTAAAGAATAAACTGGGGATAAATTTGCACAATCAAATGGCATGGGCATTGTAAATTGTGATTGCTATGACCAAATTACTCTCCCAAAAGATGATCAGTTTCTATTCCACATGCAATGTCTGTTTCTGTACCACCTTTCTGACATTTTAAAAAAAGATTTTATTTATTTATTTATTTGTCAGAGAGAGAGAGAGAGAGAGCACACAAGCAGGCAGAGTGGCAGGCAGAGGCAAAGAGAGAAGCAGGCTTCCTGTCAAGCAAGGAGGCCAGTGCGGGACTTGATCCCAGGATCTTGGGATCATGACCCAAGCCGAAGACAGTTGGCTTAACCAACTGAACCACCCAGGCGTCCCCCTTTCTGACATTTTTATCGGACATTTCGATCTTGCCAGCCTTGTAGGGTGAACACGGTGTTTCACTGTGATTTTCATTTCTAAACTTCTCTGGAATCCGTGTTGCAGAGTGTGAGACAAAGGCAGGGAAAGGAAGTTTTCCTGCTTCTGGGGCAACTTTGGCTCCTTTATCAATTCTTCACCAAGGGCATGGACGGGCCACAAAGGATGTGGTTGGTGTCTTTGGCCAGGTTGGAACAGGGAAGGAAATCGCCTTGAGGATAATCCGGTCCAGGTATCACTGGAGTTTGGCTGTAACCATGGTAACAGTGGCACCAGCTGCAAAGGTAGCAGAAGTAGTTTAAAAACATCGGAGGCCTTGGTGCACATTAAAGCACAGGAAACCACAGTGCATTGAGGGTGGGGCTGCGGAGTAATAGTACACACTGCCCGGGAGCTATGTTTGTGAGAGAGCCTAAGTTACTCCTGCCCACTGCCGGAAGAGATGAGATCAGAGACAGAGAAAAGCCATATGTGCTGTTACCACGCCTGTATTTTTATCTCTGTGCTGAGTCTATGCTTTTTTTTGCCAGTCTTCACCCAAGACCCTATATTCTTCTAGAAGAAAGAAAGACCATAACCTTCAAGCAGTTGGAAACCATTATTTGTTGTCACCTCTGCTATTCCTATAGACAAATCAGAAATGGTTGTGCTGTGGAATGCTGCAGAGATCATGAGGAAGGTGGCGGGGGATTTAGTGGTAGGAAAATTTGGGAGACACAGGACCTATAAACAGAGAATTGTATATATAGAGAGCTTCACAGTGGGAATCCCCTTACAAACATTTAATTTCCAAAAATCTCACATTGGTAAAGATCCGTGCTAAAAAAATGTTTGACTTTGTTTCTGCTAAGGGTGGCCAGGTCATTCAAGCTAACTGTTGTATTGAATACAATTTAAAAGCAGGATGATATATAAATATAGATTGAAATCATTAGCGAGTCGATAGTAAAGAATTACTGAGCCAAAATCGAAGGTAAGACAATAATCTAGAAACAGAAGCATGGCGCTCAGAACTGTTTTTGCCCCTAGAGCATTTGTTGATCTGAAAATAACAGCTAGAGTATTTAGCTGTGATTTTGATGGTGTTGAAGGGGTAAGAACAAATGTCAGAGCCTAGGGAAGGAGGAGCCTTGTAAGCCTAAATAAACATTCCATGTGCAAAACAAAAATAATAATGTCATGGAAGGTCTTGAAAATATAGAATTAGGGGGACGTCTGGGTGGCTCAGTCAGTTAAGCATCTGCCTCCAGCTCAGGTCATGATCCCAGGGGCCTGGGATCGAGCTCCACATCACGTCATGTTCCCTGCTCAGCTGGGAACCTGCTTCTCCCTCTCCCACTGCCTCTCCCCTCTGCTCATGCACTCTCCCTCTCTTTCTCTCAAATAAATAAATAAAATTCTTAAAAAAAATAAATTCAACTTTGGTTTTATTTTCTATTTTTTTAAAGATCCTCTTAATTTTTAAAAAAGTACTCTCTTTTGGGGAGGCACCTGGGTGGCTCAGTTGGTTAAGGTTCTGCCTTCCGCTCAGGTCATGATCCCAGGGTTCTGGGTTCGAGTCCTGCCTGGGGCTTCTCCTGCTTCTGCCTCTCCCTCTGCCCTTCCCGCCAGCTTGTATGCACACACACTCTCTCTCTCTGTCAAATAAATAAATAAAATCTTTAAAAAGAAAAGAAAAGAAAAACGTTCTTTAGAAGTGTTCTGAAAAAGGAAGAAAGAAAGTATCTTTATTCCCAGTGTGGAACTCGAATTCATGACCCCAAGATCAAGAGTAGTGTTCTTTACCAATTGAGCCAGGCAGGCTCCCCAAGTTGGTTTTTTTTTTTTTTTCAAAGTAAATGTGTTTTTATAGCTATTAGAGTATAATACCTAAATATTAGTGAGCCAATCCAGTTTGCTTTGATTAAACATTTTTTCCAAAATGACGACAACTTGTTATATATATTCTTGCCAACTTCAACATCCATTATTAGGACTCTAGGGGACGAAAGACACGTAGCACATTTTAAGAACAACAAAACAGAAGATCAAAATAAAGGCTAGACCGCCCATGCCCAATCTCCAATGATAAACAAAAGAATAAAATACCATCTAAGCAGCCTGACTAACAAAGCCACGGTGGGCGCCCAGGCTGGCCTCGTCCCCTCCTGTTTCCCTTGTTGCCAGTCCTTCTCTGAGTTCACACTCTGTAGATTCACATCCCCACATTAACGGAAGGGCTTATGTTCCATTTCTCTTCAGAAACCGGTGTTCTTATAAGAGTCGGGTTTTGGTGACACAAAAAGCCAACGAGAAGCATGGAGTCTCTGGGGCTTCGGGGGGAGGTGAGTTGCCAGATATTGGTGGAATTTCTGAGCCTGCTGCTGCCTGCTTGTTCCTGGAAGTCTGTGCTGGGTCGCCAGCCAGGGGTATCTTATTCATCCTGTCCTCCTTCTCTTATGCATGCTTTTTTCCGTGCTGCTCACGTTACATGGGTGTTCTGTTTTAGGCTAACCCTGAATGACTTGGGTTCTTTTGTGAACACGGAGTTGAGCGGTTGGATTGCTTCCATGCTGATTTATCAGCTCCCATCCGTGAGGTGGATCAACAAAAAGACACCTACCGCATATGGTGGGAAGGCCAGAAAGACCCCTTTGTTTTCACGAAAGAAAGCTACCTCCCAGCCTGGGTACAACAGCTGCCTGTACCCCCCCAAATTTGCCTGTGCTGTATTAGTGCACACATTTCCTTTTTCAATGGACTGAGTTGGTTCTAGGCAAATATTATCTGACTGGGGTCACAGCAGTAGGAAGGGGTCAACCCCTCTTGGAGCTTACCACGTAAGGGAGTAGAATTCTCAAATTCCCAAGTTTTCTGAAGCTTCCCTTCACAGCTTTAGGGCACTTGGCCTTGCGATCTTTCTCCCTTCCTTTGCCTCGCCACTATGTTCTAAGCACTGCGTTCATGATGCCACCACTTCTAACATCCCCTACAGCCCCTGTTTCCCTAGGCCAAGTTCTAATACTCGATCAGGTTTAAGGATCTCTGGGAAATCGCAGCCTGAGAGCAGGTGGGATGGTGATTTATTTGGTAACATTTCCTGTGTGGTTCTCTTTCCCCACATAATTCCTTTGAAATCTTCCTGGTGGGGAAAGCATTTAATCCCAAACTCTTTGGTCAAGATGAAGTCAAAATTTTTAGAATAAGAGTTCAAGATTTTTTACTGAATTCAGGCTAAAGTTAGATTGGTTCATCTTTCCTAAGAAGAATTCATTGAACTCTATACAACTCACTTTAGGATTAAAAGAAGTCAGGGCACCTGGCTGGCTCAGTTGATGGAACATGTGGTTCTTGATCTTGGGATCATGAGTTCGAGCCCATGGGATGCATTAAAAATAAAAGCGTAAAAAGAAAGTCAAGAAAAGTTTGGTCAGGTAACGTGGCATTGACTTTGTATCTCTCAGTTGTCACTGAAGAGTACTGGTATTGCCAAATTGTTAACAATTAAATCGAGTCAATCATACTCTGAATAAAATCTGCATTATAATTTTTTAATAAATGCTATGCATCCACACATAGTATATAATATAATATTTATTTGTATATATATTACAAAACATGATATATAAAGTTTTTATGGCAGATTCAAGAACCTATGGTTTATAAACCAATTATAGAAGAGAAAACCAGAATTAAGACTCGCCAGGATGCCAAGGACAGAAAAAGTCAGTAACGTGTCAATTTCTTAAATGCATATATTTTTTTAGACTTCCTGAGACAGTCCAGCTGTAGAGGTAGATTAACTCACAAAGAATATATCGGCATGAGCCATTCTGCAGGCTTTCCATCCAGGATGCAGCCAACAACTGTAATACCATCTTTGTTTCACTGATCAGATAACTGATAGGGAGGTTAAGTAGATCCCCTGAGGTTGTACACTGTGAGCTGGTAACAAAACCGGGATTAGAACCAAATGGCATCCCACACAGAGCAGGATCCAACACAGTGCCAGGTACATGGGCAACCTTGAAATATTCTGAATATGACCCTTTTTTTTTAAAACCATCTGTCTATTTTAATACCATTGACTTTATTCCCCATGCTGTACCTTCCATCCTTGTGGTTTATTCATTTCATAACTGGAAGCTGATAACTCCCACACTCCTCCACCCATTTTGCCCACCTCCTTACCCCCCTTTCTTGCAACCACCAGTTTGTTCTCTGTATCTATGGGTCTATTTCTGCTTTTTGTTTGTTTGTTTATTCATTTGTTTTGTTTTATTTTTTAGATTCTGCATATAAGTAAAATAATAAGAGTATTTGTCTTTGTCTGACTTATTTCACTCAGCATAATACCCTTTCAGACCATCCATGTTGTCCCGAAAGGCAAGATCTCATCCTAACTATAACCCTTCTTTTTCACATATTCTCAATGTTAATGTAACTCTTTGTGTTCCAGAGAGTTCTCCAGAGACTACAGGGTTTGAATACAGAAAAACCACATAAACCCCATAGGCAAGGGCTTTCTCAGAAGACACAGCTCTTGGGAATAGAAAGACTTTGGCAAAATCAGTCTTGGCCTCCCACATGAGTGTTTGTCCTTGTGAAATCCAATTTTAAATTATGCCAGAATCAGCTCTAAAGGTTAAAGAAGAGAGAGAGAGACAACCTACCTATTTCATTTTGTTCTTTGATAGTGCGGTCAGCTTATAGTCTGAAACTCAGATTCTAGGAAAAACACATTTTGGTAGAATCACATTTAAGAAAATTGCCTCTTCCAGCTGGAGTCATGGTCCATGTCCTCATGTGTACTGTCCTAAGCATATGTGAGTACAGATAAACTACATGTGTGTACATGTTTTTGTAAGCCACTTCCATGTCACTGTGTCCTGCAGTTGCACTGGAAATCAATAAAATAATGAAAATAAAATAAGGAGATAAGAATGAAATAATGACTCCCACTTGGTTCAGGACTCTGTGTGTGGTACCCAAGTGTGCTCAGGGCTCAGTAGGTTGCTGCGGCCTGAGATTCACAACCCCCAACCCTTCTGGGTCTCAGATGGCTAAATTGCAGCCTCTACCCACCCCTTGGGAATCCTCTCTTCTTCCAAATCAGGAACCTGACAGGGGGTACTTTCTAGCTTGATTATATCCTATAGCAGCCATCTTCCCCAGGTACAATGAGCAAGAATCCAGTCAAGAGAAATGACTAGGAGTGTGAGTTTTGCAGTCAGATCTGGGTTCAAATCCAACCTCTGTCGCTTACTAGCCATGGGACATTGGGCGAGTTACTTAAATTGCTCCAGTGTCCTGGTTTGGTTTCCTTGGAAACAGACCTTGAGGCCCCTAAGAATTTCCCAACCACAGGGCAAGGGAGTTGTTTCTTTGTCAACTATTGATCGAAGGCTGCTTGGGGGCAGGGTGAGCATTAATCCCTTGGTCTTTTTGTCCCCTGCTGTCTGACCCCTTAAGAGAAAGATAGTCTCTGGCAGCCAAAAAAAAAAAAAAAAAAACCCTGAGGCAATTAATTGTAAGTGTGGGCAGTAGAAATTCTACCCCTGGGCTCAGAAATGGTAAAATGTGAGAGGATATAGTCAGAGCTCTGATGGTGTCTGGTGTACCCAGCTGCATTTCTGCTGTCTCTAAAACCTACCTCACAAGGCCTGCACATAGAAGCCCTTCAGCCCATCCATACAAACTACCAACTAACGTTAAGGCCAGATGGGGGAGTTGAGAGAAGGGCGGTGAATGGAACCATCACCTCTCCAAAGATGGCCACATCCTACTCCTCAGAACCTGTCGATATATTACCTCACATGGAAAAAAAAGGACTTTGCAGATGCGATTAAATGAAGGATCATGAAATGGAAAGATGATCCTGGATAGTCCAGTAGGTTCCAATGTCATCACAAGGGTCTTTATAAGAGGGAGGCAGGAGGGTCAGAATCAAAACAGGAAATATGATTTTGGAAGCATTGGGGCCAGGAGCCAAAGAATACAGATGGTTCCAGGATGTGGAAAAGGCAAGGAAGCAGAATCTCCCCTAAAGCCTGTGGAAGGAACGCAGCCCTGCCGACCCGTGGTCAACTTCTTCTACATTAATTAAACCAGGAGTCCATTCAACTGAGGTGGTTCTAATACCTTAGCATCCTACATAAACAAACCAAACCCTAAACCTGTACATGCCTCAAAGCCAAGAAATTGAAACCAATTATAGTTGCCTACGCTCTCCCAGATAAGGCAAATGCTTAAGTCACAACCAATCATATAATGTTCCTGCTTTGTTCCCACCTTTCCCCTATAAAAGACTCTCCTAACTCCTGTTCATAGAGCGCTTCTACCCACTTCTGGTTTGGCACCGCTCAATTTGAACCCATTTTTGCTCCCACTCTTAAAATTTTATTATGCCTCGGGTTATCTTTTCCAACCTGCAGAACTGTAAGTTGATAAATCTGTGTCAGTTTTAGTCACCAAGCTTGTGGTAATTTGTCACAGAGGCCATAGAAACGAATACAGGAGGGGGACTCCAGGGATAAGAACTATCACTTAATAATACTTCCTATGAGCCAGCACTAAGTGCTTTAAGTATCTTGACTCCTTTAGTCCAGAAACCAACTGTAATATATTTGCTACCTGGATAGTAACTCATTTTGCCATATTGAATGTCCTCTTATACCTCTTCTTTTCTATAGCTTAACGATGAAAAGCTTTCTTTTTTTTTTTTTTTAAGATTTTATTTATTTGACAGACAGAAATCACAAGTAGGCAGAGAGGGAGACATAGAGAGAGGGAGAAGCAGCCTTCCTGCCAAGCAGAGAGCCCCATGCGGGGCTCGATCCCAGGACCCTGAGATCATGACCTGAGCTGAAGGCAGAGGCTTTAACCCACTGAGCCACCGAGGCGCCTCAACGATGAAAAGCTTTACATTAGTTTCATCATTACATTTTCCTTATGCGTTCAACCAGTTCTCTTCTGGGAAAACATCTGATGGCAAAAGCTTCCTCTCCCTGACAACCAGAGAGTGGAGGCTGACACAGTCCCACTCGAAGCAGGTTGAATAAAAATTGGCCTCGGCTCCGTCTGATTAGAAACGGATTCTTTTTATCCTTTGCAGTTTGCTCTGGTTTAGTGCAGTCATTTAATCATTAAAGGAGGGTTCCATGCTACTTTCCCGGTAGAAGGCGCAGCTAGGGCTAGAATCTTCCTTCCATCATCTCCAGTGATGAAGTTTCCAGATTGAAGCAATGTTAACATCAGTGGTGTAGCATTCCTGGAGTTCATTCTCTTCGCTCCCCAGGGAAATCTAGACTTGGCTTCTCATTGTTGTAGCACGAAGTTCCTCACTCAGCTGGAAAGTCCATCAAAGACTCACGCCAGTGACAGTCCTGCTGTGAATATAAACTCACCATGAATGTAATCACGAAAGGTTTTGTAGTATGGGAAATGTCCTGGAGCTTCGAGAAAGAACCTCTGTTACCTAGCAGGTCAGTATGTTATTGTATGAGACCTTCTCTCTCTGTCTCTCTGTCTCTCTCTCTCTCCCTTTGTTTCCCATTTATTTCTACATATAAGGGGGGAAAGACAACTGGGCTTCCAATCCATTAAGAAAGAAAGAATGATGGCCTATCAACAGCAAAGTCATTTCACCAAGGCTTTAGGTACATATTATGAAACTTTAAAGAGAGAAACAAAGATTTGTTTGATCATGAATCTTCCTTGGGTTTTATGGAGGATTCAGACTCCTGAATCTTGAATTTGCACCTGGATTGGTGCATGAGTTTCCTACCTGTTACTTTATCTATCCATCTTCCTTTTTCAGCTATAAATTCCTCAAGGTAAGCCCCCGGGTCTTACTTGTCTTTGCTTCTCCAAATCCCAGGGGATTCCAAACACATAGAAGGCGTTTGCCTGCCTACCGAATGGACTGACAAGTTGACTGACTGTATACTTTCATACACGAGTAAATAAAGTTCACACTTTATCATTGCTGAATTATGCCAGATTGTAGCTGAATTCGCCCAGCCCAGAGTCCGAGTGAGCTCAGTGACCATTGGGGATACGTGAGTCTTACCCCACCTGAGCCTTACCCATCCCCTTCTCCAGGATTCCGAAACAGCCCGTCCTACTTTGGTGACTTCAGTCCCCACATGCGTAGTCATGGCAGTGCAATTCAATCAGTATTTTTTGTGCTCTGGTGGAGGAAAGTATAGTGATTCCCACACTGTTACGCAATTTACAGCCTGCATGAATTTGTTCAGCCCCAACAACCAAATGGTATTACGGTTATGTACTGGCACACTCCAGGGTGTTCCAGCCTTCACGGGTGAACCACTCCCACTACACTGAGATACACCCAGATCAAAGAAACAAAGACAGGCCCTGTTAAAAGGAGGAGGGCAAAACAAGGCAAAGAGGACAAGTGAGACAGGAAATCCTGTAGGACGAGGATTAACCTGGAATTCAAAGGGGAAGAGGAAGCACACTCTCCTTAAACCCAGAATAAGAAAATGTTTTCAAAAACAGAACTACAGAAAGGATTGTGCATCTGTGATGTGGGAAGGTCATGAGGAAAAGAGGAGACCTCTCAGGTTTTAGAATCTGATATCCTTGGGGCTACTGCTGAGATACTTCTAGATAAGGTCAGGATTTCTCAGCTGGCCATAGAGATGCCACCTGACTCAGTGACCTTGGGCAATTTACTTGACCTCTCTGTGCCCCCATTTTTGCATGTATCATGGAGCTATAAGGATAAATGAATCAATAGGTCTAGAATGATGTCTGGCACATAGTAAGTATACTATAATTATTATCCATTATTATTACTTTTTGTTGTTGCTGCTACTGCTGTAGTTGTTAGAACAATTCAGCAAAATAAGATTCCAGCTAATTGTTGGATATTGTTTTACACACACCTCAAACAGACCAAACAAACAAACAGCAACTTCAGTGACAAAAAAGGGAGGAGGCTGGACCTTGTTTTTGGGTTTTTAAACCACCTTATAAAAACCAACTAGTTACAGGACAGCTAAGTACATTGTAGGGGAGGAAAAACTTTTCTTTCATGCTCTTAGTTCAGTACCTGAGGCCTGTGAATTAAACTGACGAAGGAGAAAAAGGTTTATCTCCTACATATATAGGAACCAGCCGAAGAAGTGGCTAACTTGCCAAATGGTTAAAGTTAAAGCCCTATGCACCGAACTTAGTAGCAGAAATGGAGAAAGGAGAAAAGCTTCCATGTGAAGAACTAATAAGTTTATTTAGGAAAGAGGAATAAGTTGTTACAACAGAAGGAAGATAAGCAGGTTTGTGGTAACATTTGTCTGTCCAGGTATGAGTGATATTTCTGTCTTCCTAAAACTCTTCCCTTTTAGGGGTTTATAGAAGTTGCAAATTTTAGTCAGATAAGGGAAGCTCAAGGAGGCTTTTTTCTTCATCTGTTGATCTCAAATATCATCAGCTTAAAATAATCTTTAAACTAATTCTGGGATTCAGATGGGTCTCCAAAACAAACACACAAAAAAGTTAATGCAATGCTTGGAGTAAGACTTTTCATAGTTGTTTTGGCTTTTCTTTTTACAAGGTGTTTTTCCACCCCCCTTTGAGATTGTAATAAACATGGTCCCACCACAAGTCAAGTCAGAAGCAGGACAGAGGAGACTGTGAAGGCTTGTTTGCTCACTGGAGATTGTTAAGCATGGCTGACCCCTAACACGATGTTTTATACACACACACACACACACACACATGTATATACATATGTATACATACATGTATGTATATACATATGTATATACATATATATATAATATGTGTGTCAGAAAATGTTAGTAAGTATGAAGTGTCACATATGGTTTTTTAATGTTAAAAAAATATAAAGCAGAAATTAAAAATACTCAAAAGAATTCCCTTTCAAACTACTTTTAAGGAAAAAAGCAGGGCTTTGAACTTTTGGTTCTCTTCCTGCCCTGTCCCACATTCATGTGGTGGTTTTGCTTGGGTGTCGGGCAGTGAGGGTCATTTGCGATGGCCGTGCCTGTGGGGGTGTGGACCCTACCCCAGAGTGACGACGCTGTGATTCTGAGACGGGAAGTGGAAGGTGAGCACAGGTTGAGCGGGACAGTAGCCCTCTCTCTCTGTCTCTGTTTATTGTCCTCTTTAACCTTTCCTTTTGTGTTGTTCGATCATCCCAGTCAGTGGCAACATGGTTACCCCATTTGTCCGCAGCTCCCTTAATCCCTTGACCTTCATCTCCATCCTCCTCCTCCCCTGGAGACTTCTTCCTCCACCCTGGCCAGCCTCCTGCTCCCAGTTTCACCGTTAGCATTCCCATTAGCAGAGGTGCCTCTCCCAGGATCTGCCTCCTCCATGGTGTCCTTCTGTCCTTCTTCCAGTACCCAGAGACTTGCTAGTGGTGGTGGTGGGGGGGAGGACACAGCTGAGTAAAAAGCGCCAGGTGGGGGACTTTGGTAATAAAGCTGTGGAGTCCACTGTGGCAGATGTGGCACATGTGGAGCTCTCTGTGGTGTACAGAGACAGCTGCAGGAGTGGGACAGGGAACGTTGCCAAAAGCAGCCAGTCTAAGAAAAGAATAATTTTTTGCAGGACACACAGGCTGACATAAGCCCCAGACCTCATACCAGAATTATTGGGAATATCCATACATGAACCTCCTACTTAAGGGTTTTTAGGTCAGTGGCTTTGCCTCAAAGGATGCAGCACACAACACCCAGGAAGATGACTTGTGTGACTCCCCCTCTTCTGTCCCCTTAACCCTTCCGAGACGCTCCATTCACCCATCCTCTCAACATCCGTTATTCTAGCACCATCTGCCTCTCAGGAGAGGCAGGGTGTCTTGATGCAAGTCCCACACACAAGTCTCCACCTGGGTTCCTGCTGGGAAATGGAATCCCCTTCCTCCACAGCCAGCCTCGGTGATGGCGATGCCCTGAGAGCTCAGGGTGCGGACAGGACAGGAGCAAGGTGGGCCCCGCCGAGAAGCTACTGGCTCTGCCTCAGTAGGGAGCAAGTTGAAGCATGGGCTGCCGTTTCTGGCCAGCTTTTTTTCTTGACCTTCATGCCCTCATCTGCATAGACCTCCCTGCAGTCCCAGGAGAAAGGGATATTGTATCACAGGTACCACTGGCATCTTTCTTCCTTCTTAAAGCATTTGGATTTAAACAGAGCTTTTAGAAAGTTCTCTTTGTAAAGAATCTGCTTTCTAAATTGCCATTCTTTCTATAAGCCCTGCAGTGAGGCAAGGACCATGGCGGGGAGCAGGGGCAGGGGGGTGATGTCTCCCCGACAAGTTTCTGTGGGACAGCTCAATGTATTTTATCCCCACGCAGGATGGAAACAGTAAGGTGGGAGGCTTGGGCTCTAGGTTGGGTCCTCTGCCTAGTCATTTAGTCATTTGCTTTCTCCAAACTTTGGTTTTTTCATCTGTCAGATGGGAATTATCCCACTTTATTTATGTTCGTTGTTAACGTTAACCTTTATGGGAACATCATATAAGACCAAATCTGAGGGTGCTTTGAGAGCTCTAAAACACTCCACTCGAGGGCCAGGATAATTTACTGAAATGTGAATCTGTTTTTATTTTGTGTGTGTAGCCAGCACCTAGCTTCTGCAAGGTAAAAGCAGCTCGTCCTATTTCCAAGGAAAGCGGAATGTCACTGCAGATGGGGGTGGGGTGTAAAGGTCTTCATAGGACCAGGGGCAGTGGCGCATGGTAATGGTAACAGATGCTTGGGTGTCTTGTTAAGATCCCCACTTCAGGCCCAAGATACTCACCCCCTCCGTTGCCAGGACGGTTGGCCCCTGGTGGCTACATTGACCAGGGCTCTGTGCCCCTCCTGCAGGTAGCCTGAGTCCAAAGACTGATTGCCTCAAATCAAGCCAGCTCTCAAGGGCCACCCAGCTGCAGAACTCTGGGTGGGCTGGGTTGAGACCTGTATAGTAACAGTATCGCTGCCTAACTTCCCAGTCCGCCCCAAACCCCCTTGCTAACTCCCTCAAATGTATTTTGTTCCCCAAAGCACTCCCCACTAAACTTCCTACATGCATCTCAGACTCAGCTCCCCTGACCCTGGGAGGGGGGCTGCCAGGCACGCTAACTGTGCTAGGACCCTGTTCTCGGCTCTGCCAGCACCTACAGAAGGAACAAGGTTTCATAAGAGATGTTGCATCTCGGGGCAAAGGGGGTGCTGGGCCACAGAGAGATGATCAAAGTCTTCTTGAAGTCTGTGTCTCTGTCTTCTGTCTCCTCTCCCTCCGGCACATAGATTAAATGATGTCTGCATTAGCCACGCCAGAATGCGTGACCCCCTCAAAAGTCACCAGGCATTTGTTGTGTCTAGGGCAGGCCCTGGTGTCTTCCTCTGGGTTCATGCCTGTTCTCTTATGTGCCTTGGAGCACACTGTTACTGGAGTCCACTGTCCTCGTGTTTCCCTTGGCACCTAAATAAATTCCCAGGGTTATTGCCAGAATTCAAATAAACAACCCTGACCTCAGTCTGAACTGAAGGGGGAAAAAAATAAATAACCTCAGATAACCTTTTCTCCCCATTTATGGAATGCAGACCAATAGTACTGCGTCCTAAGATATTTATATTCACTTCCTTCACGTCTTGAATGAGAATCTCATAATCAGCCAAGAAGGACATGGCAGGGACAGTGATTTATATTATAGTGCTGACAGATCTCGTAAGTGGGAAATGACCTGTATGACTTGGGCACAGACCAACTGACTGGATGTCATCCAGTCAGAACAGACGCCCATAAACAAGCTGTGCTGGGTCTACCCTCTAGAGCCCTGCATCACTGGCTCTTCATAAAACAGGAGGGGTAAGTGCTATTTTAGTTGGTTTCCTCCAAAAAGCACAATCTGAGAGAAGGACATGGGTGTGGGTTGTCTGTTGGGGAGATGATCCCAGGAAGCAGGAGGAGGAGTGGAGAGAAGGAGACAGGAAAGGGAAAAAAGCCAATGCAGTGTGTTAATAAGCAGGTTACTCCTGTAAGCAACAGAAGCTCAATCCCACTGGAACCTTCTGGAGAACCATGGACAAAGCACATGAGGAGTGTTCCACTGGAGGATGGAGGCTATGGCATTTAACTGTTGATTCCATCTCCCATTAGATGAACATCTCTCCCTCTTGGGGTATTAATGCCCTTGCACTTTCCAGTTACCCGAATTTGCCCAAAGAAACACTCTGTCTTAGTAAAAGCAGAGAGTAGTTTCCATGGAAGCTTTATAAAAGATGTTAGCAAAGCGTGCAAACTAACCATCCAAGGTGCTCTAAAATCAGGTGAGTTGAGAATGTGTGATATAGGACATCATGAACATCTGCTACAAATGCTTAATAAAGACACAGATGAAGTGCACTAAGATAGGAGCCCACATCCCTCTAAATCTAAAAGTATGGGAGAGGACATATGCTTTTAGTCTACCTAAAATTTCTTCCTTCAGGAAATCACCCTTCTCTCCATCTCATTGAAACTGTGTTTATTCTATGTGGTGTACAGAATAATGGTGCCCCAGAGATATCCATGTCACAATCCCTGGGACCCATAAATATGTTAAATTATGTGGCAAAAAGGAAATTAAGTTTGTAGAAGGAATAAAGATCGCTGGTCATGTGACTTCAATAGGGAAGATAATCCAGTGGGATTATAATCTCCTGAATTATCCAGTGGGCCCAATGTCATCACCAGGGTTCTTATAAGTGGGAGAGGGAGACAGAACTTGAACACAAGATGAACAGAAAGATGACAGCGTGACATGGATGTTCCTGGCTTCAACATTGGAGAAATTGGGAACAAGCCATGACATGCAAGAGGTCTCTATCAAGTGGAGAAAGCAAGGAAATGGATTCTCCTCGAGAGCCTCCAAAAGGAAGGCAGACTGGCCAACAGCCTGATTTATGTTCAGGGTTTCCCATTTTAGACTTCTGACCTCCAGAACTATAAGATAATGAGTTTGTGTTATTTTAAGCCACTAAATTTGTGGTAGATTATTATAGCAGCGATGAGAGACTAATATATTCCATCTCCTTTGATGAGGCTGACTGGTCCAATTTGTCACCCCAGGGGTGAGATCATGACATAGTCATCCACCTCCCGGGCTACAGTGATTCATGCAAGAACAAGCACATGATGTAGGGAGGACCAGGCCCCTTAATGGGATATGCTGTGGCCTCCATTGTCCTGCCACCTGTAAAGAACCTTCTGATTATATGCAGTCCACCAACATTGCAGCAAAAGGAATAGGAGGATGGGGGATGTCTGCTTGTGGGAAGTTTTCAAGAGCCTATCATGGAAGCGGTGCCCTTCTCATCTGCTAAGCTTCATTCACCAGGGCACAATCCTGTGGCCATGCCCCTCCCATGCCCCGTGGCAAGGGAGGCTGGGAAATGTGGTCCGGAAGCTCTGGGAGGAAGCAGAAAAGTATTTCAAGAACAGGTAGGCATTTCTGCCTCGTAAGTTCACCTCTGAAATCTCACCCTTTCTAATCTAACTGGAATTTGTATTTATCCCCAGAGATTCACCATGAACATAATCACTTATTTCAATATGTCTGTTCAAATTCTACTTTTCCAGAAAGAGTCCATGGTGACCACCTTCCCTTCAGACCTAGAGTATTGGGTGTCAGTATTTTTGTTTTCACAGGGTTTATCAAGGGGGAAAGAAAGGGCAGCTGCTGAGGCTAAGAGAGTGCTATCAGAAAACCCAAGGGATTTTTTTCTACCCACACACACATATACCTCCTATCCCCCACAGATAGCATATCTGTCCCCAAGGAAACCTGGCTCTGGCTCCGTGAGGCTCAGTGCCAGCGTGAGCTATAGCTATTGACAGCGATGTGTGGGGTAGAAGAGGGACTGAGGACCACAATGTACCCAAGCCTGCAAATACGGTCAGAACTTTTACTTGTATGAATTTACTCTCCGATAATTGTGTCTAATGTCACAAATCAGATCATGGCCCCTAGAACATAGCCACATTCAATTAAGCCAGCTATCATGCAACAATGTGTCAGATTATATTTGTTACCCTTTATGTGTTTACTTATTTATTTAAGAGAGAGGAGGGAGGCAGCACGCTTGTACATGCATGAAGGAGCAGAGAGGGAGGAACAGATGGGGAGGGAGAGGGACAAGCAGACTCTGTACTGAGGGCAGAGCCTGGCACAGGGCTGGACCCCAGGACCTGGAGATCATGACCTGAGCTAAAACCAAGAGTCAGGGGGACGCCTGGGTGGCTCGGTCAGTTGGGCATCTGCCTTCAGCTCATGTCATAATCCCAGGGTCCTGGGATTGAGTCTGTCATCAGGCTCCCTGTGCCTCGGGAAGCCTGCTTCTCTCCCTCTTCCTCTGCATGCCGCTCTCCTGCTTGTGCTCTCCCCCTCTCTCTCTGGCCAATAAATAAATAAAATCTTAAAAAACCAAAACCGAAATAAAAAAAAAAAATCCCAAGAATCAGAGGTTTAACTGACTGAGCCACCCAGGTGCCCCTGCCCTGCATTTTAAATTTTTGCATAGACTTATTGCAGAGCTGGTGAAGTGTGTGGACCTCCTTCTTAGAACAATGTTTCAAAATTCATAAAACAAAATACATAAGGATGCAAAGAAAACCAATTATATTGAAATGCAGTTACCCAAATATTTTAAAATAAACAAATGTTTGTTATATATGCTTCTTTTAAAAAAAAAAAAGATTTATTCAGGGGCACCTGGGTGACAGTGGGTTAAAGCCTCTGCCTTCGACTCAGGTCATGATCAAGCCCTGCATCAGGCTCTCTGCTCAGTGGGGAGCCTGCTTCCTCCTCTCTCTCTGCCTGTCTCTCTGCTTACTTGTGATCTCTGTCTGTCAAGTAAATAAATAAAGTCTTAAAAAAAAAAAAGATTTATTCATTGGGGCAGGGCAGAGGGAAAGGAAGAGACAGTCTCAAGCAGACTCCAAGCTAAGCAGAGCCCAATCAGGGCTCGATCCCATGACCCCAAGACCACAAGCTGAGCCAAAACCAAGAGTCAGACGCTTAACTTACTGCACCACCGAGGTGTCCCAAATGCTTCTTTGTTAATGCATAAAATGTCAAAATTTAACAGCAGATGTAAAAACCAAGATTTTGGAGTAGTGATGAGTTTGCAATCCAGAAATACCTGTGTATTTTACTAGTGACAAAGTTCTAATTCCTGCCAACAGCACTGTGATTTGTTTCCCACATTCATCATTAAAAGGAAGGGTGAATTTCAGTTAGAAGCTCACGAAATTAAAGATAATTCTTTTCCTATCCAAGCTGATGGACCTCCTGAATTTATCCATGGTTTCCAAGGAGCCTATGGATTCAGAAATCCTAGATTATGGTTCCATCGTCCCCAAAAGTAAGCCCACATTTTTAAACACAGACAACAGAGGTAGTAACTCCTCCTCACCTTTCTGGTCCGATAGGCACACTGGACCCATGCTTCCCAGACACTCTGTTCTTGGGTACAAGAATCAACATTCACCCATGCTAGTTGTATCACTACTAGGGGGTGGCCAGGCACCAACCCTCTTTTAAGTTTTTTTTTTCAAAAAAAAAATTTTTTTTACTGCAGTAAAATATGTATCACAAAATGTACCATCTTCACCATTTTTAAATGTACAGTTCTGTGGTATTAAGTATATACATGTCATTGTGCAAGCATCACCACCATAAATCTTCACAGCATTTTTCATCTTGCAGAATCAAAACTCTCTACCTATTGTACCATAATACCCACTATCACCTTCCCTCATCTCCTGGCAACCGCAATTTTACTTTCCTTCCTTATGATTTTGATGATAGGTACCTCATATAAGTGGAATCATACAGGATTGGTCTTTTTTTGACTAACTTATTTCATTTACAATAATGTCCTCAAGATTCATTCATATTGTAGCAGGTGTTAGATTTTCCTTCCTCTGTAAGGCTGGATAATATTCAATTGTATGTATATATCACAATTTACTTATCCATTCTTCTGTCAATGGGCATTTGGGTTGCTTCCACTGTTTGGCTATTGTGAATAATCCTGCTATGACTATAGATATATGCGTGTCTCTTTCAGATTCTGCTTTCAGCTCTTTGGAGGGTAAATAGCCAGAAGTAGATTTGCTGGATTATATGGTAATTCTATCTCATTTTTTTTGAGGAACCTCCACATTATTTTCCACAGGGGCTGTGCCATTTTACATTTCCATCAGCAGTGCGTAAGGATTCCAATTCCATCATGTCCTCTCCACACCTTGCTATTTTCTGGGTTTTTATTGTTGTTGTTGGTGGTGGTGGTGGTGGTGGTGATGGTGGTGGGGGTTTTTTGTTTGTTTTTTATAGTACCAGTCCTAAATGAGTATGAGATGGTATCTCATTGTGGTTTTGATAGGCACTTTACTAATGATCAGTAATGTTAAGCATCTTTTTATATGCTTATTGGTCATTCATATTTCTTTGAGAAATGTCCACTCAAGTCCTTTGTTCATTTTTAATTAGATTGCTTGTTTTCTTGTTATTGAATTATAGGGGCTCTTTTTATATTCTGGATATTAACCCCTATCATATAGCTGATTTGCAAATATTTTCTCCCTTTGTGAGGTTGTCTTTTCACTCACTTGATATATTCCTTGATGTGCCAAAGCTTCTAACTTTTATGGAGTCAAATTTGTCTATTTTTTGGTGTTGCTGCCTATGTCTTTGGCGTCATATTCAAGAAATCTTTGCCAGATCCGATGGCATGAAAGATTTTGTCCTATGTTTTCTTTGAAGGGTTTCTTTGAATGCTCTTACATTTAGATCTTTGATCCATTTTGAGTTAGCTTTTGTCTCTGCTGTTAGGTAAGGATCTACCCTATCTTTTTAAAACATTATCTAATTTCGTCCTTGTGACAACCTGGTCAGGTAGGTACTATAGATAATCCCTGTGGTATAGATAACACAAAGGGCAGTGAAGTCACTTGCCCAACAAGGCACAACTAGTGAGGGGGTGGAATCAGAATCCAACCCTGCTTTTCTGACTCCAGACCCAACTCCATTACCCACTTTACAGCCCTCTTTGGGGAATGTTTCATACCTCTCCTGGGAAGGGCTTCTCTGGTCTGTGCCTGGCAAACCCTCCCCCCTCGAAGCAGATGTTGTAGGTGTCCCACCCATACCTCTGGGTACCCTTGCGGTTCAGTTCATGTCACCCAGACTTACAACTGCCAACACCTGCAACTTTCTGCCTGGGAGGTTTTTGAAATTGCTGGTGGCTGTTGGGCACACACAACAGACCCAGAAGTGCCAGGAACTGAATGGCCCCAGAAAAGGCTCTCAGCCAATGATGAGAGGGGTTGGTCATCCTCCTGTCCTATTGTCCCTCCAATATGGCCGTTCTGAGGCATCGTCTACACTATTTCCTTGTACCCCTCTCCCCTAAAGGATTGAGTGCTCTTTGCCTGCAACCTTTCACTTGCTCAATGATTCATTTTTATTTTTTTCTTTCCTTTCCCTGCCTCACTTTCTCATTCCTCTGCTGGAATCTTCTGGGATTATCACCTAAAACAACTACTTGTCCTCAAATCTTGGCTTCGGGGCAAGCTTCCAGGGAAGTCTGATATAAGACACTGCTCCTTCAAAGAGTTGCTCAAACTCCTTCTTCTCCAAGAAGCCTTCTTCACTCTCCTCTGCCCATGGCCTAGGGCGCACTCCTTGAAGGTCATGGGGCTCACATTGCCTGCCAGTGGTCAGTTTACACATCAGGTATAGGTTTTCTATTGCGCTGTAATGAATTGCCACACAGAGGCTAAAAACAACACCCATTTCTTATCTCGTTGTTCTGTAGGTCAGAAGTCCAGGCATAGCATAGCTCAGCTGGGTCCCTTCCTTGAAGTCTCACGAGGCTGCAATCATGGCGCTGGCAGGGCTCTGTGCCCTCCTGGAGAGCCTGGGGATGGGTTGGCTTCCAAGCCCATTTGGGCTGTTAGCCAAGTTCAGTTTCTCATGGTGGTAGGACTGGGGTCCCAGTTTCCTTTCTGGTTGTCAGCCTAGAGCCGGTCTCTGTTCCTTTGAGAGGCTTTCCGGGGTACTTAGGGTTTCCACGTTCCTGCACCCCAGGAAAGTAGGTTGGATCTTCCTTGTAGCTTCAACCTCTCCTACTCTTCTTCTGCCATGTCCCTCTGAGTCCAGCTGGAGAAAGTTCTCTGCTTATAAGGCTTTACATGATCAGGTTAGGCCCAGATGATCCAAATAATCCCCTGTTTTAAGATCCTTCACCTTAATCCCATCTGCCAAGTCCCTTTGATCAATGTAATGCGATATAATTTTCAGGTTCTAGGGATTGGGAAGTGGACCTCTTTGGGGGGCCGTTCTGCTTACCACATCGTCTTCCCCCACTCTGTCAGTTACTTAGTTCTTAAAGAAAAAGCAGTGGCTTCCACCAACCACCATTTTGTGTCCTCATGATTCCACAGCTGGGGCTGAGTTTGGCTTGACATTTCTTCTGCTGCAGTGCCACTGAAACTAAGCCTCAGTTTCCCACAACAAGTCCTGCTGAGAAGTCTTCCTCTCCTCCCTCTCTGGCTCACCTTCCTCACTTCCTCCCTTGGGCTTTCTGTGATTCCCCTCCCCAAGAAAGGGCTTAACTTAGGTCCTTAACTTAGAGCTGTTACCCTTACAGACAAGATTTTCCTTATTATTCCTGTTACTTCCTGGCATGCGCTTCTCACAGTGTTTCTCCCTGGTCTCCATCTATCTCTAAGTATGTCACCTTTGCAAAGTGTTTTCTGTTCTTATTAAAAACATAACCAGGGTGCCTGGGTAGCTCAGTGGGTTAAACCACTGCCTTTGGCTCAGGTCATGATCTCAGGGTCTTGGGATAGAGTCCTGCTTAGGGCTCTCTGCTCAGCAGGGAGCCTGCTTCCCCCCCCCACCCCTCTCTCTGCCTGCCTCTCTGTCTACTTGTGATCTCTCTCTCTCTCTATCAAATAAATAAATAAATAAATAATCTTTAAAAAAAAATCCAAAAAATAACCAGACCCCATTCCTGCCCTACTTGATGGCCCAGACCCCAGGCCCCCTTATAATAAAAACTCAGCCTTACCAACTCCATCTGTCCTGCTTCGGCCATCTATTTCCTCACAGCTTGAGAAAAATAGTCCCATCACCTAAATAAACTTCATGCTGAGGCTATAGACTTTCATTTCCTACTTTTCTCTACTACATTCTATAACTTCCTTTTTTTCCCCCTCAGCTTTGGTAATTTCTGTTTCTCGATGAAGAAAGCCTTGTTTACAGAGCCAGTTTCCTTTTCTGTTACATAAGGCTCCGGCAGCCACTTCTTCCTCATGCCGTACAAGCAGTTTACATGGAACTGTGTCTGTGTAAAGCAACTTAGGATCAGAGTCCCTGGGCACAGCCAGAATCTAAGCACAGAATGCCATCGCTTATGTGTGAAATCCAAGAAGAAACAAAACAAACAAACAAACAAACAAACAAAAAACCAACCAACCTTACAGAAAAAAAGATCAGATTTGTGGTCCTGACAGGAGGGGTTTGGCTGGGGGAGGAAGGGAACTTTGCAGAAGGTGGCCAAAAGGTGCAAATTTCCCGGTATAAGATAAGTAAGTACTGGGGATGTAATGGGCAACATGGTGACCGTAGTTAACACTGCTGTATGATACACAAGAAAGCTGGCAAGAAACTAAATCCTAAGAATTCTCACCAAGAGCAAAAAAACAATTTTTTGGTGCCTATATGAGGCGATGGATGTTAGCTAAACTTTTTCGGTAATTATTTCACAATATGTGTAAGTCAAATTAGTATGTTGTACACTTTAAACTTATACAGTGTTGTATGTTATTATTATATCTCAATGTTATCTCAATTATATCTCAATAAAACCAGAGGGAGATAAATAAAGACAAAATGGTAGGATTTAAGGAGCCATGATTTAAATCCTTAAGGGGGGCGTGGGTGAAATGGGTGATGAGGATTAGGGAGCACACTTGTTCTGATGAGCACTGGGTGATGTATGGAAGCATTGAATCACTATATTGTACACCTGAGACTAATGTAACACTGTATGGTAACTACACTGAAATTAAAATTTAAAAATAAATAAATAGGAGCACCTGGGATGGCTTGATCGGTTGAGTGGCCAATTCTGGATTTCGGCTCAGGTCATGATCTCAGGGTTTTGAGATCAAGCTCCGGAGTCAGGCTCCACATTCAGTGGGGAGTCTGCTTGAGATTCTCTCTCTCTGCCCCTCCCTTCCAAAATAAATAACACTTTTTAATAAACAAATGAATAAATTCCTTAATAATAATAATAATAAATCACTGAGTGAAGCATTATGGCTGATTACATTGTTTTCATTTTACTTTCTGTATTTCTTGAAATTTTCAAAGGTCATGTTTTACCTTTAGAGTCAGAGGAAAAATAGATTTCTTTTAAAAAAGTAATTATCCAATCAGCCTGTTTAATACCTTATCTGAAAAAAAAAAATGCTATCTTAGCCTGACCAGACACTTCCATTTCCAAAGTGGTTGAGCTGAGGCCATCTGGTCATTCAGTGACTATTGAGGGCCTCTAATTCCTGGGATGACCCAATGCACCAGTCATTCCTTAACTTGGAAACCCTAAAAGCTGACTCTGAGACAGAGACTCAGAGAGTAGTCATCTATGAGAGAATAATAGCAGAAAGCCCAGAGGGAGGACCAGTGGGAGGCTACGGGCAAGCAGTCAATCAGGGTGAATTAAGCCACAGCTCAGAGAGCTAGAGCTGTGTCTGCAGGGGATCTCTGAAGCCAGAGCAGAACACCCCTAAGAGTGTCCCACTGCCACTTCCCATCAGTCAGGTATCAAGGGCCACTGAGGGGTAGTGACAATTCCTGGGCACTCTGCCCTGTCCCATGGGTGGGCAGAGTAGGCTCAAGCAGCCAGAGGAGGCCCTGGCAGCTAGAAGTAAGGCTTGTTCCCTGAAGGAGTCAATGCGAGGGAGCGTGGGAGGACAACAACAGCATTTGCTACAGGTGTTAATCAGGAAAAGATAAAGCTGAGAAGCTGAAAGTGTATCTAGATCCCCCCTAAACCATAAAATGGTCATGGGCTCTAATTCATCACCTATCTGTCAGGGACAGTGGTCTTGAGTATTGTGATTACAGATGGCAACAGACATTACCAAAAAGGAATGATATACCATTTCCCAGATCTTTGACTTTGGGTTTAACCATATGACTTACTTTGGATAATGGGATCTGGAAAGGAGTGACAGTGTGCCAGTTCTGTTTAGGCCTTAAGCCACGTGTGTTTCTGTTTGTTCCTCTACCGAAAGAATGAAGAGAACATGTGCAAGCTAGCCGATGGGTTCCAGGAGAAAGAAGAGAACTACATGGAGCTGAGTCAAGTCACCCAGCCAGATAAGTCTTAGACCCTTGAGCAAATAAATAATTAGTGCTGTATCACATAAAGATGTGGGAGCTGTTTGTTACACAGCAACAAGCTAACTGACACATTGTGTTGGATACAGCTGACTCTCATAGCCCTGATTGTTCTTTATTGCCCTTAGTTATCCATATGTCATATCTCCTCTATCCCACTGAGCAGGTAGGGGTTTACTTTTTCATTTTTTTTTTCCTCAGCACCTAACCTGTACCTGTTACAGAGTGCACACTTGATGTGTACTTACTTATTAAATAAATGAATAGTTGAAGGAATGAGTGAACAGATGGACTTTTTTAAGATTTTATTTTTAAGTACTCTCTACACACAACATGGGGCTTGAACTCACAACCTTGAGATCAAGAGTCACATGCTCTATGGACAAAGCCCGCCAGGCACCCCTGGATGGACTTCTCTGCATGGATTTTGACTTTAAAATTGTCCTTGAAGTTCCAAAAGAACTTGTGATACAGAAAGAAGGGTAGAAAGTTTATAAAACTTCTTTCAAATTTTAAACACTCTAGAAATTATTACGTGATTATACATACACTGAACTAGTGTATAAAATAATCATCATAACTAGTATATCTACTATTATAAGATCGCTTTTTACATCATTTCCCAGAAAACCAGTCAGCCAACACACAACTTACCCCCAAATCAAAACAACTTTTTCAGGTATTGATTGATCAAAAAAAAGTTGTTTTTGTTTTGTTTTGTTTTAATATTCAGTAGGTAGAAATTCTTTATTTTCTTTATTTAATTTTTATTTAATTAAAGAATTCTTTAATTATTTATTTTCCATGGGAAAAGGGATTTGATTGATCTGGATAGTTGCTTGCTCTGAGGAAAATGCTGTCACTTATCCAGTAAGTGTGTGTCCCTTCTCTGAGGACCCAAGCTCCATGAGGGCAAAGAACAAGAGCAATACGAAGGGGTTGCCTTGAGGCAGCTGCACTACCTTGAGGTAGCCTCCACACATGAGGCTACCCAGGATGACAAAACAACTTGCGATCTACCTTGGTAAATGTGTCAGAGATAGGAGAGGAATGTACCTTGGAATCTTTTCTCAAAGGAAAAAAAATAAGTACGGGATGCCTGGGCAGCTCATTCAATTAAGTGTCTGCCTTTGGCTCAAGTCCTGGTCCCATGGTCCTGGATCAAGCTCCGCATCACACCCCCTGCTCAGCAGAGAGCCTGCTTCCCCCTCTCCCTCTGCTGCTCCCTCTGCTTGCACTCTCTCTGTGTCTCTCTGCCTCTGTCAAATATATAAAAAAAAATTTTAAATCTTTAAAAAAAAAAAAAGATAAATCCAACATAGCACCGTCACATTATCATCCGTTTTATGTATGGAACAGTAAATGTTCTCACTTTCCTGAGGTAAAAACATGAAACTGGCCTAAAGTTTTCTAAGTAGTTTTGCAATACTTTGACAGCCGTTTGCCCTATTTTCCAGGATGTTAAACTGGTCTCCATCCATTACTGACTTTCAAATTGAAAGCATAATAGATACTGTTTGTGAGAGGGAAATCTGTGATGGTGAAAATATAAGGTCAAAGTATTGACATTTCTGGTTTACAATTATAGGAGGTTAATTGCCCTTTCATATAGCTCTGTACTTCATAGTCAATTTAATGGCTAGTTTAAAAAAAATATTTGGGATGAAAAAGCCACGAATTTGTATTTTAATCAAGACATATTCTCTGATTTGTTTGAGGTAGTAAAACAAAAGCCAAGAATGCCAAGAATTCTATAATCTTTTTAAAAAATTTATTGTTTTAAGTTATCTCTACACCCAATGTGGGGCTCAAACTCACAACCCCAAGGTCAAGAGTCACATGCTCTCCTGCCTGAGTCAGCCAAGCACCCTAAGAATGCTGAGAACTCTATAATCGAAAAATGAATCTATTTCTCACCCCAAGCCTGAAATTCTCAGTCTCCTCCCTCCCAAGAGGCAACCATTTCTTGCTTCTAGAAAATCATTCCTAAAATATCCCATGCACATATAAGCATGTTATAACTTTTAAAATATTCAACAAAATAAATAAATAAAAATAAAAATATTAACCAAATACAGACTTTCTAACACCTATTGTTCCATAGCCTCTTTTTTCCAAATATTCTTTCTTCCTTTTTTTTTTTTTTAAGATTTTGTTTATTTATTTGTCAGAGAGAGAGAGAGAGAGCGAGCACAGGCAGGCAGAGTGGCAGGCAGAGGCAGAGGGAAAAGCAGGCTCTCTGCCAAACAGGGAGCCCGATGTGGGACTTGATCCCAAGATGCAGGGATCATGACCTGAGCTGAAGGCAGCTGCTCAACCGACTGAGCCACCCAGGTGTCCCTCTTTCTTCTTTTTAAAAATACCCATTCTTTCTCATGTAGGAAAAAAAAAATCTTGGAGCTCATTTTCTAGTGATTTGCCCTTCAACATAATCTCTCAAAAGTGTCAGAAAACACGAGAAACCAAGACTGTTTTGAAATGCTTTTGTCATGAGTAAATTGGTTAGCAAGTGTTGGTTCATGAAAGCACCTACCTGTACTCTGGCGTTCATGAGCTGTATGTGTAGAAAACTCAAAGAATGGAAGACGTGAGGAATCGACCGAAGGCATCCTTTGTCATGACCATTGACTGTGAACATTAATAATAGCATTAGCAGGTGCTTCCTGGTATTACTGTTCTGTCCCGTCTTCAGTGTCACTGTTGAGGATTATGAGGCATAGCAAAGTAAACAGTGCTCTTTAACAGGGAAATGCAGACTAAGACAACAAGGAGCTATGATGTCAGAGCCATTAGGTTGGCAACGTTTTCAAGTCTGATCCACTGTGGTAAGAGTGGAAAATCAGAAGTGGGGGCTTTCATTTTCAGCCTGTGGGCATGGACCCTGGAGTCATTTCGATAGGGGGCAGTTTTGTAATACTTAGTAATGTTCATGTGTACATCGTCTCAACTCGACACTCACACTTTTATGTATTTCCCCAAGTGAGGTTTTTGCATATGTGGGTCGGCCATCTGTAAGTAAGCCTGTTCATTGCAGCATTGGTTGTGATAGTAAAATAATGGGATACTACAGAGCAGTGAAAATGAGTGTATGAATTAGAGCTACATCTGTTCAGCATGGATAAAATAGCAAAAATATAACGATGAATGAAAAAAATCAAGCTGCAAAAGGCACAAGTAAAAATCTGATACCGGGGCCCCTGGGTGGCTCAGTGGGTTAAAGCCTCTGCCTTTGGCTCAGATCATGATCCCAGGGTCCTGGGATGGAGCCCTGAACCTGTCTCCCTGCTCAGCAGGGAGTCTGCTTCTCCCTCTCCCTTTACCTCTCCCCCTGCTGGTTCTCTCTCCATCTCTCTCAAATAAGTGAATAAAATCTTAAAAAGAGAAAAGAATTTCATTAAGGAGTTCTCTTCCTGTGGCTGGAGTTGGGCTCATCCAATTGGAGGCACCAGTAGGAGGAGAGGGAGGCTGGAGATTAACTCCTCCCCCTACCTGCCCACCGCCTCCTTGTGGGGCTACATTTGTTCATTGAACACCAGAGCTGCTATCAGGTAGCAGGGCTCCCAGGGAGGCAGGTCTATCTGGGTCTATAGCAGGTACTTCCAACAAGTCCTTCCAAGCCTCGATGTGATGATGACTCCCTTCATTTGCTTCCCCCAAGGTGCTTCACCATCTCTTGTGAGTTTCCTCATCACAGTCTACACATTTGCAAATAGAACCTTTATTAGACTACCTCAGTTCATTCGCATGTGCCTGCCATAATCCTGAATGAAGGACATATTTGTGTGGGAAAATTTAAAACTGTGCCTTCTAAAGTTATACATTCAGTTCAGGAGACTGGTCACCCCTGCCAAGGAGAATAAAATCAACATCAGGGAGGGGCACCTGGGTGGCTCAGTGGGTTAAAGCCTCTGCCTTCGGCTCAGGTCGCGATCCCAGGGTCCTGGGATCGAGCCCCACATCGGGCTCTCTGCTCGGCAGGGAGCCTGCTTCTACCTCTCTCTCTGCCTGCCTCTCTGCCTACTTGTGATCTCTGTCTGTCAAATAAATAAATAAAATCTTTAAAAAAAATCAACATCAGGGAGTAGAGGGGAGAACTTTAGCTGTGCTATATTTACAAAGTGTTTTTTTTTTAATAAAATTTTGAAAATCACAGCAGAAGCTATTATGTAAAAGTACTTAAATCAGTTAAATCTGAGTGATTAATACATGGCTGCATTAATACATGGGTGTTGTATGATGTTTTGATTTAATTATTTCTAAAAATGTTTTCTTTTAATAACAAATTTTAGAAAGTGAAATGTTTCTTCATCCAGATTGGCACAAGAGTGTAACATGAAGCCCAAGACACATTTGCACCTGATGGAAAGTTCTTCAACCTTGCCCAGGAATCTCTCTTCACCAGCATTTCTTCCAAGGGCTCAAGATAAATTCTGCACAATCAGATGACATTACATCCTCTTTGCTTAGAGATTATGAGACAGCACAGACGTGCAATGAAAACTAACACACATGATGAAAACAGGATAAAACTGGCCTCTGTTCAACTCTGGAAGGAATCATGGTGGGTGACAGCCAGCGGGTTAACATAACAGATCATTTGGGGGCACCTGGTTGGCTCAGTGGGTAGAACATGTAAAGTGTTAATCTCAGGGTTGTGAGTTCCAGCCCCAGGTTGGGGGCTTAGGGCACCTAGGTGGCTCAGTCAGTTAAGAATCTGCCTCTGTCTCAGGTTCATGATCCCAGCGTCCTGGGATTGAGTCCTACATTGGGCTCCTTGCTCAGTGGGGAGCCTGCTTCTCCCTCTCCCTCTGTTGCTCCCCCTGCTTGTGCTCTTTCAAGTATACTCTCTCTCTGTCAAATAAATAAAATCTTCTAAAAATTAAAAATTAAATAAAATCTTAAGGGGTGCCTGGGTGGCATAATCTATTGTCTGATTCTTAATAATGGTTCAGGTCATGGTCTCAGGGTTGTGAGATAGAGCTCTGTGTTTGGCTCCCTACTTAGCCAGGAGTCTGCTTCTCCCGCTACCTCTCCCTCTACCCCTCCCTGCCCTGCCACGTGCTCTTTCTTTCTCTCTTATCTTCTCTCTCTAAAAAGAAGTAAATAAAATCTTAAAAATAGATGTCATTTCTATCTTTCTATTTCTACAAAGTATTATGTTTTTTTTGTTTGTTTTTTTAAAGATTTTATTTATTTATTTGACAGAGAGAAATCACAAGTAGATGGAGAGGCAGGCAGAGAGAGAGAGAGGGAAGCAGGCTCCCTGCTGAACAGAGAGTCCAATGCAGGACTCGATCCCAGGACCCTGAGATCATGACCTGAGCTGAAGGCAGCAGCTTAACCCACTGAGCCACCCAGGCTTCCCTCTACAAAGTATTGTTAACCACGGCCTGAACTCTTGTTGCTAAGGAAGTTGCTTGTATAGCCAAAATAGACACAAGACAGTATCAAAAGTTGCACAATTGTTCATCTTCCCTGAGTAATTAATGCATTTGTAACTTTCTAAAGTTTAGAGCTTAGAGTTGAAGCCTGTGTTGCCTTGTCTTTAGGTCCAGCTGGTTGTTGTTTTAAGATTTTTTAAATATTTGTATTGCTTTCTATGGTATTTACACAAGTTACATTTATTGTTCTGAATAAGTAAACATGAAGTGTGGAGTTGACAGGACAAGTCCGCTGGGCTGTTCCAGCTCCACCCAAGCCTCTCCCCTCCTCAGAAATAAACACTGCTGATAATGTGCTGTTTTTTTTCTCCTGGGCCATTTTCCATGTGTGTATAGGCATGTGCACATGGAGATACTTTTCTAATATCAAAGCTTTGATACCATTCTCAGTGTTTTACAACTTGATTTTCTCATCTAATAGATAAGAGCTAGTAGCATTTGTTGATACGAGACAGGTGTAATTCAAATGCTTTCCTTAATTCTTATTAAAAGAAAATAAAGAACTCTAAGAGGCATATACCATCATTTTCCCCATTTTTACAAAAGGGGAAGTGGAAGCAAATAGAGCGTACCTGAACTCAGCCAGCCAGGAAATGCGAGTACCAGGATTGGAGCCCAGGCAGCTGGTGTTAAAGCCCTCATTGGGTAACTCTGTGTTATACTTCTTTCTTTCTTTCTTTCTTTCTTTCTTTCTTTCTTTCTTTCTTTCTTTCTTTCTTTCTTTCTTTCTTTTTGGGATTTTATTTATCCTTTTGGCAGAGATCGAGACAGAAAGAGAAAGAGTGCACAAGCAGGGGGAGCAGCAGAGGGAGAGGAAGAATAAGATTCCCCTGAGCTGGGAGCCCAGTGGGGGGCTTGATCCCAGGACCCTGGGATCCTGACATAAGCCAAAGGCAGATGCTTAACTGACCGTTCCACCCTGGCACCTTCATCTTTATAAGATCTTGTCATGTCATTCCATGTAGGTTTTCTTTAGTCTTTTTAGGTGCGACATGGTTTCTGATAGAGTGGGTTAACTGTAGTTTATGTAACCATTCTCTGATGTTGAACACTTGGATTGTTTCCAGTGTTTCATGACTCGTGTCTAGTCTTGTCTGTACATGCATAAATATTTCTTCGGGCTAGAACTGGAAACAGGGTATGTACACTTAATTGTTTTTACATTCAGTTTGATAATCTCTGCCTATAATTTGGGTGTTTAGATCATTTACATGTAATATGATTATCAACACTAATTTAAATCTACCATCTTTTTTTTATTATGTTATGTTAGTCACCATACAGTGCATCATTAGTTTTTGATGTAGTGTTCCAAGATTCATTGTTTACATATAAAACCCAGTGCTCCATGCAATACATGCCCTCCTTAATGTTTTGACATATGTCACTAAATTGTCTTCAGCAAGTGCTATTTATTTACTTATTTATTTATTTATATCGTGGTAAGTGTACTCTTTTATCCCCATTACCTATTTCAGACATTCCCCCAACCCTCTTCCCTTCTGGTAAATGTCAGTTTATTTTCTCTACTTAAGAAACTATTTCTTGGTTTGTCTCTCTCTTCTTTTTTTCCCTTTGTTTCTTTTGTTTCCTAAATTCCACAGATGAATGAAATCATATGGTATTTGTCTTTCTCTGACTGATTTATTTTGCTTAACATTACATTCTCATGTTTTACCCATGTTTGTTGCAAATGACAAGACTTTATTCTTTTTATGGCTGAAAAACATTCCATTGTATATATATGCCTCATTTTCTTTATCCATTCATCTATCAATGGGCACTTTGGCTATTGTAGATAATGCTGCAATAAGCATAAGAGTGCGTGTATCTTTTCAAATTAGTGTTTTTGTGCTCTTTGTGTAGATACCCCAGTAGTGGGATTGCTGGATCATAGAGTAGTTCTATTTTTAGCTTTTTGAGGAAACTCCATACTGTTTTCCACAGGGGCTGCTCCTGTTTGCATTCCCACTAACAGTGCACAAGGGTTCCCTTTTCCCCACATCTTCTTCAACTCTTGTTGTTTCTTGTGTTTTTGATTTTAGCCATTCTGACAGCTATGAGGTACTACCTCATTGTGGTGGTTTTGATTTGCATTTCTTTAATGATGAGTGATATTGCACATATTTTCATGTGTCTGTTGGCCATTTATATGTCTTTTTTTGGAGAAATGTCTGTTCATATCTTCTGTCCATTTTTTTACTGGACTATTTGTTTTTTCGGTGTTGAGTTGTATAAGTTCTTTATATAATTTGGATATTAACCCTTTATCAGATATGTCATTTGCAAATACCTTCTCCCATTTAGTAAATTGTCTTTTAGTTTTGTTGATGATTTCCTTTGCTGTGCAGAAGCTTTTTTTTTTTTTTAATTTCTTTCCTTTTTTATTTTTTAATTTTTTATTTTTTATAAACATATATTTTTATCCCCAGGGGTACAGGTCTGTGAATCACCAGGTTTACACACTTCACAGCACTCACCAAATGTGCAGAAGCTTTTTATTTGGGTGTAGTTCCAGTGGTTTATTTTTGTTTTGTTTCCCTTGCCCCAGGAGACATATCTAGAAAAATATTGCTACAGACGATGTCAGAGAGATTACTGCCTGTTCTCTCTTTTAGGATTTTTATAGTTCCAGGTCTCACAATAAGGTCTTCAATCCATTTTGAGTTTATTTTTGTGTATAGTGTTAGAAGGTGGTCTAGTTTCATTCTTTTGCATTGAGCTATCCAGTTTCCCCAACACCATGTGTGGAAGAGGGCATGCTGCCAATTTTACAAGTACATATCCTCATAGAGACTGGCACTATTAGCCTTTTAAAATTTTTAAGAGAATTCATACCCTCACAAACTCTGGATACTACCAATTTTTAACATGTTTCCTAAAATGATAGGCAAAAATGACATTTCACTAGTGGTCATAGCTTCTATTTCCTTCGTTTTTAGTGAGATTAAGATCTTTTTATATGTTTATTGGACATTTTAATTTTGACCTTCCCCAAGTTGCTAATATCTTTTTAAAAATATATATTTACTTATTTCAGAAAGAGAGGCAAGGAGACAGTGCACTTGGGTCGGGGGAGGGGCAGGGGAAGAGGGAGAGAGTCTCAAGCAGGTTCCATGCTGAGCACAGAGCCCATCAGGGGCTCATGACCTTGAGATCAGGGCCTGAGCAGAAACCAAGAGTTGAACTCAGCCGACTAAGCCACCCAGGCACCCTGGCATCCCTGCTGTTATCTTTTGTCCAATTTTTTATTGTGTCATTTTCTTTTTCTTATTGATTTGTATGATACATGTAAGAATTAAAATTCTTGTCCTGCTATACATACTGTGATTTTTTTTCTCCCAGCCTATCCTTTGTCTTTTACATTTATTTTTGGTGTCTCTTGACTCAAGAAGTATTTAGTATTTATAAAGACAAGTTCAGGGGGCACCTAGGTGGCTCAGTGGGTTAGGGCCTCTGCTTTTGGCTCAGGTCATGATCTCAGGGTCCTGGGATGGAGCCCCGCATCAGGCTCTCTGCTCAGCGGGGAGTCTACTCCCCATTCTCTCTCTCTGCCTGCCTCTCTGCCTGCTTGTGATGTCTGTCTGTCAAAGAAATAAATTAAATATTTAAAAAAAAGACAAGTTCATCAGTCTTCTTTTTGGTTTCTGAGATTGAGACTTTCTCATTCCTGACTTTTAGGAAAAAAAAATATGTAATACATAGTACTGTATTACCAATAAACCAAAAGTAAAAGTAAAAGTCAGGTATAATCCTATCCTCCAGGTACAAACCAAAAAATGTTAATGTTTTAGTTATTTCCTATTAATATTATAAATTAAATATTTTGTTATAAATATTTAGGTATTTTAAATCAATACCCCCGTTAATATTATAAAATGTTTTTTTAAAGACTTTTATTTATTTGTCAGAGAGAGAGCGAGCAAGCACAAGCAGGGGGAGCCGCAGGCAAAACAGGTAGAAGGAGAAGCAGGCTCCCCACTGAGAAAGGAGGCTGATGTGGGACTCGATCCCAGGAACCTAGGATCACGATCTAAGCCAAAAGCAGACACTTAACAGACTGAGCCACCCAGGAGTCCCTATAATAGACTTTTTTTTTTTTAAAGAAAAACAGTACTTTTCTTTAAATAAAAATGTTCTGGTGTTACTATCTTTTAATATTTAGTATACTCTTTTAAGACACTTGACTGTAGGGTAATGATTACAAACCAAGGAAAGCACTGGGTCCTTCCCAATCTGGGATGGAGAAATGTGAAGGGGACATTTCCCACCAGTTTGTAGAATTTATCTCTTTTATTTCCAAGGTGAGGGGAAGCTACCTGGAGAAACACAGACAACTCCATATGTTGGAAAGATGACTCTGCCTCCCGTAGGACCCTCTACCCCCAAACATCTCTGGTTACCCCTTGCATTCTAAGTGGGTAACCAAGGCCCCTAGAGACCAACCCTCCCTCCCTCCATCACAGGCCCCATCTGAGCACTTAAGCCCCATATGTCATCTGAAACTCTCTGAGCCCAAAATTCTCATGAGTCTCATTTGCTACCTTGCTCCAGGCACTAAAGAGGCTGACTGAGCACAGTTTCCACTGTTTTCAAAGGGGACTTGCACTAACTGAGCTCCTGAGGCTGTTAGAAAAATATAGGACTTTGTAACACTAGGAAATGGGGGACATTTTTTAGGGGGAAAATATATTTTAGAAGTATCATTTCTCTCTCAAGTCCTATCAGTGCACAAACATCATTATAACAAGATAAAAGAAAAAAAAATTCATTGCCCCATTACCCCCTGCTTTCACATTTTTGATGCCGTCCAGCAAAAGCAGCATGTTTAAAGGAACAATTTCATTTCCTTCTTCTCACCTAAAATCACTCATAGTACAAGACAAATTCTCTGCTGGTGAATTTCGTCGGTGTGTGTTAAGCACTTTAATTACAATATACATATGTTCATTTCTGTCTATGCTTGTCATCTCTCTCTGGCTATTGTGATCTCTCTCTGGCTATTAAGCCATCCCTGGTTTAATTCATGTATATTGTCGATTCACTGGGAAGTCTAGAGGAGGGGAATTGAAAACTCTATTTTCAGGACACCTGGGTAGCTCAGTTCATTGACCAGCCAACTCTTGATTTTGGCTCAAGTCATGATCGCAGGGTCCTGGAATTGAGTCCCACATTGGTCTACATGTTTGGTGTGGCGCCTGCTTGGGTTTCTCTCTCCCCCTCAGCCCCTCACCCCAATCATGCACTCTCTCTCTCTCTCTAAATTTAAGAAAATCTTTAAAAAAGAGAGTTCTTTTCTCTCCAGATTTTCAACCATGTTCTTTTGAATATCCTTCTCAGTTTCTGAATGATTTCTACAGCAAATGCTATCAGTACCTTGATCATAGGGCTCTCACCTTTTACACCAAGTGCTTTTTGATGCAAGTCTTTGTAATTTCCACCTGAGCGACCTCCTGGGAGGGCAGGAAACTAACATCTCTGAAAGCAACCCTCAACCAGTGACAGATGGGAGTAAGTGGATGAATACCCCGGGGTCTTTTTCTTCAGGCAGGACAAGTCTGAGGTGTGCTCTTCATGTTCTCCAAGAAGTCCCTGTGCAGATGAGGGCCAGTTTCCCATTCTTTACTAACATATCCATGGCTTCTCTCCACTCTCCATATTGCTTCTGTCCTCCCCTACAGGAGTTTCCTGGGATCCTCTCCCAAATAAACTGCTTGTGTGCATAACCTTGTGTTTTGGTCTGCTTCTAGGGGAAGCCTACAGCAATATTCATACAATTCATTCTCAGCACCTAGCTGTAGCTGGCTGGGTGGGCACCTGACTGTGCCAATTGGACTCTCTTTTTAGGATTTTCTTTTTTTTTTTTTTTAAAGATTTTATTTATTTATTTGACAGAGAGAAATCACAAGTAGATGGAGAGGCAGGCAGAGAGAGAGAGGGAAGCAGGCTCCCTGCTGAGCAGAGAGCCCGACGCGGGACTCGATCCCAGGACCCTGAGATCATGACCTGAGCCGAAGGCAGCGGCTCAACCCACTGAGCCACCCAGGCGCCCTTTTTAGGATTTTCATAGAGGATATTTTCTAGTGTCTGCAGGAGGCTGGGGCTTTCACATGTGAACTCAGGAGCTTTGCGGGGTCATAGTGTATCACACACACGTGTAGAAGCAAAGAAAGCCAGTCTGTGGAGTGGGAGTGAAGAGATGAGAGAGAGAAAAGAGGATGGGCAAGAGAATCAAAGATAAGAGATGGCTTCCTGCTCCAGGCTACCTCCCTTCCTGCAGCCCTCCTACATCCTAGTCTGTGAATTATGTCTACATAGGTATAAGAAATCCCCCCTCTTCTCTCCAAGTAGCTCAAATAACTTGTTATAAACTACCAAACAATGGGCTGACACAGAAGGTCATCAAAAAGTTAGACCCACCCTCTCACAGAGCTGGAAATCTATGTTCTAGAACTCTCTGCCTCCTCAAACCTCCACCCTTCCCAGCCTCATTCTCTGCTGTTGGGACTCCTGAGAAGAGTTGTCACTGATCTCTGACCTCCTCCTGGGTGACCGCTTCCTGGGAGGACTCCTTCAGGCAGGGTCTGCCCCTGGTGGGCCCCACATAGGTGGGGCTCTTGCTGAGAGGGCATATGTGGTAATTCTGGAGTGCTGCTTAACTTCATCCGGACCCTTTTTTGCCACTGAAGACTGACCTCAGATGGGGCAGTCACAGCTCCCCTCAGCCTCCAGGTCCTAGACTCTCTCTGGGTGAAACATCTCTTTGTTGAACAACTACTTGGGAAGCCCCTTAGTCTAGACCTCTAACCTATTCTGTGTTCCCTTAGGAGGAGCCTTGGGTCCCCTTGAGGTTCTCTCTCATGCCTTCAAGCTAAGAGAAACAGGGTGAGTAAAAGTCTCCTCATCTTATCCTTTTGGATCACATTACAGTATGGTCACAGCTTACTTAGCTAGTATAGGCGGCCTTGTGAGGCCTCCCTGTGTCAGAATTACCTATTCAAGAAGCACTGTTGATCTCTAAGTTCACGGGAACTCTTACTGACCTATGATAGGAGTCATATGTCAACTCTCCCAAGAATCACAAATGTCTAAAACTGATTCTCAGACACCCTCCCCAAAACTGTTCCTCTTCTCATTTCAGCTAATAGCAGTTCCCTCATTCCAATAGCAGCTCCCTCATTCCAATGGACCAAAACCCTTCCTGATTCTTCTTCTCTTTTCCCCACACTGCATAGCCAATCTGAGAGAAAATCTTGTCACTTCTACCTTCAAGATATATATCCAGAATCCAACCACTTTCCCTGCTATCATCATCTCTTGCCTAAATTACTGTAATGTCCTTCTAACCCATCTCCCTGCGTCCAGCTTGCTCCCTGTATCAGTTATCCACTGCCATCACGAAGATGCCTTAAGAATCAGCCACAAAACCTTGGTAGTAGCAGACAATAATGATGCACGTAGGGCTCAGTGGGGATCAGTGGGGTGGCTCGAATTCATGCCTGGGGGTTTGCTGGTTGGGTTGACTGCCATCCCTTTGGGCTCTTTCTGTCAGCAGAAGCAAGTGATAGGATTAAGCTCAGAGTCAGAGCCAAGTTCTGTGGCTTAGATCAAATCAAGTGGCAGGGAAATGCATGGTGTCTCTTGTTGGGAGCAGCTTGACATGGCAAAGGGTGTGGATGAGAGAAGAAGTGAAGAACTGGGGTCTTTCATACACTCAACCTCCCACATCCCACATATGCCTTGGGAATATTATATTGACACATCACTTCTCTGCTGAAAACCCTCTCACGGTTATAAAACTCTTGGAAAATCAGAGGAAAAGCTTCATGTCATTGGGTTTGGTAATGATTTTTTAAATACGACACCAAAAGTGCAGGCAGCAACAGTAAAAATAAATAACTTGGACTCCATCAAGATTAAAGACGTCTGGGCAGCAAAGGACACCATGAACAGAGTGAAAAGGCAACCTATGCAAGGAGAGAAAATATTTGCAAGTCATATATATCTGGCAAGAGGTTAGCATTTCAGAATATATAAAGAACCCTTGAACTCAACAGCAAGAGAACAAACAACCCAGCTCACAAAAGGGCAAAGGACTTGAATAAACATTTCTCCAAAGAAAATACACAAATGGCCAATGACATGAAAAAGATGCTCAACATCAGTTATCACTGGGGAGACGCAAATCAAACCACAGCGAGATACCGCCTTATACCCATTAGGATGGCTATGGAAACAAAACCAAACCCCAGAAAATAACGAGCGTTGGCAAGGATGTAGGAAAATTGGAACACTTGTGCGTTGTTAGCGGGAATGTAAAATAATGCAGTCAGTGTGGAAAACAGTACGATGGTTTCTAAAAAAAAAAAAAATTAAACAGAATTACCATATGATCTAGCAATTCCACTTCTGGGTATACAGGCAAAAGAATTGAAAGTGGGGTCTTGAGAAGAGATCTGTACATTCATGTTCATAGCAGTGTTATTTACAAAAGACAAAAGATGGAAGCAACCTACATGTCCATCAGTGAAGATATGAACGTAATACACTGTCTCCGTACAATGGGATGATATTCACGCTACCATGTATCAAGTTAAAACTTGAGGATATGCTCGGTGAAATCAGCCAGACACAAAAAAAGAAATACTGTATGATTCAACTTCTATGAGATACACGGAGTCATCAAAATGACAGAAACAGAAAGTAGAAGCCGGAGGGGAGGGGCCGGTGGGAAGTAGAGAGTTTGTTCTGTAAGATGAAAGAGTTCTGAAGGTTGGTTACCTCAACGATGTGAACATGTTAACACTGCTGCTCTCTACGTCTGAAAATGGTCACAAGGTGAATGCCATGTTATGTGAACATTACCACCACAAAACACAGACCCTCCTGTGACACCAGAGCCCTTTCCTTAGCCTTCTTATACCACATGCACCATCTCCTTCCTGAGCACTGCTTTCCCACACTCCCTCCTCATGGTTCCTGGGCTGGGCCAGCAGTCCAGAGGCAGGCACGTGCCTGGAATGCTCCATGCCCGGAATGCTCTTGCTCTAGATAACTGCATGGCTCACTCCTTCACCTACTTCAGGTCTTCTCAAATGTCACCTTCTTGGCAAGTCTTACCCGGAACTCTTTATCTAAAACGTCAGCCCCTGCCTTCCCCGCTAACCTTTATTTCCATCTAACATTCCATACATTTTACTTACTGTCTTATCTTATTTTCCCCAGTAGACATCCAGGCAGGCAGGAATTCCCTGAGGGCAGGGGTAATTGTCTGTTTGGGTTTTTCTGTTTTTGTTTTTAACTGTTGAATTCTGAGAGTTTAAAACATGACATCAGGAACCAGTAGAAACCTGTATTCATCAAGGTTCTCCAGAGAAAGAGAATATGTAGACTCTATATATTTATGGGGCACCTGCGTGGCTCAGTCAGTTAAGTGTCTGCCTTCAGCTCAGGTCATGATCTCAGGGCCGTGGGATCAAGTCTCTCATTGGACTCCCTGCTCACTGGGGAGCCTGCTTCTCCCTCTGCCTGCTGCTCCCCACCCTGCTCATGTCTTTCTCTCTCTCTCTTTCGCTCACAAAAATAAATAAATAAAAATACTTTTAAAAAAATGATCTATATATTTGCACCTATACTTATATCTAGACCTATACTTTATCTGTATCAGTATCTACCTTAGTCCTTTGGGGCTGCTGCTAAACCAAATTACCTAGACTGGATGTCTTACAAACAACAGAAATTCATTTCTCACAGTTCTAGAGGCTGAGAAGTAAACGACCAAGGTGCTGGCATATTTGGTGTCTGGAGAGAACCCACTTCCTGATTCATAGGCATCTGTCTTCTCGCTGAGCCCCAATATGGCACAAGGGGCAAGGGAGCTTTCTAGGGCTCTCTTTTATAAGGACACTAATCCTGGGACGCCTGGGTGTCTCAGTCAGTTAGGCATCTGCCTTTGGCTCAGGTCATGATCCCAGGGTGGTGGGATGGAGTCCCACAGCTGGCTACCTCCTTAGCTGGGAGTCTGCTTCTCCCTCTCCCTCCACATGCTGTTCCCCCTGCTTGTGCTCTCTCTCTCTCTCTCTCTCTCTGACAAATAAATAAAATTAAAAAATAAAAATAAATACATATATATATTCCTGAAGCTTCTACCCTCATGACCTATTCACCTCCAAAAGGTCCCATCCCCTAAAACCACCATTTTGAGGGTTAGGATTTCAGCATATTACTTTTGAGGGGAGGCAAAGATTCAAGCCATACATATGTAAATAAATTTTTCATAAGACATTGGCTCATGTGATTATTGAGGCTGAGAAATCCTAAGATCTGCAGTTGGTAAACCAGAGACAAGAGGGCCAATGGTAGAGTTCCAGTCCAAAACCAAAGACCTGAACACCAGGAGCTCCAATCGTGTAAGTTTCAGTCCAAGTGTGAGTCCAAAAAAACCAGGAGAAGACCAATGTCCCAGCTCAAATACAATTAGGCAGAGAGAGAACAAATTCTCCTTACTCACCTTTTTGTTCTATTCAGGTCTTCCAAAGACTAGACAAAGCCCAACCTCATGAGAACTTTCCTCAGCTCCCCAGCACAGACACTAATCTCATCCTAAAACATCCTCACAGACACACTCACAATAATGTTTAACTAGCTAGGGGGGCATCCTGTGACTCAGGTTGACATAAAATTAACCATTACTGTGCCCAAGAAATGTTTGTTTATTAAATGGATGAACTCCCACCTTCAGGTTCTCCTGCAGATTTCTAATTTGGGCAGCCAGGATTGGTCTCCCCTTCTTGCAAACCCAACTGTTTTCTTTAAGTGATTACCTTGGAGTCTCCCCAGTTATTTGATGCACGGAGAAATGAAAGGCAACTCTAATTTACTCCACTCCTCATTAAACCAGTCACCTCCAACACCACTCCTTAATATTCTTTTTAAAAATATTTTATTTATTTATTTGACAGACATAAATCACAAGTAGGCAGAGAGACAGACAGAGAGAGAGGGAAAGCAGGCTCCCTGCTGAGCAGAGAGCCTGATGCGGGGTTCGATCCCAGGACCCTGAGATCGTGACCTGAGCCAAAGGCAGAGGCTTTAACCCACTGAGCCACCCAGGTGCCCCTCCTTAATATTCTTCCATATAGATCAAGAAGTGGGAGAGAAGTGAAGAGATGGGGTGTGGCTGACAGAAGCCTGAGAAGGAAATATCTTGTCCCCCAGGTTGGCAGACCTCTTAAGAATGTGAGGTGTTTGGGGGCGCCTGAGTGGCTCCGTGGGTTAAGCCTCTACCTTCAGCTTTGGTCATGATCTCAGGGTCCTGGGATCTGGCCCCACATCGCATCGGGCTCTCTGCTCAGCAGGAAGCCTGCCCCCCCCATCTCTGCCTGCCTTTCTGCCTACTTGTGATCTCTCTGTCAAATTAAAAAAAAAAAAAGTGAGGTGATTGTGTTTGATGTTGTCAACAGTGTATACTAGTGTTCCCAAGGTAGCAACATGGAAAGTCCCTCTTAATATCTTATTGCACAAGACTTTCATGAGATAGCAGGTTCTAAAAAATGGCCACAAATCCTTCTAATCCATACATTGCCTGCTTCTTCCCACTGTGGCTTTTCATCTCTTCCCATCAGGGGTGGAAACGATTTCTCTACCCCTTTGAATCTGGACAGACCTTCTAAGTTGCTGGATTGAAATGGGGGAGGAAGAGGTTCTGAGCAATGTTTCAAGGACCCTTGCAGCTGTGTTCACATCTGCTTGGAACCCTGAAGATGCCAGGTAAAGTAGCCCAGGCTCGCACCCTTGAGAACGAGAGACCATGTGGACAGAGCGGTTCAGTCGATACCTGGCACCAACCACCAGACCTGCAAATGGCGCTTTCAGGTCACCCAGACCCAGTCATGCCTGATTGCAGCAACATGTGTGACTCTATTGGCTTTCTATTGCTGTATAACAAATCACCACAATCTTAGCAGCTTAAACAACACACGTTTATCATCTCACAATTCTCTATATCCCATGTGGGCTCGACAGGCTAACATCAAGCTGTCAGCAGAGCTGTGCTCCTTTATGGAGGCTCTAGAAGAGAATCTATTTCTTTGCTCATTCAGATGGCTGTTACTGTCCCTTGCAGTTGTAGGATTGAAGTTCCTATCCCCTTGCTGGCTGTTAGTGAGGGCTGTTCCTGCATTCTTGGATTCATGGCCCCCTTCCTCTAGATTCAAAGTCAGCAGTGATGAGTCAAATGTCTTTCATATTCAAGTTTCTCATGTCTCTTCTTCCATAGCATCTCTCTGCCTGACTCTCCTGCCTTGCTCTTCCATTTTTAAGGGCCCATGTGACAACATTGGATCCACCCAGACAATCCAGGATAAAATCCTTATCCAGAAGTTCATGAATTTAATCCCATCTACAATGTCCCTTTTACTGTACAGTGTAACACATAGCTCTAATGCCAGGGATTGGAGCATAGGCATTTTTGGAGGAGGGGCGTTATTTTACTTGCCATAGTGACGCCAGATGGGAGCATCAGAAGAACCACCTGGCTAAAATCCAAAAGATGACCTACAGAATTATCAGCAAATCAAAAGGTAGTTTGCTAATGCAGCAATAGTGAACTGATAAATCCTACATATGATAACATCTTATCATTAAAAACAAAAAAAAAAAGGGTCGCCTGGGTGGCTCAGTGGGTTAAAGCCTCTGCCTTCGGCTCAGGTCATGATCCTAGGGTCCTGGGATTGAGCCCTGCATCAGGCTCTCTGCTCAGCGGGGAGCCTGCTTCCTCCTCCCTCTCTCTCTGCCTGCCTCTCTGCCTACTTGTGATCTCTAGCTGTCAAAAAAAAAAAAAAAAAAAAAAAGTACCTTTAGAATATGCACTCAAAAATTCTTGTGCTCTTGGATTCCAAAGTGGTCCCTCAAGACTTGAAAACTCTCAAAGTTCTTTGGGCTCAGAGTCCTATCCCAATCTTATTGCTGTTAAACCCTTCCTGAAAATGGGATGTGGGTGATAAATCTTGAGAACCCAATGGATTCTCAAAGTATTATCAGTAAAATGCAGCAGTTGGACCCCAAGTGATCATTGAATATCTACCCAAGTGCCAAGCTTTTCTGGTTAAGTCACTTCTAGCTGCATGCTGAAAATCAGCCATGGTGCCAGATGGGTCCCCTCAGGGCTGCCATTCGTCCTGCAAAGAGTTGGTCACATTTCACTACTTTGTACAGCATTGGTTGAAAAGAAGGCTTTCCTGTGAAAAGGCAAAACCCACAAGGCCAAGGTGAGCAAGACAGTTTCACACACGATCTTCAATTTCTCATTAAATCAAAGAGTGATCCGCCAGAGTCAGGACAACGGCCGGACCCAGTGTGGGCTCATTCCAGTGAAGGAACAGTACCCAAACTTGTGACCCATTAGGATATTGGGCTATTTGGCTAGCAGGGCAAATACAACAGCTCTTGGACTGCAAAGTCCCCAAATCTCCCCGAAGCAAAGCACTTGGCATCCCCTGACAGCTTCACTCTCAACAGCTGACATCCCAAATCCAGACTACTTGGCACCAATCTATGCCATAGGAGGGAGGGGAGTTTCTCCATTTGAATAGAACCTATGGCATGTCCATAAATGACCTGACCTCGCATTCCTTCCTTGAGATATGAAAGGAGGTAGGTAGTACTGCCTGCCTTTCTGTTTGCTGGTTTTTCCTTTCCCTAATAAGGCCATTCTGTATGACACTGTAAAATTGGTTCCTACCCCTTTTGTCAACCCTGCAAGATCCCACCCTGGCATGGCAGTAGCTTTGTAAAAATAGACAGATGCTGGTATCACCCAAGATCAACTAACTAGGCCCATACACTGGAAATTTTTATATGCCATGGACCTTGTGGCCTTAGGAGAAACTGATGGACTCCTTCTCAGAATAGCATTTTTATAAAGCACAAAATTAAATCCATACATTTACAAAGGAACTCTCTTATAGTAGAAGAGAGAAATCAAAATATTAAGAAAACAAGTTTGTGATATAATAACATACCTGCTTCCACGTTAACACATTCAGCAATAAGGTGTAGCGATGGGTCTAATAAGCACAGTAATTCCAAAATAGTAACAAGGTAAATCTTTTCCTCCAGATTTTACCCGCTACCAGTTCTCACCTTTATGATCTCTAATGATTTTCCCAGAAAAGAATCCCTTTGCATGTGTGAAAAGAGTCTGTCTTCTCTAGTAATGATAATAATTCATTTTTCTATTTCTGGAATGCAAATAGTTTAAGAACCATTGTTACAGCCTCTAGGGAGGTCACTGAATTCCAAGGGCCCTATGTGGGAATGACTCTATGAGCAAATACTAGCTAAGATATTTGGTGGTAGTACCTTAAATTATATCCTTCTCAGAGGCATTGACATTGTAATAGTTATTTCTATGTATATTTAGAATGGAGATTTATTTTTAAATTTTATTTAGTACATGCCCACTAGAAGAGTTAAGATTACAAAGGCTGACAAAACCAATTACTGGCAAGAATATAAAGCAATTGGAACTCTCATACATTGCTGGTAGGAATGCAAAATGGAACAGCCACTATAGAAAAGAGTTAGGCAGTTTTTTATACAGTTGAATGAAAACTTATCATGGTGAACCACAGCTACCCTGTGATTTATATTCCTATTCCTAAGTAACAGCTCAAGAGAAAGAAAAACATGTGTTCACAAAAAAACCTATGTGGGAATGTTTCTAGCAGCACAATTCATAAGAGCTAAAAACTAGGAACAACCCAGATGTCAACCAACTAGGAATCGATAGTATGGTATATCCTTATTATGGAGCAATATTCAGCAATAAAAATGAGTGAACTGCTAATACAACACAGATAAATCTCAAAAGCATTATGCCAAATGAATTAACCCAGACACAGAGGAATATACACAGTATGAGTCCCTTTATTAGAAATTTTAGAATAGGCAAAACTGTAAAGACAGAAAACTAACTAGTGGTCGATGAAGGGCTGGGGTCAGGGAAAGGGAAAGGCCAGAATGTTCTGAGGTAGTGGAAATGGTCTGTATCTCGATTGGAGTGGCAATTAAACTTTTTGTCAGATGGGGCACATGGGTGTCTCAGTCTATTAAGTGTCTGACTCTTGATTTCAGCTCAGGTCATGATCTTGGGGTGGTTCGGTCAAGCCCCAAATCGGGCTCCATGCTTGGCAGGGAGTCTGGTTGGGATTTTGTCTCTCTCCCTCTGCCCCTCCCCACCATTCAATCTCTCTCTCTCTCTCAAATAAAGAAATAAATATTTCTTTAAATTAAAACACACACACACACACTCTTTGTCCGAGAGTTGAGCTACAGTGCACGAGGATGAGAGGCGGGGTCAGAGTAGAGGTGTTAATTCTGAAAATGGATAAGGAAGGTCTGCAGAGATAGGGCCTCTGTGTGGCGTGGCTACAAGTACTCAAAGGGTTTGGGAACCTAGGTGGTACCCAGAGACCTTGGCAAAGAGTCCTCACCCAAATGAAGATAGGGGACAATAGAGGGATTAAGTAGAACTCTATCTCTTCCAGCAGATCAGAGAGCTGAGATACCAGTTCTGAGTAAACTCTGAGTGTTGTTAGAATCCTAAGGGTGTAGGCAGGGAACTGTTCATCAGAAGTCTTGGGGTTGGGTTTCTCCACTACAAAGCCAATACAAGTTGAGTCTGATTTAGTTTCATTTAGGAGCATAAAGGAAGGTGAAAGTTCCTAAGTTTGATTCTCATGGAACATATTCATACAGATTCATACACATGAACATAAAATCATATTAATAGAGGGCTGTTAGGGAAAATGGAATATTCAAAGAAAAGGGCGACTAAAGGTGGTTTTGGCACTGAGAGAGGTGGTGGGAGAATGCCTTGGCAGCAGCAGGGCTCTAGCTCCACTGAGATCTTACTAGAGGCTCATGTTTCTCACCCTGCTTTCTTAAAAAGACTCATTTACTTGGGCTTAGAGACTTTTCAGGGACACGTACTTGGGTGGTCTGCCATGTAAGGAAGTGGAAAGGCAGTTTGAGTACCCTGTCCTAACTTGCAAAGACCATCACTTGCCAGACAATTTGTTTGGAAGACTTGCCTTGTCTATGAAAGGCAGCCAGCAGAAGATAACACAGTATCACATCAACATAAATAAAGTCTCTCCTCTTATAAACACATGCCCTAAAATACCATGGGCTGCTCACCCGACCTTGGGAGTTAGCAGCTGCCTGCTAATGTGACGGTTGCTAGTTTCAATTAGGGAAGAACCCCACCAACACTAAAGGTGTGTTTTCAAGGTAAACCAGAAAGATAGATGATTATGTTAACATCTTATACATATTTATGACTTCAGGAGAACCATCTCCTTATGTAATAGCTTGGCTTCATGATAGTTGAGAAAGGCACTTGCATAGATAAATATGAAACTGTGAGTATAATGTTGAGGATCTTTAAAGATTAAGATCAGTGGATTAAGAGTTTTTGAAATGAGGATGCCTGGGTGGCTCAGTTGGTTAAGCATCTGCCTTCGGCTCAGGTCATGATTCCAGGGTCCTGGGATGGAGTCCCACATCTGGCTTCCTGCTCAGTGGGCAGCCTGCTTCTCCCTCTGCCTGCTGCTCCCCCTGCTTGTGATCTTGTGTGTGGGCTCGCTCTCTGTCTCTCTCTCTCTCTCTCTCTCTCAATCTCTCGCAAATAAATCAAAATTAAAAAAAAAAAAAAGTTTTTGAAATGTCTAAGGTTTGTTCCAGCCCAGGATAGTCTATGTGGATAGAGGGGGACTTTGAAGAATATCTTAGACGGCTTGGGCTGCCATAACAAAACACCATAGACCGGGTGACTTCCCCAACAGACTTCCACAGCTCTATTTTCTCACAGTTCTTGAGTCTGGAAGTCTAAGATCAGGATACCAACATGGTCAGGTTCCGGTGAGAGCTCTCCACCTGGCTTGCAAACTGCCGCCTTCTCACTGGATCCTGACAATGCCTTCCTCAGGGCTTGCGCGTGGATAGGGAGCCATCTCTCTCTTTCTTCCTCTTCTTATAATTCTATTACATCGGGACCAATTCTGTGAGATCAGGACTCTACCCTTATGACCTCATTTAAATTTAATTACCCCCTAATAGCCCATCTCTAAATACAGTCATAGTAGGATTCTGGATTCCAACTTCTTCATTGTGGGTGATACAATTCACTCTTAAGCAAAGAATACAGAGTCCATCCCTCCCCTCAACTTGGAGCTTGTGATGCACGAAGCAGCGCCAACTGGTAAGGAGTGTGGAATCCATAGCTCAAAAAGAGGCAGGCTAGAGTACTCAAAATAGACTTTCTAAAGCTGGGACTCTCTTGGGACCAGCAAGCCTAACAGCAGATTTCCTAAACCCTGAATCCAATCTGGTACTTCCTTACGCAATGGCTCCCAACTGCTCCGTAAAAAATACACAGAAAGCAGACCCCCAATTCCACTTCCAAGCCTCTTCTCTTGCCACACTGTGATGCAATCCTCTTAAGTTTCTTTCCAGGAAATGCCCCTTCATCCCCAAGGCTGTGTCAGTGTAGTTCCCTCTACGAGAAAGACTGACCCACCTAATATCTCATTCTCATCCCCTTACCTTCAGTTTCTGCCTGCTAGCTTCTCCCATTCTTGATATCTCAGTTTTGAAGACACTTCCTCCAGAAAACCTCAGATTACCCTCCCCAAGGCTGGTTATGTGGTTTTCCTGTTTACTGTACTTCACAGTAGTGAAAACAATACCATGAACTCCCTCTCAGCCATCACTCAGCATCACCGGATAATGGCATAGCATCAAATATTCCATCAGTGTTCAAATTCCCTTCATTGTCCCATGAATCATTTAAATTGTTTGTTTGAATCAAGATCCCGAGTTCACACTTTGCAAAATAACCCTTAAATTTTTTCACTGAGTTAAGATCTATATTATATATGCGTTGACTGCACATCCCTTACCACATTGTTTGAACCACACAGTGTCGTCTGTGCCTGCATACACTCCAGGCCACATACCTGAGATGCAGACTCCCGGTTCATCTTCATATTTGCAGAGCTAACCCCAACCACACACTGCTACTGACTTTGTCCTCGCGAAACAACTTACCCAAATGCACCGACAGACAGTCCAGCTGTACCACTAATATGTCACGGTCAGCACAAATTGGCCTCATCGCAGGGTTCTCCAAGAGGTGAAAAGCAGTGTGCTTTAAAGGAGAAGAAGGGAAAGACTGTGTGATGCTGCAATGGGCAGCTCCAGGCTTACGGGGCACAGCCCTGCAGGGCATCTCAGGCCCTTCATAACAAGCGGGATGAAATGTACAAGCGATCCTTGTGAGAGAGACCATGCCATAGGCTGGATCTAAGTTTAGGTGGATCCCAAGATCTTCCCCCTCCCAAGATCCTCTAAAAATAGCTTCTGTGTTACTTAGGAAATCTGTGTTGCTCCTGAGCACAAACATGCTTTGATTTGATTCCAATAGAAAAAAAGAGATTACTGCCTGAAAGAAAAAAAAAAAGCAAAACAACAACAACAAAACCCCAAAACAAACAACCCCCCCCCCCACATACACACACACACAAAAGAAAAAAACCACCAAAAACAGGGCTCTTAGTGAGGACCATGGATGGGTAATGTACTATCTAGAATTACCTCCCTTGCCTTTTAGGACACACGTAATGCTCTCTGCCCCCATTTCTGCGATCAGTGCTGAACACAGAGAGGATGGGGGCTTCACCATTGCAATTTTGGGAGTGTTAGGAGGAGAGAGCTACAGACGGTGTTCCCAGGGCTGCTTTGTAACACTGGACGTGTCCCAGAGAGAAATGCTGGGAAACAGAGAGGAAATAGGGGAGGATTTCTATTTCCATGTTGGCAGTTGATCACATTCAGTCTTATTCAGCGAGGCTGCCTCCGTGCCTGTTGCCATGACAACCAGACATGATTAAGTAGTTTATTGAATGCAGCTTCCGTGGACCAACATTCTAAAGCTGGGTCAGGTTTTCATCCCCATGCCAGGTGTTGCAAAGCCACCAGGGAGTTTTCTTCTGATTGGTACGTTTTTAATTTCACCGCCCACGAACACCCAAACCTTTGAAATAAAATGACCAAAGCGCGAACCTAAGATTAGTAGTGTCTGATTAGCTTGTCAGGAGTGACATAACTTGGCATATTTGTCTGGAGACGCTGTCGTTGTAAAATTTTAGATGTGTCCATGTTGCATTTTTTGCATCTCAGTGTAGACAGCTCTGCGAGATCACCAAAGCCGTCCCTGATTCGCAGTCTTCTCTTCCCTGATTGTGCTGGTTCAGAAAAAAACATTCGTTGTTGTAGTGTCTTCTTTGTAATCTTTCCAGATGCTTCACATTCCTCATTTGTTTTCAGACTGGACCGTTGTCCGGTACTAGTCTGGCCAGACATCTTGTCTCCCTAACCACCCAATGAGGTGTAGCATCCCTGGTTTCCTCCTCACATCCTGCCCTCTTAGTTACTCACATGACACACGTGCATGGGCCACTGACACTTAGATGCTGTGTATCTGGGATTCTTTCCAGAGAGACTCTGCTGTGGTCAGTGTGTAGAAATCAGCACATAGCGGACAGTCAGCAACAGGTGAGAGCTGGGGCAAAGCCATCTCAAAGACCTGTGTGCAGATCTGGGCTTTGCTTCCAGAAACCGGGTGACTTGCTTCCTCTCCCACAACAGCTCGATGATCACTGGAATGCACTGCCCAGATTGCTTTTGGGGCCAGAAGGATTTATTCTCCCAGCTGCTGGAAGTGTTGTCAGCTGACAGCGATCTCTCTCCAGGAATTGCCTTCTCCTGAAAAGAGCTGGCTCCCACGGGGCCCTGCTTCCTCCCTGGACATCCCACAAACAATTGGTTTACAGGGGGTGAAGATGGAGGTGGTATGAGGGCCTAGGCCCCTCATTCCCACTCACCGTACTCCAACTCCAGAGAACCCTGGAAGGTCATCCCAGCAACAGAGAGCCTCCTCTAGAGTTGGCCAAAGTCCTTGTTGAGATGTCTTTGCAGTCCAACTTTTCCCTCTGCTCAACCCTGCTTCTTTCCTTTCCCATTCAAGAGTGCTGCTCACAAGGATACACCCTCATAAATGGATACTTGAATGTCCATCTCGGAATCTGCTTCTGGGATAAAAATCTGCAACAGACCTAAACTTCCTTTGAGAAGTCCCTTCTCTTATTTTTACAGTACAAGCTTGGAGTGGTTTGTTCCATACTCAACCTTGGGTTTAGGGCAGTTGGAAAGGCCCATGTGCTCCTCCATTCCCAGGACACAACTAGTGTCTGAATTAGGACAATGAAACCATGAGAAGAGGTCTGATGAAGACTCCTGAAAATGAAGATTTCCAAATTTTCCGCAAGGTCTACCAGAAGACATGTTCTCTGTCATTGGATGTGAACAAGGCAGCATGTGGCCTTTGAGTTGTTGACGGGCATCTAAAGATGATAAGAGACGCTTGCAGAGATCACAGGCAACACGGGAAAGTGGAGGTGAGAAGTAATCACGAGATTCAAACGACTGACTCAAACCATATCTGCACCAATCACATCTGCAGTCAGCCTACCTGTGCACTTCTCAACCTGTGAACCAATTAATTCATTCTATTGTCTAAGTCCATTTCAACTTCCCCAACTATAAAATGACATTGATGACTCTAGAATCTTCTTCACGTGGAGGTTTTGGAGAGTAAATTTTCAGTGGACACAGCACATCAGAAGTATCCCATGGATGTTAGTGATCCATATGGATTTCAAAACCCACAGCTGATTTATCTAATGGAAACAAGGGTTCCTCAAAGGTACAAAGGTCTGTACTGGACAACGTCTGGGCTTCCCTTCAACCTGTAGTTCAAAGCTTAATCCAGAGCTAAGATTTTTAGCCTTCACATAGTGGCATTTTTAAAACTGAGATCTCGTGTGGAAACCCATAGATACATATATACGTGATAATCTCCCAAATGTGACGGCGCTTTCTGCATGTCAGGTACCATGCATTTTACTTTTAGCTTATTTGCGTGTACTTGTGTTACGTATGAATTCACTGACCCCTCCCAACAACCCTATTATTGTCGCTTGTACTTCCTGGAAAACTTCATGAATATATTCACAATGATACAGAGAATGGTGGAATTTGAGGAGTATCATCACTATTTAGTCTGAGTAATGGACACTGTGAATGCAGTTTTGGGGTCACAAGACTTTTTTTTTAAAACCAGGAAATAGAATATATGTAGCAGAAATATGTAGCAAAAATAGCTTAAAATAATAGCTGCATCTGCACACACACACACACACACACACACACGCACGCACTTATTTCAGAACTTTAGCTGGGTCTCTGTGGGGCTGAGAGCCGTTGTGAGAAACATAACAGCTCAGTCACAAAGCTCATATTTCAAAACTATTCCAAACAGGCCTGAGAAAACAATCTGTAAGGGGGAAGGAGAAAGGAAGGCAGATTAAGGAAAGGAAGGAATATAACCTTATATAGAAATGTGAAATTCTATATTCACTGGGAAGAGGAAATATGTCAGTTATAGGGTATATAGGAAAATGTTTCATTTCCTCCTTTTGGATTTAGACTAAGAATTTACATCTGTTCTTGGGAGACTGTGTGTGTGTGTTTGTGTATTGGGGTGTGTGTGTGTGTGAGAGAGAGAGAGAGAGAAAGAGAGAGAAAGAGAGAGTCTTCAGCTCCCTGATAGGCAATTAGGGAATAAAGTATTTTATCTGCAACTCTACTGGTAGGGAGATTTCAGGACTGGGATTTAAGGACCCCCGTCTCTGCTGTACTCTTGGAAGGGACTTGGAATACCAATACCTTCAAGAGCAATCTTGACACCCATGCCCATAAAGTGTTGACCAGGACCAGATAAATCAGCCTCAGGCTCATGAACTGCTCAGGGAGAGATAGACTATGTCAGGTTTGAATAAGCAGAGGAGCTAGAGAGCCTTTCACAGAGTGGGAGATGAGTTGGCGGGGGCAGATTTCAGAACTGGGGTGTGCCAACAAGAAGTCTCAATGAGCAGCTGGACTGCTGGGAAAGGGTTCCCTTAAACTAGAGGGGAATTCTTGCACAGACTCATCTGAAACCACGTCTCTCCTATCATAGTGATCTGGGTTTTCCTCAAGAGCATGGTGAAATTTGACACGGCCGCATACCTTGTGAGCCATGGCAATCAAGGGCCATGGGACCTGGGGAGACCTGTACAAGGGTGTCCATCTCCGTCCAAAGCAAAGAAAGGAGGGAAGGGCCCATCAAGACTGGGGGGTGGGTGGGGTCCATGATGAATGTCAGAAAACGTTTGTGTCTTATAAGAATGTGTAGATCCAAATGGGTCCAGAAGACTGACTCTTGAGTTACAAGTAGGGTAAATATGCTTTTTTCCTTAGCAGAGAGTAATCAAAATCCATTCCAAACATTTCTCTGCAGAACTGAAAATATTTATTCAACATTTCCTGTATTGGAAATGTGAGATTTTGTTAGTGAATGATCAGAGAAGTTGTGGGGACTGTGCATTTCTTAAAAAGAGAAATTCGGTACCATGGGACCTCATATCACTATCTATGGAGGATTCCTTATGCGAGTACCCAGGTCCATGAGATACAGGCACATTTTCTGGTAGATACTAGGACATCTGGGTAGCAAGAAAAGAGAGTGGCATGGGATGGGAAGCCAAGAGCTCCAGCTTCAACCCGCCGTTAGCCAGCAAAGTAACCTCTGGCCCATCTCATTGGCCTCTTAGAGCCTCAGCTGTCTCTTCTTTAAAGTGGGAGATCTGAAAAGGGCCTAGGTGGCTCAGTCATTAAGCATCTGCCTTCAGCTCAGATCATGATCCCAGGGTCCCAGATTGAGCCCCGCATCAGGTTCCCTGCTCGGCGGGAAGCCTGCTTCTTCCTCTCCCACTCCCCCTGCTTGTGTCTTCTCTCTGTGTCAAATAAATAAATAAAATCATTTTTAAAAAATAAAGTAAAATGAGAGGTTTGCAAATTCCACAATTAGAGATTCTTTTTTTTTTTTTTCTTTTTTTTACCTCTAGTGTTTCCTCCTGCTCAAATACACATAGCCCTGAGAGTGTTGTCAGAAACCATAATCAGGTATTTATGCTAATGTGAATTTATTCAAGAACAGGCTTTGACAGACAAGAAGGGAGTGCTGGAGGAGGTCACTGAGTTGGAGAAAGAGCATGGAAGGGAGAGGCCAGACAGGCCAGCCTATGGTTTTAATGAGCACTAAGAAGAAAAATGAGGCTTGGAAAATGTCACCTTGTCAAAGTGAGAGGGAAGTAGACCCTCCACGCATGTCACCCCAGTAAGAACTGGGGTTGACTAAATATTTGTTCCACTGTTAGACAGTTGATGGCCATGCTGGTGAAAACCCAAAGTGCCAAATCATCATCCTTGGGTTTCTTGTGAGAATCCGGTGTAATGGCCTGGTGGCTGTCCTTCAGTGAGAGAATGAAGTCCTTTCTTTCCGTTTTCCCCACAAATGTATGTCTGGTGGTCATTCCTTTCTAATGAAATCATTTGCTGAGAATGTAGGAAACTTCTCTGTTTTATCGACTCCAAAACAAAAGGTTAGTTAATGATTTAAAAAGAAAAAAAAAAAAAAAAAAAAAAGGTGGCCTCAGAATGGGTGAAAATCCCTTTGGCTCCTTCCAGCTCTGAACTATTTTGTTTGTGTGTCTTGCCTTGCATCCAGAGAATGGAGGTGTTTGAAAGAGGCCCATACCCACAGGAACCAATTAAAGGAGAAGGAATGCACCGTGCTCAAAACTGACCAATTTGGCTGATTGACTGGGAGCAGAAACTGCACTCTGTCCGTATTGGTAGAGCAATAAAAGAGAGCTGTAAAATAAATAAACAAATGCATAAATAAAAATAAATTTAAAAAACGATCTGTGTCTTGCGGCTTGGGGCGTCTTCTCATTTCTCCCAGAAGCTCAGCAGATACTGTGAAGTAGAGATGAAACTCTGTGATTTTCTACAGATAAGTTCAGTTGGTCGGCTCAGTGCAGGGCTCGGTATAAACAACTCCCTTTAGAAGCAGCCAAGAAAAGGGTCTTAACAAATATAGCATGCTTGGATAGTTTAGGACAATCTCTTCATCCGATCATCTGATCCTTACAGTTCACAAAACAAAACAAAAATGCTTCTTTTGATATTACCGAAGATTTCTAATTGGGTCTTGGAGCGCCTGGGTGGCTCCATGAGTTAAGCATCTGACTCTTGATTTCAGCTCAGGTCATGATCACAGGGTGATGCGACCGTGTCCCACATCAGGTTCTGTGCTCAGTCCACAGTCTCCTTGAGATTCTCTCTCTCCCTGTCCCTCTGCCCCTTCCCCTCCCTGTGCTCACACTTGCATGTGTGTGCGCTCTCTCTCTCTCTCTCTCAAATAAATAAATACGTCTTTAAAAAATCTTTTTTTGAAAAAATTGGGTCCTGAATAATATAGGGAGTCTAACAAAGTGGCAGGAGAAAATACAAAAGTGACGTTTTTGTCCAGAAATAAACAAATACGAACAACTGGGCACATTTCCTCTGCAGGGTTTCCTCAAGGACAGATGGATCTGGAACCTTTGACCTCCATGTGTCTGGTGACTCACTCTCTATATGTAAAAAAACTTTCTAATTGTCAGAAGATTAGACAATACAGCCCTATTCTCTGCAAAACAGATTTCTTCCCAGAGAATTTTATTTACCCACTCACTTTTTATGATTTATTCTGAGGTGCTTGAGACATTTTTTGGCTCTGTGGGGAGATGTTCTGAATTCACATAACAGAGGGTAGGCTAGACTTTCCAGATCCATGAACTGACAAAGGGGATTTATGGCTTTTCCAAGTGCTGGAAAGTAGGAGCTTCCGTGGGTTAAACTCCACTGATAACTTGCTGGTGATTTGTAACCAACATTTAGTGATTTATTAACAAAACAGAAGAGGAGCTGTTTAAGGTATTAGAGCAGAATTCAAATCCTGAGTCAGTTGTAGCCAAGTGAATGACAACTCCCAGTTACGTAATTATTAGGAGATCTGTTGTCAGCGCCATGCACTTTACACAAAGTCTTGTCATAGACATCAAAGTGAGATGTTATGCTTTAAAGGGTCTATTTCCTTAATGTCAATGTCTTCTATGAATATAAGAATATTAAGCTACCAGAAGCTTGTCTGGAGTTTCAGTCATGCTCTCACCCAGAAGAATTTAAGCTGAGCTGAGGGGTACCTGGGTGGCTTAATGGGTTAAAGCCTCTGCCTCTGGCTCAGGTCATGATCCCACGGTCCTGGGATCGAGCACCACATAGGGCTCTCTGCTCAGCAGGGAGCCTGCTTCCTCCTCTCTCTGCCTGCCTCTCTGCCTGCTTGTGATGTCTGTCAAATAAATAAAACCTTTAAGCTGAGCTGAAACCTTATTCTCTTACCCCATCTCACAATACTTGGATCTCAGAGGAGGAAAAAAGAGAACAGTAAACTCCAATGAAAAACACAGGAAATGAGACTCGTGAGAAAATTCAGTCTCTGCATCTGAAGTTGTGTGCGGCTGTGTCACTGAGGGCCAAGACCACAGCAAAACAGGAACTGCTTAGCTAAGCACTTTCCACAGAAGTGGTCTCAAGAATGTCCTTATTTTTGGCTTCAGATGCTGAATCCCATTGTCAGTTTTTAGATACAGATTCTATTGGGTGTGACTGGCCACATCCAGCAGGATCCCCAGTTAGGACAGAAGTAGTTCATTGTTTATGTTGCCTTGGATTTGTTTCAAATCTAACAAGTCTCTGGGGCGCCTGGGTGGCTCAAGTTGGTAAGCGTCTACGTGTGGCTTAGGTCATAATCCCCTGGTCCTGAGACCAAGCACCCTCTTGCCCTTCCCTACACACCTTCCCTGCTCACTGGGGAGTCTGCTTCTCCCACTGTCCCTCCAACCCACGCTCGTGCTCTCTCTTTCTCTTTCTCTCTCTCTCTCTCTCTCTCACATAAATAAATATAATCTTAAAAAAAATCCAATAGTTTCCTTAAAAGTTTTCCCAATGTTGTCATTTGTGGAAAAATTGTCAGTTTAACCATGGGTATAACTGTGATGATTGGGGGTGGGGGCAGGGGACAAAGCTAAGAAGAGAATAAGAGGAACAAAGAGGCTTATTTCAGACAGGATAGTTGGGGAGGCTTCTCTGAGTGGATAATAATTAAGCTAAGATCCAAAGGAAGAAAGAGCTAGTGTAAGAAAAGCATGGGAAGAGCTTTCCCGAAGAAGGAACAGCATGAGCAAAGGCCCTGTGGCTGGAAAGGGCCAGGATAATGAGCCTGAGGGACAGGGATATGAAATGAGTTTGGGAAGGTACATAGGTACTACAGCAGCTTAGAGGGCACAGCAAGTTTATTTTTAATTCCAAGCGTGGTAGAAATCTATTGAAGGATGTTAAATAAATGATGGCACAATCTGCTTTATAAAACCAACCTGTTCTCAATGTAGAGAATGGTTGGATAGGGCAAGGAGACTGGATGGTAAGGGAGATGGAGAGGTGTGAAACGGACTTTGGTGATAAAATCAACAGCCCTTCTAATGAATTGGATACAGAGAGAAAGGGAAAGGATGATTCAAGATATATTGAAGTTTCTCACCAGGGAGATTAAGCAGGGGTGGTACCATTTACAAGACAGGTAAGACTTAGGGGTAGGACAACAGGTTTGGGAGGTAAGGAAACAAGAGCAGCAGGAGACACATTGTGGTATCTGTGAAATTCTCTAGTGGGAATATCAAGAAGGCAATTGGATATAGGAGTCTTGAGTTCCAGGAAGAGATCAAGGCTGGAGGTATTAAAATTGACATTGTTGGTATCCACATGGTATCAGAGCCATGGGATTGGAAAAAGTTATGTGGAAAGACAAGAGAGAAATTACCAAATTTGGAGGTTGGATATTGAAAAAAAAAATTTACCTAGATGGCAAACAAGGAGAAATCAGTCTCCCGGGGACCAGGAGGAGAATATTTCCAGAAACAGTGGGTGGTCAGCTGGGTCAGTGATGCTTAGAGATCAGTTAATACAAAAACAGAAAAATGTCCATCAGATTGGGCAACAAGGAGGTTGTTGTTAACCATGATGAAAGCAGGTTCGATGAAATGATGGGGCCAAAAACCAGGCCAGAGGGAATGGGGGAGGGAACGAGATTGAGACAGCATGTGGAGGGCGTTCTTCCAAGAAATTTGGCTCTGATGAAAGTAAGTTAAAAAGATCTTTGCTTCTATACATGTTGTGCAAAAACAAAGCTCTAAGATTCTTTTCTTATTAGTCTGGTTTTCCCTTCCTGTTTTGATTGCAAAGTCCTCTTTGCTTCAATTTTCAATTAGCACTAACTGGAAAATCACCTCCTTTCATCCCAGCACGAAACCTGGACATTATTGTCCTGTAAAGTAACTACTAATTACATTGGCAAAAGTAAACTTCCTGAATGACTGTGTCCTTGCTGAATAAAGATATCATTTAGGCAGCCCTGATTTCTTGTTAGAAGCTGAAAATATTTATCTTCATAAAACCAAAAAATTATTCAGAAGAAATAATCCCCTTTATAGTTCAGCCAAGAAATTGAAAATGACCTTTGAGGGCAGGGACAGCTTGTCTCCTATTGTTAGTGCAATAATAACTTTGGAAGAGGAGAAATTGGTCTGTCATGCTCACTTCTGTTCCACCTCTTTTCTTCGGCAAGATATGTCAGGAACTACCAGCCCTAAAGACTCTCTACCCCTTTCCCAGCTCCTAGACAAAAATCTTTGCTTGAGTTATCCTTAAAATGCTCCTGGCTTCCATATTATGTACATTCCTTGTGTCTTTTCTTCTCTCAACTATCTTTTCCTTAATTAACTGAGCTCAGTTTCTAAGATGGCTCCCAATGATCCCACCTCCTAGTCCTCATGCCCTTATGTAGTCCCCTCTCTCACTGAAAAGGGCTGATTGATGCTTGATGTAGGGAAAGACATTGAGGTTCGAAACCAATTGTCGAGAAGGAGTTCTTGAGATGTCTTTGATGCAAAAACATGGTTTTATTAAAGCTCTTTATTAAAGAGCTTCTTCACTAGGGTTGTGAGGAGCAATTGATGATATACTTGGGAGGAGGTAAGTTTGAGGGAGGTAAGGAAAAAGGGAGGTGTTCCAAAAGACTTTCATATGCTAAAGAAGACCCTCAGGATATTGGAGGTCTTGCTATTATCAAAAGAATTTTGTTTTTCCCTCCAGCAAAGCACTAATGCGAATATAGAAGTTTCCTGCAAGAATGTCACACATATATCACCCATGGTCCTGGGATGTGGTGTGTCAGCCTGTGCTTTGTCCTCAGCTTGCCTTCTGCTTCTTCATCAATGTCTGTAACCAATACGACAGTACAGAAATGACAGAGGACAACTTCTGGGGCTAGGTCACAAAAAACATAATAGCTTCCATCTTGCTTTCTCTTGGACTACTTACTCTGGGAAAAGGCAGCCACTGGGTCATGAGAACAGTAAAGCAGTTCACTGAGAGGCCCTCATGGAGAGGACCTGAAGGTTCCTGTCTATAACCCAAAACTATGTGAGTGTGCCATCTTGGAAATGGGTCTTCCAGCCCAAGTCAAGACTTCAGATGACTACAGCCCCAGCCAACACCTAGCTGCAGCCTACTGTAAGACCTGGAGTCAGATCACTCAGGTAGGCTGCTACTGAATTCATGACCCATGGAAACTGTGATATAAAATGCTTATTGTTTTATAACACTAAATTTGAGCATTATAAAGTAATAGATGACAGTACATCACTGAGATTGATATTGGAAACAGCTCCAAAACTTGCCAGAAGAGTTTACTGTAAGGACCTATTTAGAAACTGTCCCTGCTCCCCTTCCCCCAGGGGATTTACTTGGAGACAAGTCCTGGAAACCAGCTTCAGGTAACAAAGCCCAGATACAAAGGTGGGTCAGGCCAGGTGGAGACATCCATCAGTGGGGGAACGCATACTGTCTCCCTGGTTACCAAGGAGTATGGGCTCCGCCCTTTGGGAGCCTTTTGGGTGCCAATCCCAATCAAGGTGTAATAGGCTGGCTCAAATGTCTACTAGGGTAAATTGTAACTCAGTTGGTCACCTAGCATCACTGTGGAGTTTCCTGTGTGTGTCACAATCTCATTGGCCACCTGTGCATGGCCAGGCCCAACCGCATGGCCTTTGCCCTGAAAAGCTAGTCTGTGAAACAGAGAAGGGTCACCCTCTCTTGTAAGAGGTGCATTCCCGAACGTTCAGTTAGATTCTTGATGCTTGGCACGAAATAAAGCTTTGCTTGACCTTCGCTTTATATCAGTCTCGCTCCTTTAATCACAGACCCATTATTGGGGCATAACATTTACATTCTAAAGAAGATTGTTTTATTATATGTTAATAATATTTTTTAAAAAGAAGAAGATTGTTTTAAATTCAAATCCGTAACTGATAAATTTCATAACACAGAAAAAATGCACTGAAGGATTCAAGGCAGGGGTAAGGACATGAGATCATTTTCCTGCACATATGTGTATTTTGGAAAGGAGGAGAGGGCAGAAGATGCTAATATATAGTAAATAGGTCCAATATAACCTGGCTTCAGATCAAACTTCTCCTAAGTCTATACTTCTTGTCAGAGCTTCTTTAAAAAAAATATTCACTGCAGCAAACTATCATGTTAGATTAAAAATAACCACTTCTGGGGGAAGCCAGTTAGACCATAGACCACCAGGCTGGGAGGAAACCCAAGCCAGCCATCTGGAGAGCTACTAGAAAAGAGAGAGATGCCTGACCAGCCCCTACTTGGTCCAGCTATCCCAGCTAAGGTGCAGGACTTGCAAGTAGAGAAGCCATATTGGACATCTGGTCCAGTCAATCAGCCAATTCCAGCCCTAGCTGCCATCTCACTGCAACTATATAAGAAACCGGAGCAAGATCCTTCCAGCTGAGCCCAGCCAGCCAACAGAAAGAGGGAGATAATAACATGGTTGTTTCAAGACACCAAGTTGTAGAATGGTTTGTACTGCAGCAAAATAATTGTAACAATGAAAGAGGGAATTGATCAGAGAACACTAGGATGTATTAATGCAGAGGTGCTCACTAGTTTGCAACGTAGCTATTGTTTAGTGGTGTGACTTCTTCCAGCTCAGCCTCTCAAGTTCAGGAAGAGAGGAATAACTAGCAGGTCTGGGAAAGATTATTATTTTGCCACATGACATGAAGAGACAGCAAACCAAGGGGTGATAAATGAGCATGTAATGAAACTAAATTTGATTTAAAAAGGAGGCAAAGAATCCAGAAAATGGAGATATGGCTCCCAAAGTCTTGTTGTCTAGGGCCAGTGTTGCTCCCAAAATTAACCTGTTAAAAAAAACCCACAGCTAATAGTTGACCATTAGCATTTTCCTTGTGAACTCTTGGCCACATCATTTCATCACCCTTTTCTGTCTTCCACTGTAATAACTTAGGCACTGAGTTATTCCCAGCTATGATGTGATGACAGTTCATAGGGCAATGGCCATCTTGTTCTTTTGAACATCCTGGTAGCCCCCTGCCTTGTGCTTCAAACAGGCCTTCAATGAAGGTTTGTAGTGCTGTTAGTTATTTAGTTTTTAAGAAGAAACATCAACATCCTCTTATTGTTAACATTTTTCTTGATCATGAAGCAGAGTGCTGGAAGCTTATGGTACTGGCACCAAAATAGACACATAGATCAATGGAACAGATTAGAGCCCAGAAATGGACCCTCAACTCTATGGTCAACTAATCTTCAACAAATCAGGAAAGAATATCTAAGGGAAAAAGGACAGTATCTTCAACAAATAGTGCTGGAAATATTGGACAGCCACATATAGAGAAATGAAACTGGACCATTTTCTTACACCATACACAAAGACAAACTCAAAATGTGAGACTGAAATCCATCAAAATCCTAGAGGAGAACACAGGCAGCAACCTCTACAACCTCAGTCACAATGACTTATTGCTAGAAACGACTTCAAAGGCAAGAGAAACAAAAGCAAAAATGAACTATTGGGACTTTATCAAGATAAAAAGCCTCTGCACAGTAAAGGAAACAGTCAACAAAACTAAAAGGTAACCTACAGAAATGGGAGAAACAACATGTCAGATAAAGGACTAGTATTCAAGATCTATAAAGAACTTATCAAACTCAACACCCAATAAACAAAGAATCCAGTCAAGAAATGGGTAGAATACATGAACAGACACTTCTCCAAAGAAGACATACAAATGCCCAATACACATGAAAAAATGCTCAACATCGTTTGGCATCAGGGAAATACAAATCAAAACCACGATGAGATACCACCTCATTCCAGTCAGAATGGCTACAATTAACATGTCAGGAAATGACAGCTTTTGGCAAGCATATAGAGAAAGGGGAACCCTCTTACACTGCTGGTAGGAATGTAAGCTGATACAGCCACTCTGGAAAACAGTATGGAGGTTCCTCAAGAAGTTCAAAAAATGTCTACAATAGCCAAACTATGGAAAGAGCTGAAATGTCCATTGACAGATAAATGGATAAAGAAGATGTGAGACATGCACACACACACACACACACTGAAATATTACTCAGCCATCAGAAAGGATGAATACTTGCCATTTACATAGATGTGGAGGGAACTGGATGGTATTATACTAAGCTAAGTAAATCAATCAGAAATAATTATCATATAGTTTCATTCACATGTGGAATACAAGAAATGGCAGAGAGGAGCATAGGGGAAGGGAGGGAAAATGGAATGGAAAGAAATCAGAGAGGGAGGCAAACCATGAAAGACTCTTAACTATAGGAAACTGAGGGTTGCTGGAGGGGAGGTAGTGGGAGGATGGAGTAATTGGGTGACGGGCATTAAGGAGGACACGTGATGTGATGAGGTGCTGGGCGTTACATGCAATTGATGAATTATTGAACTTGATATCTGAAACTAATGATGAACTATATGTTGGCTAATTGAATTTAAGTTAAAAAAAACCACTATAGTGGCGACTGGCTGACTCAGTCAGTGGAGCCTGTGACTCTTGATTTCAAGGTTGTAAGTTTGAACCCCATGTTAGTCATGGAGTCTACTTAGAACAAACAAACAAAACACTGGAAATATACTTCCTATCATTGTTTTTGGTCACTTTGATTACTTCTTTTGGTCAGGTCAACCTCCTCAATCTTGGGCTGGCTCTTGACTTTGGTAAGGCTTCCAATAACAAATACTTCAGACTCAGCTATTATGTGTTGACCATTTAATAATGAAAATGCTTATTCTTCAGGGGAGGTAGGCTAAGGTAGGATGTTTGTTTTGGTTTTGGGGTTTGTTTTTTGTGTTGTTTTTTTTTTTTTCCAATATAAGCCTTTGGCAGGGCCTTCGGCTGGCAACAAAACGATATTTGAGACATTAGAGAAAGGATTTAGGAACTGAGTGTTCCCAGGCTTATCAAGTGGATGGTTTGTTCTAGACCGTCAAGAAAGAAGGATTTATTTTCAGAAAGGAGGTACATGCTATTAAGAGAGTTAATGGGATGAAAGTTTTCTCTCTTGCCTTGTATACCTGCTATTCCGAGGCTATTCTGCTTGAAGAACAAAATGTGAGAATTATCGTCTGCAGTTTTCCATAGAAGTTGTCTCGATGGTTGCTGATAAGTTACAGACTCTACAACAACCACTCCCAAGCCATTAAAACAGGTCTGAACCCATCCTGTCTGGTAAGTTGCTGATACTTCACAAAAAAAAAGTGAGAAGAGTAAATGCAGTTGGAGCCCAAGATTTCAACCCAAGACTGCGGTGACTGGGCGTAGGATAGGAAATACACCGGTATCTACGGAGTTGGGTTTTTAATCTCCATATCCAGAAAGGCTCAAAATCTTTTGTGCAGAGACAATTAAATGCAATTAGTACCTATCCTACTGTATTGTGATTAGTACATACCCTACTATGTCTACCAAAGCCTGAGAATTCAGGGATAGGAAACACTGGCTTTCATTTCCCTAAAAAAGTAAAAGACAAAGGTTATTTACTATATACCTTGGGAAAATTTTTAGATGACTTAATATTTGGCAACCAAAGCAGCTAGAATTCTATAATCTCACCATATCAAATGAATAAGTAGGATATTTTATGAATGTATCATTTAACTTAGAAGACTTTTTTTTTGGTCACTTAAAGAACACTTTAGGGGTGGAGAGCTTTAATCCTTTTGTTACTGAACAAAGTGGCATTGTGAAATTAAAGTGGGTAGATTTTTATAGTAATAAACACAATACGGGTAAATACCTTTGGAATGCAAAAATCTTTATTAAGTTAAATAAATTTTAAAAGTTATGAGCTAAGTGTAGCGGCGCCCAGGTGCCTCAGTCAGTTAAGCATCGGACTCTTAATGTCAGCTCAGGTCTTGATCTCAGAGTCGTGAGTTCAAGCCCCACACTGGGCTCCACACCAGGCATGGAGCCAACTTAAAAAAAAAAAAGTTATGGACTAAGTATTTAAATAAACTTTTATCTAATTATCTTTCCATTTATTTGATCAATAGCACCTTTTTTTTAAAAAAAGATTTTATTTATCTGTTTGTCAGAGAGAGAAAGAAAGCATGCACAAGCAAGAAGAGTGGCAGACAGAGAGAGAAGCAGGCTCCCTGCTGAGCAAGGAGCCCAATGAGGGACTCAATCCCAGGACCCTGAGATCATGACCTGAGCTGAAGGCAGATGCTTAACCAACTGAGCCACCCAGGTGTCCCCTGATAGTATTTTTAGTACGTCATATTGCAATTGTTTACATTCTAAGCTATGATTCACATTTAATACAAATTGCTATCCTTTGAGCAAGGATACTCTTCGAGGAAGGACATTTTTCCCAAATAACCAAGTCATATAGAATTTTTAAGCCCCAAAGAAAGATCTCTGTAGGTGAAAGGGACATGGTATCCTTTAGCTCAGCCTAACTTCTACTTGACTTGGGAAATTTGTAGAGTTTATCTCTGTTTTTTGTTTTTTGTTTTTTGTTTTTTGTTTTTTTTTAGAGAGATCACCAAACCCAAACGTTTTCACAACATCCCTCATGGGTTGTAAATATATTGCCACTGCTTACTGGCTGTGGAAATAGCCGAAGAAATTCAGGGATTTATCAAAGTTCTTGGCAAATGTGTTGTTGGAAAAGGTAAATGAAATTGGAGCCAAGGATATTGGATATAGTCTTGATGTTCGTTATTTACCTTCTATGCAAATATTTTCCCCGCTTTTGGTTTGCTTTCGTGAGTCATTATGTAAAAGCAACCACACAAGGGCAGGGTGTAAATTATTAGCTGGTGTCTGCCGGAGGCGGCGGGTGTGGGACCGAGCTAGTCTGGTAGAGGAGGCCTATGATGCAGCAGTGAAAGGATTCGCCTAAAGCACGACAAAGGAGGTAAGATACAAGTTTACTGAATACACTACAAGGGAGTGGAGGTGGGGCAGGACATCCAAGAAGAGCCCAGAAAGCAGTAAGGGGTGGGAGGAAGGGAGCTGTTTTTAGGGGGAACGAGAGGAGGTATGGGAAGTATGGAAGTTTCCTTTTTGGGTACCTGTGCCCAGTTGTAAGTACCCCATTGTTCAACCAGGACATGTGGATGTTTTGAGGTGGGCCGTCTAATGGGCCTGTTGTATTCGGTCTGCTGGTCCCTGTGGAAACTACCTTACTCAGGTCTCCATTGTTCAAGCCTGCTGCCTAAAAGCAGCCTTTACAGGGGAGGCAATTTAAACTCGGGATCACAGTACCAGGTCACGTGCAGTGAGTGATGAGTGCTTTCGTTCAAGAGGCAACCCTCTGATTGTAGGTGTCCATATCGTGTTTTGATGACTCATATTGGCATCACCTTGAGGTCTAGATGGTGGTCCGCCCTCTGGAGCTCCTGAAAATACATGACATAACCCAAGAACATCAGGCGAGAGACGAATCACAGACACGAAAGGCCTACAGCAAGACGTATTCCGCTGTGGCTAGACTGCGGTAAGACTCTCTACTCAAAGTCTTGCAACTCAGAGTACTTTCTTGCTCAAAGAGGTTGATAGCATCAGCCACCCCCTCCCCACCCTCCTCCTTTGTTAGAAATTCAGAATTTCAGGCCCCAGACCCGCTGAATTAGAATCTGCACTTTAACAACATCCTTGGTGATTCAAGGGTTAAGTTGGAGTTTGAGAGGCCATGATTTAGGTCCTAGATTCTAGGGTATCCCATTATTGTATTTGATTTTCCTGAATTATCCAAAAGACCCAGGACAACCTCTCTCCCACTTCCTTCCATCCATTTCTCCTCTGTTCTCTTTATTCCTCCTCCCCCTGCTTCTTAGTCTCTTTCTCTCTCTCTCTCTCTTCCTCCCTCCCTCCCTCTCTGCTTTTTCTCCTCTCTCCCCCTCTAGAACATATGCCAGGGAAATAGAGACCTTCAACTCATGCGTTTTTATGTGTATTCGCAAAGCCAAATAATTCCAACCACAAGGAGCATGAATCTATAAAGGAGCTGAAAGAGGAGTATCGAAAGGTGGTGGTGATGGGTCTCTCCACTGAGTTGGAGCAGAGCCAGGAGGGGAGAAACAGGTGGATGTGGATGGATGTGGAAAGGTGTGAGTTTTGCCTCCCTCCTCTGCTAGCCTGCGGTCAGTCACTGAGATCTCATCACTTACTGAAGTTGCTGAACAGGAGGCAAGGCATCAAGATTCTGCCCCTTTTCTTTTGTTACTGTTTTATTTTGAAAGAATTTCACACTTCAAGAAAATTGCAAAAATAATGCAAGGACATTCTGTATATCCTTTATCCAGATTCGCCTTTTTTTTTTTTTTTTTTTTTGTAAAGTAAGCTCTACCCTACCCCCAACATGGCGCTTGAATTTATAACCCCAAGATTAAGAGCCAGATGCACTACTGACTGAGCCAGCCAGGTGCCCCCAGATTCACCATTTTTAACATTTGACAATATTTGCTAGCTCTCTGTCTCTTTGTACATATATGTACACACACTCATGAATTATTAGCTCAGAAGGCTGTATCTATTTTATCCCTTACCCCCACCCCGCCCTTTTTTAAATGTAGGGTCGGTAAGGATCATATCTTATTTTCTTAGGCTCATGATTTGAGTTTTAGATTTTGGAGATTATTTATACTGATTGCTTAACAAGAAAAAAGAAATTCAAAGTTTGCAGTATTAAAATCTTGCCTTGTCCATGAATTCCAATCTTAGAGTTAATTAGGATTTTTGTTTGGTTTTTCCTCTATGCCTGCTTAGATATTCCATCATCCTTGAGAACAAATAGCCAGATTTTAAGCTATCTTTCCAATCATTTTTTTGTGTAATTTTTTTTTACATATCATGGGGAGACCTGACAAGAGCTAACCACCTTTTGGGTTTGAGTTTGTGTGGAGTTGGTTTTTCTTCCCTCAGCTTTATTGAGATAACTGACATACAACCTTGTGTACATTTAAGGTGTACAACTTGTTGATTTGATACATTTCTATACTGCAAAATGATCGTCAAAATAGCATCGGCTCTCACACCTCTATTCCATGCAAAAATATCATTTCTTTGGTAAGATCTACTCTCTTAGCCACTTTCAAGTACAAGATACAGTGTTGTTGGCTTTAATCACCCTGCTGTACATTAGGTCCCCATGTGCATTAGACCTTATAATTGGGAGTTTGCTCCCTTTGACTAATACCTCACAGTTTCCCACATCCCCCAACCCCTGGGAACCAACACTTAGTCCTGTTTCTCTACTCATAATACTTCAGAGTATATTTCTTAAAAACAATATTCTTTTATGAAATCACAGAAATGTAACGTTGGTAGAATACTATTCCCTAATGTAGTCCATATTCCAGTTTCATCAATTGCCCCCAAAAAGTCTTGTATAGGAACTTTTTACTGAAGCAGGATCCAGCCCAAGAACACATGTTATTATTATTATTAATTTTTAAAGATTTTATTCACCCATCTGCCAGGCAGAGATCACAGGTAGGCAGAGAGAGAGGGAGAAGCAGACTCCCTGCCGAGCAGAGAGCCCGATGCAGGGCTCCATCCCAGGACCCTGAGATCATGACTTGAGCCAAAGGCAGAGGCTTAACCCACTAAGCCACCCAGGCACCCTCATTTCAGTTTTAATGGCTATTTTAACCTTTAACAAGTAACACAGATAGTATTTATTACAGGATCTCTTTTTATGTGATAAATTTGGCTTCATGGGGGAATTTATGGCATTTCCTCTGTATTTCTCATTTCTCTTCTGGCTAGTGCACATGGCTCCAAGGAATCATTACTTGTCCACACTGACTTTGGGGAAATCACTCTTCTGGGCAGAGTTCTAACGGTTTTACAGTATCCAAAGAGTCTCTGAAGTGAACGAAAATAAAAAAAAATGAATGTTTTCATGGCAAGGAAGCATGGAGATCACACCATCCATCTTTCATAGACTCTTCTTTCTGCTTCCCTCTGTACATCTACTCTGCTTGTCATTTCCTCTTCCTATTGCCTTCCCCTGTTGACTCATCTTGGACTTGCCCTGATTATTTACAACCTACTGGCCTAAATACATAGCACTTACAGAGAACTTCCTTCTCAGTGTCTGTTATGGGAGGAACTGTGACCCACCAAAGACAAGTTCAAACCCAACCCCCATCCCTGTGAATGTGACCTTACTTGGAAATAAGGGTCTTTGCAGACATAATCAGGTTAGGATGAGGTCATGAAGGTTGGCATGAATCCAATGTAACTGGTGTCCTTAGAGAAAGAGAAGAAACACAGAGACAGACACACACAGAGGGAAGATGTCTCCAAGACAGACAGACAGGGAGAATGCTATGTGAGGATTGAGGCAGAGACTGGAGTGAGCAATCCAGCTACAAGTCGAGGAATGTTGAGGATTGCTACAACACCAGAAGAGGAAAACATAGACTAGATTCTCCTAGGGCCTTCAGAGACAGCATGGTTCTTAGAACTTGATTTTGCTCTTCTGGTGTTTAGAACTATGACAGTAAGTCTCGGATGTTTTTAGCCACTGACATTGTGGTCCTTGGTTACAGGAGTCCTAGGAAACTATCACAGTGTCCCAGCTAAAGTCGCTGAGCGAAGCTGCTTGGCTGTCTAACCCTGGTCTGGTTAGAGGTCAGCTTTGCTTCCCAGCCTGAGTAACTGTGAGTGGGGCCGTCTGACCTACATGTCTAATATAGGAAGGCTGGCAGTCTAGGACCCACTTGGAGAAAGGCCAGGGAGTGTGGCCGTGGCTTGAAGACACAGACAAGGAAGTAGGACTCTAACTCTCTGTCTTTGTTGGCTTGCAACTTTGCTTTCAGGAGGGGGCAATGAACCCCAAAATTTCTCACTTCTGCAGCCATACTGAGAAGCTCTTGAACTTTTATCATGGAGGAGAGGGAAGCTTTCTAGGTTTGAATACCAACTGTTAAAATAGTGTTGACCAATACTGTCTTATTTTGATAAACTATCTTAATTTCTCCATGCCAGGCATTCTTGCAAGATATGGGTCCATGGGAGAAGAAATATGGTCTGATTAATGAGCTTGCTTATTCCAAGGCACAAGTATGCCACAAAAAAGGGAGGGGGCTATTCATAAAAATATTAATCTGGGCCCTTTATGGCAACAACAAGCAGGATAGAGAGTCAGAAGAAAAAAAAAAAAAAGCCCACATCAACATCCAAAGATCCTGTATGTGGTGTATTGTTTCTCTAATCAGATTGAAACAGCTGAAATAGGAAAAATCTTTTTCTGGGGCTTTTTTCCATTCTTGAAATTCCTTCACATTGCACTGGGAAAATAGACCTCATGACATGCAGAGCCAAGTGATGAATCATTCTCCCTAAATACATAAATAAAACCTGAATTTGAGCCAAACCAGTAAATCCATTATCTTTCAATCTAGGCGTTGTGGCTTGCTAGTAAATATCCAACAACCAACTCTTGGGAGGGAAAAGCTCTGATCCGCAGTGCGTGCTGGTTTCCGACTCCCACCGTGGCTCATTTCAAGTCGCCAACCTTAAAGACAGTGAACTTGAAGATGGGAAAAGGTGTGCACAACCCACTCACGAGCTAGCTCCTCCCTGCTATTGCTTAGGAATTTATTTTAATACTTAAACTTGACACCTGTAGAGAAATTTTAAAATGATGTGTTCTTTGGACTGAGTGTTGCACATAAGAACTCCTTCACATTCGACATTCTTTTTCATCTTTACACTTGATGAGGTCAAAGACATCTTAGGTTTATAGGCCATAAAATTGAGTGCCTAAAAGAATGAGGCGTTCATATAAAGCCAGGTAGCGGAGCTGAACTCAGCAAGTTATTTCAACTCAAGGGCCTTTGTTTCCTTTGCTGAAAAGTGGTCTAATATGAGTATCCCAAGATGGTTGGGACGGTTTAATAAAATAATGCATGTAAAATTCTTAGCACATTGTCTGGTATGCAGTTCTTCCCTATTTCAAATGCAATAAATATTCATTGTAGAACATTAGAAAGTATCAATCGGCAAAAAAGAAGAAAATTTAAAATTTAATTTAAAATATTAACTGCGGGGGCGCCTGGGTGGCTCAGTGGGTTAAAGCCTCTGCCTTCAGCTCAGGTCATGATCCCAGGGTCCTGGGATCGAGCCCCGCATTGGGCTCTCTGTTCAGCGGGAAGTCTGCTTCCTCCTCCCTCTCTGCCTGCTTGTGATCTCTGTCTGTCAAATAAATAAATAAAATCTTTAAAAATTTAAAAAAAAAAAACATTAGCTGCGAACAATCTTGGTACAAAATTCTGGTTCTGCAGAACCATGAGTTGGATAGGGCAGACTGAGCATATGAAATACTTTACCAGTGATGAAGTATTTGAGCAATGGTTGAGTGCAATTTTGTTTGAATCATGATGGGAGCTTAGGTTGCATACCGATGTATGCAAATGACTTTTTAAAATAAATTAGAGGAATAATAATGTCATTGTCAATTCGAGTGTGCTATGATGTTTTTTTTTCTGGATTGTGAGTCCTAAGAAAGGAGATGCTACCAAGGCCCAGAGTCAGGACACCCATGGAAACACATAGTGGCTAAAAATTATACCCCCCATGAATGTTGCAAGAGAGATGGGGAGAGAACAAAGTCAGACAAATTATTATTAGGGAAAGCTAATGTGTTTCTTCCAAGCCCAGTCATTGGTAAGTGTTCCCTATGTTGTACGCTCTGTTGCAAAGGAGAGCAGGGCCTCTCCTCTGAGGGGTACAGCAGGGCTATGTGTGCATAATGCTTACTGTGGACAGAGGAGGGGCACTTGCGGTTTGCATGCCAAGGATGTGCTATTTTTGGTAGATGGCATTTCTCTGCCTGATTTGACTGAGGATTTTCAGTGGAAACAAGAAGTGATACTTTTCTTTTGTTCCCCAAATTTTATATTCTCGTTTTATTTTTGTTTCCTTTGTTACCACAATTCAGTATTTAGAAGATGGGCTTGTAGTTTAGAGTGCTTATATATGAAAAATCTTTCCTATTGTTCTCAGGCACAATAAAAAAATTAACACTTACAGGGGTGCCTGGGTGGCTCAGTGGGTTAAAATGTCTGCCTTTCGCTCAGGTTGTGATCCCGGGGTGCTGGGATCGAGCCCCGTGTCAGGCTCTCTGCTCAGCGGGGAGGCTGCTTCCTCCTCTCTCTCTGCCTGCCTCTCTGCCTGCTTGTGATCTCTGTCAAATAAATAAATAAAATATTTTTTTTAAAAAATTAACACTTATTCACATCGAATCTTTGAAAAACTGAGAAAAATGCAAAAACGCCACAATATTATAGCCCTACTGCCTTTTTGTGCATTTCTTCAGCCTTTTAAAAAGTATGATAGCAACATCCATTGCTATAAGTGTATCTACCCACCTATCTGTCTATCAACATATACTTTTTTAAAAAGCGGCATCATATGCACGCTACCATTTTTTTTTTAAACTTAAAAATAGACTGTTGAACGTCTTTCTAAGTGGGTGCATGAGGAGTAATCAGATCCTTTCAGTGGCTGTGTCTTTCATGTGCAAATAAATAAGCATCACTTAAGTATCCATTGTCACCCTTCCCATTGCCAGATGTTTACCTTGCTTTACTGTTCACTTTTGGTTTTTGTTTCTGGTTTTTTGTGTTTGGGGGGGTGTTTGTTTTAGGCAATTTCAAACTATGCTACATGAATATTCTTGGTATATCTTTATGTGCCTGAATTAGTATTTCTGTAAATATACATTTCTAGACGTGCAATTCCTGGGTTGAAAACGATGCATGCTTAAATTTTTCATAGCTGTGATCCACATAGTCTCCAAAAAAAAAGTGTTATCAATGAATTCAATAAGGATTAACATGCCAGAGCACTCATTTCCTCACATCCTTCCAGCAATGGGTACTATAAACCCTTATCACAGAAACAGATGACTTCCGTGATTGCCTCCTTATTAAGGATTCTTGGAAACTGAAGTGGTTGAAGGCCACAGAACTAGAGACTGGGTGTACTGCTCCATGGGCTGCTAGGAGAAGTCTTTGGACCCAGAGTCAAATGGGACTCTCCTGAGGCCTGGGAGGAAGAGAGTTGTATTTGGCCTCAAACCTCAAAGACCAATGCACCGCACACAGTGTAAGCCTGTTGTGGCAATACAGTAGCATAGTAGGGTGACAGATCGCTTCATTTTGGCTCAGGGCATCTCTTGTACTGGAAACAGGATCAGGAGCTAATTTGTACGGGGAAAACAGGATGGAGAAGAGTTTAGTGCTCAACCCTGTGCCAAATTTAAATAGTCATGTGAGATTCAAGATTTGTGATTCTGAAATCCCTTAAAACTCTACTAAAGATTAGATGATCCTTTAAGTGGCTGAGTCTAATTATAAGATAGGATGGGCTCTAAAAGTCAATCTTTCACTTCCTCAGGCAACAGAACTCATCAAGGCCATCTTGTAGGCATTGTTCTTGGCACTGGGACTTCAAAATAAAAATAAAATAAGGTTTTTGACTTAAAGGAGGTTACAGCCTCTGTTGGGGAGGGCAGAAAAGATTGAAAACCAGAAACTAATACCTTCCATAGAGTTCAGTCGGGTTGTGAGGGACATTTACTTAGGCAGATTTACCCACAGAAAGTTTTGGCACATCCATAATGGAAGAACTAAGAAGAAGGGAGGAGGGTGGTTACAAAGAAATGCTTCCAGGATGAGCACCAGATCACTTGATTGCTTCTTGGAGATAATTTTCACCTTGGTTCAAGTGGGTGGGTTGGTGGGTGGCCAGTGAAGAAGGGTTTTTTAAGGGATCTTCTCAAATTTTCTGTTCATACAAATCCTTAGAGTTCTTGTTAAAATGGAAATTTTGAATTGGCACGTCTGGGGTAAGGCCCGAGATTCAGCATTTCTAATAGGCTCCCAAGGAATGTCAGTGCCGCTGGCTCAAAAACCACACATTGAACCTTGAATGCCAAAGATCTAGATTGAGGAGGCCCTGAATCCTTTAGAATGACTGGGAATGAAAGAAGTGGCTTGGGTCAGAAACAAAACTGGAGAGGTAGTGGGAACTAGCTAAAGAAAAACTATCTAATGGTGGAGAGCCATTGGGGTACTAAAAAGAGAAGGGATAAATTGGGGGAGGTGGTGGAATCTAATTCAGAGAAGCAGACTATGGAGAATAAATCTCCTGACCTCCTCCCTTTCTCCTTCTTAGCCATTTTCTTCTAAGAATTCTTCTTCCTCTCCTTGTCCTCTTTCTCCTCCTTTCCTTCCACCTCCTCCTTATCATCATCATCATCATCACCATCACCATCTTGTATTTAGGTCATATAATTGGAGAATTACTTCGTGCAAGCAAAGGGGAAGACTTCTAAAACCATAGATTCCTAATAATACAGTTTCTGACACAACTTGGCCTATACAACCCAGACAACATATGCCAACAATATTTAAATAGATGAATAGATATCCTGGAGGGAATTTTGGTTTGGCTGAGTTTAGCACACAGTGAAGTCAGCACTATTTTGGGGACAAAAAGAGATTTTTGGCTATTGCAGGATTCTTAGGTCTTTGAGTTCCTTAAAATTTCCAAAATGAGTTTTTATCTACAGAACAATTCAGATTGTTTGCCTCACACAATGGGTGCTGCTTTGACCATAATTCTACGATTTGAATGGTGACTTGGTGACTCTGCAGTGGCTTCTCTGGGCCCTGACCTGATACCTAAGGAAATAACCACTGATTTTAATGACAAGCTTTCTCAGGCTCAGAGGCCATTTTTTTATAGAATTTTTCTATAATAAACTATAATATCTGTCTTCTTTCCTCAGACTCAGTAAAGTAAACATCTCTAAAGCCAAATAGTTGAATTTATCAATGCTCATTTCTGCTGTTAGCTGGGTAAGAAAATCATCAGGGAGATGATTTCCATTTCTGATGGACTTTGGTTGACTACACATGCTAGAATTTAGTCCTCTAACCATGAATCATAGATATGATGTCTGTATTAAATAAAGGAAGGCCACTTAATCAGATTTTTAAAATTTTTTATAAGATTTTATTTAGTTATTTGACAGAGAGAGAGAGAGAGATCACAAGTAGGCAGAGAGGCAGGTAGAGAGAGGGGGAAGCAGGCTTCCTCCTGAATAGAGAGCCTGATACAGGGCTCTAGCCCAGGACTCTGAGATTAAGACCTGAGCTGAAGGCAGAGGCTTAACCTGCTGAGCCATGCAGGTGCCCCTCTTAATCAGATTTTAAAAACCCAGCTTAGTAGTTAGATATTCAGAAAAAAAGATGGCCCCCAAATTCTAACTGCCATCACTTTCATAGGTCCTTGGTGTCTTTTTCCTCTTCTTTAGGAAAATATTTTGATTATTTTAATTTTTGAGGGCTTAGCATTTTTATGTATAGTCACATTAATTGATTGCATAAGGTGGATGAATCCCAAGTGATTTGGATGATTCTCACCCTCTCTCCGTGCCCCTTGGGTTGGGACTTACAATTGCTTTTTCAGGAGGAAATGCAATAAGGAGCGTAGCCACAGCATACACTTTTTTTCATGAAAAGAAGACAAGGTTCCTTTTAGCCTAGCTGGACTAGGATAATCAGTTTGTTCTGTTGCCTTGGAATCCAAACTCAGAGGCCTATCTGGGCCAGGAAGGACATGTGAAATGTATGATTAGTACAATGGATGAGTAACAGGGAGTGGCGGGGTCTATGCTGGATGAGGGTGTGTACTCACAACTAAATTTAAAACAACAACACTGATATGTGAGCCACACATCCATGACTGCAGGTTTGAATGTCATCTAACTCAATGTCAGTGTTGATAGCCAGAGCAGTACTCTCCTAAGATGAAGTGATGTGAGTGCAAGGGGAAGCCATACCACAGAACCCATAGCATGAATCCCTGCTTCCCCAGTGGGTAGACACAACATTGCTTAGTATTAAATGTTCACATCTGGAATTGACACACTTGCTTCATACTTTTTCCTGAAATTTTCAGTAATTTCTATAAGCATGTGTATACCTGCTCTGTGCCAACCACTGTGCTGGGATGTGCAGATCAATAATACAGAGTCCTTGCCCTTGAGAGCCTAATGATAGGAGAACAAAGTAGAGACATAACAGATTAAGGCAATCAAGTGTTAGTTCTCACTCTCATTTTTGTTTTATAGGAAAAATAACAATGGTACGGCATAAGCCAACAAGTTGGGAGTACAACAGAGAGCAGAATCATTGCCTCTAATCTCCCCCATCTAAATCATTCACATAATAAATGCACCACTATTGCCAAGAACCTCTGCCTTCCTGACTTCACTCCCGGCTCCCTGGCGCTCTGCCAGCCGGGAGGGAGCAGCTGGGATTTTGAGGCCGCTGTGTGGTAGTGGTGCTGTTAGAGTCCTTTTGTTCAAAGTAAGGATATGCCCAGAGGACAACAGCTCATTCTGTGGACAGTCATCAATAGTTTCACTAAAATAATAAAATGGTAGCCAGTCGCTATTGGACAATTTGAGCCGTAATGGGAATTCCCTTGGGGAGTCCATTTTAATGCAGAATGTACGAGACTGAGAGGCATTTGGAAAGACAAAAAATAATAAGTGGAAAAGGCTAAAAACAAAATGGCTCAGTTCAGTATTTTCTGATGTAACTCGTACTTCTTAGTTTTACAACATCTTCATTCCTAGAGCCCGTAAGACAGATGCCTTCCAGAGTTGTAATTATGTTTATGTTACACGTGGTCATTTTTCTTCAGAGACTGTTTCATCATATCTGGTTTTACCAATGTATTGGTCATTTACAGATAGTATCCTATTACTCTAAATATGAAAACTTGAGCTAACACCTCTGTGGGGCTGGTTAGTGACCCACAATGGGACCCATAGATACCTTATTTATAGATGAAAACTCACTGTAGTCAAAATCAAATTGAAGATGTCCCCATTATGAAAAACGATTATTTATACTCAAAATGTCAGAGATGGGGAGGGGCAGAATTCAAGTCTAGGTCTGGCCTCGAAATATGGAGCTTTTCCATCGATATCATTATTGTAACCAAGCTTGTGTTAATTTGTTTCTTGGTGACCCACAGAAACTACACCACGTGAGTTGTTGCACAAAGAAAAAAAAAACTTCATTTGCAGCAAATAAGGAGATGATATAGGACAGCTTCCAAAGTCATGACTCCCTAAAAATGGGTGAATGGGTACCTTATGTTTAGGGTTAGGATGAATATTTAGATAGGGACGCCTTGTCAGCATGTATAGGGTCAGGCGTAAGGTAGAATATGGGCCTTAAAGAAACATGCCTATAGGCACATTGTTATGTCCTGTAAATGGGGCTGAGGCTCCTCCTTGGCCAGACATTTTAATATTATAATGAGGTAAAAGTAATGGTAGGTCATTCCATTGATCACTCCATGGTACCTCTGCACAGGGTAAAGTTGGGATTTAGCTCAAAGGGTCTGAGTGTTCTGGGCCAGGGAAGACTTGTTAAGGCGGTTGCTATCACCTAAGGCGTGGTTTCAGGTTTTCATTTGCCTGAGTTGAGAGGAAAGCTGGAAGGAAGAACTTAAGGGAAAATATAAGAGGACAACAAGTACAAGCAGGTAGGCTGTATAGATCAGATCTTGAAGTCTAGCTGGGGACATTACCACCTTCAAAAAAATTAAGGTATAAAGTGAGATCATGCCGTGTTGATTTTAGGCAAATGAGATAACCTATTTCATTATGTAATCTAATAAGATGTTAATCTTTTGTAAAATTCAATACATATGGAGCCCCTCTGGAAATTACAAGTTAATTAACCTCATTAACCATGTTTTTGAGAAATTGTAACATTCCACAGAAGTGACAGGAGGAAAGAATATATTCTCTATATTCTATTTCGGTATCTCAATATCTCATATAAGTTGTAATCTAAATATGTTGCACTAATTTTTTTGAAAATTTTATTTATTTAAGAGAGAGAGAGAGAGAGAGCATGAGGAGGGAGGATCAGAAGAAGAAGCAGACTCCCTGCTGAGTGTGGAGCCTGATGTGGGACTGGATTCTGGGACTCCAGAATCGTGACCTGAGCTGAAGGCAGCCACTTATCTGCATGTTGCACTATTAAAGAGTTTCTAAGCAAAGTTTTGTAAAATGGCATTTCCCGGAGTATCTTCTTCCCCTGTATGGGTCCATGTTTCTCTGTTCTCATTATTCTTCCTATCATCTAATGCTACTGGTTCATTTTAAATCTTGAAGAAGTTCCTCAGCTTCCAACCCACTGATGACATCTCTCAAATATGTATAATTCTTCTATAATTTCAATAGGATTTAAGGAAAGAACATGGATTTGGTCCATCAACTTGAACTATGAACATCAGACAAATAATGGCTTGACTAAGTGGTGATCACAGGAAAATAAAGATCTATTATAAATATTTAAGGGAAGCAAACTGGAAGGGAAGAAATCCATCACTGAAGTATGGCTAACAATAGTGAAATGAAACTCCAAGCTATTAGGAAATGTACAACAGCAGGCTTGAGCAGATAATGGTACATAATTAGGAGGAAATTTTAATTCTTTAAGAAATTTGGGATTAAAAGGAGTGCCATCAAAAAACCATTGCATCCTATGCCTGGCACAAAGCATACACTTAATAATTATTTAGTAACTGAATGGGTGACATTGTCAGAAATGCTGTGGGATCTCATCCAAGCTGAAATATCAAGCTGTGAGTCGTGAGTGGTTGTGAGTGCTTTGATTTATAAAACTAGAAACTCTTTCTAAATCTAGTGTTTATCTAATACAAATGCTTTTTTTAGTAGGCCCATTTCAACCAATTCGCAATTGGGAGCTATCTCTTACTGCAAGAGTTCTTTGACACCCACTAAAAAGGCGGCTCTTTAATTTTCGGGATCTCACTTAAATGAAATATTGATAACGTAATTTTATATTAGAGGTTAACCAGACGTTAACTTTGACGCTGGGAAGGTAACACTTGAAGTTAGGTAAGTGGTAAATGCTGATTAACTTTCTGGGACCTTCAAAAGAGAGAAAAAACTTTTTTTTTTTTTTTTTTTTTGGTATGGTTGATTTTTCACAAAATCATAAAGTACATTTGCAGAGAGAGTCTGTGAGGGTCTGTCTTGCTTTCGGAAAAGTTCCTTCAAACTTCAGTTTGCATACAAACAACCCGGGCGTCCTGTTAAATGCAAATTAGGTTAGGCAGGTCTGAAAAGGTCCTAGGAGTGCAATTTTGACAGCTCCCAGGTGGTGCTGCCCGCGTTGTAAGAGTCTGCGTAGCAAAAGTATAAACGCTCCAACATCTTACGTCACTCAATTTTCGTTTTCGACTTAAAAGATTTGATCCAAATGTGCTTGCTGTTTTATAACGAAAGTAAGTTCCCAGAAAACACTAAGCCTGCTATCTTCCCTCACTTTTGAACGGCAAAAAATGCGATTCAAAACTGCAGCTCCGGCCTCCACGTTTGGTCGTCCTAAGGCGGCTTTGGGGACCAAGGAATGCGTCTAATACCCCAGTCCGGGTGTTGGCGCTGCATCTAGCCGGGCTCCGGGTCTGCGGAAAACACTCACGGGCGGGGGAGACCCCGGGGATGCCCTACCGCCCCCGGTCGCCGACGCTAGCCCTTTCCAGGAACGCGCGGGCCCGCCCCCTGCGCGCGGCCGCCGATTGGCCGGGAGGCGCCGGCGTGACGTCAGGCCCCGCCCTCTCTCCCCTCCGGCCCCGCCCCGCGGGGTGGCCTGGCGGTTTGGTCTGGAGCAGCTGAAACCGGTTTGAGCGGAGCCGCTTCCTGCCGCTCGGCGCCGCCGCGGGCTGCCTGGGGGAGCGCTGGCGAGGCGCTGACGGCGGGTGCCCGGCTTCTCGGCCCGCGGCCCTCGCTCTCGAGCGCGGCGGCGGCGACGGCGTCGGCGACGACGACGACGACGGCGCGGACCCGCGGACCCGGCAGGTGAGGCGGGCCGCCAGGCCTGGTCCGGCGCTCGGTGCGGAGGCCGCGGCGACAGCTCACGTGGCGGCCGAGCTGTCAGGGCGGCCGGACCGGGGACGCAGCGGGGCGAGGGGTGGGCAGCGTGCCCCGGCGCCCGCGGGCACTGCCCTCTCCCCCACCCGCCGGGAAACAGCGGCCTGGACGTTCGAGCCGGTCCGTCGGTGGGCAGTCTCTACCTGTTTCCACTTTTATTGTTTGCTGCCACGATCCCGTTGGGCTGCCTGGTGCTTAGTTCCCCTCCGAAAGATTTGTCAAGTGCGGGATTCTCCCTGTGCCAGAATGCAGAGAGCGTACGACCGCCACGAGTACGCGAACTTCGGGAACGAAGAAACAAAAATTGCCACTGAAGTCGTTCGTGCACCCCTAGCCCGCAGCTGGCCCCTCGCCTACCCCTACTCGCTCTGTCCATGCGTAATTCATAGTGTTTTGGCAACTGCTTATTTTCTGAAATTGCCTAACCACATAGTTGAAGGCATGCTTGTATAATTCAGTTATTCTAAAAAAAAAAAAAACCCGAAGTCCCTTCTTATCCTAAGGAGAGGTCCCAGCCATAGACATCTTTGCTCTCCATGCAATTTTGGGAAATCTGCATCTTCTCTCCCAAACTGCACTTGGCCCAAGGCTCTGCAGATAGCCTTGGTGACTGCTGGGGGAAAGCCTCGATCAGTTAGGGGCTTCATCAGCCCCCTCTCACCCCACTGCCCGGTTATAAAGGAAATCGTTCATGAATTCAGTCATGAATTTTTTGTAGAGAATTCTTTCATTTTGAGGCAGCTGTGGAGTCCGTGTAGTGCCGACATAGAAAAAGAGAGGAACCAAGCAGGATGTTTAGACTTGATGTTTTCTTCATGGTGTTCTCTGACGCTCCCTATTCTTGCCGCGTAACTACCCTCTCCTCTACCTCTTCATGTTCTCCCTCTTGCTACATTTTTGACAGTTGTGATTTAGTTAAGAAGTAAATACAAGCTGTCAGTCCTTTTTTCAACTCCTGATGGTCTGGATACAAATAATTCAGGATAAAGCAAACAGGTAAAACTGCACACGGCCTAATCTGTTCTGGACTTAAGAACTAGGGAGAACCAGTATTCTGGACAAAATAAGACTTAGGAAAGTTCTGTTGAGAAAAATAATGACCACAAAAGAAATCTCATAGTGACCGAGTAAAATCTGATACCTACAAAAAGTCGGTTGATGAATCAAATCCTTGTATGTAACCTAACCAGGGAAAGTATATGAACTATACATGAAGTAATATCAAGACCAAGTGAAATGGAAAACATTTGGAAAACTTTTACAGCATTGCTTAGAAAGTTGAACCAGGAATAAAGTAAAGCTGGCTTAGTGAAATCTCCAGAAATGCTTTCTTTATGAAAATCCATTCATTTTTGCATACATTTGTTTAAAATACTGGCTCAAGTATACTGGGGTCAGAATAGTGGGGTCATAACGATCCTCCAAAAGGATGACCAGAAATTAACTCAGGAAAACGTAGGCATTTCATATATTCCTTATAGCCAGCCAGTTAAGAGAACCAAAGCTGCTGGAGTCTAGGAAAAAGCAAGACTTGGAAATGGCTTTTTTCTTTGAAAAAATTTGAAGGAAGACAGAGATGTTCTTTTTGGCCAGAAAAACACATTTTAGCTAAAAATATCTGTGCTCTCAATTTAGCTCTAAACTAAATGTTCCTGTACCTTGGTTTGTTTAAATACCCCGTTTGTTCCTCAAGCTGGTAAACCAGTAAGGTCATGTGTTGGGATAGTTTCTCTGACCACAAAAATAAAGTAGAATTTATTTCAGCAGGTAGTGTAAACTCTGAAATATTTCTTTTTTTTTTTTTTAAGATTTTATTTATTTATTTGACAGAGAGAAATCACAAGTACACTGAGAGGCAGGCAGAGAGAGAGAGAGAAGGAAGCAGGCTCCCTGCTGAGCAGAGAGCCCGATGCGGGACTCGATCCCAGGACCCTGAGATCATGACCTGAGCCGAAGGTAGCGGCTTAACCCACTGAGCCACCCAGGCGCCCCAACTCTGAAATATTTCTTGAATGTAAATTACAATGTCACACTTTACTGATTGCTTAATTCTTTTTTAAAAAGTGCTAAAATACAGTTAGATGCTACTCAAAATCTCAGATGAGAATCCTGTTTGATATTTATCTGAAGTTATATATAAAACAAATTGAGTTGGTTGAATTACATTTACTATCAGCTCATGTACATGAAAATGGCTAGATTTTTTCATCTGACTCTTGTTTTGTTTATATCTGGAAGACCTCCCCAGTCCAAGTTGGGATGATGATGATGATGATTTTTTTGGCTTGTTTGAAAGAAGAGGAAGTGTTGGTGTGTAAACTTTGCATTCCACAACAGGACAATATTTTAATTTGTCACTACTGTCTTGGTGGTAGCTGGGTGCCAAAATTATGCATGCCAATCCTGCACCAGAATTTTGGCCTCTGTCCACAATCAAGTAAACTGGTGTAGGAGCAGCTCCCCAGGCTTTTATTTGGTATGGTATTAAATTGTGGGAGGAAGACGGCAGGAAATTAAGCCAGACTATAGGACTTTTGGCAATTCAAGTGGAAAATGATGCTTTGTTGACATCCAGGAAGGTTTTTGGGTGGTGGGGGGGGGGAGGTATTTTTGTGCTTGTGTATGTAGTTTGTACAGTACATTTACTGCAGTTGTTACTATAGCTGTTACCAAGTTACAATAGCCACTTTTACAAGCAACCTTAAGAATGAAAGTCAATTTTAATAATCAATTGAATTTGTATAAGTTTCCCATTTAATGCAGTAGAAATTTAGAGGTAATTTTGTGCCAGTTGTTGATTTTAATACATAGGAATAATTACATTTGATTTCCCTAAAATTGGCTAAAATAGATATTTAAAATTGATCATAAAATAGTTGTAGCAACTGTGTAATTATGCAGATGAGATTATGTAGTCCTTTGCTGAAAACTGTAACTGTAAATACTGGGTGAAAGTAGAAGTTGTAGGTTGAGATTAAGCTTGGTTATTCAGCAGTTTTGCTAGATGATGGGGCTTTTTGCTGTGTCTCAAAATTAATTCAGTTATGTAAAAGCCAAGCTCTTTTGCTAGTCTTGAGGTTTCTTCATATAACATAAAATAAATGTTAGAGTGTGGTGTTTAAGTGAACTATTTAATTATTAGAAGGGAAATAATTCCTTTTCTTAGAATTAGTACTCTGATTCCTATCAGATGTCATATTAAAGGAGAGCTAATAAGATACTTGGATAATGATTGCTTAATGAGAGGGTTGATATTCTACAGCTATTTTTAGATTTAGAACATTCTTTGGCAGTGCTAGAACTGGATGTATATGCTTTAAATAGATCATGTTTATTCTTAGACACAAATTATTTTGATCAAGGACAGGATTTTCTCTAGTGCACAGTCTTAGGTTTTCTAACTGAAATGGTAGAGTTACAAATAGGGAATTCTGTATTCAGGTGATATGAAACCACATTGACTGGTGGTCTTGTTTAATATGAATATTCAACATTTACATTTTATCACTGATGTGAGGGGGATGATAAATAGTTCATAGCAAACATTGAGTCTGGATTCTTGGCCCTCATAGCAGTCCCTGTGGATCAGGTTTCTCAGTCTCAGCCCTAATGATATTTGGAGCTGGACAGTTATTTGTGAAGAGCTGTTCTATGCATTACATGGTGTTTAACAGCTCTGTTGACCTCTACCCACTAGATACCAGCAGTATCACTCCCAGTTGCGACAACCGAAAAGGTCTCTTGACATTGCCAAATATCCCTTGGAGGGCAGAATTGTCTCCAGTGAGAACTGCTGCTGTATATTACCTTGACTTGGAAGTGTAGTTACCTGAGCAGCAGTGTTGGTTGAATGGTCATTGCGGAGTTGGGTATGTGTTCATGGAGAGGGAAAGGGAGCAAAGGGGAAATAGAAGAATGAATAGCTATAAAAATTACTTTATGGTTTTTAAAATAATGTAGAAATACAAATAACCTTTAAGCTGGTAACTTAATGAAATGCAGGGTAAAGACATTGGAATTGGTTTAGGAATATTGGTGAATTGGGGCACAAAATTTGGGGGAGGGTTTGGAGAAGTTATGTAGAATCTGCTCTTTGTGTCAAGTATGTGTTCTTCCTATATATAAGTTATATAGCACTCTTTCGAATTGATACTGTACATGTTTTTAAGAAAATCTGTTATCTTCCCTCAGGTACTTAAATTAGGGAGTGGTAAACAGATTGTTTTGGCTGGGAAAACAACCAAGAAATGAAAAATCAGCTATGGAGATAATGTGAATAAGAAATCAAGGATTAGGGGTTTAGATTTCTGTTAGTAATGGAAGTAATTCCAAGTCAGGGACATGAGGAAGAATTTTTTTTTTTTTTTTTAAGATTTTATTTATTTGACAGAGAGGGAGAGTGCACTAGTAGGGGGAGCAGCAGGCAGACAGAGAAGCAGGCTCCTTGCTGAGTGCAGGGCTCGATCCCTGGACCCTGGGATCAGGACCTGAGCAGAAGGCAGGCGCTTAACTGACTGAGCCACCCAGGTGCCCCTGAGGAAGAATATTCTAACTGACATAAAATGTATTATTAGGAATACAGAATCCAAAACATAGCTTAGAATACTTAGGATTTTGAATGAAATTCAGACCGTACAAAGAAAGTCATGTATGTAGGATCAATTAGAATCAACAGGGTTCGGTAATAGATCACAGAGTTGAGACTTTAAATTTGAGTCTACAGAACTAGAGCAATGAAAGTCCTATGGTTAATACAGAGAAAATTTGAAAAAAGAGTGGTTTATGGGGGAGGATTTTTTTGGTAAGTTATTAGTTACATTACTTAGAAGCAGAACCTGCATCTTGTTGCAGAACATGACTAGTTTGTTTCAGTGAATGGTACTTAAGTTCTTCAGTTGTTTCCTTGTTATTAAATTTGTAACCTTACTGAAGTAGACTCTTGAGCCAAGTTTTTTCTATCTGCAGTTGTTTTTTTGCTTTTGTTTTTGTTTGGCTTTTTTTTCCCCCTCCATCATAACATGAACCTGGTTGTGAAAGATAGGTCGAATTTGGAACAGCTGCTTATCAGAAGAGAAAGTTTGTAACAAAATCTTAAATCCTTTAAAAAAAAGTGTTTGGACACACTTGTTTTGCATTTTTTCTGGTCCGTACACACAGAATAGGTTTTAATATTAGGTCTTAAATATTTCTAGGTATTTCCTAAATAACTCAACCTTTATGTAAGTTTTCTGAAATCTTTTGTTCATAGTTTTGATTTATTTCTTTTTGTTTTTTTTTGTTTCATTTTTTAATTTGTTTCTTGGTGGCAGCTATCTAGAGCTAAGTTTTTTATGTATTTTAAATGACATCTTCTCTTTTTCTTCCTAGCTCAACATTGTAAAATAAATCCATCAGAATGACACCTTCTCAGGTTACCTTTGAGATAAGAGGAACTCTTTTGCCAGGTATTGTAAAGTTTTAGTTTAAAACAAAATTTTAAATGAGTATTTTCCCCATCTTGATTGTCTTAAATATGCTATTTGTTATTACAGTAGGCCTCATTTTTAGATGAAAATATCTTTAGGACTTCTCTGATTTCAGAAATGTGCTTGGAGTGTAATAAGAAGGAAAAACATACTTCCCCAAACAGTAAATGTCTTAGTCTCATATTTTCCAAGAAGGCTATGAATGTATTTAATTTTGCACAGGATGAAGACTATGGGCTATGATTTTTAAGTACCATGAAAATGAGGGAAATTTTGCCAGTGCAAGAAGTTGGTGAAATATTTGGTTAAGATAATTTTGTTTCCTATTTGTAAATTTTTTGGCTTATTGTATTTTTTGCTGTCTGCTAACACAGTGTGAAGTAATTTTAGGGTAAATAGCATATCAAAATAGTATCAAGCCTGAGGCATGTATCTCCTTATTTAATATACTCACCAACTGGCCAGTTCCTCAAATCTGCTACATTCTTTCTCTCTTTGGGGCCTTTCTTAAAATTGTTTCCTCTGTCTAGATCTGTGGCCTCCCTTCTTCCCTTTAACTCTGCTTCACTCCAGCCCTGCATTTAGCTAGGTTAGGATTCCGGTGAAATTAAGGGTTCTAGGACTTTTTGTAGTACCTACAGATTTTATGGAATTATTTGAGTAATTGTGTTTATGGATAGATTGTCAGCTCTGTGAAAATGTGACTATTTTTTCATGCTGAGTGCATGTACCTAACACAGTGCCTGACTCAGAGCAGGAGTAAATACATGTTCAAGGAATAAATAAATGATTAACTCTGTATGTCCAACGTCTTTGGCCTAGCAGCCATCAGAGTGGCTGACGGAGTGTATATTTGTCCCAATTCAAATTCTTAGCCAAGATGATCTGGTAGAGAGCTCTCATTTCTGGGCAGGATTCTGCAGATTGAAAATTGCTAGTCAGCTGATAAGTTGGCTCACTGAGGTCCAGAGCTCACCTCTAGTCCAGTGTGTAGCCTTCTCTGTGGAGAGAAGACTGCAGAGCTGTATCATACCCTTTCAGGGAATTGTACATAGACAACTTAAGGTAGAAGGAGCTGGCCATGTCAGGCATATGGACCAACCACAAAATTAGCCCTAGAAGGGTGAGCTTGGCAAGGTCTTACTCTCAAGGACTAGAGGGAAGATAGTGGTGGACGTGAATGTAAGAGAGGACTGTGTGCACAGCAGTGTGTTTGACTCTGGGAATGAATATTTGTATTTAGCAACAGCCTTTATCTTTCTTTTTAATCAGAGAAGGTAGTGATAACTTAATTACAAAACAAAATCTGGTTGCTCTAAAGGATTGGTGAATATTTTAACGTGAAATCTCTTTATATAACCACTCCATTCTTGACAAACATGTATTTAGAACCCCCCAAACTCCTGAGTGATTATTGCATTTGAAATTTCAGTTAAATTTTAGATAGTCCAACCTTAAAAAATGCTCATGAGGGCAGTTAAAGCCAACTACAATTTTGGTTTTACTAGAGTAGTGCGTAAAAGCCACTTGGAATGTGGAGGAGTTTGTCTTGCACTGTTCACTTGGCATCAGTTCATTATCTTTTTCTCCACGAATTTTAATAATAGTAATTCAGAATATATCACTGTGTAAGTCAAAGACTTCTCCATACTTCTATCCAAGAATTTTTTTTAAAGATTTATTCATTTTAGAGAGAGCATGTGCAAGCTGGGGTGGGGGCTCGGGGGACCGGGTGAGAGAGAACCTCAAGGAGACTCCCTGCTCAGTGTGGAACCCAAAAGAGGGCTCAATCCCATGACCCAAACATGAACCCAGCCAAAACCAAGAGTGAGATGCTCAACTGACTAAACGACCCAGGCACCTTGTAGACTTTTGCTGAATGCGTATAATTCAGCAAATACAGGTGACAGTTGTATTTTGGTTTGTCTATTGATGAGAAGCGTTCAGATAAAACAATAGTCATTATTTAGTAAGGAGAACTGATTTTTCAGTAAGTCTTTGGAAGAAGTTTTGTTGTTGTTGTTGTCCCATTGATAATTTTCTTAATCTTTAGTTTGTTTTAATAGCCACTGTTTGAGTTCCTGGAAAATAATGGTTACTATTTCTCTAGAATGCTTCTTTGCATTTAGTGTGGGCCTTTTTTTTTTTTTTAAGATTTTATTTATTTATTTGACAGAGATCACAAGTAGGCAGAGAGGCAGGCGGAGAGAGAGGAGGAAGCAGGCTCCCTGCCAAGCAGAGAGCCTGATTCGGGGCTCGATCCCAGGACCCCGGAATCACAACCCAAGCCGAAGGCAGAGGCTTTAACCCATTGAGAGACCCAGGCACCCCTAGTGTGTGCCTTTTTAAATCAGAAGCTGCCTGGGGCGCCTGGGTAACTCAGTGGGTTAAAGCCTCTGCCTTCGGCTCAGGTCATGATCCCAGGGTCCTGGGATTGAGCCCCACATTGGGCTCTCTGCTCAGCAGGGAGCCTGCTTCCTCATCTCTCTGATTGCCTCTCTGCCTACTTGTAATCTCTGTCTGTCAAATAAATAAAATCTTAAAAAAAAAAATCAGAAGCTGCCTTGAAGACAGGAACTGTGGCATGATCACTTTGTCTTCTTGGTGCTTGTTATTAGCTCACTTAAGTGGTTGAACAAATGAAGTAAGTTCACCCCTATCCATCCCTCCTTTTCTTTGGTTTTGGTTCTGTAGAGTTAGGTCAAGTTAAGAAGTCAGGTATTAGTGTGGTACCTAGGTCTGAAACATGTCTCAGTGAGGCTCCTCCATCTCTGCTAGTGGGGGCTCTGCATCTAGGTGAACTAGTGCAACTGACTGCTCTTTTTTGGCTTCCTAAAACTACAGTCTGAAATTTCCTTACTTAGCCCACTATAACTGGTTGTTCTCTTTCTTTAGGAGAGGTTTATGCCATATGTGGGAGCTGTGATGCTTTGGGAAACTGGAGTCCTCAGAATGCTGTGGCTCTTCTTCCAGAAAATGAGACAGGTGAAAGGTAAGAAGGGTAATAAAAGGTTACAGAATGATTGTGACACCCAGATTAGAAACGTGGAGGGTTTCTAAGATACCTTCATGTAGTTTTTCTCTTTTAATTTTTATGATAGTTCTTGCTTGTGCATAGAATGAAGTAGTTGTACAAAGTTGGTTGTTTAAAAAAAAAAGTTTCTCTGTTTCTCAGTTTCCCACTTCAACCATTTCAACTTTTGGCTGGTTCTTTTGGTAGTTACCACTATATTTCTGAATAACAGCATTATATTGCTATTTTTTATTTTTTTAAGCTTTTTTAAGGTATTGTCTTTTAGCTTTCAATATATATTTATATATATGGATACATCTATCTATCTATAGGTATATATATTTATTTTTTTAATTTTATTTATTTGAGAGAGAGATCAAGAGAGAGAGCACACCAGCGGTGGTGGGGGAGAGGCAAAGGGAGAAGGAGGAGCAGGCTCCCTGTTGGGCAGGGACTCTGACACAGGGCTGGATCCCAGGATCCTGAGATCATGAACTGAGCTGAAGGCAGACACTTTACTAACTGAGCCACCCAGGTGCCTTTCGGCACAAATTCTATTTTTTTTTTTTTTAAGATTTTATTTATTTGAGAAAGCAGGGGGAGGGGCATGGGGAGAGTGAGAAGCAGGGTCCCTGCCTATCAGGGAGCCCAATGTGGTGCTCTATCCCAGGGATCATGACCTGAGCCAAAAGCAGTTGCTTAACTGCCTGAGCCCCTCTCCATACATATTCTTAATAAAAGATCTGATTTTTTCTTTAGTCTATAAAATATTTTTCTAGAGCAGAGTGTGAAACAGGTATTTTAGCTAATATACTGAAATGAGTTTGCAACTGACATTAAATAGAATGCTAAAGTTAGTGTGGGTGTATTGGTGCATTGCACTGTTGAAAGAAGGGCCTGGGTGCAGGTTTCAGTTCCACAGTTAACTGCAGTCTTGGGCAGATCTGATTTCTCTAGGCCTGGGTTACCTCATCTGCATTGTAAAGGGGTTAGGACAAAATCAGTGAATATTAGGGATATTTGGGGCATTATGGGTTGTCAAGATGTATATGTGGGAGGTAAAGAGAGAGGAGATCTTAAACAGTATACAAATACATGCAGTGCCCCTAGGGAGAAACACCAGATTACATATTATTAAGCTCAACTTGTTTTCCATGTAGAGCATGGCTACTGAAAATGTGGCCTGTGGGCCAGTGCTAGGGGAAAAAAAAAAACAAAAAAAACCTTTAGTTTTTCTAATAATCAGTGCATTATATGAAAAATACATAAATTAAGAGCAAGCATTTAGAAATGTTTATAGCACTTTGAGATCGTTAGGGCATTCATGTATGTCACCGTGGACTCATCTCTTGTTGTGCTAGATACATAGATCAGACGTGTTGGTTACAGGACAGACAAGCAAACAAAAACTGGTCCTTTGCAGCAGATAGCTTGAGGAGCACTGATGACAGAGCAAAAGAAAATAACAAATACAGTACCATAACACAAATCAAGGAAAAGGAAAACGGACACCTGGGTGACTCAGTCAGTTAAGCATTCGCCTTTGGCTCAAGTACCTCACTGGGCTCCCTACTTAGCAGGGAGCCTGCTTCTCCCTCTGCCTGCTGCTCTCCCTGCTTGTGCTCTTTCCCTCTCTCTCACAATATAAATAAAATCTTAAAAAAAAAAAAAGTCTATAGAACATCCTTTTCCTCTTTGCCATGATTGGGACATATTTTCTCAGCCAGTTCGCAGCTGTTTTTATAAGTGAAGTTGATAATACTGGAATCACAGAGGAATGAAATGTTTATTCCCTTCAAGTGGCTATTTTTTCCTTCATTTTCAGTTCAGCCATTGCTGTCTGAAGTAAAACCTTATACCTTTCTGAACTTGTTCCTAAAACACACCTTGCTGTGAACGTTTGAGCTGCACTGTCACCTGTCTTAAGTCCATTTCAGCTAGCCTGATCAAAGTTATGTGAACAGATGAGATAACACTTAACTACATAACTTGAAGGGACCAGCCACTTTACCTTGCTGACATGCACTGAAATGTAATTGATTGACATATGGCAGATAAACAGTGTTTCCTTCCTGAGAAAGGAAGTAGATGATACAAGAGGATACAAAAACATTTGCCTTGGACACCGTTCTTGTGTTTTAGAATTGTGTCTATTTGGATTTCAGTGTCTTGTGCATCTAAGCCCTTTGCACAGAGCTCTTTTTCAGAGTCTCTTAAGCTTCTCCATACCTGTAGGCTTATAGTGACAAGAGCTCTGTTAGGATTTTTTTTTTCAACTTACAGATAATTTGAAAGTCGTGGTATTGTTTCCTAGTAATGCAGAAAATGTGGGTCACTTGTGGTTTTATTTGCTCTTGTAGATTTTACGGTATTTGGGGGGAGGATATGAGGGCATTCAAAATAAAGCAGGTGCACTAAGACTTGTTGCCCCTCTTTCCTGACTTTTCTTGAATTTCATCAGATTATATTCATTTTTGATGTCATTGAACAGTTCCGGTTCATTTTTAACTTTGCAGCATTTACTTAGGAAGGTAAAATAAAAAACTCATTGCTTTGCTCTCTGCATCTCTTTTAACCAGGGGCTCACTTAGACTCACTTGTGAGGGATTTAACAAATACACATGTCTAGATCCTACCCCTGGGGAATGAGGAATAGTGCATGAGAGAGGGATCCCATACATTTTCAGAGCTTCCTGCTAATTCTGCTGGTCACATCTGAGGTTGGCTTCACAGTATCTGGCTGACCGATTTATGAATGAAATAGTACTAGAAATTTGCCATTTTTTGTAGCAGAGATGGGAAATAATTTCACCTTAGAGTTGGTAGAGTGTGCCTGGAATGCTGTGTTGAAAAGGACTCTGAGGCTTAACAGAGAAAAGTAGTACGGATGCCTGTGCTGAGCATTTGCTGGTCTTGCTTTATAGCAGTGGCCCTCAACCAGTCTTCTCTCTTCACCTATCCTGTGCAAACTCCACATGACCGGGCTCCACCCAGACCTCTGGAATCAGAGTTTCTCAGCGTGGAACCAGGGCATATGTATTTTATTGCTACTAGATTAATCTAATTGTTGACCAGGGGTGACAGGTGGTTGTGGGTATTTTGTTGGGAACCCAGGATTGAGTCCGAGTGAAAATAATGCCCTAAAGCCTGCCTTGGCAGAGCCAGGTGGGAAACAGTGCTAGCCATCTGGTATCATGGAAGAACATTTGGAGCTGATGTTTATTCACTAAACTATTCATGCTGAATTAATGTTTGGGTAATGGTCTATGACAGCGGCTCTCAAACTTTAGTGTTCATCATCAAGAGTCACCTGGAGGCTTGTTAAATTACGGATTGCTGGACTCTCCCCCCAGAGTTTCTATAGTAAGTCTAGGTGTGGCCTGAAAATTTGGATTTCTAACAGTCTCCCAGGGTGATATTCATGGTCCTTGGATTATACTTTGGATACCACTGGTGTGTGATTAGAAGGTAATAAAAATCAGTTACAATCATGAGTTGTAGTCACTGCTTTCACTTGAGTCAAAGCTTTAGAATAGCAGTAGACTATGTTAGCATAGCATAGTTCAGAGCAAGACATTGAGTTGAAACAAGTAAGATATAGATGCCAATTGTTTGGCCAGGGGATTAGCCGGAAGCTGGGGAAGAAATCAGGACAAGGGACACTTGGGAACGTGAATATAACTCACTTGCCTCAGCCCCAAAGCCTTTTAGCAGCCCTGTAACATCTCTAACTAAGTGGAAAGTCAGAAAAGATTCTAACTCTCACTTCCACCTTTGTGTTACTTTTTCTGTTTAAAATACTTCTCCTTGTCTTTGTGTGGCTGGTTCCTTCTCATTACATAGGACTCCGCTCAGACTGTTCTTCCTCATTGAGGCCTCTCCTCCAAAACTTGCTGTCACGTCAGAAAGGTCAAATAGCCCTTTCTATGTATGTTTGGTTATTTGTCTCCCTTCACCAGAAAGCAATCTACTTGAAGATAGGGCTCTTTCTGCTTTATTCTTCACTGTGTTCCCAGTGCCTGATGCAGGGTCGCCCTGGAGTATAACTCTGTGTAGGAATAAACAAGTGGTATTGGTCACAGACCTTGCTGGAGGGGTTTTATGCATTATGAAGTCTATGCATTGTACTTTGATATTAATGCTTCTGCTCTTTTCCTCACAGCATGTTGTGGAAAGCAACCATTGTACTCACTAGAGGAGTATCAGTTCAGTATCGCTACTTCAAAGGGTGCTTTCTAGAACCAAAGGTATGTTTTCTTTATCTCGTTTCCAGTTTCTTTAACAAACTTACTTCTTTCAAAAGCAACTAATTTAAGTTTGGAAACATTGAAAGTAATGCGAGTTTGTTTTGATCAAATAAGGGAAACCGAACTCTAGATTAATGATATTTTAGTGCTAAAAAGCAAGCAAGTAGCCACTTCAGAGGCAGACGATGTCTGCAGTGGAATTTTTAAGACTAATAGTAAGTATATTCTGCAGTATTCTTGTTATGAGATTGGTTTTAATGATAAACGAGTGTTCTCAGTAGCTGTGCTTTTTCTCTAACTTTTGTAAAGTAACCAGTTAAAAGGGTTTTCTTTTTGTTTCATTTTTTAATTCTTATGTGGTATAAATACATTTGAAGGAGTATATAGCCAGCTTTAAGTGAGTAATTATTTTTAAAAAATTATTTCATAAAAGCCATCTCTTAGTGGCTGAGTTTGTTTAACTCCTATCAGAACTGAAGTAATTCCTCTTAGATTTTTTTTTTCAACCATGGTGTTGATAGAGTAGGATCTTTTCTGAAGGCCTTTGGAGTATCTGTTAAATCTAATCTGCTTGCTCACAATGATTTATTATTTTGGGATTGTTTTCATATTTGGAAAAGAAAAAAGTTGATTCTTTCCCTCTTATTTTAAAGATGCTTATTTCCTGAAAGGATTCTTTTCCTTCAGATTTTTATCTTTGAGTACACTTAGGCTGCATGTGAGCAGGGGTTTAGGCAGGCATCTAGGAAGCAAAACGTGGATTAAACCGTTTTAAAATTTTTATTTCCCTTTGGGATCATTGAATACTTGTTACATGTGAAAAATGCAACCAGCCACTGTTACCTCATGCTCTTAGCCACCATTATAGAAAAGAAAAAACTGACAAAGCCACTTCAGCTGTCTTTTGCACCTATTACGTTTCTTATTCCAACAATATATTGTAAATACTCAGTAATTAAAATTACATTATGGTTGATCGTTGTGTTGGCTTATCTTGACAATAGTCTCATTTTAATGACTTAATATCATTTATTTGGCTTAAGGGTTGTGCATTGTGGCAGAGTTTTTCAGTTTAAATTGAACAGTTGTGCAGTGATAAATAGGTCATAGCACTCATGACATTGAAAGTTAATTTGAGGATCCTGGTATGTGAAATTTGTAATACGTGAAGTCAACTAAATTTTACGTAAAGGGGCATTTGGACAAGACAAATCATAATGAATCCTTTGGGCATAGTTTTCTAAAGTAAGACTATTGTCAACATAGATAAATTAAGCCAACCTACAGTATTTTCCCTCTTCATTAAAGTGTAACCAAAAGCAGCAAATCAGTCCAAACTGCCTTCTGAAAAAATTGGCAAGAAGTCTGCTTACAGTAAAAAACAAGTTTTTCCCCTTGTAATACTTGCAAAAGTTTACAGTATGTGTTGGTGAGTGTGTTTCTTTAAGTAGGTGCTCTGTATCGTGTACACATGTACCGTGTGATGCAGGGGCTGCCATGGTAAGTATGTTTTTCATGGACTAGAGTAAATAGATACATAAAATCCCATGCATATAGCTAGAGGTTTTTTTTTCCACATGCCAGCTTAAAGTGACACTTCTTTTCTTTTAAAAGTTGGTGGCGCTCTTTAAATGACACTTAATTTTAAATAGAAATAATTATGAAACTTTATCTCAGTTGTGCATTGTCAAATGATAAAACTAATGTGCAAAGAATCTTAAATTGTAAAATGAAATTATTGGAATATATATTTTATAAATATAAAGAATGATAGGAAAGCAAAGTAATTATGAAACAGTGAAAAGCCTGAAATGAGTAATAAGATTAATTTTGCTGAGGTAGTCTACCCACGCATTAGTAGAGCTTAAGCTAAAAATCTTAGGTCTTGTCAATTGACCTTCATATTTCAGTTTTTTTACCTATAAAATGAAGGGTTTGGACCATGGATTTCTTAGGTCCCTTCCATTGTGAAAATTTTATTGCAAATAAAATTTTACCATTTGTATTTTCTCATTTTTTGCTCTTTCTGGCATATTCTTTTTAGCTTATAAGAGTCCCTTTACTTAACTTTTTATAACTAACTGTTGTCTTCCACTCTGTAGAATTAGAATGAGGTGTTAATATGTTGATTTTAAAATAATTTTACAGGTGACAAATCAAATACTATCTTGAACATAGCAAACAAAGGTTGTAGGTAATCTTGGAATGAAAACACAGGTGGGAGCTGCAGATGGTCCCTTAGTTTCACATCTTCACCAGAGATAATTTTTCAGTGTGAACATCAATTAAAACATTTTTTTTTTTTAGTCCATGTCCATCCTTCTATACTTGTGGGCAGAATTAGTGATGTAACCTGATGAAATGTTAGCCAATTTATAATAATGTTGTCTTTGATTTTCCCTTCATTTCAGTGGAAATAGCTCTTTATTTTTTAGTAACTTCTGTTTCTAATTTTTATAGGTGTTCACATTCACTCATAATTAGATTTGTTATAAACCCTTATTTTGTTCTTAATCTCCCTTGATTTTTGTTTAAATTCTTTAACAAAAGAATCAGTCATCTGTGATAGGCAGATCATTGTTTATTTATAGAATAGCCCAGGTATCTTATTTTGCTGAGTGGTTTTCTTAATGAAATTCTTCTGTATGCTAAATACCCTCAGCTGTTAACCTCAGACTTGAACCATCTCACAGATATCTGTCTGCCTAGCTTCTTCACCTCCCACTTTAGTTACCCATAAGTGACTATTTTTCTTATTAGTCTTATCCAAAATCGTTATTTTTAAATGAGTGTTGGTCTGGCTTTACCATCATAGATGCAAATTCCTCAGAGCCCCTTTTACATGCCCCCCCTTTTTTCAAAATGTGGAAAGACAACAGTAAAATTTTAGACGTTTTATTTTTCATGATATTTGAAAGCAGTGATACAACTTGACTAGTTGACGATTTTGCTACATGTTTTGTTCAAAACAAAACAGACCAAAAACCTCGGTCTACATGTTGTTTCTCTCAGGCTTGATATAGCTAGCTCAGTGATGTTGATCATTGCTTACGAAAGCAGTCATTATACTTTTCTTTCTTTGCAGAAATAGATTACTTTGTATTTTTTTAATATGCTTAATAGTATTGATAGAGTTGTTTCACAACTTAACATACATTTTAGCAATCAACTGATTTAATATATGTTAAATTGTGAAACAACTCTATCTATCTATTAATGGAATAATGTCTTAGACTGATGATGTTACTTTTTTCTTCAAAGATCCACCTTGCACTTGACTCCAAAGTGCTTAAAATTGTGGCAGCCTTTTATGGAATGAAACTGCTCTTTTTTCTAAGATCTTGAAGAATGAGTTTATTACATTTAGCTTGTTAAAAAGGATTGCAGGTTTTGGAGTCATTACTGAGATTTTAAATTTTAAGAAGTTCAGTAAGCTAAAATTTAAGATTACCTTCTAAAGTTTGACAAAGTAGTACCATTTTGAAAGATAACTGTATTTTAAAACTTGGTTAATTTTTTTTTTTTATTTTAACACTTTGTTGTACCAATAAACATGATTTGTAGTGTGAACACTTATATACCCAGTTAGAAGTCATCTGTTGAATCAGCTCTTTGGATTGCTCCTCGAATGCCCCATTCAGTTCAAGCCTAGGCGGTTTTATGCTGTGAGTGGGTTTGCTACTAAAACAGATGAGGGTAGAGTTATTAAAATACTATTAAAATATATTTCCTGCCGAATATTTTAACCACAGGGCTATTCTGACATTAGATGTAGATATTGTAGTCAACAGTTTGTAAAGATCCCCTGACACTGAATTGATACAAAAACAAAAATAAACTCTCCTTTCTTCTGTCCACTTCTTATCGTTGCTGGTATTTAATACTATGTTCCTGGCACCTTTTAAAGTCACCTTTGTTTAGTAACTTCTGTAACAATGTAGAGCTAGCTATACCATCTTTGTAGCAAAGAGGATTATTTTTTTGGGAAGGAGGATGTGCAGGGGACATGAGAGGAATGGGGGAAGATTATAGGTTAGACCTTTCTGGATACTGTCTATTGCTAAGAAACATTGTTCCTTTTTTAACGTATATATTGTATCTTTTGAGGATCAGAAAGTTTGATGTTTAAGAAATTCAAAAAAATGTGACAGGAAAGTCGTGATAAAAAACATCTAACAGATATAGGAATAAAACTATCTCCATGTTTTAGTGTAAAGGAAATGAAATTCACTATATTTAAGATGAGCAGTTTCACAGTAAAAAAATTTTAAAAACATCTGCCCAGTTTACCAACTTATAAGTTGAACCCTTAAAACAAGGAGTTATTCAGCAAGAGAAAATGAGGATTTGATAATTATCCTATTTGCTTTATGATTTGAATGAATAGCAAATGCTGTATTAGTTTTCAAAGTTCAGAAGTTTGCAAGTTTTAAAAAGAATTTCAACCTCTGGTTATTTTTAAGTAGAATATCTCTTGCATTTAATTACTTAATGTGCTTAATTTGTCTCATCATTTAGCACATTATTATTAATACTGAAAGCTATAAAATGATATAGAAGAGTATTTAATACCATCTAAAGGCATACACAGTGTATAGAGAGCTTATATGTTCTGTGCTTTTTAAGAGTATGTAATATATGCCTAGGAAAGGGGTTGAAGATTTATGTATGAAAATATCAGTAGTGATTATCACTAAGTGGTGTGATAATGAATGACTTTTGTGTTTTCTTTTTGCTTCTTTGTATTTTATTAAATGTCTTCTGAAGATGTGAAGAGAAATATAAAATACCTTGTAATGTTACAGTTTGAAATTTTGCTTCTAAATTATGTATTTAATAGTTTTATTTTGGCACACAAGTTCAGTTGATTTTTTTAAATAATTAAAATTAGGAAGCATTTAGTTAGTAGTTCAATCCTTTAGGTATACATAGAGAATCTTAGTCAACAGTTCATTTTTATTTTTAAATCGCTGTAGATGTTAACGCATAAAGCTCTATTTTCCCTTTTAGTAAGAGAATTTGATAACAGAAGACAGTATTAGTTTTCACTCTGTATGAGTTTTTGAACTGTAGGGCATAAAGAGAAAAACTAGATGGTAGTTCCCTTTTTGTCAGACTTATTCTTCGAATTTACTCATGCACATGTATTTTCTTTTAGGGTTTTCCTGTACTCTTTAGAAACAATGGTTACTATAATACAAGAAATCTGATGTTCTTCCTGTTATTTACTTACTATAATAAAGAACCTTGTTATGCCCTCTAGTTCCTTGTGATCACTGATCTAGTACTTGTACCTACTATTCCTACTATCACAGAGTATAGGCTTTTCCCAAACACTTGGAGAGTTACTTGAGATAACTTTATTCAGTAATACCTCATTGACCACTGACAACCAGGCATAAAGTATATTTGGTGTTAACTTTAATTTATGGGAGTTTACCAACTAATTAGGAGTACTGTAGGCAGATTTAAGAAAGGATTTAAGATGGTTTTATGTGCCAGTTTCATCTCCTTTTTCTTGTTTACTGCCTCACCGTCCTTTTCTTCCAGCACTCATGTTTTGTGACCTGGTACATCCTGATTTTTGGCATATAATATTGATAAATAACAAGATGAATCTTTTGGTTTCATATTTAGTATAAGACTTAGGCCACAAACATCTAATGGAGTCATGGGTAGAAAATAAGATATAAGAAATTATTGCAGACGTTTAACTTTTAAATTGCAGACTATCGGTGGTCCATGCCAAGTCATAGTTCACAAGTGGGAGACTCATCTACAACCACGATCAATAACCCCTTTAGGTATGGGCATTAACTGCATCTGTTTGAGGCATATGCATAAAGTTACTAATATGCTGCACAATGGCTTAGTGGGATTTAATAAATTTTTATTCTAAAGTTTAAGGTCAATGCATTATCAGTACTGCAAATTTCACTTAGCATATCATGGATCTTTTAAAACTAAACAGTTCTTAATTGCCTTTCTTTATAAACTTTGTTAGAAATGCTTGCCAGGTTATTTTTATTTGGGGGGATTTGATTAATTTATTGTGGAATATTTATTTTCATTTGGAATATTTAACAAAGTTTGCAAAATAACATTCTTCTTGACTGAGCATCCATGGCTTTATTTGATTACTTGCTCAGAGAGCTTAGAGAACATTTGAGGAAAGAGTTAATCCAAAACAAAAATTCTTAAATTTTTAACTTTGAATAGTAGGAGCAATAGAATAAGTTATCCTATTTATTCTGTGTTGTTGTTTTTTTAAACTAGTAAATACTTGAATAAACTTGTATGAATGCATTCAGATTTCTTGGTTGTAGCAGACATATTTTCCTCCTGATTTACTTAAATACCTGCTGGCTATGTTAAAATTGATACTCAGATAGTTGATTTTATTTTGTTCTTGTTTTTTTCCCCCCTAAAACATCATTCTGTTTTTTTGTGCCCAAAAAATGGCAATTCTCTTCATACAAGTATTTTTGAATTTCCTTTTCCTTACTGAGATTAAAATTTGAAGTTCATATCATATGCATAAATTACCCACTTGGATTCATCTGTAGATTCACTCGTGCTGAGAACTGTATCTTTTATTTTCTAGAGAAAATTAGAATTTAAAGATAATAATGGCTTGCTAGTAGCTATCTTAGATTAGAAAGTAGTGAGAGATCCTGCTTTACCCTGTGGCAAGGACATGTCTTGTTTAAACAGATACTTCATTCCATCCTCTTTATTGGATTTTCTTTTAATACATTTTTGATCGTATATTTAAAGTTTTCATGAACAGCATACTATAGAATTATAATAGTCCCATACTGAGGTTGGAAATTATTAGGTATTAAACATTTAAAAAATAATTGCATTTGGAAGCATCTTGCAGTTAAATATATTTCCTTATTATAAGAAATGGGATGTTTGTTTCTGATCTTTTAAAAATTAATTTTATACTTTTGCAAAGCATAATCTCTAAACTTAAGAGCTGCGTGAAATCTACCAAGAATCTTTATTGGGAACTATCACACCTATTTTGACAAATATTTCAAACTTAACGTTTAAAGTTAAACTGGGAAAGGAAGTAGCAGGGAAGATCATTAGTGTTTTACTGAAGAGGGTGGGGCTTACCAGCTTTTCTTATTTAGCTGAAATTTCTGTTAGAAAGGAATGTGCTAGCACTTATTCTTTTGGTAGTTCCTCACAGCTCTGTATATGCAGGTAAGTTTGTGCTGTTTTTGAAGCTTGTAGCTGGCTCTAGAGAATAGTTGGGATTCGAGGAGAGTTACGTTTTAGATAAGTTCAGAATATGCACTACATAAGAATAAGCATTTTAATTGTGCCAAGACCTTTGGTTTAAAAAATCACCCAGGAGATACTGTTGTCTAGCAGCCTGTCATATAAATTGGTGGGTGTAGAGGTTTGTCCCAGTGCCTCTAGAGGGCCTCTCTGAGGAGTTTTCTTTCCCTTCCTTGTAACACCACAAATCATCACCAAGTTTGTAAGAACTTCTACTGTTTGAGTACCTCCTTAAAAGGGAATTCTTTATTGAGGGCTACAATAAATATGCTTATTCATTTGGGGCTGCTTTTAAATTTTAGATTTCATATTTTAAAAATCCTTAAGGTGGGTAATTTCTCAGTTGTGCATTCTGTATAAATCATGAATTTTAACTAGGTGTTTTTTTTATTTTCCTTCAATTCTAGAAACTGAAATTATTATTGACGATGGACAATTTGGAATCCACAGTAAGTGAGACTGAATTTTGACAGTCTTTACTGATACCACTGAGATGTTACCTTTCTTTTCATTAGAAACAGTACAGGGAAATGTTACAGTATGATACTGAAAATAGAGGCTAGATCCAAGAAACAACCACATTGTGTTAAATAGTAGTTTCCAGTATAATTCTTAAGCTTTAAAATTTTATCCTTTTGGTTTTTGACTGGTGACTTAGATCTATGAATTACTATGCTTAATTTAAGAGTATTATACTTAACTGTTAATATATCATCCCCTTTTAACCCCTGTGTTTGGTATTAATGTTTCCAAGCATTCTAGACTCTTAAGTGAGGTTTGTGCAGTTTGTGTGTATATGCACTTACAGTAAAATCCAGATTAAACAAAATGTTCCAGTAATTCTCCTGAGACTTTAAAAATTAATTTATGGTGGAGTAGATGATCCTTTTACTTCTGAATATGTTGAAAATTTCATGCATTCATATATTTTTGTGCTTCACTAAGGTTCAAGTTGTCTTTGGTGACTGGGGTTCTCACAGTAGAATAGTGTTACGATGCTAAACTGCATTTTTGTTTTAGATCCTAAACTGGTCAAAGATACAGAGGGGGTGAGCAGAAGGTGTACTTGCACTGGCCGTGAACCAGAGATAAATTGCTGATACTAGGCGCCTATGTTTATACACTTGAGAAATGTGCACATGCTTTGGCAGTGTTTGGATAGGAATTTTACTACTTTTCCTTAATTTTATTTGGGATGACTTATATTACATTGTAAGGTAGTCTAAAATACTTGCATAGCTTTAGTTTTAGTATTTTAGAGTCTTGTTCTCTTTATTTACAAAAGATATTTATGCTACATGTTTTAGAGAGCTTGCTGGATGGAGAAGTAGCTTTCTCATGTCCCTAACTATAAGGCAGGACATGTCCCTCTACTGTATGTTAATATCTCTGCAGAGTTACAAATGCAGGTATTTCTTTGCTCTTTTGTAGTTGTTCTCTTAAACTCAGCTTAAGTTAGCTGTCAGGATGGAAGACTGTCTTTCCAAATTTGTCCATTTCTGAGAACAGTTTAAAATTAAGAGAGGATAGTGGTTTCTCTTTACTTTTAAAATTTAGTAATTATTGAACCTAAGTTATACCTAAAGAGAAAAACTTCTTTTTTTTTTTTAAGTCTTATTGATAAAAAACTTAGGTCCAAAATGGCTGACAGCTCTCTGGTATTTATAAAAATTTTATGACCTATTTTAACAGGAAACTTCAAGTTAAATAATACTAATACAGTGTTATCACAATCCTGCCATTTATTTATGTCTGAATTTCTAAATGCAAGAATACAGAATTGACTCACAGTTTTGGTTTCAACCTTCTGTCTCAAGCTCCAGCGTTAGTGGTAGAACTTGTTCCAGCTGGGTAGCTCATGTGACCCTTTGGAAGTGTGATAGTGGTCCTCAGTGAAACACTATTAGGTTAGAACCAGTGAGGAATGTGGTATTCTCTCAGAAATAGATGCTGTTACCTCGATAATGGATTCAGTAAGAAATTTTAATTTACTTAAGTGGTTAAATATGGCTAATTGTTAACATTTAACTTTTTTCCCCTGACTTCATATAAAAGTTTTTGAGGAACAAATTTAAAACTACATGTGTGTTTGCTTTGGAGAGAAGTTCCAGTGATATATAAACTGAGTGTATGCAAATGTGAACATGAACTAGAATTGTCAAAGGTGTGTTGTACTTACCAGATTGTTTGAAAAAGTGTGTATAATAATTACTGTTCTTCATACTTACTCTGCCAGATGGTGTTGAGACTCTGGATTCTGGATGGCTGACATGTCAGACTGAAATACGATTACGTTTGCATTATTCTGAAAAACCTCCTGTCTCAATAACAAAGAAAAAATTAAAAAAATCTAGATTTAGGTATGACCATGTGAATTTGTTACTTAAACTGTTCATTTTTACTAATGCTGTAGATTTCTGACCTATTTGTTTTTAGCCTTTAAGTGTATATACTAAGAACATAGCACACATATAGATAAGGTTACATTTTCTTATTGAAGGGTCTTGTGAGAGTGAACTGCTTCCCTGACTCAGATTGTTCCCTGACTCAGATTGTTAATATTAATTGCTAAATTTGAAAGCAGAAAATTTTTCTATCTAGGTAAGTGATTTCCAAATGTATATACCTTTGTGGTTTCTAGCATTCAGAATTTTTTTTTTTTTAAGGATTTTGTGTATTTATTAGAGAAAGAAAACATGAATGTGAGCTGGGGGAGCAGAGGGAAAGGGGCAAGCTGACTGTGCAGAGATCCCATGATCCTGAGATCATGACCTTAGCTGAAACTAGGAGTTGGACATTTAACCAACTGAGCCACCTAGGGGCCCCCATTTAAAATTTCTTAGTGTAGCGATATTTTGTCTTAAAATTGATATGACAGAAATGAATTTGTGCTAAATGAGGGGATAATGGTATAAACAGAGAAAAATGACTATTGGGAATATCCTTCAGTGATCTGAAGTGTTCCTGTGGCTTGAAAATGAAAATTTTTTCATGAAGAAAGTTAACAGTGATCATGGCAGTTCCAGATTAGTTTCTTCCTAATTCTGTATTAGGAGTAGATTTCAAGCTTTGTGTAAATAGCTACATAGTGGGTAACTTGATTTTTCTGTAATGTCCATCATATATACCTTTAAGTGAGCTGGCTTCTCAGTGACCCAGGCAGCCCTATCATTTGAGTTTTTATAACTTAGGGACTGAGAGTTGTAAGTTTTGGTATGTAATGCATCCTTTTCTGACAAAATGTCAGGGTTGGGTTGAAAGGGCCATTTTCAGCAACTGAAGTAATCAATAATACAGTACTTAGTGTCTTTATAATAAAACTTAAAAAATACTGTAGGTAATAACTCATAAATGTTTTGTAATAACCGCTTAAATACTGTAGTACTTATTCCAGTCATAAAATAAAAAGGAACAGAGTGGGTAGCATTTCGAAGTCCTTTGCATTAGCTATTCTGAGAAGTGAAAGGTTTTGGGTGTATCTTATCTTTGTTCATAGTGCTTCTAGGCCTTTTTCATACATAATTGAATCCTTTTTTCTTTTAAACTTTATTTATTTAGGGATTTTTTTTGCAGGAGAGCTCCAATGCACCCACATGAGACCCACCCTGACCCCCCACCTAGGGCGGAGGGGCAGGCTGGATGGCTCAGTCAGTAAAGCCTCTTGCTTTTGGCTCCTGTATTGATCTCACTTGGTGGTGAGATTTGGCTCTGTGCTTGGGGTGGAGTGTTTACATAATTGAATCTTTTATTTACATGGGAGAAGAAATAAATTGTGTTACAACTATAAAGGGTCTTCTTAAAATAAGAATAAAACCTTGAGGGGTGCCTGGGTGGCTCAGATGGTTGGGCATCTGTCTTTAGCTTAGGGTGTGATCCCAGGGTCATCTGGCTCCCTGCTCAGTGGGGAGCCTGCTTCTCCCTCTCCCTCTGCCGTTTCTACTGCTTGTGCTCTCTCGCTATGTCAAATAGATAAATAAAATCTTTAAAAAAAAAAAAAGAGAGAGAGAGAGAGAGAGAGAGTAAGACCTTGAAATAACTGTAGAAGATAAACCAGATGGTTGGTTGGGCTTACGAGGATTTTTTTCTTTCCTTGACTTAAGTTAAGAAATTAATAGATAATTAATGGTTGGGGTTCTGCTTGCAGATTTCTGATTGCAAATGCATACTGAGTCCTATACCATTCTTGTTTATATAGAAGTTATTTTGAGTGTTAGTATATATTATTGTGTTAATCAGGCTTAAATTGGAATATTTTTGTATAACCAAACTTCGGTGGGCTCTGCAAATTAAATAACTGATTGCTGTTGAAATAATTGTGTATGGAGTACCTGGCTGGCTCAGTCTGAAGAGTATGTGACTCTTGATCTCAGGGTCGTGAATATGAGCCCCATGTTGGATGGAGAAATTACTTTAAAAAAAAAAAGTGGTAAACTTTATTAAAATTTGTGTTTAACTAGAAATTTGTGTTCTGACCACCTTTTCCTCCCAAACTAGTATTTAATGATAAACTAAACCTTTATGGGGTAGGAGATAAATTGGTCTGCAAGAATATCAGGACTTTAAAAACTTAGCAACAGCTTATGCATTTTAAATAAAATGCTAGACATGTTGTTCTTTCTCATTATCAGCAAGTTTTTAAAAAAATTTTTTTCATTACCACTAAGTTTTAAACAAGCTTCTCATTCAGTTTACTCTCTCTGTAAGTGGAAAGAGATTATAACCATTATAGAGCTGTTTGAAGAAAACATTTAATATAAATGACTGAAATTTTTTCATAAATCCCTTTAAACTTGAATTTATTTATTTTTTTGTAAAATAAAATTTACAAAATTTTTCTGGTAACATTGCTGTTTTCAGAATAGTTATTTTTATCTTTGTACCTTTCTTGCTTATTTATTACTGTCCAAATGTGGTCTCTCTTCATATATCCTGGTGGAGAATGTTCCTTGAGGTTCACTAAAAGAATTAGTTATCCAGACCTATTCTTTATGTAATTTTTAAATTTTTTTTATTTTTTGAGAGAATAAGAGAGAGACTGTTCAAGTGGGGTGGAGGGGCAGGGAGCCCCATGTGGGGCTCAAAGCCAGGACCCTGAGATGATGACCTAAACTGAAGGCAGATGCTTAACTGACTGAGCCACCCAGCTGCCCTGTTTGTTTCATTTAAAAAGTAGTTATATGGAAGTACATACACACATGTAAAAAATGTGCATGCATACAAATAAACATTTAGTGTACTATTTTTTAAAAATAATGTACTTTTCACAGAATACCTGGACACACTGTGGTAAGGTAGAAGAAAGGGGAAATTTCTTTAAAAATATTTTTTTCAAAATTATTTTTATTAACATATAATGTGTTACTTGCCCCAGGGGTACAGGTCTGTGAATCATCAGACTTACACATTTCACAACACTCACCATAGCACATACCCTCCCCAATGTTCATAACCCAACCACCCTCTCCCTATTTTTAAAAGATTTTATTTTTTTATTTGACACAGAACACTACAACGAGAGAGGGAACACAAGCAAGGGAGTGGGAGAGGGAGAAGCAGGCTCCCCACTGAGCAAAGAGACCTGTGCAGGGCCTGATGGGATGAAGACCTGAGCTGAAGGCAGATGCTTAACCACTGAGCCACCCAGGCACCCGAAAGGAGAAAATTTTTAATTTACAGCCTCCTACTCTAGTCTTGTAATGTACACTAAGAGAATATGGTTTCAGTATTATGCTTGTTTTTATACATATATTCTTTTGTGAGACTTTTCAAAAGAAATTGAGATAGCCATATATAAATGAGATAATAGTAAATGCCTCTATAGAAAAAGAATTACTGATAACCTTAGATACAATGAGCATTTATCTTGTTTTAATTCTTTGCAGAAATACATGTAGATAAAGACATCAATATCTTATAAAACATAACTAACGCCTTAACCAGTAATACGTGTAGTCTCATATAATACCATATTTTTGTTACTTGAAGGATTAGCATATTCAGGGTGCACTTTTAAAGTTGGTGTTCAGGTAACATTTGTATGAGTTTTCCTTTTCCATTTTTTTTTTTTTTTTTACATTTCATTATTTTTTCCAACGGTGTAGGGTAAAGCTGACATTAGAGGGCCTGGAAGAAGATGATGATGATAGGGTGTCTCCCACCGTTCTTCACAAAATGTCCAACAGCCTCGAGATATCCTTAATAAGCGACAATGAGTTCAAGTGCAGGCATTCCCAGCCAGAGTGTGGGTATGGCTTGCAGCCCGATCGTTGGACAGAGTACAGCATACAGACAATGGAACCAGATAACCTGGAGCTAATATTTGATTTTTTTGAGGTGAGTAATTATTTCATGGAGAGAGTTGAGAAAGAATGCAGGCATGGGCTTATTTTTAAATGTTTTGATTTTTATTTTAGTCTGAGTGTAAATCCATGATTCATGCATCCTTTTAGATGTTTATTTTTCTATACATTTTAGCAGGCTTAAAAAACTTGGGAGTTGATAGACTCAAGTACTATAAAAAAAAGTCTCGGTTGAATTGATGTTTTACATCAAGACCAGATGTCTTAATGTTTATGCCTGTTCTTTTTTTTTAAACCAACATGGGGCTTGAACTCACAATCCTGAGATTAAGAGTTGTGTGCTCTGCTGACTGAGCCAACCAGGCGCCCTTGTACCTATTCTAAGTATAAATGAATAATATACAAAGGAGCCTCCAAGGATAAACAGAGGGATGAGCAGACTGTGTAACTCTTGATAGGCAACCCAGGACTCAATATGATTGAGGCCTCCTCATGACTAAAGTGTGTAGCTTATTGAGGCATTTTATTATAAGAATTCTTAACAGTGGACTCATTTTTGCAATTTCACTTGATATTGTAAATATGTAGCAAAAAAGAGTTGCTGTGAAAATTGTGCCAGGTTGTTCAGAATCTGCTGCTAGCCTTCCAGAGTTACTCATGACTCCTAACACTAGAGCCCTCTGACTTGGTGGCTGTACAAGTGCTCTCGTCTTCACAAGTTTTGCTGGGTTCTTGGTAATGAAGGTCCTTGCTTGATTGTGCCCAGCTAGTGGTTATTGCTTTCCTTAGATTCTTGATCTTTGGTACTTCCACTCCCATTTCCTTTAGATGAGGGCACCCAACCACAGTTTTGTGAAAATAGCAGAAGACAGAATGGATTTAACCCCACAAGTAACATATGTTACACTTGTCAATTAAAATTATTATACTCTTTGAGTTATTTAATTTGATGATGCCTTTATGCATCGCCTTTGCTACTGGCTTTTTGGCTGCTTTGCATTGTATGAAATTTTAAGTGTTTCCTTTCAGAAAACTATAATAAGGAACTTTTATTTTTTAAAAAACCTATAATTTGATCTTACCTAAGTAAGGAGATCTGTGGGACTTTATTGTTAAAATGTGAGGTTTTCGTTGAACATTTCCTTATTTCTTAAGGATGTACCTTTTAATACTCTTAAATGTCCTAACTTGCTTTTCGTTTGTTTAGCAATTTTGGAAATACTATTTTATTTGTAGACTGGGCTGATAAAATATCCAGTGTAATGTCCAAATGAGTATTCAGTTTCCTGGAGAGTTAACCATCTCTTTATGTCCTCTGTTGGAAAGCATTTTTAGAGAATATAATACACATTAACGGCTCAGTACAGGTGTTTGTTAGTCTTTGAATATAAAGATACTTAGAAACTTTGTCAGTGTTTGAAATTCATCTGATACATGTTAGAGAATCAGAAGTGCCAATCACCAGAGTTATGACTAATGAAGTACTATATAAAATTTTCAAATATTATATACTAAAAGAAAATGTATCATTTATTTTATAAATACTCTATCTAAATTACCTGAATATAAATTTGATTCCTATTTATTACTGATCTTCTTCAATAGATTTTGGATTAATTTTAAGGGAGTTTTTTTACTTTCAAATGGGAAATACTGAAGTGTAAGAATATGGATTATTTTAAACCTCATTTTTTATTTCAGGAAGATCTCAGTGAACATGTAGTTCAGGGTGATGCCCTTCCTGGACATGTAGGGACAGCATGCCTCTTATCATCTACCATTGCTGAGAGTGGGAAGAGTGCTGGAATTCTCACTCTTCCCATAATGAGCAGAAATTCCAGAAAAACAATAGGCAAAGTGAGAGGTAAGCTGGGAGAAACAGAGGGGCCCTTTATAAATGAGCAAAGATTAGATTTGAATTTTGGTTAGTTAATTTCGAATTGAGCTTTTGGGAATGGTGTTAAATTATTTGTTTATAGAATATTATCTACTATAGTAGCAATAAGGGGCATCTGTGAAATTTTCTGGAAGCTTTGCTTTGAATCGGTTTTGGCGTGTTACTTGTTTTCTGTTTGATAGAGATTGATAAAGTTGGTTCAAGTACTTAAATGTTAATACTATTTAGATGCTCATTGTGGCCTTTTTAATCGGCTTTATCTTTATTTCTCCCCCTTTTTTCTATGGAAGTTGACTATATAATTATTAAGCCATTACCAGGATACAGTTGTGACATGAAATCTTCATTTTCCAAGTATTGGAAGCCGAGAACACCATTGGACGTTGGACACCGAGGTGCAGGGAATTCGACAACAACTGCTCAGTAGGTTGAATATTTGAGCAGCATCTAGTGCTTGGTAGCTTGTGCATGATAAGGCTCCGTTGGGTTGGCCCACTGAAGGTCAGGGATCCTTTATTACCTGGGATTTAATGTAATTCAAATTAAGTAGAAACTCTCTCATAAGACTCTGGACAGTCTGTCTAAATTCTACTAAACTGATGCAAAGAGGGACATTAAAACAGAAAGCCAGGAGGAAAAGCTTGATGCAGGAAGCAACCTGAATCTCAGTGTGTGTGTTGTGGTCCCAACTTTTCGCGTGCTCCCCTTTCTGGGTCTCAGTTTCCTCACCCGTACTTCTTGGTATCATTTCCATACTGCTGTCCTGCCGGGTCTCAGCCTTTCCCGTTCTCCCGGTCTGCCAGGATTAAATCCTCTGAGGCACCATTGCAAGGAGCAAGTCTTTGTGTTCTACTTTATGCAACTGCAAAAGGTGGTTTTCCTTGACTGGCCACCTTACTGGGGGAGGTATGTGTGGCTGTGGGATATGTTTATATTTGGCTTATACGTACTTGTCATTAGAGCTTGTTTTTATGGAATAAATGCATCACCAAGTGATGGTCACAGTCTTAATTTGGGGATGGCAGAAGTAGTTTCAGAATAGAGAATTTTGAACTGGTTCCATTGTTAGAGACATAGTTGGCTTCTTTATTTTTATTTTTTTAAGATTTTACATATTTATTAGAGAGAGACAGCAAGAGCACAGGGAGGGACAAACAGACTTATCCCTCCGACTCCAAGCACAGAGCCTGATGTCAGCAGGGCTCCATCCCAGAACACTGAGATCCTGACCTGAACCTAAGTCAGGCGCTTAATGACTCAGCCCTCCAGGGTCTTCAGTTGGCTTCTTTATTACATTTGTTTTCTTTATCCTTTCTATAGTCGGTGATAACTGTATATCTATATATTTCTTCTCTTTCAGGCTTGCTAAAGTTCAAGAAAATACTATTGCTTCTTTAAGAAATGCTGCTAGTCATGTAAGTGACCCTCTCTTTTTTTGAAAACTTGGGACTGTTGGTCCAAAGGTAGCAAAGTAGAGAAATGTGGGCCTGGGTAGTCTGTTCCATTAAAAGCTTATAAAGGTTAAGTAGGTTAAAAATGCATTCTTCTGAATATGATTCTAAGCGAAGGTAAAGTATCTTTGAGCATTTGTTTTTAGATTCTTGATTAGGATTGTGATGAAAACTATAGAATCATTAGCATCTTTGTTTGAGATTACAAGGGTTTTTTTGTTGTTTGTTTTAAAAGATTTTATTTATTGGGACGCCTGGGTGGCTCAGTTGGTTAAGCAGCTGCCTTCGGCTCAGGTCATGATCCCAGCGTCCTGGGATCGAGTCCCATATCGGGCTCCTTACTCCACAGGGAGCCTGCTTCTCCCTCTGACTCTGCCTTCCACTCTGTCTGCCTGTGCTCGCTCTCACTCTCTCTCACAAATAAATAAATAAATAAATCTTTAAAAAAAAAAAAAAAAAAAAAGATTTTATTTATTGAGAGAGAGCAAGAGAGCATAAGCAGGGGGAGGGACAGAGGGAGAGAGAAAAGCAGGCTCCCCACTCAGCAGGAAGCCCAATGTGGGCCTCAATCCCAGAACCCAGAGATCATGGTCCCTGGTGTAGGCAAACATTCAACCGACTGAGCCACCCAGGAGCCCCTGAGTTTACAAATTTTGAGTGATTGGGACAAGAAAAACATTCCCCATTAAGCACTGGTTTTCATTAACTGAATATTGTCTCATTCAGATACTTTGGAAATAATGAGTCTATTTTTTAGCTTTTCGTTTTTTTCAGCAACTACAACTTGACATTTTTATTATTTTTTTATTTTTATTTTTTTAAAGATTTTATTTATTTATTTGACAGACAGAGATCACAAGTAGGCAGAGAGGCAGGCAGAGAGAGAAGTGGAGGCCAGCTGCCTGCTGAGCGGAGAGCTCGATGCAGTGCTCCATCCCAGGACCCTGGGGTTATGACCTGAGTTGAAGGCAGAGGCTTAACCCACTGAGCCACCCAGCCGCCCCCAACTTGACATTTTTAATCAAGAACCTGAGATTTCCAGGTCTCCCCCTGCTGCCTTGTACCTGACTGAAAAGCTTCATGCTCTGAAGTTAAACTAGGGAGGAAATGGAGGAACAACTCATTCTTTTATTTTCATTTTTTCCACAGTGTGCTCCGCATGCCTTAAGCTTTTGCCTCTTTATAAAATAGTTCAGCAAATAAACTTGATTAGTGTGATGTTTAATCTTATCACTTATATGAGCAAACATCTATTCCAAGACATACTTTTTTCATATTTGAGCATCTCTACAATTGGTAAGGGTTTTACTACTTTCTTAGCCTTGCATCCTGGTATCATGGGCAGCATTTTTTCCTCTTTCTAGTGGTATATGAAGCATTTTATAATTCATGACATTTTACATTAATTATTTTAGTGTTTAAAAATATGAATAGTGGATTTCTTTGCCTTTTGTTGAAAGGATATTAAATCTATGAGTGTTGGGCTCTACTTCATTATTTGGAACTGGTTTTCATGGTAGCTAATAACTATTCTATACATTGATTTATTCTGTAAACACATGAAGATCATGTTAACGAACTTACAGTGTCTCCATGCTTTTTTTTTTTTTTTTTAAAGAGAGGAAGGTTGGGAGAGGGAGTGGAAGGAGAGAATCTTAAGCAGGCTCCACGCCTAGCACAGAGTCTGACACAGGGCTTAGTCTCACATCCTTGAGATCATGACCTGAGCCAAAATCAAGAGTCGGTTACTTAATTGACTGAGCCATCCATGCATCCCTCTGTGCTTTTCGAGAGAAAATTTCATTAAGCTTTTTTTCTTCCATGTTCTGTTGAGATCCTTCGTAAGTCATATAGATCGCATTTTAGAATGCCATATGCTGGTTATTAATGGCTTGTTTATTTTAATACTAAAAACATATCCTTAAAGGGGTTCTTTGTGTTATTATCTTACTCCTTAAAGCTTACACATGGATCTAGGGATCAGATTTTATCTCTTAGTAAAATTACCTTCCTAAAGGGTGGTGATCCTGTAAAGTTAAACATTTTAACTACAGAGCTATAATTTGTTTAAGGATTGCAGGTTTTGTTCTCTAGTAGAAATGCTTTGTGTTACTGTCTTGTTTATACACTAGAAGGAGCTAAACTTATTTCCTGCTTCAGAAGTCATCAAGGAAATAGGCTCCTTTGATTCTGGTCTGTGATCCATGTGACCTCAAAAGTTGGACACCCTTTTCGTGACCTAAAGCTTGGGGACGGGTGGAAGCATATCATCCATCCTTACACAAGCACTTCTCTAGGCTGCAGTAACGTACAGAATGCTCAGACCTAGTTTCCTTTGATCCCAGCCAGCTTTCTTTCCGTGAATGCACACCTTTGTGGGTCAGTTTATGTTCTCAGCTTTATTTGGATTAATTCCTGTGTCAGAATGGTTCTGACTTGGAAAAATGCACCCTTAACTCCGTGTCATCATCCTTCTTCCTTTTGACACTCTGTCAGGAGATTGGGCTTGTGCGGCACCATTCTTGACCCCCTTGCTTCTTTCTGTCTTTTCAGCAGCACCTGTCATTTCCTCTTTACTCTGCTTCTGGGGTTTTGCAAGGAAAGGCTGTAAGGTGTGCCGCCCAAGTGCACCAGGGTGCAGAGCTGAGACAGTGGCTTCTTCCTTTAACCTCCTCATCTTTGAAGGTCTGCTGCCTATGGTACTTAGGGGCAATAAGGCATAAGGTGACCCCGCTCCCTGTTCCGGCAGGCTCTGTTTATGCTTATAGTAGTAGCAAAGGTGACAGGCTGGCTACTGCCATAGAGTGGCCCTAGAGTGTGTTCAGATGGATCAGTGTGCCCATGTTTTTGCCAGAAAAAAAAATTGCTGTGCTATTACAGTGAAGAATGATAAAAACATTATAAGAGAAGAAACTACTTTTTAGAAAAGCTTAAAGCATAACATAATTCATGAGGAAGTTTTTTGTTTTATGTACAGGTCTGTGAGTTTATAGTGAACAGTAAATTTCTAATGTCCTTGTAGTTTTAGATGTATTGTGGGCTAGATAATGTTTTTCAAGTACTCATTTCCTTTATTTCTTCTAGGGTGCAGCCTTTGTAGAATTTGATGTACATCTTTCAAAAGATTTTGTGCCTGTGGTGTATCATGATCTCACCTGTTGTTTGACAATGAAAAAGGTATGTTGAAATTCCTTCATTTTATTTTATTTATTTTTTCGGAGAGGGACGACAGGGAGAGAGAATCTTAAGCTCTGTGCCCAGTGCAGAGCCTGACACGGGGTTTGCTCTCACAACCCTGAGATCATGACCTGAGCTGAAATCAAGAGTTGGTCACTCAATTGACTGAGCCACCCTGTTGCCCCCAAATTCCTTCATTTTAAACTCTTACAGTTAGATAGGTTTAAAGGCTAGGAAGTTTATTTTACATATATGCATACAGTTATTTATTAGAGTTGACCAATTCATTTTTGGGGGCAATTAATGCCAGTTCTTTCCTCTGTCAAGTTCCTGTAACATTGAGTAAAGAGATAAGAATAATAATTGCCTGGAGCAGTGTCTCTGTATTGCTGATTTGTTTTCTTCTACTGTCTAACAAAGGAACCTTCCAGGTGGCTTCTGTATCAGTCTGCCACTCTCCCTGTAGTAAAGCAAGAGAGGAAGCTGTCACAGTGTCTGTTTTCTAGCCTCCCTTCTAGTTTTGCCTCAAGCTTGTCCTTAGATTTTAATAGGTTAGTATGATTTGGCCAGAAGAGAAGAGCCACAGTGGAAAAGCACTTTCAAGCAAATGGAAGAGGGCCTTAGGAAAGGGGTGTAGATTTAGGAGCTAGGGGAACGTGACAGACTTTTGAGTCAGGAAGGGAAATGTTCAGAACTAAACCTCTAGATGTAAGTACCTGATGTCAGGGGAATTGAAGAGGACAGAGAGGCAGGGGGAGTGGTAATGTGGTCAAAGGTACAGTAAGCCTGGCCCAGAGTAGAGATAGAATGAAGAATGGCACAAGGGAGGAGAAAGTCCAGAAGGAGATTTAAAAATTTAAAATTATTGTTCAAACATAATTGTGTAATACTTAAACTTTAGTGTATAAAGTAACCAAGTGATTTCTTAAGAACTTTCTAGGTTTATTTGGCATTTTCTATTAAACTGTTGGGTATTGTTTTCTGTTGAGGTGATTTAACATTAAGGCTAGTTTGCCAGCATACAATACTTTACCAGGCATGATTGTTGTAGTGTACATGGTAAGGTGCCTGCCTGCTCATGGATTTGAATCAGTCATGGGGGTTTGGATTGCTATGATGTATGAAAAAGCATGCTTTCATTTCTAGAAGTGGACCCCCCTGTTTTTGCATTTGTGAAGGGGCTAGGCTATAAGTCTTTCTTGGTAGACCATAGGGTCTGACCCTTCTTGTCCATAGTCTTAGGAGAGGGAAGGAGATACACCTATTTAGATAATAGAGGTAAAATAACTTAGTAGAAAAAGAGGAGATTGTTTTGCCCTGGGAAAAAAAATCAATGCAAAAGTGGACAGGAAGGAATGGAGCAGAAAGATCTTTATAACCAAGATTGAGGTTAATGAATCAAGCTGTAATTTCAAAAAACCTATGAGAGTTAATGGAAAAGTATTACTGATCCTGTTTTCACCAGACTTTATCTTGTTCTTAAGTTGAATCTGGATGAGTTAGAGAATGAAAGTAAAAAATTATATGTATTTTTAGTTTTAATTTTCAAGCTGCTATTTTCCTTAACAAAATCAATTCATGTACATTATAAAACTGAAGAAAATTATGAAATGAAAAATAAATCTTTCTTTCCCCTTTGTCTTTGGTCACACTCCCTTACTCTTAACAGTTTCTTGTGTGTCTTCTAGAAGAGCCATATGTACAGGTTTATACCATATGTATGTGAACGAATAGAAATGTAGTAGATTTTAGCACATTTGTTGGCTTGATGATTTATTGGTGGTCCGTTAATGCATTTCCTTAAGGTAGGGGTGCCTAAATAGTGTGATGTTTGATAGTAGTAAACTCATAAAACGGGTTTTTTCATGGGGAAAACATTTGTAATAGATTAGAGTTCCTGTTAAGTATTACTACTTAAGTCTAAACAGACTTTTTTTTTTTCCATGACCATTGAAAAAATGTGGCTGTTTTTAAACCAAACTTAAGTTTAAAAGGTTTAGAAAAGTTTAGAAACTTATTGACAGAAATTAATCTTTGTATAGTACTTGTACATGTTGATTGCCTGGTCATGTAGCATGGATATGCATATGTCAGAATGTCAGCAGTATGACAGGAAGTAGGGAAATGACTGATTCCTGGCTCAGTATGTCTGCAGGGCCCTAGCCTCCTCCCAGCTGCTTTTTTCTTCCAGGCGCTCCCACCTACATCAAAAACAAAAACCAGAATTTAAGAGCTGGAAGGTGTTTTGTTTGTTTGTTTGTTTGTTTGTTTTTTAAGGGGGGCTCCCCTGCATGGGCTTGCTGTGGGCTCTGAACATTTGTTCTCATCATTCACTATGTTGGGATGTTAGACCTGTCTAGGGTTAAATATTCAGTAATAATTTGAGGCCTATTTTTCTCTTTATTTTCTATTTAGAAATTTGATGCTGATCCAGTTGAATTATTTGAAATTCCAGTAAAGGAATTAACATTTGACCAACTCCAGTTGTTAAAGGTAGTAATGATACATAAAATGAAAATGATCTTTTAGTTTTAGAATGATTTATACCTTGTTTATGTTCACTTTCTGCATGGAGATGACTATATATTCAGCATCAGTAGACTGTATGCTTGGTTCTCTGTTCTAGTAGGAAGAATGGGTTTGTGCTACTCCATCTGTCTTTAACAGTTTCCACAGACCCCACTGATTTTGCATATGTGAAGAGGCTAGGCTGTAAGTCTGTGTGTAGACCATAGGGGCTGACCCTTCTCATCCAGTCCTAGGTTGCCTCTGGTGTGCATTAGCTCTTCTTTATAGAACTGTTACAGTTGACCTTTTATGCTCTCCTTGGTTTTTATACTTCCATTACTAGGATCTTTGTATGTATGTTTTTTATACCATGTAATTTTATACGATTACTCTTCCTGTTTTCACTAGATACCTATATAAATGGTTGGTTGAGTATAAAGAGTTTCTTAAGAATTTTTATATTCTTCCCTATTTGGGTATTTGATCATGATCTTAGATGTATGTGTACACATGTAAAATACATGTAGTGATTAGTGATTATTCTTACTAAACTGATTTAAGTCTACATTTTATGGTTTTCTTACTAGCTTTTCAAGTTATAGTTCTGTTAACCATATCTTCATAAACTAAGGCTTTTTTTCTTGCATTTTATGTTTGTGTGTGTGTGTTTTCTAGCTCGCTCATGTGACTGCTCTAAAATCTAAAGATCTGAAAGGTATGTACCAATATGGAGGCACCATTTTCATTTTGTAGTTAACATGTATATGGTATTTCCTTCTTTTTTTTTTTTTTCTTTTAACATACCCTTGGTCATTTTAATGAATATAATATTGGGCTGTCTAAATCATTTTATAGACATGAAGTCTTTATATATATTCATTTTCAGATGCATTTATGTCATGTTTTAATAATTATGAGTTTTTACTTTTAGGAGTTTTCTTAGCTTGATGATCAAAACTCTCTGTAATTTTGTACCTGTCATTTTTTCTAAATGTTCTTTTTTTTCCCCAATATATATTTTTAAAGATTTTATTTATTTGACAGAGAGAGAGAGAGAGCATGAGCAGGGGGAGCAGTAGAGAGAGAGGAAGAAGCAGGCTCCCTGCCAAGCAGGACCCTGGGATCATGACCCGAGCCAAAAGCTGAGGCTTAACCATCTGAGCCTCCCAGGCCCCCCTTTTCCAAAGATTCTGAACCTAAGAACAAAGTGGACGATATATAAAGTATGAAAGCTGGCCCTAGAGCCAGGAGTTTGAATCCAACTCTGACATTTACCAGCTGTGACCTTGGACAGGTTACTTTACTTTAACCACTTTGTTCCTCAGTTTCCCTGAAACTTGTCCTGCCTATAAAATCCCTTTGTGATTGTACTTTACTTGGCACTCTCATAGAACTTCATAGTTTGTGCCATTCATTTGAGGTTTAATGACTCCTTTTTTTTTTAATTTTAAATTTTTTTAAATTTCTTTTCAGTGTTCCAGAATTCATTCTTTATGCACCATACCCAGTGTTCCATGCAATATGTGCCCTCCGTAATACCTACCACCAGGCTCACCCAACCTTCCACCCCCCTCCCTTCCAAAACCCTCAGTTTGTTTCTCAGAGTCCACAGTCTCTCATGGATCATCTCCCCCTCCAATTTCCCCCAACTCACTTCTCCTCTCCATCTCCCCATGTCCTCTGTGTTATTCCTTATGCTCCACAAATAGGTGAAACCATATGATAATTGACCCTCTGCTTGACTTATTTCACTCAGCATCATCTCTTCCAGTCCCATCCACATTGATATAAAAATTGGGTATTTATTTTTTCTGACGGAGGCATAATACTCCATTGTATATATGGACTCCATTGCAATTTGGACCATATCTTCTTCATCCGTTCGTTTGTCGAAGGGCATCTTGGTTCTTTCCACAGTTTGGCAACTGTGAATGGCTCCTCCTTTTTTTTAACACTTTATTCTATGTATGTCCTGTCTCTTCAACTAGAATATAAATCTCTCTAGGGTGGAAAACATGTTTTTGTATTCCCCAAGACACTTAAAATGCTCTATATGTAGTAGGTGCTCGTTAGATATTTATCTGCAATTGTGGTAACAGGGTGGTTGGAATGACTTTGTGAAGATATTGTAAAGTGTTAAAGACTCCAGGGGTTATCCCCAGAGCACTGATAGGACTTTGTAGGCTTTGTAGCTATTTCACGACTGTTAATAACAAAATGAATGTTATTTATTATTTTTACTCTTACTTATTTAGTTGGAAATTTTTATATGACTTTAGTCTTTGTAATACACAGGGCTTTTTTTTCTTAACAAAAGAAAAGTTTAATAATTAGTTTGATATCAATTATTTTTTTCCCTCTTGGAAAAAAATTCTTAGGTGTCTTGAGATATAATCTATTTTTAATTAAATGGTAGTGTAGCAAAAGCACAGTTTTAACTTTTCTTTATATTCTCTTAATTTCTAACTTCTGAGCTGATTTTAATATTTCAAAAAGAAGCCTTAGCACGAGGACACAGCTTTTATTTTATTTATTTATTTTTTTAATATTTTTTTATTTTTAAAAGATTTTATTTATTCATTTGACAGAGATCACAAGTATGCAGAGAGGCAGGCAGAGAGAGAGGAGGAAGCAGGCTCCCTGCTGAGCAGAAAGCCTGATGCGGGGCTCGATCCCAGGACCCTGGGATCATGACCTGAGCCGAAAGCAGAGGCTTTAACCCACTGAGCCACCCAGGTGCCCCAGGACACAGCTTTTAATTCCATTGAGAAATAATGAATTACTGCTGGTGACTACTTTGTAAAAAGTAGTATTACAGTGTCTGTAAGAAAGTACTCAACTGTTGGGGCCTCAAACTTGGTGTTACTATGAAATGTGGTAAACTAGTTTTCATAAAGGATGCTTATTTCCTTCAAAAATACTGCATATGAAGGAATCTCATAATTACCTTTACATCTCTCTCTCTCTCTCTCTTTTTTTTTTTTTTTTTTGTCCTGAGAGTTTAGGATAAGATCTTAGTGATAAAATAGTATCCTATCTACTGAGTTTTTATAATTTTAATTTTCAGAATCTGTGGTTGAAGAAGAAAATTCTTTTTCTGAAAATCAGCCGTTTCCTTCTCTTAAGATGGTAAGTTCCTTAGGGAAACTAGCAAAGGCTGTCTCATTATTCTGTTGTAACCGAATCAGTTATTTTGGTCTCTTAGATGGGCACTAAAAAGACTGTGTCAAAGATAGCATTTATATAAACTTGTCATTCTTTTTAGAGAGGATATATTTTTGTATGGTGTATGTATGCTACTTTTTTTTAAGAGTAATTTCTCTGCCCAAATGAATAAAAATCCTCATCTCAATGGGTTAATTTGATAAGAATGGGAAATTCACATATTTCTGTATATAAACAAGAAATAGAGGGCACAGAAGAAGGGGTGGGAGGGACTGGTGATGGTAAGAGAGCATTTTTACAATATTTATTCATTCATTTATTTTTTTTTTTTAAAGATTTTATTTATTTATTTGACAGAGAGACAGTGAGAGAGAGCATGAGTGAGGAGAAGGTCAGAGAGAGAAGCAGACTCCCCGTGGAGCTGGGAGCCCGATGCAGGACTCGATCCCGGGACCCCGGGATCATGACCTGAGCCGAAGGCAGTTGTCCAACCAGCTGAGCCACCCAGGCGTCCCATTTTTACAATATTTAAAACTGTCCCTGGGGCACCTGGATGGCTCAATCAGAGGAGCATGTGATTTCTTGATTTTGGGATTGTGAGTTCGAGCCCCATTTGGGTGGTGTAGAGCTTACTTAATTAAATAAAAACTTGGAAAACAAACAAACTGTTCCTTAGCTTTTAGAGAGAAATGAGATTCTCCAGCCAAAGAAAATAACTACCCTCATTACTCAAAATGAGACACAAATTTCAAGAATTCACTTGAAAAAGTATAACAAATACTATTACAAAGATTTAAAAACTAGACACAATTCATACAGGAATCCGCTGACCAGTATCAATCAAGTCCCTGTGGATGCCAGGCTCTCCTTGCTCATGCTGGGTCTGCTTTCTTTCCTACTGGCTCCATCTCTAACTTCTTTTCTTCTCCATTGCCTTTTTCTGGTGATGTCAGGTACACTAGGTGTCTTAGGCAACAGTTCATCATGATTATTTACACAACAGAAAAGAAGCTATAAGAGAGCTCGTAAAACATGATTGGAATAATTTTCCAGATTTTTATGATGCCCAGCCAAGTAACGTCATTCCTTCTGGTTCAGAAATCTGAAATCATTTGGTTCTGAAAAATCTCTTGATTCCTAGACTTGTGATTAAAAACAACTTTTAAAAAAAATGTGTATTGGGGAGCCTGGGTGGCTCAGTGGGTTAAAGCATCTGCCTTCGGCTCTGGTCATGATCCCAGGATCCTGGGATCAAGCCGCACATTGGGCTCTGCTCGGCGGGGAGCCTGCTTCCCCCTCTCTCTCAGCCCGCCTCTCTACCTGCTTGTGATCTGTGTCGGTCAAATAAATAAACAAAATCTTAAAAAAAAAAAAAGTGTATTAACGGTTTAACATTTACTTAGCCAAATACCTTAAACACACTTTTGTTCGTGTACTTTGGCACTGTCACTATAATTTAATCACAGAAATTTTAAAACCAAAAAGACCAAATAAAATCTGTGTATTTATTTATTTATTTTTTTGATTTATTTGACACACAGAGAGAGCACAAGTAGGCAGAGAGGCAGGCAGAGAGAGAGGGGGAAGCAGGCTCCCTGCCAAGCAGAGAGCCCGATGTGGGACTCGATCCCAGGACCCTGAGATCATGACCTGAGCCGAAGGCAGCGGCTTTACCCACTGAGCCACCCAGGCACCCCAAAATCTGTTTATTTTTAAGAGAGGTAAAGAGAGTGCTCAAGGCGGGTTGGGGGAGGACGAGCAGAGGGAGGAAGAGAATCTTAAGCAGGCTCAGGCTCAGCATAGAGCCCTACTCAGGGCTCAATTTCACAACCCTAAGGTCTTGATCCGAGCTGAAATCAGGAGTCGGATGCTTAACAGACTGAGGCACCTGGGTGCCCCTAAAAGTCTCGATTTAAAGGAGAATCTTAGTAAATTTGATGTTTAGCACTCTCAACACTAACATACACTATTGTCCTTATTTTTCTAATGTTGCATTAGTCCAGTAAAAACGTGATAGGTACATTAAATAAAATAAGGCTAAAGGTATCAGAGAAGAAAGTCAAAAAGCTCCACATGAAATTGAGTACACAGTTTTAGGTGCTGTACTTTCCATGCAGTGGGTTGGTGTATACCCCAGAGCTATGCTGGTGGAAGCATTTGAGGTGAAAGATACACCTTTTGATGGTAGTGCATCTGCCATCACTGACACTGCCCGAAATTGCTGCTTTTGTTGTTTAATTTCTGTCGACTTTCTTATTTGACTTAATCATCAACCAGGATGTCAGTTTGGGTATGAGAAAAGATAGTGGTTTCTGCTGAAGGCACAAAACATTTTATCCATACTTAGTGATATGTTTTACTATAGGTAGCATTTTGTAATAATTCTCTTTTCCTTTTTTTTCTTCTCTTATTCTGTTCATCTCACCAAAAACAAAACAAAATTCACCTCCAACAAATAAAACTCTAGGTTTTAGAGTCTTTGCCAGAAGATGTAGGGTTTAACATAGAAATAAAATGGATCTGCCAACAGAGGGTAAGTAATCCTTGAAGTAATGCCTTCTTCCTCTCTCCCCCTCATTTCTTTAAATGCATTTATTCCCATCTCCTTGTTTTAATGGAAAAGTAAAGCTGAAATCTTACTGTGGCTTCTCCCAACATTATTGGACCTTTTCAATAAAGCATCCTTTATCCTTATACTATATATGAGTACTTAAAAGTAATGATGAATGTATCGTAGTGTAAATTTCAGTTTACATGTGTCTTGTGTGAACATTAATATGGATTATTCTGAATACACTTATAAAATGAATGTGAAAACTGGGCTGTTAACTTTATAACTGATTAGTTTTTGTTTTCTTATTCTCTATCTAAATATATATTTTAAATAATTCCCTAAGCAGTGTCCTGTTAGGTGGCAGTAGTAGATAGTAATAGTTAACCAAGAAAAGAAATTTCCGTAGGTGTGTTGTAAATCATTCCCAGATTTAGTCTTTTTTTTGTTCAAAAGTTTATATTGAAAGTGAGGCATTTTGTGGGTGCTGGGTTCAAGTTGTGAACAAATAATAAACCTTACCTTCTTGGAACTTACAGTCTAGTTGAAAAAAACAATTAACTGTTGAATATATCAATGGGGATATGTATAAATGGTTGGGATGCATGGGAAGAGGGTTCTTGGGCCTGGGGGTTGCTGAAAGGGTTTAATTCAGGTGTGACTAGGCAGTCAGAGCAATATCCTGGATTTCCTTTGTCAGAATACTCTATAACTGCCCTCAAATCTTGCTTTCTAAGTAGCTGTTTATGATAACCTGGTCCCAGTTAACATTGTAAGTGATTTTTCTTAATAGGTGATTTTTAGTTTTCTGAGCTTTTAGGATTATTTTAATGACTGGTATATAAAACATCTAATATTTGAATATCAGCAGGGCTCTTAGTGTCTTAGCTGTATTTAGAGAATATTTTTATTATTTGTTAAGGGTACTTCATATGACTTTAAGAGCCAAAGAATGAAGCTTTTAATTTAGTAATTAGTAATTACCTGGATTTTGTTGTTGTGGGGGGCACCTGGGAGGCTCAGTTGGTTGAGCATCCAACTCTTGATCTCAACTCGGATCTTGATCTCTGGGCCATGACTATAAGCCTTTACGGGGCTCAACACTGGGTATGAAGCCTACTTTAAAAAAAAAAAAAAAAGTTACCTGGGTTTTTTGGTAATGAATTAGCAAATGAAGTCCTTTTGTCTTATAGTTCATGAAGATTATATAAATATTTTATTTTTTAAAAAGATGTTATTTATTTATTTGAGATCGAGTATGAACATGGGTGGGGATAGTTTGGGAGAAGCAGACTCCCCGCTGAGCAGAGAGCCTGATGCAGGGCTCCATCCTAGCACCCTGAGATCATGACCTGAGCCAAAGTCAGACGTTTAACCGACTGAGCCATCCAGGCACCCCATATAAAAATATTTTAAATATTTTTAATATTAATTTATTCTAATATTTTATTAGAGTGCAGAGTTCCAGAGTTTTAGCTTTTATTTTGTTAACTTTATTAAAGCAAAAGTTTATTGATGGTATAATCACTTTGTATATGTGTCTTTACCTGAATTGCGACAGCTACACAATCACTAAGTAGCTGTGTGGTCTTGGGCAAGTTACTTAATCTTCTTAGGCCTTTGATTTCCACAGGTAAAATAAGAGTTAGATTAGGTGATCTCAAGATTTTTTTCTGGCACTATGATTCTAGGGTATCTAATGACTTTTGTTTTCCTATTTCTTCTACATAGGATGGAATGTGGGATGGTAACTTATCAACGTATTTTGACATGAATCTGTTTTTGGATATAATTTTGAAAACTGTCTTAGAAAATTCTGGGAAGAGGAGAATAGTGTTTTCTTCATTTGATGCAGATATTTGCACAATGTGAGTAATAATTCAGTTTTTTCACCCTTAGATAGTAGCTGGGATTTAGGGTACAAAGATTGTGGTTGAAGGTAGGAAGGTTGCCCAGACTTCACCCTTGACTTGACCTCTTAGGTTACATATGTTTTCACATCCCTTTAGGTACAGGATGCCCTCCCAACTCCTCCAATGAACTCTACACCCACTGGATCCTAGTACCTCACACCCTGTGTTTCATTTTATAGGCATGTAACATCTTCCTTATGAACTCATAAGCCTTCAAAGGCTTTTTTATTGCCCATTCTGAGAATCTTTCAGCTCTTGTATAGAATGGTTTAAAATCTTTCTTTCTGATTGACAGGTGTAATACATGTTAATGGTGATTATATCTCAATAATGGGATTATGCTCTTTTGGGGGAGGTGGTTTCTTTATATTTTTAGAGTTTCCTAAAATTCTAAAACAATATATTAGAATTATCTCTCTGATGAGAAAAGTATTTTTAAATTGTCTTTTTTAGGGTTCGGCAGAAGCAGAACAAATACCCCATATTATTTCTGACTCAAGGAAAATCTGATATTTACCCTGAACTCATGGACCTCAGATCTCGGACAACCCCCATTGCAATGAGCTTTGCACAGTTTGAAAACCTCCTAGTAAGTTATGCTTGCTTTTTTTTTCTTTTACTTTTTTTTTTTTTTTAAAGAAATGTCTGAGAGCAGTAGTAAATATGTTTTCATGTTATTTTACACATCTAATTGGTTAGTTTTGACACTCTTATAACAAGCTGAGAGCTCTACTTAAATAAGGATATTAGATCTCAGACTGAAAAGCAGTTAAATGAGCAACAAAATATTTTCTTTCTGGCCTAGGTCAAGTAAATTTTTATAGGTTTTTTTTTTCTTTCAGTCTTTTTTTTTTTTAAGGTTAGTTCGGTTGACATTTAATATTGGGTTTTGGTGAGTTTTTGTAGATTTCTGAGTGTATTTTATGAATCATCTAAAATGGCTGGACTGAAAAAATATGTTAGAAGTTTTTCTTCCAATTTATTTTCCGAAATTTAAAGTTCTAACTTTTTTTTCTCTACTCACTCTACTTTGGGGAACACTGATGTAGATTATGACCTTTTAGCATTTGCAGTTAGTAAGTTATTTTTTCATGAGTAACTAATTTTTCTTCTTTTAGGGGATCAATGCTCATACTGAAGACCTGCTCAGAAACCCGTCCTATATTCAGGAGGCAAAAGCTAAGGGACTAGTCATATTCTGCTGGGGTGATGATACCAATGATCCGGAAAACAGAAAGAAACTGAAGGAACTTGGAGTTAATGGTCTAATTTATGATAGGTATTTGTTTTTCATGAAAAGTTTCTATGGATTGTTAGAAAAAAAATAGTTGTTTTATAAAATTAAAAATAATATTAAACTTAGTTAAGTTAAAATTCTGTAGTTCAGCTTGAGGTTTATCTTAACATTTGTCAGTGGAATTTTTCAAACTCTGGAGTGTAGCACAGCCATGTGGGAAGCTTATTAAACATTTGGATAACTGGGCTCTATATCAGATGTAGTGTCCTCTTGAGGGTTGGGGGGCTATCTCCCCCATACCTCTCCACACCAACTTTCTTGGGGATCTCATCCAGTTCTGTGTCTTTTCATACCTTTATTCTTTAAATTTTTTTTTTTAACCTCCAACCTGTGTGTCTTTCCCCTGACTGCCTAAACTTTTATATCCAGCTATAAATACCTAACCTTTCTATAGACTTCCCGATTTCAATATAAATGACAACTCTGTCTTTCTGGTTTCTCATTCCAAATCCTGAGAGTCTTTTGTGGCTCTCATCTTAAACTCATACTTTAAAACCAGTCGGACAGAATCTTTTTGATTCTGTCTTCAGAATATAACCTGAATGTATGCACTCACCATATTTACTACTGTCACTGTCTGCTAAGACAAGCTCATTTCTCATGTGGCTTATTGAAGTCTGTCTGCTTACCATCCACTCCTTTATCTACGCCTCCTTGCTCTCTGTTCCCAGCGCGGCAGCCAGAGGGGAGCCTGTTCTAACTGAAGTCAGATCCTGTTACTGCTTAAAACTCTCCCACAGTTCTCTTTGTCACCTAGAGTAAAATCCAAGGTCCTTTCAAGGCCCCACGTGAGCTGATTGACATCTTTCTTCCTCCATCTCCTACCCCAACATACCCACACAAACATAAGCTCCACGAGGACAGGCTCTTTGCCTGTTTTGTTCACTTCTGTATCTCCAAAAGTTAGAACAATGTGTGACATGCAGTAGGGGCTCAAATATTTGTTGAACAAAAGTTTTTTCCTTTTTTAATAAGCTCCCTAGGTGTTTATGATAGAAATTTGAGAGCCACTGATCTGAGAGATTAAAAGATTTCTTAATATAAAGAAAGTTTGGGTTAGGAGGGATGTCATTTAGTCTGTTAAGAGATTAGCAGGCTTTGTAATACTTGAGCAACATCATATAAAGAATAAGTGATGAAATTCTTACAGGCCTGCTTTTAAAAATACTTCCCCTGAATTTAGTTCACTTTACTGTTTGTCCTGTGTAGTTAATATCACTTATGATAGACCCTTCCAACTAATTAAAAGAAGATAAAATTTTTGCAGTAACCATTTGAAAGAAGTGCTGGCTTTAGCAAAATTTTTGAATATTTTTCCTGGAGGAAGAGGAAGGAATGATTGCAAGTATATTCAGGCAAGAAAACAGTTTGTGAGACAGATCCTTTGAAGGGCCTTACTTGGTTGGAACCAAATTGTGACGTGTAATGGAGAACAGGAAGATGCTTTGCGATATTAAAGGCCCTGAAGAAAGTGAGCTCTTTCTGGCCTGGGTCAGTAAGAATAATTTCAAAGAGGAAGCCTGGATTTGGATTTTGAGAGTGGCCGTTTGCTTTGACAGGATTTGAGTTTTAGGCAGAAGCAATAGTGTGACTCAGGGCAGGACTGTGTCAAAGGTGTGGAAGCCGTTGAGGAAATAGCCTAGGACAGGGCTTCTGCTACGGTCTGTTAGGGTTGTATTTACCTGCAAAAGTTTGGGGGTTTTTTAAATGTTTTAATTAAAGAAGTGTGTGTATATGCAAGGTTTACAATAAAAACCAACAGTTCCCTATGCCTATCCTTTTCATTGTTTTTAGCTGAGTTCTTGTGCCTGAATGTTTTTTACTGAGAGAGAGAGAGTGCGCATCACATGCAGGCACGGAGTTGGGGGGCATAGGGAGAGGAAGTCTTAAGCAAACTCTTGTCCAGTGTGTGGAACCTGTCTCATGACCCGAGGTTATGACCTAAGCCAAAATCACGCTTAACCAAATGAGCCACCCAAGTGCCCCACCCTAATGGGTTTTTTTTTAGCTGTTTCTTTTGGCACATAATGTGGTTATGCTATTATTTTTCTTATTGTCAAATCTAGACATAACAGGGAGGGTTTTGAACGATTCATGATTTTGGAGCCTTTGATCTCTTTTACGTTGGGGAAATTGTTGATGAGAGTGGGTGTTTTAGTTGATCAAAACTGATTTTTTCTCTTCTTTCCAAAGTCAGTAACATATAGATTTTACATTTAATCATGGTTTTATGGTACATTATGTTTTGATGCTGATATTTGGAATTTTTGCATTTGTGATAAAGAGTAAGATGACCTTTAAATTTACCTTTCTCAACTGGTTGTTGTCTCATTTTGGTACGGGGAAAATACTGCCTCAGTAATTAGGCAGTGTTTCCTCTTTTTATTAAAAAAATTACTGTGCTCAAATGATTAAAAAATAAATCCAGTAGCAAACACCCCCATTTAAAGTAAAGAATGTTATCTTTAGCTTTGAGGTCTCCCATATACCTCTCCCTAATCCAATTCCTTATCTCCTCCCTCAGATAAAACTGCTTATCAGATTATTATTCTCTTTGTAAAAATTTTAAATTCTGTTTCTATCACTAAATAATATACTATCTTTAAACTTTATTTGTACTTTTTTCTCACTTGTGGTAATATTCTTAAAATTAATCTATTTGTTGTATATACCTATAATTTGTTCATCTTTGTGGTTATATAATACTCATGGCTATGTCTCTATTACAATTTATTCTGTATGAGAACATTTAGGGAGTTGCCAGGTTTTTGCTTTTGCAGTGTTTGCTGTAAACATTGTTGAACCAGGCCTTCTAGAAAATATGTAGAGTTTCTCTAGGCCAATGACTTTCAAACCTTCTTGACCCAACCCAGCTAGAAATGCATTCTACACTATGACAAGGTGCACACATTGATAGGTATATCTACAAGTAAGTACCTGAAACAGAATTTTAAAAATAATGGCCCTCCGACATTTTCTGTTTGTATGTGTACTTTTGAAATGCTAGTCCATTTTGCCACTGGCCTTCATGTTTTTAAATGCTAGTCTTAACTTTCAAAGTTGTTTTGCAACCAACCCATTCCATTGTAAGGTGTCTGTGGGTCATGTATTGGAAGAGTATGTAAAGATTATGGTCCTGTGGAGTGGATGGTTCTGTATCCCTTGGTTCTGTACCCATTGTAGCCTGCTACCAGTTCTCAGGAGGAGGCCAGTGCATAACAAACTGTCTGCCTGACAGTTTATTATCATCAACACATGGTTAAGCCATGTGTAAGTAGGATTCTGAATCAGGCCTGGTAGGGCGCTCTGTCCTTAGGGTACAATGCTGGTCCAGTGGCATTGGCCCTCTTGGAGTGATGGTAGTCCCACACACGCCTTCCTTTTTACTCAGACTGCTCCTAGACTCACTGACTTCTTTGGGAACCGCTGTCATACTGAGTGAAGACTGCTCCCCTACTGCTCCTGTGTCAGAGCTCCCATCAACTGTAGTCCTGATCTTTCCCCTTTCCTGTCATTTTTATGGAACACATCCTTTAGTATCTTCTTGAGAAAGGAAGACATGGAAGTAAATGTTTGGTCTTGTGTGCCTGGAAGTATTGTGGCTGGGCATAAAATTTCGTGTTAGGAATAATTTTCTTTTAGAATTTTAAAAGCATTTCTGTCACATTCACAGTTTCGGTGTTACTATTGAGGAGTGTGAACTATGTTGACTTGTTCCTGCACATGTGATTTCTTTGTTTCCTATCTGGAAGCTTACAGAGTCTTCTTTTTGTCACTAGTGTTATAAAATTTCATAGAGATGGATCTTGGTGTGGGTCTCCTTCCATCCCTTGTGCTGGGCACACAGCAGCCCATTTAATCTGTTGATATGTGTCTTTGAAGACACAGAGATTTTGTGAATTATCGTTTGATTTTTGTCTCTTCTGTTTTTCTGGGTTCTCCCTCTTTCCCGCTCGTTATAGAAATCCTTTAGTTTATATACTATTCACTCTTGGACCAGACTTCTAATTCTTATGTTTTCTATTTCCTATCTTTGTCTTTTTGCTCTACTTGGAAAGATTTTGCCAACCTTATCATCCACCATTCTATTGCGTTTTTTCTGTCTTCAATTTTAAGAACTGTCTTTTTTCTCTGAATGCTTTTTTCTTCTACATATAACATCCTGTTTTGGCTCAGTGAACTATTTCTGTGAAGGCATCAAGGACTTCTTTTGTGTCTTTGGAATTTTTTTCTCTTTGACTCACTATCTTACATGTTAGAAGCTTTCCTCGGTTGTTGGGAAATCCTTGGTTCCTTCTCGTGGTAAGAAACTGGGATCTAAATACTTGTTGGAGGCTCCTGAATGTGTGAATGGGGCTTGTTAACTTGGAGTTCACTGAGGGGTGATCTGGGTGGCCTGTTTGGTCATAGTTCTGCTGTCAGTAGATTTAGAACTTTACTTTTTGGCTGACCAGATTCCTCACAGAAGAGTCTATATAAACTACCTAGAGGACCCAGATCTGGCTCCCAGGGTTCTTGGGATTCAGGTAAGGGAAGAGAGCTGGGGAAGGGAGGGCATGTCTCTGAATTTTGCATGTGTTATATGTATGGACTGTCTCTAATTCCCCTGGTGCTGGTGGCTTTTGTAAAACGCCCAAACCCTCACCTGGTCTTCTAGTCCTCCATTCCAAGAGGTTTTCTGTTAAGCTCTCGAAATCAAATCAACCTAAGTGGGGGAGCGGGGTGCCAGGCAGCCTTCATGGCAGGAAGTTAGAAGGAAGGGAGATGCTTAATGCTGCTCAAGAGCCTTTACTCATCCTCCCTGTTTTAGTTGCCACCCCCCTCTTTCCCCAGTTCTAGGGGAATCTGGTGCTGCTTTTAACTCAGCCTTTTCATGTTTTCCACTACTGGCTTGTGGCCTTTTATGTTCTGCTAACTGAAACACTTTGTTATTATTTATGCATCTGTTTTCCAGCTTCCAAAATTTTGTTGCTGTATGTCTCTTTTTTTTTTCCCCCATACGCATGGATTCTTTTTAAATCCTTTTATTTTCTTTTTAATGGGATATACAGAGAATGCATAGTTGCTTCTGATTTTGGTCTGATATCTTGACCCAGAGGTCACTTCTCACTCTCTTAGAAATTCTTTCCTACTATGATGTCACAACGACCTCTGTTGTAGCATGAGTTGCCTGGCCCTCACATTTAGGCCTGAAAGGCCATCCTCTCTCTGCTGATGGGCAGTGCAGTGCTGCTGTTGTCACATGGGACGTTTTCTGGCCTTTCAACTAGAGGTACCTTAGCCTAGGCTGTACAACTTTAGGACAGTTCTCACAGTCCAGATCTTCAGTGCTTTGAAGTCACACCTGGGTATGAATTCCAACCCTGCCTCTTAATAGCTTCCCATCGGTAAAATGCGGCATTGCCGGGTGCTTGGCTTGGAGAGAAGATACCTGACGAATCAATCACTAGTAAACTACAGGTTTATTTCATTTTCTGATTCAGTTGCTTTGTAATCCGTTCTTTTTCATTATGGGCACAAAAGGAAATGCTGCTATTCTTTGTTGTTGGAAAGATGGAAGAGAAGTTATTTTTAAACTGAACCTGATAACTTTCATCTTTTAAAAGGGAGGTGGGCTCTTGTACAATGGATATTCCAGGCATTCTGTAGTCAGATTGCCCTGAAAAGGTTAAGGCAGGCGGATCTTACGTAAACCATAAAATTATACTATTTTTTGTGTTTTGTGTTTGTTTCATCATAGGATATATGATTGGATGCCTGAACAGCCAAATATATTCCAAGTGGAGCAGTTGGAACGCCTGAAGCAAGAATTGCCAGAGCTTAAGAGCTGTTTGTGTCCCACTGTTAGCCGCTTTGTTCCCTCATCTCTGTGTGGGGAGCCTGATATTCATGTGGATGCCAACGGCATCGATAATGTTGAGAGTGCTTAGTTCTTATTGGACAGAGGCCATTTGGGGGCATGCACCACTGTTCTGGGTATTCCCTTCTCATCGTCGAGCATCGTCTTATCTACGCCTTCTAGGTTTCTCAGTCCACTGAAGCAATAATGAAGTATTTTACTCTTTTCACTACACTTCTTGCTCGAATTTCAAGTATGCTATTTAAATCACTTGGCCAGGTATAATTACCAGTCAGTCTCTTTCCAATGAGAAAATTTATTGGTTGGCAAACATATTAAACGAAATATATAAACATATAATGTTAAACAGGTGTTCATTAAAAGCATAGTGCTTTGAAATTAACTATATAAATATATTTACAGTTCTTACAGCTTTCATTTGATCAGGTCTGAAACACTTAGCACTTGGGGAACATGACTATGCATAATTATACCTGACCATGGAAAAAATAAGTACCTCAAATGCATGCATTTGCACTGGTGATTCCAACTGCACAAATCTTTGTGCCATCGATGTACATATGTATTTTTTACATGGATTGACATGCACAGACAACATTTCCATTCAGTATGAACCTTGAGGCTGCTGCCATTCTCCCACTTAACCAAACCAATGCCTGTGTAAACAGCCTGGAGGTGATCCTTGAAAACTTGTTTCATAAGTCTTTCAAAAAATTGTTTTGCATAAATGTTAAAATGCTGCAGGGTAATTTAATGTATAAAATAGTAGAAGTATGTCTACATAGTTAATAGAGTAGATCATAATGTAGAAATCCTATTGAGTGCATGCTTTAGGTTGTAAGCATGAGATTGTACGCGTTTACTATAAGTCCTTGCATCTGTGGTGCTAGGTGAGTGTGAGAAGGTGTCAAGGACTGAAAATATTTTGTCGCTAAAAAAAAAAGAAAAAAAGCCTGTTTGTAGGCGTTTTCAGTATGCTTATTTTAAGTGTCTCTCACTACCTATTACACACCGTTGCTTTGTGGGTTTGTTGTGTGTGTGTTGTACAGTAGTTAAATCTCCATGCAGAAAAATAAATGTCCTGAATTCTCATATTGGTATTCTTTATTGGTTAATGTATATGAGGCATGTAATTTATTTAGAAATGTAGAAGAGCCTTCTAAATGTATATGCGTGTTTTTAGGATTATACTAAGGTTTCTTTCATTACATGCTGATTGTTTTGGCATAACTGTAACTTAAGAATGTATGTTAAATAAAATATACAGATTTATTTTCTTCCTTATAAAACAAAATTTCAAGAAGGTATTACTTTTATAGAATTGATTCTATACTATTATTATGAGAAATTGGAATTTAAGAATTGGAATCCTACCCTAAAGTGATGGTTTATTTGCATCTACTTTTTACTGCATGTTCTTCACTAGGCAACTTATTCATGCATTGACATATTTTAGTACTAGCTGAGAACCTAAGACTTGGAATTACACGTTGTATCTTTTTTTTTTTTTTTAAAGCCAAACAATGCAATTGTGGTTTAGTCTTAATTGTGTGAAGACAGGCTTTGAACTCCTGTGGTGTTGGGCTATAACACCATTATTTAATGGAAAAGAGTTTAGGAAATGCAGTCTTCTGCAAGTGTTCTATATACTTTTCTCATGTTGAACGAGATTTTCCCATGCTTTGGTGTGAGTTAGGCAGTTTTAGAAAACTACTAAAAAGGAATTCATTTTCTTTGTAGACCTTTGTACAATACAGTGACCATTACCTTATGGTAACTTGATTAGCCATAGGTGTACGTTTCTGATCTTGTTTGTTTGCTCTCTTCCCCTCTGCCTTTCCATCCAGTGGCAATGCAGCTTCCATGTTGAAAACTCACAGATCATTAAAGGAAAGGAGAGGTGATGGGGAGGGGGAGGAGTTTCCTGAACAGTGTAATTTGCTGCAAAGAACTTACAAGGACTGCTTAGGCCCCAGACAGAAGCTCACTGTCCCTTCCCAACCTTGCAAACCAGGGTTAGCAGACAGTTAAAGCATAGCAGTAGCTCCCCATTGCTATAGGACTGAGTCTAGGCTTCCTTATCACTAACTGTTGCCCTGTACACTCTGCTCCGGCCACATTATACCCATGGTAGGCCCTGGCCGTGCCATGCTCCTACACTATGCCCTGTCTGTGGTCATGTGTCCTCTGCCTGGAAGCCCTCTCCTCCCCACAGACACTCTCCCTGCCACACACCTTTCTCCTGAGCCATCAGCCTCTCTGAAGTTCTTGCTGGAAGTTATGCAGAAGGGTGTGAATCCATCTCTTACTCCATAGCCATATGCTTGTACCTTGATCATGCCTTGTGTCCTAGCACATTCTAAGTAGATGGCGTTGTTCGGCTCACCTACCAGGCTGCGGGCTTTTTCCAGGGCAGGGAATTCGTCTTACTCGCTATTTCCACAGTGTGTGTAACACAGTAGAGAATAAATGTTGGAATTGTTGGGATAATATAATTTGTATCAAATGTCCTTTTGAATTAAGAGATTTAATTATGTTTACTAAGAATGTAAACTTTGGTTTACATTTTTTGACAGTTGGAACAGTTTGTTGATGTCAATTTTAAATGTAGAGGTATAATGTTAAAATCATTTTATATTTTCTGGAAATTGAGTGCAATGTTCGATAAAATGCCGCCGTTGTTCTCTGGTGTTTTCTACCCTCTGGAATTATGTACTGTAACTGACTAGATGTAAATTTGAGGAATACAGTTCATTCCTGTGTCGGTAGTGCCTAAGGGCTACCACAGCCACCCATTACCTCACCACTCCCACCGTCCCTTGTGTTTTCGTCCCTCCAAACCCCACGCTTACACCTACCTCAGTACCGCTTTCCTTGTCCGAAATGCCTTCTCTGTCTTCCCTCTGTGTCCAGCTCAGGTGCCACCACCTCCATAAAACTTGGCTCAGCTTTCGATCAGAATCATGATGCAAACAAATGCTTATGGCCTCTCAATCTCACGACTTCATTTTGCAGCTGGGCTACTAAACCCAGGGAGGTTAACTGACTGACCAGGTTGGGACTAAAACTGGGTTTTGTGATTCCTAACCCCGTGTTCTTAAACTACGCTGCCTTCTGAATTCTTGTGGCATTTGTTAGCATGTGCTTTCTTACGGTCTTTTTATGTGCCTGTTCTATTTCCCTAAGATTGTAAGCCCCTTAAGGGCAGGGACTTCTTTGCATTTCTAGCACTGCTATCATGTTCTCTCCTTAGGTATGAACTAGACAAATAAATGGCGGTGGCAACGATCCTAGTTTCCTCACTCAGATTGTTTCACAGTCTGCATACAGTTTTGTATGGCCTGCTTGGCTATGTCGTCTGGAGTGTGTGTGCTTGTGTGCATGCGTGTGCATGTGTGTCTGCATGTACACTCATGGAGTTCCCTCTCTGCCCCAGTTGTTTAAGGTCACAGACAGGTTACCGTAAACCAATTTTCTGCTCCGTGCTGAATGAGGACAACTGTGGGACCCAATGGAAGGTGAGGTCTGGTTTCTCCCGCAGGCCTGGCTGGCCCTCCCTGGGCTGATACACCTAAATCCCGCAGCTGGTGGTCTGGGAGTGCGGGATGTGCTGCCTCGGGTCGGACTCAGGTGACCTGTGGGCCGGCTGTCTCATTAGCCCTGGTGGAGCGTCACTGCCCTTTATGCCTTGGCACTTCCTCTTCACAGCTGACCACATTCTGTTTCACGTTTCTACTGGTTTGGTACTCCAGGTTGGCAGTGGAGGCCTGTTAATTTAGATTTGGATATAATTCACTCCTTTTGCATGTTATGTTTGGATTGTATATTTGGGGGGTAGGAAGCAAAACGCACATATGAAGAACATTGATTATTTTGTTGTTCCTGAGTGGAAGTCTATTCAAATATAATCTGTGAGTTTATATAGTTTGAGAAATGGATTTGAAATCTTTAAAATGCAAGAGAGCATATGATTAAGAGTGTTTTATATTTTCTTTGTGTTGGAGACAAGAGGAAGAGATAATAGGTTAAAGCAAGGCTCTTGAGCCCTTGCGGAATAGGGTGGATGGAGGTCAGGGTAGTTGTGAAGCCTCTTTGGGGTACGGCTTTTGTAAACTCAGAGGCCAGGGTAGTAGTTGTGGAGTGTTGAAAGAATGAAGGAACCATCCCGATAATGGAGAGGATTTTTTTTTAATGGATTTTGAAGGAAAATGAGAGAAATGTACTTTATTTTTTTAATTTTATTTAATTTTTTTCAGTGTTCCAAAATTCATCGCTTATGCACCGCACCCAGAGAAATGTACTTTAAAATAATGAGGAAAGTAGTATTGGTACAGGAATAATAAAAGAAATACAAAGATGAGTTTATCTAATCCTCTACTAAATTGGTCCAAGCATCCATCTTACCTGCTCAGACCAAAAACAGAAATGCGGATGGGTTAAGTGAGTTTCTGAAACTTAACTTGCACATGTGCAAAGCTAAACTAACGTAATGTCACAGGAAGAAAGCTTAAAAGTGTATAGCAAAAGTCTGTCCCATGGTTTCAAATGTGTGTCTCTGCAGCCTAGATTTCTCCTATTAAGCTCAGATTCACACACCTAGCTCTGTGTCCGCATCTTCACTTGGAGGTGTGATGGGCACCTCACATGTGTACCGCCCAAACGCTCTTCTTGCTTCCTGTGAAACTGTTCCTGTCCCACTTCCTCCAGTGATCCATGTCACAGTCAGTGACACTCCGGAGTATTACACTAATCACAAGTTACCATAAGAGAGCGCTCATGGAACTTTATTTTATGATATGTGAGAGGTCAGTTGCCTGTTTCTTTTCAATTAAAAAAGAAATCGTCCATGTATTCTTTTGCTTAATAGCATAGAATCATCTTTTGTGCCAGAAACGTCCCCTTGGGATTTTTTTGAGCAGTGTTGGATTGATTTTCTAGATTAATATGTGGGAAGGATTAATGTTTTAAAAATAGGGTTTTTCCAGAACACAGAGTGTGCCTCCAACTTATTTTTTTCAGAATTTTTTACATCTTCTAGGAAAATCAGTTCTTCCATTTACATGTTGTATACTTTTTTCTTACGTTTAAAAGAACTAATGAGTTTTAATTCCCATTTTCTTTACATACCTTCTTCAATAATACACAGTTTTTGCTTATTGCTCTCATCTGTAGCTACTCTGCTGAATTCAGTCAAAATATTTTGTTATTTAAGTATCTGGGATTTTCTAGTTAATCCTATCTGCAAGTACATTTTTCTAATTTTTAAAATAACAGCTTTTTCTTTATCTTATTTCAGTAACTAAAAACAATTGTAGGCATCCTTGTTTCTTTACTGACTGTAATGGGAAATAGTATGATGGCTTCTGGGGTTTCTATCAAATTAAGGAAATTTCTTCTTGATTTGCTAAAGAATCTCTTCTTCGCTTCCCAACCCCTCTCTCCCCCCAAGGGGTAGGTGTCGAATTTATTCAGTGAGTGAGTGAGGAGTTAGAAAACAATCATAGCTTTTCACTTAATCTGTTAATTTTTCATGAAGTGAATGATGCTGATATGTTTTCTAATGTTGCATTACCCTTCAATAATTGGTATAAAACCTCTTGTTCTTTTGACAGTGATTGGCTGATTCATTTAGGATTTATCTATATTCATAAATGAGATTGACTTAGTTTTCTTCTGCTATTTATGTCTAGTTTTAGAGACCATCAGGATCACTTTATGAAGTCATTTGAGTTAGCCTTTCAGGTTTTTCTGTCATGTGGAACAGTGTGTATAATGTTAGTATCCTCTGTTGATGGTTTGATAAGCACTGCTATAAAACTGCATATTTTCAAGTGTTTCTTTTCAGCCCTCACAGTTTCTTCTTTAGCCATAGCCTGTTTGTGTTCTCTACTTTTTTATTAAATTTATATTTGGGGGGGAAAGCAGGCAGTTTTCCTAGATTTTAAAAAAATTACTTGTCTACATACAACCATGTGTTGTATGTAGTCTGTATTAGTGTGGTGTATATATTATATAACATGTAATACATATACACACATACAAATACTGGATATCATATATATGTAAAATCTTCTGAGATACAATCACTTTTTTGTTTTTAATATTTTCTTTGACATGAAGTAGGAAGTTATCCTTGATTAGATTGCCAAACATCTTTTTTTTTTAACTAGGCTTTAGTGGTATTGAGCAATGTTTTTACTATTTCATTAATTACTGCTCTTAAATTTAGTGTGTAAAATTCTACCTAATTTGGATTTATTTTGTACCTTTTCTTGCTCCTTGAGTTGAATCTATCGCAGTACTAAAAACAGTACTGATTCTATAACAGCAGAATAATAGACTTGACCTTGGAAAAATATGTTTTAGTGGAAGGGGAACAAGAACTACTTTTTGAAAAAGAAAAAAATCTGTATAAAGAGCTGTTTTTCTATAATAATGGAAGCGTGTACCATGTAAAGTATGAACCTTATTTTTTAGTTTTTAGCTAGTCTGATTTAACTGAATTCCCTTATGTTGTAATTCTTTAAGGGATAACCATGACCAAATATTTGCCAAGGGCTTGGTTAGGAGAATAAAGCAGCTTCTGTCTTCAACGTGCTTATTATTTAGTTGAGGTATTACATGTTTTAAAAAATGCAAGATAGGGGGCACCTGGGTGGCTCAGTGAAGTGGCTGCCTTCAGTTCAGGTCATGATCCCAGGGACCTGGGAATTGAGCCAGTGGTTTGCCCATTTTCCCTGTATTTTTGGAGAAAAGATTTGTTTGGTGTTTTGTTTTGTTTGGGCACAAACTCACCAAATCATCATACAGTGTTAAAAATTCCCGCCATCGCAGAGTGCCGTGGTATAGGTTCCTCCTTCCCAGAGGGTGCCAGAGCTAATGTGTGTGGTGTGTGTGGTGAGGGTTAGGGTTGTCTAGCTGCCCAGTGCCCAACTCCTACTTTTGGGAGCAGTACTTTGGTGAGGGTGGTGGATGTTCTCTCTCCCCTGTTGGGTACAGTCTTTGGGGACCTGTAAAATAAAACGTCCTCCTTTCCCCCAGCCAAGGACTAGGTGCATGAACAGAGCCAGGCCAACTGGACCCTCGACTGTCTTGGATCACTGTATATTAATCAGAACAGCCAAAGGATAGAATAAGTACTTTGAGTGTTTCCCTTCTAGAGCAACTTTAGTTCCTGCAGTGAAGCCCATAGGATCTTCCTGCTTGCTCCTTTGGACCTGCGCTCGGGCCTTCACTTCTGTGAGATCACCTACATCCCTCTAGTAAACTCCTTTCTTCTACTATTAGAGGAAAATTTTGTTGTTTAACACCCAGGGAAGCTTGACGGGTGGACCACGTAGCCTTACAGATGTGTGTGTAATTGTTTAGATAAAAATTTTTACGTACTCTGCTTTTCAGGATGGCAGTTTGCGGTTTCTTCAGGCAGGTCAGACACTCCGTGTACTTGGCATGTGGATAGATGAACAACGGGGTAGGCCACATCTCAGTTAACCAGGCAAGTGTCTTGGTGGATCAGCGCCCCAGCCTGTGCTGTTGCTGCCTGGTGAACAGTGTGGCCAGAGTGACTTCTCTATTTTCATGGGTGCCCTGCTTCCCCTGTCACCTCCCAGCCTTGTCTCTGGCCATCCAGCACTAGTCTCCTGTCACACCTCTCTACTTGGTGTCTCAGAAGGCACTTAAACACTCTTCGTGGTATCTGCTTTTATTGTTTTTATTATTATTATTATTATTATTATTATTTGCCTGCAAGACCAGTTCAATGGCCTGAAGCCTTTTCTGAACTCCCAAGCGACAGTGCAGGGCCTTCCCCCACCCCCTGCCCTAAATTCCCAGAACAGCCAACAGCTGCTCACTTAACAGTTGATTGCCTTGTCACTTGTGTGTCTGAGTCCAGGACATAAAGAACACCCTGACGCTGTCTGACCGCATGTCAGAGAGGCTTATTGCCGTGCCTGATACATGCACACTTGCCTTCTGTCCTATGAGTGCCCATCACGGCACGATGTTCACACCATTTCATCCATTAAGTGGGCAGATCCTGTACGCATGCAGGAGATATATTTCATTACCCAACACCAAAGGAAAAGAAGAAGCCACCTTCACCCCAAAAAAAGATTTGTCTCTATTTTTGCCTCAGAAAAACCTTCTGAAGTCACTTTTTTTCCCTGGCTGGTTCTAGTTCTTAAGGAGCTATCAGCAACTTTCTTATGAGCTGTGAATTGGAGAGACCAAGGTCCTGCATGTCCTCAAGGACAGGAGCCTGGGCCTCTGATGACAGATTTAGCTACCTTGTTTATAGCATACATGAAGAACTTCCTTCACTAATGAAATTCTTGTTTTGGTAGCAGGGAGACTCAGATATTTTTAATTTCTGAGAACTAAGAAAAGCCAAAATCAGCCTAACATCAATCAGAGGTCATAACAGTCTCTTGAAAATCTCAAATGGCCAGGGGCTCAGCAGTACAGTAATATTTAAATATTTAATACTTTTCTAGCAGGTGAAATTGTTTTGTACTAATGTCAGTTAATATCCATAGGAAGTGAACTGAGCTGAATATATTGTTTCTGCAAAAAATTTCTAATATTCTGAAGATGAGAATGGTAAATGGCTGCTTCCTGCCAAAGACAACCAAGAAGAGAAGATGGAAAGCATTGGAACAGGGTTTATATTGTCAGGAAGGGCTTCCTATTGAGAGTTATTAAACATGAACAGGTGGCACTTCGTTAATTAGTGGGCTAGGGAGCTGGAACATTAAAATCTCGTACGACCTGTAAAACAAGGGAATGAGCAATGACTGGATTTTCCTGTGACCTCATATTTGAGCCGTTTTCATGGTTTCTTTAATAGGTACTTAGCATACAGCCAGCCATTCCCTCCTGTTTATCACAAAAAGTGAAAGCCTGCTCCCACATAAAGCCTTGAATGTATATCACAGCATACCTGTGAGAGTCCCAAATCGGAAACAACCTATGTGTCCGTTAAAAAGCGAATGGATATAAAAATTGTGGTATATCCACTCAACAGAATGCTCTCCACCAATACAAAAGAACAAACTATTAATACAACATAGATGAATCCTGAAAATTTTACTGAGTATAAGAAGCAAGGCAAAAGTTCATACCATGTAAATCCACTTACATAAAATTCTAGAATATGAAAACAGCAAATCAGTGATGGCAGAGGAATGGGGGCGAAGTGGGGAGGGAGAAATGGGTTATACAAAGACGGGGAAATTTGGGGGAGTAACATGTTCAGTATATTGATTGAAAGCTCTTGTCTTAAAAACATTCTTCGTATCCTAGCTCCATCTAAATAAAACTAGTGTTTGGAAGATAAGCGAGATCTCCCAAGAAAGGTTGTTAGAACGGATTCTAGATCACAGTGTTGCTGTAAGGTGGCAAAGTATACCTTGATTCTCAAGAGGACCCATCACGTTCATGCAGGAGGTGACGTTGCTCAGGTTTGTCTGGGTCGGCCCGCTGGCTTACAAAGAGAGTTTGCTAGCAGCGGCAATCACAGAGGGCCTTTGCCCAAGATAACCAGCTTTTTTCTCCCCTCTGGCTTCAGTGATTCCCTCGGGCAGAAAGAACCCAGAGGACCTTTTCCTGGAAAGTAGGGACCAGGATGTGATTCTGCAAAGCACCAGCTTGCTTGGGAGTTTTAAAAAGCATACTAAAATAAGGACTCAGGGGCACCTGGGTGGCTCAGTGGGTTAAAGCCTCTGCCTTCAACTCAGGTCATGATCTCAGGGTCCTGGGATCGAGCTCTCTGCTCAGCAGGGAGCCTGCTTCCCCCTCTCTCTGCCTGCCTCTCTGCCTATTTGTGATCTCTCTCTCTCTCTCTCTGTCAAATAAATAAAATCTTTCAAAATAAATAAAATAAAATAAGGACTCAAATACTTTGGCTTCAGGTATTTGGAACCCATACTCACATAGGGAAAGTGAGCATAACCTGTTGGTTTCACATGAAGGGAAGATACCAGTTGAAAGTGACCTGTAGGAAAACAATTTTTTTTTATTTCCAAAGCGATTTATTATTTAAAAATGGAAAATAGATGTAAACAAAAGACACAAATATCCATAAGCCTACTACCTGAATGTTACCATTAGTATAATTTGGTATAATAGTACATTTTAATTTTAGTAAAATTGTGGATCTTTTTTCTCATTTTTTGACTTAATATATAGTGAGAAATTGGACTCCTTCCACAAAGATGGAATAGACAGACTTCCCATATTCTCACTGCTTGTCCAACTAAAAATCCTGAACATTCTGTGTAAAACATAAGAAGACCCAAAGCCAGAGAGAAGACAGATTAGTTAGGGACCTAAGGATTCAAGGAACTCCATGGTGGTGAGGTCCTCGGGTTTTCTTTTTGCCTCATCTGTCCCAGATAATACCAGAGAAGCTGGCAACCAGGAAACACCAAGTACAGAAAAAAGAAAACAACAAACCAAAGCAACAACAAAGCCTACTCTCCAACCCAAGAACCAGGGAAAAGGGCAGGCTAGCAAGACAAATCTTGCAGGCAATAGCTGCTCTATTCCGATCAAATGCCATGGGAAAGCCTGCAGCCCCGTCCTCCCCCTGCCCTCCAGCCAGTAAAGACCGAATGGAGAGCCTAGACTTCACCCCTGCCAGGCTGAAACTAACACCCCAACCCCCTGCCAAGGTGTTGTCAGAGAAGGCCTAGTGGGAACCTATCGTCCACCTCCACTTGCAATAACGAGACCCCTCTCTCCTTCCCTTCTGGGATGGAGGCGGAAGAGAGCCAGGAGAATCAAGGTTCTCAGCAGCGCCCAGCAGTAATGAGGCTGCTTTGTCACAGGGGAGAACTCCGAGGGGAACTATATATGATGATATATAATGATACCGGCAGGTTGAACGATAAACCATGCCCAAGTTAATCAAATGAATGAATGAACTGAAACTATAAACATTGGGGACCTAAAAAAGGAAAATGATTATAAATGTGCATACATGAATTTTATAGGGCATGTGGCCAGCTCCACAGACAGATACCGTCTGAAAAAAAGAACAGTAACTGAAGTCACTTATTTCTCTTCCGAGTCGATAGCACACTGTTCGTGGGGTCCTGTTCTTGAAAATGGTGAATGAACACGAAAGGACAAAAATTCAGGATGGCCTCCTCCCACCTGGGAATGCATTCCTCTTTCCGTCTTTGCTGATGTCAGTTACAAAACATGAGTAATTCTAAGATGAGGAGAGAAATGTCCGTCTTCCGTCCCTCTCCTGTCTCTTAGTCCTTGACCTCCTCCTTACTCCTCCTTATTCATTGAATAAATGGCAAATGTCATGCTACCTGGTGAGCTGTCACAGTCAAACCTGCTTCTTTTGGGGGGACCCAGATCTCTGGGCTGAGGTGCCCTCTGCTGCCTTTGCAGAGAGTGGCCACTGTGTCTCGCCCAGAATGGCAATGCCACTGCCACCTCTCCAAACTGCCTGCTGCCCTTGGCTCTGTTTCAAAGCTGATTCCAGAGAAAGGGGATTCTGTCCAGCTTAGCAGCTACCACTGTCTTCTGCGGGGCGGGTGGGAAGCCACAGAGCTTCGGGAGCTGCAGGACTTGGTGTGGGGGCACCGTGGGAGGGAAAGGGTGATGACACTGACTCCGAGTGACTGGATGCCATGGCCATGTGCTGCCGGATGGCATGTAGTGACTTCCCCTGTGGGTCTGGCTGGTCTGCATTGTCTGGGAACGCCCAAGGGGACAGTCACATTGGCCACCAGGTATACTGGTCTGGAACTGAGCAGGCTGACGAGGAAGAGATCAGAGTCATTACCATGGAGATCTGCCTGCCACAATGTTGCGAGTGTGTGCGCACGTGCACACACACACACTCAAATGAGCCAGGAAAGTTCCTTTGCATTTTGTTACAGTCAGAAATTCCAACACTTAGCAGTTTATTAGAGTCATAGGCCTATTTCAAAAATGCAAAAACTTCAGGACAACGTTTCCATAGTGTGTACGATGGTATTCTGAAGCCAAAGGTAGGATGTTGGATGTTCTACACGGGGCTCTGCAGGTGAAAGCTTAGGGAGACATTCCTACTCTCCTCCTGCAGAAATTCTGACCAACAGCCTATCAGAAATTCTGGGGACTCAGTAATCTAGAAATCAGCAATCAAGGAATAAATAATAAAGGAATAAAAGAATCAGAAATATAGTTAACTTAAAAAAACACTTATCTGTATAGTCTTTTTTTGGAAACACAGCTATAGAAAGGTTTGCCTCCAATCAGTCCTGTACCTGAGTGTGGGTCAGTTTCCAGTTGCAGGTGCTGGGGAATGTGTCTCATCAGCAAAGAGGGCAGGAGGAGTCTTTTGGGGCACAGGCTATCTGGGCCTTGTCCTGCCTTCCAGAATACAGGTGTGCAAGACAGTGTGGGGAACAAGAGCCCAGGGAAACACAGAACAGAGGAGGGTGTGAAAGCCCATCAAAGAGAAAAGAGTTTCTTTTCAATTAGTTTAACAAACTAAAAAATAAAATAAAGGCCACAAGAATCCCTGAGAGAGAACAGAGTCAACATCAGCCTGGGACCCTCTAGGCCACTCCGGGCTCTGGAACCTGGAAGGAGTGGCTTCCCCTCCTGGGAGCAGGGAGGATGGCCCTGGGCATCAGGACAGATCTCCACTGGAGTGGTGATGTCACGCCATGGCATAAAAGCCAGGAGCAAGCTCTGGGGAGGGCAACAAGGGAAGGGAGGGGACAGCCCATTTCTCTGTGTCCCTTGTGTCCGAACCCCTGAGACTAGGTTGCAGGCACTTGGAAGCCATGTGGGTGGGGAGAACAGTACTGCGTGGGCTTTCCTAAAACACCGAAGGGGACATGGGGAGGTGGGTCCAGGGACACTGTCCTGGTATCAGGAGGACTGTCACCAGTAACTGCTTCTCCCAAGGGGAGACATTGCTCGTCCAGTTGTTGTATAAACCTTTACTGATTTCCTACAATGACAGGCATCACAGTGTAAACACATACCATCTATATATTTTTTAAAGATTTTATGTATTTATTTGACAGAGAGAGAGAGAGCACACAAGCAGGGGGAACAGCAAAGGGAGAAGAAGCAGGCTCTGCTGAGCAGGGAGCCCAGTGTGGAACTCGATCCCAGGCCCCTGAGATCATGACCTGAGCCAAAAGCAGACTCTTAACCGACTGAGCCACCCAGGCGCCCCTACATTTCATCTGTATTTTAAGAGGCCTTCACCGTCAATTAAGTTTAAAGTGGAGCTGTGTTAGGGGTGGTTGAGGGCTCCCGGGCTCACCGTGAGACGGGATGGTCACCAAGGACCCTCCTCAATGAGATGACTGTTAACGCTAATATTAAAATTAAATGCATGTTTATTGCAAACACTCATTGGCTTGTTCTGACCCCATCATCTAGCCAGCTTCATCCATGGTGTCACAACAAGTTCTGGGCTTTCCTCCAAAGCTGGGTGAGGGCTATAGGAAGGCAGTGGGAGGGAATGAGAAAAGAACTTATCAGTCTGGGGCCAGATGTTTTCTGGACGGTCTGACGGCAACACGCACATCCCCACAGCAGGCCTCACTGATAACCCGCCCCGGGCTGACTCACCACTGGAATGTTCCCGTCCTGGCTTCTGGGCAGTCAGGGGCCACAGGGGCACCCCCTCTGCCTAACTCCGAGCTGCACCCATTCTTCCATGCCGAGCCCACCATCCCTGCATGGGGAGCTGGTCACACCCCACCCCCACCCATTACAGTGAATGGAGCGGGTGATGGTCTGATCCCATTCGGAGGCATGAATATTTTGATACACAAATGACAAAGGATGTCATCATCATCCTGAGCAATCTCAGGACAAAATTGTTTTACAAGTTATTCGTCATGCTAAATAAACAAACACAGCTTGTTCAAGTGGACTTTTAGCCAGTATGTAGGCACTGGGTAATTTTACTCCACCTTCAGGCCTCCGCTGGCCCTCTATGGCCTCCCCTCTCTTCCTCATCCTCCCTGATTCCCCACATCAGCTCTGAGCCTCAGTCCCTCCTGCTCCTGCTGCTCCTACCTCTGCTGTCTGTCCCTTGTCCCTAATCCTCAGAAATGGAGGAAGAGTCAGAAGTGAACAACAGTAGGTAGAAAGTTATTCTTTGGATGTTGGATTCCAGAACCTGCCTCAGAGGAGCGTATCCACCTTGCGCCAAGGGCATCAGTGCTCGGAGAGGAGGGGATAGACAAAGGAATGCCCGAATCGACACTGGATTCTTCCAAGGGCTGAGCTAAACCTCCAGAATGTTCTGATTTCTTCCGCTTCCTCTCTGTTTCTGCCTCGGTGGTTATGAAGCAGCCATATTAAAACCAAAAACAAAACTAAAAGCAAAGCAAAGCATGAGATCTGGGCATGCAAAGGGCTTCCAAGGCCTTAAAGAAACGAGCCATACAAAACTCACAGAGTTTTGTACAACTCTCCAGGTATCTTGCTGAGCATAGAGGTGTCTAAGACCAGTATTTAATGACCATGACCGTTAGCCAGAGGAAAGGCGCAGACCAGCCCAAAGGAATAGGGGGTATAAAGAGAGGCAATGGAATGTCTCAACCAGCAGAAAATAGATGTTAACAGGTCTTGGGCAGGGCATGAGGGAGACATGCATGGGCATCTCACTAAGTCAGAAGCAAGGAAAGTGTCAAAGGCTAATGGAATGAAGTCAAAGGGACACACGAGCCAATCTGAAAGGACTTTCACTCGCCTAAGACTGAACAGTTTTAGCACCGACATGCATATAATATCTATAGTGGACAGAAATGTCATAATGATAGGGGAACAAAATGAAACAACAGAAAATCCTGCCCTTGTCACCATTAGACGTTTCAAGGGCACAACCCAGTTCTCTGAGAGTTGATAAATAAATGGACAGAATCGAGCATTTATCCTATCTTTATTGAATCAGCTGCATTTCAGGAAAACCTAGTAGTTGCTAAGGAAGTCTTCCATTTTAGCAGCTAATAGAAGCAAAAAGAATGATAGAGTCCAAAAGCCCACCAACCTCAAGCACCATGAAACAATGAGTGCGGACGGAGATCATCGCAAGATGTTGGAATCACGCATGGAAGCGGATGCGGAGCTTTTCCGTGGAGGGATCAGGTCAGCGCCACCTGCGCTTGCCCAAGGGTCTTAGCACAACCAGAGGTAGCTGGAAGCTATTATATGACCCCCAATTTGCACCAGCAAATTCTCCACTGGCCTACTCTCGATTTTTCTTGCCTCCAAAGCTGAATCTGAATCTGAACCAGCCTCTACACCTGACGTCCAGTGCACAGGACATACAGGTAATGGAGAACACCATGGGATATGGAGGACACCGCAGGAAATTAAAAAAAAAAATCAAACCTAGAACACGGAACCTTCTAGAATGCGTCACTCTCTCTAAGAAATCAGTGGCATTAAAGCCAAAAGAGAGAGAAGACTGCCGTAGACCAAAAGGGACCTCAGAGACATACAACCAGATGCAATGTGTGGACCCTTTTAATCCTGATTCAAACAACCCAACTTTTAAGACACCTTTGAGATAAATGGGGAAATGAATATGGGCAGATGTTAGGTGATATGAAAGGAATCATCATTAATTTTCTTGAAAGTTTAATGGTCTGGGGTTTTTACATTTTTAAAAAGATTTTATTTATTTATTTATTTATTTATTTATCTGAGGGAGAGAGCATGAGCCAGGGGAGGGGCAGAGGGACAGAGAGAGAGACTCTCAATGAGACAGCACTAAGGACAGAGCCCAAGGCTGAGCTCCATCCCACGACCTTGAGATCATGACCCAGCCTGAAATTAAGAGTCAGTCGCTCAACCAACTGAGCTACCCAACTGCCCAGGTTTTAGTTTTATTTTTTAAGTATTTTTACCTGAGTTCGAGAAGCATGCTAAAGTGCACAAGAAAAATGATGTATCTCCCATTTGCTTTGAGACAATCCAGTACCAACAGAAGGGGAGATAGATAAAACAACACTGACAAAATGCTAACTGTAGCTGAGTGATGAGTATCTAGGAGTTCATTATACTATTTTTTTTTTTTAATTATTTGTCAGAGAGAGGGAGAGCATGAGTCGGGGGAGGGGCAAAGGGAGAAGCAGGCTCCCTGCTGAGCAGGACACCAGATATGGGGCTCAATCCCAGGACCTTGGGATCATGACCTGAGCCAAAGGCAGATGCTTAACCCACTGAGACACCCAGACATCCTTCATTATACTATTCTGTCTACTTTTTTATACACCTGAAATTTTCTTTAACAAAAAGTTAAGAGAAGGCAGAAACTGACCAGTTTTTTTTTAATTTAAATTAATTAACATGTAGTGTCTTATTAGTTTCAGAGGTAGAGTTCTGTGATTCATCAGTCTTATATAATACCCAGAACTCATTACATCACGTGCCCTCCTTAACGTCCATCACCCAGTTACCCCATCCCCCCACATCCCTCCCCTCCAGCAACCCTGTTTGTTTCTTATGATTAAGAGTCTCTTATGGTTTGTCTCCCTCGATGATTTCATCTTCTTTTATTTTTCCCTCCATTTCCCCTATGATCCTCTATTTTGAGAAACTGACCAGTTCTAAACTTGAGCAAGTCAGTTCACCTTTCTGGGCTTTGGTTTCCTTATGGGTGAAATCAGTTCATTGAAATAGCCAGCTTCCAGCTCTGGATTTCTGGGGTTCTTTATCCTCTCTTTGGTTTGGGCACTGCTCCCCCCCCAAGATTTTTATTTATTTATTTATTTGACAGAGACAGCGAGAGAGGGAACACAAAGAGGGGGAGTGGGAAAAAGAGAAGCAGGGAGCCCGATGAGGGCTTGATCCCAAGACGCTGGGATCATGACCTGAGCCGAAGGCAGACACTTAATGACTGAGCCACCCAGGCGCCCCGGGAGCCAATTTTAAATGCCTTTCTGGTTATGTCCATGTGAAGAGGCATCTGCAGTATTGGTTGCATAGGAAGTGGGGCATGGGGGGCTCTGAGGGAAGAAAGGGGAAGGCGGAACCAACTCGTGGTTAAATGGTGATAAACAAGGGTTGACTGGTGTTTTGTTTTAGGTAGACAAGGAACTGCAAAAGGGAAGACAGATTTGTCTGATGCAACTTTCTTGTTTCTAAACTGTGTTTTTGTTTTTCAGTGTATACTATTGGTTAATTTCTGTATGGGAACCTCGATGCTGAGGGTTGGAACAGGAGGATTTCTTGTTTACCAGTTGGCCTAACACAGAGGGAATGGCTTTCTTCAGCTCAGGTGATGTGGCTGGTTCAACCCCCCAAATTCTTGCCCAATATTTTATTTTTTTGTAGCAAAATTCCAAGTGTGTAGGGAGAGTTTGCAAGGAGATGGGAGCAACTTGTGAGCAGGGCAAGCAGAGGGTAGAAAGTTCTTGATGAGAAGCTATAGATTCTCTATGTTATAAAATGTAGAAATACAAATCTGGCTTCTGGACCTTGTACTTTCTATCAGCTGAACTGTGTTTGAGGTAATACTGGATTGGGCCATATGTCAAAGGAAGTTACATCTGTTAAAAAAAAAGTCACCTTACAAAATGAATTGGGACTTATTTATATTGTGGTTATTCAGCAAGCTATGGGGCGATGACTGGATTGATCTAGAATTCTTTGATCTCAGAATATCTCTAGCGTTATCTCCCCTGTGAACCACAGACCCCTACAACCAATTGCCCCTTCAAGATTTCTACTTGAGGGTTCAACAGGGTCCTTGAGCCTTCCATACCCCATATGAAGTCATGATGTCGATGACCACCCCCAATAACCAACCTGCAGTCTCCCCTATTCAATTGAAGGCAACTCTATTCTTTCAGTTGTTCAGGCCAAATCTTAGAGTCACCCTTGACATCTCTTACAGTTTGTGCCCCATAGCCAATCCATCAGAAAATCCTGTTGGATGCTTCCTTCAAAATATTTTTGTTTTCCCTGCCTCCTTTGACAGAGTGAATGGGAGTCCCTGACTAGAACTGGATCACCCCCTTCACCTCCAAGGTCATGACTTCACCATGCATATCTATGTTGAGAAAATCAGGACTTACCTCTTTTGACCTTGGTCTCTACTTTCTCCTGGCACCACAAGCATCTCAGGACTCCCTGGAGAGTCCTCAGTCCTGCAACACTCGTCCTCATGTGACCTACGCATTGGCCTTTCTGACACTTTCTGGCAGCCTCTTCCAACCCCCACCCACCATGTCTTCTGGAACGTTTCGTCAGAGGTCAGCTAAGTACCCTGCGTCTTCTACCTCTTCTCTAGCTGTCCCCTTCATCATGGTTCTCTAAGCCAGCACTGTCCAAGAAAAATGTAATGTGAGCCGCATATGTAATTCTCAATTTTCCAGTTGTCACATTAAAATAAACAGAAAAAAGGCAGGTAAAACTAATATAACATTGTATGTCGAGTATACTCTTATCATAAAAAAGCAGGTAAAATTAATTTTTATAATATATTTCATCAAACACAATAGACATACAAAAACACATTTTATGTAGCTCAATATATTCCAACAAGCAAAATGCATAAAAATATTAATGAAGTATTTTGTATCTTTTTTTCATACTGTCTGAAATCTGGTACGCATTTTACACTTAGGGTATATTTTGCTTTGGTTTTTTGATAGTTAAAGTGTCATGAAGTCCTACCAAAACATGAAGGCTATGTTTAACAGAAAGAATAATTTACAGCATTTCAATTTTTAGCTTAATTGGAATGAAGTGCAATTAAATATTCAGTTCCTCATTTCAAAGTGCTCTCTAGCCACGAGTGGCTGGCGGCTGCCATATTGGACTTTGTCCATCTAAGGGAAACCTCACTTTTCCTGCTGCTCTCAAGAGCTGGGTCTTTTCTAGACTTTTTGTGTATCTGTGAGCCCGAAGGTGGATGGACGTCTTCCTCCACACTCATCACTGCTTTCCTGGGACATTCTCCCTGGAAATACCACAAAGCCTGGGTAGATGCCACTTTTCCTCATAGACCTCACTTCCTGGCTCACTGTCACTTTCTTTAACACTCTCCAGTCACGATCCTTGGAAATATCAGTATCTCTGAATACTATTTCCAATAGAAGGGCTTTCAGTTCTCCACGAATGGTCTTGTCTGCTTAGCCATTTGTTCCCATGGTCAGACCCTAGACCTGGTCTGTCCACTGTCGACACCCCTTTAGAACTCGAGATGTCATGCATCCTGCTCTCCTATCATGGCTCACGCCTTTGTGTGCCTTCCGCACAACCAAACCACCTGTGCATTGATTCGTCTTCAACTACAGCCCCCTCCTGTCTTGCCCAGCTTTAAATGGATGGTCCATTGTCAGAGTCCTTTGCTCAACTGTGCCTTCAAGATATGCTTCACCACACCCCTCTGACTCTGTCCCCCACACCTTCAAGTCTGCACCTGCACCCACACAGCTGAAAGTGCTGGAGGAGGGCACATCTGCCTGGCTGCCACCATAGTCACCCCTGGCCACCCTCAGTAGGTCTGCAGAGCTGACCCAAATCCAACAGTTCTCTCTGAACTTCGTCCCTGATTCTCCTAGATGGTAGTTTACTCTCCTTCAAAAAGTACAAAAGACTTCCACTTAGCTAAATTCATTTTCTCCCCCAGATAGACCACTGAGGAAAGTTACCCGCTGCCACGTTTTCCTGATTTGAAGAAAGACATAATGCCCAACTTATGGGGTTAACATGAAGGCTTTACATAACTTATGTAAGTCACATATGCCAAAAGTATGCATATCAAAAAATCAGAGACATTAGTTCTAGGAACCCCCTAGGCCAAATATGTTCTGATAGGATCTGGCATTTTCCTTTTTTTTAAAGAAATGGAGAAATAATTGACATCCAGCACTGTGTGAGTTTTAGGTAGATCACATGCTGGTGGGATACACTTACATATCCCCAAATGATTACCAGAATAGTTCTAATTATTATATTTCTTTCTTATGGTGAGAACATTAAAGACCCAGTTTCTTAGCAACACTCAAGTAGATAAAATGGTTTGTTAGCCATAATCACAGTGCTGAGCATTTGATGGATTTGGCATTTTCAATACACACAACAGTAAAAAGACAAGGACGTGTGATTTCCTATTGACTGAATCCCGAATGCCTGCCTGCCTGTCTTTTCATGCATTCACCATCCAATTACTTAAGTGCTACCGGTTGTGGATGATCTTGGTCCCCTCCACCCATGGTCATAAATAGGAACTGAGAAAGGCTAACTTGCCAGAGTTTCCAGAAAAGGTCTAAGCATTCATGTCAAGCCCCCTCACTGATCCCTGCCCATCACCAAAGGAGCCATGCGTCTGGATGTGGGCTATGCGAAATCAGCCATCTATGCTTACCTGAGATCTGCCACTCCCGTGAGTCTTCTTGCCAACAGATGGCACTTTGGGTCTTGATGTAATTTTAGTCCTACAATTATGGAAGTGGAAGATAACCCATCGGGTGCCCATGTACTGTTATGAAGACTTTTTTTTTTTTTTTTTAATAGGCTTCATGCTCAACGTGGGACATGAACTCAAGACCCTTGAAACCAAGACCTGAGCTGAGATCGAGTCAGAAGCTTAACCGACTGAACCACCCAGGTGCCCCTTGAAACTTTTTTTGACAATAAGTTGCTAGTTCCTATTCTTGCGTTTCCAAACGAGGGTTATCCCCAATCGGTATTAGTACAAAATATTCTTGATGAAAGGAGAAAGACCCCTTACGCTTCAGGGAATCATCAATCAGTAAAAACTCAGACATGAGCGCCACCTAGAGGATCCCTCGTGTACTGGGGAGCGCCGGGAGTCAGTCCGCTTGGGTTTAGAGCCACCTCGGGCGTCGCTAGCTCTGCATCGTTACCAAAGTTCCTAACCGGTCCAGTCCTTATCACCTGTAAAAGTAGGCTATCCGTAATCGCCACTTGAAACAGCTGCGGTACAGTTTAAGCATAATGCATGTAGAGTATTGGCAATTTGCCCAGCAACTGACCAAATACTCAACAAATGAGATGTAGGAAAATTGTCCAGCACAGCCAGTCTCAAGCCATGAATCCAAAGAGGAAACCTGTGCTTAAGAAATCCTTTTATCAAATATTGTTCATTTCTGGCTTCAGGTGCAAGATACATATTCTTTACCAAAAGGTGAAGTCTAACTACATGATCTATGGTCATTCTTATCCACCTAAAGAAATTCTTCATGCATTTGCAGCACATTATCATTAAAATATGCTTCGTTGTAAACTTTTAAGTGTAGGGTTTTCCGGAGGGCAGGGGTGTTGCTGAATCGTTTAATTGCAAGGTAAGGCATAGGGGAAAGCTCTTTAAATGCTATGTGCATGTGCTGCCATCTTGTGGTAGTTAAGGGAACATGTCCCTGCTGCATTTTGGTGACTTGGTGAATTCTATCCATTCTGAGGGTTACATACACTCCTAAGCACATGTGTCACATCAAGACCCATAACTGCACACACAAGAAATGACTTTCACGAAGTGGGTCACTTTGCCCATGAAGTTATTCAAAGTTGTTCTACTGTAGGAGAACAGATGGCGAGACATTTTTATTCATTTTCCTCTATTTTTGAAATTTCCCGGGAGTTCCTTTTTGATGCCTAGATTATTCAGAATGTGTGGTTTCTTTCTCAAGTGTGTTGGAGAGTTTCTCATTATCTTTCTGTTATGAATTTCTAGTTTGGTTGTTGGGCGACTAGCCTTATTTATTCCCTTCTGTAACTTCCTGTGTCTTCCTGAACCAATCCTCCCTCCCCCCCTGGTAGGAAGGTAGGGGCCACCAAGGGACCCTCCTGACCTCCCTGCCCCCCCCCTTGGAGTTAGTTGACACTGGGAATTGCCTCTCTGCTGGCCCCAGCCCAACACCCAGTCTCAGAGGGGCCCCCCAGTGACGGCTCTTCCCCACTTCCAGGTCCCCGTTCTCTCTCCTCACTTCACCCCCATCTGTCCACAGTGAAGTCAATGATACACCCCAGGTTTGCGTGAGAAAAAAAAAAATCCTGAGGTTCCAGGAGAGCAGCTACAGGTTGCTAGCCCAGGTGTTCAGATGCCATGAACAGGAACACAGAGGAACAGAACCCCCAGGTGAGTGATCAGGCTTTGCAAAGAGACTCAAAAAAGGACAGGGGAGGCACTACGGCCTGGGGCTCTGGACCTGGGGACCAGGGTGGCAGCAACAGGGAGCACAGGAAACAGTGTCTCAGCAGCTTAATTTGGGGAATATGGGTAGAGGTTTGGCTGAGGGCACCTAGATGTTTGCAGGTCCTTGGCGGCCAGCAGTAGGATCAGCCTGAGAAGGACATACTACGGCAGGTAGGAGAGGCTCTGTTTATGGAAGACCTTGATGTTGGTGCGATTGTCGAGGAAGGGACTTTGCCAGCAGAGGCCTGAGACTCCCGCAGGGCACAGGGTCTCTGGGTCAGCACTGGCTGATGGCCAAGAAAGGGGCTTTCTATTATTTCCTTTTTTTTTTTAATCAAACTTATTTATTCACGTAGATCGAATGAAGAACTTCAAAGAGCTTTTATTTCAGGGAACCTCCTCCCCTGACCTGTCCCCATTGCCTGCCCCCCTCCAGAAAGCCATTTTCTGCTCTTTGAGCTGAGCTGCAAAGATCTTCTGTCCTATTCCTTCCCTCTCCCCATGCCCCCAGCTCTGACAGCTCCGGTTCTCGGCGCCCTGCTGTCTCCCCTTCTGTTCCGGGAGCTGTTAGATCTCACCAGGCCTGCATGGTAATTGGTGGCAACAATCTGGGTCATAGTCGTCTCTGCTCGAACATTCTGGGGCATGTTCTCAGTAGGCCTTGTTTGGCTTTTCTTTTCTTCCCAATTCTTTCACAGTTTGTTGTTGTCGTGGTTGTTATTACTGTCGTCCTTCGGTCCAGCTCTTATCCTACGTATTATTGAATGGAGGAAGCTTTTCCCAAATCGGTTTTTAGCAGGGAGTCTGTCCAGAGGAAGACTGAACACTGTGGCCCAGACTCATAAATTTCATTGAAATGAAGGTTTCCATGTATAGGTCTTTTACTCCATCTTTAAAAATGAAATGTAGTAGCCAAACTGGAAAGAACATAAATTGCATAAATGAAGCAGAAAGAGAACAAATCACAGAATCTCCTTTGTGTGACTATCCCTCGGGGTGACTGTCCCTTGGCTCTGGAAACCAGCCTCTGGGCACTCACCATCAGCCACATCCTTGGAAACCAGTACCCAGAATCGTGGTTCTCAATTGATTGCCTTTCTTTGTAGATGGATGACAATTCTTTTTGCACATTTATTTTAAAATATTTTATTTATTTATTTAAGCGAGCAAGAGAGAGAGATCACAAGTAGGCAGAGAAGGGGGGGAAGCAGGCTCCCCACTGAGCAGAGAGCCTGATCTCGGTCAATCCTGGACTCGATCCCAGGACCCTGAGACCATGACCAGAGCCGAAGGCAGAGGCTTAACCCACTGAGCCACATTTGCAAAGAATGGAGCATTTTGTGTGTCTCTTTCCCTCATGTTGTTTTCTGGATTCCTTGGCTTTCTTACTGTATGCATAGTGAAGTGTAGAGAGCTTGTTTGCACGTTTTTACCTCTATTAAGGGTTCCATGGCGGTGGCTCTACCACAATTCTTCTGTTCGTGTACAGTTGGATTGTTCTTAGTTATTATTCTTAGTTTCACTCCTTTGTACAAGAGTTACCTGTCCTCCGGGTCAGAGGTGCGAAGTTTTATCTAGTGGTGCGATTGCAGGGTCAAAGTTACATGCTCAACGTCACTGGATGAGGCTGAACTCTCTTCCAAAGTGGTTGTACCAAACCCAGGGTCAATGAGTTCCTCGCATTCTCCTTCCCTGCAAATACATTCATTTTTGCGTTCCCACTGACCCCTCCCTTTTCAGCCGGCTGACAGTGGCAGGTGGTTGTAAGGCTGCTCACGAGGACTCTCCCCTTCCTCCTCCATCAAGGTGTTTCGATCTCAGCAATGCCCCTCCCATATCACCCTCTGTGTTTATTTGTTGCTGCTCCCCCTCCCCCCACCACCCCTGCCTTCTCCATATGTAAGTTCCAGGGGGCAGGGATTTCATCTGCCTCTTCAAAGCCGTTGTTCGGGGTTCAGAAATGTGTAAGGCACACAGCAGGTTCTCAACAAACACCTGCTAAGTGAATTAATAAAAACACAAACTAAATCAGAATTATTGCAGTAAAAGCATTCAAACACGCACAACCTTAAAATCACATGAACACTTAGGAAGAGGCCCAGAGTCCAAAAGGAATCTGCAGGATTGCCTGGGAAGTGTTGGATTTCTCTCTCTCTCTGGTTATGTTCTCTGTTTAGGAACTTATTTCTGGCCATTATCCTCTCTTACCCATTTGCCAGTCCCTCTTCTGTTCACAGGCAAATTTCTTGAGATGCCAGACACAAATTCTGAATAGTTTCAGCCCAATTCCACCTGATCTCAGAACCCACCCCTCTGTCCTAACCCTTCTCCCCACAGTTACTGTGTCTCCCATCCTCATCTGACCCCCACCCCTGGACAGGGCGCCCTGGGTGGACGTCTCTGTTCTCCTTGACCCCTCTTTCCCCGAGCCTCAATGACACCACCACCTTCCCATAGCTCTGGCTTAACATAGTAACTTTTCTGCATTGTCTCCCCCCACCTCCCAGTGTCCTACGTGGGATTCTATAAGCGGAGCCTGTGTACAGGACTTATGAACACAGGACTTCTTGGAGTCTGGTCCCAGGAGGAACCGAGGGAGGGACCAGGGCTGTTGCACTGTTGGGTGCAGTGAAACTGAACTTCCATCTAATCCTGGCATGCGGTAGAGTGTGAATTGCACTGTGCTATCTGTTCTGTCTTTCAATCAGGGACCGGCACTTTTGTCCCCCTCACCGAGGGCAAGCCTTTGCTAGCCCGCCTCTAGGAAGGTGACTGGCATTCCTGCCACTAGGCAGCAGGGAGGATTCGAGGGTGGCCCTGCAGAGTAGGTGAGTGGGTAAGCCACTAGGCCATGCCCCCATAGTCCCTGGGACCCAGGGCTTCTGTGTCCAGGCACACCAGGACAGTTGTTCACTATGGTGGCAATGGATTTTTGTGGGGGTTTTAAAAGATTTTTATTTATTTACTTGACAGACAGAGAGAGATGACAAGTAGGCAGAGAGAGAGGGGGGAAGCAGGCTCCCTGCTGAGCAGAAAGCCCTATGTGGGGTTCAATCCCCGGACCCTGGGATCATAACCTGAGTCAAAGGCAGAGGCTTAACCTACTGAGCCACCGAGGCGCCCCGGCAACAGGTGTTTTTTGTTTTGTTTTGTTTTGTTTTTTTAATTTATTTGACAGAGAGAGATCACAAGTAGGCAGAGAGGCAGGCAGAGAGAGAGAGGAGGAAGCAGGCTCCCCGCTGAGCAGAGAGCCCGATGCGGGGACTCGATCCCAGGACCCCGAGATCATGACCTGAGCCAAAGGCAGCGGCTTAACCTACTGAGCCACCCAGGCCCCCCAACAGGTGTTTTGATGAAGGAGGTCCCACGTGAAAATGAGGGGTACTTGCTAGAAGGATGAAGGATTGGAACAGAGGGTTTCAACCTCAGCTGCTCATTGCATTAGCCTGGAGGAGGTTTACAACCCCTGATGTTCACTCCGCACTGCCAAACACTTGTCTCAGGGGCTGGGGAGGTGAGATTCCAGGGGCAAGAACTGGGGGAAGGCTCCCGGGTGGGCTTCATGGGCGACTAGGATGACAGCATGGTTATAGCAGGGCCCTAACCTTAAGTTCCAGGCAAAAGACCCTAGGAGACGCCCCTCTCAGCAGTACCAGCCACCAGCGAGGGCAGGATTCTCATGTGGGGTCCCCATGTTATGGCCTTGTGAGGATCTTTGGTTGGGGGGGGGTGGCTGCGGTTTCAGAGGACCTGCTCCTTACAGTGCTTGGCACCTGCCTTTCCTGGCATGTTATTGATCACCGCAGGGTGCCAGACAGAGCCCCATGGAGCTCTCAGCAAGGAGAGTGGTGGCAGTCTAAGGCTCCACCTCAGTGTGCAGCTTTCAGTGATGAAACAGGTCACCAGGACTCATGTCCCAGGGACACATCGCGGTGTCAGCTATGTTGTGCGTGTGGACATCCAGAGACACAGAATGGCATGGGTGCCTCTGTGCCCCCACCTGCCTGTGCACACACACACACACACACACATATATATACCTTATTCTGTTTGTCTTGTGAACCCTGACAAGCATAACTCCCCAGGTTGACCTATAGATTCAGCACAATGCCTACCAGAACCGCAGCTGGTCTCCTTACAGAGGTTGACAAGCTGACCCTAAAATTCATGCAGAAAATCAAGGGACCCAGAATTGCCAAAACAATCTGGTGAAAGAACAGCCAAGTTGGAGGATTCACATTTCCTGGTTGCAAAACTTATTACGAAGCTACAGTAATCAAGACAGTGTAGCATTAGCATTAAGGATAGACGTGTAGACCAATGGAATAGAATCAAAAATCCAAAAAGAAACCCTTATATTTATGGTGAATTGCTTTTCGAGAAAGATGCCAAAGCAATTCAATGGGGGAAAGGATAGTCTTTCCAGCAAAGGGTGCTGGAACAACTGGTAGCCATGGGCAAAATAATAAACCTGGATCCCTATCTCACACCATATACAAGCAGTAGTTCAAAATGGATCAAAGACTTAAGTGTAAGGGCTACACTGTTAAACTTCTAGAAGGAAACATAGGAGTAAATCTTTGTGACTTTGGGTGAGGCAATGATTTGATGCCCAAAGCACAAGTGACTAAGGAAAAAATAAATTGGATTTCATGAAAATTTAAAATTTTGTACTTCAGAGGATACCACCAAGAAAGTGAAAATACACCTCACAGGATGGAGACAAATATTTGCAAATTATATATCTGATAAGAGACTTTTTTCTGATAAAAGACTTTTATCTAGGATGCACAAGGGACTCTTACAACGCAATAAAAAGACAAAAATCAGTTAAAATTCATACATGAATGAGAATTTGTATTATTTCCCTTTTTGCCTCTTATGCATGAAACTACTTATGAATGGGTGAGTACCATGTGGTTTCTATGTACAATAGACTGTGTTTCAGCAATAAAAGAATGAAGTTGTTCTTGTTTTTGAGAGAGTGTGACAGTGCTTGCGAGCCGGGGGCCAGCGCAGAGGGAGAGGGAGAGAGAGACTCTCAAGCAGGCTCCAGCACGAGTCCCATTCAAGGCTCCATCTCATGACCCTGAGATCAGGTCCTGAGTCTGACCCTTAATCGATTGAGCCTCTTAGGTGCCCCTGGAATGCAGTTTTGATACATGATTTAATAAGGATGGACTTTGAAAATATACTAAGTGAAAGAAGTTCATTGCAAAAAAAACTACATATTGTATCATCCTGTTTACATGCAGTGTCCAAATTGGCAAATCTCTAGAGAATAGTAGGTTAGTAGTTGTCTAGGACTGGGGGACGGTGGTGAGTAGAGGGGACTGCTAACAAGTACAGTTTCTCTTTGGGATGATAAAAATGTCCTAAGTTTAACTTGTGGCGATGGATATATGACTCTGAATACACTAAAAACCAGTGTAGATTTAAAATGAGTGAAAGGGGGGCACCTGGGTGGCTCAGTGGGTTAAAGCCTCTGCCTTCAGCTCAGGTCATGATCTTAGGGTCCTGGGATCAAGCCCCGCGTCAGGCTCTCTGCTTAGTGGGGGGCCTGCTTCCTCCTCTCTCTGCCTGCCTCTCTGCCTACTTGTGATCTCTGTCTTTCAAATAAATAAAATCTTAAAAAAAAAAAAGAGTGATCGGTATGGTATGTGAAATATATCTGGATAAGTCTGTAAACAAACAGAAAAGGGAGATCAGTAGGAAAGTGACTCAAAGAGCCTGTGGTCAGCCCCCAGGCATTCCTGCCCAGCCTCCCCTCTCTCCTGTCCCACCACCGTCTCTCAGGCCCTCCAGGCTCCCAGGGTCTGTCCCTCCGGCAGGAGCTGGTGACTGTAAGGGCCTATTTAACCAGAGAGACTCCATCTCGGTTAAAAGCCATTTTAATGTTTGTGCAGTAAAACTAAAACGGACCCTGACCCCCCTTCCCCCACCCCACCACCAGAGAAACTTACTTAGAAGCAAGTCTGGGAAGCTTAGTAAACTATGGTCAGCCAGTTCCTAATAACAAGAGCCCATAATACAAGGACGAGTCGGGCCAGGTGGAGACATCCAATCAGTAAAAAGCACACATACTTACTCTCTCCCTAACCACCAGAGAATGTAAACCCCGCCTTTTGGGCGCCAAACTTGAGCACCAGTTCTGACCAGAGTTAATAGGTTGGATCAAACAGCTACTATAGGGCAAATTGTAATTCAATTGGCCACCTGCACGTGGCCTAACATGACTCTACAGCGTTACAATCTCATTGCTGCCTATGTGTGGCCAGGCTTTTGCTCTATAAAAATTAGTCTGTGAGGCTGGGAGGGGTCGCTCTCTTCTGAAGCAGCCCTGGCCGGTCAATCTTATTTCTAATGCTTCTAATGCTTGGCATAGAATAAAGCTTTGCATAACTTAACTTTGTTTCAGTCTCATTCCCTTGGCCAATCAGTCTGACTTCTAATGCTTGGCATAGAATAAAGTTTTAAATAACTGTCACCTTGTCTCAGTCTCATTCCTTTGATAACCGACCCTAACAGTGACCAGCTGGCCGGCTGGGCCATGCCGCTCAGCCAATCAGCACCATCCGGCAGTTGGTTCCCCGGAGACGGAATCAGTTAAACCGACAGAGCCTCCCTCAGACTCCTCCGTGGGTCAGGATTGTTCGTTGGTCTAGGCTCAGCCGGGAGGGCAGTTACTGGAATGTTCGGGGTCAGGGGCGGCGACCCATAGTCAGTAGGGTCAGGCCACGCAGGCACACAGTGTATACAGCCGGCCCTGGGCCTGGAGAAGTGCTTAAACCTTGCTGCTTGCGGTGAGTGGAGGAGGTGAGGATGGGGAAGTCTCCATGTGGCTGTGAGAGGGGACAGCGTGCAGGGCTGGGTAGGAGGAGAGCCCTCTGGGCTCAGGCCCACTTCCAGGGGCCGGACTCCCTCCTGTGGCCTCAGGACAGGCCTCGCTGAGAATACTCTGTGCACAGACTGGGACCTGGGAGGGGGCGGGAGCGGGAGCTCAGACACAGGCATTAGGGCAGGTCCCAGGATCTGACTTGTGGGGGGGGGGGAGAACAGCACCCACCATGCTTGGTGTGGCAGACAATGGTGTGAACCCTGATTTTACCTCTACCAAATTCATTCCCATGGGTCCAGGGGAGGGTGGCCTGGGAGCTGTGGCCTGGATGGGGAGGGCCCCCGGTGCTGAGCTCAAGTGCAGCCTGCAGTACCCCACTGTGCTGTCGGCCAGAATGTGCCCTTGGAGGGTGGGCTGAGAGGCCGCGGTACCCCAGGCCACGTGCTTGTTCTGACACGACGACAGCTACCTGGGCGGCTGACAAGACCCCTCTTGGAGCCTCTGGCTCTCTCTGCGTTGATGTAAGGAGTAGGCCCTCCATCGGGGTGTCATGAATTTGAGGGCCGTGCCCTGCTGAGTCACTGAGCCCCCTCTTCCTGGAGGGACTGTCCCGGGGGGGGATGGACCCCATCTCCCCGCTGACCCTTCAGGGGCCCCAGGGCTGGCATGGTGCCCAGCAGGATGCTGCCTCTTCTCTGACAGCCCACGTCACAGGCCCGTCCAAGTGTCCAGTAAGGCCACAGGGCTCCGACAGCTTCCCCAGAGCTGCTTCCCGATCTCCGGCTTCAGCCAGAGCCTGTTCCCTTTGGCCTTGGAGCTACCAGAGGAGGATGTGGGCTCAGAAAACATGCTCACGTTGATGGGTTCTTCCAGCTGCCAAAAAACCAACCCAGTGGGGACTGTGGGTGGGGAAAGGCCTCCCTCCAGCTCTGGGAACTCCCGTGATCACACAGGCCCAACATGGAAGCTCTGGGCTGAGCATGGGATCTGGGGGTGCACTGAGGCTCGTGTGGGTGGGAGGGTGATGAATAGGAGGACAGAGGGAGAGGTCTCCGTTCTGGGTGCTTCTATCAGGCCCTCGCCCCAGCTGCCAGGTTTATCCGAAGTAAAGACATGACCCAGACGAGCTCTCTCCGCTCCTGAAGTGGCTTCAAGAGTCCACACAGAAGGGAAGGGTTGGGGAGAGTCCACTCGGGGCCAGACTGCTGGGTTCCAACCGCAGCTCCCGCATGGAGGCACCCCGTGGCCCCGAGCATTTTCTGTGCTTCTCTGTGCTTCCACGTCGTCCTTGGCAAAGCAGGCGCGGTGGGAGCATTTCTGTGTGGGAAGAAGTCATGAGCCTGTAGTTCCTGTCCTGGGCTCCGAGAAGGGACAGGTGCCCAGGAAGCACCCCACACAGGACAGCGTGGGGTGGGAAGGGGTTCAGAGCACAGAGGGCCCTGCCGGCAGGGCAGACCCCTGCTGGTCACTGGTGACCTGGCCACAGAGAATTGAGGCTCTGTCCCGTGGGCAGGGAGATCCCTTTGAAATGTCTTTGGGCAGAGTTGGGGAGGAGGGGGAGGTGGGCAACAGCATAACCAGGATGGCCGGAGGCCCTGTGTGCCGCGGGGCATGGTGGGTCCAGTGCCAGGGCCATAAACTTAGGAGGCTGAGCTGAAGAATCATCTGGGCCCTCAGCTCAGGGGGTGTGTTTGCTAAGCTCGCCCCTCCCCCCACCACACAAGTGTACGAGCACACGGATAACAGACCCACTGAGACGTGCCCACATTCAGACACAGCCCTGCTCTCCTCCCCGCAGCCCAAGAGCAGACTGAGGCCACCGGAGAGGCTGAGAGGCTGACAGGCTCCCTGGACACCAGGACAGGGGACCCACCCCCTCCCCCGACACCCCTGTGCTCTGCATGGACAAGGACAGACAGACAGCTCCTCGAGGGCCCATGGCCACAAGAGTCAGCCACACCGGCCTCTGCAGCTGGGGCAGAGAGGCTCAGAGGAGGTGAAGGGACTGAAGGACCCGCTCACCAGGCTCCGCCCACTCCCAGGGCCCCTTGGGTCCCCAGCACCTTCCTCCAGGACCTCCTGCGCTGCCCACTCCTCTGAAGGTCTTCAGTGACAGGTAAGGCTGAAGCACGACCCGGGGCTGCTGCACAGGGCAGATGGGCACCCACTTGGGCTTTAGGGGCCGCTTCTCCTGCATCCAGTACCTGGTCTCCCCCCACCTCCCTGGCTTTGCCCTAGGATGCCCAGCCACCCACCCCCACTCAGCCCACCTGAGCTCTGGCCCTGCAGTTTCAACAGGCTTAAGCTCACTGGCTTTCCTGTCCCCTAGGGAACCAGACTCAAGGCAATTTTCATTAACCCGCTGATGGCGATTGATACGCTTGCCAAAACGGACTCGAGGCACACTGGGAGGGAACTGCACACACCCCGGGCAGCAGGGAGTCCTCAGAGCTGAGCCTGTGCTTCTCGCTGATTCTGCTCAGCGGGTGCTTGACTGTGCTGTGGGCAGCGAGTGGTCAGACTCGCAGAGGGACTGTCAGGGGTAGAAATCCCAGAGGCTGGACCCAGCGGACACTGCTGGAGTCCCTGACCCTGCCCAGTCTGCCTGGGGAGAAGAGGAAACACAAGGCTGGCCCTGAGATCTGCTCCCCAAGCCTTACCCCCGCGCCCCTCGCCCCCACCCCGTCCATCTTGGCCTCCCATTTGGAACAGGAAGTGGGGAGCACAGAGCAACACCCAAGACCCCACAGAGGGGCAGCAGGAAGGATAGAAACGCTCAGGCCTTTCACTGTGTCCTTTTGCTAATCCACAGGTGCGGATCCGGTTTGGATGCTGATGGAGAGGAAGGAGGCGGCCCCACGGGTGGCTCCCGCCCCCCACAAGATGCCCCGCCCCTCTCCTGTGGGCTCAGCTTCAGTTTTCCAGGCTAAGGGAGGCCTCAAGGGCACAGATGCCTCCTCCCTGTCCCACGGGGACAGGACAGGACTTGACGGCCCCTGGAGAGATCCTGTGCCTTCTGGCTTCCCCTGGAAACGTGTCCCTGGCAGGCCTCCCTCGTGCTGTGCTCCTGGTCTCAGCCCTCCCTTCTGCCAGGAAAGGGCCTGGGCTGGAGGGAGAAGCCTGGAACCTGCCCGCGGTCCCTGCTGGGCCAGCTGGGGCCACTTCCTAAACTCCCGGGGCCTCGGCCTTCTCCTCCTCCTCCCGCGGGAGACCCTGGGACAGCCTGTGAGCAGAGCGGACAGCTGGGAGAGGGGCGTCCAAGGGACCAGGGCTGAACAGGTGATGCTCCTCAGATGCCCGGGTTCAAGGCCTGTGGCGCCACCTGCTGGCCGCGTGCTGTGGGCACCAGTAAGAACCTCTTTGTGCCTTTGCTGTCCTGCCAAGGTGGTGGTAATGAGGGAACCGCCTCCGCTGGCGTCTGCGCAGAGACCCAGGGCGCATGTGGGCTTCTGGGCGAGGGTCAGCCCTCATTCCGGTTCGCTGCGGGGAGAGCCTCAGAGCTGCATGAGCTTTTTGAGCTCGGCCATCCTTGTCCATCTCAGGCCTTAGTCTGGAGGCTGGTGGGAGCTAAAGGTGGGAGCGTCCTTCAGCAGCCTCCCGGGGAGCCAGGAGTCCTTCCCTCTGCACTCTCCAAGGCAGGGTCCTGTTGGCCTGGCCAGTGAGTCCATTTCCCAAGAAGGACTCAGCAGGTGAGGTGACTGGTGTTCTCTTTGGTTTTGTTTCTCATGACTGAAAACAGGAGTATGTGATTGTTTTTCATGCACCCTCAAGTTGTAATCAAGTTTTAATCACCCGGAGAGGAAGTGAAAGTCCCAAGTTCAATGCTAAGTCCATCTCTCCCATGAAAAGGGAAGAAGGTCATTGCAGGTGGAACATGATTGAGGGACCATGGCCCTCACGGTGTCACTGCGTGGCCCAGGCCCTGAATTTGGGTTGAGGACCTCTCTCTGGAAGGGTTTCATGACCAGATCATCCTGGACATGGCAGCACAGGCGTTGGGCTTCAACGTATATCTCTTGCTGGGCCATGACTTTCTTCTCATTTATTCTCTCTTCCATTCTATTGTCTTTTGGGGCTCATTTGCTGGTTGTTCACAGAACCTTACAGAGTAACTCTCTTCCAGTGAATCCCATCCCCAGAGAGCTCATGTTGGCCTCCTCAAGTTCTTTCTGGAATCTGCTTCCTTGGACGAGCTCTGCTGGTGTTTTCAAAAGGTTCCTTGTTGGCTTGTCTTTATTTTTTTTTCAGAAGCTGATAATCTTTTAACCCCTTTTTGCTTTTTTGTGGTGACTTTTTTTGAGCTTTTACTAAATCCATCGTTGATCCCTTGATTGGTTTATGGAGTGTACCAGAAGAAAAATATGGTCATTATGGGCTCCCCCCGAGACTTCAGAACAACATGACCTAAGCCTATAAGCCTGGGTGGGGTAGCCAGCACCAACCCAATCTTGCCCTCTCCATCTGTAGCTTTAGATATTGAGGGTTCGTCTAAGATTATGGGGATACTTCAGTGTTTTGGCTCCAATGGATCAAACAAGTCAGAACTGGCCTAGGTACTTCCTTTAGAAGACTCGTTCTCTCATGTCCTTCCTATTTCTCCAGGGGTAATGGACTTGTTTATTTCACTCTCTGTTGTTTCAATTCCTTTCTTGTGTCTTGATGATTAGGGAGTGTCACTAAGTAGTTGTCATCCAAGGGCCAATAATTGGCCACTGTGATATGACCCTCCCCTCGAGAAAGTTTGTACCTGATTTGTTGGGCTTTACTTGAGGCAATGACTGGCCACCTTCCTCACCCCCATGGCATCTTATCTTCCTGAAGGAGCCATCCCGCCACATGGGTTCTTTCCCAGTGCCCCAGTGGTCCCAGATGGACTCATCAGTAAGAGTTGAGTTAGTAGGGTGTTAGGAAGGAATGTGTCAGAAGTGCAGGGGCTGAAGAGCCTCTATGTGCCCAGACTCCTCTACACCTTGTCCCCAGGGGTCAAGTGATTACCCGGCCAACAGCTAGCTCCTATTCTAACTGAATCTCAGTGGGACATTTGCATTCACCCATTCCCTCCCTCTGTGACTCATCCACGGACATCTCCCGGGATCCACTTGCTCTCTGAGTCCCATCGCTGCTGAGGGAACCATCCTGACAACATTCTGTGTCTTCCTCCAGCTTGGTGTGTCTCCCACTCCATCCTACCTGTCCACTGTTCCCTATAGAGTCAGAAAATGTCCCATGCTCTAGAGGTTAAAAAAAAAAACAAAACAAAAAACTGAGTTCAGGAAAAGTGGTCTTCACAGGTTCACATGGAGTTGGCAGTGAGGTAAGACCTCAACTCCAGGGCTTGGTAATACTGGGCAGCCTCCGTGGGATTCCTGATGTCCGAGAGTCCTGATGAGAGAGGACAGGTAGGGATCCCAAGGTCCCAAGGGCTCCAAGTGTTGTCCAAGCCTGCCACCTCCAAAGCCCCACCCAGTGCACCTGGCCTGGGGTATCCTTGGTGAAAATAAGTAAATTTTACCTGTTGCCTCTTCCATTGCTGCCATGTCTCCTCTCATCCTATTCCTTGATAAATATCCAAATGTTATCAACATAATTGGGAAATGGAGCCTGGAGGTGAAGGGCCAGACCCTGGAAATGGCAGCATTGCAGTCTGGAGGCATGGAGGCTCAGAAGCTCCGAGTTCAGGGCCTTCTAACCTTGGGAACAGTAGTAGTAGTGCCCAGGGGAACAGGGAATTAGGGACCAAGTTTATACTGGGCAACAAGATTATAGGCATAGTTTGAATGATGTTTACGTGGTCCCAGCACAAAGAGCTGGGACTGCTTGGATTGAAGCCTGGGTGCTAGAAGGTTGTCTGAGAACAGGGCAGACATGTGTACCAACGTGGGCTCTCCCAGACCCTGGAAGCCCAAACACTGCAGCAGGGACAGTGCGAAGGGGACTCTGACATGGGGGAGGGGCAAGGAAGGGTGATTTGTATACATTTTCAGAATCCAATGATGAATTCCCATTTTAAGAGGCAGATAGCTCTTCAAGGTGCACAACGAATGTCTTCCTCTCCCTACCATCTGATCTCAGAATGAAGTGTTGTCATTTGAACCTCTTCTATTTTTTAGAGATGACTGCTTCCTTAACCTTATAAACTGCTTTATTAATGTGATTGAAAATATTTGGTCATGCTTTTCATTTACCTGTGGCACCATTTTTGGGGGGAAGCTTTTCCTGGCCTTTTTCTCATCTTTGATTCAAAGATTTTTGATTTTTTTAGAGAACACATATGTGAATGAGTTGAATTTACTTGTACTCAATTTTTGTAAAAGTTTCGTGTGGGCTGTGTCCCAAACTCCAATACACTTTTATTATGTCTCAAGGTTTTGTGTGTGGTTGTTTTCATTCATCCAAAGGAGAATGAAAAACATAGTATCTATGTGAGGTCTTGTAATATGTATAGTAGGCTACAGTGAATACTAATAAACTATGTGTCCACTCTCAGCTTAAGAAATAAACCACCATTATCTGATGGCCTCTGTGCATCCCCAAACATTGTGTCTCCCTCTCTCACACCCAAGGTAACCACTGTCCTGAATTTTGTTTTATGAGTCACTTGCATTTCTTTATAATTTTACATTTTTGGTATATTCACAGAAGTCATTAAGTGCATGACCTAGGACATTGTATATAAATGATTTTTGTTTGGATGTCTGTCTGAGGTCGTTATTGGTCAACAATACCACAAGACAAATCACCCCAAAGCTCAGTGGGATGTCCCAATAAACATTTATTTCACTGCTGTGTGCCTAGTGGGGGCAGTGGAACTCAGCTGGGCTTGGGCGCTGGGTCTAGGCTGCTTCCAGATCTAGTCCACATGTTTCCAAACTATATGACCTTCTGGTTCCCTGAGGCAGGCTTTTTGGGCTGCAAAAGACAGGAGCACCAAGGGAACAAGACCAAGCATGCAAGCTCATTTGAGCTTTTAGTTAGTGTCACCTCCACTAATCACATTGGCCAAAGCCAGACCTATGGCTTAGCCCAAAGTCAAGTGTCAAAATTATATTGTGGAGTTGTTCCCTGGTAGAACATGCAGCTGTAGTGTGTTTTTATTGATGTGTCATACTTTATTATAAAGACAATTTTTCCATTGTTCTCATAATAAACATTTGAGTGATTTCCAGATATCACTAATGAAGAGAGAACTATTGTGGACAATCTTGCAAATATGTCCTACAGCCGACATGTGAGAAGGGCTACGGATTATGTAACTAGTTAGCGTAGTTATCCAAAATTTTGAGATAGAGTGAAAAGAAGTTGTTGTAACATTTTATTAAGTCCATTTAAATGTCACCTGATTCCCCTGGAATGAAACTGTTGATGGCTCTTGGAGTTGATTGGAGCTAATCTTTTCTAACTCCCTAATGTTAAAGGTTAACTCGAAGAAAACTGGTTAGGTGTGTTGATTCTAAAATTAGTCAGGAAAGGAGGTAGAACCAAAAGTTAGTGTCACGGTGTGGGGCAACAGTCAGTTTATATCTAACTTAGCAATTTATATCTCGGCATTTTCCCCACAGGTTATATAAAAATACTCATGTCCTCTCTGAATTAGTTTTGCATTATGCTGCATTCTTTATTAATGAGTTGAGGAAAATCTTGGCATATGCTTGCCATTTATATGAAGATTGTTTTTAGCAATTTGAGAAGGACATGTTTATATATCTAGGAGGAGAATTTCTGGTTCACAGGAGAGATCATATTTAATTTCAGTAAGATCAAACCATTTTCCAAGGTGACTGGATCCAGACCCCAAATCCCACCTCCCCACTACCAGTTCAAGAATAACCCACCTTGCACCGTGGCAGCTATAGGTCTGGTTCTAAGAATAAGCTGTCCCTTTTGCATTCATCAAACCACTTCCTGTGAATGTGGCTTGCCTCTGCAGCCTCACTGGCCTCCTCTCCCTTCTCTGTTGGGTGATAATCGAGGGAAGCTCCCACTGGACCTGTGTCCCCCATTTCCCATCTGGCAAGGAAGGGGTTTGGTTTTGCAACTCAAGGGCACGTTTCACGAGCCTCTGCATTCTGCATCCTTGAACATCTTCTCAGTCTCGATGGGGCTCGGTCCTTCTTCCACTTAGTCTGTGGTTTGTTTGGGATTCAGTTCCGTGGACTATGTGAAAATAGATGGGTAAACAGGTCAGAGCCTAGGGCTGCTATCTTCAGGAATAAAGGCACAGTCATACCTATGGGCTGGCCGTTGTTGGGGGGCAGTGGGTGGGATGGAAGAGGCTTTGGGTTCACTCCTGTCCTTTCTGCCTTGAATCCCCAAACCCACTTATCTCATGCCGTGCCCTCTCTCTGTTCCTGTGTCCTGTTCTCTTCCTTAGATTCTTAGTTCATGACTATCCCATCTTGTCTCATCCCATTCTTTCGCATTCTATTCTATTCTATCCAACACATGTCAGCAGGGCATCATCTGCACTCCAGAGGTGAGCGAACTTCAAGTCCTGCCCTCGCTCAGCAACTTCCCAGTCCCCAGAGGTGGTGCAGCCCTTCCTCCCCATTCTGGGTCTCCAGTGCACCCCCATATCCAGCCTTCCTTCCAGCTGGGCTCAAACCCCATGCAAGTCTCATTTGCCTGTAAAGTATAAGCCACCCCTACAGTTCTTGCTGGTGGCCAAGAAGACTTGACGCCAGGAATTAAAAAGGATCATCACTCCCAGTCTCCCATCGGCTCACCTAGCCTTCTGTCCAGAGTCCCCTCTCACTCACATGGCCATACCCGGGTCTCTGAGCACTGAATAGGCTCTGACCCACAGGCCTGAGCCGAAAATGGAACTGACATTTTGGGAGGAAGGAGCTAAAGAGAATCCTTCAGAAGTAATTCTCATCCTTTCCTGGTTGAAAATGTAGGACATTCCCACTTGGATTTTGATCATTCAGCCAACATCCATCCATCCGTCCGTCCGTCCATCCATCCATCCATTCTTCTCTTAGAGCTGGTATCGTGTTCCAGTTTGCACAGTAATATTAAGCTTACCCAGACATTTTTAGGAAGAAAAATACTTTTTAAAACATCAAGAATCTGAAGTGGAGGCTTCTTCCATCTTGGCTGCTTAATAGTGATATAAAAGATCAGATTAATGCTATGACCGTAGACTAGGATTCTTGCCTCTGCACAGACGACTCTCAGCTTTCTATCTCCAGCCCTGATTAATCTTCTGGGCCTAGATTTATGCAGTCACCTGCCTACTTGAAATCTCCACTTGGTTGTCTAATGAGCATCACACGCTTTCCAAATCATCCGTTGTCAATGGGACCCTCAGAACCACCTACGCATCATGGGATTATAGGGACACAAAATTGTAACATGCTTACAAAAGGGCTAAGCATGTAATAAATGTATCAGTTTGGATTCCAATCAGGAAACAAACCACACTGATTGAAATAAGGAATTCCAATATAAATAATAGTTAAACTATGATAAAATGATAAGATGTAAAGAGAACTCTGTAGGGAGGGGTTCTTAGAGGGGACTCAAAGACACGCCCACGCCGCTGATCAGTCTGGCCACCACCAGAGCCAACAAGAGACGCTCTTTACTCTTGCAATACTGCTCCCATCTGATCCTTTTTTGTGTGTTCTAAAGAATTTCATACTTCATCAATAAAGTAAAACCAGTCAACCATTGCAACTTTCCAAAAGGCTGAGATCAGAGTTTTAACAGAAGGAATATCCCCAAGAAAATCGGCAATCTCATTTAACCTACTATGAGCTGTAAAACTGGGTTAAATGTCAAATTGCGGCCACGAAATTGTTGCAACAAGTTACTAGTGCAGTGATCGGGCACAGATCTAAGTGCTCACGGAACAGAAGAGGTCGCCAGCGCCCCATGAGAGGAGCAGGAAAGATGTCTGTGTCCCAGCTCAAAGAGAAAAAGGCTTTCTGAGGAGGCAGTCAATGGGGAAAGAGGGACGGACAGGGTTGCGATTTCCTGAAATAAGGCCTTTTAAGTGTGATTTGATGGTTCATTCATTAGTTCTATGTGAATGTGTACCTTTGAATTTTTAAAAAAAGCTGCTTTCCTATTATAAATGTCAAGCCCCTGGGGCTCAGGCCCCACCTGCCTGCCCCAGCTTCTAGGAAAGCCTCCTAGTGCTTCCTAGAAGTAGGACTTCCTAGAACACTGGTGGGTGCTCCCTCTGCTGGCCCTAGCTTTGCACACTGAGGGCAGAGGAACCTCTGGGCTCCCTCAGCCACGCTTCCTTCTGTGGTCCCCCATCTCTACATTTGAGACCCTGCTACTGGGTCGTAATTGACTGCCTGGCTGCTGGGCTCCACATCCACCACCAAGGCCAGCTCCCCTCCAATGACTCACTACCTGCTGAGACTCTGGGCCTTTCCCTGATTTTGTTTCAAAGACTCCCCATGGGGCTCCATCTGAACTACAGTTTAGGGCATTCCCACCCAGGGTGGGCGAGACTCACGCTGAGATTCCCCTAGCTGTTCCTAGTTCTTTTCACACAGGTATGGCCCCTGTTATCTTTGAAAGTTATTTCACCAGCAAAAATGGGTTTGTTCAGGGGTAGCAGAGAATTGCGATTCAGAACATGTAAGCTGCGGCAAAACCACAGGCAAGTTCAACAAAGGAGAGAAAAATTATTTTACAGAAAAGAAGGAAGTTGAGAGGGGGTGCTCTGAATGAAAGTCCTTTGGAGAAAAGCAGTTCAGGGTGATGACGGTTTCTCGCTGGCTGAGTTGCAGGGGCTTCTTACAGAACATTCTGTGTGCATCTTTTCCCATTGAGTCCTGTAGTTGATGGTTCTTTCTTGATGATCATTCTGTTGGGGTTTGTAATTGACCACTCTTTTTTTTTTTTTTTTAAAGATTTTATTTGACACAGAGAGAGATCACAAGTAGGCAGAGAGGCAGGCAGAGAGAGGAAAGCAGGCTCCCCACTGAGCGGAAAACCCGACTCGGAGCTCGATCCCAGGACCCTGAGATCATGACCTGAGCTGAAGGCAGAGGCTTAACCCACTGAGCCACCCAGGCGCTCCTTATTATTACCAAAGACTTTATTTATTTGACAGAGAGAGATCACAAATAGGCAGAGAGGCAGGCAGAGAGGAGGAAGCAGGCTCCCCACTGAGCAGAGAGCCCAATGTGCTCGATCCCAGGACCCTGGGATTATGACCTGAGCCAAAGGCAGAAGCTTAGCCCATTGAGCCACCCAGGCGCCCCGTAATTGACCATTCTTCCTGTGGTTGACTTTCAGCGGTATGGCTCCTGCTCTGGCCTCTAGAATGGCAGGTTTGCGGCCTGCTTCTGCCTGGAGAACTTAATGTCCATCAGTGGTGCCCACCCCGGGGGAATCTACAAGAAGGGCTCTGCACAGGTGCAATCAGATGCCTTCTGTCCCCTTCCTGTACTTCTGCGGTCATTCACTAATGAAACATACATGCACTGACCTGTCTTCTGTGTGTGGCTTTCTATGTGCCAGATACTGAAGATGAAAAAGGTAAGAGCTCCTTTAGGAGCTCATGGTTCCCTCGGTGAGCAGCCATTCCCTTCTCAACCTCTTCTCCTTGCTCAGTGCATTGACTCCAAATCACGGCGCTCAAAACATCCCACTTCTCCTTGCTCAGTGCATTGACTCCAAATCACGGCGCTCAAAATATCCCACTTCCGAAAACATCGTGGTTGCTGCCTCTGCCCCTTCTGACCCAGCCCCCTTTCTCTGCCTCCTCTGAGTCTCGAGTTCTTCCCACCCACCCAACTCCTACAGCCCTGAGACAGTGGATGAAAATTGCATTTCCGAATCCTTCATTTGCTTGTGCATGGTAGGAAAACCTCATGAGTCAAAGCGGTGAACATATTTGTCAAACTTCTCGATGAAGGATTAAGAGAGTCTAAAACAGCCTCTGCCCCTTCAAAGCACAGTCCCCTACCAGGAGGAGGGAAAAAGACCTTTTGACTACGAAGTTTCCATATGCACCCTTCAAAACATATTAGAACTTACATAAAACAATGCAACATCTCTATTTCCACCAGACAAAAGACAGCCTTCTTTTTGTGTCTGAAGATATTCTCAATTAGTCTTAGTGGAGTGACCCCCAAACTCCATGCCCGAAGGGGCCAAGTCCTCCATCATCCTTCTGCCTTTTATTTCCAGTAGTTCCATTAACCTTTACAACCGAGCATGGAAGCAGCAGGAGATACCCCAGACAATCCCCCCGGGCTTCTGCCACAGCCCTCCTTGCCCCCACTGGGTAGTAGCGACCATATTGTCCTTGGAATCAGGATCAATTACACTGGACAGCAAAGTAATCCTTTATGGTCTGTTGGTTCAAGGGAATAAGGAAGTTCTTCAAGGTAGAAGTCTCCTTTTTAATAGAATAATTTCTGTGTCCCTTGATATGAATCCCTTGGGGACTAAGCCCCTAAACGATCAGAGCTCTAAGTGGCTGGGACAAGATGCAAAAATTCTGCAAGTGGGTTGATAAGTGTAATTGTCAAAGGAGCCACACCCAGTTCTACTCACTCACACCCATTCACTGCCTCACGGATCCTGGCTATGGGAAGACAATACCATACAATGGTCTCTGCTTCAAAGCATATGCCAGGAGCAGGTAAAACAGAGCCTGTCCTTCTAGGTTTCTCTCCCTACTGATACTGCAATAAGACCTCAGTCGTTCCACCTTTCAGTTAGGCAGCCCCCTTCCAGGCGATGGAGTGTGGCAGGATCCCACTGCTGAGCATCCTTTGTTGTGAAATGAACTCCTTGATCAGACGCCAACAGCGACTGATTGCCGTAAGGGTAGAGAAGGCATCCTGTGAGTATGCCGATGGTGTTGCTGGCGGGAGTAGCAAGCAAGGCAGGCAAACCCACTGTCCTTTGGGGTCATTCTGTAGTGCTGCAGGGGGCCCCTTGTGTGGTACAGCTCACTGTGCAAACCTAGCTGCAAACCAGATTCAAGTGCTTTCCTCAGCCAGGAGGTCTTAAGGAACACGTCATGAGGCCAGAGGCATGGACTGAGGGAGAGGGTCAACGCAACAGGGGTTTGTATCAAAGAAGTGCAACCACCAGTTCTTTCAGTCTGCTCATATCTTTCCGACTTCCTCAAACTTAATCTCTTCTATACTCTTCCCATCTGAGAACAAATGCTTCTGTACATGCCCATCCTTTTGGGTGAGTGTGTTCGTGCTGGGGAGCTCAGGCCACGGGGTTCCGTATCACAGTTGCAAGCCAGAAACTGAATTATCTGCAGAAAAGGACATAGATGTCCTTAAAGATCTTAGAAATGAAGCTTTCATGCTCCTTGTCAGGCTTGTGAGAAGCTCCAGACATCAATGATATTTACCCCCAAAACACATTGCGAATATCTTATTGGGTCCGCTGGAGCCGAAAGAACCAAGGATAGAACGGAGTGTTCTAGAGCCTGAATATCCTGCACAGCCTTCCCATTCTCTAGTCCTTATGGAAATGGGCAGCCTTATCAGTGTCTCTACAATGGATCCAAAAAAGCCCATGCATATGTGCAGTGGGTTGCTTCAGAATCCCAAAAGGCTCACTAAGAGTTAGGTCTCTCCGTTCATGGCAGATGGTGCAAGGTGCAGAAACTTGTCTTTTGCTTTGGAAGACCTCTCTGCATGCTACAGACTCCTGAACCCCCAGAAACTTCTCTCGGGTGACAAACCCCTGAGTTCGCATGGCCTGTGTGTCTTCATTGTGTCCTACCAAAGGCATCTGAAGTACTTGCTACTTCCTGGTCATATCCCATCAGCATAATGTCAATATAGTGGATCATTGTTGTGCTTCATGAAATGTCAACGAAATTGAGAACTTTGTAGGTGGGTCGAGGCAGAGAACTGAATAGACCCAGCCTTGTGGCAACACTGTTAGCAGTGCAGGGTAAAAACAAACTTGCTAGGGGATTTGGCAAGTTGATGTGAAGAAAAAGGGATTAGCCTGGTCCGTAACTACCTATCAAGTCCCAGAGGCCACGTGCATTTGCTCCAATAAAGTTCTTCTCTCGGAGCCCAGGATCAGAGACTCTCTACCTGGCAGAGTTCATGAGAACCAGTCTCTCCCCAGAATTCATCCACTTCCTATACAGGCCAAACTGGGGAGTTCAGGTCTTGGATGGTGGCATTAGTCTATACATTTCCCTGAGTAATGCTGTTTGGTGTTGGGTTTTCAGTCTTGCTTCTGGGCAGAGAGGGGATATTGTGGGGCCTTTCATTTGTCAAGCATACACAAAAAACATCAAGGCATGAGTGACTGGGCCCGTAAAGATGCAAAAGCCACTTTTAAGATTTGGCTGGTTTATCATGTATGTAGACGTTGAAAGGAGGACGAGCCCGAACTGACAGCTCCATGTGGTCCTTGGACACACACCCAAGACACAGAAATAAAAGGAGCCAGAGGGCTGCGACCCAGGCTGCGGAGCACCCAACACCGAGGAGCTGATTATGAACTGCCTCTAGGCATTTCACCATTCCATGACTCTTGAGGGGGGCAGGGCGGAAAGCCTCAGCCCTTGTGGGATGCCAAGAGGCAACGGTGGCCTTCAAGGGACATAGGGAAGAGAGTAGAGAGTGGCCCAGAGCAGCCCCTCACAGATGTTCCGTCCTCCTGTGTTTCCAGGGAGATTGCAAGGTGTTCTTCCAAGGCTCAGATGGACCTGTGATTCAAGCCTTTGCCTGCAAGGTCTGTGTGAATACATACAAGGTCGACAGGTGCCAATGTAGAGCCATTTCTCTACATGTTCACATCCTTGGCCTTTCATATATCTGGCTAAGAATTCTTAGTAGCCAAAGCCATCCCATCTCATGCTGTAAGTAATTGCACTGATAGGGGCTTAGAACCAATCTGTTGTTGGTCTTGGGCAACATTGGACAAGAGCGTCCATGCTGTGACTCCCATCAGTGTGTTAAGCCTATCTGGAAGATGGTCCACAGCCTGATCCTCCATCTGGGTTAAGCTCGTTAACTAGGATTTTAACCCAGATGCAGTCCAAGGCGTTGGCAAGTACACACCCCCCGCACCAGCGGACAGGAGGTCCAGGGCTCTGCAATGTGTCCATTATTACTTATGCTGTAGCATTTAGAACAATCAGTAGTCAGTGAGATGTGTACCAAAAAAAAGTATAACAATAATATCCATGTCCATAAGGTTAATCTACCTCTGTTGTTTCAGGTGGAGGCTTCTTCTTCCTGGAGTCAGTGGCTATGGGAGGGTTCTGATAAGTCTGTGTTGGCCAGCAGCTGAGGGTCACGGTGGCAGTGCTGGGTTACATTGGCCAAGTGCCCTGTAGACCATGCTCAACGAGAGATTGTGCCACGCCCCTCCACCCCTGACATCACAGGGTCTAACGGGTTCTTTTCCTACAACCTGGCATTGGCCTTTTCCTTCCACAGCCAGGTGATGAGTGTGACCAGTCCCTGTAGCTGTCACTCCGTCATGTTTGCAAGCCTTCTCGTGTCTTCCTCACACCATACACTCAGACTGGCCCTTATGTGGCTCAATGGATTTTTTTTCCTTTTATACTTTGCACTATTTTAGAAAATCTCCATCACCACCTAACGTGTGGGTCACAGCAGGACCACCTTCAGTGTCCTCACCTCATACTCCTGGTCATTATCACATGCATCACTGCCTAAATGCAGAAAGGACAGCCAGCCAGCAAGAGAAACCCCCACCCTTGCCTCTTCTCTGCTACTCTTGAAATTCCATGAACCCTGTTTCCAAAATGTATGCACGGGTGGTAGGGCAAGAAGGGTTAATTATGGGGTTTGGGCATCTTAACAGCCAAGCTGGGCCTTCTGGGTCTCCTAACCTGGCCAAGAGTCTATTTTAATCGGAGGTACCACTTCTGGGAATTCCTTCATTTAGAACCAAAGTGCCTGGATTTAGCATATGCTCCCCTGGGGGCAGAACCTCTGCTGTTCATTCTCTTGATCAGTTTCCGTTTCCAGAGGGCCTAGCTCATCCTTCAATGGCACCTGCTACCTGCTGGCACAGGTCGCATCGGCTGGTGGACCCCAGCAACGGCCATCCTCCAAGGCTCCCTTTTCCTTGGCATCCCCATGGGTCACAAACAGGGGTCTTGGAGTCTTGTGTGCTCTGCTGCTATGTTTGTCCCTGTAAAAGAGGACACATCTTGATCCATTTGTCCCTCCACGTGGCAATTGCCCACAGGTCAGCGAAAATGCAACCAGGCGCAATTTGGGGGATGTTTCTGGGGCAAGCATCACCGCCTGCATCTCCCTGCATTGAGCAGAGGGTCCTTTTCCGTGCAGTTTTGAGTTTTCTTCAGGGTGGAGCCTGTCAGCCTGTAACTTAGCTGACCCATTGGTGAGCCAGGGTCAGATGTCCTCAGGAACCTTGGTGTGCTGAAGCTCCTGAGAAGCCCAGCGTGCTGGTACAGACCCTGCATCTGAGAAGCCGTATTTGGCGGGTGAATGGACGATTTGCATATGCAGTGAGACGCCATGAATGCCGGTTTCCTTTCCAGAACGTACCATCTCCTCTAGTAATGGAGGCTGGATGGGCAACAGCCACTCTGTCTGTGTTCTCCTTTCTGACTCACCCCTGGATAGGGACGGCAGGTGTCACGACACTTGCCGTTACCTTTGTAGCCTTTTAGGTCCTCCCAGAGCCTAATAACAAGCAATGATTTTCTCTCCAATGGAGTACATGGGTTGACAGTGTTGGGCACAGGCACTGAAAAGTGGCCTTCTCGGGTTGTTAGAAACAGGATTCTCCTACAAATAGGTGGTATTTAAAGTTTTATTTAATTCCTTACCGAAAGCAGCAGAATGACAAAACTAATTTAATGAGAAGATGACAAACTAGGATTTATGCAATCAGAGGAAAAATTGCTGAACATAATACAAAACTTTATTGTGCCAAGGGACAACATAGCGGCAAATTTCAGGGTTTATCATCTTTACCAAATACAAAAATCACAACTTACCGGTTTTCTACAAGTGCACCTCTACCTGTACTGAGTTGTAAAAGTTCATCTATCGGTTCAGCGTCTGACCCTTGATCTTGGCTGAGGTCATGATCTCAGCGTTGTGAGACTGAGTCCTGCGTCCAGGCCTGAGATTCTCTCCCTCTTCCGCTGTCCCTCGCCGCCCTTGCTCCTATGCTCTTTCCCTGCCTCAAAAAAGAACCTCATCTATAAAGCTTCATTTTGAAACTAACCATTAATAAGTTACATTCCTGAGTTAGATGAGCTTCAGGAAGCTTGATGAAAATGCTCTTACAATTCTATTTGAAGGTTGTATGATCATCTTTTTGCTCAATTTCCAAGTTTGGGGTTATTTTGCTCTACAGTGATTTAATCTTGAGCAATTCTCCAGACCCTTGCCCTGGAGACAGATGCAAGCGTTTTTCCAAGCAGAGTCATATTAGCAAAGCTCAAGTGTCCACAGAATCATAGCAACATGAAATAGTCCTTACAGCAGAGTACTACCCAGCAGTTATAATGGAGAAGTAGAACTACATAGTTCCGAGATGGAATCATATTGTGCGTTCTGGTAGACTGAGTGACAAACACAGTTGTGGCTTCCTGCTGTGATAGGACTGATCAACTCTCCTCCCCAGGCCTCATGGTGGGCAAAGAATTCATCACCTCTGGATTTCAAGCTAAGCCATAGGACTCACGTCGGCCCCTGAGATGTTGTGGAGTATGACACGAGTGAAGGCTAAAATCATGCTTACCTGCTTGGGTTTTGCTTTCTTGGGCACCTGCCTTTGGCCATGTGAAGAGAATGCCTAGGACAGACAAGCGCCCCAGATGCCTAGGACAGACAAGTGCCCCAGGAGAAGGAGATCTACATGGAGCAGGCCTAGATCCGAAACACAAACCGGCTGAGCCTACCCCAGTCAAACCCAACGAACCCCTAGATGCATGTCTGAGAAATAGCATGTCATTGCATGCTACTGAATTTTGCAATTGTTACATACTATTGGACAGTCATGGACTCAGAAAGACATGTAGTGTGAAAAAATAAGTGGGATGCCTGAGTGTCTCAGTCAGTTAAGCATCTGCCTTTGGCTCAAGTCATGATCCCAGGGTCCTGGGATCTTGTCCTACATAGGGCTCCTTGCTCAGTGAGTAGTGTACTTTTCCCTCTGCCGGCCTCTCCCCCTGCTTGTATGAGCTCTCTCTCTAATTTAAAAAATATATATATATGTTATATATATATTATATATAAAGAAAAGCAAGTGATCAATAAAAATCCAGGATAGTGCTTACCCTAAGGGTGACGGAGGAGATAGGATTATTGAGAAGTACACGAAAGACTTCAAAATGTAAGGTAGTATTGCATTTCTGAAGCTGACAGATGGGTGTATTGGTATTCATTGAGACCCTCTATACATTACATATACACTTTATATAACCTCTCATAATCTTTCATTTTATTTAAATTGGGGGAACAATAACTACATGCAGAAACTTAAATAAGATAATGTCTTAAGAGAGTGGGGCATAACCTTGGACCATCCCTAACACGAATTCCTAAAAAGAAAGGAGGAAAACATGTTATTAAAAAGAAGCTCAAGATTTAATCAACATTACAAATAAAGGAACAGAAAAACCAAATAAATGTGAAAGAAAACTCACAAGAAAAGTGAATGCGCAAAGCACGTTAAAAAAAATGTGAGCAAACGTTCCAATCAAATGAAAGACCTGATGAGTCAATTCTGTCAATGACAACAGTAGGGTACAAGAGCCTTGGAGAGTGCAGAGAGAAGGACTCCTGGCTCCCCGGGAGGCTGCTGAAGGACGCTCCCACCTTTAGCTCCCCCCAGCCTCCGGACTGAGGCCTGAGGTGGACAAGGATGGCCGAGCTCGGAAAGCTCATGCAGCTCTGAGGCTCTCCCCGCAGCGAACCGGAATGAGGGCTGACCCTCGCCCAGAAGCCCACATGCGCCCTGGGTCTCTGCGCAGACGCCAGCGGAGGCGGTTCCCTCATTACCACCACCTTGGCAGGACAGCAAAGGCACAAAGAGGTTCTTACTGGTGCCCACAGCACACGGCCAGCAGGTGGCGCCACAGGCCTTGAACCCGGGCATCTGAGGAGCATCACCTGTTCAGCCCTGGTCCCTTGGACGCCCCCCTCCCAGCTGTCCGCCCTGCTCACAGGCTGTCCCAGGGTCTCCCGCGGGAGGAGGAGGAGAAGGCCGAGGCCCCGGGAGTTTAGGAAGTGGCCCCAGCTGGCCCAGCAGGGACCGCGGGCAGGTTCCAGGCTTCTCCCTCCAGCCCAGGCCCTTTCCTGGCAGAAGGGAGGGCTGAGACCAGGAGCACAGCACGAGGGAGGCCTGCCAGGGACACGTTTCCAGGGGAAGCCAGAAGGCACAGGATCTCTCCAGGGGCCGTCAAGTCCTGTCCTGTCCCCGTGGGACAGGGAGGAGGCATCTGTGCCCTTGAGGCCTCCCTTAGCCTGGAAAACTGAAGCTGAGCCCACAGGAGAGGGGCGGGGCATCTTGTGGGGGGCGGGAGCCACCCGTGGGGCCGTCTCCTTCCTCTCCATCAGCATCCAAACCGGATCCGCACCTGTGGATTAGCAAAAGGACACAGTGAAAGGCCTGAGCGTTTCTATCCTTCCTGCTGCCCCTCTGTGGGGTCTTGGGTGTTGCTCTGTGCTCCCCACTTCCTGTTCCAAATGGGAGGCCAAGATGGACGGGGTGGGGGCGAGGGGCGCGGGGGTAGGGAGTGGGGAGCAGATCTCAGGGCCAGCCTTGTGCTTCCTCTTCTCCCCAGGCAGACTGCGCAGGGTCAGGGACTCCAGCAGTGTCCGCTGGGTCCGGCCTCTGGGATTTCTATCCCTGACAGTCCCTCTGCGAGTCTGACCACTCGTTGCCCACAGCAGAGTCAAGCACCCGCTGAGCAGAATCAGCGAGAAGCACAGGCTCAGCTCTGAGGACTCCCTGCTGCCCCGGGGTGTGTGCAGTTCCCTCCCAGTGTGCCTCGAGTCCGTTTTGGCAAGCGTATCAATCACCATCAGCGGGTTAATGGAAATTGCCATAGATCTGGTTCCCTAGGGGACAGGAAAGCTCCTGGCAGGGCCAGAGCTCAGGTGGGCTGAGTGGGGGTGGGGGGCTGGGCGTCCTAGGGCAAAGCCAGGGAGGTGGGGGGAGACCAGGTACTGGATGCAGGAGAAGCAGCCCCTAGAGCCCAAGTGGGTGCCCATCTGCCCTGTGCAGCAGCCCTGGGTCGTGCTTCAGCCTTACCTGTCACTGAAGACCTTCAGAGGAGTGGGCAGCGCAGGAGGTCCTGGAGGAAGGTGCTGGGGACCCAAGGGGCCCTGGGAGTGGGCAGAGCCTGGTGAGCGGGTCCTTCAGTCCCTTCACCTCCTCTGAGCCTCTCTGCCCCAGCTGCAGAGGCCAGTGTGGCTGACTCTTGTGGCCATGGGCCCTAGAGGAGCTGTCTGTCTGTCCTTGTCCATGCAGAGCACAGGGGCGTCGGGGGAGGGGGTGGGTCCCCTGTCCTGGTGCCCAGGGAGCCTGTCAGCCTCTCAGTCTCTCCGGTGGCCTCAGTCAGCAATTGGGCTGCGGGGAGGAGAGCAGGGCTGTGTCTGAATGTGGGCACGTCTCAGTGGGTCTGTTATCCGTGTGCTCGTACACTTGTGTGGTGGGGGGAGGGGCGAGCTTAGCAAACACACCCCCTGAGCTGAGGGCCCAGATGATTCTTCAGCTCAGCCTCCTAAGTTTATGGCCCTGGCGCTGGACCCACCATGCCCCGCGGCACACAGGGCCTCGGGCCATCCTGGTTGTGCTGTTGCCCCCCTTCCCCCCAACTCTGCCCAAAGACATCTCAAAGGGATCTCCCTGACCACGGGACAGAGCCTCAATTCTCTGTGGCCTGGAGGACTCCCAGGTCACCAGTGACCAGCAGGTGTGTGCCCTGCCCGCGGGACTCTCTGTGCTCTAAACCCCTTCTGACCCACCGCTGTCCTGTGTGGGGTGCTTCCTGGGCACTGTCCCTTCTCGGAGCCCAGGACAGGAACTACAGGCTCATGACTTCTTCCCACACAGGGATGCTCTCACCGTGCCCGCTTTACTGAGGAAAGCACAGAGAAGCACAGAAAATGTGCTGTTCTCACCCTCGGGGCCACAGGGTGCCTCCATGCGGGAGCTGCTGTTGGAACCCAGCAGTCTGGCCCCAAGTGGACTCTCCCCAACCCTTCCCTTCTGTGTGGACTCTTGAAGCCACTTCAGGAGCGGAGAGAGCTCGTCTGGGTCATGTCTTTACTTCGGATAAACCTGGCAGCTGGGGCGAGGGCCTGATAGAAGCACCCAGAACGGAGACCTCTCCCTCTGTCCTCCTATTCATCACCCTCCCACCCACACGAGCCTCAGTGCACCCCCAGATCCCATGCTCAGCCCAGAGCTTCCATGTTGGGCCTGTGGGATCACGGGAGTTCCCAGAGCTGGAGGGAGGCCTTTCCCCACCCACAGTCCCCACTGGGTTGGTTTTTTGGCAGCTGGAAGAACCCATCAACGTGAGCATGTTTTCTGAGCCCACATCCTCCTCTGGTAGCTCCAAGGTCAAAAGGAACAGGCTCTGGCTGAAGCCGGAGGAGAAAGGGGAAGCAGCTCTGGGGAAGCTGTCGGAGCCCTGTGGCCTCACTGGATACCTGCATGGGCCTGTGACAAGGGCTGTCACGGAAGAGGCAATGTCCTCCTGGGCACCACATTAGCCCTGGGATCCCTGACGGACCAGCGGGGAGATGGGGGCCATCCCCCCGGGACAGCCCTCCAGGAAGAGGGGGCTCAGTGGCTCAGCAGGGGACGGTCCTCATGTTCATGACCCCTCCGATGGAGGACCTGCTCCTCGAATCAACACAGAGAGAGCCAGAGGCCCTGAGAGGGGCCTTGTCAGCCGCTCAGGTGGCTGTTGTCATGTCAGAACGGGGCAGGTGGCCCGAGGGTACCGAGGCCCCTCAGCCCACCCTCTTGCAGTACAGTGGGGTACCGCAGGCTGCACTTGAGCTCAGCACTGGGGGTCCCTCTCCATCCAGGCCACAGCTCCCAGGCTGCCCTCCCATGGACCCACGGGAATGAATTTGGTAGAAGTAAAATCAGGGTTCGCCCCATCCTTTCCCACACCAAGCATGGTGGGTGCTGTTCTCACCCCCACAAGTCAGATCCTGGGACCTGCCCTAATCCCTGTGTCCGAGCCCCCCCCCCCCCAGGTCCCAGTCTGTGCACATTGCACTCTCAGTGAGGCCTGACTTCAGGTCACGGGTGGGAGTCTGGCCCCTGGAAGTGGGCCTAAGCCCGGAGGGCTCTCCTCCTGCCCAGCCCTGCGGCATGCTGTCCCCTCTCATGGCCAGATGGCGACTCCCCCATCCTCACCTCCTCCTCTGCCCACCACAAGCAGCAGGTGTCAGGGCTTCCCCAGGCCCAGGGCGGCTCTACACACTGTGTCCCTACGTGGCCTGACCTTGCTGACTGTGGGTGCCCCCCACCGATCCTGAACATTCCAGTAACTGCCCTCCCGGCTGAGCCTAGACCAACGAACAGTCCTGACCCACGGAGGAGTCTGAGGGAGGCTCTGTCGGTTTAACTGATTCCGTCTCCGGGGAACCAACTGCCGGACAGTGCTGATTGGCTGAGCGGCATGGCCCAGCTGGCCAGCTGGTCACCAGCTCCTGCTGGATGACAGTGGGACAGGAGAGAGGTGAGGCTGGTCAGGAATACCTGGGGGCTGACTTTCTGGAGCCAGGGCCCCGTCTGGCTCTCCTCTGTGGGACCCTGCAGTGATCAGGGCCACTTCAAGAAGGTCTTGTTGTGAGGTTTATGAATGCGTGTCCCTGAAAATATGCTCACCTGGCGTTGGGATAGACCATCTTAGACCTAAAAGATATTAGGGGGCTACCTCTCCCAGAGAGGCTCAGGAAGGTTAGGAAGGTATCAGCATAACATTTGTCAAGTTCCATTTCCCTGTTCCCAGAAGCCCAAGGTGGCATAGGGTACCACAGGGGATACCAAGGCTTGGGCCAGAGGTGACAAAAAGTTGTCCACCCCTCCCCCAAATTCATGTGTTATAGCCCCAGCTCCCAGTTTGATAGTTTTTGGAGCTGGAGCCTTTGGGAGTTCATTTTAGGTGAAGTGTGAAGTGGAAGGTCTCTTGACAGGATTCATTCCCTTAGAAGAAGAAGCAACAGAGATCTCCTCTTTCCCTCTGTGTCCCTCACGTAAGGACAGAGTGAAGAGTCCGCCTTCTGTGAGCCAGGAAGAGATCCCTCACCAGAAACAAACCCTCTTGGACCTTGATCTGGGACTTTCCAGCCCCAGAACTGTGAGACATAAATTTCTATTATTTAAGCCATTCAGTGCATGGTATTTTCTTAGAGCAGCCTGTGTATTATACAAATGAGGGATGTGAATTTTTCCCCACGAATGCCCTGTGGCATTTGGCTCTAGTTGAGCTACCAATTAGTTTTAATCGGGTATTGTGATTTCAGTGATGGATCCAAATAGGTTTTAAGTGTTTCAGATACTCTGGGAGCATCTACTAATAAAAGCTCTCCTGCAAAGGAGAGGCCTCTGTGTTAGGTATTTAATAAGACCCTCCTGATCTTCACAATCACCCTAGGAAGTGGTGTACCCATTTAACAGATGAGGAAACTGAGCTTCTGAGAGGCAACATGATTTGCCCAAGATGATCCAGTTAGGGATGACTAGAACCAAGATGAGTTTCAAGACTGTTGGCTTCAAAGACAATTCTGCTACAATTCTGACTCCCTTTTGCATCGAAACTAGAGGCCAATTGCCAATAACTGACTGATTCAAGCAAATGAATCCTGAAGGAGAGGCAAAGGTATTCCTTACCAAACACACTCTGCTTCAGCCTTCTCCCAAGCTCCCCTTCCCCATCACCACCCCCAACACTTTGGATGAATAGAACCCACCTCTGGACAGGCCTTTTTTGTCCACTGTCCCCCTCCTTCCCCAACAGGACTCATCGGTCAGGCTGCCTTAGATTTATTTTCTAATCCCCTGAAGCACACAGGCCAACGTGGGTGTCAGGGGTCCAAGCTGGAGGGCGTGATGTACCAAGGAAGGCACGGAAGGAAGCAGAGGGGGCGGTCCATTGGAAGAGGCCCCACTCTCTGCAAAGCAGAACATTTTGCCTAGTGGCGATTTGGTTAGCAACTGGGGCAGTGGATAAGTAAGGAGGAAGGAAAGGAAAGCAAGGTCCTGGAGAAGGGGAAACCCGGAGGGGAGCCAGGCTCTGTCCCTCCCACATGAGAAGTTCTTTTTTCCTTAAGGACCCAGACACTGGCTCCCCCTGAGGGGCCTCCCGGATCTCTGTGGCTGACGGCCCTTCCCTCTTTCTCTGTAGCCCCCAGGCCCTGCTGGGTCCATACAGGCCACTCTGGTTCTGCGTCTGGTCCCACCGCTGCTTGATGTTCTCTCTCACTCAATAAAACTTAAATTCCTTTGGGGCCAGAGCCATGCGTTCTTCTCTGGGGTTCCAGCAGCTCCAGTCACAGTGCCGCTGACACACCAAGAGGCTGTTGGCTGGGAGTCAGCAGGAAGTGAATGTGTCCCGTGCAGAGCGGACCCGAGAGCATTCATAACCCAGGGGCCTTGAATGGCACGCTGAGGCTGCAAGTACTTTGCCGCTCAGATTAGAGTGTTGCTATCCAGTCAGCCGCCAGAGGGCGCTCCGACAAAAAGCTCCCGAGGCCGTCTTCAGCCCTTTATTGCAAACTGCCCCCAAATTCTGGAAATCTCAGCTGTCTCCCAGAGACGCGAAGAGGGGTGAGGATATTTCCTGACTTCCATGCAGGTGGCGGCCAGCATCTCAAGGCATGGGCGTTTATAGTTTGCTGGCATTTCCTCTGGGAGAGCAGAGGCAAGAAAATCATCAAATTGACGATCACCTGTTTGCTGGATAAAGAACACGGCTGGAAAAAAGGCAAGGCTGTTAGTGCAAAGGGGTCAGGAGCCCCGAGCTGTCTGGTGCCTGCTTTACAGACTTCTAGAAGTGTGACCTTAAGAAAATCATTCTCTTCTCTGGGCCTGTGGAATGGCCGGGCTCAAGTTCCAGCCTGTACGGGTTTGTCCGCTCCCACAACCCACAACCCTCCTGGGCCGTAGGCGTGCATGCAATTTAGTCCACACAAGGGTTTAGTCCCTGCTTTCTGCCCCTCTTGGGGACTCACGGTCATGGCCACCATGCAAGCCTGCAGCCCCTTTATTGGTAGGAACCAATAAGGTCCTGGACATTCTCCGTATCCTTCCTGAGCTGACCCATATACAACCGGAGATGTGAACCATTCAGAGAAGCAGAAGCCGCCCAGGGCATCCTTCAGAAGTGAGCCTCAAATGGGCGTATGCAGAAGGAAACCATTCATGCAAATTCTTCCAAAACACAGAGATGATGATGGCCTATGATAAAGGACTCATTCTTGTGTGTAACAGTAGAGAAACACGGAAATGCAGGAGGCGGCGCTCAGGGTGCGGGAACCTTGGAAGAGAGACAACGAGGAGGAGGGAGGGAAGGAATGGTTTCTGTAGCCTTTTATTTTAGACTAAACAGGCAGAAGGGCAGACTTCAAGAATCTGTAGCAAAATCTGGTTCGTTCTTTTTTTTTTTTTTAAATATAGTTGGTTCTTACATTGTTTTATGTAATTCTGTGTTTGATCCATTCTTTGGACTAAAAAGAAAACATGATTTACAGTAATTTTTAAGGGAACAGAGCCCACCAGCCCCTCAGAACACCTCAAAATGAGACTTGACCTAAGGCAGGTTTGTTTGTTTTTCCCTGTAACAGAACTTTCCATAGCTGAAGACATGTGTTCATAAAGGGTCTTGGGTTTCCCAGGCCCGGGTGGGGCAGGATAAGGGAGGGAGGGTGGCACTCTGTGGGGGAGGGACCAGTCCCTGCTCTGGATCCAAGCAGCCCTTTAGTGACTCAGATCTATGGGGCTTTGTTTTCCTCATCTGTGAAATGGGATGATATTTATCTTCTCTACTGAGTTAGGACTTGCATTAAATGAGCTCTTTGTAAAAATAATGACCTGCTTGAAAATAATCATAGAAGCAGGGAAATAGCGTTTATTTATTTGTCAAGCTATGAGTCCCAAGGTCTCATTAGTAACATTAGCAGTAACAACGAGAAGAAATGAAGGGAGGTTGTATGGTTGTAAGGAATATGGGGGGAAGGAAATATGAAGAGGAAAAACCTTGTGATGAAAGCTGAAACCTCCAAGGAAAGAGCTCTTCTTCCTGGATCCCGACTTGAGGCCTGTCTCTCAAAATAATGAAAATTATACTCTGTGAAAAATGATCCCAGTGGTCATTGCGATTAGAACTTAGAACAATGTTTATATATTTCACCACAGTGAGTCAATGGTTATTTCCTACGAAAGCCACAGGGCTTCAATTTCCAGAGTTTAAATAATGGGCCTACAGATACCACCAAAGCAGCACTTATTAAGTATCAATATAGAAAAAACTGGAAGAAAAAGAGAAAAACATCAAGCTTGCTGCCCTGTTTCCAACTTTGACTCTGTTCCGCAGACCCTGGGGGAGGGACGCGGACTGCGGTGTTTCCTGAGGCCCAGGTTAACCCCTTAGGCTGCAGACTTCCAGCAGCAGGGTGCGGGAGCAGAAACAAACAAGAAACAAGCAGAAACTGTGTCTTCCAGAAACCTGGCAGGAAGAAAATCCAAGCCCATCAGATGGAAGCTTTGCAGGAAGATTGTTAATGGTGTAAAAGAGTGCTGGGAGATACACCAGCAGAGACTTTCTGACCGCTGATGTTGGCGTCAGCAAAAGCAAATTGCGCCGTGTGTGGTCGATGACTTGCCCCGCCCAACTCTGCTTTCTGGGCCTGTCTTGTGTTCAGTGTCCCCCATTTCTCTCCTCTGAGGTCAGACCAAAGGATCCAGGCTTCTCCACCTCTCTCATGACATTCCTAATAGAAGCGATGTATCTCTTCCATGCTCTTGCAGGCCTAAGGTGATATCCCTTTCAGAAGGACCACATTCAGAGAGAATGCTTGAGGACAGAAGCACAGCAAGGTCAAGGGCTTTGCCATTGGACGGACCTGGATGTGAGTCCTAATCTCCACGTGTGGCAGACTTCCCCACCACAGCCCACAGTGATCTGTCTCCTGGTATCCCTGCCTTTGCCAGTTCCTCCTGCCCCAAGACTGAATCAGGGTGACCAAGGGTGATTGAACCTGGGTGACCAAGAGAGTATGGCGGATGTGACAGCATACGAATTTTGAAGCTGGGTCACAAAAAGCATTACAGCTTCTGCCTTGACCTCTTGGATCCGTCTCTCTGGGGAAGCCAGCTATCACTGTGTGCGACACTCACGTCGTTCTATAGGGGGACCCTTGTAAGTGAATCCTCTTGGAAGTGGGGCTTTCAGCCTCGGCTGACATTGAACTGCAAAGTCTCGAGGGACCTTGAGTTTGAGCCCCTCTGCTGAGCTGCGTCTGAACCCCTAAGTCACCGAAACCCTGAGAGATAATCGATGGTGGTGGTTGTTACTTTAAATTCTAAACTTGGGGGGCACCTGGGTGGCTCAGTGGGTTAAAGCCTCTGCCTTCGGCTCAGGTCATGATCTCAAGGTCTTGGGATCGAGCCCCACATCATCGGGCTCTCTGCTCAATGAGGAGCCTGCTTCCCCTTCTCTCTCTGCCTACTTGTGATCTCTGTCAAATAAAGAAAATTAAAAAAAAAAATTCTAAATCTGGAGGCAAGGTGTTACACAGCCATAGGAACAAGAACTTAACCTTTCTAAGTAGTGAGGGCAGTCAAGGCTGATACTTGTTTGGGAGACAGCTGTGCAGCTATATTGTTAAAATATAGAACTATTTCTAGGCTGCTTTGTAAAGAGCCTTGGACTCAAATTAATGTGATCTTAGGTAGCTAGCTCCCCAAGGTCCTTTACAAAGGCAAATCAAATCCTCTTCAGAAGGAGGAAAGGAAACATTATCCTTGGCCACAAATTATTTCAAAAAATAGTTTATAAATACCACGTCTGGCACAAAAACAAAGACAAATGAGATGGTCAAACGCAGAATTTTTTAGGCACCCGTTAAGCAATGGGATGGCAGTGGATTTTGTGTGTGGTGGCAAGGGAAAAAACAAAGGCTGGAAGGGATGCAGATGGGACTAATGAAAGAGAAAAGTGGCTCCCATTGCTTCTGGAAGCCAGCTCTGGAAATAGCAGGGAGCAAACCCTTCTTCCCGGTGTTCTTTAGAGGGTAGCAGGACCTCCGTATCCAGAGGTCCCTACAGCACAGATTTCATTTCTCTACAAATTCCATGTCCAAGCTTCGCTGGAGAGTGGCGAAGTTGTTTCTTTTTACTTTTTCCTTTTTCAAGATTTTATTTATTTATTTGACAGACAGAGATCACAAGTAGGCAGAGAGGCAGGCAGAGAGAGAGAGAGGGAAGCAGACTCCCTGCTGAGCAGAGAGCCCAATGCGGGGCTCAATCCCAGGACCCTGGGATCATGACCTGAGCCGAAGGCAGAGGCTTAAGCCACTGAGCCACCCAGGGGCCCAGTGAAGTTGCTTCTTGAACGTGGCCCAAACCACGGACCCATGAAAGGGACCAAGGTGTCTGGAAGATCTGTAGCTGAATGTTCCAGACTGCACGAGACCCAGAGACTCCTAGAAAACATGACTAAAGGAAAATAATTCTCCATCCCAGAAGGCGAAGACTTGGAACAGCTATATCCGATCTAGAGGGGGCAAAAAAATGTTTTTTTTTTTTTGCATGGAATAATGTAAAATAAAATTAAACCCCACTCTAGGATATTAGCAGGATCTGTGGCAAGTCTCTCATGATACAGATGAGGAAAATAAGAGCCGGAAGGTTGAGAGAGTGAGTCCTAGCCTGCTGACCCACTCGGCATGAGGCTCTATCCCGGTGGGCGTGGTCGCATGCGATTCCTGCCTTACTCTCAGGATATCGATACCCTGAATTTCATAGACCACCTGGCACTTCTCTCTCAACAAGCTAATCTTGGCCCACCCAAACTGAAAGGTTCAATTTGACATCATTTCAGGTATCCTCTCTTTTTCTTTCTTGAACTCAGTTTCAACATCCACTGTTTTTTCTGGGCAGACATCCATCCAAGGTCTGTCTTCTGACCCTGCCAGCTCATCGTCATGGCGTAGCATTTTGGGTTAGGTGGCATCTAGCTTAGCTTACTTCTCTGTGCCTTTGTCCAGAGTTTTATACATTTATAAACTCTCACCAATAGAAGCTTCCTGCTTCCTCTTTATAAAGTAATTTTGATTAGTGATTCCCCAGTGGAGCAGATGATGTGATCAGAATTTGCCAAGTGCTCCCAGCTCCCTGAGGGGATGAGCTCCTTGTCCCTGGAAATATTTGAGCAGGGTCTCAGTGATGGTCTGCCAGTCTCTCGAGTCAAGGAATTTGGTCCCCATACTGAAGGTTCCTTTCCAGGATTAATCATGATAAATAATATCTTTTGATTTCTCACCATTTCTGGGGTGCCGACTCTGCCTTACCAACCCCCAACTCCCAGCCCCCTCCTATCTCCATTCACAGTGATTTTCAATCCCTTCTCCACACCTCCATGGCAACCCCTGTCATGGTCTGGAGAGACCCAGGTTTTAATCCCAACTTGACCACCAACTAGCTGTGAAAACCTGAACAAATTCGCTAATTCCTGTGGACCCCAGTCTCTTCCTCTCTCCCTTCATCATTGGAACTGCTGTGGAAAAGAGCAATAATGAATATAAAGGATGAGCCGTTCTCCAACACGAAGTTCTTCAGTACCCAGAATCTTCCATAGGCTGGCTACCCTGTCTTGTGATCATTGAGTCACATATCCTCCTTCCTTTTAGCCTCCTGGAAGGCAGGGTCCGGGTCTTCTCTATCACTCTCCCCAGGGCTCCAGTCCAGAGCCTCAGGACTAACAGACACTCCACAGACTCGTTACTCAGATGTTACCGAGGTAAGGGACAGTGTTGTTGACACAGGGTCAGACCAGATCTACACTCTCAAGGAAGTTCTATTTGAGGAAGTGAGATAAAAAGGGGGCAAATGCCAAGTTATTTGAGCTGGGTTGTAATTTTTAGCTTTTCTTGACCTTCTAGTAGGACTGCTCCTGCTTTAGCATATGTCAAAATAATTGACCTAGATGGGCAAAAAGTCATTAAGCAGGGAAGTATTTCAATTAAGGGAGATTTTATTTGCCATGGGGTCTTTGAGAGCTTAGAGAGAAAAGAAGCAATAGTGAAATAATAGCAAGCAGACTGCTGCAATTAAATGTGATTTACCACAAGTTAAGTATCACTTTCAGATAGTGTCAAATTAAAGCATTTAGGAAGATTGCTGAAAAAAGGCTTTTTTTTTTTTTTCTTATCTAAGTGAAATGCTGGCACAGGAGTCTTCCAAAGGGAAATGGCCAGATGCTGTTTTATATGCGTGGTGTGTTGGTGCCTAACATCTCCTTAGTGTTTTTGAATTCTACATTGTCTGCAGAATTGCCACTTCATTAAAACCGGCTCAGAAATTCCCTTTTAAATGATGCAGGTAGCTGTCAGTCCCTGTCCTGCCTCGTTTGCATTTTAGAAATGCCGGAGTTACTTCCAAAAATACCTTAATTTAACCTTAAATTTCCTGTGTGATTCAGGAAAAATGCCAGCCAGTCAAGGAAACCAGGGGATGACATTTTACAGTCGACATATTTATCTCTTTGCTTTCACTGTTAGGAGCTAAAAATTCCTGAAGTTTGACCTTCCTGTTGTCTTGATCTATGCCCAAAACCTTCAACATAATTTTGTTTTGGTTTAGACTGTAGTCTCTTGCTACTTGGGTTCAGTAGGATTAGAGTAGGGTTCAGTAAGATGGGAGTAAGTGGGTGTTATAGAGATAGGGACAGACATGGACAAAGAAGTGGCAAGGTGGGAGACACAGTTTAATTTGTAAATTTAAAAATCCCCAATGTATATATACAAATAAAGGATTCAGCCTAATAAATTAGTATGGCTCATTCCAGCCTGAGGTCAAGGCTGAGTGTGGCTCAAGTACTAAAGTTTATTTCTCAGCTAAAAATAATCTATAGATTTAAAAACTGTAGCAGAAAGGTGAAAAATCTTCCTAAATGGCAGGAGCCAAGGTGAACTACAGGTGTTAGTGGGCATCAACAATATTGGACATGCTTGATAAAAAATAAGTAAAAAAATATGTGGGTTATGGAAAGCTTATTGGTCACAATGTGTATTAGATCTTTTATTTATATTAAAAATTAATCTTTTTATCTCTTTGTACTTTTTTCCCAAACCAGTGAAAAATAAAATATATTTTATAGTTAACCATATGAAGTTCCTTTATTATTGATACAGTATGTAAGTGTTTGTTTAGTGGCTAAAAAAATTACAGTTCCCAGGGTGACTGGGTGGCTCAGTCAGTTAAACACCTGACTCCTGATTTTTGGCTCAGGTCAGAATGTCAGGTCCTGAGACTGAGCCCTACGTTGGGCTCCATACTCAGTGCAGAATCTGCTTGTCTCTCTCTCTCTCTCTCTTCCTCTCTCTAATAAATAAATAAAATCTTAAAAATACATTAAAAAAGGGGCACCTGGGTGGCTCAGTGGGTTGAGCCGCTGCCTTCGGCTCGGGTCATGATCTCAGAGTCCTGGGATCAAGTCCCGCGTCGGGCTCTCTGCTCAGCAGAGAGCCTGCTTCCCTCTCTCTCTCTGCCTGCCTCTCCATCTACTTGTGATTTCTCTCTGTCAAATAAATAAATAAAATCTTTAAAAAAAATACATTAAAAAATTCTAATTCCCAATGTCACTGATGTGACAAGGTAAAAGAAATTGCACACAAGCACTATAGTCTAGCTGATGACATTGTTTTCCGTGGGAGTACAGGTGAGCAATTCTGATACTTCCATATATGTATATTGGAATCAAATAATTAAGCAAATGGATAGCAAATGGTGGGAGCCAGATTCCTCACTTGTGGAGTGAAAATTATAGATAAGCAAGGGGATTAGGAGAATAGAATGATCCATGTCATAATGGATTAGAGTAGGAGACATCAGGTGAATTTGTATTTACTTAGTTCAAATGACTATATTGAAATGTTTATAGATGTGCATGTATGTGCGTTAGCATATACACATGCATTCCCGTGAGGTGACCGTACCTAAGAGAAATGAAACCCAGTAACAACTAGCACACTCAGCTCCCAGATCTTGGTTTCTACTACCATTCTCCATTAAAGGAAATAGAGCTTCTTGGAGAGATGACTGATTCTAGGACTGAGGAAGGAAATATACGAGATGAATCTGGAGCATCTTGTAGTGCTTGAAAGGAAGTGCTGAACAAAATAAAACAAAACAAATAACAATAAGAAAACATTGATAAGAAGGTGTCAGAGGGACACAGATACCAACTGAAGATCACCTCATGCAAAGCTGGAACAATGTGACATAAATATCCATGGGTCCATAACTATTTAAGTAAATTACTGAATAAATGAATGAATGAATGAATGAATGAGTCAGTGAGTGAATGAATGAGTGAAAAAGAGGAGAGAAGAGACAATGCAGAATTCCAAATAATTTATATAGATACAGGGACGCCTGGGTGGCTCAGTTGGTTAAGCAGCTGCCTTCGGCTCAGGTCACGATCCCAGTGTCCTGGGATCGAGTCCCACATCAGGCTCCTTGTTCCGCAGGGAGCCTGCTTCTCCCTCTGCCTCTGCTTTCCACTCTGTCTGCCTGTGCTTGCTCTCACTCTCTCTCTCTCTGACAAATAAATAAATAAAATCTTAAAAAAAAATTATATAGATACTTAACTCTCAAGGAGGGGGGAGCATAAATTCTCACTCCTTAAGTGTAGGCTACACATAGAGACTTCCTTCCAAAAAGCACAGTATGGGAAAAGGGTAGGAGGGGAGCAGCAGTAACTTTATAGTGAAGAAATCTGACAAGCACTACCTTAGGTGATCAAGGTCAACATCAGCAGTGAAAGGTCACGTTGATAGTATGTTCCCTTTACTCTACAATGTGATGAGCATGGCATTTTACCGCCACGTTTTTCCTCCCTAAGCCCATAACTCTAGTCTAATCATGAGAAAAACATTAGATGAATTCCAGTAGAGAGACCTCCTACAAATTACCTGACCAGCACTCTTGAAACTGTCATGGTCACCAAAAAAAAGGAAAAGTCTGAGAAACTGTCACAGTCAAGAGGAGCTTAAGGAAACATGAAAACTAAATGCAATGTGATATCTGGATAGGATACTGAAACAGAAAAGGACATTAGGTAAAAGGTAAGGAAATCTGAATAAAGCATGGGCTTCAGCTAATAATAATGTGTCAGTATATGTACATTAATTGTAACAAACATACCACAGTAGTGTAAGATGTTAGCCATAGGGGGAAGAAGTATAAGGCATATGGGAGCTCTCTCTTCTATCTTCTCAATTTTCCTGTAAGTCTAGAACTCTTATTGAAAAGTTTATTTTTTTTTAAATCAAAAAAAGTGATATGGGCTGTAGGCCAAATGCAAGTCCAAGTCTATGGAAGTACACAGAAGGAATATCATTGACATTGATATACCTATAAACTTGTGTAATTCTCACATAAGGAAGGTGCTATTAATATTCTCATTTTAAAGATAAGGAAATTAAATAAAATCTTTTTTAAAAGATGAGGAAATTATGGTTTGGTAAGGTTTAATGAATTGCCCAAGTTTGGACAGTTAATAAGTAATAAACACAGATCTGAATTTGGAAAGTATGAATCCTGTACCCACAGAGTTAACCCTTTGTGTACATACCAACATTAACCACTGAAAATATGACTTTTGTTTTAGACAAGTTGATTTGTAGACATTTTTCTGACAGAAGCTTGAAATCAGAGACTGTTGACTATTAGACAGCCCATGGGCATTTTAAAAAACTTGTAAAACTTGCAAAAAAATCCAACCATCTCACGAAAAAATTATCTTCATACTACAATTTTACATGGTGTTGAAAGAGATTATTGAACTTAGAACATCGGGTTTCTGCCTGAAAACTATTTTTACTTACCAAGAGATATTGTTCAGTGGAAGCAACATTATGTCCAAGACACTGACTTCTCATAAAAAAATTAGATAAAAGTAATTTTTTCCATGAGGACATGGACTTTTCACCATTGGTTACTCTTAGCATGTTATGAGTGAAATTCAGATTAGTATATAATAACATTTCAAAGGAGCCTCTTAGCCTAACACACACACACCCAAGATGCAGTCTTTGACCCAGAAGACTCCATCTCACAAATGATCATTTCCATGAAATGAATGTGATTTTCACCCCAAGATGGTACTGACAAGTTTTGCCTTAAAGAATCTAAAAACCTAAAAACTGGTGGCTCAGTCAGTTAAGCCGCTGCCTTCAGCCCCGGTCATGATCCCAGGGTCTTGGAATCAAGTCCCGCACTGGGATCCTTGCTCAGCAGGGGGCCTGCTTCTCTCTCTGCCTCTGCCTGACTCTCTGCCTGCTTGTTCTCTCTCTCTATCTCTTTCTCTCTCTCTCTGACAAATAAATAAATAAAATCTTCAAAAAAGAACCTAAAAACTTAGTTTTAAAATTCTCCTGTACTCCTCTTAAGGTAAAGTCATCAACAATTTCTGAACTTAATAGCAAGACCAGAGGAAGATGAAAACACCCAATAAATTGAGCCTTACATTCTACAATTATAGAGGACTCAGGAGCCCTACTTCTGTGGCTGTACCAGCGTGATCTGTGTTCCAGCTCTGAGCTCCATATTTTGATTCCTCAGCACTGGTTACAGGAGGGAGCTTTGCATGGCTGGTGCTGGATTTCCTTGGGCCTAACTTGACCACGTCATCAGACCTCAACATTATCTTTCTTCTCTCCCATTTGAGTCTTCTTCTTCCACTATGGAAGAATGGTAGAAGATGTAGGCTATGGAGTTCATTCTGCTTTCATTTTTTATTTCTTTGGGCAGACAGTAGGTGGCAGTGGTGAGGATGAGAAGACACCTGGAATGGGGCATGGTTGACAGTAGGTCACTAAGCCACTGGTGTGGAAGAGAAATCATCATGGAAGATAAGGCCATGTGACATCTTCCCACACGAGGGAAGGCTTTCCTCACACCTTTCTGTGTAGCTCTGTGGTGGGTGGGCTGGTAGGGATGAGAAGCTTGATGGGAGTAGCTTTGCAACCAAGGCCGAAGAGATGACTGTGTCCACAGCCTGGGCCTCCAACATTTTAATGCATACCATGACAATCCCGGTGAGAGAAGTAATTCTCTTGACACCTATCTTGTTACAGGCTGGTATATCTCTATACCTACCCTCGACTAGGAGAGTGCCAAAAAAGAAAATGAGAGGTTCATGGAAGTTCATTCTAAGCCTTGGCTCTTCCCATCTGCAGTAAGACATATCACCTCTTGGCTCCAACAAGTGGGAATAACAGCCCTCTCCTGCCTTTGCTCGCGAGACTGGGGAATCACAGCCACACAGGGTGGGCTGGCCTCTTCCCCACACAGCTGTCAGGGACACTTTTCAAGTTCCCCAACCTCCTCTACCTTTATCTGGTATTTTTATTTTTTTTTTTATTTTTTTTTTTTAAGATTTTATTTATTTATTTGACAGACAGAGATCACAAGCAGACAGAGAGGCAGGCAGAGAGAGGGGGGAGAAAGCAGGCTCCCCGTTGAGCAGAGAGCCCGATGTGGGACTCGATCCCAGGACCCTGAGATCATGACCTGAGCCGAAGGCAGCGGCTTAACACACTGAGCCACCCAGGCGCCCCTATCTGGTATTTTTAAATACAATTGTGGGAAAGGCAAGTCCGCTTCATCAGCAAGTGTCAGGCATCTTGGGAACCCAGAGAAGGAGGCGTGAGTCTAATTCCTGCTGTGTTTCCCAGGCCTCCAGCAAAGCCTCCTCTCAACAGCAGGACACAGCTCAGGCAAATCACCCAATAGATGGTTCAACTCTGTATGTACTAGCTGCCTTCCTGACCTCCTCCTCCTCCCCCTAATTTTCCTCCTTCTTCTCCTTCTCCTTCTTCTTCCTCTTCATGTTGGCTCCACATACAACATAGATCCCAACCGAGGGCCTGTACTTATGACCCTGATATCAAAACCCGAGATGAGATCAGGAGTCAGATGCCCAACTGACTGAGCCACCCAGGCACCCACAGACAGTAGCTTTTGCTTGTGCCGTAAGTCAGTGCCGTGGATATAGAATAACTGTGGGATGACAGAAATCCCTGGTACAGTTCCATCCAAGGCAGACCTTTCTGCCGCCCTCTCAAAGCCTCAAACACCCAAACTCACTGGCAAAAGGAATTAAGGGCTCTGGGCAGGAGGGCAAGCACATTGTTGTGTGGCTCTGAGAATGGGGACCAAACTCTGGACCTTGTATTCTAGCCAAGAGCTTGGTCCTTTGACCTGTGGGCAGCACTGGAGGCCAGCCCAAGAACTGGGATGGTGGCCTTGACCAGGGCGCTCTTGTCTTCTTCAGGTCCCTGAAGGAAGATGAGGAAGTGGTATAGTGAAAGCTGGGCTTAGGAAAGTGGGTCCAAATCCTGCCTCTGTCTCGGTTGGTTACTCAGCTTCCCTGAGCCTCTGTCCCCATCTGTAAGATGGGCATGATGCCAGCGCCCTGGACTGCCTTGAAGAAAGGATCTCCCCAACATGGTGCTTGGAGCCTAAGTTCTCAATACTTCTGTATGTTACACCTAACTCCATCTTAGTCCATTCTGGCTGCCATAGACTGGGTGGCTTACAAACAACAGAAATTGATTTCTCAAGTTCCAGGAGGATGGAAGTCCAAGATCAGGGTGCCAACATGAGAAGCCTCCTGTGGTCTGCACATTGCGGACTTCTCCTTGTATTCTTATACAGTAGAAAGGGCGAACCGGCTCTTCTGGCCTTCTCTTGGAGGAGCACAGATCCCATTCACGGAGGGCGCCACTCTCATAACCCAATTGTCTCTGCGTCCACCCCTAGCCCCAGCCCCTCTCCTCACGCCACAGGGTGAGCACTTCGGGACAGACTGGCTCTGAGACCCAAGTCCACGACAGTATTTTGAGCTTGTCCCGATGTTAAAGCTCCAGCCACAGTTCCAAAAACGAGCTCTTGCAAGTCAAGAGAAAAATCAGTTAAAAATATTGCAGGGTCTAAGAAGTCAGCTCCTGAAAAGAAGGAGACAGGCGGCAGGCGCTGTGGCAGAAGGCCAATTTGGGAACAGCTTGGCAGGTGACAGGTGTGCTTTGGGCTGTCCTGCAGACTCAGCCTCATCTTCTCCATCCATTAGTTGAGAATGATAATACCAGCCCCAAGGCGAGGCCGTTTGTGTACTTAACAAATAGCATCTCTTGGGGCGCCTGGGTGGCTCAGTCATGAAGTGCCCACCTTTTTTGCTCAAGTCATGATCCGAGGGTTCTGGGATCGAGCCTCACATTGGCCTCCCCGCTTAGTGGGAAGCCTGCTTCTCCCTCTCCCACTCCCCCTGCTTCTGTTCCTTCTCTATGTCTCTCTCTCTCTCTTTCAAATAAATAAATAAATAAAATCTTAAAACAAAAGAGCATCTCTTAATGGGAAGAAACTAGAGAGGGAGACAAACCATAAAAGACTCTTAATCTCAGGAAACAAATTGAGGGTTGCTGGGGGGATCCGGGGGAGGGATAGGGTGGCTGGGGGATGGACATGGGGGAGGGTATGTGCTATGGTGAGTGCTGTGAATTGTGTAAGACTGAGAATTCATAGACCGTACCTCTGAAATTAATAATACCTTCTATGTTAGTAAAAGAAAAATAATAATAATAATAACAAGATGTAGGGGAAAAAATAGCATCTCTTAGTCTTCTACACAGATAAGGGGACAATTGAATAACCGAGAGCATGCATATCTGTCCAGAAAAAACGAAGGCCAGAACTCATGGGGAGAAGGCTCTTCTTTGGGAAGGAAAACAGGGAGAATGGAGGAGGGTCCTGAGGTCTGGGACAGAGTCCAGAGGGGAAGCTGGGATATTTCCAGAAGAAAATGTGTTGCCCAGTGGCCCTGTGCAGAGATTGTGCTCTTTGAGGGTCTGCATGTCACCCTACGGGCTGTGACAGGTGGAGAGTGGAACAATCGTCCTGTTTTCTTCTCTGTAACAGAGGCCATGAGGGACCGGCGGGCAGCCAGGACCAGGGGTGGGCCATGGCCTGGAGCTGGGTCCCCACCAGATGTAAGTCCCCTCTCAGGCCCTGGGCCTTTGGCCGTTTGAGCACCTGGATGCTCTTGAGGTTGTCCCAAGATGGAGGTGGGGGGCCCCTTTGTCCAGGGCACATCTGTTTGAAATGGGGGAGCTCCCCTGTCCACCCTGGGGGTGGGGGTGCTGGGGTCTGGTTCTCTTCGGGACGCCGGAAGGTGGATTATTGATTTACCAACAACCTAGCCTTCTCTCCTCAGAACCTACAAACCCGACAGATCCACAAGCAGACCAGAGATCACCTCTCTTCTGGGTTCAATTCAGATGTCCCTGTGGAAGCTGAGATAGAGAATGCTTAATTTTTATAATATATTCAGTTACAGAACCGCAGAGGGGGACGATTCAGAGAAACATACACACACACACACACACAAAACCCCAAGGTCTACTGACTCTGTGTGTGCCTTGGCAGTTGGCAGAGTCAGGATTTCCTAATACGGTTTTGTTTCAGCGAAGCGTCTCCAGGAGATTTCTGTCAGCAAAACATTGTGTCCCTAGTAGCCGCTGGGCCCAGAGATGATCTCTCATCTACAGTCTCTTCTTACCCCATGGCTAAGATTCACAGCGCCTTCTAAAGCCTAATTTTTAAATTTCTTATCATTTTATTTTTAAAATATTTCACTTAGTTATCTACCTATTTATTTATTTATGTGTGCAAAATATCCCAAGATTCTTTTTTTCTCCCTTGGTAAGTGAAAGAAATGTGAAGTCAGTTCTAGAATAAGGTTATAGCTAATACTTCCTTCAGATTCTTTTAAAAGAAGCCTGTGTCAAAGGTCAAGCCATGAAGACAGAAATAAATGAGGAGTTGTGGGCTTCACGGTGGGCTGGCTGGCTGAGATGCAGCCAGAGGGGGTTTCCTGAGCAAGGCAGCTTGGCCCACCAAGGATGTGGCCCCTTTCTATCAGTAAGTGAGGTATTTCCACTCGCAACAGAGGGATCGTGCAATAGCATGACCCCTTTGTCTCCTCTGTCATGAAAATAAGAATCAAGAAAGCCAGAAGGGGCATTTTGAGAATGAGCTGGAGATCTTAGAAAGCAGCATAATACTTTCCAATTATGCTGGAAACAGAATCTTTTAAAAAAATTATCATTTTTTTTTTTAAATAGAAAATCACTCAGTAGAATGCAGCTGAAATGGCTTCCAATACTCTGTGAGCCCCAGAGGATTTGTATTGGGTATATGTTCATGAATGGTTTTTTCCAAATGAGTTTAAGACAAATTTGAATGTCCCCCGTTTCTCGGGGAACAGAGGGAAAGCCAGGTGGATTATGAGATAACTGAGAACAGGTGGCTGTTGCAGATAAAACTGGACTCCAGAATTCATATTTCGTTCCGTTTGGGGGATGGGAGCTAGTTGCCCGGGGAACCAACAATGTGGTTAGAGGACTGGAACTTTCCGCCCCACCCCTGATTTTCAAGGAGAGGGGAGGGGCTGGGGACTGGGTGAATCACCACGGCCAGTGATTTCATTACTCATGCCTACTCATGGAAGCTCTCCACAAACCCTAAGTGACAGGATTTGGGGAGGGTTGGTCTCTTTTATAATATCTTTTGTAAGAAGCCACCAGTAGTGGTGAAGTTTTCCTTGAGTTCCGTGAATCATTATAGAAAATGATCAAACTTGGGGAGAAAATGATCAAACTTGGGAACCACCCACTTGGAGCCAAGTTGGGCGTTAAGTGTGGGTAATTCACCATTTTCTGCAGACAGTGCTAAAACATACATGATCGGAGGCCTATCCCCCATAGATCGCCATGGATTGTGGGCTATAGTCCATGTCCTAATTCCAAGGAAGGCTTCCTAAGAGCACTGAGGATTTGTAGCCCCTCATGTGACATAGTCATAGAGAGACTGCTGCCTTGCATAAGGTAGGAATGCCGTGTTCTTTAGAATGAGTCTTCACCAAAGGCCCGATGCTGGTCTCGGGCCCTACTGGGAGACAAGATCTGGTACTGAACAGGGTTAGTCTCATTCTCCTTTCCAGTGAGTGAAGATAAACCTGCCTGTGATTGCGTTCTCTCTCTCTCTCTGTATGTGTGTATGGAAAGACTAGATTTTTTTCTAATTAATTTTGTCTAAATGAATGTGCTTCAAAGGCTGGTGGAAACATAGGAGATATGATTTTGTCTGCCTTTAAAATTTGACCTAGGGGCGCCTGGGTGGCTCAGTGGGTTAAAGCCTCTGCCTTCGGCTCAGGTCATGATCCCAGGGTCCTGGGATCAAGCCCCACATTGGGCTCTCTGTTCAGCAGGGAGCCTGCTTCCTCCTTTCTCTCTGCCTCTCTGCCTACTTGTGATCTCTGTCTGTCAGATAAAAAAAAAAAAAAAAAAAAAAAAATTTGACCTAATTGCTTATTTGTGCTGAGTTTGGATTGCCAGGGAAATAAAGACATGAGTATTTAACTATATATGATTTTAGTTTCTACGTATTAGAGCAAAAGGTATTTTTCTTTTTGCAAACGAGTTGAAATTGTACTAGAGAAGCTCTTAAATGATCTGTCCCGTTTCCAACAATTACATTTCCCTAGTTCTATACTAAGAATAGATCTGGATTTTTTTTTTTTAAAGGCCTGGCTTTAAATGAAAATCTCCTAAATGGTTGTAATTAAAAAAACAAAACAACAACAACAACAAAAAAAACCCCAAACCCACAACAATCTCCTATCCCCAACTTCTGCTCCCCCAAAACTTCTTTTTTCTTTTCATCTTTTTTTCTGGTTGCTTCCTGCATTTTTCCAAGTAATATGCTTAGGTCATAATTTTATGATTTATTAACTTTAAACACCATCTGCTTCCTGTTAATGCTAGATGAGGAGTTAGTTCTATAAATGCCCCAATCTCTTCTTCTCTTTTTTATTTTATTTTAATATTAATTAAATATTTTATTTTAAATTACAATTTTATTAATATTTTTATTTTAATTAATATTAATATTTTATTTTATTTTAAATATAATTGACATTATGCTTTATTTTAAATTACTAGTCACCACTTCCATTACCATGACTTTTAAAATATTGCCCACAGCAAAGTCCTTGGTGTACTGTGAAAGCATTTCTTTTTGAAGCAGCTTCAGTTAAGTGGTTACAATTGCCCCTTTGAGGGAGATGTCAGGACCCAGCTGATACCACACCTTCTCCCAAGAGAGAAGCCCTCCCCTGAAGGGCACCCAGAGGACTCAGAGCCACCACAGCAAGGCCTGACCTCATTGCTCCTGCTGTGCTCACCAGTGGGCATGGCGGAGCTCAGAGAGTTCTTAGTATCTCAGCAGACTCCCAGAGACACATATTCTGTGTTGTGTGTGTGTGTGTGTGTGTGTGTGTGTGTGTGTGTGGCTCAGCTCCAGTGTGGGCCTCAGGAGCAGGGGGCATGCCCTTGGATGAGCATGGCCTTCAGAGTCACAAAGATCAGAGTTTACATCACCATGGTAGACAGAATAACGACCTTCTGTGATGGTTAATTTTATGTGTCAACTTGACTTGGGTCAGGGTTGCCCAGAAGGGCTGGTAAAACATTATTTCTGGTTGTTTCTGTGAGGGTTTTTCCAGAAGAGATTAACATTTGAATCTGTAAACCGAGCAGATTGGCCTCACCAATGTAGGTAGGGCTGCATTGTGGCATGAGGGCTGAATAGAACAAAAAGGAGGAGGAAGGGCTCATTTTCTCTTTTTGCTTAAGCTGGACAATCAGTCCTCTCCTGCTCTCAGATTGTGGTCCTGGATCTTGAGCCCTCAGACTTGAACCAGACTTTATACCATTGGACTCTTGATTCTTAGGTCTTTGGACTTAGACTGTGCCTTACACATTTGACTCCTGTGATTTTCAGTCCTTCAGACTTGGACTGAATTACACTACTGGATTCCCTGGTTCTCCAGCCTGCAGACAACAGTTCGTGGGACTTCTCAGCCTCCATACTTGCGTAAGACAATCCTTATGGATTCTTTTTCTTCGGAGAATCCTGACTAATGTACTGCCCAAAGATGCCCATGCCCTAATCTCTAGAACCTGCAAATGTTACCTTACCAAAGAGAAATCTTTGTTCCTTCGGAAGCCCTAGGTCTACCAAGGTTGGTGGTTTCTCAGTTCCTTCCAGCTTGAGGAACTCATGACCTATGAAGAATTTAAAGATGAGAGAAATAAATGTACCTGGAGGAATTTAGTGGAAACCCAACTGGGTTGTGAAAAATGGGCCAGATTTGGAAACATGAGTGTCTTCTTCCATACTTGGGTAAACTGAAATGAAGTACTTTGTAGAGATTAATGATCTGTTTTCCATCTTCTGTGTGAAGTTGATCATGATATTCACCCCCTACTTGTGGGAATAGTAAACCTCACCACACACTGTCCTGTCTCCTTGACAGCACTGGGGCCAAGTGGCTCAGCCTGGCAATTTCCAAAGCTTTGTTCTTACAATGTTTTCCATTTTGTCATGTATGGCAGATAGATGCTATTTCCACTATCTCTTTAAAATTATTTGGCCATAAATGCAGGAAATTTATAGACCATGGCCTTGTCTTTTTTACCACTGCCTTCTAAGTGAAATACATTTTTGCTAGATGTACATTAAGATGGAACTAAAAATCCCTAAGAGTTAATACATCTTTCATGATGGAATGTGTCTATTTCTAACTTTAAATATGAAATTACTTGCCTTTGGAACAGGTTTTGTGCTAATGTCCTTATGGGAGATGAAAAATCAGAGTGGAACAGTTTTTGAGATTGTTAATTAAAAATAGCATCTCCCATTATAACAATTCTGAAATGTTCCAGAAGAGAATCAGCAGAAATCAACAAAATGGGGTTGGTAATGGAGGTGTATTTTCCTGAAATTTCTAGACAACATGTTTTCTTTCTCATTGAACTGGACTCCCATAGAGGGCACAAGATGGGACTATTACACAGAGAATAGTATATTTAAATCATGAATGCATGGAAGTTTTCAAAGTATCTGTCTGCTCCTCCTAGACAAGGACTAGAGAAGAAATAAGATATATGCATTGGGTCCAGATCTTCACCTTCACCAAAATGGTGCAGTATAAATCCTGCTGAAGGGCTCTTTAGGACAGCAATTGAAATCTTTTCCAAACTACTACGCTAATTTCCCAATTTCCTTTATTATTATTTTTATTATTATTATTTTTTTAACATAGGTGCTCATCCTGCCCCTCTTTTTTTGGCCATCTGCTTAAATCTTCAATTCAAAAATCACCTTCAAGCAAAGACAGCTACAGATAAAACACCAAGTAATGATGACTATGATATTTTATTTTTAAATTTGTATTTATTCATTTTTTTAAAATCCCAGTATAATTAACGTACAATGTTATATTAGTTTCAGGTGTGCAATAATAGTCATTCAACAGTCCTATACTGTATTCTGTACTTTTAATCCCCTTCACCTGTTCACCCATCTCCCTACCCACCTCCCCTCTGGCAACTGCCAGTTTGTTCTTTAGAGTTAAGAGTCTTTTTTTTGATTGTCTCTTTTTCTCTTTGTTCATTTGTTTTGTCTCTTAAATTCCATATATGAGTGAATCATATGGTATTTGTCTTTTCTGACTTATTTCATTTAGCACTCTACCCTCCAGATCCATCCATATTGTTGCAAATGGCAAGATTTCATCCTTTTTTGTGGCTGAGTGATATATATATTCTTTATCCATTCATCTACCAATGGACACTTGGGCTGCTTCCATGTCTTGGTTATTATAAACAATGCTGCTATAAACATAGGAATGCATGTATCATATTTAAAACAATTTTTAAAAAGATTTATTTATTTGAGAGAGAGAGAGAAAGCAGAGAAAGGAGGAGGGGCAGAGGGAAAGAATATTTCAAGCAGACCCAGCACTGAACTCAGAGCCTGATGCGGGGCTCAATTCCACAACTCATGAGATCATGACCTGAGCTGAAACCAAGAGTCAGATGTTTAAACGCTGAGCCACCCAGGGGCCCTGCATGTATCACAATTTAAATAGATGAGAAGTGTTGTGTTGGGGAAAGGTATAGTTTGCTAAACAGAGATAAGGACATATGCTTAGGAGCATCCTGTGGTTGTTTCTTGGAAATGGCTTTTAGCTTCGATTGCAAACATTTTGCAAAATTGTTCTATTTTGGCCAATACTAGGACAAGTCCACCTGGGCAGAATGGAATGTTTATAGACATGAATCTGAGCTATTTCTTTTTTTTAAGATTTTATTTATTTTTCAGAGAGAGAGTGTTTAGCACAAGTAGGTGGAGCAGCAGACAGAGGGAGAAGCAGACTCCCCGCTGAGCAAGAAGCCCCATGCTGGTCTTGATCCTAGGATTCTGGGATCATGACCTGAGCTAAAGGCAGACCCTTAACCAACTGAGTGACCCAGGCATCCCAAATCTGAGCTATTATCTACTAGTCAAAAAATAAGTAGTTTGTGGTGCTCTCATTATTGGGCCAGACATTTTCCATGAGTAGTTCTGTCTACATAGTTGAAGATGTCACCATGAAAAGTGCCATTAACTCTTGTAGGACACCAAAGTATTCAGGATTTTAAAGGTGTTTGTTTGTTTGTTTGTTTGTCTTACTATGATGGAGTACACAGTGTTTCAGAAGCTAGCATTTTGTATATTAAGTATAGATTTTAATGTTTATTTCAAATATTTCCTCCAGCTGATGATCATGTTTTCTTTACCAAATAGCAATGACTTTGGGTAATTATCTTTCATTTTAAAAAAGATCATTAGACCAGAATCCAACTCAATGAGCTGATTGGACTTCATGTTCTGGTTGACAAATAGTGGGAAAGAGGCTGGGGGCTGGTTAATCAAGCCACCCACCCCAATACCCCAAAGCTGAGAGTCCAGGAAGATCTAGGACACAACCTATTTCCAGCTGCCATCTGAGCATTTCGCCACAGAAGACTCCCTGGCAGGGACAAGAATGTTCAGGGACAAGAATGAGGCCCTACAGTGCTGTCACCTGCATGAAGCAGGGATGGAGTCAGTTCACTGTTTTATCCCCAGGACTTGGTGGCACTGAGAAGGTGCTCAGCAAATATTCAATAGCTGGTTTGGGACTGGCCATTTCATTATTTGCTCGCAAATGTGCTGCAGTTCTAATTATGGAACATGGTGACTTCCTAAGGGTTTCCATGAAATTTGCTTTGTGACACCTCCCCTGTTGAGTGTCTCCAAAGCACAAGTCTGAGGCATTTCGGCAACTAACATATTGAAATTTCTTGACTACTGGGAGAGTGGTCCACTGTCCTCCCTCTCTGAAAGTGTAGGTTAAAAAACCGTATGAGGCTAGCACCTTTATACGATGGGCTTGGTATGGTCGAAAAACGTTTAAGAAGGACAAGAAATCCTCACCAGCGATAAATGAAACTATGCCCTTGGCACATTTCTGGTACCAAGTCTCCTCTACGTTACCTGACACACTGGCTGGCCAATGGCAGGACTGAATCTCCTCTTTCCTCATTCCGGAAGATCCTATGCCCATCCTATGCCTCTTCTCTACAATCCTTTGAGCAAGCTCTGCCAGGTCCTAGAATCTGAAAGAGCCTCCCAACTCCTTGGTGGTGGCAAGTAGATTGGCCATCTTTGTCCTCCTACTTGGGATACTGTGAGTACAGATTGAAAGCCCCCATTTCTGTGTCTTGAATATTATAAAGCCATTCAAAAAGAGCCAACCCAGCGCCAGTGTGTCCTTACCCAACAGACTCTGCTGAGCCCCTGGCCTGTGCCAGGTTCCACACCGGCTACAGGGGATCCATGAACAATGAAGGCACAATCTCTGCTGGCCAAAATGGCACCAAATCACATGGTCCTTAAACACAAAGAGGTGATTTAAATGGGAGCAAAGGAGGGATGTTTCTAACTCCTTCTTCACTGTTGGGTGGCAGCCACCAACACTTTCGGCTCCCTCCAGGTGTCAGCTGCCTCCCAGTGCCAGGGAGTCAAGCACAGGGATGCCAGCTAAGTGCTCCCCCCGAGATGCATGTGGCAATTAAGCCATCAGCCGCCGCAGAAGCTGCACTCTGGTTGCTTTTCTCTCCAACAGAAAATGAATCAAATTACAGGGAAGATTTCAACCCCCCCCACCCCCCACTGCACTATTATCCATGCCAGGGAAATGAGGCAGATTTCTCTGAAGACCTAATTGCCAATTTTAACAGAGTAAACTTGAAAATCGATGTATGGACTTTGCCTAAGAGATCGAGTGTGGGTCACAGAGCAGACCCCAACACACAGAGCAGGGCCTGGTGGGATGTCCCAGGAGAATCAATTTCACAACCAGAATCCTTAGAGATTTTACTCCATAATGATCCATTCTGAAGACGTGGACATTTTCTCTTTCATCTTCCGTATAATCTGATCCCTCAGGGAGCTGCGTGGGTCCTGGGGGCCTCCTTTCTGGGGCAGGTGGCATTGTAGGGGTGTGGTCCCCTGCAGTTGAGTAGGGCTGCTGCTGGGAGGGATGTGGAAGGCGCTTGGCCCTCAGGCTGAAGGGCCCAGACACAAAGGGGCAAGATCCCTCTTGGTGTGGAATGTAGCTGAAGGCAGAAGGCAAGGGGAGTCAGGTAAGCCACGAGCAAGAGGTTGGTTATCTCGGCACAATATGTTCAGGCTCAGAAATCCAAGGGCAGGGGCGTCTGGGTGGCTCAGTGGGTTAAAGCCTCTGCCTCCAGCTCAGGTCAGATAATCCATTAGAGCAGATAACTCTGGTCCTGGGATCGAGCCCCAAATAGGGCTCTCTGCTCAGCAGGGAGCCTGCTTCCTCCTCTCTCTCTGCTTGCCTCTCTGCCTACCTGTGATCTCTGTCTGACAAATAAATAAAATCTTAAAAAAAAAAATCCAAGGGCAATCAGAATTTGGCCACTGACCAGGTGGTCTCAGGGATGCATGTGTCATGGCAGAGCACAGAGCATTTTATTTCGTTTGTGAGCTTGCTTTATAACTTGAAGGATCTCTACTTATGTTCTTTCCCCAAGCCCTTCAGATGTCTAAGGTGCGCCTGTGGTCCAGGGACATGGAGGGAGCAGGGGTACTCGTAGCTGTCCCTTCGGGCATCTGGATGAGACACCACAAAGGGCATTTCCCAAAGCAGTAGGCATGTCCGGTATGGCTTGTTAATTCTGGGGTCCCACTGCAGGCACCAGCCAGCTCGTGATGAAGCCGCCAACACTATATCCAGCCCAAATCATGTTTGTTCATTCACATTTCATCAGCCTTTTCCCCAGCCCCAGAACTGCATCTCAGATACACTGAGTACTACATTCATTTATTTCAAATTTCCTGTGCATTCACAATGACACAAAATCACCAGCATGGACTGCATTTTTATTAACAATGGCAGAAGAGGCAAAGGGAAGCAAGGATTTATCAGTCACAAGAAGTCTATAGTCAAAGAACAAAGAATGAAAATGATCAGAGCATGATTTCCGGGGGGAAAGGGAGGGGGGAGCAGAGTCTGGTGAAGGTCCTACTGCAGAAGCTGGAGAATTTCAGTAGAGCCCCTTCAGAAAGCCATGTTCTATTGGGACTCACGGAAGGCTCCAAATACAATAATATGACCAAGTAGAAAACTACTAAGAGTAAAAGTACTGATGACCCAAGACTAAGTGGGTCTGCATAAGGATCTAAGGGAACTGCTGTCTAGGGTTGAGACACATTTTGCAGAGTATAGACAAGACACAGGCAACGGCTCTGTGACCACCGGATCTGTGAACCCTTGCTTCACAAGACCCATAGCATCTGCGTTGCCTGAGAGTTTGTTAGAAATGCAGAGTCTCAGGCTCTTTCAGTGGAGCCAGATCAGAACCTGCCCTCTAGTAAGGAGTTCCAGTGCTCATTAAGGGACCAGGCTGCTGTCAGTCCTTGGTGATACTGGGTTTTCAGCTCTGACTGCTCTGGGCAGACTATAGACACGAGTGAGCCTTTGGCTGGAAACCACTCCTTCCTCTTTCCATCATGACTTTTTCTCCTAGCCCTGTATGTCTCTACGTCACCTCTAACCTTACTGCCCGAGATTCTCAGTGCCCTCGGCATTCTCGGATTCTCAGCAGACAGGCAGAGATGGGATTTTGAGGGCACCAGGGCAGAGGAGCTGCTCTGGAGACTTTGTGAGTATAACATCAACCCCTGCCTCTCCACCACAGGAACTGTCCTGCCCCATCCCGACATTCCTTCTCATCCTAAGACCCCCACTGTAATGACCAAACCTCATGTTGCCATCATCTGACAACTTCTTTTTTAAGATTTTATTTATTTATTTGAGAGTGAGAAAGAACGAATGGGGGAGGGGCAGAGGGAGAGGGAGAAGCAGACTCCTGCTGAGCAGGGAGCCCAATGTGGAGCTTGATCCCAGGACCCTCCATCTGACAATTTTTAACAAAGCAAAAAAGCTGACCAGAATAGCAACAATGCTATTCAAAGATTCAGATGCCTTGATGCCATGAGAAGTGTTAAGAAAGATGCCCCTGATTTTGAGCTCAATTCAAAAGCCTTCAGAACAGAGAAGAATGCCTATTTTTGTTCCAGGGAAATTTCGCTCAAAACTGTAGAAGGTATCTCCGTTCTAAATCTCATTTAACTCATGCTTTAGGAAACCTTGGCCAGTCAAGCCCTTGGAGAAAAGTCCACCCAATTTAACCTTTCTAAGATTAGTGTCCTACTGTTTGCTTTTGCTTTTTTTACTTGATAAATCCTTGCCGTGTGTGTGTGTGTGTGTGTGTGTGTGTGTTGCGTATTTTGTTTTGTTTTCATAATCGATTTTTATATTTTTATGAAATAAATGGATTTCTGGAAACAGAACTCCAGCTTATAACTTCGTGCCTCTAGGAAATAAGGGTTTCATTTATAAAGTGTTGATTTGCAGCCATGGATCAAGAATTTAATGAACTCATAAGTCAGGTGAATTGTGCTTCCTCTCATAGCCCAAAGCCAGAATCCCTGTGTGTGGGTGGGTATGGAGGAATGGGGGAGGGCTGCCAAGCATGACCAGGACACCCAGGAACTCTAGGACACAAAGGGGCCATCTGAGGGAAGCACCAAGCCTGTGGAGTCTGGCGTTACTTTTCACTAGCTGTGTCTTCCCCTCTGTTTCATTATTTCTAAATGGAGTTATTGGTCAATGCAGTTACAGATTAATGAGAAGTGTTCAATAAATGTACAGTGAGTATGAGCTAGTAGTTACCCCTCCCCAGGGGTCAAAAGCCACGCATAAGAGAGAAAACTGCCTCCCCCACCTGCACTAGGCACAATCCTGGATGGATATTCATTCCTGGGAATGAAATCTTCCTGCAAGGTCATGGCAAAGTGGGACTTCTGGGGAGCCTAAGTTTCATCTTTCAGCAGTGACCAGTGGTGGATGGTCTCCAAGTGTAACCTTGGCCAAACCAAACATCCATGCTGCCCCCTGTCCCATGTGGTTATGCAAGTGCCTTCCACGGATTACAGAATATTTGGATACAGAATATTCTGGATAGGAGAGGGGTTTTGCAAATTTCAATGGTTTTTGGCAAGAAGCAAATAAAATCTTTCCCTGTGGCTGGCTTCACACCTATCTCACCATCAAACACCCTCTGGGGCCTCTGAGTTTAAAAATGGTCTGCTCAGAGTTGCTGAGACGTTGAACTCACTGAGGAAGTATTTTCAGTGGTTCTTTGCAATGGACAGCACATGAGTCCTGTAGTAAAGAAGCCTCAGGGCCTTCGCTTCACTCTCCAGCTGTCTCCACTGAGAGGCAGAGCACCCTGGGAAGCAGTACGAGAACATTTGGGGGAGTTGGAATGTTCTCTATCTCAATGTGAGTGGTGGGCACATGAGTGAATCCATTAGCTAAAATCCTCATTGAGCTCTAAACTCAAGACATGTGCACTTCACTCATTATATTATATGTATACTACTATGTTTCAATTAAAAATTTTAAAAAGGAAGATCTAGAGAAGCTGTGGAAATCAACAAGCAGACTACAGATGACTGAAACACTCAGTGCAGACTTTCAGAAAGGCAAAAACTAACTTCTGCCTCTGATGAAGAAATGAGAGGAGTCTAAGTGCTGATCACAGGACCTCTGGAAGCTCAGTTTTCTGTTTTATTTTTTATATTCATGGATATGGCTATTGACCTTAACTGAAATCCAGTGGTCAAGTTAACAGCCATGAGAGTTGAGTTTGTTGCTTCTCGGACAATCTCTTCCAACTAGACACTGAGGACGGTTCTCTCTACTTTTGGGTAATCCCCACCAAGTTTCTTCAACAGGGGCCATGAAATCAGCCTGCAGGAGTTCAGATGAATTCAAAATCGGAAATCATTAGCTGCGTTACCAGCTCCTTCAGCATTTGCTGTTAGAAACCCTCTGCTGCAGACACAGATGGTGGTTTATAAATTATTTATGGACCCAATTAGGGAAATAATTGGAGTCATCTGGCTGGTTGCCATAACACTAATGCATCTAAAGTTTTTCATCTTTCAGTTAAACTTATTCCTGCTTTCTAGAACATTTTCATATTCTAATCTGTTTTCCAGAGGTCTGTGAAAAATGTTTATGAATATTTCATAAATGTGTACAAAATTCAGCTTTTGTAAAGAGTCTTTGACTATCCCCAAATTAATCCTGCTTTTGCTTCAGCATGCTCCTACAAGTATTAGTAAAGAGCACTGAGCTCAAGTCACTTATAAAGAAATGGCTTTGAAGTCTTTATGGAGACTCCTACCTCCTCCAGAGTCATTTTAGGGATGTTTCCTAGCCTTTCTCTGTCCTCAGGGCTGCCTTCTTGCTGTTGGACTCAGAGAGATACCCTAGCTCCATGAAAAGACATCACTTAACTGAAACTAGCTTGACTGGATTTGGGTTTCTTGCTCACCAAACTCTTTCCATGACACAGAAGGAGCTTAGTTAATCCCTCCAAAATAAATGTATCTACTCTCCCTCCTTTGGTCCTCCTCCATTAAACACTCAAGATCCTTCATCATCTTTTTTTTTAAGACTTTATTTATTTATTTGACAGACAGAGATCACAAATAGGCAGAGAGGCAGGCAGAGAGAGAGTGGGAAGCAGGTTCCCTACTGAGCAGACAGCCCAATGTGGGGCTCAATCCCAGGACCCCGGGATCATGACCTGAGCTGAAGGCAGAGGCTTTAACCCACTGAGCCACCCAGGTGTCCCAAGATCCTTTATCTTCTTAATGCCCAATCCCACACTGAGACACTCCATAGTTTCCATGCTGACTTCAACCACTGGGACACCTGCCCACTCAGAGATATCTCTACACATGTGGATTTCCATGGTCATGGCTGTGTCTCTCTTAGTCTGAACCTTCTTTCCTATGAGTTCTCTATAATTCCTGTTACCTGCTTGTTTGGCTCCCCTGCCCCTCTGTAGGCTCCAGGATCACTAACAATGACCCCGGCTGTGGTAAAGGCCTGGGAAAAGCCCGTTGGCTTCTGAGACCCTCCCTTCAAAGGGGGTCATCCCCATGGTGTGGACCTCAAGCTACCAGCTCAGAATTTTGATCTTCTTGTCCCAGAAGTGATGGAGCTTGGGAATGGAGCTCATACCTGTATAGCCAGAGGGGCTGACCTCTTAAGGCAGAATGTCACCATATTTAATCAGTTTCTGCAGCCTGGCCACACAGGAAGCCCAAATGCCTCCAGGGGAGCTTGGACATTAAGCAAGGAGCTTGGGCTAACACATGGGAAGGCAGTTTGGCACCAGGAGGGGATGGCTCCTGGAAAAGCCTAGTGGAGGAAGAGCCTAGTGATGGTAGGTAGAGATGATCTATGGATATGGCTAGCCCTTTTCTTGGAAACTCTGCTTTTTCTCATATCTCTACCTCTATATGAGTCCATCACACTATGCTAGCTAACACACTTGATTTTTAAAAGTGTGAAGAACATTGTGGTAGATGATATGATTTACTGCCCACACTCACCTTCCAAATTGAGGCACTCAGTCCCCCAGCTGCTGTGGTGTCACTTGCTGACACTTATAGCTCAGTCCCTCCCTGGGAAACTGCTTCATCCAAGGTCATCCTCCATCCCTAGGGACAGCTGGCATCTAAGGACAGGACCATACAGAGGTATAAAAGTCTCCCTCCCCCTCCCAACTCACACTGACAGGCCATGTTAGCTCCAGAGCTCTCCATGAGGCTCGCTGGGGCCAATACCCAACTTCCAACTTTTCCACCTGCCTTCTTCAGGCCCTCATAGACTCCAGTACACAAATTCTTCTCTTAGAGGCTGTTTTCTGGAAAATATGACCTAAGACAACTGCCACTCTGATACCAACCCTAATGGACTCTAAGCTGACTTCTCGCTGTGTCCTCTCTTGGCCATAACTGTGCATTTAGAAACTGTTGTTATAAACTAATGTTCCCTTTTTTCCATACTCTTTCCCCCCCCCCCAATGTTGGCTTCTGTATATATCTAGGGGGCCTATCTGTATTTCAAGCTCTGTAATTCTCTACTCATGTGACCTTAGGTAAGTTACTTCTCTGTGCTTCAGATTCCTCATCTGAAGGATAGAGCTCAAAAGAAATTCCTGATAGAGGCACAGTTTTGTTTTGTGCTATGCTTACAAGTGGAGAGACCATCTGTCACCATGCAACACTATTATAATACCGTTGACAATATTCCCTGGCTGTACTTCACTAACCATCAGGGAAATGCAAATCAAAACCACAAGAAGATAGCCCTCACACCTGTCAGAATGGCTAGACTCAAGAAGAATTAACAAGTGTTGGCAAGGATATTTAGAAAAAGAAATCCGTGTGTACTGTTAGTCAGGCACACAGTTTTGATTGAGACAGCAAGTAGGAACTCATATTATCAGACATGGTAGGCAGCAAATATGTTTGTCGAGTAAGTGAATGAATGAGTGAATGAATGAAAAAATAAATAATATTAACAGTGTTAATTTGACAAGGTAGCCAATTTTCCTTGTGGGACTGAGACCAAAAAGCTTAAGGCTTAGCTTGCTCTTAGGTATTTACTGATTCACTCACTCATTCATTCATTAAGTCACTTATTCATTCAACAAATACTTGAGCACCATCCATGATGAATCACACAAAGAACACACAATTCCTATTCTCAAATATAATTGGGAGATAGTAGACCTTATGTTCTTAAAACATTTTAAAGTTTGCCATATGTTTTTTAAAATCTATTATCTCATTGATCTTTGCAATAACTTGATGAGGTCAGGACTGTTATTTACATGTCCAGGTGCAGTTAAACGATTTGCTCAAGACCTTGCAGGGAGAAGATGTATCTGGAATCCATTGTTTTAAATACGGGCCTTGGGGGGCTTTCCATGACCACATTCCAGGCTCCAGACAGACAGATGTGAAAAATTAAAGAGTGTGTAATTAAGTGCTCAGTGATTGAGCCAAGAAACATTGCAGGCAGACAATAAGTGATAAGAGAGTTATGTGAGGGATGGATTCCAAGATTTCTTCTACTTTCCTGCTATAGACTATGGTGAAAACCACCTACTGATGACGTCCATTTCTCTACAGTGCCCCTATTCCCTTTTCCCAACCACCAAGATAAACTCTGCAACCTGAATTCATTTGTTAAGTTGCTATATCCTCACCTTCTTAGACTTTTCCAGAAATTAACATGGCTTCCAGCTCTGAAGCCTATGTTCTTAATACCATGTTAATAGCACTAGGTAGTGATACAAGGTGAAGACCAAAAGTCAAAGATTCCACTAAGGTTAAAAGATAATTTTAGTGGAGTCTTTGATAGGAGGTGGTAGTTAGAGAATGGGATATTTGAAGTTACCATTTTAGAAGTTTGACTCTAGAAATGGATGTCTGAGGTAAAATGGAGAAGTCTTTAGAGATGATTAGATCAAGGAACTGAGGATCCAAGGCAGCAGCTGATTCGTCCATACAGAAGTAGAAATCTTTATTCACATGGAATTAAGCAAATGGTGAAGAGAGAAGAAGACCATGAAAGTAGAATCCACATTCTTTGGCAAATGAGAGAAAGTGATGAGGATGCTGGAGATTTATAATAATGAGAGAGAAGAGAGAGAAGACAAATGGAGCAATCTTCAAGTGAATAGAAGCTTTCCAGAAGAAATGGGTGGTATGTAGAAATCAAGATCAAGATCAAGAAGAAATCCAACTCCACTTCCCAGTCCTGAAGAACTTGTGCTGTGTGAAGGGAAAATAAGTAAAAAGCCTTCAGTTGGGAGAGCTATAAGCAAAAGAAGGTCCTTGAAGGAGAGCCCATTCAAATCCAGAAAGAAGGAATGCTTTGTGAAGGTATTGATGACAGGAATACTTTGCTGGCATACCAGAGGAAGGCTTTGGGAGGGAGGAGAGGTTTGGAAGGTTGGTCTATATTAGGGCACAGACTAAACAGTACAAGAATGAGTGAAAGATGGTGGATACTGCTGAGATGGGAGTTAGGACTCACCCAGAAGCCCAGATGCATGGATCCAGCTCCCCACTGCTTCTCCACCTAAAGCCTTATGCATTCCTCAAACACAGCTTCTTCTTCTTCCTCCTTCCTTCTCCATCCCAATTTCCTCTGCCATCTCAGTCAGTGGGACCTCATTCATCCAGAGCCCAAATCTGAAAAACAGGAATTATCCATCATGAATTTATTTTTTCCACCACAACAGGTAATAAGTTATCCACTCTTGCTGCTTTTATTTCTTGAATATTTGTTGAATATGTCCCATATTCATTCCTGCTAAGCATTTTCTCATCTCCTGTCCAGATTGCTAGTTGCCTCCAGCTTTTCCAATCTCAAATTCCTCTTACACTTTTCCAAAGTGACCTGATGAAAACATGAGTCTGAGGCATCACTACTGGCCCACTGGTTCCCTGCAAGATGATACTGGGGACTCTCAGCAGAGCACACACAAGGACTCATGGCCTAACCTCTGCAATCTCATTTCCACCAATTCTCTGCCCTGTCCTTTACTATCTAGAAATATCAAATTTCTTGGAATTCCCCAAACACCTCATAGTTCCCCACTCCTGACCTTGCCCATGTTGTTCCTATGGCCCCTGTGGAAGCTGATTCTTTCAGATATGAAGAATCGGGCATACTAGGGTTGCCTTGGGAAAGGTGCTATTCTCTTTCAGAATGGAATTTACACTGAGTGGCATGTCCTGATGGCAGGACTGGAACCAGGACACTGACCTTGTGGAGACCAGAATGTGGCTCAGGAACTGAAATGCCCTTTTGAGTACTCTTGTACTATTTTGTTCCTCCCTATCTGGCTATATGTACCCATGGCTTCCTACCCAGTGTTTCACCAGTCACTCCAGCCCAATATTTCTGTGCTTTATCTTTTGCTACCAGTGACTGATTACTCTTTCCCTTCCATCTGATTCATGGCTCCTGCTGCCTTGTGGCTCCTGCTTACTGCCTCCTTTTCTCTGCATGCCTTTCTGTTTCTGCTCCCTGCTGCCAAACACTCATTATCTCTTCCCCTCAAATGAAAACTCCCCCAAAGAAGGGTTGAGCTAGTAAGTATCCAGTGTGTGATTGTAGGGGATTTGAGGAATTGGGGGCTGATCAAGGAAAAAGACATGACTACAGAGGCAGTAACACACAGAAGTCTTCATTGAGCAGTACTTGGACATGGTTGAATGAGAGTGGATGTCCCTTATGGCATGAGACTGTCTGGAGGCTTATAGAACAGGAAACATTATCCAGAAGGAGAGGAGGGCAAGGGAACTCTCAAGGGAGGAGAGGGAGGAGGGGCATAGGGAAGGGGGCTTACCTGTCTAGGTGATGTCACTCAGCAACACAGTGGGGAGTCTCTGGGTTAGGGAACTCCAAGTGGCAGGTGCAGCTTGGAGCCTTATAACCACAAGGTTCTGTCTTATCAATGGGCAATAGATAGACAATGGCAGTAGATTCTGGATGTAGTTCCATAGCATATGCCAAGCAGATGGGCCCTAAATGGCTAAAAATCTGCTTCTTTGGGCTATTTTTAAAATAATATGTAAAATGTTGAGTTTGGTGCCTATGGGCTCTTGAGCTAACAAGTCTCAGTGGGGTGTGAAGACATGATAAACCCGGGAGCCAGTACACAGAGGCCATCTTTGGCTTATTTATATAAAAGGGCAGTTCTCATGTCTGCACCTTCCTCTGTCTCTGGCCAGCCTGTAGAGAGGCTGTCCTTTGATTTGGTACACACTTCTGCTCCAGTCAGCTGGGCCTAAAGTGGGAGGGCTAACGTGCACTCAGAGGCCAGTTACAAGCTTGGCAAACCCCAGACAGAGGTTTGAACCAGCCCCCACAAAAATCCCAGAAAGACTTTCATTCCTTATTATCCTTGTCTGTTACTATAACTCATGAACAAAATCAGTTGCTATCATTTGAGGTGACCTCCCTAAACACCAGCCCACCATTGTCCTCGTTCTCCTGTCTCCATTGCACATACTTGTCAGATATTTTTCCTTGTCATTTAGAGAGGATTTTTTTACGTCCCATCTTTGAAACTGCATATTGTGAACTGTTGAGTCACTTCCAAGTTCCCAGGACATTTCAGGTTTCCCGGTACAATGGTGCTCTATAAGTAGCTGCAAAATAGATTATTTCTAGAAAAGATAAAGAAGACTCCACAGAGGAAGTGATGCCTGAATAGTGCTTTGGAGGATTCATAAGAATGACCCAAGAGATGAGAGGGTGGTCCATAGAGAGAGAAAAAAAAAAAACCTTAATAAAAGCCCAGAGACATGAAAGTATGAGGTGGATGGGGAACGCTAAGGAGCTTGGGGAGAGGGTGGTCACCAGAGCCTCCGAGGGTAATATCATCTGGGGGAATTCAGCCCAGACCTTCACTTTTGGCAGCACCTTCGATTCATTAATGCCAGGCAGGCTGAATTGTATTAACAAACCTAATTTAATAAGAAAGTATAAAGCTAGAATGCCAATTTCTTAATTAACAGTGAAAAGTATAAATGCCAGGCAGAACAGAATGTCTGCATCAACATGACCCATACATTCTCTCCATGTAGATGGATTTACATGTGAAACCAATTTATAAACAGAATAATTCTTGGTGAGGATGAGATTGAGGCAAGGGAGTTGGGATATGAATGCTTAATGATATCAGGCCTTGATCAAGGATCCAGCAGAAAACAGATGGCATGCTTGAATTGGATAATCTGGGGGACAGCACAATACCACCATTATTTCCTATGGGCTAGAAAGGGTGACAGAAGAGAGGCAGCTGGAATTCGGAGAGAAAGCTTTAGGAGAAGCCAAAATGCTGAAGCTATGGCCTTAAGTCAGGACAGTCAGCCCGGAACGGAGCTAGAGAAATCAATAATCCAACCTCACCCTCCTTTCTATTTCTAATCTCCTGACTATGTTTCCATTAACTAAACCCAGTATAAGCCCAGAGGGCAAAGGAACCTAGAGATGCAGACCATTTGGACCAGCCTCCCAAGGTCAGAGTAGGGTAAAGGGGCCAACTGAGACTAATCTGCATATCCTATTCACCAAACAAAGATGTATCTGTGACAAGGAGTAGACAAGCTGCCTGAGCAATGCTTGAACCAACATTGTCAGTTCTTTGTTGCAAACTCACCTTCCTATCATCTGCAGATAGTATCCCTACCACTTATGAATGACATATTTTCTTCATAGGTCTTTAAACATGGACATCACCTTCACTTTGCCTGGGATTGTTCTGGATCACATAGACAGGCTGTTTACTCTTGCTGTTTCTGGTCGTGGAACTATTTTTATCTCTAAGGAGATTTTCGTGTGTCATTCTCATCTATTATAAGTTGATATTTATAGTTTAACTGCTAGAGTTTCTGGAGTGTCTTACTGCAGCTTCTCCCACTTTTATGACCTTGGATTATCTTCTGTAGGCATTGGGGATGGAAATCATTAACTGCAGCCACCGGAGAGCAAGATGTTTGAGAGAAATCAGTTAGGAAATTATTTCATTGACAATGGGGATGGAAAGGTGATGGTTTTTAAAGTTAAGCAGAGATGCCAGGACGTAGGGCATATAAGAGAGAGAACAGGTGACTAAAAGGAAATTAATTTTGTCTTGCACTGTAAAGTTTGAGGAGCCTGAAGGACAGCCCCAAAAGGATCTTCCCCAAAACTGTTCTTGTTCATTGTTTAGACTGCTGCATTTCCAAAATCTCGGGTTAGGTCAAGCTCAAAGTTAACTTTTCAGCACCACAACTGAGGACAGCTCCTAGCCAGGTTCTCACTAAGTCACCCTGTGACCCTCAAGGTGCTAAACAACTCTTTGGAGGATCATATCCATAACCTTGGGCAATAAGAAGCATGACTGTTCAACCACACTTACTTGACTTCTTTATGATGGCCCAAGGTAACTGGCTCCCCAACTTGGGATTCACTTGAAGATTATACATACATTTCACCACTTCTCTTTATCTGCAAAACTATCTATGCAAAATTTTCTTGGGTGTTCTATGATTATCCAGATATGCAAACTAAGTTCCACTGAAAACTGGAAGTTTTACATTTCCTACATAGATGAATATGTGATTCTTTAAAAAAAAAAAAGATTTTATTTATTTACTTGAAAGAGAGCACACAAGCAGGGTGAGGGTCAGAGGGAGAAGAAGACTCCTCACTGAGCAGGGAGCCTGATGGGGGACTCAATCCCAGGACTCTGGGATTAGGACCTGAGATGAAGGCAGACAATGACTGAGCCACCCAGGTGTCCCAGATATATGATTCTTACTGGTTCCAAAGAAAGGTAGGATGTAATTTAGTGGAGCCTATAATCTAATTGGATGGACAAGATATTTACACGTTAGAATGATAATTATATGAAGCAACATTGGCATTCTAAGGAAAGAGAAACTACCACTGGAGATGGCTTGAAATAAGAAGCTTGTAGGACATGAAGTATTCAGTTATGCTGGGAAGAGAAGGAAGGCCAGTCCAGGTGAGGTGAGGGGCCTGGGCAAAGGCTTGAAAATAGGGATATCCCATGTGTCCCATATGTTATCAGAAGATAGCGTCTATCAGTGAGAAAGTATCTGTAATTAGACCATTGAGTAGATGTGGTAACCACAAAAATCAAAACTTGAGGATGTCTGTGGCCTTTGGCTCCTCCTACATCCAACTCTAAGAAAAGTAACAATAAGCCTAGGACATAAGAGCTGAAAATAGGGGTTTTAAGATCACTTTAAAGTTATTGGGACCTGCTACAAACAAGACTCCGTGGACACAAAGATAAGTGTCTTTGAGTACTTTCATTTTTATTTAATCCATTTGATTACTAAAATACCTTTGTAAGGTCAACAAAAAGGAAATGATATGTGCAGTGTCTGGAGGAGAATGGTGAGCACAGAATTTAGATGGCTTGAGTAATGTCATGAGGTTATTTAGGACTAAGTCAACACCATATCTGGGTCTCTTTTTCCCCATTGGGATATGACTGAGCCCAAACTTCACAAGCACTCCCTCCCCTGCCTAGAGAGTGATGGATGACCAAGAGAGTGACAAATGGTGTTTACTAGTAATGGTGAATTACAAATGGTGAATACTAGTAATATTGAGTACCTTCTGTGCTAGGAAGTGCTGAGATTCATCTGAGAGCAAGAGAACCATGGTCCTGGCTTCATAGAGGTTGGTTTAGACTTTAGCTATCTCTGTCCTAACTGTTGATCCATACAGTGGTAGAGGTAGACTTGCAAAGGCAAAAGGCCTACATGGTAGGAATGCTGCCATATAGGGTACTCACATAAGCTGATGTCTGCCTTTTATCCTCTTGGCTCTTTGTAATAAGCCAATTTGGAGAGAACTCCCCTCGTTCTCAAACCCTACGCTCTAATTGGCTTGATCCACCATGTAGACATCTACATCGTTATGTCCCCAAAGTGAATTGATGTCACGTTTAAAGAAGGGTAGGCATATGGGATTCCCTTCCTTTAGGTCCACAGTCAACTGGCGATTATGCAGGGGTTGTAATTGATCCTTCGGGATTCTCCAGGCTTCTGTAACTCAGTCCTTTTACCACTGCTTGCTTTTTTAGCCACTTAATTAGCACAGTTACTCAAGAGTAGTTAAGGATAGTGAAGAGAAGGAAGCCATGTACTCCATTTCAGCACAAGTTTTGGCAGCTCCACCACCAAATTTTTCTAATCACAACGCACAGCCAGACCTGTTAACTGCATGATGTCTACGAACTGATTCTTAGTCAAGGAAGGTATTAAGGCAGACATCATATCTTATATTGAACCAATATATTGTTTCAGTAGTAAATAAATATTTTTAAATAATAATGAAAAAGCAGTGAGGACACACAAAATTGTCTGAGCAAACTACAGAATTTAAGAATTAGCAATCTGAGGGGCGTCTGGGTGGCTCAGAGGGTTAAGCCTCTGCCTTCGGCTCAGGTCATGATCTCAGGGTCCTGGGATCAAGTCCCACATTGGGCTCTCTGCTCAGCGGGGAGCCTGCTTCCTCTTTTCTCTCTCTCTCTCTGCCTGCCTGCCTCTCTACCTGCTTGTGATCTCTGTCTGTCAAATAAATAAATAAAATCTTTTAAAAAAAAAAAAGAATTAGCAATCTGAGATCTATTCCATCACTTCAAATTTAGAAGGACCTTTTCTATTGACTCTGCATTTATAACCTTTATTGAGATAAACACTCCCATTTCTTAGTATATTTTTCTACATATACATGCATCCTTGAAATGCTGGAAGGGCCTAAGTGTCTCACCAGACTGAACCTGTAACCTTCCTAGGTCTAATGTTTTCCTTTAAAATATTTTCTCCTGGGATGCCTAGGTCACTCAGGTGGTTAAGTGGCTGCCTTTGGCTCAGGTTATGATCCCAGGGTCCTGGGATTGAGTCCCACATCAGGCTCCCTGCCCAGCAGGGAGTCTGCTTGTCCCTCTTTTGCTGCCCCTCTAGTGCGCTCTCTCTCTCCCCCAAATAAATAAAACAAAATATTTAAAAAATTTTTTTCTCCTGCCATGCATATGAGCCTAACAAATTGTTAGGCAGAGACCAGGGATCTCCCATTTCACCTTGTATTTCCAATAATTACCTATATAAACATTCTGAAATAATTTTTTTTTTAATTCCCCCTATGATTTTCCACAAATCTTTTATCTTTCCCCAGATGTGGAGACGGTCAAGTAAGTCAATGCCCTGAGGTTACAGTGCTTCTAATTCCTTGTCTTCAGGCTGCTGTCCCATCACCAACTAATGTGATCCCATATCCATGACAGATTCTTTTCCTAAGTATTTTTAAGAGTCGCAGTGTTCTTTTCAGGGAAGGATGCATTATCTGAGTTCCTCTAGCAACTGGTTATTAGAATTCAGTTAAAAGTGGAAGTTCAGTAGGAACGGCTCAGCTGCTATCCCCGTTGTTCTTATCTGTTGCTTACGATTTGATCATGGCCCAGACCGGGAGGCTGCAGCTCAAGGAATTGGGGCACTGGTAGAATAGAATCAACAACCACAGGCTTTCTGCCCAAACAGCTCCATATTTTCTGTAGATTCAGAGCAGTACATCACTGTGGAAAGACGATCAGCCCATAGATTACAGATATTTTTGTTTATCTGTTTTCTAGCAAAAAGTTTTCTCAGCTGACTCCCTGGCTAGAAAATTGGAAAGAAGAAAATGGTTAGAGCATCCATTTTTAACCTTGGCTGTGCATTTGATTCACTTGGGGGAAATTTTTAACCCCCCAGGGCCCAGGCTGCATCCCACATCCATTGGTCAGAACTTCTGCGGGTGTTTCCAGGTTTCTGTATTTTTTTAAATCCTCCCAAAAGATTCTCAGCGTAGAGGCAAATTTGAAAACTACTATCATCCAAATACTATTGAAGCCTGGGCCCCATCATCAACATTCAGACACGAAAGATCTGGGGCACAGCCTGGGGGTTGGGAGCCCTATAAGCACCCCCCCCCCACACACACACCCAGTGATTCCAGTGATGGAGCCAGGCAGAGAACCACTGGTTTAGAGGTGAAGAGAGCAAGGCAGTGGCTGTGTAAAATGAAAGGTGTTTTCTGTGTGTTCCCCCTTCTTGTCTGTCCTATTCTCCACCCTCTCAAGGGAAACTATGTATTAGGAATGAGTGTCTTGGCATAGAGCTTTTCCTTATCAAGCTATTGAGGGAGGGCTTTGTGATATACCGGGGAGGTGGGTAGATATATCTACTATGTAGATTTGCTGAGGGTTTCCAACAAAAGATGCCCTGTAACAGTGTAAGCTATCTCTGATGGTTTTAGGCTCTCAGGAAAGAAGAAAAGGATTCTACCTGGAGTGGAGGGGCCTCACACCTCACCACCTCTTCTTCCCACGTAGGGACTTTGAGCTCCCTTTGAGATCCCAGGCAGAGATCCCATCAGAGGCCACCACCAGCTCTTGAATGGGTAAGACTCAGGGGAGATGTGGGTGGGAACTTTATGGTTCTTTATGCTAAAAAGGAGGAAGGATTTTGAATCTCGGGGAAGGATGAAGAGGGAGAGAAACAAAGAAGACAGAGGAATGGGCAAAAGAAAGACACCTGGGAAGACAGAGGTCATGTGGATAATCAATTTGGTGGCATATCAATATTTGGACTTTTCCAAGCTCTATGATTCACAGGAGAGCCACAACTAGAGAAGATCTACAAAGGTGATATTTGGAGCAAGACCTCAGGCCTCCTTCATCTCTGTAGATGTACTGATCTTCCGTAAATGTTTAAGCCAGTACTTAGACATGTGGACAACAGAAAACAGCAAGGATGTCATGTGGGGAAAAGAAAACCAGACAAATGTAACTACCTTTGTTACATCTGGCCATATCTTTCCCGATCTATGGAGCTTAGCAGCTCAAACAGAACAATGTTCAATTTGATGACACCCCCCCAATACCTATTTTCAAGCATAAAGCAAAAGTTGAATTCTTGAGAGTAAACAGTGCATTTCTGTGTTCTCTCTGAAACACACGTGCCAGAGGAAGCCTCTCATATGGGCTCTTTTTCTTCCTGCCCTGCTCAGCTAGTGGGTTTGACCTTGGTCCTAGGTGGCATTCTTGGTAGACAAGGGCTCACTGGTCTCAGTCTTTGGAATGATGAGATGACGAGGGGGCAAAGAAGATTGAGGGAGGTGGCTAGCATTAGAGGGTTGTGCCATTACTGGCTTCAAAAATATTCTTATCCTTGGGTTGACTTCTCTACTGATTCTTTGGTTCAAAGTCAGTGGTTGGACTGCACCATGACCAAGAAGACAACCTCATCCCCACCCCCATTGCTCCACCTGTTCTACCATCTCATCTGCACTCATGGCATTACTCATTAGGCAGCATGATTTGCAGGGCTTCCCTTCCACTTTTGATTAGCTTGTTATCTGCCTTTGAAGCTAAGCCCTCATTAATGAATCCCCCAGATGGGAGACTAAGCCTAGCCATTGCCAGCACATCCGTCCCTCAGGGAATCCTTTACTTCCCATCAGAAAGGGGCAGACATTTGGCTTCCGTCCAGCCCAAGGCTTCACAATTCCACTTTGATAAAGCCTTGGAGAGTCTCTCTCTCTCTCTCTCTCTGGGAATCCACTTTCTCAATCATAAGCATTTCAGAACTAATTACACTGATTTAATGCACCTGGCTTTCTCCTTCACTTAAAATCTCAATGGGAGAGAAATTACTCTGACCCATCACCATTTATTGGAAAGCCGGAGAACCAATGGTGAATAGTCAGTTCCAGAGCACGTGCTGGGAGGGAGGGAGCAGCAGTCACCTTCAGCCCCAAGGACAGCTTGCTAACCTCCTGGTGCTAAGGGGTCATAAGTCACCCTGAGAGTCTTAGCACTGGGACAGCTAAGGCTGTTTTTTAGTGGTTTAATGTGGGTGGACCTTCTTTCCTCAGTAAAGGACAATAGATCACAAGTTAGTGTTGTCTCTATGGGAGCCCATAGAAAGGATTGATAATAGGAATGGATTCTGAAGCCAGGTATCTCTGGATTCAAGCCCTATCTCTATCATTGACTATGAGCAGGACTTTAGATAAGCAGTTCATCTCTCTAAGCTTTAGTTTCTTCAGCTGTAAAATGAGGGTACTATTACTTAGTCACTACAGCGGTGGCTCTCAACCTTAGCTTGTAATTGGAGCCACTTGGGCCTCACTCCCAGGGATAGTGACATAATCAGTACAGCTGCATCTGAGGATTAAAAGATTTAACTCCCCACCCCCCCTTCCCCACCCTGGTGTGGTCAGGATTGAGAAACATTATCGTGAGAGTTTATTTGGAGGCTGAACCAAGAGGGCGCCTAGAAAGCCTTGCTCCTCAAAGTGTGGTCTGTGGACCTGCAGCATTGGCTCTAACAGAGAACTTGTCAGAAATGTAGACTCTTGGGTCCCATTAACATGGGAAACAAAGGCAAAAAGAAAAATCGAATTTCCTTACTACCTAGAGCCCACTGACAAGTCCTTGAAATGGGCCGAGTGACCTTCCTCTAGGAACATAGCAGCTTCCATGTTAATACTTTGCTAAGGGCAAAAGGCAGTCTTTGCCCAACCCCTAGGATCCTGTGAATCTACTTTAACATAAAAAAATTTATATGGGGGGGGCCTGGGGGCTTAGTGGGTTAAAGCCTCTGCCTTCTGCTCAGGTCATGATCTCAGGGTCCTGGGATCGAGCCCCACATCAGGCTCTCTGCTGAGCAGGGAGCCCGCTTCCCACTTTCTCTCTGCCTGCCTCTCTGCCTATTTGTGATCTCTCTCTCTGTCAAATAAATAAATAAAACCTCTTTAAAAAATTCCTTTGGAAACTTCCTTTATCTCTATCCCCCTCCCAAGATACACCCCCCATGCATCTGTCCCTCTAATATTCATCTGAAGGGTGTCATGAATAAGGTTTTATTAGACAGTAATAAATTACTTTTCTCAACAATAGCTCACCCCCTTGAGGTCCTGGAAACCTTGCTTCCAAAATCCTTAGAGACTTACGCTACCCCTAACCCACTCCCAACCTGAAAGTATATAATGGGCCACTCCTCATGATCCCAGGGCAGCTCTTCCTGCCCCGGGTCCTGTGCTCATGCTTGAATAAAACCACCTTTTTTGTGCCAAAGACACCTCAAGAATCCTTTCTTGGCTGTCAGCTTCAAACCCTAACTAATGTCTTTCCTATATCACCATCAGACATGCTGAATCAGAGTCTGCCTTTTAGCAGGATGCTCAGGTGATTGGTGTACATATTTGTACACTAATTTAATTGGTATATGATTGAGAAGTCCTGCAATGAAGCACCTAGCATTAGCCTGATACGCAGTAGGAGCCTCTCAGAGGAGGAGATGATTCTGTAACAAGAGGCTCAGGGTGGGGGAGGGGGAGCTTAGCCATTCTGAGCTTTTTCCCCCCCAACTGCACAGCGGGAGGTACCACAATGGCCAACACCTCTTCTTTTTTAAGGTGCTGTCAGGATGAGTCCACGAAAAGGAACCTGTTTATAAACTGTCAAATGCTATAATAGTCAGAGGACCAAAAGCTACTCCTAGGAGAGTTTTGTCACTTTCCCTCTCCCCTTGCCCGCCCAAAGGACCCTAAAACCTGAACCTCATTTGTCCTCCTCTTCCTGGGAAGAGCCTTTCTCGCTGAGAAGGCAAAATCAACCAACATCATGAAGGAATGGAAAGAGAGAGGAGACCGGAGGGGGAATCAAAGAGTGTTGAGACTGAGACTAAGGTAACAAGGTGATCCTCCAAAACAGTGGGCAGACATGTAAACAAAGCCAACGGGAGAAGAAAGTCTTCTACGGGAGAGGCGGGGTGTGTTATTTAGAGCTCCTTCACACAGATTGGGTTTCTTTTTTAAAGAAATTTTGTTTTACCTTTTTGTCATTAGAGTCAAATTCCTGGAATGGGACGTTATGCCTAGATTTGACTACATGAGTCCTGCGGTTTAAGGGATTTAGTACAAAGACATCGGCCAGTGCCCATCAGTGAAAGGTGCCCAGGTACACTTCTGTAGTCAAAAAGTTGGGTTTATTGAGCTCGCTGCAGCAAACGCGATGGACACTGGGGTGTCATGGGGTGTCTCTGTGGGAGGGAGTTGGGAGAAGCTTCCCATAGCATTTGCGCAGTGCTAGGAGTTTAAAGGAGGGTTTAAGGAAGCAGGGGACCAGTTTTCCAACAACTGGGCTATCCTTCACGGTCTAAGGATGTTATAGGCTTTAGTGCTTATCCAAATGTGTATTAATTCTTGTGTTGGTTCGTGCTCATTCCAGGCGGAGTTCACCCACCAAAACAAAACTGTTTCTTGGATTATAAATACAATATCATCAGCTTTTCTTTTTAAATTTGCTGTGGTAGGGTTTTAGGGAAAGGGTTGTCTCAGGGTGTCCAGGCACATCACTGCAATGTATTTAGATCAGTTTCTCTATGTAACTGAAGACCTAGAAGACTGTATGGTGGGCTTTTTATACCTGTCCATTGGGGTCAGTTCAGTAAACTGTATTTTTCTACAACTATATTTTTTCCTCAACCATGTTTTTCTTTTTTTTTCTTTTGAAAAGATTTTATTTCTTTCTTTCTTTATTTGAGAGAAAGAAAGCGAGAGAGAAAGAGCAGGAACAGGGAGAGGGGCAGAGGGAGAAGCAGACTCCCTTGCTGAGAAAGGAGAGAGGGCTGAATCCTGGGACTCCATGATCATGACCCAAGCCGAAGGCATATGCTTAACCAACTGCCCCTAAACCACATTTTTCTAAAATTAGAAATGTCAAAGGGAAAAACCATCAAAACAAAGGAAAATTTGAAAAAATACATAAAAAGCTACTTTAAATTTAAAAAAATACATAAAAAGCTACTTTGCACAACTCCATATGGAAATACATTTGAAAATCTTGATAAAATGAATGTATGTAGATTTTCAAATGTATTTCCATATGGAGTTGTGCAAAGTAGGTTTTTATGTATTTTTTTTAATTTTCCTTTGTTTTGATGGTTTTTCCCTTTGACATTCCTAATTTTAACTAATTAGTTTAGCAGTTTATCTGTCCAATTGATTTTTTTTTTTTTTTTTTTAAGAACCAGTTTCTCGGGGCCCCTGGGTGGCTCAGAGCTGAAGCCTCTGCCTTCAGCTCAGGTCATGGTCTCAGGATCCTGGGATCCAGCTCCGCATCGGGCTCTCTGCTCAGCAGGGAGCCTGCTTCCCCCACTCTCTCTCTGCCTGCGTCTCGGCCTACTTGTGATCTCTCTCTGTGTGTCAAATAAATAAATAAAAGCTTCAAAAAAAAAAAAAAAAAAGAAGAAGAAGAAGAAGAACCAGTTTTCTGGGGCCCTGGGTAGCTCAATCAGGTAAGTATCTGACTCTCTACTCGGTGGAGTGTCAGGGCTCAGCTCAGCTCTGAATGTGGAGCCTGGTGGAGATTCTCTCTCTGTCTCCCTCTGCCCCCTCACCCTGCTTACATGCTCTCTCTAAAAAAGAAAAAAAACAGTTTTCCTTATTAATTTTTGTTTTCATCCTTATTAATTCATCTTTCTGCTTTCACTGATTTATTTTTTGTTCTTTTTCTTTTTTTTTAAGATTTTATTTATTTATTTGACAGACAGAGATCACAAATAGGCAGAGAGGCAGGGTGGGGGTAGGGGGAGTAGGCTCCCTGCTGAGCAGAGAGCCCGATCCGGGGCTCAATCCTAGGACCCTGAGATCATGACCTGAGCGGAAGGCAGAGGCTTTAACCCACTGAGCCACCCAGGCGCCCCTGTTCTTTTTCTTTTTAAAGTTGGTTATCCAATTCATTAACTTTATGTTTCCTTTTTATTGACTGAATTATGTATAGATAGGCTTTTTCTTCTGTTTACTGCTTATCGTTATCTTCAAGATATCCTACAGTTCTACTTAGTATTTCTTCTTTGACTCAAGAGTTTGTTGAATAGTGAGTTTTTAAATTTTCAGGTGGGTGGTCTGCATTTGTAATTAATTTACAGCATTTTGGTCAGGATCAAATTCTTTACAATTTGTGGACTTTTTTTGTGTGTGTGGCCTAAGATGTGGTCAATCTTCAAGAATGTTCCATGCACAGTGGAAAAGATATATCCTCCATTCTTGGGGTGAAGAGTTAGACTTTTATAAGACCTACTTGATTGCCATGTTGCATAAATCTTCTGCGTTCTTATTGATTTTTCCCCTAAGTGATCTATTTGGAATTGAGCAAGATGAGTTAGTATTATTTTTAGATGTATTTTTTTCCTTCTACTTATATTTCTTCTAATTTTTGTTTTGTGGAAGCTGCTATTGGGTACATAGTTGTCAATAACAGTTCTGTCTTCATAAAGAATTTAGCTTTAAATTCTCTTTTTTTGAAAATGTGTTTTGGGGGTGCCTGGGTAGCTAAGTGGGTTAAGCATCCAACTCTTGGTTTGGGCTCAGGTCCTGATCTCATCAATTGTGAGATCCAACCTTGTGCTGGTCTCTGAATTCAGCAGAGATTTTGGCTGAATATAAAATTTTGGCTCATATTTTATGTTCCTTGAATGTCTTAATGATATTATTTTATTGATTTGAGACATAAAGTATTACATCAAAAATATGAGGGTAATCTGATTTTCTTTCCTTTATAAGCGGTATGATCTTCTTGCCTGGATGTCCAGGCTTTTTTCCCTCCAGTTTTGGTCATTGTGTGTTGAATTTCCCATATACATAATGTGCCCAATCAATATGTAGTTTTGTGTCTATTTTATTTCAGAAAAATTTTGTTGAGTTATAGTTGGAGTATCTCTCTCCTCTGTTGTGTTGGCTTTCTGCATTGGGGCTTCCTATTGTATGTATATATAATCATTTTCTTGCTTTTATATTATCTAACTTTCTCTTGAATCATGTTTATCTTGTTTTGCATTTTTTATTTTGCATTTATTTATTTTGTATTTTTTAAAAGATTTTATTTATTTGACACAGAAGGAGAGCACAAGCTGGGGGAGATGCAGAGGGAGAAGGAGAAGAGGGCTCCCCATTGAGCAGGGTGTCCAATGCAGGGCTCCTTCCCAGGACCCTGAGATCATGACCTGAGCTGAAGCAGATGCTTAACTGAGTCACCCAGATGGCTCTGCATTTATCTTAAAGATTTTCCTCCCTTGCAAATTTTCTCTTAAACCTTTATTTATGCTAATATTTTACTTTTGAGTTCCTTCTAATTTTATCTTCAAAGTTCTGAAATAATTTTCCCTATATCTAATTTGTACTGTGTTTATTTCTTTCTTCTCAAAACTTCCTTTTGTTATATCATTGATTTTCTTAAATTCTCTAACTTTGATTCACGCTTTTATTGCTTTTTTGTCACTTCCTTGATTGCTGTTAGTTCGTTTTAAAATATGTGGTTACAGGGGCCCCTGGCTGGCTCAGTCAGAAGAGCATGAAACTCTTGATCTTGGGGCCATGAGTTTGAACTCCATGTTGGATGTAGAGATTACTTTAAGATAAATAAGTAAATAAACTTAAAAAATTATAATTAGGAAAAAAATGTGGTTCCAGTCTTTATCATCTTTGTAAGCACATCTTTCTTGCTGTCTTTATTGCTTGTGAAAGTGTTATTCTATCTTACATTCTCTTTTTTATAGTAATTTTGCATAGGAATCAAACAAACTTTTTCTGTGACTCATTTTCAAGAGTGATAAAGTTGTTCCCATTCTTAGGATGAAAAGATGGGCCAGGACAACTTTTATGAATTCACAACTCTCATACTCCCTGTTCTGTTGTTTGGGGAAGTGATCATAAACATGATTTCACTTCGGGATGCCTCTGCCTCTCCCCACCATACCCCACTTTTATTTAAACGTTTCCTTTCTTTTGTCCCTGTTGTTTCCAGGTGTTCAATTTGGACTCTATTTCCAGTATTTTTCTCTTTCACTGATAGAGGGAGTTTGAAGGAAGTGTCAATTATAAGGATCAGTCTTGCAGAGAACTAAAAATTGGGGCCAAGATGGTGGAAAACTAGGGCAAAGCAGGCATCAAGTTGGGAAGAACCCCACAGTATACCTGGAAAGAGAGGAGGGAAGGTCCACATTCCATGTCTGGACACAGAAAGGGTAGGGGGGCCAGGCAGCCCAGCAGAGTGGCATGGCCTTATTCCAGAGGCTAGGGATAGGTCAGACAGAATGTCCCTACGTGTGTTAGGTGACTGGGATCATATGGTGGGCCTGGTCCCCACCTTTTCATCTCATCAGAATACAATTTTCCCTCTTTCCATCCAGATCCCACCTCACACCAGTTCAGATATACCTTTGTTCAAAGAAGAAAAGATAAGGGAGTTCCTCTGCTGAACACAGATGGAAATGTTCTTAAAGGTAGTGGAGCACATTTCATTTATTTAAATGTGTATTGAAATCATACTGTGTGCCCAGTATTGCCTTGGTATGAGTCAACATTTGTTAAGACAGTTGGCCAGAAAGAGGTAAGATGCCGTCTACAGTTTTGGAAACATTTTTTGGAGACAAGCTAATAAAAGCATGTCTATTTGGTGAGCAACTAATAAGCAACAGACATGTATATGTATCCTCTCATTTAATTCTCCTTAACAATCCTGAAAACTAGATAATATTATTCATTTTTTGTCTTTATAACTGACTCAGAGAGGTTAATTAACCAATCCATGGTCATAGTAGATCTGTCTGCTTCTAGAACCCATGTTTCTGCCATTGTGTAAATTTGCCTCTCAACTGGTCAATATTGGACAATATTGAATAATAACCATATAATCTTGACCTCACCAACATCTCTAGTTAACCACCTGAACTAAATGGGCTAAAGCCAGTAAATTATAAAATGCCCTAAAAACAGGGGTGGGGGGAAAGGAAGGAGGTTGGGTACTCCTGAAAGTTGTTTTGCCAAAACCACATTAAATGACCAGCCTGTAAAAATTGTTCCACTGCTTGTCCCTTCTCCCATCTTGAATGGTTCAAAGCTTTCCTCCCTCCGTTATGAGGGGCAAAGAGCAGCACCATGGAGGGCTGAGTTCTAATGCTTATTCTTCATGGCTATAATAAGGCTTGAAAAGAATAAAATAAAGCTATATCCACATATGAAAGGCACACAGTTGAATGGAAAGAGTCTGACTGATTTCTTACTATTAGATTTTTTCAAAAGCCTGCTGCTTTTGTCATCTTATTGGCACTTAGTGAAGATTGACAGTGAAAATAACTTCCCCAAATAAAAAACACTGGAGATTGATGACCTGGGGAGAAAATATCCCAATTCCATGTAAACAGAGGAAGATTAACACCAGGCACAGGTACCAAATTGAAAAGCCCAGCAAGCTGGTGGAAGAAGGCTAGCAATGCTTTCAAAATAAGAAGTCACCCCTGGGGCTCCTCTACACACTGTTCAGTTATGGTGATAAATGTCTCCAAGAGCCCAGGCATAGGGTTGAGGGGGCTGAGTGGCCATGAGAAAGAGGTTATTAAGAATATTAATTAATATTTAAAAATATGAAAGGCTTCCCAGGTGATGCAGTCTTGATACCCTGACACCTGTTTAGAATGTTGAACCCCCAAAGCCAAAGCAATTGCTATGTATTAACCCGATTACCCACTCTAGGCTCTGATTACACATATGACTTTAATGACTCTGTATCTGTTCCAAGAGTGTATTACTCAGCAGGACTGTGTTTTCCACTTCTTTTGTTCCTCTAAATATCCATTCCAGTGCCCTTTGTTCATGTGTTTTTACCTGCAAAATCCCACTTCTTCTGGGTAGAGGACTTGGTAAAGGAAGTTGCGTCCACCCACCAGGCATCCAAGATGAAGCAAAATAGTTTCCGATTTTGGGGGTGCTTGCCAAAAAAATGCAGATCATGTAACAATCTTATGGGAACAGATTGGACCCCTCCTGAGAGTGACACACCCACACTACCCCCATGACTCAACTCCTACCTTGTTTTGAAAATATTTGGGTACATCACAGTTTCCCCAACTAGTGTATCTCATATACCCATCGTTAATTTTATTGAGGTATAATTTCTATACAGAAAAGGGTATACATCTTAAGCATCCAGCTCAGTGACATTGAACCTGTGAGTTTCACCTGTATAACCACCACCCAAACTAAGGCTTAGAATATTTCTATCATCTTCTTTTCTGCTCTTTCTAGTCAGTTGTTTGTCTTTTAAAAATCCAGCATTTTCTCTTTGTGATACAGCGTTAGAAATCAAGAGGTCCAACAACTCCACAGCAAAAAAACAAAACAAAACAAACCTGGAAATTTGATCTTAAAAATGGGCAGAGGACCTTCACCTTTTTACAAAGAAGACATACAAATGATTTTATTTATTTGACAGAGAGACAGCGAGAGAGGGAACATAAGCGGGAGAAGCGGGAGAGGAACAAGCAGACTTTCCACTGAACAGGGAGCCAGATGTGGGGCTTGATCCCAGGACCCTGGGATCATGACCTGAGTCAAAGGCAGATGCTTAGAGACTGAGCCACCTAGGCGCCCCACTGCCACTTCTATTTTGATAACAATCTTTCCATCTCTCTCCCTTTGGGTATACACACATACAAACTTTTAAAGGTGGGATTATATCATGCAAGTTGTTTTGTTCTGGAAACTTTTCTTTTTTTTAGTCTTTCTCCTCCCCCTGCCTTAGCTCCCATTCTCTGCGTTTTACCCTTCCACAATTTTCTTTATACTCACCTAATCATATAAATGTATGTGTTCACATATAAAAAGCTTTTTAAAATGTTTATTTTACAGATACAGGGTAATCATGCATACATACACGTGTACATATGCATATATAATATAGGTATTATATAGCTATCTACCTGCATCTTCATTTTTCTCTCTTTATAACAATAAAACCACTAGCTATCGAACACATATGTGCCATGCACTCCTCTAGGCACTTACATTTTTCTATCAACTCATGTAGTTCTGACACATATCTTTAAAATCAACAGGACACTCCCTGGAAAGAATGAATTTCCGTGTATTAAATCAATCACCTATTAATATGTATTCATGATGTTTTAAATATTTTCCACTTAAAAATGGATAATCATTAAAATTATCTTGGGAGTGGAATTTCTAGGGTGAATGGCATACATTTTATTTAAACTCTATTGGTTTACCCTCCTCGACGGATGGGATGACCAAGTGGTCATGTCCTATGTGTCAGGCATTCCTGTGGCCTTCTGCAGAAATGAATCCCCAAACCACATCACATCATGCAAAAGTACAGGAAATGGGCACTCAGAAAAGGGGGGAAATGTGGCACCTTCCACTCCCAGTAACTCTCCAGGCCACCCCAGCTAGGGCCCCATGCAGGAGGACCTCACACCCAGTCCTGCACCTCACCCGCACACACAAGCCAATCTCAACAAGGTCCCACTCTGCAGAGTTCAGAACTCAGGCTCAGGTGGAATAGAATTAGTCACACTTGATTCAGGGATGATGACGAAATCCTAAACGAGAATCCTCTGACTATAGATATAAAGGCTATAGGTTCTGCCCTGGACAATTCAGTGATGCCCAGAGCTTCCAGGATGCATCTTCTAGACAATGCATTCTGTTTCCCCCAGGACTCCAGCAACACAAGCAGAGAACAGCCATGGCCAGCCAGACACTTTACTCTGATGTGTGGTGCTAAAGGACTCCTACATCTGATGCTAAAGGACTCCTCGAAAGCATGACGATGGAGGAGTAGCTCACCCTGCTCAGAGAATGGAGAATAAGCTGGCAAGAGCAGAGGAGCCCTTCAACAATGGCTCCTACAGGAAGCTCTGAATGGAATCTCATACAAGATCATGGCTAAGAAGAAGAACCTTCCACCCCAGAAGGGACTGCTCGACAGCTATGTACTCCCCAAGAACACTGAGTGAGACTGACTTCCCCAGACAGAAACCCCAACATCTATCTCCTAATCCAAAAGAGGAAGATGATGCTTAACCCACTTGCCTCCAACATGTCCCAGCTGCTTGATGAGGTAGATTTGCTTTCTGTGGAGCTAAGCAAAACTAAGAATCTGGTGAGTCGCAGATTCATGGAGCTGAATCCTAAGTCCCAGACACTTGCCCCCAAAGATAGTCATGGCAATTGAATTCCAACGCACTATAAATCCAGAACTTGTTGGATAGTGTTCCAATTATTTATTGCTGTATTTAAAACAACAACTTAGTGGTGTAAAGCAACAACTGTCATTTTGCTCATGAATATGTAATTTGGACAAGACTTGTAGGGTGCAATTCATCTCTGCTTAACATAGCATCACCTGGGGCAACTCCACTGGGGTTGAGTATCCACCTTCAAGATGGCTCCGTCATTTGATTGGCAAGTTGGCGCTAGCTGTCAGCTAGGAGCTCAGCCAGAGCTGGCATCTTGGGGTTATGCTTTCTTCCCACATGAGCTTTTCTCTTCAGGTCTTGAGCTTCCTTACAACATGGGATCTGGGTCTAAGAGTGAGCGTTCTGAGAAGTTGTGGCAGAAGCCAAACATTTTCCTCTTACCTAGTCCCAGGAGCTCCAGGATATCCTCCTTGCAACATTTTTTGGACAAACCAATTACTAAGTCTAATTTGGAATGAAGGGGAGGGGAATTAGCAGCCATCTTGCAATGGGAGGAGTATTAAAGAATTTAGTGTCATCCCAAATCTACCACTGATGGTGACCTGCACTGGCTCTTTTGGTCACCAGCTCTTTCTAGAGGAAGTCTCAGGTGCATCTAAGCTGTGGGCCTCAGCAGTAGAATGCTATGCTCGCCCTGTTAGGACAGAACACAGGAAGATGATGGGAATGTAGACAGGCTTTGAAACCCATGTTCAGCAATTCATGATCTACCCTATCCTCATACCCTTATAAATCCTTATCAACAGTATGTTCACCTACCTACCTTTGGGAGCCCTAATGACTAAGAGATAAGAGAAATACTTTAACTCAGACTGAACACCTCTTATCAGAAAGTTGGGTAAATTAGTGGACTCACGCAAAGAGTTCACAAAATCTTTGCAGAATTTTACAAATTTAACAACCTGATAGTTTGATTTTTTTCTTTTTCTAAGTTAGAATAGGGCTACGGTAGAAACTGTCAGGGAATTGTCCGAACCTGCCAGTTGGATTTCAGTTCCACTAGCTGGATATGAACTTTCCTCTTGCCCAGTGCAGCCACTGACAATTTGCAGTGTAAGGCACTGATTTTAATGAAATTATTTTTGGACATCATGCATGGATTGTTTCTGTAGAGTCTGCAAACCCAAGTTGTTAAAGTTCAGACATTCATAAGCATTGAATGAAGTACTCTCTTTACTTCCATCCCTTCCCATGCACACACACCCAAGTCACCATACATTTCTTCTTGACTAAAAAACACTGAAGTAGGATAAAGGGGACTGCATCCAACTTCTTTGCGGTTGGACAGAAGAAAGAGCTGGAAGAGCCATGCATTCTCAGTTGGTTTCCCATTTGGGCCTTTCTCTATACTGAATTCTTCCAACAGAGACACACACGGGCTTTTTTCAGGGATGGTGGTACTAGTGTTCTATACTGTGGAAGCAGTTCTGACTTCTAAGGCATGACCAAAGAGGACTGAGTCTAAACCTAACAAAAATGGTCGTGGGGTGCCTGGGTGGCTCAGGCAACCAACTCGTGGTTTTGGCTCACTCAAGTCATGATCTCCTGGGTTATGGGATGGAGCCCCACACTGTGCTCTGTGCTCAGCTGGGAGTCTGCTTGAGATTCTCCCTCTCTGTCCCCCCACAACCCATCAACTCGCACTCCCTCTCTCAAATAAATAAATATCTTTTTTTAAGTTCTTGGTTTCCAGAAGATGGAACATGGACCTACAACTCAGCAGCAAAATGACTTACTAATTTTAAAAAATTATTTACTCTTGTCTAGAGAAATCAGTAAGATCTGGGAACTTACCACCCAGAGAATGCTGTAAATTTTTGGAAACCAGTACCTGGCTCTTCCCCTTACTGCTGTTAATATGAAGACCTCTCCCTCCAAAATCTAAGAGTACCTTCCAGAGCTACCGCAATACACCAACATCTCCAGGAGCTGCCTCCTGCCCTCTCGTTCCCCCCTCCACCAACATCAAGAGATGTCTCCAGATCCTCTTTGGCCTTCTTCCTGTGTCTTTATAGCTCTATAAGTGGCCCCAAGTGATGGTAAAAGAGAATACTTAACGACCTTCCCAGAATTTCATGTGTTCTAGAAAATACGTCGTTAACCATCATTTTTCCCCTCCTAAATGGTTCAATGTGATTTTCTGACTTTTTTTTTTATTGGCTTTGTGTAACAAAGGGAAGGAACACAGATGTATTCCAAGGTTGAATAAAAGTACAGCACGTCACCGTAAATGGCATAACCATTTCCTCTGCTTGTAAGTTTTAAAACATTATGTCCATACTGCTCAATCCTGGTTCAGGCCATTTTGGCCTATTCCCGAGGAGCTGTCCTCAGGCCAGTTTTCCCTGTGTGTCTTGTGGCAGGTGCAGGTGACAAAGGAAGCTGCATTCCCGACCGACCTCCTTCCTCCGTCGCCCCTAGACCCCTAACCTGGGCCCAGGCTCCGCCGGCCCCTCCTGGAGGCCTGGCTGCCATGCACCTGGCTCTCTGTTGAGGCTGACAGCAGCCTAATTGCATACTTCTTTTCTCATCAAAGCAAAATTGTTGGCATTCCACAGAAGCCGTTCGCTGAATAATGCACCATCTGGTCCTCTGTGATAAGGAAATAATTGATTATTTTGAAGAGTCTTAATCCATCCTGCCTGCTGCACCTTAAGGAGAGAGAGAGCGGGGTGAGGGGGGCCTGCACTGGTACGATAGCTGTGTTTTCACTAAAATAAAGTAAGTGGCTGCAGCTTCAGAAAGCCAACATTCCCTTCTAATTAATTTTTTTAACAAATAGTGCTAAAATGATTACGCCGCGCGAGGCATCGTTCTGAGGACTTCACAAATATCAGCTCATCTATCCTCAAAACAAGCCTCTACAACAGAGGAGTCTGAAGAACGTCCCAGCTCTTCATCTGGATGCCGGTTCCCAGAGTGCGGTCAGTTTGGAGACATTTGTCGACTCTACGCATAGAGCGGAGGGACTTAGGGATGTCACCCTTCAAGAGAAATAAAACAAAAATTCCAGTGTGGTGGATGCTGTTACTTTTCACCCCTTTTGCAGATGGGGAAACTGAGGCTTGGAGGAAGCCAGACAGTCAGATGCTGGACTCCAGGCCCTCCCCATGCCCTGTGCTGCCCTTGGCCACGTGGTGTCCTTGGGAGTGGGGGCGTGGCTGGGGCAGAGGAACCAGAAATACCGGTTCTCTGCACTGTCAGAACAGAACCCACCAGCGAAGCAGGCCTCTTCGGGTCACCAGCCTGCTCACTGTGTATGGTGTGTTCTCCTAAGAAATAAGTTTTGACCAAGGACTGTGGGGAGACAGCCCTGGCTCGTGGAAGCCAAGCTTCCACCCGTGAGCCGGAAGGATCTGAAGGACACGGCCAGGAACGCAGGTGGCAGGGAGCTGGTGGACAGGGAGGGGGTCTCGGGGGTGAAGGTATGACACATGACCACAAAGCAGGTAACAAATTAAGCAGAAGTGGACTCCAGGGAAAGCAGCTGCGGATGTCAAGTGACTGGCCCCCTAACCGGACCCTGCCCTCTACTTCCCCCAAGTTGACATTCAGTAAGAGGTGAAAAAAAGACAAATAACTTAAATAACCTTCAGAGGATTCGGGCATGCACCCACACTCACATCCCTACCCCTTCCCTACCCAGCTCAGGAAGAGCCCCACCATCCAGCCAAGGAGGGGAAAGGCCAAGACACAAAACATTGAGGACGCAACCGGAGATGACCAAGTTCAATGTGGTTTCTTCCACATTCTCCGGTGGCCTCTTCAGATACGGATCACGCGTTCCCCGTGGCTCTGTCAGCACTTCCCCCAGGCCAGCAATAAGCAATGACATGGAGGCACTGCTCTGTGCCAGGAACTTGACTCATGTTGGGAGAGGGGGTGGGGAGGGGTTGGGAAAGGCAAAAAGAAGAGGAAAAGGCAAGTTTCACCTTAACTGTGAGCTTAGGACAAGCAGTCACCATGCTACGCCATAGGTTCAGGAAGGAGCATCCCGAGGCCATCTGAGCAGAGACATGCCCGTTAGACCAAGAAGACTCTGAATCCACAGTACACTGGACCCCCATGTAAGGTGCCTGACCTCTTCTGCTGTCCCTGAAGTTCAAGTGCAAAAGGTTCTTTAAGGGCATGATCCCTGGAAGTGAGGAAGTGGGTAGGAGTAGGGAAGAGGGCCAGCCCCAAGAGTGTGACGGTGGCTCGCTACGGACATGCAGAGCTCAGTCCTGCTGGGGCCCCTGGGAGACAGACACACACACCACACTGGAATTGGCTGTCATTTTACTCACTGCCACCACTCGTGACCAGACCTGCCCAGGTGCCAAGCATGCTCCAGGAGGTGGAGAGTCCTGGGCCCTGCCAGAGGGAGCCCACACAGCAAAGCAGCCTTGAGCATGATGGGCTGAAGGCAGCACTGAAAGCCTCAGAGGCATCTTTACACCCAGGCTGCTTTAGGGCCATGGCTCAGCCGCCTGGATCTAGTTTCATGATTTCTACGAGGTGTGTAGACGTCTGCTTTCCATTCTGGGTGGGTCCAACCCTCCACTGGGACACAAGGCCCTGCAGGAGCTCACTGAAGTGCTCCCAATGGGTGGTGACAGGTCTGCATGCCTGACTTCCAGAATTTTCTCCCACGCACAGAGCTGGAGTAGATCAGTCTCTACAAAGAGGATTCAGATCTAGGGATTTATGCTGAAAGAGTAATTCTGACTGGAAAAGTAAGAAGTCAGCATTCCCCTTCAGCATGCTGACTCGAGGTAACCCTTTCACACACAACACATGCACACACTTCCTGTTTGTTGTGTGTCTTTTCCTGAAGTCTAAACCCCTCCCAGTGCTTTCCCCAAACCTTCCTCAGCTTGGCATTCACCGCTTACTTAATTTGCAGAGTTGTTTTCCTCACAGCACCATGAAGGAGGAGGGAGGGCTTAGACCAAAGCAGCAGGCAGGGAGGGCATGGGTCAGGCAGCCGCATTCAGGATCTGCCTCAAAAAAAAAAAAAAAAAAAAAAAAGATTCTGGTTAATCTGAAAATTCATAGAACAGGAATGCCCCTCAGCACTAAGATGAAGGTTGTCCCTCAGCTGCAGGGGGACATACAGCACGGCATACCCCGGGGGTGGAAGACTGACACACTTCGGCAGAGATGAGCCTCAGATGCGTATGCTACCCAGCAACGGCCAGACTCAACAAGTTATACACTGTGTGATTCTATTTATATTGCATTTTTTTTAAAAAAGGCAAAACCGTGGGGCCAGAAAACAGATCAGTGGTTGCCAGAGGCCAACAGCACCAGCCTCAGAATCTGAGTGACCTGGGGGCTGTGTGCTCAGAAGGCCCCATGCTTAGCCTAATGCCTTGCTGCTCCTGCCTTGACACTTGTGATCACTTTATCTTTAAACTTGGGCTTCGTAAGTGAAGTCTGGTGGATTGGTGTGGGTATGCCCATGAGCGGAGAAGAACCATATAATATTCCTACTCACCGCTGTCCCTTGCTGTCCCATCCATGTAGAATATTCACGATGCCTCAAGAGCACAGAATTTCCGATCCACAGTGTTGTCAAAGTAAAATGAGAATCAAAATCAAGTACAAGGAAAGCGTGTCGTAGAACCTGGGAAGGACGACAGGCTGGAGCCGGGGTCTGGGTGGGAATGCGACACCTCGCCTCTCATGTCTCCCCCCCCAATTGGTGTGGACCCCTCCACACCTCCATGATCCCTTTGCCTGACCTCCCCTATCCTGCTTGCTCTGATGCAAATGGAAAGGTAAGGAAACCTGCAGAGGAAATCTGCAAAGGTAGCCCCTTCCCATTGTCTGTAAATCTTAATCCCCTAATTAGACTGAAATAATTAAGGACAGATTAGTTCACCTCTTTCTTTAGTATTTCTCCAAGGTGTTTCCTCTCCACCACTGTGGGCTGAGTGACTGGCACAGAGGAAGGAAGGAGGAAGAAAAATGGTTTTATCTTCCCTACATTTACTCCCACCAGCATTTCTCATATGACTCAATTATCGGTGGAGAAACGAGCCCCCCAACACACCAGTGCGGCTGCATTCACGGCATTGAATCCCTGCAGAGCAAAGTGGTGTCATCTTTCCAAAAGGCAACTGATGATATGTATCAAAAGCCATGGAAAGGCACAGACCCTCTGGCTCAGGGTGTAATTTAAAGAATTTATCCTAGAAAATAGTCATGAGATGATATGAGTTTTGTGAGAAATGTAACCTTAGGGATGGCAGCTACAATAAAAAAAAAAAAAAAGGGAATTAGCATTAAAAACCTACATCCTAGGCAGAAGGGGGAAAAAAAGACTTTAGAAGTACACACACACAAATATTAACAATGTTGGTTCCGGGTAGGCTAATTTTACTTTTCCTCTTTTCAGTTCACCGTATTTCTTTAATTTTTCCCTAATAAGCTGATATCATTTCTTTTATGATCTATAGATTTTTTTTTTAATCTATAACTTCTGGGGATGTGAAGTCTCCTGTTTTTTGAATCTGAGGATTCATTCCTGGTAGTTTATATCCTAAAAATTTAAATAGTCATCAGAAGATCTAAAAAATAAATAAATAAATAAGAAAAGAAAAACTCACAAAAACTGAAATGTTTTTAAAAAAAAATCTCTGCTTGGAAATTTTTAAACACACACAGAAGTAACGAGACTAATACAATGGTCCCCAAGAACCTATCACCCCACTTCAAAAATTACTAATCCATGGCCGAATCTCATGTCATTGCCACCTACCCATTGCCCCTACCCTGGGATGGATTATTTTGAAGAAAACCTTAGCTATCACATCATTCTTTCTGTAAGTATTTCAGCATGGGACTCTAAAAGTTAAGTAATTTTTTTTTTTAAACGTAACTATGACCTTAAATGTATGTTCCTAAGCAAGAGAAATCAATCTGAAAAGGCTACATGTTGCAATGATTCCAACTAAATGACATTCTGGAAACGGCAAATCTATGAGGTCAATAGAAAGACCAGCAGTTGGGGGGTGGGGTCAGAGAGATGAACAGGCAGAGCGCAGAGGACTTTTAAGGCAGTGAGAACACTGTGTGTGTGATATTTTAATGGTGGATATACATCATACATTTGTCCAGATCCAAAGGATGTACAACATCAAGAGTGAATCCTAAAATATACAATGGACTTCGGATCATTATGATGTCTCAGTGTAAGTTCATCCTAGGTTAAAAAAATAGTGCCATTCTGGGGAAAGATACTAATAATGAGGAAATCTCTGCATGTGTGGGGCAGAGGGTCTAGGAGACATCTCTGTACCTTCATCTCAATTTTGTGATAAACCTAAAACTGCCCTAAGAAAATAAAGTCTTTATATTAGAAAAATGATGAGAGTCCAAGCATATCTGTAGTAGGTTCCCCAAATATGTTCACACCCTAATATGGCGCCACAGCCTAATTAGGGTCCCCTAAATATGTCCACAGAAAAAGTTGGTGAGCCCCTGTTCTAGATCTATGCTGTCCAATATGGTAGCCATTAGCTAGCTACTTGTGTATGTTGGACCCTTGCAATGTGGCTATGAGGAACTGAAATTTTAATTTTGTTTAATTTAGGTGCATTTAAATTTAAAAACTGGTACTGTATTCAGTTGTGAGAAACCTTTACTTTGTGGAGGAGGATGGGGTAATTGGTGATGGACATGAAGGAAGGCACTTAATGTAATGAACACTGGGTTCTATGTAACTGATGAATCACTAAATTCTACTTTTGAAATTAATAAAACAGTATGTATTAACTAAATGAGTTTAAATTTAAAAATCTGTTAAAAAGAAACCTTTGTTAAAAGGTTTCGTTAAGGGGTGCCTGGGTGGCTCAGTCTTTAGATGTCTGCATTCGGCTCTGGTAATGGTCCCAGGGTCCTGCGGTCGATCCCCACATCGGGCTCCCTGCTCAGCAGGAAGTCTTCTTCTCTCTCTCCCACTCCCCCTGCTTGTGTTCCCTCTTCCGGCTGTCTTTGTCAAATAAATAAATAAGATCTTAAAAACAAAACAAAAACAAAAAAACAAACACAGAACCTGATCTAGGGGTATTCATTCAATAAACACTTACTGATCAACTATTTAAAAAAAAAAAAAGGTTTTGTTAAAAAGAAACTTTTTTGTTAAAAAGAAACTTTGGGGGCGGGACGCCTGGGTGGCTCAGTTGGTTAAGCAGCTGCCTTCGGCTCAGGTCATGATCCCAGTGTCCTGGGATTGAGTCCCACATCGGGCTCCTTGCTCCGCAGGGAGCCTGCTTCTCCCTCTGCCTCTGCCTTCCACTCTGTCTGCCTGTGCTCGCTCTCACTCTCTCTCTCTCTCTCTGACAAATAAATAAATAAAATCTTTAAAAAAAAAAAAAAAAGAAAGAAAGAAATTTTGGGGGTCCTTGGGTGGCTCAATTGGTTATGCAACTGACTCTTGAGTTTGGCTCAGGTCATGACCTCCGGGTCATGGGATTGAGCCCCATATTGGGCTCTGTGCTGAGCATGGAGCCTGCTTAAGATTTTCTCTCTCCCTCGTCCTCTGCCCCTTCCCCTGCTTGTGGACTCCCTCTCTCTCTCCCCCAAATAAATAAATAAAAATTAAAAACAAAAGAAACTTAACTTTGAAATAAGCTTTCAGCTGTAAGTTTTATGAAATCTAAACACAGATTAAAAGCTTCCAATGAAAACTGAGTACCCAAGTTAAAATATACAGTACGTGAAAAATGTGTACAGCATCTCAAAGACTTGTATAGAACCAAAGAATGTATAATATCATGGTAATAAGTTTTGTATGGACTACATGTTGAAGTGATTTGGGATATATTGAATTAAATAAATCTAGCATTAAACTTTATTTCACTTTTTCCTTATTTTTTTTTTTAAGATTTTCATTTTTAAGTAATCTCTACACGCAACATGGGGCTCAAGCTCACAACCCCGAGATCAGGAGTTACACGCTCCCCTGACTGAGCCAGTCAGGTGTCCCACTTATTTCTGCTTTTTTTATGTGGTTACTAGAAAATTTAGACTCGTCTCTCTGACTCCTGTTGTATTTTCATTGGACAATGACGCTCTAGAACACTGTGGGAAGATAAAGCAGTATAACTTCGAAAGACAGACACTTAAAATTTTTTTAAGGGGGTCAATTTCATGTCATGTATCTTTTTACAATAAAAAAAGAGTGAGGAACTTACTTTTAAAAATCTATTAATAATTTATTCTTTTATTAATTATACGCTTTCATAGAACAAAACTTGTCACGCAAGGGAAGCCTCACAGGATTTTGGAAAAGACACCAGAGGCTTGGTTCTGCTTCTTACCAGTTGTGTATCCTCTGTCAAGTTCTTTTTCCACTCTGTGCTCAGTAGCCTTGTCTGTGGCATGGCAATGTCCCTCACAGGGTTGTGAACAAGGACTGGCTTATAGGTAAATTGCCGCTATGAAGGCAAATGTCAGTTCTTATTTCAATTATCTTGGATCTCTTTGAAAATGAGCTCCTAATCATATTTTTATTATTTCCATCTTGAGTTTTTTTCCCATGTGAAATCTTCAGCCTAATGTTTGTTTGAATTAATAAGCACTCTCAAGAATTCTTTCTATTCTCTTGAATTCTTCCACTAAGCCTCACAACAATGGAAGAATTTACCATAATTGCTAATTGGCTCTAATTAAATGTGTCTGCGTGAATGCAAATTCTGGATGGTAATCTGGTGTGTGATTTGTGTTTCTCAAGAGGCTCAGTGTTGACAGAGAGTTAGTACTTCTCAGGAGCACCAGAAAACATCTGGAACTACCCATCGACAAACTCAGATAGTATACAGTTCAGAGTTACCAAGGGCTATTCACATAAGAAATTGCAACTGGTATCAGGAGACCAACTCTCCCTCCACCCTTCACCAAAAAAAGGCGCTGCAAAAATAAGATTGGTCCTTGAGTGTGATGGAAATGTTCTGTAAATAGCCATGGAAAGGTGACAATTACTATAATGTTAATATAATACTGGGACAGCTTGAATTGCTAACATCCATCTTTCAGATAGAAAGAATGGGAATGGGTCTTTAGCATAACAGAACACCAGAGTTATACACCCTTCTGAAGGCTCAAGGATCCGCTATGGAATCAGGAACCTGACCGTGTGTCTGCCTTCCGGACACCTGGGTGCCCCCGGATGGAGTTGGGATCCTGAGAGAAGAATGAGGGTGGGGGGGTGCATAGGAAAGAGTAGAGGAGGGAGACCAGGTGCAGAAGGGAGTGTGAGCACCCGCTGAGGCTCACCCGTCTGTGGGATCAGAGGGAAACCCAATGGGAAGAAGAAAAGAAATGTCTCCTGCCATCCTCAGTGATCTGTGTGTTCCTGACTGATGACTAATAGGATGGTGGTTTTATTTCTGGTACTGAAATCTATCAGCACGCCAGGCAGTCCAGGCATAATAATGGGATAATAACATAAACAAATGCCATTTATTGTGTGTTTTCTCTGCCCAGAAACTACATTCTTACATTATCTCACCCATGAGATAATATATTAGCTATCTATTGCTGCCTAACAAATTACCCCAAAACTTAGCAGCTTCACACAGGAAACATCTATTATCTCACGCCATCTCTATGGGTCAGAAATATGAGAATGACCCCATTGCTGGCTCCGACTCAGTCCCTTCTGAGGCCACCATCATTTGAAGGCTTGACAAGGGCTGGAGGATACTCCCTTACATTCCTGGCGAGATCATGCTGGTTGTTGGAACTGTGGTGTTGCCCCACAGACCGCTTGAGTGTGGGGCTCTTTGGGTGTCCTTACAACATGACAGCTGGCTTCCGCCAGAGCAGATCCAAGAGAGAGCAAACCACCATATGCTTTTCAGTCCTGCTTCAGAAGTCCTATCCTGTCATTTCCACAATATCCTACTGGTTATCCAGGTCACCCCTAGTCTGTGTGGGAAAAGAATATACAAGGGCATGAATACCAGGAGGGAGGATTACTAGGGAACACCTTTGAGTCTGGTGACCTCAGGGAAGTATGATTATCTCCATTTCACAGCAAAGCAAACTGAGGCACAGAAAGGTAGATCCATTTTCCCAAAGATCCGCAGCTGATGTGTGGCGGAGCTGGGATGTGAACCCTGGTCTCCTCTGGTCCAGCACCACGCAGAGGCAATGCTGAAGCCTGGACAATGATTTGGTGGAAAGGTAGGTGGGGTCCCCAGCTGTGCTTCAGGGCACAATGCACTGAAGGATTTTCTGTCTTACAGCCTGGCCATGCAATCTCCGCTTAGGACACTGATTCCGTGGCTGATCATCTTCTTAATTCCAGATACCCAGTCTGCACATCTTGGAACCCAACCTGCCAGCGAAATGAGAACTGTCTGCATCATCACATTTCAGGCATCTGCCGTGAGTAATAATAATGTGTACTTAATACCGAGCAAGAGTCCCACTGATTCATAGGCACCAAATTACTGGAGTCAACTATGAAGGCTGTATTTTGGAAGAATAACAATGCCCAGACTTCTCTTTCTATAGAGATAACTTACCAAATTTCTTCCAAATCCAAGAATCTTCCCGATTCTTTGATTATAGGAAATTAAACTGTTTTATTAATTTGCTGTTTCTTCATTTCCTCTAATATGCAGAGCTATTCATACCAAGAGAACTACTGGAGAAAATCTAAGCTGAACGGGGATAGCCAGAGAGAAGCCCATTTCATTCATTAAGATTCAAAACCTTATAAAATGGCCCTGGATTTGGGGGCAAATACTTCAGGCAGTAGTTTGTATGCTTCCTGTTGGGTCTGTCAGCCTTTTCCAGTCTCCCTTCTGAGCACAAGAAAACCAAATTTTCTGCTGTTCTGTTTCTCTGGTTGAATGTTTTCTCACACATATAAGACAAGGATAATTAGCATTTGTAAGAAAGGTCCCAAGGCATACAGAATCCTGAACTGTCTTCTGATTTGCCAAAGGGAAAGTAATTAGGTGACAATATCAAGTATACTTAGTAACTGTTTAATTGATCCAAATGTACTATTTCCACCTAGGCAAGATAATAGGGAATTTACCGTAGAAGGGGAAAATTAAGATAATATTAAAAAACAGTGCAGCTTATGAGACTTACCCATTCATCTCCAAGCTACTTTCTCAAAAAACAATTTAAATGACGCTTTCCACTGTCGGGGATTTTTTTGTTGTTTGTTTTTTACTATAGGCTTCCTAACATTTGGCCTTCCCATCTGTGATTCTTTTAGTTTAAAAAAAAAAAAGAAGAAGGTAGATTTGTAAGGACAACTGTCCACTAGTGTGTTGAGTCAGCAAGTGAGAACAGCTGGTCATCAGCCCACGTGAAAAACAATGGACATGATGATAAACTGTGTGGTGAGTGAGGAAGATCACCTTGTCCATCAGTCAAAAACATCTGTGATGCACCCACTGTGTGCCAGGTCCCCTGCATGCCCTGATGGATCCCGGATGCCCGGAAGCCCAGGGGAGCTTGCTGGGACCTCCACAACCACCACCCCTACCTTCTAGAACACTTTGAAGCCAATACTCTTCAACCTTTTTTGTAAACTTATGAAAGTTTCAAAAGCTCTCTCTCTCCCTCAGCTACACATTGGTATGTTTACAATCTAAATATTCTCATCTTAACTTTCAGTGGTTGAAAACAATGTAATTTCTGGCACAGTGAAGAAAATGGATCTTTAAATCAAAATGTTACCTCCCTTTGTAACCAATAACCAGCTGTTTCTTAATCCTTTCTGACTTCCTTGCTCCCTGCGCCCCCCAGTCTGTCCTTGGATTAAAATACGACTAGGCATCCTTTAAAAACTTCACTGATCTCTACTGAGATGCCTCAAAACAAATAGTTAAATACATGAATAAGGATTTACTGATTCTTCATCTGCGGCCAAACTTTGCGCTTCTACCTGACACATTGATCTCAACTCACATTCAGTAAAAAACCTGGCAGTGTATGTATTATATATGTGGAAAGCATATGCACCGATGCTAGTCCATAACCACATGGATGAAACCCCCAACACAGCACCTGGCCTTGGATGTCTTGGGCATTGTCCTCAGGAAATGCCTATTCAATTTTTAGTCCACACCTTTCTGTTGGGGTGTCCAGCTTTTTTCTTATCCATCTGTAGAAGTTCTTTAGGTATTCTGGATACGAGTCTTTTGACAGACATAAATCTTACACATATCACTTCCCACTCCATGGCCTGCCTTTTTGCTCTTTGCATAGTCTTTTGTGAATAGATATTCTGGATTTTTTATGGAGTCCAATTTTTTGATCTATAACCTGCTTAAGAAAGATTTTCTAGGGGTACCTGGGTGGCTCAGTTGGTTGGGCACCCGTCTCTTGGGTTCAGCTCAATCCATGATCTTAGGGTCATGAGACTGAGCCCTGTGACACCACCAACCCCCGCCCCGCCTTTAAAAGGTGATCGTGATCTGTGACCACCCACGACCAGCGCAGCAAAGATGGCCATGACTCCTCCACGCTGGTGAGTTACTTACCAACCGCTGGCCCAGCCTCGCAGGTGATCTTTTCATTTGACAGCACTCTCAGCACCACACTCCCTCCTTCCTCACCTCTGCCCTGACGTGGGCTGAAGGGGTGTCCCTCTTGGCTCCTCTTAAATGAAACTATAGATTTAAACATAGGAGTTGATGAGGGAATAACAGGAGCCTGGGCTTGTGAATCAAGAGGCCTCATTTCTAATCCCAAGAAGCTGGACAAGTCCCTCAACTTCTCTGAGCTTGGGTTTCCTCAGCTGTGATGAGAGGGTTTGGGATGGAGAGTCTCAATGACCCTTCAACAGGGCAGGATCCTGTGAGATTCAGAACAAGGCTCAAGTCGAGCATGATGCAAAATGTTTCTGCAGTTGAAATTAGGCTTTTGGGGACGCTGTGTGTTTTGATGGCTGTTTCTCAAGCCAGCAGTGAACTTCCTATATGTAATTAAAATAATAAAATCTGAGCACCACAAAGGACGTCTGAGTTCAGCTTTTCTTTTTGGTGGTGAAGAAACACAGACCCAGATAAGTGATGAGCTAATTTTTTGCATCTAAGTCCCTGGACTCTCTGGTGCTCTTAGAACTAGCCCATTTGGCTTTATTAAGTTCCATTTTCTAAATGGCTAAATTGGATGATAAAAATGTCACATTTGAAGTTCTCTAGCCGTGGTCTGGCATTTAACAAAAGCAAAGGATGATGTGAACTATGGTGTTTTTTACTTGCTTTTTTTCTTTTGCAGCCACATTATTCCTGGAATGCAAGAGAGCACTTGCTCTGTGGTCCTCTGTAGAACTTCCTAGAAGGAGCCAAGGAAAATAACCCACCAACAAACTTGGGGACCCCTTCCCGAGCCAGATGTGGAGCCCACCGAAGGGTTGGACACCACTTCCCCAGGTAGAGTGGAGAGATTCACCTAGTCACATTTTACAGGTGAAGCTTTGGTGAGATGCCAAGAGTTATGCTAGAGAATTTTCCTTCAGCTGTATCCCAGGGGGATGGGGAACCATGTGCAGAAAATGGCCACATATGCCTCGGAATTTGCCAGAGTAAAGATGAGGGGTCTCATGGCAGGGGATGTCGATTTGTACCTAAAACAATCAAGAGAACAAATTTTGTCAACTCACTATGTAGAATGACTGCATTGGTTTCCTATGACTTCCATAATAAATTACCACAAACGAAGTGGTTTAAAATAAAACACACTTATTCTTCTACAGTTCTGGAGTTCAAAAGTCTGAAATGAATCTTCTAAGACTAAAAATCAGGGTGTTGGTGGGGTTCTTTTTCTTCTGGAGACTTGAGGGAAGGATCCATTTCCTTGCCTTCTCCAGCTTCTGGAGGCCTGCTATGGCCCCTGACTTGGCCTGTTCCTGCACCTTCAAAATGCATCACCCCGACCTCTGCCTCCATCGTCCCATCGCCTTTCTCTGACTTTGACCATCTCCCTCTACAAGCACCTGGAGATGACAGTGGGTTCACCTGGATTATCCAGGATAATTTCTGCATCTCCAGACCTTTAACTTCATTACATCCTCAAAGAGTCCTTTTGCCACATAAGTACCACCATCATGGTTCCCACAATTACAACATGGACATCTTTGGGGAGAGGTGGTGTTATTCTGCCTCCTCCACCCACCATACAGGCTTTCTGTTGGGAAGGGAGGAAATACGCCACAGAAAATCACTGCATTCACTCATGGGCTTTGGAAAGCTACTCACATCTCTCTCTGCTGCCATTTATCCATCTCTACAGTGAGGTGCTGGTTGAAGCTGGTTCTAGTACCAACATTCTGTGGTTCTAGATCCATGCTGTCCAGTTCAGTTGCCACTAGCCACGTGTAGCTACATGACACTTGAAATGCAGCCAGTGCCACTGACTGAAATTATATTTTGGATATATTGTGTTAAATAAGGGGGTATTATTCAGAGTAACTTCACGGTTTCTTTTTTATTTTCTTTAACATGGCTACTAGAAAAGTTTAAACAGCCTCCATGGTACACCTTAGGTTTCCACTGAACAACACTGTTTCAGACCACCTGGCCCAACCTTTATGATAGAAATCTGGATGAGATATCCTGAGAAATGAGCCCCAGGATGGCAAACGCATGGCATGATCAACACAATTCCCCTTTCCACTCCTGTGACAACACTCACCAACCTTACTCTTTCCACTGTACCAGGATTTGGCCCCAGGATCCTGCTCCAACACAGTGCTGGAGCTGGTGGCTAGCAATCGATCAGAGATGGTACTTACATCATTGGAGGCACATGATCTTGCAACTAACAGAAAACCCAACCCAAGGAAAAATGTTGGCTCGTGTTATAGGAATTCAGGGTGGATCTGGCTTCAAGCACATATAGATCAAGGCTTCCCTCTTTCTCTCAGTTCTGCCTTCTTCCAAATCAACTCCATTCTCAAGTTTCACATGGGGGCTACTGGTTACTCCAGACCCCCATCAGCATGACACCAAATCCTTCAAGAGAGTGTTTCCCCCAAGGCTCAGACAAAAGCACTGGATTGGACCCTTGTGGCCCTGCTTGACGTGATTTGGGTCACACACCCTTCTTGAATTAGTCACTGTGGCCAGGGGAATGGAATTTACCAATTACGTGAACCTCTGGATTTCCAAGTGGAGTGAACTTCCCAGAAAACACGTGGCCTGAGAGTGATAGAAGAGAACCCCAAACAAAAGTTGGCAGGAGGTGTTATCACGGAAGAGAATAATGGATGTCCATGCTGAAATCCCACTGCTGTTTCCAAACTCAGAATCCTATTACTCATGAGATGGACTATAATGCCATCTGATAACTCCGGTTTTTGAAAAAAGTCTTCCTTATCTCAAAGATGTGGTATATACACACACAATGGAATATTACTCAGCCATAAAAAGGAATGAAATCTTATCATTTGCAACAACACGGATGGAGCCAGAGAGTATAATGCTAAGCAAAGTCAGAGAAAACAAATACCATATGATTTCACTTATATGTGGAATTTAAAAAACAAAATAAAATAAAACAAATGAACAAGGGGAAAATAGAGAAACAAACCAAGAAACAGATTTTTTTTTAAAGATTTTATTTATTCATTTGACAGAAAGAGACATGAGACAGGGAACACAAGCAGGGGGAGTGAGAGAGGGAGAAGCAGGCTTCCCGCTGAGCAGGGAGCCCGATGCAGGGTTTGATCCCTGGGATCACGACCCAAACTGAAGTTTGATGCTTAATGACTGAGCCACTGAGGTGCCCCAAGAAACAGATTCTTAACTATAGAGAACAAACAGGTGGTTACCAGAGGGGAAGTGGGTGGGGGATGAGTGAAATAGGAGATTGGGATTAAAGAGTACATGTATCATGACAAGCACTGAGTGATGTATAGAATTACTGAATCACTATATTATATATCTGAAATTAACATAACACTATATGTTAACTGTACTTGAATTTTAAAATTTAATAAAATAATTTAAAAAGTCTTTCTTTTCTGGAGCCAAAATTCACATCTCTAAACCAATGGCACATTCATTCCTATCTATACATGGGGCAATGTGGAATAGGTCTGCATCCCTTGGATGCCACTCATTAATACATTCCACAAGTATTTATTGATTGTCTACTACTCAAAGCTTAGGGATCCAACAGTGGACAGTTGTCAAAGAGGTTATATTCCAGGAGCGAGAGACAGAAAATAAGCAAGCAACAACATAAGTAAACAGGAAATAATAATGGTTGGCCATATACCCCATTTGGATGTTCCTAATATTGTGTGGTCTTGGTATAGGGTTGTCCCAGTGCCAGCCTCCCTCTGCCTCCTCCTGGTAGAGAAGGGGGTCAGCATTTGGCTTTGGGTCAGCCAGTCAGATGCTTTCTCACTGCAGAACTTGGGTGGGAGGAAATATTTGGAGATCCTGGCAGCCTTTGTACCAGATCTTCCCTATGTCCTGAACAGAAGAGCACATCTCTCCCCCTGCTTATTTCCTGCCCAGACCCCACCCTAACCCCTGCTATGTACCTCCAAATCCCCTTTCCATTAATATCAATTTGGTTTCTGTTGGTTGAAATCAAGTTCCCTGATCGGTAAAGTGAAAATTATTTCTTACCCAAATTGCCTCTTCTTCAGACCATGATATGTTAGCATCTTCAACCTTTCCTTGAATAAGTTGATTTCCTAATCATTCTCCATCTCAACCTCTGACCATTGTAATGGAATGTAACTCATAAGTAGTCCCCATACCTTCCCTCTTCAGTGGCGATGAGGGAAGGGTTGAACACAGAATTCTATGTATATTTTGACTTTCCTCTCATTTGTTCTAGAAGAGTTTATAAACTAGATCATTTGCATTGAACAAGCAATAAGTATGTATATTTTAATATTTTTAAAAAATTGAATATTTTAATCAAATTACACCCAGAGGGTTTTTTTTAATATGCCTATGGAAGCACACAGAAATGAGGGCAAAGCCTTTTTGATGACAGCAATAATTTTAAAAATTTCCCTTGTATTTTTTTGAAAGGAAATTACCATGTAAATAATTGTGTTCAGGCTTTACTTGTCTCCTAAAATATGTGGGATTTGGGGGTGGTGGTTAAAGATTTTATTTATTTATCTGACAGACAGTGAGAGAGGGTAGACAAGCAGGAGGACCAGCAGAGGGAAGCAGGTTCCCCTCTGAGCAAGGAGCCCAACACCGGGCTCAATTCCAGAATCCTGGGACCATGACCTGAGCTGAAGGCAGATGGTTAATGACTGAGCAACTCAGATGCCTCTCTAAAATATGTTTAGTATGGTTTGAAGAAATTTAGGTATAAAAAAATTGATTGGCTCACAGTCCTGAGCAGTTCAGGTCTTTGAGGAATAAAGACTCAGAGGTCTCCTTGGCAATGACTTTATGTTTCTTGAATCCAGGCTTTACTCATGAGGCTCCATCTGCCTGGGACATGGTCCCCAGCCCAGCCAGTCCCCCTGGTCTTTCTTGACTGACACCAACTCATCCTGCCATTCCTGGCTTCTCAGAATGCTTTCTCTGTCATCCCAGACTAGCTTCAAAACCTTATTCTACACCTCTCAACACCCTGCATGTCCCCTGATGATGATTTTTCTAACATCTGTCCTTCAACACCATGGGGAGAGGGACAGCGATGTTCACTGCCAAATAAATCTCCAACATCTAGCTGTTTGGCACACAGCTCTCAACACCTCATGCACTGAATTAAATTCGTAAAGAAAAGTAGAAGGGAAGAAAATCCACAAGATACCAAAGAAATCTAGTCCACATATGCTCCAGGAAAAGCAGTCAAGGAGGTAAGATCATAATGGCCCAGGGTTCCATTGTGAGCACATCTTGGTTCTGAGAGTGGCTTACTTCTGCTTTGGGCTCCTGGGTCCCACGTCACTTCCCCTGTCACCCTTTCCTCACCAGGACCAGCTCTCGGTTGGGCTTTCAGTGAGTCCCCAGGAAGAGCCCTGTTGGACTGGTACACATACTGAGTCCAGCCACACTCTTCCACTATTCAGGTACGTGGACTTGGGGAGGCCATCTGGCCTCTGCAGGCTCCATTTTACTTTACCTGTTAAAAGAGGCGAATTGCACAAAAGGAATGCTCTTTCCATCTCAAAAGCCCAGGAATCTGATTTGGATGGAGTTGTGGCTGGATTTTCCGTTAAACCTGAATCTGGGGTAATGGAAATAAAACCAAGCCTGTGACTCTCAAAAGACACATTATCCTTTCTTCAACTACCTTGTCAATTATAATGGAAGAGGGGCTGTACCTTGCCCTTTGAGTCTGAATAAACGCTGATTATGTTGGTATGTTTCTCTGTTTCTCCCTCTTTTCTGATTAGTTCTCTAAAATGCAGGTTAGGCCATGCATATGTAATAAGTATTTGTGCGTTTTGGAATGAAGCTGTAATGATTTGCAAATGTCTTCATTATGAGCTTATAACATCTAGATGTTCATTTTACTCCAATGAAATTACTTCCTCAAAAAGTCTGCCCACGTGTTGACTAAGTGGGCTGATGGAGAACAAATAATCACACAGAATTTTTTCTTCCAAGGAATTCCAAAGGTGATTTAAAAGGGTCCCCCGGGGGAAAAAAAAAGAGAGAGAGAGAGAGACAGTAAAATTATTGTATCAGAAAAACAATCCAGGGAAATTGTTCATGGATCAAAAAGATAAATTGCATTATAAAACTTGATTGGAAAACATGAGTAAAATGTGTTTTAAAACCCTTTGTAAACTTCTAATCATTTTCCAGTGTCAACACTCTGTTCCAGCTAAGGCTTTGGAAATTCACGCACCACACGGGTCACTAATGTTCCTGATCCCATGCATTGAAAACAAGAAATTAGACCCAAACCCCAAATTACAGGCTATAAAAAATATGCTGTAGGAAAAATCACATCAAGACTCAAACATTTTACAACACCCACCAGTATATTTTTTTAAATTTCTCAGAAGTATAATAACGTAGGTACAAAGAAGTACACAAATGGTAAGTATATGGCTTGATACATTTTTTTTTTACAAAATGAATACACCTGTGTCAAGAACACTCAGAACAAGAAATAGAACATTACTAGTTCCCTTAAAAGCCCTCTTTGTCCCTCTTCCCAGACATTTCTCCTTCCAAGGTAACTTTTGAATGAGGTAGCAGAGAAAGGCCCTTGAAAAAGTACACTAAACTAAGAATGGCGAGATGAGGAGGATTTAGAGAGGAAAGAGGGGGGGTCTGGGGGTGGGGGCAGTGTCCCAGGGAGGGGGGGGCATTGTGTCCAAAGCCTGACAGCTCACAGCATATATCACTTTTTATATCAATGGAATCATACAATATGCATTCTTTCATGCATGGTTTCTTTCATTCAACGTTTTGTCTATAGCTGTAAATCATTCGCCCTCATTGCTCTACTCCAGTGCGTGAATATACCACCATTTGTTTATTCATTCACCATTTGTGGGCATTTGGAATCCACTAAAAGGTTGGGATTCTCACCAAGAGAGCTGTCCCACCAGCATTTTTATGAAAGGATCAGATGTGACATCCCTGCCATTTACCCTGAGGTTCTGGAGGTAAGAGACTAAGTGGTAGAAAACCAAGGAACTAGAACAATAGTGTTCAACTCCAGGAAGGATTCTTAAAGCACAGAGGGCTGGATCCCCCACCCCCCGCACCCCCTGCCAGGGTCTCTGATTCAGTAGGTCTGTGACGGGGCCTGAGAACTTGGGATTCTAACACCTTGCTGGGTGATGCTGAAGCTGCTGGGTCAGGGACCACTTGGAGAACCACCGAACTAGAGATATTCATGAAGTTCTACCTCTGTGGGACCCGCTATTATGGAAAACACTGGATGAAGGGCAGAGGCAGAGTCTGCAGCGACCCTTAACACATAGATTCATTTTCCAAATGTCTCTGATTTTATACAGCTTCTATGCAGAAACTTGTACCAACCTTCATGGGTATAGATCTTTCTGGTTGCAAGAAACAGAGACCCACTCAAGTTCCCTCGAGTGATTTCATTTTTATAAGGTGATCTGGGGAGTAAAAGAAGTACAGGATATAATACGAGAAGCCCTCAGCCAGGCTATAGAAAGCTGTGCTTGACAAAGTTATTAAGCAAATGAACTACCCTGGGATCTTGCAAAAATGCAGATCTTAGGAGGTCAAGTGCAGGGCGCAAGGTGTTCTTAATGAGCTCCCAGATGATGTTGGTGTTGGTTGTCTGCAGAGTAACGAGACTGTGCAGCAGCATTGCTGGGTATCCATGAGCAGCTCTGACCACCCTCTAGCAGCTCAAGAAGTCTTCCAAACTCAGATTCAACACTTCTGTTTCTGCTTTTCTCTGCAGCTCCTCCCCCACTTCCCCAGCACTGACCTTCCCATGCTCTGCCTCCCACTTAGACCTGTCATCTGTTTTCTCATGGTTTCTCCTGCTTGAGCTTGACTCACTGCCTTCTGTTCACTTCTGTACCTCTCGACCATCTGCTCATACTGTTCCTATATCTCACATTCAAATTCCCAGGCAAGAAGATCCAATCGGGTCAGAACATCATCTCTCCCATGTAGGATGCTCAGGTCGGACAAAGTTCTTGCACTTCAAAAGCCAAATCATACCTACCTGTCATTCAAGAGTGCCTGTCATTGGCCTCATTAGCAGGAGCCTGAGAAACATGGACATGGGGTACAAAGCATGATGACTTTCTCGGTGGTTCCATCTTCGGCTGCACAGCGGAACTACCTACTGGGGGCAGGGAGCAATACCGAGATCAAAACCCATACCATGGAAATCCTACCAATCTAGGGTGGGGGCCCAGGCATTCATATTGTCTGTGAGCTCTCCAGGTGTTTCTGAACACCAGCAGTTTGGTTTTCTTTTTTAAAGATTTTATTTATTTGAGATCACAACTAGGCAGAGAAGCAGGCAGAGAGAGAAGAGGAAGCAGTCTCCTCGTTGAGCAGATAGCCCGATGTGGGGCTCGATCCCAGGACCCCGGGATCATGACCTGAGCCGAAGCCACTGAACCACCCAGGTGCCCCTGAACACCAGCAGTTTTGAGAGTCACTGTCTGTATTATGTTCCGAAAGCTGCTGTAACAAAGAACAGTAAGCTGGCTTAAAACAATAGGCATTTATTCACTCACAGTTCTGGAGGCTGGAAGTCTGAAATCAAGGTGCTGACAAGACCATGATCTTGCTGAGGGGTCTAATAGAGGATCCTTCCTTGCCTCTTCCAGAGTCTGACAGCCCAGGTATTCCTTGCCTCCAGTTCCTGTCTCCAACTTCATGTGGATGTCTACTCCGTGTGTGAGTCAGTATCTGAATTTCCCTCTTCTTTTAAGAACACCAGTTATATTGGATGGGGCCCGCCCTCCTGAATGCATCTTAACTTGATTACATCTGTAAGGAATCTATTTCCAAATGAGGCTACAAACACAAGAATCAGGAGTTAAGACTTCAACATATTTGATATATTTTAATATATCAATATAATATATTTTATATCTTTGGGGAGGGGGACACAACTAACCTGTAACACTTAACTTTATATAGAAACCTTCTAGAAGGAGGTTACAGCTTAGGCAGGCATGCTAAGAGTGTTCTGAGGGAGTACTATAGGAGACGGTCATCTTGCATGACCTGTCCTTCCTACATTTCCTCCCACCCCCCCAAAAATAAAGCCACCTCTCAATTTGCCCACTCAGTTTTGAGAAAGCTACTCAGTCTATCCACCACGACCTCAACACTCAAGAAAACAAAACCCATACCCTTGGGGGTCTACATTTGGAAGGTGGTTACCCCCACCCTCTCTAACTTATTCTCAGACCTATTTACAAAATTGCAAAGAGGGGGAATTTTGCTATCATGTAATTAGCCTCATATATTTTGTAAGAAAATTATAACTCTTTAAAATGCTAAAGTAGATCAAGCCAAAACAAAATTTTTATGACCAGAAAAATCTGGTTTTTTTTTTTTTTTTTTTATGGCCAAAAAAATCTGGCAGGTTTGTGAGGCTTATTCCATAAATGATGGGTTTTATAATTTTGTAGGAATTATGGGTTCCCTCCATTGATATAAAGATATAAATATGGAGAGATTCCTCATCTGTCACTGACTTCTTGACATATTGATATTTAAGACATTTGCAAATTCTCTAAAAAGTCTAAAAATGTCCCCATCTTCCCTGAGGACCACATGAATAATACTTCAAAAGTAAACACAATTACTGCCTCCAACTCTTAAGACTCATCCAGTACAGAAGCAATGGTCCAGAGCTAATTCCAAAAGCCAGGGAGTGATTTTTGGTTTAGACTTGGCCGGGCCACAGGACTACCCAGTGGCCATAGAAATCACATTTTCAGGACAAAAACAAGTTTCAGTCGTGGCCTAGGTTCACAACCCGCCCAAAATGTTGAGCGGTCACTAAGCAACATGGTCCCGCGTCCACTGTTGTCGACTTTTGGGAGACCTTGGAACCCGGTGGATATCCAACCACATGTTGCAGCCAGCCAGATGTGGGTGCCTGTCCCAGCTTAGCTGCTCCCCCGCTGTGTGCATGTCACTCACCCCTCTCAGCCTCGGTGTCCTCACTGGACCACGAGAATCACACTGTCTCCCTCAGGTGCTATTTTGAATTTGACCTGAAACAATCAATTAAAAAGCTTGGCACAGTGGGTGTCACACTACAGAGATTCAGTTAATATTATCTATTAGTGACCTATTATTTCTGAGATAGCCGTCATCACTTGCTAACATCATTGATGTCTGCATATGTGTGGTGTGTTATCCAAGAAGAATGTTCCTGAAACCAGTTCCATTTTACTTCTCGGTGGTGACCTTCCAGCCAACACGCTATGAATTACCTGTGACCTGCATTGAACTAGGATTTGAGAAATAGAAGGGAACAGGAGACACCTGGTGTGGGGGGGGGGCGGTTATTTCATGTGATCGGAGAACCAGGTATAGCCAGTTGGGGATCAAAAGAGGTTTCATGGAAGAGAAGTTATTTCTGATGAATTTTGGAGGAAAAGGGGAGCAGGTGTGGTGGAAAGTGCATTCCAGACACAGGGAACAGTGTAAAGAAAAAGCCCGGATCACAGAAAGCAGAAATAACGTAAACCAAGAAAGTAGAGGGAATATAATAAAAATTGGGAAAAATGGTGCAAAGGTACTACTGAAAAGAAAATGGCTAAGAATTTCTCCCCATTGAATAAAGACACGAGTCAACAGATTAAAATATTCTGAAAAGCCCTCAGTAAAATCGGTCTAGTTTTTTGTTCTAAATTCATACACACGTTTCAAAACAAAAGGATGCCTAAGCTGGTGGATCTCTTGGCTCCTCTATCAGTGAAGGATGAAGAATAAGCTATCTATGAGAATTAACATGTACTCCTCGTGATCACTGATGTTTTGAAGTCACTTTCAGCCCCAGGCTCCTCCCAGGCTTATTTAAAATAAAAGTAAAAAGGGGGAAAGATAAAACCCAAAAGTAATCAGAGTGGAAAGCAGGTTACCTACAAAGGGCCAAGAATCAGACTGACTCAGGTTTGTCTTTAACAACTAGGATGCAAGGGGCGCCTGGGTGGCTCAGTGGATTAAGCCGCTGCCTTCGGCTCAGGTCATGATCTCAGTGTCCTGGGATTGAGCCCGCATCGGGCTCTTTGCTCAGCGGGAGCCTGCTTCCTCCTCTCTCTCTGCCTGACTCTCCGTCTACTTGTGATCTTTCTCTCTGTCAAATAAATTAATAAAATCTTTAAAAAAAAAAAACTAGGCTGCAAAAATCATGTGAATGATAAATATCTTTAGAGGACTGGAGGAAAATAAGGGAAACAAACCGAAATGTACAAATGGCTCAATTCTTGAGCATTTGGTCGATTGCCAGTTCTTGATGACTTCATTGTCTTGTCGGAGAAAGAAATCAATAGCATACTATTATTTGTATTTTAAAAACCACATCCAAGTGTTATAATAGAATATAAAGACTACTCTGGAATTAAATTCTGCCAAAGAGGGGCTATGAATCCAGTTATGCCTCCCTCCCAGGTGGAAACACTTGACTCTCCAGCCACTGAGTGTGGGGTTCCTGTTGACTTTGCGTCCTACAAAGTGCTGAGTGTGGTTTTCTGGGAGAATCCTCCATAATTTCTGTCTCTGTGCAATCCACATGTGCAGTTCCTTTTGAAAGAGTGGCGAGATATTGGCTGCCATTCCCAGGATATAGTGTGAGTTAGAATCTCTAATTTCAGAAAGACTAAGAAAAGAAACTGATGGAACATGATGGCACAACTTTTCTCTTCTTGAGCTTGGATGAGAGCACAGAAAATGCCATCTCACTGATATGAAACCGTTATTTTCATTTCTTTAAAAAATCCATAGGCTTCAGTTGTATTCTTTAAGATTGCGCTGAATCGGTTCTTCTTAATTTATCTATAATCAGCAATCGGTGACCCTTTAGAATAATGGCATTCAATAAGTGATTCCCAGGTGACAAAAATGAAAAACGACTGATTTTGGAAATGAAGTCTAAACTAATGTACCAGGAATGGCCATCTCTTCTGGGTTTTCTGCTTCCTGCCCTACTCTCTAGCCTTCACCAGAATGTACCATGCTGCCCCCTCTTCATCACCACACCAAAGGTCACCAGCCTGGACTGTCTTCCTCTCTCCTGCCCATTTACTTCCCTCCCCTAGGCTACCAACTTGTTATCCAAAACCCTTTCAGAGTTACCTCCCATACCTAGTTTGGCTAACAGAGCAATACCTGATGTTTTTCTTGTCAGAGAAAGAAATCAATACACTACTATTTGTATTTTTTGTATTTTTTTTGTATTTTTTTGTATTTTTTGTATTTCCATCTTCAAATGTTACAATAGAATATGAAGAACATTCTAGAACAAAATTCAGAACTGTGTTCTATCTGCTCAGGGTAGCTGGCGTTCAGACCAGGAGCTGCTGGGTTGGGCAGTGGGGGCACAAGTGGTTGGCAGCTGCCCAACTTTGGAAAGTCACCATGAAACCCTAGAATGTGCCAGGAGAGGTCTAATAGACCACCTGGGGGTTCAGAAACACAGGCAGTCTGCCCTTGGAAGGAACCATAGGAAAGAAGAAGACTTTTAATTCTAAATTTCACATCTTGCTCAGGAATAATTTTTAAAAGTAGTGCATGCCAGACAGACATGGGGGACCTGAGCCTGGAATCCACCCGAAGCAGAACCAGTCAGTTTCACAGAACAGTATTTGCTTCCTGTTTCCCAGTTGAATCTACGAAGAGTGGTTTGGGAAGCAAGTGGAGGGATTGACAGGTGATAATGACAGTTTCCATGCTCCCTGGGGCTTCCCGGGGGGAAGGCATCAGGCACCAAAGTAGAGTGACACCAAGACATCCCAGAAAGGGCAGTGGAAGGAGGAGCAGGGCATCTTCTATGGCAAAACTGTGAAGGGGTGGGGGGTGGGAGGTTGGGTGAGCCCGGAGGTGGGTATTAAGGAAGGTACGTATTGCATGGAGCACTGGGTGTGGTGCATAAACAACAAATTCTGATAGACTGAAAAGAAATTTAAAAATTAAAAATTAGGGGTGCCTGGGTGGCTCAGTGGGTTAAAGCCTCTGCCTTCAGCTCAGGTCATGATCCAGGACCCTGGGATCCTGGATCGAGGCTGGCATCGCATTGGGCTCTCTGCTCAGCAGGGAGCCTGCTTCCTCCTCTCTCTGCCTGCTTCTCTGCCTACTTGTGATCTCATTAATAAATAAATAAAATCTTTAAAAAAATTAAAAATTAAAAAAAAAAAAAAGCCAAAGTGAACTGTCGGATTTGGTGGTTTGCACAAAGCAGGGAAGTCCTGACTTTAAGAAGAAAGAAGCCCCGGGGAAGGATGGGGCAATTTTCTAGGCTCTTCCCACCCCAGCCTCCTGAAAGGCTGGTGTCCAAAGACTTCCTGTCAAAGAGTATGAGAAAATCTCTGCAGATTTTGCTCTTGTTCTTGTTTGCTTGTTTGTTTGTTTTTTGCCCAAAAGAAGCTCAGAAAATCCAGACCCTGAGAGAGGATGAGTTTGTCATTTCAGTTTTAGTGCAAATCAGCAAAAGATTTTCTCCGACTTTTTAATCTTAAAATTTCAAACCTATGAGAATTTGAAAGAATCGAACGACAATCATTCATATACTGTTTGCCCAGAATTACTGATTGTTACCTTGTCACATTAGCTTGTTTTTGACTGAAATCAATTAGAAAGTAAGTTGCAGGGACGCCTGGGTGGCTCGGTTGGTTGGACGACTGTCTTCGGCTCAGGTCATGATCCCGGAGTCCCGGGATCGAGTCCCACATCAGGCTCCCGGCTCCATGGGGAGTCTGCTTCTCCCTCTGACCTTCTCCTCGCTCATGCTCTCTCTCACTGTCTCTCTCTCAAATAAATAAATAAAAAATCTTTAAAAAAAAAAAAAAAAGTAAGTTGCAGACATCTTTGATAACTAACCCTGAAATATTCGGCTATGTGTCTTCTAAGAGTATGTATTCTCCCACACGCCACAATACCATTAGCACGCTTTATAAACTTAATATCAATTTAATAATACTGAACACAATTCATATTCAGATTTTCCCAGATCTTCCCCCAAAATATCCTTATGACTTCTTTTTTCAATCCAGGATTCATTCCAGGATCACGTCATGCATTTATTTATTTTTTTTTTTTTGTGCATTTATTTTTCAAGTCTCTTTATTTTTAAGATTTTATTTATTTATTTATTTTATGAGAGAGAACACAAGCAGAGGGAGGGGCAGGCAGAGGGAGAACTAGGATCCCCTTTAAACAGGGAGCCCCACATGGGGCTCGATCCCAGGACCCTAGCATCATGATCTGAGTCAAAGGCAGGTGTTTAATGGAGACACCCAGGTGTCCCATCATATCTCTTTAATTTTGTTTTGTCTAGAATAGTTCTCCTACCATGTTGTCTCCTATGATACTGTTTTTTAACTATCCAAGCCAGTTATTTTGCACAATGCTCCTCGATTGTATTTTTGTGACTTTTTTCCACCTAACAAGATTCAGCTCAGGCATTTTGGCCAGGAATACCACAGACAGGAGGTTGTGCCCCTTCCAGGGCATCATACCAGAAGACTCACGATGTCACTCTGTTGCATGGTTGGGCATGTTGGGTTTGACCCCTTGGCTACAGTGATGCCCTCTAGATAACTCTGTTGTAAAGCTCCATTTCCTCCCTTATACATAACAAGCCAACCTGAGCGCTGAGACTTCAAGGCTGAATAAAATCTGGAAGGAGAAGAACAATGGCTCAAGGTGGAGTGAAAAACCATGATTCATCGACAATTCCGTGAAAGAAAAAAAATGCAAGAATTTGGGGGACGGAAGTTAGTGTTCCCCTCCTGCACCGCTTCCGCCTACTGCTTCTCTCCCTGCCCCCTGCTCTCCCTCTCCCCAAGCATCTATGGAGATGCTGGCCAGGGCACTCACGGAATACTCTGGGTTTATGGGATGAGGGTTTGAGCAGTTGTATTTTCAAATGAAAGGAAAAGGTAAGCCGGGATGCTGGCAGAATGGGCAGCCCTGAGGTGGCAGGTGCTTTGTTTGTGGTAATGAACCCTATTTGTTCCCAGCCTCCTCTATCCAAGCCCTTTGGTAATGCCCTCTCACAGGGGCTCTGAACTTCACCAGATGACGTGCTTTGGCCAACAGGACGACAGCAAACCATGCAAGCAGAGAATGAAGAAATGTGTATTTACACATCGGAACCTACCCTCTTGCTGGTCTTGGAACCTTGAATTCCAAGATTATGTGGGTGAGGCCAGGCTAGTCTGCTGGCGCAGGAGGGACCGCATGGGCCAGTCACTCCTGTCTCCCCCGTCTTCGGCCGGAAAACCAGCAGATGGATGAATGAAGCCATCCAGCTCACCAACCAACCTCAGACACATGAACAAGCCCAGATGAGGTCAGTCACACCTGGCCCACATCAGCAGAACTGCCCCGCTGACCCACTGACTCATGGGAAGTAATGAATATTCTTATTTCAAGCCCCGAGATGTTGGAACAGTTTGTTAGAGGACAAAAGCTAAGTGATACACTTGGGATCAACCCTAACTCGCCAACTGGTTTAAGATATAAAGTGTTACCTGTTTTTTTAAAAAAAATCAGATTCCTTTGCACCAATTACAACCTTTCTCAAAACAAAATGAACACCTAAATAAATAATATCTTAAAAAAAAGAACACTGAATCCTTAGCAGGTTCTCCAAAGAAAAACCTAATATGGCTTCAGCAGAGTCTAAATCCAATTGAATTTAAAATCCCTATCTTGTGAATTTCCACATACATACTTACTTTAGTACAAATAGACATATATGTGCATTTGAAGAATACACTGGAACATTCTAAATGTTCTTTAGCCAGGAATGAACATAAATACACTGCTCAGTAGAAACTCCCCAAGCCTCAATAAAGGTCAGAGAATCCAACCTCAAGGAGTAAATGTGTTGAAAAATGTTTAGAGTAGTCAGAAAATCCCAGAGATTGTTCAGACTTTGCTATATATTAGAATCATCTGGAGAAGCTTTTAAAAATCCCAATACCCAGGCCATACCCCAGACCAACTAAGTCAGAATCCCTGGGAATAAGCCCGCCTACCTTTATTTTTTTTAGAGCTCCCCTGGCGGTTCCAGTGGACAGCCAAGCCCGAGGAGCAGACTCACTCACCAAATGTGGCTGCTTGGAAGTAGATCCACAGATGTAAGTCATTCGCAGTCTGGGTAATTTAGAAGCAAGGAGACAGCACACAATCCACTCACCCATGCACATTCCACCACACTTTCTACTGAAGCGTCAGAAGGCATGTCCATTCATCCCTGATTTCTACTTCTGCCAATTTAACATTCAGGGAGGGCAACGTAAAATGAGTGATCTGATGATCAAACTTCCCAATTATCCAATAAAGCTTAATGCCATCTTTCCTTTTCTAGAATGTCTCCTGAGCTCTGGGCAGTTATGAAAATACCCCAGAAGGTATCCAGCTGTTTGATTAGCGGATTAAATAATACAGTGATTCTCTCACCAGCCTGCCCCACTCAGAGGATTCCCTACTCCTCTCCCTGCCTGACTGGCAGCAAACATTTCTAAATCTATTTGGAATATTATTCTTGGCTCGCTCTTCTGAGTTCCTTGGCCCTGACCTCCTAACAATTTTATGGCTTAACCACGGGAGTCCTAAAACTGTGTGCACGAAAAGTCATGGCATCTTCTCTGGGACTCTCCCGTTGGGTGTTTTGTTGCTCAGGGGTTCAGCCCACATTTTACAAGCTCGCTCCTCCAAGTTCTCTGCAGCTTTTTAAGCCAAGAGTCTCTAAAATGAGCCAAACTGTTGTTCTCCCTAGACTTTTAAAACCTTCCAAGGCAACATCAAACCATTAATTGCCTAAGTCATGTCACACCTAGAGCATAAGACATGCTGTATAAACTTCAGTATCTTCTGAACAAGAAGAAAATACACCAGGATGGTGGAATTAGAAAACCTTTGGTGACTTCACACGATTCCACCAATCATGCCCCAGCTGCTAATATCAGCGTCAGCATCTCCCGCCGAGGTTGACCCTCCCAGCCAGAGTTGATATTGACATACTGCGAATCTAATTGAGTCAGGGTTATTCTGTGTTATCACACAGGCTGTGGAACATGAAGCAGAAACCCTAGGAACAGTCTAGAGTCTCAAAAAATATTCTGAGGTCAAGTATGTTGATCTCCATTTACGAGAGGAGCAAATGACTTGTCATGTCTCAACGGCTAAGAGAATGACATTTTGAAACGTGTGCTTAACTCTGTCAGGTCTAAAGGGATGTGAGGAGCTAGGAATGAGCCATCAGAGGCAGGGGTGAGGGCTCAAAGGAAATTTGGCAATTCCATGTCCCTAGAAGGGCAGGGAAGTGAAGCCTGAGGGAAGGATGGCCCAGTGGGCGTTCCTGCTATGCAGGGAGAAAAGGGAACCAGGGGACCCCCGACACAGCCTGGAGTTTCATCAAACAGGGAAAGCACAGAGTGGGGAGGAAAAACAGTCCCAGAAGAGACCAGCGGCTTTCCAGAAGTACAGATGGGGTTTCATGTCTAATATGGAACACGGTTGACAATTACAAACAGATTTCAGAAAGCCATGAGCCAGTTTATAAGAGTGGGTTCAAGCAGAGTTCAAAAAGGAAAAATCTGATTGCCTTCTCTGAGCCAGATCTCCTGGTTCCAGAAGGGCCACGAGGGCACTCCAGACCCCACTCATCCCTGCTCCCCCTCCTGACAGACATGATGCCCTTCCATCCCAGGTGCTTCCAAGTTTCTAGAATGAAAAGTTCCTGCAGGTGAAGTCCTATTCTTTCCTTTAATAAACCATTTGTTTTTCAGTGCTAAGTCTCAAAATGGTGCTATATTTCACTCAGTTATTTGATGAGCCTAGGTGATCTCTATTTTCCTTTCCTAGCTCTACATATTAACACACTTAACTACTTCAATTTAATCAAGCCCACCCTACTTATAAAAGTCACAGTTTCTTCACAGAATATACCAACCCAAAGTACCTCTAGCTCCACTGTAATATCATCTGCCTGAAAGAGGTAGGATGAAAAACGCTAGAGCTACTTTTATTCCTGGGTTGGGGTGCAGAAGGAAGGAGTGCTATCTCCCCACCCACATCCTTGGAGGAGACCAAGTGATTATGCCTACCTCCATCCCAGCCACAGCTGACTGGACCAGAAGTGGACAAGGGTTCCTATTTATTGTTGTCTGAGTTGTGCACTGCACAAGGAAATGGGGGGTGGGTGCAAGTGAAACCTGAGTGCATGTGCTGGCTCAGGGCTATATCTGCCTGGAAAAAAATGATGCCTTTTCCAAATAACACAAATGTCCTTTGTGGGCTAGTGACCGACCACCTGAGCAGGTGCCTGACCCAAGTTGGTTCAAGTAAATTCTCTTTCTTTCCTAGACATGTAGGATTCTTGGGCTTTAAAACTGAGAAGTCAGATGGAGCTGCATCTGAGCCAAGGAGAGAAAAGAACAGACCAAACACACAGAGAGATGAGGATACAGAAAAATAGAACTGGAACTTGGAGACACAGACATTGTGGCGACCCTCCAGCTGTGATTCTGGCTGCTAAGAGCTCTGACTAAGTTCCCCTCTTCAGCATCTGCAGTCCAGGTAATTGAGAAGCAAGAATACAGCACGCAATCCTCTCTCCCCTCCCGATTCCACTCTCTGGCATGGGTTGGTTCAAGTCCATTTCTGGTGGTTGCAACCAGTGATGACTGACTCAGGCAAAGGCCTGGGGAAAACCTATATCCTGGGTGCTTGCCATGCATCATCTGAGTTTTGCGCCTGGTCAGAAGAACTTTCCCTAGTATGTCCACTGATGGGGCCCCCTGATGTGAGGAAGGTTCACCAACACCGGCAGCCTTCTCCTCGAGAAGCCTTCTCACTGGCTAACCATCTGACCAGCTGGTTCTGAACCAATTGTTTGGCCTTTAGAAAACATGTGTGCAAAACTCTCTGATTGGTTTCATTCATTCCCCAGTTCGCTTTTCAAAAACATTGAAAATATCACAAAGAATATTGTCATTTACATAGTACCAAACAACTGGACAACATTTGCTTTGGTTTTGTATGTGCATTCTTTGTTAGACAAAGTAACCCATGTCTTCTGTGCATCAGTTTAAAAATGAAGACACCCGCCTGGGTGGCTCAGTGGGTTAAGCCGCTGCCTTCGGTTCAGGTCATGATCTCAGGGTCCTGGGATCAAGCCCCACATCGGGCTTTCTGCTCAGCAGGTAGCCTGCTTCCCTTCCTCTCTCTCTGCCCGCCTCTCTGCCTACTTGTGATCTCTCACTGTCAAATAAATAAATAAAATATTTTTAAAAAAATGAAGACAAAGTGGGGCACCTGAGTGGCTCAGTGGGTTAAAGCCTCTGCCTTTGGCTCAGGTCATAATCCCAGGGTTCTGGGATCGAGCCCCGCATCAGGCTCTCTGCTCAGCTGGAAACCTGCTTTCTCCTCTCTCTCTCTCTCTCTCTCTCTGCCTGAGTCTCTGCCTACTTGTGATCTCTGTCTGTCAAATAAATTTTTAAAAAAATGAAGACAAAGTAAAAATTAATTCGTAATTTTACCGCTCAGAAATAATCACAGCGAACATGTTGCAGTTTCTTATTCGAGATTTTTTTCCTATGTCTGAAACATTTGGATTATAACCAGCTTTCTATTACAAAGCATTGCCTTCTTGGATGGCTGGCCTGGCTTGGTGTGCTATTTTCATTAATAATAGTCTTTGAAGTGAAGTTGAAAGAGCTTGGGGGAAAAAGTCATAATCGGAGTAACCTATCAGAGCAACCATTAGGCACGGTGAAGACACTGTTTTGGCATTTGGAGTAGATGTGGATGATTGACTCTAGTTAAAATCACAGAAACAGAAAGTAGTAACAAAGTGATTGCCAAGAGCTGGAGGGGGGGGGAGGAAGAAGGAGGAATTGGTATTTAATGGGTATAGAGTTTCAGTTTTACAAGGTGGGAAAGTTCTAGAGATCCATTGCACAACAATGTAAACATACTCACCATTACTGAACTCCATGCTTAAAAATGGTTAAAATTGGGGCACCTGGGTGGCTTAGTGGGTTGGGCCTCTGCCTTCAGCTCGGGTCATGATCTCAGGGTCCTGGGATAGAGCCTCTCATCGGGCTCTCTGCTCAGCAGGGAGTCTGCTTCCTCCTCTCTCTCTGCCTGCCTCTCTGCCTACTTGTGATCTCTCACTCTCTGTCAAATAAACAAATAAAATTATTTTTAAAAATGGTTATAATGGTAAATCTAATGTTATATGTTTCACACTACAGAAAAGAGGTATATATTTAAAAAGACAGATTATTATTTACTAGCTCTGGGAGTAGCCAGATTTTTGTTTAAACCCATCCAATAGCAAAATGACTCCCCTTTAGAGTAATTGCTGTCTGCAAAGAAGAGGTATAAAGAGTCATTATCCTGGAAAAGGTATGTGCTATGCTGAGTGCTGTGATGTGTAAACCTGGCGATTCACAGACCTGTACCCCTGGGACTAATAATACATTATATGTTAATTAAAACAACAACAACAACAAGAGTTGTTATCCCACCAAGAACTTTCTACTTTCAGAAAAACAACAGTAATCAGGAATTCAAGGCATAGACTCTAGCTCTGGGAAACTCAAACCCACCAACAGGGCCTCAGAAAGGTGTGAGCCCACTTTGGAAGGTACGCGAAGTCGTCGACGGGGAGATGGGTGACTTTTAGACTCCCTGCAATTCAATATCCAGAGACCGAGCTTGAATTAGCCGGCCTTAAAGAACAGCAAAATCGCAGTCAAACTGCAGTCGGAACTCTAGCTCTCTAGCTCGCCAGAGTACACACAGTGAGGGGCATTCTATGGGAATTGAACACCCCCTAGGGAAAAGCCATAAATATCAAGGAGCCATTGCCAATGAACAAAAGGTGGGGGTGGTGGGTGGGGATGGACCTGGGAGAGAGTGCAGGCACCTCTGGGTCTTCAGACAGAGCAAGGTCAATGGGAGCCTCACTCCTTCTCCTCTTAACTTCCTTTACACTTTATGAAGTATAAATATGAATATTCACACTATCCTATCTTTGTAGTCTCTTGTCTGCCTTTCTCCTCTTTCTCTTATTCAGCCTCATCTCCAGCTGGAGGTCTCTTGGTTGGGAGGCTGGGTTTCAGTAAACACTATGTGTCTGTGTATGGCCCCTTTTAGCCTCTACCTCTGTTTTTGCAAGGGGAAGCCCCGTGGCCCCTGCTGGTCCTGCCCACACCCTCCTCCTCACTGTTCCTTTTAAAAAGCCCCTTGGGGGACAAGGACAGCTTTGAGTGGAGGAGAGAGTACGGGTATCCTAAGATGGGACTCAAAGTGTTCCCCTTCCCTAGCCCAGCCCCCACCCCCATCTCCCACCCACCATTTCCTCAAAGTCAGGGGCAAGGACACCAATGTTCCATGACCTTGGATGCCTTTGTTTAAAGACATCTTTTATCTCTTCTGCTGAGTATGTCTGTGATGGGAGTGAGAAGACTTGGGAGCTCCAGTCTTATTGTCAGCTTATGCCAAAGGGAGGTCAGCATGGAAAAACATGCCACCAGCTGGACTGTGTGGACTCCTGAGCTGGGAGCCACCCCAGCACCCCATGGCACCCATCCTTATGGAAGCATCTCTGAGCATAAATGTCAGTTGCTTTCTATTTAGAAAGAGACACCTGTGCATGATTCAAACTACTTATGGGGGATATCGTTTCTTAAAACCTACTTCCCGTTCCCTGAACAAGGTGTATCTTTCTTTAAGACGGTACCTCTCACCTTCCCCAGCTTGGCCCTGGCCCAGCTGCACTCCGAGCTGCACAGAAAACTTTATATTGACTAGCAAAGTCTGCTCCAGAGAGCCGGGACTCAAAATCCTGTTGATGTGTTCCTGGTCTTAGCTTTCTGTTCCTGGCCCCCGTGTGTTCTTTAAGGGTCATTACCAACTAGTAGAGGTTCAAACATGTCCACACTGCATTAAATACGGGGGAAATGCTCAACACTGATTTTGTACTTAAGAAAAAAGAGTATTCACACAACTGGAGCTGTTACAAGAGATTACAAGCAAGAAAGCAAAATGCGGTTCTGCTGGGAAGATTCTCGGCCGTTTTGCATCAGAATTCAGTAAGGTCCACTTCTTAGAGTCAAAGACTTCTATCAAGGCTAGTCTTAGTTTCCATGCTGTTTCTTTTTCTTTTCTTTTCTTTCTTCTTCTTTTTTTTAATGGGAACCCTGGTAAAGAATAAATACTTGGGGGGCGCCTGAGTGGCTCAGTGACTTAAGCCTCTGCCTTCGGCTCAGGTCGTGATCCCGGGGTCCTGGGATCCAGCCTCTCATTGGGCTCTCTGTCAGCGGGGAGCCTGCTTCTCCCCTCTTTCTCTCCACCTGCCTCTCTGCCTACTTGTGATCTCTCCTGTCAAGTAAATAAATAAAATATTTTAAAAAAAAAAAGAATAAATACTTGAACAAAAACAGGAGAATCTTAATGAGACAGGGATAAGAATCTACCAGTATGGGCCCCAGGCATGTCTTTTTTTTTTTTTTTTTTTTTTTTTTTAGATTTTATTTATTTATTTGACAGAGATTATAAGTAGGCAGAGAGGCAGTCAGGGAGAGGAAGAAGCAGGCTCCCTGCTGAGCAGAGAGCCCTATGTGGGGCTCAATCCCAGTACCCTGGGATCATGACCTGAGCTGAAGGCAGAGGCTTTAACCCACTGAGCCACCCAGGTGCCCCATCCGCAGGCATGTCTTTTGAGAAGACTTGACACATACTCCAATTTGAGAACCACCATCCTGGTCAGTCCAGTCCGTGCTGGAACGCATTTGGTCCCTGGAGTCGAGCAGGGGCCTTGGGGATCTCATTCATTCTTCTCCTTCTTTGTCCTGGCCTTTGCTTCAGTGCCATGCTCTGCCCCCGAGGCAGGCAGAGTTGACCAGAGCAAGAGCCCAGTGAGGAATCCTGACCTCCGCCCAGTCTCCCTCACCCCAGGGAAACCACAATTCTCAAGTTAGTACAACAGAGTCTAGAATTGGGATTCTGGTGTGAATCTCAACTCTGCCACCCACTAGCTGTGTGAACTCTGGAACTTATTAGCCTCTCTGAGCCTGTTCTCTCAACTGCATGAGAATGCCTGAATCCGACCGGGTTCCTTGGGAGCAAGCAATGGTATCCAATCCTGGATAAAGTAAGCCAAAAAGGGTAATGACTGAGCCCATAGTCTGGCTCACAGAATCAGAGCTGCCGCCAAAGGGGCAAAGCACGCAGTCCTGGGATCAGAGACATGGGAGCAAATTGTGTTGTACAGTCCTGATGCCTCACTCCTCTGTGTGTATGTGCCCTTTGCAGTGTAACTGCGCAGTGCCCTCCTGTAGTAGGTAGGGGGACCTGTGCCAACTGCGACACTGCACTCCGCCACGTGCTTCAATCCATGGGATGTTAGCAGACGCCCGGCAAGAGAGCCTCGGAATAATTTTATACATTAGGATTTACTAGCTCCTGCACCTCGGCCATCACCGTGTAAAGGACGCACTCAGATGAACTTGATAGAGGTGAGAGAAAACAGCGGGGCCCACCAAGAATTACGGTACAACCATGCAAAGTAATGCCCAAGTGGCAAATATTCACACAAACACACACACACACACACACACATCCTCGCTATTTCTGTGTGTGCCTTCCAAATGACAGCAATGACATCTCGTTGCAGGAGGATGCTCAGATCCCAAGGTTATTCTCTGCTCTTGGGCCAGGCCAACTGAAGAGCCTGGGGAATTAACACTACCCCCCAACCCCCCAGGAGATGACTGCGAGCTCCCTCACTCCCTCTGCTGGTGGAACTCTAGAGCACTTGTTCCAGGCTTCCTTCCAGAGTTTCCCCAGGGCAATTAAGTTCCATTTGCTCACAGTGGTAATTTGCATGGTTTCCCACCATTTTGTAGGCTGCTGCCCCTTCTCTGTCCCACTTTTCTACTTCCCTAACTTCCTTTCTTGGGATCATCTCCCTAGTAAACTCAGTGCCCTCTAATCTTTATCTCAGGATCTGCTTTTAGGGAACCCAAACTCAGACAGCCTACTTGCCCCTTGGGGCATGAATCAAGTCACATTCTTTTTACCATTTAAGTTAAATATCTCAGAGATCTGTGTTACCCATAGGGAAAATGGCTTTCCGTCCTCCCCTGACTCCTCCCATCCTGAGCCCAAGCATCCCCCGAGTTTAGCCCGGTTTGCATTTGAATGTATATGAGAAAGTCCAGATAGCAGGGGTTCCTCCTAAGGGGCTGGACTGTGGAGAGGGGACGGAGGAAGCATGTAATTTTTTACTTTTTCTACTGTGTGAATGTGTTCCACGTGTTGTTCCACGTGTTGGCCCCCAAATGCAGCCTCAGGCAGGAGTTGGTGTCCTTCCCTGAGCTCAGGGAGAGGCAGCATGTGAGCCCTTGGGCTTTACCCAGAGGCAGAAGCCCAGGAGCCAAAAAAAAAATCAACACCCCCCAATATCTCATAAAACTAAACCCTTTCCAAACCCAACCAAAGATGGCTCTTGGCTTGACAGCCCTCAATCTTCCCGTCATGTGTGTTGTCATCCAGTTATGCATCCATCCTTCCAGAGAACAATGCCATTTCCACCAAGAAGGTTGTATTAACGGAACTTTCCTTTACTGAGACCGATGATGACCTGCTTCTTGCAAGGACTTTGCTCTCTCAGCCCACCCTGCCCCTACCACTTCCTCTTTCTGAGAGCTCTGAGAACTTTTGGAAAGTTTTTGAAATAATCACAAATTTCTAAACAAAAGTCTAGCTTTCATGCAAACTAGAGAGAGAGCACAAGCAGGCGGGGCAGCAGGCAGAGGGAGAAGCAGGCTCCCCACCGAGCAAGGACAGGATGTGGGACTCCACCCCAGGACCCTGGGATCATAACATGAGCCCAAGGCAGACACTCAATGACTGAGCCACCCAGGCACCCCAAACTACCGTGTTCCTGTGTCTCCTGGAGGGAGTGCGCTGTCAGGCACAGAGCTTGATGCCTCCTCTCACTCCCAATTACAATCTTCCTGGCACTTCCTGGAAGCAGATGGAAACCAGAGAAAGAAAAATACCCTACCTGGGTCAGGTGAGTCAACCAGCACATCTTACAGATCCACTCCTTCTAGAATGCTGTGAAAACTGGGTAGATGGAATGAAGGGTAGAAGCCAGTGCCAACGCTTCTTGACCCACTTTTTCCAACAATGATTCAGAAAGCTTAATTACATTTACTTGCAAAGTAATTTAAAAGTTTACCTAAAAATATGTCTACAGTTGATAACAAGGGCAGCTTCTTAATTTGATGACTAATTACTCTCTATGCGAGACACATGGAGACACGGAAAAATAACTTGAGGTAAGTTTTTTGGAAACAGTGCTCCTCCCTACTGTATCTGGGGTGACTGAGAGGACACCCTGCATTCAGAACCAAGGTCAAGGGTAAGAGAAATTGCTGAGAAATCCTGCTTTTGGTGATTGCCTTCTTAGGGCTTCAGCAGATATTTGCTTATTGATTCTGGTCCAACCCCTGGCACTCACTTCCACCAAAGACTGGGAAGTACCAAATGGCGAGACCCTATGGACTTGAATGTGGTAATATCTACCCAAATTACAAATGCTTTTGTTGTTTATTTATTTATTTATTTATTTTATTATTATTATTACTGCTTTCAGCAATAACACTTTTAGGAATTTATTACCCAACTTAATATGCTTTGGCAGCACATATACCAACTTATTTTCATTTGCCTATATACAAATAAATGTGACATACAGTTATTTACCGAAGCACTGGTAATTTTATACTATAACACTATGTATAGCAGTACATTAGCCAAACATTAGGAAATAACTCAATTTGTAACTTAACAGACATAGTTTGAAAATATTAAGCCAATGTGTCCCGCTTAAAAAAAACTTAAGGGAACTTAAAAAAAACCTGTAGCGTATCCACACAACACACTAGTCTACAATTGTAAAAAATGAAGTATCACTCCATATTTTGATTCGGAAACTTCTTTGAGGGAAATAAATGAGAATATATCTTTGAATTTGTCAAAAGAAACACTAGAAGAATAGATGTAAAACAAAAGGTGCAAAGGGAAAAAGAGAGGAGGTCAGAGGTGAGTAGGATGCTTCTCGAGGTATCCTTTTGTGTATGTTTTGATTTTTGAATCATGTGAATTTTTATTGATTCAAAAATTTTTATGACAAGGTGGTCTTTTATAAAAGACATTTTTAATCACATATTAATCAAGTGTGGAAGTATGGGAAGTTCATGTTGTTTGTTTCCAGTTCCTTGTTAAACTAAAGAATGCTGCTATCAACGTCTTTGTAGGGAAATCTTTAACGACTCTGTTCATTATTTCCAGAGGAAAAACCCATTAAAATATAATTTCTGCATTAAAGGGTAGAAAATTTCCAAGCCTTTTTTTAATGTGTTAAAAAGTCAAGCTCCAGAAAATCTGTACCCACTTTCTTTAAAAAAGAGACTTTGTTCTTTAGAGCAGATTTAGGTTCACAGCAAAATGTAGCTGAAGGTACAGAGATTTCTCATATCCCCATACCCCCTCCCCGACTCCCACACACGCCTCCACCATTACCAACATCCCACACCAGAGTGGTACATATGATGTAATCGATGAACCTACACTGACACATTATTATCACCCAAACCCATAATTCACATGAGGGTTCACTCCTGCTCTGGTACTTTCTATGGGTTTGAACCAATGTATTAATTGACCCATATCCACCATCATAGTATCATAAAAAGTGGTGTCACTGCCGTAAAAATCCTCCATGCTCCAACTATCTATCACCTCCTCTTGCCTAACTTCTGGCAACCACTGATGATCTTACTGTCCCCACAGTTTTGCCTTTTCCAAGATGTCATAGAGTTGGAATGGTACACTAGGTGGCCTTTTAAATGGGATTCTTTCACTCAGTAATATACACTGAAGGCTCTTCAGGGTCTGTCCATGACTTGATGGAGAGCGCATTTCTTTTTAGCCTTGGATGACATCCTTTCATCTGGATGTACTCCAGATAATTGATCCATTTAACTCCTGAAGGACATCTTGGTTGCTTCCAAATTTTGGTGATTATGAATAAAACTGCTATTAACATCCATATGCAGGTTTTTGTGTAGAATAAATTTTAAACTGCTTTGGGTAAAGCAAGCAATGTGATTGCTATATTTTATGGTAAGAATTTGTTTAGTTTTGTAAAGATCCACCAAACCTTCAAAGTGGCTGTACCATTTGGCATTCCCACCACAAATGAACGAGAGTTCCTGATGTTCCACTTCCTCACCAGCCTTTGGTGTTATCCATGTTCTGGACATTGGCCATTCTAATAAGTATGTAGTGGTATCTCATTGATTTTTTTTTCAAAGATTTTTGTTTATTTACTTATTTGAGAGAGTGAGAGAGAGCACGGGTGGGGAAGAAGGGCAGAGGGAGAGGGAGAAGCAAACTCCCTGCTGACCAGGGAGCCGGATGTGGGACTCGATCCTAGGATCCCGGGATCATGACCTGAGCTGAAGGCAGACGCTTAACTGACTGAGCCACCCAGGCACCCCTCATGGATGTTTTAATTTGCATTTCCCTTATGATACATGCTCAGTTACATCTGTATATCTTGTTGTGAGGTGTCAATGAAGGTTTGGGCCAAATTGTTTATTGGTTTGTTTGTTTTCTTATTGAATGAGTTTTCAGAGTTCTTTATGTATTTGGGATTAAAGACCTTTATCAGATGTGTCTTTTGCAAATGTTTTTCTCCCAGTCTGTAGTTTGCCTTTTAATTTTTCTTGACAGTGTCTCTTGCAGAGCTGACATTTTTAATCTTAATGAAGTCCAACTTCTTAATTCTTTTCTTTTATGGATCCTGCCTTTGTTGCTGTATCTAAAAAGCCATCACCAAATCCAAGGTCATCTAGATTTTCTCCTGTGTTATCTTCTAGTTTTATAGTTTGGCATTTTATAGTTGAGTCTGTGATACCCTTTGAGTTAACTTTTGTGACAGCTATAAAGTCTGTGTGTAGATTGATTTTTTTACATGTGGATGTCTAATTATTCCAGCTCCATTTGTTGAAAAGAATTTTTCTCCATTGTACTGCCTTTCCTCCTTTGTCAAAAATCAAAAGACTGTATTTCTGTGGATCTATTTCTGGGCTCTCTGTTCCCTTCCATTGATCTATTTGCCTATTCTTTCACTAATACCACACTGCCTTGATTACTGTAGCTTTAGAGTAAGTCTTGATGCCGGGTAATGTCAGTGCTCCAACTTTGACTTCTCCTTCAATGTTGTGTTAGCTCTCCTGAATCTTCATATAAACTTTGGAATCTCTTTGTTGAGATCCACAAAATAACTTGCTGGATTTTGATTGGGATTTTATTGACTCTATGGATCAAATTGAGGAAAACGGACATCTTGACAAGATTGAGCCTTCCTGTTGGTGAACATGAAATTTCTCTCCATTTATTTAATTCTTCTTTGATTTCTGTCATTAGGGTTTTCTAGTTTTCCTCATAGGAACATTATACATATTTTGCTAGATTTATACCTAAGCATTTTATTGTGGGGGCTACTGATGTAAATGGTATTATATTCTAAATTACAAGTTCCACTTGTTCATTCCTGGTATCTAGGAAAGCAGTTGACTTTTTGCGGGCATGAGGAGAGAGGTTGGGGAGGGGCAGGGTAAAAGGGAGAGAATCTTAAGAAGGCTCCCCACCCAACACCATGGGGGCTGGATCTCTCAACCCTGAGATCATGATCTGAGCCAAAGTCAAGAGTCCGGCATTTAACCAACTGAGCCACCCATGTGCCCCAATACATTTGACTTTTGTATATTAATCTTGTATCTTTATACTTTGTTATAATCACTTACTGGTTAGAGGAAATTTTTTTTTTTTGGTCAATTTCTTCGGATTTCCTAGACATCATGCCATCTGCAACACAGAGCATTTTATTTCTTCCTTTCCAATCCGAAAAAAGAATCTGCCCAATCTGTGTTAAGAAAACCAAGGACCAGAGAGGCAATAGAAACTGCCTAAAATCAGAGCCTGGCGGGAGCAAGGTGGAGGCCTCTGGAAACAGGGCTCCAGACAGGGAGGGGATGTGGGATGGGAAGTGGGATGATGGTCTTTGAAAGGCAGTGGTGGGTATTGTTATCTCAGGGTACCGGTGAGGACCTCAGGGTAGGCGATTTCAGCAGGGCAACCTGCCCGGAATTCCCAGCTTCCCCGGGGGCCTCCGTCTCCACCACCACCCACACCAAAGGGCCCACTCTGCACCCCCAAATTCTCCCCAACACCAGCTCTCGGGCACACGGAATGTACCACAGCCTACTCCTGAACGAGTCGCCCTGTGCGGGAGCGGACGCTAGCACGGGGCTCTTGCCAAAGGCTGGATACTCGGCTTGGTGACCCCCGCGAGGCGCTTCAGCGGGGCATTGGGGGCCTTGCTGGTTCCTCGGAATCCGCATCCTCTAACCCCAGCTAAAGTCCCATTCATACTCGGGTGCGGGGACGCAGGAGCCCCTGCGAATGGCCAACCCGGCGGACTGGATATCCGTGCCAACGCAACCAGAACTCCGCGCGCCCCGTGCGGGGGGCACACCAGGTGCAGAAACGCAGCGCCCAGCCTGCGCCGCTGTGCGGAGGGAGGCCGGCTGGGTACCCCAGGGCGGAGTCGAGCGCGGGGCGGGGCGCACCGGGCCGGGTCCGAGGCGCCGTGCTGAACAGCAGGGGCGGAGCGCCAACTCCAGCGGGAAGACAGAGACCGCGACGCGCGGGGGAAGCGCGCTGGAGCAAGGAAGAAAGAAGGACACCCCGTACGCAGCGCTACTGCACGCACAAGTTGGGTTCCCCCAGGACCATACCGAGCTGCCAGGGCAGCCGAGCGACCCGGGAGGAGGCGCCCAGGCAGGTAGGTACTGAGCTGTATACCGGGTCTCCCTTGGTGAGGTGGGGGGCTTCGCCCGGCCCGGGGGCTCAGACGCCCACTTCTTTCTCGGGGGGATTCTGGTGCCTTGGCCTCCCGCAGCTTTCGGAAGGTACTCGGGCTGGCTCGCAGTGGAAGAGTTCCTGCCGGGAGAGTCCACCACCCACCACGGGCCCGCCAGGACCGGGCGACGGGAAGCCGAGACTGGGGCGCGCGGGCGCGGGCGGAGGGGGCCGGGCCGGCGGGTGTTGGGTGGGCGGGCGAACGCCAAACTGCAGGGGAGGGTCTGGGCGGGGAGGGGGGCATCTTGTCCAAAGAGAGACTGAAAAGGGAAGCCTCTCCGGGAGAATTCCTGCTCACCGGGTCCTGCCCCTACACCCCAGTTTTCTTTCCATCCGGAGGCCTCGCATGCTTCGTTTTTTGAGCCTCAATTTCTGACTCGATTCCCGCCCTTGTTGGGCGGCGCCTCCGGGATCGCGCGGTCGCGCGGGGGGTGAGTAAGGGAGGGCAGGGGAGGGAGTCTGCTCCTGGAGCGGATGGATCTGGGACGGGGAGTGCATCCCGCGAAAAATGGGGCCGGGAACTGAGCCACACGGGCTCACGTCCTCTCCTCCAGGGTCGGGGACTGGAGAGCCGCGGAGCGCGGAAGGCGGGAGGACTGGAGTCCCGCTTCCCCGTCTCGGGCTGAGCGCTGTCTGGACGGACTGGGGTTTCGCAAGAGAGGGAGAAGCCACCCGGACGGAGGACACTCCCGGTCGCGGGCGCCGCTGGCACCCCATCTGTCGAAGGTCCTTCCCTCGGGTATGCGGCCGGCGGACGTGCCGCAGGTCGGAGTGGCCCGGCCACTCTGCCACTGTTGTCCCTGCCCCTATGGTTCCCATTCCTCGCTCTCCCCCTCCTCTGACAGGGCAGAGCCAAATCCACTGTCCAGTTTGGTCCACTTCTTACTACCAGGATCCGGTGGCCCCCACGCTTGGGGTCGTTTCCAGTTGTGTTAAGCGGGGAGAGGCGGATCACAGTGTGATGGCTGGGGTCCTCATTCTTCGGGTTTGGGAATCTGAGCAAAGCGGTTCTGAAGAGGCCCTCAGACGCCTTGCACCCCATGGTGGCCCCTCTCCTGAGGGCTCAGTACTTCAGAGACTTTATTTTCCTTTGCCGTGGGCATCTTGAGGTACTGAGAACATAAAGAACTCAGGCAATGAAAGACATTTCAACCCTCAGGCCCTCCGGGGTCCTCACTGACACCACCTTCCCCCCACCCCCAACTTCCATTCTTGGGAGCTCTTTTCGGTTCAAGTGGAGGAGCCGCCACTTTTAGAGGCCGGAGACCTTGGTGACCAGATGTGGTGCCTCTCAGTTAGGGTTGGTCCTGGTCGGGAACCGAGTGGGGGTCTGGTGAAGGGGACAGGGAGCTGATCAGAAGAGTGGGAGCAGGGAGGAGAAGCAGACAAAGCATTTCTTTTTAGATCTGGTTCCCAAAGCACAGAGGGAGCAGAATTCCCTCATCCACAGTCCCTTTCACCTACAGAATCCTGGTTGGATCCCCATTCATACATCCCACAGACTCCTGTCCCGCCCCCGCTGCGTGCCAGGCCCTGGGCTAGGCAGCAGGAATTTGGTTTACAGGAAGATCAGGACTCAGACAGTGTAAATCACTAGCCCAAGATGACTCAGCCTGTTCATGTGCAAATGAATTTGGTGATTTCCACGTCCATGGTTTGGCCAGGACATAGGGAGCAGTGCCCTGCTTCCGAGGAAAGACCCTGCGGTGTGTATTCCTGTCCTCTAGCTTCATTGTCCTTAACCAACAGATGGCACAACTTTGTGACTGCTGCGGAATACTGGGGCAGCTGCCTGGACAGCTTGGGAAACTTTGCAAAGACCCTGTGGGAGCTGATGGTGGGAAAGGGAGCGTGACTGGGCAGTCACACTGGTGCTGGCCTCTGGGAAAAGGGCAGAGATGTAGGTTGTTGTTGGATGTCTTTGGAGAGACATTCTGTGCCCAGTACTGCCTGTCAGCCCGTGGAAGATTTCCCAATTTCCAGATCTCATGTCTCCCCTCCCATGTACCCCCGTTAGTCTGAGGGGAGTCCCTGGGTCTGGTCAGTCTCTACTTGGGGAACTCTGGTAGCATACTACCAGGCGTTCTCCTGTAGGGTGCCCACTGGTTGTGTCTCCTTTCAGGGTCCAGGATGACATTTTGACTCTCCTCAGGGAAGCGGGCAGTGTGCTAGGCTGGGTGAGTCGTGACACCTGAAGGTCCGAACCCCCAGCTCAGCGTGCTGAGACTCACATACCACTCCTCCTGCTGTCTCCGCCATGGCAGCCCAGCATGGAAACACTAGCTTTGCCCCCAACTTCAATCCGGCTCAAGACTCCACCTCCCCCCTCCCCTTCAACTTCAGCTACGGTGATTATGACCTCCCTCTGGATGAGGATGAGGACATGACCAAGACCCGGACCTTCTTTGCTGCCAAGATCGTCATCGGGGTGGCACTGGCAGGCATCATGCTGGTCTGTGGCGTGGGCAACTTCGTCTTTATCGCTGCCCTCGCCCGCTATAAGAAGCTGCGCAACCTCACCAACCTGCTCATCGCTAACCTGGCCATCTCCGACTTCCTGGTGGCCATCATCTGCTGCCCCTTCGAGATGGACTACTACGTGGTGCGCCAGCTGTCCTGGGAGCACGGCCACGTGCTCTGTGCCTCTGTCAACTACCTGCGGACCGTCTCTCTCTACGTCTCCACCAACGCCCTGCTGGCCATAGCTATCGACAGGTGAGGATGATGTGGGCCAATGGGGGGGGCGGGGCACAGATGGGGGGGGCAGGCTGCCCCTTTCCTCACTTCCGCTCTAACAGGTGGGCCCTGCTGCTGGTCTGCCTGCCTGCTCCTCTATCCGGGGGAAGAAGAGACCCGGTGTCTCTGCTTGTGGCTCAGATTCCCCCCCAAACTAGAGCAGGACGCCCAAGCACCCCAGCTCAGGGCCACGCCTGCAGATACCACTTTTGCCGCAGACTGGCCCCAAAAGCAAAAGCAGAAGGGTTGGGCCACTGGCTACTCAGAAGCCACGGAACACTGACTTCACCAGGGCAATTTCCGGTCGAGAAAACATGGACCGAGTTTTTCCTGCCACCCTTCCCCAAGCCAAGATCAAGAACATTCCTGACTCCCTTATGCCCTGTACCAGACAGTCCTCCCACCCCAGCTGTCTGATTTCACTGAGCACAGTTTAGTTTTGCCTGTTCTTTAACTTCATGAAAAACGGAATCCTATAGTAATGTACCCTGGTTCCTGGCGGCTTTGTTGTAGAGCCAATTTTAAAATAAGGTAATGGCCTATTTGTAGGAAAAAGGGAAGGACATCCTTCCTTTTGTTTTCTTGCATACATCCATGGGCTCATTTGCATACATTTGCATGAGATGTTCTGGAAGTCCTTGCTCTATTATAGATTTACAAAATTTATAAAACTCCTAGTAGCAACTTAGGACAAATCTTACAAATGTTTTAATTATGTAAACAGCTATAGGCCAATGTCAGACCACCAGTAGCTCTGTTTTGGGGGTCGGGGGCAATTGCTGAAACATCTGGGTAAACATCTTTTTCCTTTTTGGTCTCCTTTGAACTCTTCAGTTTTTTCCTTGTTCTCTGTGCTACTTAGGTTTGTCATTCTTTTTAATCAACAAATTGATTATTTTCCATAATGAAATATACACAGAGGTAGAAGAGCCATTTTCTTTGTGTAACATAATTCCTGCAGGAGAAACCATTTTGTTATTACAGCTCTGAGGCTCTCCAGCCCTCAAATCAGTGTTTATAAAAGATAACTGTCAACCAAAGGTACAAAATTGCCCTGGGCAAATGATACAAAGTCAGATCTGGTGCCACCCCAGCCCTACTGAAAGAGAGTCCCTTGAGCTCCATCCCAGGAATCTGCGTTTTTATTCAATTTCCTGAGGGATGCTGTTCTCATCCCCTTTGTCCCACTGAAACGTTTGTCTTTATCATGTTGGGGGTTTGGGGCAATATAGGAGTTTCTCAGGAAGCAACCATCCAGTTACATCACAAACAGTGGTTTCTTTTTCACCCCAAACCAGCTTTCCGTCTCCAGTCCTCTGATCACCCAGGCTGGAAACATTATCATCGGTCTTTTTTTTTTTTAAGTTTTTATCTGAATTCCAGTTAGTTACCACACAGTCTAACAGTAGTGATTGAACAGTGCCATTCAACACCTGGCACTCATCACAAGAACACTCCCTAATCCCCGTGATCTGTTCCTCCCATCCCCTCACCCTCCTCCCCTCCGGTAGCCACCAGTTTGTTCTTCCGTTGTAAGACTGTTTCTCCGTTTGATCCTCTCTCTCTTTTTTCCCCTTCGATCATCTGTTTGTTTCTTAAATTCCACATATAGTGAAATCATACAGTATTTGTCTTTCTGTGACTTATTTCACTTAGCATTATACTCTCTAGCTCCATCCGTGTTGTTGCAAATGGCAAGATTTTATTTTTTTTTTTATGGCTGAGTAATATCCCAGAGTGTGTGTGTGTTTGTGTGTGTGTGTGTGTGTGTGTGTACAACATATGCTAACCTATATATAGACCACATCTTCTTTATCCATTCATCAATTGATAGACACTTGGGCTGTTTCCATCATTTGGCTATTCTAAATAAGGCTACTATAAATACAGGGGTGCATGTATCCCTTTGAACTAGTGTTTCTTTGGGTAAATACCCAGCCGTGAGATGGCTGGATCAGTGGATAGCTTCTACTTTTAACTTTTTGAGGAGTCTCCAAACTGTTCTTCACAGCAGCTGAACCAGCTTACATTTTCACCAACAGCACATAAAGTTCCTTTTTCTCCACATCTTCACCAACACCTGTTGTTTCTTGTGTTTTTTATTTTAGCCATTCTGACAGGTAGGAGGTGATATCTCACTGTAGTTTTGCTTTGCATTTCCCTGATGATGAGTGATGCTGACCATGTCTATTGCCCATCTGTATGTCTTCTTTGGAGAAAGATCTGCTCATGTCTTCTGCCCATTTTTTCATTGGATTATTTGTTTTTTGGGTGTTGAGTTGGATAAGTTCTCTATATGTTTTGGATACTAACCCTTCATTGGATATGTCATTTGCAAATACCTTCTCCCATTCCAGAGGATACCTTTTAGTTCTGTTGACTGTTTCCTTTGCTGTGAAAAGCTTTTTATTTAGATGTAGTACATTTAAATGTAGATCTAACTACATTTAGATGTAGTTCATTTTTGCTTTTGTTTCCCTTGCCTCAGGAGACAGATCTAGAAAAATGTTGCTATAACCGAGATCAGAAAGATTACTGCCTGTTCTCTCTTCTAGGATTTTTATGGCTTCAGGTCTCACATTTAGGTCTTTAATCCATTTTAAATTTACTTGTGTGTATGGTGTAAGAAAGTGGTCTGGTTTCATTCTTTTGCATGTAGCTGACCACTGGAGCATGGGAAGCAGAGCCTGAGATGCGAAGGTGAGGACTGTTCTGGAAATCCTGTACAGCTAACCAAGAGGACTCTCGAAGCAGAGCTAATTCAGGACACACACACTCTCTCTCTCTTTCTCTCTTTTCTTCTGCCCCCACCACCCCCGGCCCCCCGCCATGTAGTTTCAGCATGAAAAGTATCTCAATAACCAATGCCAGAGAGAATTCCTACATTCCTACCTATTTGGTCATCAACTCTTAAATTCTGATATTTTCTCGTCCCATAACACCTTCTTCATTAAAAAGATGTCCCAAAATGCAGAGTTGTCACCAAATAAATCAGAAAGGAAAGAACAATGGCCTAGGAGTTACTCAGAACATCTGGGTTCCAAGCTGTGCACTTGGATAAATCCCTTATCCTCCTGGGACTTACAGATCTTCATCTGTGAAATGGACCTAGTAATAACTTCACTGACAACCTCTCCAGTTTCTTGTCAGGTTCAGAGAAGGTAAACAGACATAAAGCATGTTGGAAGCTATAGGTCTTCGCTAAAACTGATCATTATCCATGACTTGTCCATTGGCAAGAAGGACATCTGCAAGGTCTTTGTTACCATCTTGTCTTCCTGGATGTGTGTGTCCTGAGATCCGCACTCTCCTAGTGTCTGTACAAGAGGTCTCTAAGAAACCAGGTCCTCTACACATGAACCTCGCTCTTCGTCTGGCTGTGAAACACTATCCAGAAACACTAGTAGATAGCCCTTCTGGTATTTCTATATAGCAGGACCAAGGAGTAAACTGAAGTGCCCAGGGAGGCCTGTGTCTCTCCTACCCACCTGTGTCGGGGCTTGTAACCGAATATAAAATAGTCCCAGTGCTCACTATCCAATACCAGTGTCATCACAATGAAAGTGAAAGTTTGGCCATCCATCTTTCTTACAATTTTGCCGTATTTTTCAATTGATTTAGAACCTGAGTACTATTTATTGGGCTCTCCTGTTGTAAAGCCTGAAATTCCATGTGCTGCCTTGACATCTTCAAGCCTCCCAGAGCCTCCGAGGTCTCCAGCCATGAGGTCCTCTGTTCCTGCCAGATACTGCCCTCCACCCAGCAGGAAAGCCTCCTAACCTGCTATTCCTCTCTCTGCTAGACGAACTGCACCTCTGATCCTCAATCTGATGGGTTTCCCCTCACTATCATCTCGCAGAATTATTCAGACAAGCAAATTGAATCATCCCATGGGAGTTGAGGGTCACTTTGTCCTCTTGTCACTATAAAGCCTGCTGCCCACAGCCCCTGCTGGTTCCTTCTGTCCCTGGGTGCAACTCCTACGTGGCTCTGCAGGGTGGGCACCATCCCTCTCCCTGTGCTGTGAGTATATGTGACTAGTTAGTCTGCCCAGTGTCAGGTGTTGTGTGTTCACTCATCTTGTACTGTGTAGATCGGGAGAATCCTGCCTTCATCAGGGGAGTGAATAGGAGGTAGCCAGAATCTCAGTATCTTCCTGAAGCATTCCCAGACTACGTCACTAGCATAATGACCATGTCTTCCTTCAAGTTATTCTTAACCTATCCCTTGGTTATTCTAGGTCTGGGGTGGAAGAGAAATTCTCTGAGGTCAAGGACTGTGTCGTCTTCTACTTTGTCTCCATCTACATAGGTTGGGCACACAGTAGGACCAGCAACCTGTCAGGCATTTACCAGATCATAGCGGGTGCAATTGATGTCCCTCTTGTATCCCGTTACTAACACTTAGGTACACACCTGTCCATTCCCACTTGCCAACAAACACCTGCCTTTCTTTGCTTGAAGGCTTTCTCTGGCTCCCTCACCAAAGACTCTGCTGGTTGGTGAAACAATATCCTGGATCCCCTTTCCCGGGGTGCCCCACATCTGCTCCAGGGGTTCCTCAGCAGGAATAAGCATCAGCTGCCTACAGTGAAGCCTTGCTCGATAACAGCCTATATTGACTGCCTTCCCATGCCGAGCCCCCAAAGGCCTCCAACCTCTTTCCCAGGCTCACTGGAAAGATCAGGATAAAACCGCATGCTGTGTGCTGCTTTAAGATGTCAAGACAACATCACACACCTCATCTGAGCTTGAGACAGCCCGGGGAGGTAGTTGTAAAAGTTTGGTATCGGGAGCTGGCATTCTGGTCCTTGCACTCCGTGAGGTTGGTCATTTCCTTCTCTCCTTAGATAGATTCCTTAGATTCCACGGCAAGCCCACCCCCTACTCTCCTTCCTGCTTTGTAAGGCAGGGTGACACCTGGGGGGTGGGGGGAGAGAGAGAAAGCCCTAGCCCACTGCCCTGAGAAGACCCCCATCTCTCTCTCTGAACTCCAGAGCCCTTCTTTCCCCTCTTACCCATGAGACAATTGGAATGAAGAGTTCTGAAAGCATGAGGTTCTTGGGGAGAATGGCAAGACAGAAGGTCAAGGTGGTATCCATAGGACTAACAGTAAAATTCCACCTATATTCACTGAATACCTACTACCTGCGAAGCATTTTACAAACATTATCATATTTAATATTTATAGCAGCCCCGCAAGGTAGGTGTCACTTTATCCCATGTTGCACTTGAAGAAAATCTCAGAAACGCTGAGCCAATGGAGGTTGGCGGGTGAAGGGGGGGGGGGGTTGCTGGGATCTATTCCACCTGTCTGACCAAAGCCTGTGCCGTTTCCACTAAACCCCAGCACTACTCCAAATGCCAAAGGATGTTGCTAAAATAAGACAAACCCTGTCCAAACTAGATAATTACACGGGGACTCGTTGTGCCATTCTGTCTGCTTTGGCGGCGTGTTTGGGCTAACCTCCAGACAGATGTTTCCCAGCACGCCTCCTTATTACTGATGGCTTTCTGCCCCTGCTCTCCCCGCCCCCCCCCCCAGATATCTCGCCATCGTGCACCCCCTGAAGCCACGGATGAACTATCAAACGGCCTCCTTCCTGATCGCTTTGGTCTGGGTGGTGTCCATCCTCATCGCCATCCCGTCGGCCTACTTCACCACGGAGACGGTCCTGTTCATCGTCAAAAGCCAGGAGAAGATCTTCTGCGGCCAGATCTGGCCGGTGGACCAGCAGCTCTACTACAAGTCGTACTTCCTATTCATCTTCGGCGTGGAGTTTGTGGGCCCCGTGGTGACCATGGCCCTGTGTTACGCCCGCGTCTCCCGCGAGCTGTGGTTCAAGGCGGTGCCGGGCTTCCAGACGGAGCAGATCCGGAAGCGGCTGCGCTGCCGCCGGAAGACGGTGCTGGTGCTCGTGTGCGTCCTCACGGCGTACGTGCTGTGCTGGGCGCCCTTCTACGGCTTCACCATCGTGCGCGACTTCTTCCCCGCCGTGTTCGTCAAGGAGAAGCACTACCTCACGGCCTTCTACGTGGTCGAGTGCATCGCCATGAGCAACAGCATGATCAACACCGTGTGCTTCGTGACGGTCAAGAACAACACCATGAAGTACTTCAAGAAGATGATGCTGCTGCACTGGCGGCCCTCGCATCACGGGAGCAAGTCCAGCGCCGACCTGGACCTCAAAACCAGTGGCGTGCCCGCCACCGAAGAGGTGGACTGTATCAGGCTGAAGTAGCCCGCGGGTGGAAGGCCCGACAGCCGGAACTCCGCACGTCATCCCCTGGGAGCCAAGTTCACAGCGACTATGTACCACACCTCACGGCCCTCAAGGGGCTGGAGGCCGCTCAGTCCTGACGGGCGGTGGGACTCAAGGGGCTGGAGGCCGCTCAGTTCTGACGGGCGGGTAACCGCAGCTGAGGTGAACTGACCACCCACTGTGTGCTGGCCGCACCAAGGAGATAGGACAAGGCCACCGGGAGCTGACATTTACCCATTACCTACTGTGGGCAAAAATTAAATAACAAGCCAAAATGGCAGAAGCTATTGGAATCACCAGTCAGGGACCTCACATGGTTAGCTGCACTCACTCTCCGTCGTGCTACCTGTATTCTCTAGCTCATCAGGGCAGCAACGTCAAAGCCTATAGAATAAGCCACTTAGACATGACGGGAAAGGCAAGGGTAAGTTCGTCCGAGTGTGCGGTTTATAGCCTCATGATAAGAGGGTTCATGCCATCCCTTTGAACTTTCCCACTCAGCTCCTACTACCTCCCTAAAGGTATTCTCTAAGATTCTGGCTGCGAGGAAATTTTTCTCATAACCAGGCCATTGGTTATCTACAATGGTGCAATTTCAAAGGAAAGGACCAGAAAAATCTCTTCTCCACGGATGCTTGCAAGCTCATCATTCTTTTGGGTGAACACAGGCAGTCCTGAAATGAGGAACACACCCAGTCCCTGACACCTTAGCATAAAGGATTTTGGGGGGTTGTAAGGTCAGGGAGGAAGGGGACAGAGAAAAAGGTAGAGCTTGCCCCTGGCGATGGATGTAATCCATGTGGCTAAGGTCTGGATGACTTTCTAGGACCAATCTCTTTTGAGAACAAAGGAAACAAGCTGCACTTGGAAAGGAAAGGCCTGGATTCAAGCCTCATGTGACCTGGCTGCTTACTCTCTCTGCTTCTAGGTTTTGGGTCAGTGAAACAAGGATGATGAGAACACCCGTACTGTCTACCTTACAGGACTCGGGAGAACCCATGGAGGCCACAGTTGCTGAAAGTGCTTTTTAACTCTACCAGTGATAAAAATGAATAAGTGATATTAGACAGTTTGGATTAGGGAAACCCCATCCACTATAACTTACTGTGAAGAAACACTCCCACTTTTGGACCAGAGACCTCTGAACTCTTCACAGTGCAGCCTGTCCTCTGCACCCCCCCCCAAAAAAAATAAATAAAGGAACCCCTGTCCTGGGTAAAAATGAGGAAAATTTAACATCAGAATTTCAGTGACAACCGCCCCCTTAGCCTCCTCAGAAGTGTTGACAATCTTCCCTGCATGTTGTCAAACAGCACGTCCCAAGGCTGCGTAACATTTATATTATTATACATGTGTGGTGATTGTGTATATATGTCTTCCGCTCTTCCTTGGTCCTTTTGAAGCAGAGACTACAAATGGTACCTGGTTTGGGACTGATCCATCCACACTGGGATAACTCTTACTTTTCTCTAGAGAAAGGGTTATTGGGTTGTTTGTTTTTTAATTAATCGCTGGTTTGTCTACCCAAGAGTGAAGCTTCAAGGAATGTTTTCTTCCATCACCACCCAGCGCACTCACCTTCAGCCCAATCACTGTACCTCCAAAAATGCAAACTCACTTTAATATTAGTTTAAGCCAAATGGTTTGTAAATTCTGTGTTTACAAAAATTATTTAATGCATTTTACAGCCAAGCAAGTAAGTATTTGTGGTTATCTGTTTTTTTACAACTATCACTGTGCTTTTATTTATTACCCCCATCCAGGATGGGGACACCAATTGTGTCTGACAAAAGAATTCAGACCTTTTTTCCCCCCTTTTTATCCTAATACGTACATTCCCCTTTAATTTAAATTTAACTGAAACAGCTTTTGTAAATATAAGTGTGTATTGTGATTTTCCAGTGAATCAGTGTTATGTTGTTATCCAATTAAATAATTAACATATGGAATCTTAAGCACAGTGTTCAGTTGTTTACCCACTAATCTTTTTATATATGTTAGTATATTTAGATATAGTATGTTTAGATCTAAAACTAAATAGTTCAATCCTGAAACAGAGAAGAAACTTGTTGAAGGCGTATTTAGAACAGCGGATGTTCGTGCCAGCATCCATCCTCCCCTTGGTTACCCGCATGCAAAAACTGCTTCCTGCCTGTGTTACCCCTTCGTTTCCAAATTGTTGTTTGTGTAATGAATACTGCTGTTTGCATGGAGACTTTTCATTCGTCTAACTGGTGTTAAAGTAATAAATAATAAATTAATTGCATTTGTGTTGGGGCACCTGGGTGGCTCAGTGGGTTAAGCCTCTGCCTTCAGCTCGGGTCCCGGTCTCAGGGTCCTGGGATTGAGCCCCAAATCGGTCTCTCTGCTCAGTAGGGATACTGCTTCCCCCCACCACCCCTGCCTCTCTGCCTACTTGTGATCTCTCTGTCAAATAAATAAATAATTTTTTTTTAAATTGGATTTGTGTTTACTCTTCTCAAGACTAATTGATGATAAGCTTAAGATACTTTTTTTCTTTTTCTTTTCTTTTATTTTTTTAAATTTATTTTTTATTTATTTTCAGCATAACAGTATTCATTGTTTTTGCACCACACCCAGTGCTCCATGCAATCCGTGCCCTCTATAATACCCACCACCTGGTTCCCCCAACCTCCCACCCTCCGCCCCTTCAAAACCCTCAGATTGTTTTTCAGAGTCCATAGTCTCTCATGGTTCACCTCCCCCCCCCAATTTCCCCCAACTCCCTTCGCTCTAACTCCCCATGTCCTCCATGCTTTTTGTTATGCTCCACAAATAAGTGAAATCATATGATAATTGACTCTCTCTGCTTGACTTATTTCACTCAGCATAATCTCTTCCAGTCCCGTCCATGTTGCTACAAAAGTTGGGTATTCATCCTTTCTGATGGAGATATAATACATAGTGTATATGGACCACATCTTCCTTATCCATTCATCCGTTGAAGGGCATCTTAGTTCTTTCCACAGTTTGGTGACTGTGGCCATTGCTGCTATAAACATTGGGGTACAGATGGCTCTTCTTTTCACGACATCTGTATCTTTGGGGTAAATACCCAGTAGTGCAATTGCAGGGTCATAGGGAAGCTTTATTTTTAATTTCTTGAGGAATCTCCACAGTCTTCTCCAAAGAGGCTGCACCAAGCTTAAGATACTTTTTAATGAGCTCGGCTATGTCAACATTTATACATTCTATTGTATATTGAAAATATAATCTCATTCAGCAAACCAGGTCCATTTCTTTGGCTGGAATAAGAGGAAAGATGGCTTTGTGATGAAACTATTAGAGGTTTTTCTTTCAGCATCCAATAGCCAAATAAGTTGACTCTCAATGCTCACGCGTGCATACACATGCGCACACACCCCAAAGCAGGAAATAGCCTTTTAAGGGCACATGATTCAACTTACTCCTTGCTTGGGTGAGGAGATCTAAACTCCAAATGAAGAAAAGACTTGCTTGAGGACAGATAGCGAACACTCATTGGAGCCGAAACATTGCCCCAAGGTCTAACTCTGGTCCAGTGAACTGCACTCAGTCACTGTATTCCAGAGCCCAAAAGAGATGACCTTCTCTAAGAATGCTTAAAAGGCCATTGAAACTGGTTTCTGACCACCTGGGAGAATCTTAAATTGCTCAAAAGATACCTTCCCTCCCTCTAACAAGTGAATAGTGCATCCCATCCATGTGACTTTACAATTCAGCCTCCAAGATTCCAGAGAAACCAAAGAATTACACCAGGGTCCCTGTGTTTCTGTGTTTCTTTTCCCCCATGAGAGAGGGAGATCGGAATACATGGATTTGAAGGTACACGGACCTATTTGGAAATGATGCTAGCACACAAGGGAAAAGTGACCCTGACCCAGATAGTGGGAGAAGGGGTTCATATTCAAAGACAAAGCAAGTCTAGGGCCACCCAAGACAGGGATTCACGCAAAGCCCTACCAGCTGGTTCTGAGCAATGGTCATTCTTCATGCTACCTAAGAACCAAATGCCTTCCGGTCACCAGGTCAGCCTCCCTCCTGAGGTATGCCAACCAGGCACACGGGACCTTGTGGACCAGCTTGTACCACCTACTCCTGTATAAATGTTCAAAGAGCTCCAAATATGGGACAGTTTCTCTGAGAAAGAAACTGGTACAAGAAAAAAATGTGTTTGGCACTTTCTTCAGATGGAACACTGGGGACAGGTGAGGGATTCATTGGAACTTAAAAAAGAATAAGTAATTGCTGGACAGGGCAATAGGCAGCAGGTTTGCCTAGTCCAAGGTCAGCCTTTGGAACAGAAGGCCATGTAGACATAAGGTCCTTGCATCCTTTTACCAACTCTTTCTTTTTTTTTTCCCCTTTTACTGACTCTTATACTGAATTTCCACAGCTGAGTCACAGGCTGATATGAAAGAGGTCATTCCCAGAATCTTGTTTAATCTTGTTTAATCATGTTAATCCTAGCTCTGGATCCAACACCATCCTTTGGCTGAACTCTGCTTTAGGGATGGTCCGCTGTGGGCAAACAAGGGTCTTCCACCCACTCATCCAGTGTCTGTGCTGGCTGCTCTTGAGGAACAGCAGTGATGGAGATGCAAAAATCATGAGGTGACTCTTGAAATAACATATGGCTAGGGGACGCCTGGATGGCTCAGTCGGTAAGCATCTGCCTTCAGCTTAGGTCCTGATCCCAGGGTCCTGGGATCGAGCCTCACATCAGGTTCCCTGCTCAGCAAGGAACCTGCTTCTCCCTCTCCTTCTGCGCCTCCCCCTGCTCATGCTCTCTCTCTTTATCTCTCTCGTTCTCTCTCTCTCCTCCAAATAAATAAATAAAATCTTAAAAAAAAAAAAAGGAAAAAAATAACATGTGCCTAATTCTGTGTTGAAATAGAGACAGGGTAAACAGAAAAATAAAAGGAATTCAGAAGATAGTTTCCTTCTAGTCATGGGGATCAGAGAAGTTTTGGGGTGGCGAGGTCATTAGGCAGAGCCCTGGACCATAGTGAATGATGGGGAGAGGGCATCCCAGTCAAAGGGGCCAGGATGAACAACAATGTAGAAGAGGGAAAATGAGAGGGGCTACACATGGAATGATGAATTGTTTGGTTGGCACAAAGAATGCAGAGTGTTTAAAGGGAGGACAGACTTGGGCAATAGGCTTAAGAGCAGAATGAAGAAAGAGGCCAGGGGATGGGGAAGCCCTGAAAGAGGCTGGGATGCACAATCAGACAGGATCAAACAGTAATTCCTACCTAAACACGTGCATTTGGAAAATACCTTACCCCTTATCCAGGCCTTAGTTCCTTGTGTATTAAATGGGAGTAATAATAGTACCTCCTTCATAGGATTATATGTGGACTAAATATATATCTTATAAAAATGCCTAGAACATCATAAGCGGTCAATAGATATTATCTATTATTTTTAGAATGATTAATTGTAGGAACAGAATTTCTTCTAGATGAATCCAGAAGATTGTGTCATGTATAATGGATATAATATTTTGAGGTTATCAAACCAGAGTATTTTTATTTTCTGTGATCTCAAGTCTCTAGTCATCTTGGACTCCCAGCCATACCAGGGCAGCTCAAATCACAGAATTTTTTACCATAATGTGAGGATGCCCTTCCACTGTTAAGCCTGAGCCAGGAAGTTTAATGACCTTCAGGAAGGAGACTATGGTGTTGGGGGAAGTCCTTTCTATAGAGGAAGAAAAAAAAAAAAAAAAAGACCTCTCCTTCCAGTCCCTATGAGATAAGGAAAGAAAGAAAAAATATTAATTGAACATCAGAGGTATTTGTCCTTGCTTTCTCCTTTACGGGCTCAATCTAGGCGGTGGAAATAGGGTTACAATAGAAGCATCTAAGTTATGGGGAAGCCTAGCATCAAGAAGTAGGGAGGCACCAATGGAATGCTTCCCCAAGCTCATTCTTCCTCAAACACCTTTCAGATGAGTCCTGCATAGGACCTAGAAAGATTGAGAACCAATGGTGGAAGACGCCACCATCTTGGTTGCCAGACACTGTGAGACAGTGTCTGTGAGACACTCTTGACATGTGGGAGCATGCTTAAACCTCTATGTCATCTCACTTCATCATTTAAAGGTAGTTAAATTCCTCCCTCCTACCCCACCTGGAAGTTCTTAATGTAGGAGTGAGATCAGTAAGCAAAGTGAAACGCGGTATGTTATCAGGGCTCCCTTGTGAATAGCTGTTGGGAGCACAAGACCCCTCACCTCATCCAGGAGTAATTAAAAAAATAAGTTCTCTCAGGGTGCCTGGGTGACTTAGTCATTAAGCGGCTGACTTCTGCTCACGTGGTGATCTCTGGGTCTTGGGCCTGAGTCCCACATCAGACGTCCTGCTGAGTGGGGAATCTGCTTTTCCCTCTCCCCTCCCTCTCTCATTCTCTCTCAAATAAATGAATAGAAATCTTTAAGCAAAAAAGTTCATTCTCCTTGGAGAAAGAAAGAGGAGAAGGAGGGAGGGAAAAACAGAGAGAACACATAGCCACATGTCTTCCCACCTGATTTAACAGCAGCTCACTGAAAAATGTGAAGGGTGAAGAGGTATGCCTACTAAATATGCACATGGGGACTTCTGGAAGAGTTCATCCTCTGTGGGATCTGGAAGATCAAAAGCCTTGAACTGCCTTCTGGACCCCCCAGGGCATTCTCATAGATGGAGTTCCTTAGCACCAGAGAAAGTACTGCCAAGGGGAGAGGGGATAGATCCTGGGTGAGGCAAATCCTTTGGGTAAACATGGAGCATCTAAAAAAGTGAGTGGGTGTCTCATGATAAGACCAGAAGAGGAGGCGCCTAGGTGGCTCACTCAGTTAAGTGTGGTGTGGACTCTTGATTTTGGCTCAACTCATGATTCAGGGTCATGAGATGGAGCCCCACATCAGGATCTGTGCTGGGCTGGTGTGGAGCCCACTTAAGATTCACTCTCTTCCTCTCCTTTTGCCGCCCCCCTCCCCCACCGATTCATGTGCATGTGTGAGCACACATGCTCTAAAAACATTTTTTGAAATAAAACCTTAAAAAAAGAAAGAAAGATAAGTTGGTGCTCCCTTTTAAAGCAAGAACAAGGGGCACCTGGGTGGCTCAGTGGGTTAAAGCCTCTGCCTTCGGCTCAGGTCATGATCCCAGAATCCTGGGATGGAGCCCTGCATAGGGATCTCTGCTCAGAGGGGAGCCTGCTTCCTCCTCTCTCTCTGCCTGCCTCTCTGCCTACTTGTGATCTCTGTCTGTCAAATGAATAAATAAAATCTTTAAAAAAAAAAAAAAAGAAGAACAAGATTTAAAAAAAGCTTTCATCCCTTCCATTCAACCTGTAGTAAAAGTCAACATAAGAAAAAATATATAAGAATTATAAAAAACCATTGTTTGCAGATAATCTAATTGTCTACACAGAACAACCAAAAGAATCTAGTAAAAATTAATAGAACTAATAAAAGAGTAAAACAAGGTAGTTGGCTCTAAGATCCAGAAACAAAAATCAGTAGTGAACTTGACAAGCTTATTCCAAAATTCAAGCCAAGTCACCTTTTTGAGGAAGGGATTCTACCAGAGACCAATATTTATTATGAAGCTATAGTCAATAACTAGGCCAAGGAAATAGAATATAAAGCCCCAGAGACAGATACAGATGCATTTATATATGGAATTAACAAAAAAAAATCAAATTTTCTCCAAAATGTGCAAGTTAAGACTCAAGAACTAATTTAATCTGTTATAGAAACAGAGTGAGCTTTTACACACTCAACTTTTTTTTTTTTTTTTTTACTAAAAATTTACACCTCCAGCCTCCTTTCATACTTAATGTGGAGGTGCTGAAAGGGATAAGGGGATAGAAGAGGAAAAAGAAACGTCATCTGCCCCCCTTCAGCCCTGCATGGATGCCTGGACAGAGGCAACTGGATCATGGGGGGAGTGTGGTGTCCAGGCCTTTCTGGGTTGCTAGCAGCTAAGTGAGCAGAAGCAGAGACAGAGCCATGACTCCTGGCTACCGCCATACCTCATGCGAGACTGAAGAGAAGCTCCCCTGACATGAGGCCTGGAAGCTGGGAGGCTGGTCCTTGGATGACTCCACCCAAACCCAGTCAACATCACATATTACCAACAGAATTCCTCTCTCATGCATAACACACCAGGAACTCACTTGCTAAACATTCTGCAATCTCCTTTCTGCCAGAGACAGATTTCCAGTGTCTTTGCCCATTTTTATAATAACCCTTTCCTTCCCACTACTATCACTGAAGAATAAGCCAAAGCTACGTAATCATGAGCTATGATTCCGCCACCCTACATTTATCACATAAAACAAATGGGGTGGGCCTCTGTTTCATGTGCCCTTTCCTGCCTGCCCCTGGTCTCATCCCTACTCAGACTCCTCTAAGACCACAAAAATAACCCTCAACCTCCCTGCCTCCATCCCTATTACCTACTCCAGTTTCTCTGGTGGAACTGGTTCTTTCCAATGACTCTCAGACTGTTGGCTGCTTCTGGTCTCATGCCTGAGTCTGGGCTCGCCAACCCACTGGGACCGAGCCCTGTTAGATGCAGAAGGACTTCCCAGAGTGAAGTGTGTCCCCAGGTGTGTTGCCACTGCCCAAGACCCCTGCCTCTTCTCACCAGAGAACGCCTCCCCAGTGTCAGCACCAGCACAGACGAGTAACGATAACCTATCAAGTAGGTTAATATAAGCCAGGTTAACCTATCAAGTAGGTTAATATAAGCCAGTTCTACTGCTGTGCCTGATTCCTGGGTCCTGCTCCATGGGTCCCAAGTTTATTCGACCTCCTTCTTCCCTCTAAGCGGCACCGCTGCTGCCTCAGAAAATCAATCCCACACAGACTAGGACCTCTACTCTTTCTCTATGCACCAGCCAGGTGCAGACTTTAATGGAGGGACTATTTACAGAAGTGTGGATGAGGCTAAGGGAACCAACAACCGGTGATTGGGCTCCTGGACCCCAGCAGCGGAGGGCAGCTTAACTGCCCTGAGGACTGGAGAGAAGGGAAGGAACTGGTGGCACAGGAGCCACAGGCTGTGAAGGGGCCATTGCTGGAGGGATGGAACTAGTGTCAAAGCAGGGGGCAGGGAGAGTGTATTCTGACCTCTCTCTCCTGCTGCCCTCCAGTCTCTGATGCTTCCCATTGGTCAGACCCAACAAGAATCCAGCTGGCATGCGAATCCCCCAAAATGCCACCCCTAGGGTCAGTCTCCAAGCACAGAGCAGAGCAGAGAAGAGTAGAAAATGACTCTGGGCTGGGCCAACAGCTCAAGCATCCTACCTCTCTCATGGTAGGTCCTTCTTGTCTCTTTCAACCCTGAGAGCTTCCGCTCCATCCGATGGGCTCTCCTCACCCCTAGAGAGGGGAGTCTCTCTTAAGTCCTTCAGGAGATGTTCACTTGGCCATTGTCAAAGCATTATGGCTCCCCCATTGCTGTTCCAACTACTCAGCTACAACTCAGACTTCCTCCCACTCCTGGGGGTGGAGGGTCTCTGGTCACAGGAGTGACTGTGAACTTCCAGAGAGAGGACAGGGAGGGTGTGACTCCCACCAGGGACCTCCCAGTAGAAAGGCAAGCAGGTGGGACAGAGGCAAAAGGGAGGAAGACCACAGAAGTTCAAAGCTCAAGCCAGGACCCTTTGGTCCATCGCTTGGGACACTCAAGGGAGACAATCCCTTCTCTCCTGCCAGGAGGTGCCCAATAGGCCGCAGAATGACTCCCTGATCAGGAGGGCTGCAGACCAGGTAGCAGTGTCCCTTCCAAGTTCCTACCCTTTGTTCTGTCCAGACCAGGCTCAGCTTCCCAGCCCCCACTTAGACACTGCTGTCTGCTCTGACTTAATGCCCATTTTCCTACCTGCATCCCAGCTGCATCCTAGCTGCATTCCCAGCTCCTTCTTTCTAGGTTTATTTATGTCATCCCATCACTTTGTGTTGTCACCTAGTCCCAGTTCCACGTTCTTTGCCAACTTTTAGTGACTTTAAAAAATATGGTTGCCATAACGACACTTGCAAAAATCACGGGCAAGCTGCATTATTTAGCGGTTGGCATGTCCCACCTCAAACGACATCCTAGCAAAACAGAGGGTGTGGGCTTCTATTTTATGTTAACATTGAGATTCAGGAAGGAGAACCAATGCGTTCACCACTGGCTGGCATTCACCTACACACACTAGCTCATTTAACTCTTCAACTACTCTGTTAGGTATAAGCCAGTATCAATCCCATTTTATAGATGAGAAAACTAAGGCCCAGAAAGGTCGAACAACTTGCCCCAGGTCATGCTGCTAGTGAGTGTCAGAAGGGGGACAGGAGCCCGGCTCTGTCCAGCTAAAACACATGCTCTGAACGCGTAAATTAAGTCTCCTTTATAAATCATTTCAAGGACGGAAAGTGGAGACGCAAACATGAGAGATTCTGATGCCCACCTCCAGTAGCCCCTGCTCCTACCATCAGCCCCTGCCCTCCCAGGAAATTTTCTAAGTGAGAATTCTGCCTCTGGCCCATTGCTGGTTAAAGCTAACGCTCCCCTAGTTCTCTTCCTTCCTGAGAACCTGGAGCATTAATGAGAATATCCTCTCGGGGTTCAAACACTGGCTACCCACCCCCGCCCCACATTGTGATCAGATCAGAATCTGACCCTGAGACTGGAGTTCAGGTGTGAGTGGTCAATCCCAACATAAGTTCCTTAATGAGTCAGATAATTAACGAATTAAGGAGAACCCAGGAAGAGAGCAGGGGAAGCAGGATATGGAAGGGGAGGAAGCCAAGGAGGAGAGCATTTCCGGTGGGGCCCCAGGCTCAGCCTGCTCCCATGGAGAAGTCTGGAGCATACATTACCTCGGACTTTGTCCACCTTGGGAAGCTGAGCTCTGTACTTCCATAGTCATCCCTGGCTAGAGAGGGAGGATCTGAGGGGAAGGTCGTGGAACTCCCAGGCCCCTCTAGCTCTTGTCACTGCCCATGCTGATCTTCCCAAAGGCGCAGGTGCCAGTATTCACAGCCAAGTCCATGGCAGCTGGGGATGCACATAGAGAGCTGGGCAGAGGGACCTCAGGGGATCCAGGTGGGACAACAACAAAACAACAATATCCAAGACACACATCAGCTCCTCTCCTAAAACCAAGAGCCAGTACTGTTCTCCTCCAGGGCAACAGCCGGTTCCACCCTCCTGCTGCCATCACTCTGTTGCCCAGGCTGTTCTGAGCATGCACTGGTTGGATTTCCAGTCCTAGCAGGAGCTTTGTCCAAAGCCACTCCACTAGTTCTATATGTCACCAAATGTCCATGATCCAAGGCTGAGGGATAAAAGCAGCATTTTGGAGGGAGACACTTTTCTCTCCTCTTACTGCTGCTGTTTCTCTGGCTTCCCCATAGATTCTGTGCACATCTGCCCCTCGTCTCTACCTGATATTTCAGAGCCGGACTGAATGAATGAGTAGCCAGGGCTGGCAGAGGCAGCCTCCCAGATGGGGCGATCCCAGCCCTCTGTAGTTCCAGGGGGACCTGGGCTCCTGTGGCTGCGCCTTTTCAAGCTCAACTCAACAGTCTGCTGTTGTGTCTTTGTTCCCTTTTATTCCAGAAACAGGAAAAGAATGTTTGTGCTCTCCAGGGAGTGAGGAGGGATGGAGGCAAGGTCATTCTGAGACAGAAACGGGACAGGACCTCCAACCGCTCCTCAGCTACCTGCTATCTGTCAACACAGGAGTTATTGCCACACTATAAAATTGAAAAAGCATGGCTGTTCGCACCTAACAAGCCATTTCCTGCACTATCTAGGGCAGTTTGGGCTCTCTCATGTGTCCCTCAACATAGACACACACACACACACACAGCCCTGGCTGGGAGCAAAAGGGACAAATGACCCCAGGCTCCTGTCCTGCTTGTCCTTAGAAGCTTGTAGGTGGTGCCTGAGTGGTCCATAGAACCCTCAGCCCTCTCACTTTCTAAAGAGGGAAATCAGCGGGGGGACCCAGGCAGTTCAGTGGGCTAAGCCTCTGCCTTCAGCTCAGGTCATGATATCAGGGTCCTGGGATCAAGCCCGGCATCTGGCTCTCTGCTTGACAGGGAGCCTTCTTCCCCACCCCCTCTCTCTGCCTGCCTCTCTCCCTACTTGTGATCTCTGTCTGTCAAATAAATAAATAAAATCTTTAAAAAAAAAAAAGAAGAAGAAGAAGAAGAAGAACTAGAAGAGGGAAATCAGGTCCCGAAAGGCAAACTGCCCTATGCAAAGTCACAGAAACTGTTGGGGGCAGACCATAACCTAGAACCCAGGTCTGGTCTGAGACTAAGGTGTTCCCATTGGGCCATCCTGCTCCCTTCCCTCCATGAGGACCAGTGGTGGAGAGCCCATAGCAGCGTCCAGCTGGGCCCAGCCTGCTGTCCTGAGGAGAAGATTTCTAGGGAAAGAGCCTCTTGAAAAGTGAGAAATGAGTCTCGTGCTCTTTCTCAGGGCAGAAAGAGCCCTTCCCAAGTTGGGCTGCCAGATTCACAAATTAAAATGTAGTATGTCCAGGTGAATTTGAATTTCAGATAAGACATGAATAATGTTTTGGAATAGGGTGTTGACATATGACAATTCTATCTGGCAGCTTTATTCCCAAGGTTCAGGTGGAAGGTCAGAAACACTGTAACTGCCACAGGCCCTTCCTTCTTTCCCTTAGACCCTACAGCAAATTGAATCGGCCCTGTTTTCCAGCTATGGTTCTGGTCTGAAGTCAACAGAGTGCTGGAAAGCATCTGGAAACATTGGAGTGTTAACTGGGAAAGTCAGAAAATATGGATTCCAAAACATTTAACCCACACTACCTCTTTGCTTTTCCGAATTTCTCAGAGAGAGAAATAGACATGTCATGCCACTCTAAGAAAGATGCTGGGCAGATGACCCTGAATTAAGCAGATGCTCCCCCACATATTTCTTGAATGAATGAATGAATGAATGAACAAATGAATTAATGAACCCAGGCCTGAACTATCTTTTAGGACTCAATGGAATCCCCTCCTTCTCTAAGAGTTTCCTCTTCTAAGGAGTCCTGGATGTCAGGGGTCTGGCTCAATCACTCATTCAGGACCCATAGGGTCTATCTCAAAGCTAAGCACAGAACATGAAGCCAATTAAAAGTTGAATGAATGAATGAATGAATGAATGAATGGAGATCTGACCACAGGGACCTCAGGAGTCCGAGAAACTAGCAGCTCTCTAGGATTTGGAGTGCACAATGATAAGAATCCATTATCACCAATCCTGAATCCACTCATTCAATACTAAATACGTTGAGCTTGTTGAGGTCTAAACAGGAAATAGCTTCATTTATCCACTTTCTTTCAAAATTACTCAACCCCTACCCCTAGAAAACATTTCGGGCTAATTGACTACTCTCAACAACAAGACCAGTCTCATTTTGATACTGCTCACTGTTTAGCTATTGAAAGCCAAGTTCAGTCCATTCCCAATCAAAACTCCAGTGTCATGTGCAATTCCAAGCATCAGCTCTCCTAATAGCTCCTTCCTAAACCATGGCTCAGGCCCTGTAATGAGGAAGAGTGCTGTCAGCTGTCCTTGCTTTCCTCCACTTCCTCCCTCCAATGGGACAAAGCAGGAGAAGGAGGGATTAGAGAAAATGGGGAAGGATCGATGTACTTAGCTTGTGCTGTTTGTGGGTGTGCCTTGCCTGTGAAGGTCTTCTGGATGTAGAAGACCCTCAACCTTGCTCCTGGTGGGGCACACCGGGAGTCCTTTAGAAGTATCTTTGCACAAACCTCCACACTGTTTAGTTCTCTGACGTGAGAAATGCACTCCTTGCTGATTCTTGCCCAACCACTTCATCCTAAAATTTCTTCCCACTGGAATCCCCTAATCTCTTGGGCAACCTCCCATCAAGGCTGCTTAAACTTGGTGAGTTCCCATAGTATCCATTCACCCATCCTTGCTCCTTGAAATGAAGAGTACTCTCTGCCTACAGATGCCTTTTCTCCTAGCCCTGCCATCAATGAGCACCAACTAACATTCCACCTTTAGCATAACCTGCTAAGTCATGGACTCCAATAGGTTTCACATAAATCCCCCACTTCCGGGTTTGCCCACACACTCTCACCTCCCTCCTTCCCCATGGCTGCACCAGGCAGATGCAGAATTCTGCATCTCAGCAGGTCACCATTGAGGAAGTAAGAGGCCAGCTGGGAGAGTTTGAACCATGGAGAGAAGGGAGAAAAACACCACAGCAGCTCACACTAGACTGAGCTCTCCTTTCCCAGGGACTCCTCCATAATCATTTTAAATAGAGTTTTCTCATAAAGACTAGAGGTAAGAAGGGGTTGGTGGCCACTAAACTTCTAATACTTCCTAGTAAGTCTGGCATAGGTGTGTCTAGTGTCTCTCTTGGTGATGTAGGTAAATACATCTTACATCGTTCATTCTAGAACCTCTCTTTGGGAAGTTGAGGGTAACTTTTTGCCTACTTATCCTCACCTTCTGGGATTCACCAAAATTCTATGGCATCAGGAAAACTCTCTCAACTTCCTGTGGAAGTCTATTTATTCATTCACTCCTCCATCTGTTTATTAATTCAACACATCATTAGAGTCCAAGATTGAGTGTGGCCAGGGGAGACCCAACAGAAGGAATCTATCTTGATGGAAGTTCTCACTGGGAGAAGGCATCTGGTTCTAAGACCCCATCAAACCATCAGTAAGAATGGGCTTTAAAAGCAAAAAATGAAATAAAGCAGTGTCATCAGTGGCCACAATAATATATGTAAAGTCTGACTCTGGGGACATGAAAACTACCCTTCCCTCTGCATTCACACACTCAGTACTGGGTTCCCTTTGGAACACCACCACGTTTCCTGGAAGGATATTGACAAACCAGAGCTGGTAGCCAGATGTGGCTGCACAGGATGATGAAGGTGAGTTTGCCCAAGAAAAGAGAAGGCCAAAGGGAGAAGGGAAAACGTTTTGTAGCTGCTTTCAGTATTGGCATAGTAAACAGGCATGGGAGGAACAGCCTCAAAGAGTCAAATTTCAAGTAATGACAGAAGATTCCCGGGGATACAGAGTTAAGTTGTGTATATGAAATCACTTTCCAGTATTCAATCCCCTAATTATTTGCACTGTGTGCCAGCGAAGGTGGAAACTAAGATCTGCTGGGCCTTTAATCAGGGAGTTTCCCTACTGCAATTGCCATTGCTTCTGACTGCAATGGGCTTCTGACAGGTTGAAATACAGATTCCTGGGCCCCATTCCAAGCTGAAGATCAGAACCTCTGGAGTGAAACCCAGGGGGTTGGGGGTGGGGGGCGGGGTCTGTGTGTTTCCATAAGCTCCACAGGTGATTCTGAAGTGCCAGTCAGGGCTGAGAACAAATGTTCTGTGGAGTGGGATGTCACACTATGGCCATTGCCAACTCCCAGCTGGGACAGTTTTAAGAAATATTTGGTAAGAAGTGAATTGGGGTGTTCTCACTTAAAATAAGGCACTAGGGTGCGTGGCTGGCTCAGTCGATAGAGCACCTGACTCCTGAACTCAGGGTCACAAGTTCGAGCCCCATGTTGGGTATAGTGCTGATTTAAAAAAAAAAAAAAAAAAAGTTGAAAATTAAATTTAAAAAAGGAACTGAGCACACAAATTATCTCCTACTCCTCCTTAACTCCCCCTGAAAAACAACAAAAAATGCTTCTTAAAAGGCATAAACCACAAAAATAAAGAGAGCAGGAGAGGAAATGAAAGGCACCACGTTTTGGATGTTGGGCAACAGCAGGCTGTGGGGTAACTGAGTTAGAACTGAGAATTGAAAGTCAACAGTGGGAAAATCCAAGAAACAACCCGCTTTGTTCAGCAGAACCCCCAGAAGTTCCAGGTGTTATGGGGAGCAGGGTTAAGGGCAATGCCGAAAACAGGATGAGGTTGAGAGTCTGGTGGCAAAGAAAATAGACACCGAGATTCTCCTCCTTGGTGCCATTCAAAGACTAGAGGACCCCCCCACCCCCAAAGAGAACAAAGTAGAAACACCAGGCACAGCAGAAGGAAGCAAGTACCATATGGTGAACAGGAACACCAGCAAAAATATGTTTACACACCGACTTTACACCCCAACCCTCTTCCTCCATTTATCCCCCAAATTCTGGCAACTAGGGCCACATCCTGGAAGTGGGCAGAGAAGTTTTCTTCTCTGGAAATTGGCCCAGCCAGCCCAGAGAGGAAAGACCTAAAGACAACGACATGGGATTTCCCTAATAAAAGGGCCCAGCCACATGCTCATTCTTCGTTCTTTGAGGAGACAAAAGGGGAGATGGAGAGCAGTAGGGAGTGGAGGGGAATTGGAAGGAGGGGTGAACCATGAGAGACTATGGACTCTGAAAAACCATCTGAGGGTTTTGAAGGCGGGGGAGGGGACGGGATGGGGGGTGTTGGGGGAACCAGGTGGTGGGTATTAGAGAGGGCACGGATTGCATGGAGCACTGGGTGTGGTGCAAAAACAATGAATACTGTTACACTGAAAAATAAAAAAAATAAAATTAAAAATTAAAAAAAGGCCAACAAGTGGGGCACCTGGGTGGTTCAGTGGGTAAAGCCTCTGCCTCCGGCGCCTTTGTCTCAGGTCATGGCCTCAGGGTCTCTGTCAAATAAATAAAATAAAATCTTTTAAAAAATATTTTTAAAATATTTAATATTAAAATATTAAAAAATATTTTTTAAAAGATTTTATTTTATTTATTTGACAGAGATCACAAGTGGGCAGAGAGGCAGGCAGAGAGAAAGGGGGAAGCAGGTTCCCTTCTGAGCAGAGAGCCCGATGTGGGGCTCGATCCCAGGACCATGAGGCCATGACCGGACCTGAGACAAAGACACCGAAGGCAGAGGCTTAACCCACTGAACCACTCAGGCGCCCCTAAATAAAATCTTAGAAAAAAAAGTCAAGTGTCACCCATGAGCACAGACTCTCATCATTCTTAGTGACATGCCCTTCCAAGGTGAGCAGACAACCCAATAACTGAGGAAAGCCATAGACAGAGACAGAAATAATAATTAGAAGAAAGTGACTAAGAGGGGATATATACATACACATATACTTGATATATATATATAAACATTGCATATTAAAAAATATTATTTATATAAATGTGCAATATAAATTAAATATGTAATATTCTCTCTATATACACATACATAAAATAAAATGTCTATGGCAATTCCATTCCTCCTATACCTGTGCCATAGGAGGCATAAATAGAATATTCAAAACAAAATGATTTTTAATTTATAAAAGTCGGGGGGGTACCCAGATACAATCTGAATGTCCATTGACAGGAGAATGGATCAATAAATTGTGGTTATATTCATAAAATGGAACACTGTAGGACAAGGATTTTACATTTTTTTGTTATATTTATATTTTGAAATATACAGTAGGAAAAGGACTGGCTCTTAGCTACCTATGTATCACTGCGCAGATTCAAAATCAACATGGACTAAAAGAAGTAAGTCACAAAGGGACTCACGTTTCACCCCAGTGAGTTCCTCTGTGTGGAAGAAATGTCACTTTCCAGGTCTGACTCTGCCCTTGTGTTTCTGTCTCGATGTGGCTTTGGGAAATCTCTCACCACCCATTTCCAGGACTTAGCCCATTCGGCCACAAAAGAGCTAGAGAGGGTAGCTCTTAAAGCCAGCTCGTTAAAGGAGTCCCTGGCAACATCACATGATGGGGTTCAGCTCTGTTCCCAAACATGAGCCAGGAGTTTAATCCAGAATTTTACTTTTAGGGTGTTTATTTCTTCCAGGTCTTTCACGATGTTTTCAGGGCCCTCCCTGGCATGGCCTGTAGATACAGAAAGATAGTCGTTCCTTCCGTAGGCGTATGGTGGGACAGTAATTCCCCCTGCCCTTTTCCTTCCATTGTACTTTTGGTCTGTGCCTGGCCCAGGCAGGTGGACATCCCACCCTCACTGCCCAGGACAGTGCCGTGACACCATGTAAACACTGCCTCATCCCCACCCCCCACCAGCCTCAGGAGCCCAGATGCACACAGTAGGAGAAACATGGGGCAGATGGTAGGGGTGAGGGAGGGACCCTGAATTGACTGTGTTGAAATCTAAAAGTAACCCCAAATGTTGAAGTAACTATATTCACCCGTAAATCACAGCATTCAGTTTTATGCATTCAGGTGGAAGGTGAGACCATCTTGGTTTGGTTTACTCTAGAAGCAGACCCCAGAGTGAAAGATGTAAGTGCAAGTGGCTTATTCAGGGGACAGTGTCAGAAGACCACACGTGGCAGAGTGGGGAAGAGAGCCAAGAGAAGAGGGCCCACGAAGAACGGGTTGATGAGCAGATTACCATTGTAGACAACTAGGCTCAACCCAAGAGACGTCTGGGAGCCAGCTTAGAGCTCCCCTGGGAGTTGTTGACTGTCGTCAATGGGAATAAGGAAGGTGGCCCAGTCAGTGGTAGGTCTGCCCCCAGGCCAACTCCTTGGTTCTTCCAGCCCACATTGTCTGACAGAAGTAGCCAGAGAACATTCCCAGGAAGCCATAGGATTAGCCAGCACTGAGACATGAGGTGGGCATGGGGGAGGCCATCAATATTGTCTGAGACAGAGACTCTAGATGACTGCGCTCATTGTTAGGAAACAAAGAAAGTTTCAGTTTTGCACTCCAGAGTTCTGTGACCTTGAAATCGAGTTTCAGGTTTGTAGCAAAATCAGCAGAAAGTACAGACTCCCCATACACCTCCTGCCCTCCCCAGATTAATAACCTCCCCCATTATCAATTCCTTACCAGAGGGATTTGTGACAGCTGATCAACCCGTCTTGACACATCATTGCCGCCCGAAGTGCATAGTGGATATTAGGGTTCACTCTTGATGTCTATTCTGTGGGTTTCGACAAATGTATAATGATATAGATCTACCACCACAGGATACCACCACAGGATAGTTTCACTATCAAAAAAGCCTCTGTGCTCTGTTTAATCATCTGTCATCCCACCGCCCCCACCACCCCCAGCCCCAACCCCTGGCGACTGCTGATCCCTTCACAATCTCCATAGTTTCGCCTTTTCCAGGAAATCATGTAGCTGGAATCATAAAAAACATAGTCTTTTTAGATTGGCTTCTTTCACTTAGTAATATGCATTTAGTGTTCCCCCATGTCCTTTCCTGGCCCGATTGCTCATTTCAATAAGATCCCGTTGTCTGGGTGGACCACAGTTAATCCTCTCACCTACTAAAGGACATCTTGGTTGCTTTCGAGATTGGGCAATGAATAAATGAATAAAGCTGCTGTGTACATCCATGCGGGGATTTTTGTATGGACAGCAGTTTTCAGCTCCTTCAGGTAAATGCCAAGGAGCATGATGGCTGGACTGTATGGTAAGAGTATGTTAACTTTTTTTATTTTTTTTTAAGATTTTTTTTTTAAAGATTTTATTTATTTATTTGACAGAGAGAGAGATGACAAGCAGGCAGAGAGGCAGGCAGAGAGAGAGGAGGAAGCAGGCTCCCTGCTGAGCAGAGAGCCTGATGCAGGGCTCGATCCCAGGACTCTGAGATCATGACCTGAGCCGAAGGCAGAGGCTTAACCCACTGAGCCACCCAGGCGCCCCAGTATGTTCACTTTTGCAGGAAAATGTCATACATACTATCTTCCAAAGTGGCCGTACCATTTTGCATTTCCACCAGCAAAGAAATGAGAGTTTCTATCACTCCACATCTTTGCCAGCATTTCCTGCTACCAGTGTTCTGGATTTAGGCCATTCCAATAGTCATGCCGTTGCATTTTAGTTAATTTTATAATGATATTAAATTTAATTGTGACTGTAATTTACAAACATTTAAATGTCTCCTGACATTAAACATCACTTCCTTAAGTGAAGGACAAAGCTGGCCTCTGTCCTCCACATAAGAATTAAATCTAAGAAGGGCACCTTAAGCCTGAGGGATTCTGGCCAAGCGGGGGAGGCATCCCCTCCCCTCAGAGCAGCTGGTTCCACCTTTTGGCCTCACTCCCCTTCCTCTCTTCTGTCCTTCCCTCCTCCTCCAACTGCCACTCAGAGGCTCACATTTATAGAACAGTTACCCTACACCAGACTCAACAGATGTTAAGTATCACGATTATATTATTATCCCAGAACATTCCAAAACATTTGAAAACATCTTTAAATAGAACCTCAATGTATTTTAAGTGACTCCATAAGGAGACGGTGAAAAGAGACGCCATCGGAGAAAGTGCCGGGTACACAATTTAGCAACACGATTCCATTCCAGAGTCCCCTGCTGTGTGGGGGTGACATCAAGTCGTTGAAAGTGCCACATCCGATCCACCAGGAAGTGGGAAGTGTTAACACAGACATTCATGGGTTGCCAAGGACATCTCCCTGCTTCGTGATCCGAAAAGCCTGGAGAGTTCACAGGCAGGTTAGTGGAGCTAAATCACCAGCTCCCACAACAGGAGCGAGAAGTGTATATCCACAGTAGGGGAAGTGGGAGCAAGTTCAGATACCTTTGCACCTTGGTAACCCTCTCAATTTTAAAAATAGAATGTGTGGGAGAGGAAACTCAAGAACATACACAAGGATGTGCATACACACGCTGATACAGATACATACATACAAGGTTCCTTGGATATTTCTTTATTAAAATGGGATCACCTTACGCATGCTTTTTAAACCTAGTTTTTCTCATTCCACAGTATCTTGGGAAGACTGCTCCAGGCCATCTGCGTAACTCTGATAGACTCCTTTTAATGACGGCGCGATATTTCCTAGCACGACTACACCATATGAAAGCATGCTTCCACATGTGCCCATTTTCTTTATTCCCAGTTTCTTTTGGCACAACAATGTTGTGATAAGCATCTCCGTTTTTTATGGACCAGTGGTTTTAGTGCAGGGGACAGACTTCTAGGAGAGTGTTCCTGGGCAGAAGTAGACATATTTCAGTAAAGTGCACAATTCTTGAGTGCATGACTCAATGAATTTTTAAATGATCAATATTTTTAATTGTCAGAGATGTTGCCAGATTGCTGTCTAAATTCACATGGCTACAGCAATGAGGGAATGTGCCTTTGGCACTCATACCCCTCCTGGGGATTTCTCCAGACTGATGGGTACAAAGTGATACTTGTTACCCTACCTGGTATTTCCCTGCCTGCTAGTGAGTTTCAACATCTTGTCACTGGCAAGTTGACCATTTGAATTTGCTGTTCTATAAATCATTTCTTTCAGTCATTGCCCATTTTCTTTTCTTTTTGGGTGCTTGATCTTGTTCTTGTGAATTTGTAAAACCTCTTTGAATATTAACGATTTTAACTGTATCATCTGCATTATTGATATTTCCCCCTGACCTGTCATTTATCCACTAACATTCTCTATGGTTCTGTTTTTCTGCAGAAGCCTGTTAACAACAGTTTAGTGGAAAGGGGTTGGGGGAGGGGAGCTGGTGGTAGATAAAGACATGAGAAAAAAGAGGGAAGGAACAAGTAAAAACAAAAACAAAACAAAAAAAAAGACTGAAATAAACCCAATACATTTGTATAAAATTATGTCTAAGTTTAAAGAAATTAATTACAAGGGTAAAAATATATTTTTGAAAGACATAATGACACCACTTCAAATTTTTTAGAAGACTATTTATTTATTTATTTATTTATTTGAAATAGAGAAAGAGAACACATCAGCTGGGCGGAGCTGGTAGGGGGGCAGAGGGAGACGAAGCAGACTCCCCATTGAGCAGGGAGCCCGATGTGGGACTCGATCTCAAGACCCCAGGATCATGACCTGAGCCAAAGGCAGACACTCAACCAACTGAGCCACACAAGTGTCCCCTGCTTCAGCATTTTATCTGATCATTGTAGATTCACATGCAGATGCAAGAAATTATACGGAGATTCCATATACCCTTTATCCTGTTTACCATTTTGCAAAACTGTACTAAAATATCACAACCAGAGGGGTGCCTGGGTGGCCCAGTGGGTTAAAGCCTCTGCCTTTGGCTCAGGTCATGATCCCAGGATCCTGGGATCGAGCCCCTCATCCAGGCTCCCGAGCCTGCCTCTTCCTCTCTCTCTCTGCCTGCCTCTCTGCCTACTTGTGATCTCTGTCTGTCAGATAAATAAATAAAATCTTAAAAAAAAAAAAATCACAGCCAGGATATTGACATGGATACCGTTAAGACCCAGGACATTATCAACACCACAGGATGTTAACCTTTAGAGTCACACCCACTTTCCCCCATCCTTACCCCTTCATTGGCCCCTGGCAACCACTAACCTCCTCTCCATTTCTACAATTCCATCCTTTCAAGAATATGGTGTAAGTGGAATTATACAGTACGTAACACTGTATGTTTGGATTTTTCACTTGGGACAGTTCTCTGGAGATTCATCCAGCTTGTTGTACGAAGTACCCAGCATCCCTTTTTAGTGCTGAGGAATACTCCATGGCTCAGAGACACCGTGGTTTGTTCAACCATGGAAGGAAATCTGGGTTGTTCCATTTCCAGGGTATTACAAAAAGAGCTGCCAGGAACATTTGTGTGCAGGCTCTTGGGTGAGCATGTTTTCATTTCTCTGAGATAAATGCCCAAGAGTGCAACTGCTGGGTCATATACTAAGTTCATATTTACATTTTTTTCCTTTTCTTTTTTAAGTAAGCTCCAGGCCCAGTGTGGAGCCCAATATGGAACTTGACCTCCCGATGCTGAGATCAAGAACTGAGGTGAGATCAAGAGTCATTGCTGGCCTCTGGGACAGCTGTTCTCGAAAGTGGTCCGGCCTTATCTTCTGGGAAAGTCTGGTCCTTCACTCCTCAAGGCCAGTGGTCTACAAATCTCAAAGTAAGTCTGTTCTGCTACAGATCAAGGCACTTGGGTCAGCTAGGAAGGACAGTGTACTCTTTTTTTTTTTTTTTAAGATTTTATTTATTTATTTGACACAGAGAGAGAGAGAGATCACAAGTAGGCAGAAGCAGGCAGAGGAGGGGGGGAAGCAGGCTCCCTGCTGAGCAGAGAGCCTGATGCGGGCCCCAAACCCAGGACCCGAAGACCATGACCTGAGCTGAAGGTAGAGGCTTAACCTGCTGAGCCACCCAGGCGCCCCAAGGAGAAGTGTATTCTTGAGGCAAGCTAACCCTTAAGAGGATTTGGAGTGCTGTTACAGGGGAACTGAAAGCATAGAGCACCAAGCCTTTTATGGGGTCATAGAGCCTTGTATCAATCAATGTGCCCCTTCCTCCTCTTGCAATGGCCCCCAGTGAGCATCTTCAGTTTCCAGGGACCTGTGTTTCCAGTCTGGCTCTTCTATTGGCTTCCTTACTCCAGTTGCCCCTCTTGTGACAATATCACACTGAACTTGAACTTCAGTAAGTCTTGATATATAGTAGACCATGACCCCACACTGCCTTGTTTTGCTCTGTCAGGAGCGTCTTGCAGGAGCCCTGCAACGGGCTCTCTGTTCAGCGGGAGTCTGCTTCTTTCTCCCCTCTGCCTGCTGCTCTGCTTACTTGTGCTCGCTCTCTCTCTCCCGCTCTCTCTCTCTCTCTCTCTCTGTCTCTCTGTCAAATAAAGAAATAAAATCTTTTGGGCTCCTGGGTGGCTCAGTGGGTTAAGCCGCTGCCTTTCTTTTCTTTCTTTTTTTGGGGGGTGGGGGTGGGGAATGACTTTGTAGTTATAGATCAGTTCTGGGGAAGTTGATACATGTGTGGCACTGCATCTTTCTAGTCATAAACACGGCATTTCTATGCAACTATTTAAATATTCCTTAACATCTTTCAATAAAATCATATCATCTTTCCCATAATAAATCTTGCTTTGACAAATGAAAAATCTGAGTTTATATGGAAAGCCTCCTTGTCTTAATTTCCAAAATGCTCGTAGACTTAACACTGATTTTCATTAGTAAATTGGCTGCTACTGAAGAACTTTCAGAAGAGCTCTTCAGTCTAAGTTCTCATCAGTGAGAAGCAGAGGCTGGGAGGGAATGTCATTCCCAGGAGGTTTTTAGTTAGGTCGTTTTCTCATCCACTTGTTCAAGGGGGAAAGAAAGTGCTCCCTTCCTGGGCACTGTTCCAGGATTTAACTAGGTTTTTAAAAAGTTATGGGGCACCTGGGTTGGTTGAGCAGCTGCCTTCGGCTCAGGTCATGATTCGAGGGTCCTTGGGATCGAGCCCTGCAACAGGCTCTCTGTTCAGCGGGAGTCTGCTTCTTTCTCCCCTCTGCCTGCTGCTCTGCTTACTTGTGCTCGCTCTCTCTCTCCCGCTCTCTCTCTCTCTCTCTCTGTCTCTCTGTCAAATAAAGAAATAAAATCTTTTGGGCTCCTGGGTGGCTCAGTGGGTTAAGCCGCTGCCTTCGGCTCAGGTCATGATTCGGGGTCCTGGAATCAAGTTCCCCATTGGGCTCTCTGCTCAGCGGGAAGCTTGCTTCCCTCTCTCTCTCTCTCTGCCTGCCTCTCTGCCTGCTTGTGATCTCTGTCTGTCAAATAAATAAATAAAATCTTAAAAAAAAAAAAAAAGAAATCTTTTTTTAAAAAAAGTTATATCCTTTCACTTTTCCAACAGACACTTCTACTCGGTGGGCTTGGCACCATGTTGGAAGCAACCAGGATGCATGTGGGAAATTTATTGTAGTTGGTCCCTGTCCTCCCAGAATTTACAATGTCTCTATAGAGACAAGTCCCCTTGGAGTTGTTCTAAACTCCACAGCCCAGAGCTTCAAGCATCCCAAACACTGATTTTAGTTTGTTCTTCCCCTTTGGCCAAAGACAAAGGGATGATAATGCCTGATAATACGGTTCATCTTTATCCCCACAATAAACAATTTTTTAAAAAATGGAACCACTGGTTCCCCTTTTTAATCTACCTCTCCTTCATAGAGAAGAAGCCAATGGCCTCTTCAATTCACTGATTGAATTATTTTCTTAACATGTATCTTTTTTGTGTGGTGTCAGGTAGTATCTCTATCATAAACTTCTATCTCTAATTGGGAAACAAAAGACTTTGCGTGCTGTTAAAGGATTTTTTTTTTTTAGATTTTATATATTTATTTGAGAACAAAAGAGAGAGAGAGAGATAACACAAGCCAAGGGCAGGTTAGGGGGCAGAGGGACAGATCCCCACTGAGCAGGGAGCCCCACATAGGTCTGAATCCCAGGACCCCGAGATCATGACCTGAGTTGAATTCAGACGCTTAACCGACTGAGTCACCCAGGTGCACCTGTAAAAGGAATTTTATGTCAGCAATGGAAGGAGATATTTTGAAGAGGGGGGTTTCACAAAGACAAAGAGAGGACTTGAAATCTGGAGGCCATCTATAACCCTGAAGAGAGAAAGACTGAAATTACCCCGCTTACAGCAATGAAATTATAGACCCAGAGTATGAGATTTCAAGGAGGGAGGGTACATATCCCCCTACCTGCAACTTCACAAAGGAAAACTTATTTGAAACTAGGAAATACGATTAAACTGACAGACAGAAAGTATATTGCATACGCCTTTCAGAGGCGGTAAGTTGTGACACCTGAGTTATGTTTCCGTTCTGCAACAGCACAGAGATGAGAAATCTTTCAGTCTTAATTTAGAAAATGTAACAGCAGCTTGGCATAACTCAGCCACCTACATCGTGCGAATCATCCCATCTCGACGTCGCGGCAGCCGCTCACTCCTTCAGGCTGACCCGTGAGCAGCTCTCCACAGCCAGGCTCACGCATTTCTTGTTTCCCTTCGATCCCTGAACACTTCAGGCGTGTTCGGCTGCGGGTTCCTTCCAGCACTGCTATGACCTACACAGTAGCCGTTGGCCACATGTGCCCATTACATCTTAATTAATTTAAATTAAACAAAACTGAAAATTCATGTCCTCGGTCACAATAACAATATTTTAAGTGCTCAGTCACACCAGGTGAGCAGTAGCTATGGGATCAGATAGCACAGATAAGAGAACATTCTCTTCCTCACAGAAAGCTCCTCAGTGGAACTGTTCTTGATAAGTGAAAGAATTTGAAAATCAAATTAAATAGAAGTCTTTCTCTTTCCTCCCAGACTTCTCTCCTCTTTCGTCCCTCCCTTCTTTTCTACCACGGCCTCTTCTTACACTGGGTTCAGAATTTCTAGAAGAGATTGGACAGGGTTTGTGAGTATGAATAAACTTTCCAGCAATGACCCCGGAGTGGTTATAAAGTGGTCAGTAAAAATACTGGAGCTGTAACCAGAGGAAATTTTAAAAGAATAAACTAAACAGGAAATAAATACTTAATAAATATTTTCGGAAATGTATTAGTAGGTCAATAGTTCTCATGAAAATATGTTTATTAGTACTTTGAATTAAACACAACTCGATTCACCTTAATTTTTTTTAATATTGACTTCACATTTTGTGTACTATAATTTGAAGGGAGGTCTGTTCCTTTCAACACTTGCTTTTGACATCTGTTCTAACCAAAAAAGTTTTCTCACAAGAAGTGAATGTAGTAAAGACATCATCAGATGTGCTCTCCGAAATTGCAATGCTCATTTTTCTCTCTTCCACCATCAATTATGCAAGACTCTTGTTGACACACGGCAAGTAAATCACTCTGTTCCCTGAGGTTCTTGCAGACTAATGAGGAGGTGCCAGTGTTCTTATATATATTAACAATGTATTTCAGTTCAAAACCTACTGAAGGGCCACCTGGGTGGCTCAGTGGGTTAAACGTCTTCCTTCGGCTCAGATCATGATCCCAGGGTCATCGGGCTTCCTGCTCAGTGGACAGTCTGCTTCTCCCTCAGCCTGCCTCTCGCCCTGCTTGTGCACGCTCTCTCTCTCTCTCTCTCTGACAAATAAATAAATAAAATCTTAAAAAAAAAAAAGCCTAAAACCTACTGAAATACTTCATTTGGAAGCTTTTAAATAACCCTTTTGTTCCCAAGTTTCCCCCCCCCACTTTTTATTGTGGTAAAAACACATAACAAAATTTACCATTTTAACCATTTTAAAATGTAAAATTCAGTAGCGTTAAGTATATTCACAATATTGCAAATGGATCTTCAAAAATTTTTTATACCATAAATATGAAATTTTCTAGCCTTTAACTCCTCTTTCCCATTCTCCTCTGCTCTTGGGTACCACCTTTCTGCTCTTTGTCTCTGAATTTGACTCCTTGAGATGCCTTATGTAAGTGAAATCATGAATATTTGTTTTTCCGTGACTTGCTTGTTTGACCTAAAGTCCTCAAGGTTTATTCATGTTGTAGCTTGTGATAGGATTTCTTTCCTTTTTAAGTCCGAATAATCTGTCTGTGTGTCTTTGCATGTGTGTATCACATTTTTGTTTATTTTGGGTTTTTTTAAAGGATTTTATTTATTCATTTGTCAGAGACAGAGAGAGAGCACAAGCAGGGGTAGCAGCAGGCAGAGGGAGAAGCAGATTCCTAGCTGAGCAAGCAGCCTGATTTGGGGCTCAATCCCAGAACCATGGGATCATGACCTAAGCCAAAAGCAGACGCTTAACCAACTGAGCCACCCAGATGTCCCCATGTTCTGTTTATCCATTCAGCAGTTAGTAGGTGTTTGGGTTGCTTCTGTCTCTTGGCTATTGTGAACAGTGCTGCTGGAACATGATTGTACAAACACCTCTTCAAGATTCTGATTTCAATTTTTTTTTTTTGTATATACACTCAGAAATGGGATTGCTGGACGCCTGGGTGGCTCAATTGGTTAAGTGACTGCCTTCAGCTCAGGTCATGATCCTGGAGTCCTGGGTTCGAGTCCCACATGAAGCTCCCTGCTCAGCAGGGAGTCTGCTTCTCCTTCTGACCCTCCCTTTTCTCATGCTCTCTCTCTCTCTCTCTCATCCTCTCTCAAATAAATAAATAAAATCTTAAAAAAAAAAAAAAGGAAATGGGATTGCTGCATTTGCTGCATATGATAGTTTTTAATTTTTTGAGGAACCTCCACACTGTTTTCCATAGCAATTGCACCTGTTTACAATCCCAAATGTGCTCTAGGGTTCTAATTCCCCCACAACCTCCCTAACACTTACTGTTTTCTATCATTGTTTTTTATAGCAGCCACTATAAGTGTGAGATGATATTTCATTATGGGTTTTTAAAAAAAAAGATTTATGTATCTATTTATTTGAGAGAGAGGGGGAGAGCCTGTGCATGCAAGTGGGGGAGGGGCAGAGGGAAAGAATCTTTAAGCAGACTCCCCACTGAGAGTGGAGCCCAACATGGGGCTCCATCCCACAACCCATGAGATCATGACCTCAGCTGAAACCAAGAGTCAGATGCTCAATGGAATGAGCCACCCAGGTGCCCCTTCATCATGGTTTTGATGCACATTTCTCTAATGATTCATGATGTTGAGCACCTTTTAAAATGCCCATTGGCCATCTCAATATCATCTTTAGAGAAATATCTATTAAAGTCCTTTGACCACTTTTAAATTGAGTTGAATTTTTTTGTTGAGTTAGAAGAGGTCTTTATATATTCTGGATATTAACCCTTTGTCGGATATATGATTTGTAGGTATTTCCTCCCATTCTGTATCTCACCTTTTCGCTCTGTTGATTGTGTCCTTTGATGTGCAAGTTTTTAAGTTTGATGTAGTCCCATTTGTCTGTTTGCTTTCGTTGTCTTCGCTTTTGGTTTCATATCTAAGCAATCATTGCCAAAGTCAAGAGCGTTTCCCCTAAGTTTTCTTCTAGGAGTTTTACAGTTTTAAGTCTTAAGTTTAGATCTTTAGTCAATTTTGAGTTAATTTTTGAATATGGTGTAAGATAAAGATCCAACTTCATTCTTTTGCATATGGATATCCAGTTTTCCCATAGCCATTTGTTGAGAGGACTGTCCTTCCCCATCGAGTGGGCTTAGCATCTTTGTCAAATATCATTTGACCATATACACAAGGGTAGGGTTATTTCTGGGCTTTCTATTCTGTCCCATTGTTCTATTTGTGTTTATGCCAATGCCATATTCTTGATTATTGTGCCTTTGTAATATGTTTTTTTTTAAAGATTTTATTTATTTATTTGACAGAGAGAGATCACAAGTAGGCAGAGAGGCAGGCAGAGAGAGAGAGAGGAGGAAGCAGACTCCCTGCTGAGCAGAGAGCCCGATGCGGGACTCGATCCCAGGACCCTGAGATCATGACCTGAGCCGAAGGCAGTGGCTTAACCCACTGAGCCACCCAGGCGCCCTGTAATATGTTTTGACATCAAGAAATGTGAGCCCCCAGCTTTGTTCCTTTATTTTTATAATTTTTTAATTATGTTATGTTAGTCACCATATGACACATTATTAGTTTTGGATGTAGTGTTCCATGATTCATTGTTTGTGTATAACACCCCAGTGCTCCATGCATATGTGCTCTCCTTAATGCCCATCACTGGGCTTACCCATCCTCCCCCGCAAAACCCAGAGTTTGATTCCCAGAGCCCATAGTCTCTAATGGTTTGTCTCCCCCTCTGCTTTATATCCTCCTTCATTTCCCCCTTCCTTCTTCTAATATCCTTCATGTTATTCCTTATGTTCCACAAATGAGTGAAAACATATGATAATTGACTTTCTCTGCTTGATTCATTTCACTCAGCATAATCTTCTCCAGTCCCATCCACACTAATGCAAAAGTTGGGTATTCACCATTTCTGATGGCTGAATAATATTCCCTTGTATATATGGACCACATCTTCTTTATCCATTCATCTGTTGAAAGGCATCTCAGCTCTTTCCACAGTTTGGGTATTGTGGACATTGCTGCTATGAGCATTGGGGTGCATATGGCCCTTCTTTTCACTATATCTGTATTTTGGGGGTAAATACCCAGTAGTGCAATTTCTGGGTCATAGTGTAGCTCTATTTTTAATTCTTTGAGGAATCTCCACACTGTTTTCCAAAGTGGCTGCACCAATTTTCCTTCCCACCAACAGTGTAAGAGGGTTCCCCTTTCTCCACAACCTCTCCAACATTTGTTGTTTCTTGTCTTGTCAATTTTTGCCATTCTAACTGGTATAAGGTGGTATCTCAGTGTGGTTTTGATTTGAATTTCCCTGATGGCTAATGATGTTGAACATTTTTTCATGAGTCTGTTAGTCATTTGCATGTCTTCTTTGGAGAAATGTCTGTTCATGTCTTCTGCCCATTTTTTGACTTGAGAGTCATTTTTTGAGAGTCGAGTTTGAGAAGTTCTTTATAAATCTTGGATACCAGCCCTTTATCTGTGGTGTCATTTGCAAATATCTTCTCCCATCCCATGGGTTGTCTCTGTTTCATTAACTGATTTCGTTAACTTTGCTGTGTAGAAGCTTTTTATCTTGGTGAAGTCCCAGAAATTCATTTTCACTTTTGTTTCCCTTGCCTTTGGAGACATGTTTTTTTTTTTAATATTTATTTTTTATAAACATATATTTTTGGAGACGTGTTTTGAAAGAAGTTGCTGTGGCCAGTGTCAAAGAGGTTGCTACCTATGGTTTCCTCTAGGGATTTTGATGGACTCCTGTCTCACATTGAGGTATTTCATCCATTTAGAGTTTATCTTTGTGTATGATGTAAGAGAATGGTTGAGTTTTGTTCTTCTGTATATACCTGTCCAACTTTCCCAGCTCCATTTATTGAAGAGACTGTCTTTTTTCCATTGGATATTTTTTTCCTGCTTTGTCAAAGATTAGTTGACCATAGAGTTGAGGGCCCATATCTGGGCTCTCTATTCTGTTCCATTGAAATATGTGTCTGGTTTTATGCCAGTACTATGCTGTCTTGGTGATCACAGCTTGGCAATGTAGCTTGTAATCAGATGACATGATGCCTCCAGCTTTGTTTTTTTCTTTTTCAACATTACCTAGGTGATTCAGGGTCTTTTTTGGTTCCATACACATTTTAAGATTATTTGTTCCAGCACTTCAAAAAATGCCAGTGGTATTTTGATCAGGATGGCATTAAAGTATAGATTACTCTGGGCAGCATAAACATTTTTAAAATGTTCATTCTTCCTATCCATGAAGTGTTTTCCCATCTTTTTGTGTCTTCTTCAATTTCCTTCATAAGTTTCTGTAGTTTCTAGAGTATGAATCCTTTACCTCTTTGGTTAGGTTTATTTCAAGGTATCTTTGGGTTTTTGGTGCTATTATAAATGGAATTGATTATCTAATTTCTCTTTCTACAGTTACATTGTTAGTGTATAAGTAAGCAACTGATTTCTGTGCATTGCTTTTGTATCCTGCTACATTACTGAATTGCTGTATGATTTCTAGTAATTTGTGGAGTTTTCCACATAAAGTATCATGTCATCTGCAAAGAGAGAGAGTTTGACTTCTTCTTTGCCAATCTGAATACATTTTATTTCTTTTCATTGTCTGATTGCTGTTGCTAGGACTTCTAGTACTATGTTGAACAACAGTGGTGAGAGTGGGCATCCTTGTCGTGTTTCTGATCTCAATGGGAAGACTGTCAGCTTTTCCCCCTTGAGAATGCTATTCACTGTGGACTTTTCATAGATGGTTTTTATGAAATTGAGGAATATTCCCTCTATCCCTACAAAATTGTTTGGGTTAGTCAGGTTTCCTTGAGATTTTATATGAATTTAGAATGTATTTTTCTGTCTCTGTGAAAAATGCCTTTGGTATTTTGATAGGGAGTGCACTGAATTGGTAGATTGCTTTGGATAGAATAGATATCTTTTTCTTTAAAGATTTTATTTATTTATTTGACAGACAGAGATCACAAGTAGGCAGAGAGGCAGGCAGAGAGAAAGGGGAAAGCAGGCTCCCTGCTGAGCAGAGAGCCCTATGCGGGGCTTGATCCCAGGATCCCAGGCTCATGACCTGAGCCAAAGGCAGAGGCTTTAACCCACTGAGCCACCCAGGTACCCCTAGATATCATTTTTTAAAGATGTATTTATTTATTTTTAGAGTGAGAGAGAACACGAGGGTGGGGGGCAGAGGGAGGAGGAGAGAGAATCCCAAGCAGTCTCTGAGCTGGGCACAGAGACCAACACAGGGCTTGATCTCACAACCTGAGCAGAAACCAAGGGTCGTAAGCTTAACCAACTGCGCCACTCAGGCATCCCTAGAATTGATATCTTAATAATATTAAGTCTTCCTATCTGTAATATAAGATCTCTTTCCATTTATTTATCTCCTTTAATTTCTCTCAATAATGTTTTGTAGTTTTCAGGATAGGAGTCTTTCACCTCCTTGGTTAAGTTTATTCTTATGTATTTTCTTCTTCTTCTTGCTATTATAAATGTAATCATTTTCTTAATTTCCTTTTTGGGTTGTTTATTGTGTTTCCCAAAAATTTTTAAAGTAAGGCAGGAGGTCGATGACCCACTTTTTTTCTTTTATCAATAAAATATAGGGGCGCCTGGGTGGCTCAGTGGGTTAGGCCGCTGCCTTCAGCTCAGGTCATGATCTCAGGATCCTGGGATCGAGTCCCGAGTCGGGCTCTCTGCTCAGCGGGGAGCCTGCTTCCTCCTCGCTCTCTCTCTCTGCCTGCTTCTCTGCCTACTTGTGATCTCTCTCTGTCAAATAAATAAATAAAATCTTTAAAAAAGGGGCACCTGGGTAGCTCAGTGGGTTAAGCCGCTGCCTTCGGCTCGGGTCATGATCCCGGGGTCCTGGGATCGAGTCCCGCATTGGGCTCTCTGCTCAGCAGGGAGCCTGCTTCCCTCTCTCTCTCTGCCTGCCTCTCTGTCTGCTTGTAATCTCTGTCTGTCAAATAAACAAATAAAATCTTTAAAAAAAGAAAATCTTAATAAAATAAAATATAAACTTTCAAAATATCCTCTCCATATATTTTTTTAAAGATTTTTATTTATTTATTTGACAGACAGAGATCACGAGTAGGCAGAGAGGCAGGCAGAGAGAGAGAGGAGGAAGCAGACTCCCTGCTGAGCAGAGAGCCCAATGCGGGACTCGATCCCAGGACCCTGAGATCATGACCTGAGCCGAAGGCAGCGGCTTAACCCACCGAGCCACCCAGGCGCCCCCTCTCCATATATTTTATCTCAAAAAATATTTGCTTTCTTTCTCAATGCTGAACCCCATTGTTTTCAACTTGATGGTACAGATGGTTTCTTATTAATTTTGCTTATTATAAAAATGTTTATTATGAGCATTTTCAAACATATGGAAAAATAGAAAAACTAGTGTAATGATCTTCCATATACACCTTACCTAAACTTGACCATTGTTAACCTTTTTGCCAGATTAGCTTCATAATTTTTGCCGAAGTGTTTACAATAAATTACAGACTGTGACATTTTACCTCATAATACTCCTATATACATCTCTAAAAATAAGGACTTTCCTACATAAACCTATACTACAATACCCAACAAAATGAACAAATAATTATTGTATGTCACCTAGTACCCAATCCATATTCTGATTTCTTCAATTGGCGCCATCTCGTCTTTTACTGTTGGTCCGTCTTAGCCAAGATCCACACAAGGACCACATATTGCATTTGGTTGATAGGTCTCTCAGGTCCCTCTTAATCCAAGACAGCTGGACAGCAGTAAGCTCAGGAATGTGTCTGGACAAGGCTCTTAGCCTGGGGAACCGAAGGGACATAGAAGGCTGTGTTCATGGCTGAGGGTACTAGGACCTATAATAATACTTCATATCATAAACTCCAAGAGTGATGAGGTGCTTCTGGCTCTAGTGCAGAATTTACTGGGTAAGTCTGGAGCCAAAGACACAGACTTCCAGAAGGTCTGTTGGAATCCTTACCTGATCAGATTTTGTCATCTGACATTGTGAAGCTCAGGGAGATTTAGTGCACACGTTTGCACCTCCGTGTGGCTCAGTGAACATTCCTGATCTCTTTGCAGTGAATTCTGACTATAACCGACTCCCATCGGTGAAATGAGTGAGCCTTGCTCATTTACCCAACCATGAGTGTTTCTTGGCTTTCTGCCAGGCTGAGCCCTCATATGTCATTTGTCAATTCGATTGATAGTTACTTGTCTTCCCAGAATAGGCTCCCAAATTTGAAACGCGTGTCTTGTTTTCAAGGAAAACTGTGTAATTTATCTTCAAGTGAGAAGCTCTTTAACAAACTTGGCCACCAGACCACTCATGAACTCTCATGTTATCAAATGCTTTCCATGGTCATCCTCTTAAACATGTCCTTATTCAGCAAGCGATGTCCACAGAGCCCTTCTGATTTCCCCCGCTCTGCTGCAACACGTGGTCTCCGAAACAATGGTGAATGCGGGTTTTTTTATGAGATGTCCAAAATCCTTACACAAAAATCCTTTCTGTTCCCCTCTCCAAATCAAAATAGATGATCCTGGGTGGCTATAAGTTTTGGTGGCTTTCCCTTTCATCAAACACTGGCTTTATTTGAAAAGTCATTACCACTGAGACTATTCGTCTAGTTCATCTTTCCTTTCATACTTCATTTAAAAAAACACCTTCTGCACTTTATTACTGATTGAATCTAACAAGCACGATACTCTGGGACACACACATAAGCAACAGCTCTCTGGACTTCCAACAAACACATTGCAAACTTCCCACCTGTGTCATTTAACATTTTCCAAATCTCCGGGAGTCCTCTATATAATTTCTGACCAAGGACAGCATTTTGATTTTGCTACCAGACTGTTTTCCTATATTCTTTCAATCATTTTTTATTCCAGTAGGATGAGACATTTTACACAATGCCATGGAACTTTCCATCTTTAAACTCTTAAATAGGAAATATAACAAGTGGCTATTTGCCATGACGTTTCATAAAATTTTGTCAAGTTCTAAAACCCATTTCCCATGATTTTAAAAAACAAAACAATGAGAAAGTAGAGCGTTTGGGATTAGACTCTCCCCCCACCCTCACTCTAGTGTTACTTCACCCTAATTATATCTGCAATGACCCTATTTTCAAGTAAGACAGACCATCTCCTGAGGTTCCAGGGTTTATGACTTCAACGTATCTTGGGGGGAAACGCCAGCCAGCCCATCACAGAGCTCAAAATAGTTGTTAGAGGAATGATGACCGACTCTCCCCACACTAATATCCTTTGTATCTAGAAATGAAATGAACAATGGGAAGTGTTGTTGGAGCAAGAAGATACACAGGAGAGAGCACCATGACTATGCTTTGTGGCGTTGGCACAGAGGATGTCAACCAGAGATATTCTGATCTCTGGCTCTGCCATCAGATTTGGCTTTATTTGCATCTAGCCAGACTGCGTTCTAGCTGCTGTTAAATCAAAATGTGTCCTCGCATGCTCTAGCCAGAAGTGTGCTCTGTGCAGGGCTATTTCCTCCCACCTGTAGAAATACATAACTGACGATCATAGTAAGAGCCCTGTGACACTGCACGGGAAGGGAGTCTCTTCTGGGCCATCCAAGAACAACTACATTATCTTCTGAAGAATATTCCTGTTAAATGCATATGAGTGCTTTCTTTGAAATTCAGTCTCAAGGTTAGTCCCTTGAAAGCAGAGGCTGGTGGGGTGCCTGGATGGCTCAGTTAGTTAAGCATCTGCCTTCAGCTCAGGTCTTGATCTCAGGGTCCTGGGATCGAGCCTTGCATTGGACCCCTCATCGGGCTCCCTATTGAGCGGGGATTCTGCTATTCCCTCTCCCTTTGCCCCTTCTCCTGCTTATAATCTCCCTCTCTTTGTCTCAAATAAATAAATTAAATCTTAAAAAAAAAAAAAGCAGAAGCTGAGACAGGATTCAGGTGCACGATTTATAGAGGGGGACTATCTAGAGAAGTGGGTGAGAGAAGTAGGAGGGGGCAGGGGAAGGAGCTGAGCAAGGCTGTGGCTTCAGCTGGAGTGTGGTGTCAGCCTGGTCCACAGGGAGTTCGAGAGTGTGATCCACACCACATGGTCAGTCTCACCTTAAGGCAAGGGGGCTGTACAGTACCATTCTGTACTGATTTGTACCCCCAGATCAGTCTTCATTAGCTGTGGGCATCCAGAGAGGGGACAGAGCCTTTCCCAAGGAAGTTCCTAGACAGGTACACTGGCTGGTGAAGGGGCCTGGCATTTCTGTGCATTTGGTGATATGTGGATTGGGAAGAGACAGGATATGTGCCTGGCTATAGTCACTGTTGGGGCTGAACTGTTCCCATGATCACTACCGCCAAGTTTGTATATTGAGGTCCTAGGATCCAGCATGTAGGTCCTAGGATCCAGAATGTAACTGTATTTGGAGATAGGGTCTTTCAAAACGTAATTAAGGGGTGCCTGGGTGGCACAGACAGTTAGGCATCCGACTCTTGGTTTCGGCTCAGGTCAAGATCTGAGTCATGAGATCAAGCCCCATGTCGGCCTCCAAGCTCAGTGGGGTCTGCTTGAGATTCCCTCACCCTGCTCCTCCTGCTTGTGCATGCTCTCCCTTTCTCTCTCTCTCTCAAATAAATAAATAAATCTTCTTTTAAAAATAAAAATAAATGAATAAAAAGGTAAATAAGGTCAAATGAGGTGCCTGTGTGGGCCTTAATCCATTAAGACTGGCGTCCTTATAAGAGGAAATTGGGACACAGATGCACACAGAGGGAAGGCCATGTGAAGCCACGGAGACAGAGGCCTCAGAAGAAACTCCAACGACACTTTGATCTTGGACTTCTAGCCTCGAGAACTGTGAAAAATAAATAAGTTTCTGGTGCTAAACGCACCAGGTCTGTGGTACTTTGTCATGGCAAACTAATAGTCTAATATAGCAAAAAGTCACTGATACTCATTAGCTCTCCAAAAGGCCAGGATGCTTGGTTCACTTGGAAATCTCATCTTCCAATCCTGTTAGAAAACCCCTGACCGTGGTGCATCGTTATCCCCAGTGCCCAGAGACCGCCAATAAAAACACATCCATCTAACACTCTACCTCTGGGGAGACATGGACATTCAGGCGTCTCCTTGGTGTATTTTCTTTCCCACCCCTGTACCGGCGGTTGATAACGCCGGGAAGCAGGCTTTGTTTTGCTGAGAATTATAAATGTGAGAGCTTCTGCATTAGGGTGGTTTGAATAACAGTGGGAGAGAAAAGCTATTAGCCCAGGCATATTTGCTGCCTTCTGTTTATAGAACATCTTCGCTCTGTAATGGTGTCAGGGAACATTAAAACGTCATCGGTGGACCAAGGCTTTGTAACAGCACCATCTTACCCAGCGGCTTGTGGATGGTTGGATTATGAGGGAGAAGTACTCAAATAGCTATTGATCTCTGCTGCGTTGTATGGGGAGAAATATTTAATGCTCTGACTTCACCATCTTCTCCTAAACAATCGCCAATCAGTTGCTTTTTGGTAAGGATTGCTGTCAGTTTGGGTGTATGTTGCTATTTAGAAATAAAGCTACTTTTTTTTTAAAGATTTATTTATTTTAGAGAGAGAGGGAGACAGAGGGAGCATAGAGTGGGGGAGGGGCAGAGAATCTCAAGCAGACTCCACACCGTGTGTGGAGCCCAATGTGGGACTTGATCCCACAATTTGAAGATCACAAGCTGAGCCGAAACCAAGAGTCGAATATTTAACTGACTGAGCCACCCAAGCGCCCCTAAAGCTACTTCTTAATGATCTTTTCTATATGGGGATAAAGACCCCGGAAACCGAAATTCCCACAAAGGCCATTTGGGTTTGTTTCCTCTCCCTTCCCCCCACCCTTACAGCGAACAACAATGTTGGTTCCCTGGAGTTTCTTCGGTCTTTATTTCCTCTGTGCACTGACCGGTGAGATACTAACGAAGAGTGAGGAGGCAGGGGAGAGAGATGCCTATCACAAACTAGACCATTCATTTCTCACTTTGACCCTGGACCTGAGCTTCGAAGCTCCGTTACATCCCATGGCTCAGGAACTCTGACATTCAGCCCCAGAAGCTGCAGCCAGCCCTCCTGACCGCTCCGTGCTGTTCACGGCTCCATGGATGAAGTCCTCAATCTTAGGCAGCTGCTTACCACGGCTTAGATGTAACCCCAACAGCTGATCAAAATCTTCTCCCTGGACTCTGTGAGGATGGGGGGTTGGTTTTGCTCCCCAGGGGACATCTGACAATGTATGGATTGTCGCTCGCTGTCACAGTGTGGAGAACAGGGGGGTTGCTACTCATATCTAGTGGATAAAGGCCAGGGGTGCCCCTACCATACACAGGACAGTCCCTCCCCCCAACACACACACACACACACACACACACACACACACCGAAGGATTATCTGGACCAAAATATCAACAGCAGTGAAGTTTGAGAAACCCTGCTCTAACTACTGTTCACCAGAACCCCCTGCTCCAGCCTTGTATCCTGCCTTGACCTACATCACCATTTCTGCTGCTGTCAGTCAGTCTACAAACACTCAGCACATGCCTTGTCTGAGCCTGGGATTGTACCATTTGCTTTCAAACACACATGGAACAAGGATAAGGTTTGAAACTGTAGCTTCATAACTAACAAGGGCAATAATTCAGAGAGTTGTTTCCCTTATAGACAGGGAGGGATGCCTTTCGCCATAGATGGGCTGGGCCAGACAGATGGCTGCTCACCAAGGTGTTGGCGGGGTTCCCTTGTGCACTGCCGTCAGCTCTTGGCGGATGAGCTCATTCCCACGTTCACCAAGTGTCTGACTGTCGGCAGGGGCGGTAAAGATCTGCTCATCAGAGCATGTGTTGCTCATCTGGCAGTGGGTTCAGTCGCATAGTGGTGGAACTGGGGTTCCCAAGAGCCCCCGGAAACGGAAAGCTCCACAGGCAAGGGCTTTTGACGCTTCCATTTGCCATGCAGAGCAATTCACATGTCCCAGCCCCATTTCCAGGAGTAAGATATGAACTCCGTCTCTCTCTCTTTTTTAAAAAAATATTTTTCTTATTTATATATTAGAGAGAGAGAGAGAAAGAACATGAGAGGAGAGAGGTCAGCGAGAGAAGCAGACTCCCTGCCGGGCAAGGAGCCCGATGTGGGATTCGATCCCAGGACTCTAGGATCATGAACTGAGCTGAAGGCAGTTGCCCAACCAGCTGAGCCACCCAGGCACCCTGAACTACCTTTCTTGATGGGAGGAGCTACAAAGTCGCAGTGCCAAGGTAGGTACAAGGAGAGGAAGAAGTAGAGCTAAAATTGCAATCAGTTCTGCAGTGAAAGTGGCTCCTTAATCTTTCTCTCTGGTTCCTCTCCATGAGAGACTACTGAGTTCTTCCCATTGGTTTTGGTTAAGAACCATTTCTCATTTTCACCTTACTTAATCCTCACCCCAATCCCTTGGGGGTTAGCCAGGCAAGTTTGATTTTGTTGTTTCTGTTTTTACTTTATAAACGCAAAACTCGAGTTTCAGAAAGAGTTCTAACCTAAGGTCAAAAGCTAGAAAGTGACAAAATAGACCCTAATAATGGCCGTCACATGTTGACTAGGCCACCAGCACTGGCACTGGGTGATGAACTTTCTTAATCCCCACAATAACCCTCTCATGGATCCTGTTTTACAGATGGGTAAAGGGAAGCTCAGAGAAGTTAAGTAACGTGTCCCAAGTCACACAGCATGTAGGGTTGGAATTCTGACCTACGAGTTAATGCCAGATTTTTCTGATGTCAAGGCAAGTTATATCTCAGTGTAACAGCATCATTATAAAAACACGCTGAGCCCTTGTTGAAGCAGCAGGTAGGTCCATCTCTGTGGTGGGCAGGGCAATGCTGTCATTAGCTGGAGTCATCCCTGCACTAAAAGCAATTCCCCTGCTGTCTAAGCTGATACGGAGGACAATGAAGAGCATATAACCACGGCCAGTGGCATGTTCTGACAAGACTTAGAGGACACACAGCTGTTTCTTCATGGGGATAGAGGCCCCATGGGTGAGGAGCCTGCCCTCAGGTCTGCTGACCTTGACTAGCACCTCTGCCTAGGTAAACTGTTTTAGTATGAATGACGGGGCCACAGCTAGGGTTGGAAGAGAAGCCACTGAAAGAAGGAGTATTTTGGGGGCGCCTGGGTGGCTCAGTATGTTAAGCCGCTGCCTTAGGCTCAGGTCATGATCCCAGGGTCTTGGGATCGAGCCCTGCATCTGGCTCTCTGCTCAGCAGGGAGGCTGCTTCCTCCTCTCTCTCTGCCTGCCTCTTTGCCTGCTTGTCATCTCTCTCTGTCAAATAAATCAATAAAAAATCTTAAAAAAAAAAGGGAGTAGTTTTGCTCAAACTATCTGCATCAAGAGGAGAAAGAAAATATTCTTTTTGTTGATATGTTTTTCTATTTACAAAGAGAATACGGTCAATAAAAACCCTGTAAAAACGCACCAGTAGTATCTTCCCCAAAATTCCAAACCACTCCTCCTTCCAATGTACCCATTATGAATACAGTCATATCCACTTTCCCCGAATTTTTGTATATGTAGCTGATGTGTGTAAGTAACTTAAAGGTATAATACAAGCATGTATCATACATATGGGAGGAATTTACCAACGTGTCTATGATTTTTATTTGCCTATATAGTTTGTCAAAATGAAGGCTTTCTGTACATTCTGCCTTGCACCTTGCAATCTGTTGTGAACATTTATCCCTGTGTACCAATATTCTTCCAAACATGACTGTAAGGGCTATGGCATCTGGTCACACCTTGATCATCTAGCTGGATCTCGGGGTTGGGTGTTTAGATGGACAGATTTGTAATTAATTGAGTTTGGGAAGTTGTTTTGTTTTGTTTTGTTTTGCCTCTTACCATTGAGGCAAAGAGATCTGAGGTGGCCAAATGGAGATGAAGATGAGAAGGAAGGGAAAAAACCTCTCTGATCTGCGTTCTCTCCCCGACGTCTCCTTCTCCTGAAATCCCACACAGGGGCCCACGGTCCTTGAGTTAATTAGAAATGCTTGGGGGAGAACAGAGTGACAGTAGCGCATTACATCTCTAAGGCTCCACGGAGCATGATGTCGCATGGGGTTGTGGAATGCATTATTTATTTTCCAATCCACCTGGCCTCCAGGCAGGCAATTCACTATTTCCAGTGTGTCCGTGCTGCTAGTCTAGTGAAGGACATGGAGGCTAACGTCTGTATGCTCGACATTCAGGAAAAATTATAGGCTCAAGTGTGTGCTTGAGGCTGATTGGCAATTTGAGGCTATATGCTAATATTTCAAATAATAATACCCAGAGTCCTCATCGTTCCTCTTTAAGAGAGATTCCAGGAAGAAGGAACATTATCTTCTTGTACAGTTTGTATCTCTGCTTGTCATTCCTGTGAGTAACAGAGAGCATGCCTTACTGTGAACACTGCGAACCAAAAGAACTTTCCAGCTGTGGCTTTAAGGCTCCTTGGTGGACCTTGAGCTAACTTGTCCTCAGGATGCCAGATGCGATGAGGAAAATACAGTTTTTAAACTGTTTGCAGCTTGAGCATCAGCTAACACTCAGCGAAATAAGCAAAATGTGCAGGGTGAGACTTACTGTTTCGCTTAGCCAAGCATCTTGATAGGTAGGGTTGGTAGGGAAGTAAAGATCCCTGTGGGCATTGCCTAGGTGAGAGAGATAAGGATAAAGAACAGTTAAATCACTCTGCATAATGATTTGGGATTTGCTTGCTGAAGCCTGGAGTTAGTGTGGAGAAAGGGGAAGGGGAATTGGGACCAAAGGTGTCCTAGCAATATGGTGGAAGAAAGGGACCATAGAGGGATGATGAGGGGGCACCTGGGTGGCTCAGTGGGTTAAGCCTCTGTCTTCAGCTCAGGTCATGATCCCAGGGTCCTGGGATCGAGCCCCACGTCGGGCTCTCTGCTCAGCGGGGAGCCTGCTTCCCGCTCTGTCTCTGCCTGCCTTTCTGCCTACTTGTAATCTCTCTCTCTGTCAAATAAATAAAATCTTTGGGATAAGGGCAATCCAAACTGAGGGAACAGCAAGTGCAAAGGCCCTGAGGCGGGACGTACTATTCCAGGGGGCCAGTGTGATTGGTACAGAGTACATGAGGAGGAAATGAAGCCAGATCGTACAGACATTGTAAGGACCCTGGCTTTTGCAGAGTGAGAGGAAATCTCCTGTAGGGTTCTGGGAGAGGAGGGATAGGATCTGAGTGGGCTGAGTCACTCTGGCAGCTGTGTTGCTACTAGAATGAAGAAAGAGATAGGAGATCAGTTAGGAGAGTGGCTCATTTCAAAGTGATAGCAAGGGGCAAGAAGTGATCGGAAGCAAAGTACATCATTTTCAAGAGAAAGTGTAAGTAGAATGTCATTTGTACCAGGAGTGACACCCTGGATACCCATGCCATACAACCTACACGGCAAGAAGAGAGCCAGACGTGGACACTGCCTGTGTAAGGTGTGGGCTCAGAGACGTGAGGGGCGGTGTCCAATCACTCAGCTAGCTCCCCACTCCTTCCTCCTCATTCCTTTCCTCATGGCAAAGACCCTCTTGAACTTTTACCATCTTCCCCGTGGAAGGTCCGTTCCGTACGTTGCCCAAAGCGGGAGTGCAGACTGCAACCTTCCTGTTACATTATTCAAGGTGACTAACTCACTCTTCTCACTGGATCTTTAGTCGCAGGGCACGCTGAAGTCTACATGGGCTTGTGACATCCACACGGCTCCAGAAGCTGGTTAAGGCTGTGGACTCTCCGAGGCCCCCACTGGTAGGCTCCTGTTTTTCTCTCCCTTTGTGTGAAGTAGGAATGTATGGTTATTTGGTATTTGTTATCACAGTTGTTTTGGAGGAAAGGGTGTTTTTAAAGACAGCTGACGTGACTTTCCACTCCTTTCCACTCTTTCTCGAGTTAATGGTTAAATGTCCTCAGAAGGGTTAGTGTCACTTGGACTGAGGTGGGAAGAAACATGGCACCTCCCAGAACAATTAGGACTCCTCTTCCTGTTGGCACTGAACACCAACCAGTACAGTGCCTTCATGATGCCCAACGGCTGACCAATGACACATTGCGGCTATAAACCATTCTCTTCTAAACTCACTCTTCCTATGTAGGGCTCCCGTTAACCCATATGCTAACTTGCTACCAATTAGAAACAGATAGACCCTCCAGACAGGTTGTAGATTCCTTGTGTCCAGATGTATCCAGATTGGATATAACTCCTTGCTGGACATTGGAGGCTAGTGAGCGTAGCTGTTCTGCCCTTGACCCCCATCAGCCAGCATCCTTATGCAGTATGCTGTGTGCCTTCCAGAATCCAATAGATTGAGCTCCCAGGGGTCAGGTATCAATAAATTAAAGCCAGCTAATTATCTCAATAGTGCCTGCATGCATTTCTGGAAAAGATTGGCCACACCCAGCCCATCCTTTCTCCAAAAGTTGCATGGGCTACATCCAAGCTGGCTATTTTATTTATTTTTATTTTTTTTATTTTTTATTATTTATTTATTTATTTATTAAGATTTTATTTTATTTATTTGACAGGGAGGGAGAGAGATCACAAGTAGGCAGAGAGGCCGGCAGAGAGAGAGAGGGGGAAGCCGGCTCCCCGCCAAGCAGAGAGCCCAATGCGGGGCTCAATCCCAAGATCCTGAGATCACCACCTGAGCCGAAGGCAGACCCCAACCCACTGAGCCACCCCGGCACCCCTAAGCTGGCTATTTTAAAGAACAAAATAGTTGGATGAAATATCAAAAATGCATGGGCTATTTTGAGATGGAGCGGTCATGGTCCATTATTTAGCTATTATTCACAATCGGTCATGAGGATCTCACTGCCACAGACTCCAAAGGTCTCCTTTGTGTCATGCTTGGAAAGACTATCCGCCTGCCCTCCCAGTCCTGTCCTGAGGTCCTGCAGCCCAGGTCTTCCTGGAAAGCTGTTGTGGCTGAGGACATGAGGGCCCCACCAAAACCCCCTGTGCCCTCAAGGTTCCCAATGTGCCACGGCTTCCTACGCAAGTGCTTGCCACCTGTCGCCTGCGGGGCTGCCTTGGACTGTGGAAAAGTTCTTAGCGCACTGAACAGGGGGTTCAGGGTGCTAGAGGATTTGATGCCACCAGAAGTTCCCCTCAACCGGGGACAAAGCAGGTTGGAGGAACTTCGGCGCCTCCTGGTGGTGCCAATGCCAAAGAACGTGCTCTTCCCAGCCTCACGGGTTCCTGCAGGGGGATGGAGCCCAGCTGCCCCTGGCAGGACCTGCTGGTTAATAACCCCTTCTCGGTCTGCTTCCCACACCACTGCAGGTTTGCCCTGAACGTACTTCTCAATAACCTCCCCGTCTTGGGGTCTGCTCCCGGAGAAGCCCAACCTAAAGCAGGTGCTTAAAGGACTGACCACGTGGATTCTCCCTTCGGCCCTTCCGGTTCTGCAAGCTCCAGTGTAGACGGGGTATCATTTTCACAGAGTAACCGAACACACACAAAGGACAGTCACATCAATCACACTCAGCGGGCAGAAGAAGCAGCACTGTTACTTCTGCAAACCTAATTATGCTGACGCCCACGAAATGCCAGAAAGAGAGAGGCTGTCAAAACAGAGATAGCAGAAACAAAAGCACCAAAGCAGCCAGCCCTGGATGGTGCTCTCAGCTCCCAGACGAGCGCGACTTTACCATAAGAAGTTCTGATTTGCAGCGTGGGGACAGGCAAAGCGGGAGATGTCCAGATGTTCCTCCTCTGAAACATCCTTCATGCAGTTAGTGCCTGCTCCCTCGGCTCTCTCCCCCTCCCCACGACCACCTCTGTCCTAGGCTAAGCAGCGAGCCTCTTACCAGGAAACAGTGGCACCCGGTCCGCAATTACGGGAAAGACCCACCTTTGCCGGCAGTACTAACCTTGGTCATACACCAAGTGATCATAGATGTGCAGTCTGTTTCCTTGCTCTTAATTCTTCACTTTATTTACCAAATTCAAAATCGCTACCTAGGCAGCTAGTACGTTCATCTTCATGCAGCAGGTATTGGATTCTCCGGGTACAGTTTATTTAGACAAGGCAGGGTCCATGCTTGATTCTGCCCCTTTGTTTACACATTCTAGAAAGAGATCTCTTTTTCTAGCATCCTTTGGTGGTGATCCATGGAGCGTAAATATCCTCCAGAACTCATGTTTTTAAACACAATTGAGAGGGTTCAATCAACTGCACTTCTTACTCTTACTGACGTTTGGAGTGTCCCATCTTCGTCAGCCTCTTCTTATTGATATGGCCCTATTGATTTTTTTTTTTAAGATTTTATTTATTTATTTGACAGAGAGAAATCACAAGTAGATGGAGAGGCAGGCAGAGAGAGAGAGGAAAGCAGGCTCTCTGCTGAGCAGAGAGCCCGATGCGGGACTCGATCCCAGGACTCTGAGATCATGACCTGAGCCGAAGGCAGCGGCTTAACCCACTGAGCCACCCAGGCGCCCCAATATGGCCCTATTGATTTTTATAGCTCCCTTGCTCTCTGGTATGTTTGCGGCAATAGCTAATGGGCGTGTAGGGAGCCCTTGGTCAGCTTAAAATCCCACATGGCTTAAAATCCCTGGTGACTCCAGGGAATTCAGTGTGAGCAGCCATTGTGGACAACAGAAATGTTCAAGCGAGGGACGGCTGCCCTCCCCACTAACTCCTTCACCCCCCTGGGGCTGTCTCCAGGGTGATATGCAAAGGCCAAGGACACAGATCAGGAAGAGAAGGGAGGAGGGAAACACTGTAATGATAAGAGCTATTATTTATGAAAACATATCATGTGCCAGAAGCTAGTCTAAGGTCTTCCCAAGACCTAACTCATGTCACCCTCACAACAATGCCGTGGGGCGGGGGCTCCCATTACCCCTGCTTCACAGTCGAGGAAACAAGCACAGAAAGGTTAAAGAACTTGCCCGAAGCTCCCAGGTCACATCAGGTCACACTGGGAAATGATGGATTCAGAAGACAAGGTGGTTCATTCTCCCAGCCATAAAAGAAAAGGCCAGCCACGCCTCCTTTGTGGGTTTGTGAGGGCCTCCGTGGCGGGGCTGGGAGCGGGGGGCCGGGGGTTGCAGCACCACGTGGGAATCTGTGCAATGCCCTGACATGCTCAGGCAGCATCCCAGGGAGAATTTCATATCTAACTGACCTTGGGATGCCCAAGGTCAATAATTTAGCTGCTATTGATAACTTCAGTTCCCCCTGCCTTCCTTCCCGAGAGCCTCCTGCCTGGTGGGTGCACCAGCCTCTGTGTCTGGCTCTGCTCCTGTCTTTGCTGGAGCGTGGGTGCCAGCTCCTTCCCCTGCCTGCATCCCCCAGAAATTCTCTTCTCAGACCACGGGGGTAGTACCACAAATAAGTTTCTGATGGGTGCGTAGTAGGTACTAGGTGCTGGACAAGTGCTTTGCAGATTTGCTCTATCTCCATTCGATAGAGGAGGAAGCCGAGTGGTTGACTATTTCCTTCAAGACAACAAAGCTGGTAGCCACTGGTGGAGGCTTCCACCCGGAGTCCTCTCACAGCAAAGCCCTGGGCCTCACTTGTGACTCACGGCTGCCCTCTGCTGGGCTCATGAGAGCACTGCCCCGCTGTGCTGGGCCCTGTGTCCCCTAGGCCTCTGGAGTGATTCCATCCGACCGGAAGTGGTGGCAGCCATGGGGAGACAGGGTGGGAAGAGAGCAGGGATGGTATTTCTCATTCTCAGAGTGGCAGAGCCACTGGCAATGCCGAATTTCCTCAGTCCAAACTCTATGTATTGTTTTGTTATGAAGAACGTTATTACAGTCATTGGTGGAATTTGAATAAGGTTACATAACAGTTAAGGGGCCTCATGTCTATAATTTCAAACAATTTGAAAAAGTGTGTGTGTGTGTGTAGAGAGAGAGAGAGGGAATAACTCAATTGATAAAACGTTCACATTTGAGAAATTTGGGTGAAGTCTGGAGGGAATTCTTCACACTATTTTTTATATGTCTGAAATTATTTCAAGGGCGCCTGAGAGGCTTAGTCGGTTAAGCCACTGATCACTCAGGTCATGATCCCAGGGTCCAGGGGTCGAGCCCCACACTGGGCTCCCTGCTCACTGGGGAGCCTGCTTCTCTCCTGCCTGCCCTTCCCCCCGCTTGTTTGCTCTCTCCCTCTCTCTCCCCATCTCTGTCAAATAATTTTTTTTAAATACTTTAAAAAATTATTTCAAATAAAAATGTAAATAATTGTACCTACAGGAAGCCACCAACCACAGCTCTCCTGAGACAGTAGCTGGCAACTGATGGAGTCTGCAGGAAACCACAAAACGATGACCCTCAGGGCTCGTGTTCATGACGATAATCACAAGCACTGCAGCCGGTCCGGAGTACGCGGACCAAGCTTGAGATGAGAGGAAGCAGAAGCTACCTCTTGGGCTATAGGTCTTCAGTGCCCAAGGACCCCATGTGCAGCCCCACCAATGCACACACATATTCACAACTACAGGGAATGAGAGGGCACCCTCAAAAGGGATAAGCCTGTGTGTGTCCAGACACTGGTTGGCAGAGGGAAGGGGCAGAGGCATTTCTCATAAGGAAGAAGGAAGGGCAGAAAATGGGGAGCTTGGGAAGACAAGGCTGGTGGCAAGGACCGGAGCTACCTGGGGGCACATAGTGAACACTGAGGGTATCTGTGAAGCAAAATAGAAGCAGACCCATCTGCGAGATGCGAGATGACGGAATGAGCTCTGGGTGGAGGGGCTGGAAGGCACATCATTCTACACTGTGGCTGTGGTGCACAACACCATTCCAGCGATTAATCCAGAAGGCTCACCTCCGGTCACCTGCGACTCTCCATTGGAGATGCTGCCCACGAGGGCACTGACCACCTGCAGGGGGAGAGGGGGTGTCTGACAGGGGACAGACTCCCGGGAGGGCGTTTCAACCACTGGTTCTCAACCTTGGCTGCACATTGGACTCACCTGGGAATTTCTTTAAAACACCCGGATTCTGATGTCATTGGTCCGAGGTGCTGCCTGGGCACTGACGTTCTCTTTCCAGTTGCTCAGGTGATTCCAATGTGCAGCCAAGCTTGAGAACCACTGACTTAGAAAGTACTACCGCCAAGGCTCTTCGAATCTCAGAGAAATCAAGACCACATGAACGAGATCAGAGGGGCCCATTTTTGCTGTAGGAATAACAGCTTCAGTCACCTCAAATAGAAATCTGAATTAACCCTGAACCTAGTCTCGGATGGACACGCATTTGACCCTGAAAATGTACTGAGCTTTCTTGTTAAAATTGAGAAGAGGCGTGAAGGGAATGGCAACATTATTTTATTCCATTTGACAGCTACTGGGGCTTTGACGGATTTTGGAACTAGCCGTGTCTTTTATGGGGAGGAAATGGCTTGTGATGATGTCATGGTCAGGCCATCAGTCCATTCTTTGGGGCTTTCTACCACAATGGCCTGTCCTCTGAATATCCGAATACAGAAGTCATTCTTCTATTGTTTCCCTCTGCCACCTTCCCCCAAAAGACCAAAAAGTTCATGGCTCCCTTCCTTCTCAAGGAAAAGGCACTCAGCCTCTAAAATTCTGGCCCCCTACCCAGGAGGAAGTTAGCAGCTACTTCTGCTGTCCGGTGGGGGTGGGGCCACCCAAAGACAAACTTCATCCAAGTCTTTGTCCTGGCCCAAGAGCTGGACTGTCTGAGAATCCCTGAGAAACAAGACCATCTCACTGAAAGCAAGGGCCCTAGCCGAAAAGAAGCAGATTCCTAAGTGCAGAACAATGAACAGAGACCTTGGCCTTGGATCTGAACTCTTCCCCATCAATGGTCTCATCTAGTCTTCTGGTCCAGAATAATCTCCGTATCTTGGCCAGCCCCCTGGTTTGGACATCCCCACGTGGGTATTTCACAGGCACATCAGACTTACTGTGTCCAAAACCAAACTCCTGATCTTCTCCCCCGCTCCACCTCCCACCCCAAACCTGTTCTCCCCTAGCCTTCTTCAGCCCCAAACAATGGGGATGCCGTTCTCCCAGTAGCCCAGACCAGTAGAGCCACAGCCATCCTTCACCCCTCTCCCATGCCAAGTAGAATCTTCCAGCAAATTCTGAATGATGTTGCTATTTCTCCTTGTACCAACCACACCGAGCCACTGTCCCCTGCTGCCTCAGCTGCTGCTGTGTCTCCCTCTCTGGTCCTCCTCCTTTCACGGCTCTGAAATCTGCTCTTAGCACAGCAGTCGAGTCACTTTGAGAACAAACATCAGATCAAATCACTCCTGGGCTCCAAACTCTCCAACAGCTCTCATCTTGCACAAAGTAAAAGCCAGTGGTCTTGCCCTGCATGATAACCCCCCATCTCTGGGACCTCGTTTCCAACCCCTGCTGCTCCCCATTCACCCCACTCCATCCACCACTGCAGCTCCTCGAGGACGTGTCGCATTTTGCTGCGCATCTGCGCAAACACCCTCCCCACACCCTTCAGTGTGCCCAGTTGCCCAAACGTCACCTTGGTAGCAAGGTCTTCCTTGATCACCCTATTTAAAATAATCACTCCCCACCGCGTTCTCCTCTCCTGGCTACCTTTTCTCCAGCTAACTAGCTACTGCCTTTTTCAAGTGTCTGCCACGCTCTCCTGAAATGAACTCCATGAGCACAGAGACTTGGTTGTTGCATCCCAGTGTCCAGACAGGCCAAGCACGGAGCGGGCGCTCCAGGAGCTTGTGCTGAGTGCATGGAGACCATCCAGATCCGAGCACGGGGGCTCTGAGGTGGAAGGACATTAGCAGCAGACTGCACGGTTGCCCACGGGGGACTGGGGCCTCCTCCGAGTGAGCAGATGGACCTCACAGGCCAGGACGACAAGAGCCTTTAGCACATGGACAGCACCACACGAGCCCGTGGCTCCCAGTACAACAGAGGGGCAGGCAGCCAGGGCAAACAACCAATGCTCGGCTTCTCCTTAACCTTGGAAACCCAAGGTTTGGAGAGAGATTTTGTGGGATTTAAAGAAGTAAATGCAGAATTTTTTGCACCTTGACTGTTGGGAAGCAGTTCATCCCAGAAGTCCCCCCATTTAGGGTCCCTGTGGGCAAAAAAGGCAGAGGCCCCTTGCAAAAGGCAAACAGTGGAGGTCCCACTGGCCCAAAGTACTAGCCCAGGTGGGGCCGGCCCACTGGGTCCTGGGACTACAGACTCAGGGTGTCCTCCACCACCACCTCCACCAGGCCCACAGTCTTGCTGGGAAAGCAGAGTCTTGGGGTAGGACCGTAAAGTGAGTAGGAGTTAGGCAGGTGGGGGAAACCAGGGGGGAGAGGAGAAGAGAAATTTAGCAGGGAAAACAGCACAGGGGCAGGGAGCTGAGAGCGGCTGGGACAAAGCAGGGACATGCATGGTTGTAAGAGAATAGGGCCCAGGTGTGGGGTCAGAGGTTACAGACTGGGGAACTCACAAACAAGCCTGGACTTGGCCCTCAGGCCGCAGGAGGGCTTCAGCGGAGAACTCTTGCCCCAGACGGAGAGGAAGGGTTGGGACGGCAGAGGGAGCCAGGCTGTGGAGAGCCCGCAGGCAGGCAGGATGAAGGTAGGACGGGCGGGCTATGCTCACGGACGAGACGGCTCCCAGGTACCAGCCGTGGAACACAACCCTGTGGGACACAACACTGGACTGGGGCACGTGTGGGTCAAGGGCCAGGGTCTGGGTTTGGTCGTGCAAAGTCCATATGAAGAGACCTCACAGCCTATGTGGGTTAGGGATGTGCACTTGGGAATCGTGGAGGTGAGTGTGGTCATTGGAGCCCTGGGAGTGGGTCAGAACACAGGGCAGAGTTCGGTGTTGGGGACAAGAGAGCCTTGGGCAGAGTGCCACGGTCTGAGGGACGGACAGGTGGAAGAAGATACTCAGAAAAGTGGCAGAGGAGGAAGAGTTAGGGAAGCAGAAGGAAAGCCAAGAGAGGAGGTTGCGAAGGCCAAGGGCTGTGTCTCCAGAAGCAGGCAGGGGTCGGCAGCATTCTGGGAAAGGATGCTGGCTCCACACAAACCACCCCCTTCTCAAGCCAAGCCCGTGTGTGCCTTCAAAAGGCACTCCTCCCCCAGCAGAAACCACGAGCAACACAGAATTTAATAGATGTTTATTTGTGTAACAGGAACATTCAGGTATATAAATAAGGTAAATATTTCCCAATGTACAATATAGGATGTTCTGGAACTGCGCTGAAAAAGCATCTACATGTATTGTTCAACACAGATCAGACAGCACACAAAGGTCAGCTGTGGCGAATACACGCAGACTCTGTGAACCCCCCACATCGACTAAAGGGCACAGCACACACACACACACACACACACACACACACACACACACACGCATAACTGTGGAGGCCTTAGGGGCTGTCTGGTGGGCTCCACACACACCCAAGAGTGGCTCCAAGGTCTCCCGCACCTGAGGGCCAGAAACCGAATGTCAGTACCCGGCTTATCCGTGTGGGTCCACTGAATCGCACCCCCCAGAGAAGGGGCAGAGAAACTGACCTCGAGGGGGCAGGGTATATCCAGGCTAAGCTCTGGGTGGCAGACACAGGCGGTGATGGGCCCTAGGTGACTGCCTCACACTCCCCAGTGCGGGTGGGGAGGCCATTTCTGTGTGGGGCGTCTTTCCCATTAAACAGATACTCGGAGCACACAGACCTGAGCGGGTCCACAGCTGCGCCCGACTCACCCAACAACACAGAGCTCCCAGGGCTCCAAGGGGGAGCCTCTTACCTCGCCCACTTTGGTTTTCCCTCCCTCTTTTGGAAAATATTAAACATCAATAAAAATTAAAATTTGGTATCAGCATCAGCTCCAGAAGATAATCCATAATCCACGAGCTTTGAATCTTCCTGGATGGGCTTCTGAGCCCTGTTTCTGGTCCCCACACCTATAAAACAGTGCTGGCCTCTGTCCGTCTGTCCTCAGCTGTGGGGCTCCTGGCCTCTCCTTTGCCCCCACAGCTCCTCAGCGGTCTTCTGGCTGGAAACCTCCCCTCTCTGCATCCTGTCCTGACTTGTTCTCTTGGGTCCAAGTCCTTTAGTTTTATCGGCCCTGATGTCTGCTCAGCCCTTTCTCTTTCTAGCCAGGTCCCAGACACCCAGCCAGTGGGACATAAGGTAGCAACACAATGCTCTGTGTATGAAAACAAAGCAGCACACCGAGGACACTCTCAGAAAAACATGTATATACATTCTGTCCACTAGAAAATATTCTTAACTCCCTTCCTATTCTGGCGTTTCCAGGCACCAAGGCAGCAAGCCCAGTCTAGGAACTGAATGGAGGTGAGAAGCAGACGTGTTCCAGGAGCCAAGGACAAAAACAGCAACGGGGATGAGATCAGAGACACAATTTCACTTGGAACAGAATCACAGGTGGCCAAACCACCTAAACCCCTAGAGCACTATACACAGGAAAAGGCTGCAAGGAGCCAGGCCCTGCCTAATGCCTGGGAGACCGACACAGGGCCATCGACAGCCCAACTGGGTCCTCATCCCCAGTTGAGAGGACAACTTCTCTACAGACAGAAAGCAGCCTACGTCCATCAGACTCAACAGTAAGGGAAGAAGTGCCAGGCCTGGCAAATGCTGGTCCAGAAGGGCATGAGGGCAGGCCAAGATCAGCCTGTCGCAGCAGCTGCTTACTGAACTCTTCCACAACCTTCTCCTGATTCCTGTCATAGCCAGTACTTCATTATTCAACTGAAGGGGAGAAACCATTCTTTAAATACAATGGGCCTTTGAGTCTGGTCTTCTTTCCCCACCAACACCCAGGAAACAGTCCATGTTCAATCGGTAGTTCTGTTATCACTAGTCCATTGGTTTGAGAATTTCGTGGATTCTCTGTCAACAAGATTCCTCCAAAGCAAAGAAGCCTCCACCTCACACCCATGCCCTCCTCAAGTCCCCATCTCTACTCAGAAAACCAAGTGAAAAGATTTTTTGCACAATCTAGTGCCTATTCCCCTTCATTCATCACACACCCATGTGATCCTTTAAACTAGCTCGATTCTAGCTAACCCAGACTCCAAGAGAAACACCCCACACCATCTGTCCTCAAGAGGTCACCTGCTTCTAGCCCGTTAGTACTTGTAAGGAAGCTCGAAACACAAGGCCCCTGTCTGGCGATGTGAGGGTGCGGGCAGAGCTTTTAGGCTTTCTGTCACTGCTATAATCTGCCACACAGAAAGCTTCTCTTTTCCCCCACTGAGAGGTCCCCCCACACAGGGAACAGCTGCAGGCCCCTGAGCTGTGTGCAAAGGGCATAGTCCTTGGGCAGAAGAAAACAGGGTCTATGGTGACTCACAGGCCCTCTCCTCTCATGGAGCAGAGGCACCAACAGGGAGGAAGTAAGGGCCTCCTTCTCCAAGGAAAGTCCACACCAGGGGCAACAGGAAGTGGGCAAGACCTCAAGGAAACCATTCCAACTAAGAGTGGACAATTTCTGACCATCCTTATGGCCATTTAGAAGGCCAGCCTGATAAAAGGAAAGAGAAGTGTGATGCACCCAGACACTGGAGGTGGGTGTTAAGGTTGGATAACTTCTCTCAAAATCTTTTAGACTGTGAACACCCAGGATGCGTGCTGGGCAGTAACAGTGCAGTGACTAAGAATCTAGTCTCTGGCATTACATCAACTAGGTTCAATTTACTCGCTGAGTTCAACAAAAATAACTACCATTTATTGAAGGCTTACTATGTGCCAGACACTATGCTAAATGCTTACATGCGTTATCTCCTAAAAATCCTCACAACATTCCCACGAGGGAGGTGCAACTCTCAGACCCCACCAGTTGGAGTTACACCCAGTAACCTGCCCAGACCTAGGGCTATTGGAGCCGGAAGTCTATCTCCTCAGCCACTGAGATCAGCCTGTCATGGTGCCTCAGTTTCCTTACCTATAAAATGGGGATAATACCTAATTAAAGGTTGTTTTCTGGATTAAAAGGGATAAGCCCTTAGCACTATACCTGGCACATATTAAGCACTATGACTATTATTGCAGTTATTATTAACAAACACACTGTTGGCATCTTACTGGCTCAAGAATAAAAAGGAGCTTCAGCAGAAAGGCATTTGGTGGAGAGAGGGACGGAACGGGACAGAGTCTTCAAATGGCCAACAGATTTGAAACCCACTGGCCATAAGGTCCTAGATGTCACCTATTCTGCCCCAGTCTCATAAATCACCCACATGTTCTACAAACCCTAACATTTCAGCATCCAAAGTATACCTCCCAAACGGCCTTCACAGCTATGATCTCTTTGCCCTCGAAAACAGTTTACATACAAACCAGCGAAAATCTCACTCAGTCAGGAGACAGCCCCAGGGAAGAATAGCCTCTACCCTTCTGAGAGCCCAGATAAGTAAGGTCACTGCTGGTCAGCCTGAAAAGGGGAGGGTGGCAGGGCAGAGCCAGGAGGAACAGAAAGACAGGGCCACCATCCAGTGGTACAAGCAGTCAGCTTGGGACTCCATTCGTTACTGAGAAGAGGGCTGCCTTCTGCAAGGATGTGGGTGAGCAGAGTCTGGGACTAAGAGGAGGTGGGCCTAGAAGAGACCTTTCACTCATTATCACTTGGCCCAAAGGGCAGCACCCTCTGCAGGTCAAGCCATCAGATCCTCACCCAACAAGGGAAACCAAGTCAGGTAGTGGGAGTAGCAAATGTTTTCAAAAACTAGAAACTGGGCAACTGTGTGGACAGCAATCGAGGGAAAGAGAAATTCATTTTGACCATGACAAGGACAGAATGAGACTCTGCCCAAGAGTTAGCCGGTCTGCGGGAAGCCAATGGTTTTTTCCAGCTGTTCCTTCGGGGTCCCTGCTGCAGACAAGCACAGTGAGTCTGCAAATGGTTTACCGTCCTGTGATGTCTACACAGCCACCTGGACATCCTCCTCTTAGCTCTTCCCACCCACTTTGGTGGGTCCAAGGGAAACCAACCCCCTCCCCACTCTACCTGCTACTCAGCACATCACTGCAATGGGAAAGGAAGGTGAGCACAGAGTTAGTCTGAAAGATCACGACGGTGCTAAAGACACTTCAGACACAAGAAGAGGTTCTGGCAAAGATAGACAACATCTGGTAGAGTAATGAAAAGCTACTTGCTTAGAAATGGACCTGGGCAGGCTCCTTACAGAGCAAGGCCATTGCTGAGTTTTCTGAGCAGTGACGCACTTTGCCCTGAGTCATTCACGTCCCGCCCCCGCCGTCTCCCATCAACATCAGGGGTGCTCTGGGCCAGCTGCGGACTCACGGACACTTGGAAGATCTGAACTCAAGGATCCATTCGTATCAGCCTCTAGCCAACTCAGCAACTAGCTTACTCAAATCAGGGTCTGTTTAATCTCCTTTAAAATAGGGTATACAGAAAGATTCCAAAAATATGTCAAGTTACAGGAGAAGAAGCCCAGTGGGGAAAAATAAATAAATACCACAAAAATGGCTCCTAAGTCCACCTGTGTATGATGAAATACTACATTTCACCCCTTCTAAAAGTGAAAGAGATACTAACTTCAGACATACATTATCGACTTAGAAATACAGAATATAGAAAATACTAAGAGTAAATACATTTTAAATATAATTATACTATAGCTACTAATATGCTCAGAATATGAAATAGGCAAAAAATAATAAACACAAACAAGACCCAGGCTGCCTTAGGGGGTTTCACTCTCAGAAGCAAAACATACATGTGACTTTCTCAATGCTGAGGCAATGCAGTGAAAGGGGTGGCAAGTGCTCATAAGGGGAAAAGACTCGGGTATCCCCTGAGCAGTCCCCAGGGAGGACACTCTGTAGATGCTCCCTGGTTTCCATGACAACCTTGCTCATCAGCTCCCTCCCTAAGCTCCATCCTGGGGCACAGGTCCACCAGATGCTGAATTCCTGGCACACTGACCACCACTTTCACAAAAGCAAGTGGGGCTAGGGATGAACCCAGTCCCTGTGAGCAGAGTGCAAGGTAGAGTGAGGCTTGCCTCTGCCACGTGACCCTGGGGAAGGCTCCCTCTGCTCTGGGCCTCTGCGTCCTCAGCCACAAGGTGCTCAGGACTCCCACCTGAGGCGCCTTAGGGGGCCGCTGTGAGAAAGTGGAAGATTCAGAGCAGAAAACAAAAGTCTCTAAACCAGGACTGCAGGATATTTATGATGCAATAACAAGTGGGAAACATCACACCACACATGGAAGGGAGACGCGGAAGTCACAAGGGAGAGCACACAGTTTCTGTCACATTTTATTTCTCACACACAAACAAGTGGATCTGAAGCAAGTTATGCCATTCATGAAGACCTGCACAGGGGTATGTTAAAATAGTCTCTAGCAATCTTGTTTATATGGTGAAATACCTCAATAAATGGGAGAAAGAAAAACACTGTGTATAGACAGAGACACAGGTGGCTTTGCTTGCCTGGCTACTAGGCTAGGAAATTCCTCTTCCTTGACCAGAAAGCATGTGGGGAAAATAGAAGATAAAACCGAAGCTGACCTTCTGGACTTCTTGCGAAGAGCTCTTGTGAGCATCCAGCTTCAGTCTCCCAGGACGCCAGAGGCCCCCTCAGCAACCACCGCCTTCCACAAAGGATTGTGCCAGGCACGCCGATCCCAACGATGCCCCTATTCAAGGGCTGCTGGGCCCCAGGCACCAAGGCGCCCACTGCAGGCCCACAATAAGGTGACAGAGACAACCCCTTCTGTCTCTGGTTTTAGGAACCAAGTCCATTCTTCAATGTGAAAACTACATTTGTTACTAATGACCTCCACTGTTTAAGATTGGTTGGTAAGATACTGATTCATCTCAAAGACAAGCATTTAGAAACGGCCAGAAAGCTCTTGCTGTTTGTGTGCCCAGGACACAACTTGATACCCAAAAGTAGCCTCTGGTGACACAAACTTGCTCAGTCAGAATCACGGAATACTGAATTAAGGGAGTGCTCATAACACGAGGACCCAGAGAGGGATGTGTCCTGCCCAGGGTCACCCGGGCAGAATGGAAACCCCACACAAAAACACACTTTGTTTTTAAGGGGCCCTCAGCCCTGAACCAGGAAAGCCACATGTTGAAACGGAAGTACAAGCTCAGACGGGGAAAGCTGCTTCAATGTTGCACTCGTGGGGAGACCCAGGCAGTGACCGTGAGCTGCCATGTCAACAAGGGCCTGCCGCCCTGTGCCCACACATGGCAGTGAGCTGAGCTGACCGTGAGCTTTCAAGGACGACTAACGAAAACAGAAACAGAATGAAACAGTAGCAGACCAAGGTGCTGAAGCAAGTCACTGCACCCTCAATTGGCAAGGAGAACCAGCATGGCACGGAATAACTGAACACAGATGGGCACCAGTTCTCTTTCCTATCCTCCCCTGCTTGTTAACCTAACAAAGAACTTGTCTCCCTAAAGTCAACATCACTCCTATCAGAAGGCGGGGGTGGGGTGGGGGGGAATCACAGTTTAAAAGAAAAAAAGGTCCCTCAATAAAATACGAACCACATTTAAACTGGTCACATTTCATATATATATATATGTATATATATATATATAAAGTGTGCATGTAATCTTCAGAACAGTCACACCTCTATACCTCTAATCAGGTTAGGTTTCCAGAGTTGTAAGCAGGATTTTGTGGTTGCAGTGAAGAAGTCATGGTACAACTGAAATCACTGTAAGAAGTAAGTGATTTTTTTAAAACACACACACAGGTACACACTTGCCTTTAGAGTAGTATATACACAACACAGCAGCTACAAGGGTGGTCTGTCAGGCAAAGGGCACGTGAACAAGAAACCCCCTGCTCCCTGCCTAACAGGAGAGCCCCCAGGAGGGATTCAGCAGCAACAAGTCTACAGCACAAAGGTGAAAGGCATCGGCCCTGAAAAGACACAGTTAGCCGAACTGCCCAAGAGGAGCCACGTGAGCCGACCACCTGGGGGAAGGGCTCGTGACCGCACGTTCTACCCCATACACTCAAAATATTACAGTGTACTTTTTCGGACTATTATAAATAATTTCTCGTGCTTCCTGAAAAAAAATATTGAAGCCTTCTTTCAGTCTGCGATGAAGTAAGGTTAACCCAGGTCATAAAGCAGAGCTCACGCCCTACAGGATCTTGCCGGTAGAATGTTTATCTAATTAAACAGTCTTTGTCCCTCCAGACAGAAGGCAATTGTCCCGTCGCTTCAGGGCAGGGATTCTCAGAGAGGCCCAGGTGAAAGCTCTCCGCAGCAAAGACATCCCCAAAGACATCCAAGCCGTGCACCTCTTTCCAGCTGGGGGGCAGCTACAAGGGCAGGCCGGAGGCAGGGGAGGGGCCCTGAACTGGTCAGCCACAGATAAACATCCGCTCCCTCCCTGAAGGAGCCCGGCAACAGAAACTCTAGCTTGGGAGCAAGAAGCACCAAGCAGATGCAGCCCAGGTGGGCAACACTGTCTTCCAGGTTAAAACTTCTGTTTAAAAAGCCTGAAAGGTCTGACCCCGGTGATTTCTTTCCAACTCAGAGCTGTAGTTTACCCACGACCCAAATCATAAGCACATAGACTGTATATACAGATTGTTCTGAAAACCCACAAATAAAAAATGCTCTACCAAAAAAAAAAAAAAAAGACAGTGAGTTGAAGCCTTGTCATCGACTGAGTCACACCAGGGGGGCTTTGCCTTGGAGCCTAGCCCCTCGCTCGCTTGCTCCTGCCGTCTTGGGCCTGGGGCTGCTACTCATCCTCCACGGCAGCTGTCAGCACCCCCTTGTCGGCCAGGTGAGATCTGAGGGTGTTGAAGATATGTAGCTGCTGGTCCGGACGCAGGGTCAGGAACTGCTGAATCAGCTTGCTTGGGTTGGGGCCCCTGGAAGAGAATGTGAGGAAACAGCACTGAGCGGATGTCCAGCAGTTTCTGGGGCCTGATTATTCAAACAGCTGCTATTCCCGCTGGATTCCCTATTTGTGGAGGGCAGGGGGACCCTCAGAGAACCCAGAGAGAGTAGCAACTGAAAACCGCATTCATGTTTGGGATGCATTTCCCTCCCACTGATTTGTAGCTACACTTCTAGAATTTCACCACATTCAGAATCCCACCAACTTGGTCCAGATGGAAAGGCACTGTACCTGATAAAACTGGCAATGTACACATTAACAAAGGTGGCCATCAGGTACTGGCAGTCAAAGCGATCCATGATGCCTCCGTGGCCAGGAATGGTGTTGGCGAAGTCCTGTTAAAGGAAGGGGCAAGACTGGTGAACCTGGGGAGGCCAACCCCAAACCCTGGCCTACTGTCCCACCTCTGAGCCCAGCTACTGTCCTGAGTAGCTAAGGGCAACAGAAAGTAAGAAGTATTGGTTCAAATGCTGAGGGTATAATAGGACAGAGTCTTATGATATAATGTTTCTTATGAAGAAAGATACAAGATATATGAACAAATACACTGAAAATCAAACTACAGCTGACCCTTGAACAACAGGGGTTTGAACTACACGGGTCCACCTATACATGAATTTTTTTCAGTAAATACAGTACATTGATGTGAATGCATTTTCTCTTCTTTCAAATTTTCTTAATTACATTTTTTTCCCTCTAGCTTACTTTATTGTAAGAATACAGTCTATAATACGTATGATATACAAAATAAGTTTTAATCAACTGTTATCAGTAATTCTTCCGGTCAGCAGTTATATGTGAATTTTCTGCTGCGTGGGAGGATGGGGACAAGAGGGAGGGATCAGTGCCTCTAACCCCTGTGTTGTTCAAGGGTCAATTATGATGAATTTTCTTGGAAACAATGTTGTTATTATTGTTTTTTGGAGAGAGAGAAAGAGAGAGAGCGCATGTGGGGAGGGGGCGGCAAAAGAGCAGAGAAAGAATCTTAAGCAGACTCCATGCCCAGTGCCAAGACTGATGTGGGGCTTGATCTCAGGACCTTGAGATCATGACCTGAGCTGAAATCAAGAGTTAGACACTTAACCAAATGAGTCACCCAGGTGCCCCGGAAACAATGTACTTTAAATTTACCAGCCTAAATCCCACCCATGGGTGAAGAGGAGCACGCATTAACAGTCTGGTTTATAGCTTGGTATTTACAGCTCAGAATTTTGAAGGAGAGGGTAGTGGATGGGGTGGGACAGGAGGAGACCAGGCTGGGAGACAATGAGAGAAACAAAAAAGAGGGTTTTCCTACTTTGATTTTAAAGGCTCGTTTGAATCCACTTGCAAAGAACCCTCCGAAGGGGCCAATGAGCGAGGCGAACGTGGAGAGGGCGATGCTGTGGATCTGGAAGGGGTACATCCAGACTGTTGTCTAAGAAGGATAAATGAAATCAGTCAAGATGCCTTGTTAACACAAGTGAGTCTTTATGAAATGAACTCTATTTTCCCTCCAAATACAAAATTAGTAAGAAAACTGGATTTTGTCTGTAACTCTCTAGTGCTCAGCCTAATAGAGGACATTCAGTATCATGCATTCAGTCTGTTGCAGTATGATGTTTTAATTGAACTATGTGAAGAAAATTCAGCCTCACACAAATTAAGTGGCTGAAAAAAGGAAGAGTACTTTATTTTTTTTAAAGATTTTATTTATTTATTTGACAGACAGAGATCACAACTTGGCAGAGAAGCAGGCAGAGAGAGAGGAGGAAGCAGGCTCCCTGCTGAGCAGAGAGCCCGATTCGGGGCTCGATCCCAGGACCCTGGGATCGTGACCTGAGCCCAAGGCAGAGGCTTTAGCTCACTGAGCCACCGAGGCGCCCCAAGGAAGAGTATTTTAGATAATTATGGGTATTCTTCTCTGACACTACACCAGAACTTGACAAGTGGTAGTTTCTTAAGAATTTGGTGCAGTGTGGAATTTGAAATCCTACAAATGAACTTTCTGTGCTCTTAACATTAAAATCCATTAACCTGTTTTGCACTTTGAATGGATCTTTGACCCACACCTGACAGTTCTAACACCACGCACTGGCCATTTAGAAAACGAAAGTTCACCGAATTATATAAGTCTTCCAAGTGTAGACAGTTTGCTACATGCAATGTCAAAACATCGTTATGTTAAAATCACTATAAAAATCACACACACCCAAAAATCACTGCAGCTCTCATCCACAAAGGTTTGAAGTATCAGGAAGCTGTCAAACTCCGGGGACAGGTACATGCTTTCCAAAATATTAATTTTCACTTGGAATCCAAATTCTATCATCAGTAACAATCACTGTCAGGGGTTTTCCTTGAAGTGACAGGCTCGCTTGATTCATTTTCAAGAAAAATGTTATCAAATACACAAGGCTGAAACACTAGAGTTTGTCAGTTCTTTTCAAGTAAAAAGTATGTCCCTATTAAAAAAAAGCAGCTAGCTCAGCTCAAACAGGTACATGCGCACTTTCCTTTAGGTAAGCACCGGACTGCCATATTTAGCAGAAATGTTCTAGGCATAGTTTCCATTTGGGTACACAAGAGTATAGACAGGTATGTATTCAAGGGTCAGAATATAATAAAATGAACCACATTACGTTTTCATCAAAGACATTCTTGAGAAGAGCTGGCTTATTCTAACTGCGAGTGTGTGGCATGAAGAATCCCACGACTTAGTCCAGTTTCCTGCCACTGCCTTCACTTGTGCTAGAGCATTAGTGAGCTTACCCACCACTGCTTTTGCACCATTCACAGCAAATGTCAACAAAGTAAAAACAGGCAAATAATGTCATATTATTATTATGAAAATAACTGACCTCACAGGCCCCCTGAAAGGATCTCAGGGTTCCTTAGGGATCCACAGAGCACAGTTTGAGAACCACTGGTCTACATGAACTGAGGTGAGATGAAAGGTCTCCTTCTGCTCTCGCCCTTACCTGACTTGAACGAGTCTCCTCTATCCTGGGCCCTGGCATTGTGGAGGGAGGAAGCTAAGCTTTTTCTGAGGGAGTGGCAGTGGTGGAGAGAGGGCTCTCTCTCTCTGTAGTCACTACCTAACCAAGGATAGCTTGCCCGATGTGAGTGGCACATACCAAGCCAATGACCGACTGGATCACCTCAGGAATGCTGTACTCCTGCAGACGGAAGAGGTCCGAGGGCTCACAGTCCACAGTGAAGCTGTTGGTGTCATTGTTGTATTCCACGGGGCAGACAAAGCATCTGTACCCGGACATCACATAGGATAGCTGAGGATGAAAAGCAGAGTCGGGCAGAACAGACGAGGCCCAGCCAGCCCACCCAGGCCCCACACATGGGGCTTGGCTGTCCCCCTCACAGTGCCTAGGACCCTGCTAACTGTGAGCTGGGCACTAAATCAGAGGTTCATGCTTCCCCACAGGTGTATTTTGCCTGAATTTGGAAAAGGATTTGAAAACAGGTACATGGCCTGCTGAGGCTTTACACAGAATTGCCTGAACACCTAGGTCAAAATCCATGAAAGACCTGAAGGAATTTGGGCAAAGAACTACAAGAAGATTCTCCCCAGTTAGGGGAGCTATGGTCCCTTTTCCTCAGGATCCCTTAATTTCATTTGAGCTGGAGGCAGGAAGTCAGGGAGTGGTACAGTGAGAAACAGCCAGCCTGGGGGAAGAAGGTGGAGGAACAATGAAGAAAGGGAATCAGTACTGGAGGACGGCTAGACACCCCTGAAAAAGGAGAGAGGCTGGGCTGATGGTCAGAAGCAGGGTTAGGGCGGGAAGATCATCCTCCTCCCACAGGATGCACATGGGAGAGAACCTCGGCCAAAGCGGCAGAGCCCGCCTCCCCCCTTACTCTCAGCTGCCAGTCACTCAACCTTGAAATATCAAAAGGGTGGACAAGAACACCACCTGCTGGGCGTCGCATGCCTCGGCCCGAGGGGAGTGCAGGCACACATGGCCCCGCCCCTCAGCTGCCAAGACCCTGTTTGAGAACTGGCATGGGGCTAGTTACAGAGAGTGCCATACTCATGCCCCTCAGGGGCAAGGTTACCGTGCAGCAGGACAGAGTCCTGGGCCTCAGGAAACAAGCTCTCTAGCCCTGGACAAGCTCTGAGGGAGGGTGGGAGGTCTCTGTCCACTCCCCCACCCAGCAGCAGACCACCACCTACCAGAAGGCCAAACACCACAGTAGCAAAGAAGCCCCCAATGAAGCCTTCCCAGGTCTTCTTCGGGGACAGCTACAGACAGAAAGCAAACTCTTAACAAAGGGCATTTTGATAACTGGCTTTGAGAACAATGATTACTTATTTAAAACCTTCCTACTATAAGAAACAAAACAAAACAAAAACCCCACCTCATTCTGTTAACCTCCTTCCCTTCTAAAACAACCCCTGCCTGCTCTCCTTGTTCCTGGCCTGATACCCCTCAGTTTCTGTCTGTCCCAGTTTATATATATATATTTTTTAATATATTTTTAAAATATATTTTATATTATATATAAATATAATTAAATGACAACACGCAAATTCCGATCAAAGTCCCAAAAATGTGTCTATATAATCTATAAGATATTTTCTCTGTTAGCTCTTTTTTTCTCTATGAATAGTCATCTTCCTTTGGCTTTTCTCCTGAAACTAAGTTTTTGCCAGCCTTTCTCCAGGACGACATGAAGACATTCATACAAGCTAGACTTCTTCTGCCCCAAGCTGATCTACTCTACAAAAAGGACCACCCTTCCCTCACAGTGGTATTTCATGTTAGGGTGACCCATTTACCTTGATGAGTGGGGTCCGACCGAAGAAGAAGCCAAACATATAGGCCATAATGTCATTACAGATCACACAAGAGATGGGGACAATGAACCTAGAGAATAAACCAAAGTGAAAACCAACTCTCCCCAGATGACAGTACCTCAGAGGTCTACAAAACAATGCCATTCATCAACTCCAGGAAAAAAATAACCTGTTAAGTACTTGTCATCCATGAAGGAATAAGCTAGAAAGAAAGAAAATACCAGACAAGCTATACCTAGTACCTGGCACACAGCAGACATTCCAATCTTTACCAAATGGCTCCTGAGTAAATGGAGGTGGGATTCTATAAAATGTCATGTGTTCCTTTTTTGTTATGAAGTAATATATGCATGTGGTAATACAAATTTGAACTGTAAAGAAGAGAAAGTTTTCCTTGTTTCCCCATCCCTATCTCCATTCCCCCCAAATAACTACTTTTACTCATTCCTGACTACTTCGTGTCTATTTCATAATTTATCTAGGTGAACGGTTTATGACTAGCTCTCAGGAGCACTCCCTCTCCCTAGGGCTACGCTGAGCACAGAACCACAACTCACAGATCTAGCTATCTTTTCAAGCTCCCGCGCCCCCCTCCTCACCTGCTGATCCCCACTATGACAAAGGAGGCCATTTCCACACTTGTATCCTTCTGCTCTCCCCCTCTCTCCACTCCCTGACCATCATGTTTTTCAAATGTCCTCTATTTAAAGCTCTGTATTTAACATAATATATGTAAATCTCTGACTTCCTAGCCCATCAACTAGAGGCAATATCTTCTGTTTGTTAAGGGAGCATCTGTATCCTCACAACCCCGCCCAGTATTTACTTCGTCCAGGCTTCTTGCACATATCCTCTGCTCTTCATATTTTCTATACCTACAGTTAAATCCTGTAGGTAAAGCTGAAAACCAATAACCAGAGATTTTAATATGATTCACTGTGGAGACAAGTGGCATGTTTGGCCCTAAAGATAAGGACTTATCAGAAGCCATCTTTAGAATTACCTAACAAAAACTGAAAGGGGAAAATCGCAAGCCTCCCCAGATCATTACTACCATTGTTTTAAACATGGTAAGACCAGCATTTATATGAGCTAGTCTCTGTTCCAAGCACTTTACATATATTTACTAATTTATTCCTCAGGAGGTGAATATTACTATACCCTCATTCTGAGATCTGGAAACAGAGCACAGTTTGGGGTCTTAAGCACAACACTTCAGTACCTCTTATATAAACGAGGATATGCCTTTGCCTTTCACCAAAATCATCCGGCTTTCTCAGCCTGCTGATTTCCATAAATGTTGACAGATTTCCTACTGAAACCATTGCATTTCTGGAATAAAATCTACTAAGTAATGAGTACATGGTGCTTTTGACACATTGCCGGATTCTATTTGCCAATATGTACAATGGTTTATCTGTAATCATTAGAGAAATCAGTTTAACATTCTTCTTTCTGCCTCCCCAAGCTTATCAGCTTTAGTATGAAGGGGTAGATAAAACTCTGCTATTATCATTGGTTGTTTTCTTCCCAGGTATGGATTCTTAGGTAATTTTCAAAGATCTTTAACTGTTAGTGATCTTTCAAGTTTTCTTCTGCATGACTGTTGGTAGTTTACATTTTACCAGATCACAACATTTTCCTTTAGTTTTTTAAATCTGTTGCTATAGGGTTGCATTGTCTTTGATTCTTTAATTATCCATGTACTTGTTAGTCTAGAATATCAGTTCTTAAAGCATAGGTCCTGACCAGCAGCATCACCTGGGAATGTACTAGTGATTCAAATTCTCATTACTGAATCTGCTGAGGCCTCAGGAGTGAGGCCCAGTGATCTGTGTTGTAACCAGCCCCTGAATAGGATTTTGACGTAGCTCAAGGTGAGAACCCCTGGCTTAGAAGGTAAGCAGGGATTCTCAGTCTACCTGGACATGAGAAAAATCCACAAAATAAAAGGGAAATCTCCCTCTCTGACATCACTCACCAGATCATTCCTTCGAATAGGTTGTGGATAACAAGATGTGACTGAGTTACAACAATCAGTAATGTTACATGGGTCCAGCCAAACTGCAAAAGAAAATCAAGAATACATTTGATCTACCTGTTACCTTGAAAGGAACTTCAAATAACAGTCAATAACAAATAGAAATTGCTAAACTACAACAACAACAGAACAGGTAGAAAATATGTCTGCTTCTCTACCTGTCTTACTGGAAGTAAAAAGGTACAGAACAGGCATTTGGGATTAACGTTGCCCCCAGCTACAATTACCACCAAAAGTAGGGACCACAGGGCCCACCAGTGAACAAGTCCTTCTATGCTCTGAAAGCCTGGGTACGTCTCATTTTCTCCATAAATGTTGAGTGCTGGGATGCCTGGGTGGCTAAGTCAGTTAAGTACCTGCCTTTGGCTCAGGTCATGATTTCAGGGTCCTGGGATGGAGCCCCAGGTCGGGCTCCCTGCTCAGTGGGTGGGGACTCTCCTTGTCCTTCTCCCTCTGCTGCCTCTCTTTCGCTCTCTCAAGTAAACAAATAAAATCTTAAGAAAATGTTACTTAGGACCCTTGCTTAGGCCCCTCAATGAGGGGCTGCTTCCAAGTTGGGGAAGTGATGTAGCAGGTAGAGTATCTGTGGGCATTGCCTAAAGCTTCACCTTGAGCCGCACTTGGACGCCACCTACAGGTCCTAGTGGAGAGGCTGCTGGGGGTGTAAGTTAACAGTGATTGGGTCTAAGTGGATATAGAGCAGGGTAACTTAAATGGGAGATATCCCTTCATGCTCCAGGTTCTATGCACACAAAACAGACTGTGTTCCAGAGTTTTGATCTGTCACAGAAAGCATAGAGGCCTTGTGAGTTTCTGTAGAACTTCACTTAAGCCAAGAATTCACACACACACATGCACACACACACACATCTCGCTTACCATGTAGAACTGCAGTCGATAATGCTTCTTGACCAGACTCAGTACAAACATGCAGAACCCTAGTTTGAGAAGGAGAAAGGGCAAAATGAATCACACTCTGCATTATGTTTGTCCTAATCATTTCCTTTAGATGTGTTAAACGGTCTTCTGGCCAATTTCTTTGCAGCAGTTAAGCAATGCACGATTCCAAAGCCCAGGGGGAATAAACCTAGCTATTCCAGTAAGTGTCAGAAGCAAAAACAGACTCCTTCAAGACAATCAAAGGAAGGCAATATTTTTTTTAAATCTTGCAGACTACACTCAATTTAAAAGACTGTTCACCAGAGAGGAACATTTTGATCCTGGAGCAGGGGTCAAACAACAAAGGTTAGACCAGACACCAGTTTCACAAATAAAATTTTACTGAAACACAGCCATACCTGTTTACATATTATCTGGGGTTCTCCTTTCATGCTCCAGGGCAGAACAGAAGAGTTGCAACAAAGAGCCTATGGGCCCCAAAGCCTAAAATATTATCTAGACCTTTAAGAAAAAGTTTGCTGGGGGCACCTGGGTGGCTCAGTGGGGTTTGCTGGGTGGCTCTTCCTTCGACTCGGGTCATGATCTCAGGGTCCTAGGATCGAGCCCCGCATTGGGCTCTATGCTCAGCAGGGAGCCTGTTTCCCCACCCCCATCTGCATCTCTGCCTATTTGTGATCTCTCTCTCTATCAAATAAATAATAAATAAAAATCTTTAAAAAAATATTTTTTTTTAAAGAAAAAGGTGGCTGACCCCTGTCCTAAATTATAGGTTTGGCTAAGGGGGGCAGATCTCCCTAGCATGGAGTCAGAGCCTTGCATCTCTACACTGACCCACATGGTGGCAAAATAAAAATAAAAATAAATATAGACCTTAAGGCCCCCCTACACTCCTTCAGGAAAGAGAGAAACGCTTACCCAGAAGAGTGGCTGGGCACCTTAAACACAGCCCTGCCCAGAAGACGACACATGGCTATTCCAGACCCCTGGCCTTCCGCTATGGGGGGCTACTCTCAGGGCCTGAGGCACACTCTCAGACTATGCTCATCAGCAACAGACCCCCTTGGCGGTGGATTTTCTATTTTAATGGCCAGGGGCCATTCATGGAGCCAAGTATTGCTATCAAGCTCATCAAAAATAGGTCAGACTGAAATTTAGGTCAGAACAAATTTCTCCTGTGCCTCAATCTGGCTTTGAGGGCAACTATGAGAAACACGAGCATTAACACTTAACTCTCAAGTAGTACTGAGTTTAGATTGACACAGCACCCTTCTGTTTGTGAACTTTTAATGCATCTGATCAAATCCTCACAGTGCGTCTGCTGTTTTAGCTCCAGAGAACAAGAGACCCAAAGACTAAGCCCCAGCTCCTCCGAAGTCACAAAGTCTTTTTAAACCCAGTTGGGTAAAATCTCCACCACACTGCAGTGTCCCTCACGCAGCTTCTCAGGTGACTCCCCTAAAGACAGCTGCTGGGTTTTATACCCAAATTCCTGGGTGGTTTTTGTTTTGATCTCACCGCAGAATCTCTGCCAACAGGGGAGTCAAGACTAGACCGTGCTATGCTGCCCTCCCACAGAGGTTGGGACACAAGGACAGATGGCAATGACTGCAGTCCCCACAGCCACACAAGGCCCTCAGTCCCACTTCTTAGTCAAGAGCTGCTATGACTCAGATTTAAGGCAGGGTCCTCAGCTCTGCAGCCTTGCACCGTCAAGCTTAACATCATCAAGACTGTGCAGGCACCAAGAAGTGCCCCAACCTCTACTCAGTAAACACAAACAAGACAAACCCAAGAACTGGTGAACCGCTGAATGCCTACCTATTAGGTAGAGAGTAAAGGAAATGAACCGGTGGTATTTGCTGAGAATCCGCAAAGGCTCCTCTCTCTGGACCAGAGTGAAAAAGTAATCCGTCACTGTCTCACCATAGAAGAAGTAATTTACACACAGTAGAAAGTACCTGTAAAAGAAGACAGGTAACTGCTGTGGGGAGCACCTATGGCCTCTCCTTTCCGGTGAGGCTGCCAGCAAAAACTCAGAGCAGCAGCCCGCGCGACCCCCACACCCTGCACCACCCACGGCAGCTTGCTGAGAACAAGCCAACCATGGTTCCCTGTTCACTGGGGACCCTGTGGCTGGGAAGTCCATCTGGAAATCTGTGGCAGCTTTCACTCACTCTTGGGACTCAGCTTTTGCCCCTTTTGCAAAGTTACCATGCCTAATCTAAGAACACTCCCACCACAGGAGGACCTTCCAGAGCGTGGCTCATCCTGCTTCCCCATCCTATTTCCTCTCTTCCAGGACCCCCGCACACCTATCACAGTGGTTTACTCTGGCTTTGCCACCATTCGCTTCCCTCCTGTCTCCCACAGCCTGGGACATCCATTTCACTAACCCCGTTTTGTCACTCGTTGCTCAAATACCATTCTCTTCATAAAAGCCTGTACAACCTAACATGGTCTCTGGCTCCCCCATGTTTATTTCTATAGTATGTAGTATTTGGTCATTTCACTAAGCAATTAATTATTCTCGGTCTCAAAGTATCTGCCTCCCTGAAGCCTATCTCTGACACATCAGCCTTTCACCAGCATTAACTCTTCATGTGTGTATAACCTGCTTCCTCTACTGGAGCTCTGGGCAGGAGGCAGCCATGGCTCATATACCTTTAGAGCCTCGGCGGTGCTTCAGAGTATGGGAGCAAGCAGGCCTACTCCAAATACTCAGCCAGGTTCCTGAGGTAGGAAAGAGAGTGGAGGACTTCTCTCTGCCATGTTCTTTCTTTCTTTTTCTTTTTCTTTTTTTTTTTTTAATTGTAAAAGTTCAAGAACTCTCATATTGGATTTGTCTTCTGTTACATGAAAAACACTCCATTTGGTCAGTGACCACAATCGAAAGTCAGACACCCTGAGTGTGTGATCAAAATTTAAAACACCACTTGCCAGCTCTAGAAGAGCCATGAAGAGACCTACACTTGAACCTGGGTGGCAGGCATAGGCCTGTGTGGAGACCATGAGGCAGCCTGCATGGCTGGCTGGTGGGGAAGCATCTCTAGGAAGGATGTGTCCAGCCCAAGTCTGTGCCCGTCAGCTCCCTTGGTCATGACTACGTTGCTGAGGCATGAAACATTCCTTTCAGGCTGCTAAGTCATGGAACCAACCCTTGCATCCCAGCACAGAAGGTGAGAAGGGTCCATATTTGCCCCAAGTCCTCTCAGCACCACGCAGAGCTCTGCTCACGTGTCCCGCAAGGACAGTGTGGCCAATACAGCAGAGTTTCAGATCAGAAAGGGACCTCAGACATCACCTGGGCTATAGGTTTTGATTCTGTTTCTGCTTGAAGGCAGCTGAGCCCTTTCCTATGAGAGAGGGACCAGAGCTTCTCTGAGGAGCCCAGATCCTCTGTATTCATGGTCACTCCTGCCCACCTGGCCCCTAAGGTACCTCTGTCCAAGGAATGAGGGTTCCAAAGCCAACGGACTCAGTCTCAACCATCTGTCTCAAGGACAAGGAAACCAAGTTCCAGAGACAGCAACACCAGCACAGACAACCTACAGAGGACTCTCATGGGATGCCAGGACATCAGAGCATAAAAAATATGCTGGTCTAGAGGTGGGGGCTGCTGTGCAACATCTGATAAATCCAAATACCAAGGCAAACGTGCTCACAGACGCAGTCATGTAGAAGACTCCAGACCCCAGGCAACTACAAAACACTCCCCACAGGCCAGCCACATAAAATACTTGGGTCTTAAAGGGGCTATCTGAGTGGGAGGCCATCACTCCCCTCTATCCACCATGACTGTAAATACCTATAACAAAACGCTCGTCATCCAAATCCGTTCAGGGCCCCTGTGGGGCTAGAGGGCTTACCAGCTGAGGGTTCTGAACCAGGGCAGGTCATAGGAGTGGTAGACGTTGTAGCCAATAGTGATAATCTCATGGAAACACTTAATCTGAACACACATCACCTACAAGATAGAAAATAATCAGAGTATTTGCTAATTCCCCAGTTCTTACCATTTTTGGAAACAGAAACCCACACAGAGGTCATGGGCCTTGAAGAAAAACGATCATATTTAAGGATGTCAGTCCTACAGTGACTCTGCTCTCCTTCTCCTTTCCCACTTACTCCGCACCCCCTTGGCAGTGCAGTCCTTTGTGTCACACAGACTAGATCCAAGAAATAGGCCCCTCTGAAGCTTCAATTAACTTTTTATTTTTGTACTTCCCTGGACTCCATCAATCTCTTCCCCCTTTTGACTTTGAATGGAAATACCTGAAAATCCCCAACTGCTTTGCTCAGCAGTCAGCCACTAGTCATCTGACCCTGTCCGTGCCAGCAGGAAGACTAAGAGAGCAGTGCTGTGGACTGGGATTTTTTAAATCAAAGTCCTAAGCCCCACAGTGAGGCCCCAGGGAAACAAGAAACAAAACGGAGAGTCACATAGAGTCACAGCCAGGGTCACTGGCTAATCAAACGGCTGAAATAATAGTATCAACTTTTAAAATGAAGAGATATCTTTAACTACACACAACTGGCTGATGCCAACAGCCCTCCGGTTGGCTCCTGGAAGGGGAGCAGTGACAGTTCTAAGGCAGATGTGGTCTGAGGACCCAGGACTCCCACTGATTCCCAGAACCAACCCAATACCCTACACTTAAGATGATGGAGCCGTAGGAAAAACTGAAGGCAAAACCAAAAAGCATGCAAAGTGGCACTTACAATGATCATTAAAACCATTGGTCCCAGGTAAATGATGATGAAGAAAAATGCAATCATGGCCAAAGTCAGGATGCCTCTCACCCACCAGTTCTTCCATCTAAGAGGAGAAGGAGAAAACATGTTAGGAGCCAGGAAAGAAGCAAAGCACAAAGTCAAGGGGGATTGCTCTTTCCGGAAGGAGAGATCAATCCCTTCCTGCAGCGTACCTCCTTCCCGTTGACAGAGGTACTAGCCACATGCGGGCAAAGGCAGGGCCAACAGCCATCACCTCACCCACACCAAACTCAGCAGGTGCTCCAAGGTGTACAGAAAAATACTCCCAGCTTACTATCTTAACAAACGAATCTGGCAAAAGTCCGAAGGGAAATGTGGTGCCCACTTCTGTATTTACTTGGATGGCTTCTAGGCCTCTCTATCCAAAGAAAAACAATGCACATTTTTCCAGCAGCAAAATCCTGAATCACTCTGCTCCTGTATCTTTATAGTAAGAACAACATTCAACAACAGTAATAACAATCACAAAGATGCATCTGGCACTTTTATAAGGACTCAGCATATATTAATGCATTTAAGCCTCAACACTACTAACCCTTCCAGATAGGAAATGGATATACACAAATCATATAGCTGTGACGTGGTCCAACCGAGATTTGAATCCTAGAAGTCTGGCTCCAGAACCCAAGCCCTTGACCATTGCACGACACTACCTTTCAAAGAGACATATGTGTTCAAGACACACATAGCAACACCTTCAGATAATGTTTTGAGGTCTTAAAGTTTGCGTTTTTTAATCTGCCCACATAGCCAGTGTTGGAGGACCAGAGTCTCAAGGGACTAATATTTTAGCTCTGGATTCACCCAAGTTGAGATTTCTCAATTCTTCTGGGTGAATTTAAGGAATGTCCACAATGGATGTGTGTGGGAGAGGGAAAACTAAACTTTGACCTAGAAACTTGGGCTCCTCTGTGAAAAGCAGCCTGTTGATTAGTCACAAACCCTTCACAAGTTGTCAGCAACCTTGCCTGCCACCCCTTTGTCCACACTTTCCTCCTCCTCAGACTACTGTCCCTCCCGGCCCCACCGAAGCACCCTTCAAAGGCCAGATCCTTCTAGGCTGTGCTCATAGCTGCCATCAAGCACAAGGTTTCATTCAGAGAAGGCCTGAGCAGAAGCAGGGAGACTGTGGCCACTGCCTCCGGGCAGGCCAAGCCTGCACACTTTGATAGCCATGGGCTCACGTCCCATGACCACAGGCTGCCTGAGGACTCTGGGTTTTCCACAGCACTCGGACCTGAGGTGAGGCCCCTGCAAGCATCTGCATCATGAAGCCAGGTTATACCTTGAAGACAAATTGGAAAGGGCCCTGTTGAGGACCTCTGGGGTATCATCTACAGACGTTGATAAAGGAGCAGTCTCCGCTCGGCTCTCACTGTCTGACGCAGTCTCTCCATCTATCTTCACTTCTGACTCCAATTCCTACACAGCAGAAAAACAGGATGAGGAGAAGGTCAAAAATGAGAAGTACATGCCCGTCATAAGAGATCTGTGGGAAAAGACCCCCCAACAAGGCTCGAGGACCTAGCACAGCCAGGTGACAGAGCAGATGGGACTCACAGCGATCCCGACACTCTTCTGACATGTGCCGAGGGGGCCGACTCTGCTGGAAGCGAAGCACACATCTGCCATGGGGGACTGAGGAACAACCACTATCTGCTCAATCCCCCCTGCCCTCCCAGAGGCAGGGGAGGGAACAGTCTAGAGGAGGGGGAAAGGGACTCTTTTGTATCCAAAAGGGGAGGCAGGCCTGAATTTCAGCAGGACCTCATTCCTGACCCTGCCCTTGCTGCCAGGCTTACTGCCAAGGAGGGTTTGGCCGCGGGGACCCAGAAAGACAAATCCACCTCTAAAACCTCTCCACCAACACCTAAATCATGCAGCAAAGTCCCTGCTCTCCCACAACATGCTGTGGAACCTTAGTACCCCCAGAGTGGCCAGTGGCTCTGGCCAGGCTCTCAGAGAAGAGCCGGGGGTATGCAGGCTGTTGTCCCCCCAACTAAATGCCCCAAAGTCTGCTGTGTTACTTCCAGACTCCACAGGAGCACCCCATGAGGAGGCCAGCCCTAGGCAGTGTGGAAAACACACCATACTGCTTACTAGAGTCTTGGCTTCACCAAGACTGGGGTGCCGCTGTCCTTTCCAGCCACACAGTCCCAGGCACCAGAGGACCCTGCCATGTCACCCACAGAGTTGCCATCTGGGCTCCGGCCATGTCAGAAACTCACCCTGCTTGTCAACCCCCCCACGAGGGGAGCAGAGTCATGCCAGCAATTGGTTCTCTATCCAAAGTACCAAGGGCAGGCTGCTCTGAATCCTAGGGACCTTACTACTCGGAGAATTTATCTCTTACAAGAATTTAGAACCACTGCTGTTGGGAAGAGATGGAAAAGAAGTCAAATCACTTCAAATTAGAGTCGAACAATATTGCTTCGATTTGCAGAGTTCTCAACAGCTGTAAGATTGTTTCCCATACCTGTTGGGAGCCACAGAGTCATTCTGGAAGGAAGGGAAAGGAGACAGGAAGATCCTTATCTGAGCAAGTTCAATGGTGGGCCCCAAATCTCCTATTAACCCATGTCTTCTGACTTCTCCATGTTCATCCCACTACATTTCCTTTTATTTAAGCATCTTGGAATCTACTGTTTTTTTTTGACACCTGACACTTTATTAGTAAGGAAACTTGGTTTGGTGAGGGGGTGGGGCTGGGATGGACAAGAAGTGCCCATCTCAGGGGATTTTCCTGGACCACAGGCATTCCTCTACACAGAGTTTGAGGAAATACCATCGTGAATGAATTCCCCAGAGGACAGCACTGTGACTGCCAGGCAGCAGAGAGGGGAGGGGCACCCTAGCACAGCTGGGCCCCTGGGACAGCAGGTCTTCGAAATCAGGCTGGACGTCGATGGCTGGACTGCACACAGACATGCCATCTGGGCCCACCAGGAAGTTCCAGGCGACATCGTTGCGGCAGACTGGAGACCATGTGATGAAGTGGGGGTCAGTCATGAAGGCAGTGGTGTAGTCATTGGAACCAGGCAGAGCAGGAAGGTGAAGAGGAGGTGCACCTGCACACGCTTCACCACGCACTTCTCAAAAAAGGATGAGGGTGGGCTCGAACCCGCCACTGGGTCAGAGGTCCTTGAGGGAATTCAGGATGTCTTCATTCCTGATATCCTCCTGACGGCTAGACAGCTAGCACAAGAAGCTGCTACAGTGTGTTCACCCGGGTAGGGTGTGGACCACTGCCTCGGAGGAATGGCACGTTCCCGATGAGCAGACCTTAGCCCACAGGGAGCCGCAGGGCACCCAGGCTTCTGGGCTCGCCAGGGGCCAGCGCACCCTGAGTATGGAGGTGTGGGGCTGACAGCCGCGAAGACGGGATTGTGGAGGTCAGGCTGGGGACCCCATTTTACTTTTCGGCAAGAAGTTCACTATGAAGTAAACTAGAAATGGCAAACGGGTATTTCACCACATCTTCAAAGATTTTGTTATATATGTTTGTGAAAACAGAAAACAGTCACTTTTTCTTAAGTTGAATAATTTGAATTTCCCCAAGAAATACATGAAATCGAGCACCGTTTCATGGTTACTGGTTTTTTGGATATCTTCTGTAAAGTGTCTATCAAGTCATTGATCATTTTTCTACTGAGTTTCCTGCCCTCCTTTGGATTTGTAGGAGCGTCTCAGGCATTCCAGCCTTAAGTACCCTGTGTCACTGTGTTCTCCCAGCCTTCTCTAACCCAATCACTCCTTCTCTTAACCTTCTCATTCTGGGTGCTGGCCACAATGCAGACTGATGGGGATATTTTTGTACTTGTCTGTTGTTCCCTCAAGACAAGGACCACCTTTTCCTCTTCACCTACCCATGCCTGGTACAGAGCAAAATGCTTACAAATGGATGGGAAAATAATGGAGAGAGGAAGCCAGGAATTAATTCCAGGTATGGTAAAGAGCTACCCAGCCCCTGCCCTCAGGGAAATAGCTCTTTCAAAACTACACTAAAACCGAGGGCTTTAACTAGTGAAAGACTGCTAATAAGAGGCAGCTGGCTTTGGTGAAGGACCTATCCAGATGACCTCATCAGCAGGATGTGAGGCAAGAGCCTTAGCTTCTAATGACATGGTCACTGTTCCTTAGGCTGCCACAGCACAGCGAGGGGGCTCTGGACAAGTCCACGCAAGTGCCTCCATATTGCAGTGTCCTCACCTTATCAAACAGGCCCAGAAAAATCTTCCTTCCTAAAGAGATACTGCCAAACTCCCACCGCCCCTCCCCCCACCCCCACCGCATGGCTCTGTCCTAATCCGGCACTGAAGGTTCTGAACCACAGCAATGCCTCTGGAATCATCCCTCTCCAGTTAGAGTGAACGAAGACTGAGGCATTCAGAAAAGCTTTCTCTTCCTTATATTAACATAAACACCCACACCCCAGTGGCAACCATCAGCACAGGAATGATGCTGCAGATTATCTAGATCTGACCCCTAACCCGAGGAGCTTCAGCATGTGACCTCCTGGGCCCCACCAAGGCCTCCCACAGATGTTCACCAGGAGCATCAGGAAGCCACAGGGGCTTAGCTGGAGTCCAGCACAGGAGAGAGCCTGTATCCAGCCACAAGCACATGTGCGCGTGCGCACACACACACACACACACACACACACGCATGCATGCCCCAGCACAAGGTTATTTTTAACTTATCCATCCGTCGTCAAGGAGATTCACAAAGGCTGCTGGTTTCCCTAGGCGAGGAAGGGCAGGAAGGAGCCCAGGCAGAGTGCCCACAGGGGAGGGGCAGCGAGCTCCAGCTCAGTGCTGAGCCTCTCTGGTACTTCCACATCCTTTGATGAGCATTCGCCCAGCACTGTGTCCTGCAAGATCACCCTGACTCCTGTCCTTCCTTGCGAGAAGGGGTGAGGGGTAGTGGGGTTCTAGATGCTATAAGGGGTGCTTGGGGGGCGCAGGCAGATAAGCAGCCGACTCTTGATTTTGGCTCAGGTCATGATATCAAAGTCCTGGGATCCAGCCCTGCCTGATGCAGGGGCTAAGAAATGAAGTTAAGAAATAAAGCTAAGAAATGAAGTTAACACCCTAAAGGAACAAGCCTGAAAGAAGGTAACTTTCTAAGTTTTACCTGCCTCATAAGCAAGTAACCCCAGGACCCATGCGTGATGCAGGTCACTGAATCAGCATCTCCAGAACCCTTACTGGAGGCACCCTCTGAGCAGGAGACCAGCACCCACCCAGACAACCACTCCCTCACAAGCTACAATAGGACCCAGCAAGGAGGAAGGGCAAATCCCTGTGCAAGGGGCAAGGGCATAGCCCAAAAAACATGGATGGGGAGCAGGCAAGACAGCCAGCTCTCTGGGCTCCTGACCCCCAGTTCACCACCTCAACCCCTTGGTGTAGATGTCATAAGAGAACAGGCCAAGGGAATAAAAAGCGAAGAGAACTTGGAGGCTTATGGTGTTCGGGGCTCCTTTCCACCCCGTGGGAAAAGGCCTTTCGCTCAGACCTCAGGGACTTCCTCTTTGGCTGTTTATGCCTGAGTGAAAGCAGCCAAGTCCAAGCAGCAACTTCCATCATAGGCAGGGATGCCGAGGGGCCAGGGACCTGGCCCAAGTTCTTGCCCAGCAGCAAGGTGGCACATGCCAGACCAAGAGTGGGAGGTGCTAGAGGTACACTGGTGCGCTCCTCCAGGGGATGACAAGATCGGCAGATGCAGAGGATGACCTCCAGCAGGAGGAAGCAGCGGCCAGTCTGGGAGAGTAGGGCCCAGGCCCCAGCTCTGACGCTCACTACACTCCCGGGAGGCCTCAGATCTCTTGGTGTTCCCAGGGAAGAAAGGATCCCTTATCTTATCTGGAATGATCAAATGCCACAGCAATGGAAGTCTGTGAAAACAATAAAGAGGCGGAAGAGCAACACCGCCACCCACAGCCCTCAGTATCCTGACCAGGGCACATAGGACAGCAACATAGAGCCTTAATCCCCCCACCACCTGCCACCAGGCAACCTGGGCACCCTTCCCAAGGAGGGTGGCATGGGAAGAATGGTGGCCGGCAGGACCTGCTGGGGCCCATGTGCTCACCAGTTATGTGAGCTCAGCATCGCCCTGTCCCGCTTCCTCTTCCATGGCTTCCATTCATCCAGTACGCAGCCCCCCAACTCAAAAGTAACCCACTTCCCAAAGCTACTGACACATAAAGGCAGCGGCCCATACTAGTGCTCTCTGGAGTGGGATGTGTGCAACACAATCCACTGAAGTGTGGGAAGAAATGTTACAACTAACTTCTATTTTTCTCCTTTGTATTTTCTTTCCTGTGCATGCTTTATAATGGGCCTACCAGTACACGTACATAACTCCATAAGTCTGTGCAAGCTGGGCACAGGGCTAAAGCATCACATACACGTCAGACTCGGCAGCATCTCAGTGGCCATGGGCTCCCTGCTTCCCAGTGTGCTGAGCAGTGCCTGGAACAGAGCAGGCACCCAAGGACTTGGTGACCTAATGAGTTAATGAGAATTCTACTTGACCTACCACAGACCAAAGCATCAGACTGCATGGAGAGAGTGACAGAACCCACTGTGATCTCTAGCTCACATGCCACCACCCATGCCCCTGCCTCCCCAGTGGCCCTCACAGCGGGACCAGACTAGTCCAGTCCCACTCCATCCCCCTCCCTGTCGGGAGGGTAGCAAGGAAAAACTGCTTTGCTGCTTTAAACTGTCTCAGCCCAGCTTCCAGGCAGCCCCTCCCTTTTCAACCCAAAGGCCCAGATCAGAGGCTAGTGGAGCACAGCCTCTCCAACCATCCTCCACAGTCCCTTAGTCATTCCCCAAGGGGCCTGGAGCTGGTGTAAACAGGAAACAAAAGAAATTTCAAAATAAAGAAAAAAGCTCCCTTCTGGGCCTTCCTTGTCCACTTAGACCCTGAAGGGAAAGCAGAAAGTCTGACTGATAAGGGACAGAGGGAATATCATGGGTACCAAGGCTCACAAGAGGCCTGAGACCTGCTGACATTTTTGGAGGAACTCTTTCTAGGAAAGGCTTCCCCTACCAGCCTTCCAGGGCCCCTGCCCAGAAGGCAACCCTAGCCCTGATCCGAGGCTCAGAACAGCACAGCACAGAAACTTTCCTTCAGTGGAAGCAAGAGAAGGCAATGAGAGAGGGCCAGAGAACACAGCAGGTGGGAAGGGAAGCTCCCTGCAATTGAGGCCTGGCTTTTCCTGGCCTGGGGATGGACCTGCACTCACAGAGCTCATTTTCACTGTTATTTTCCGGGTAGAAAACCCTACCCTCTTCCCACTCCTTCCTAATTCCCAGTGCTTCCTGAAGGACTGCCTTGAGCTTATGAAAGCTTACGAGGCAGCATCCTTTTGGGGCTCCCTTCTGGTTATCATTGGTGTCAGGGTACACCCTCTGACCTTATTGTTTCTCAAGACTCCACAGTGACACCCCCAAGTGGTTGACGGTCAGAACTTGAGCAAAAAAAAGTGTGGTTGTGGTCAGGCTACACAGGAGCCCTTGGCATTGTATCTACCAGACTCTGGGCAGAAGGTACTCACCCTATCCCATACCCCATTTCCTTACCAGATGCCAACTCAGTTTTCTACCTTCCTAAAGAAAACATATTAATATTCTGTTCCTGTTTGCCCATAAGGTGCAAAAAACTAGGGGAAAAAAATAAGTGATAGCAACCACTAGGCTCTTCCCTCTCTTTTTCACTTTCAGGGAAATTTCATTAAGAGGTATGCTCAGGGCACTGGCTGGTTCTGCTTCCAACAACTCGGCCCTTTCCACTGGCAGTGCATTCAAATTCATAAGTTTCATTTACTCGGTGAATTATGGAATTCACACAAACTATGTTTTGCGCCGCTTTAGATGCAAATCACAAACCTTATCCTGGAAGAAAGTCATCAGGCTGAGCCTAACCCTTCTGCTAAATATTGGGCTTGCCATCTTCTTAAACCCTGTGGGAGCTGCCAGGGCAATCCACTCCCCCACTTATAGACACATCCCCAGGAGAGAAATCGCCAGAAACAGGCTTATCTTTAATAAGAGCATCAGAGACCTAAGTGTCCCTCCTACTAAGAAAGTCAAGTATGGGTGGGGTGTGTGTGTATGTAGTGTTAGGAATAGCAAATATTTCTAGCTTTTTCTAATGTTAATCCCATTTGCCAAGTTCACTTCTTTAGACAAAAGATCAAGGAAGAGGAGTCCTACTCTGAAAGTTCACAGTCATCTGCGATATGGCCATACCCCTGTCCTCTGAAAGCCTCCCATCAATATGACCCACAGAAAATGTGCTCAGCTACTTCAGATGGACTGATTCACCTATGTCCACAGGTGACTGCACTCCACAACAAAGGGTTCCAGAGAAAGGACATGAAAGATGCAGGTGTGCGAGACTCAGCTTTTAAAAACCTGACTCAGAAAGAAAAATCTGATCCTGTCACTCCCTGTCCTGAACTCCCTCTGGAGCAGCCCAGTCTAAATGGAGGCAATTTGCCTCTCGTGATCTGAAGGATAGATAGCTACAGGATAGGTCCACACTTGTTTCAATGATGTTCCAGGCACTCTGAGATAAGGGTCTTGTTTACCTTCCCAGCTTCATTCCTCACAGCCATTCTGAAGTACAGTCAGTTCCTAAAACAGGCCGTACTTTGTCACCGTCAGGGCTTTTTTCATTTTGTTCCTACCTAGAACAGTCTTTGCACATCACTTCTACGGATACCCATCTCTCTTCTTTCTGGCCAATTTTAATTTACCCTTTGAATCTTGGCTAAAAGATCCCTTTCTCTCCAAGGCTTTCCCAACTCCCTGTGTGCCCCAGTGGCCCCCTAACATTTCTTAAGAGGACACACCACACTGCACGGACTCCTGCTGTTGACTGCCTCACCACAGTACATCCAGCATCTGGCATGGGGCCCACAATAGAGAAGACAGTTAAGCAGGTCTTACCACATATGATTAAGGGGACTCAGCCAATCACTCCAAGAGGATCCAGGGTGTCCTGAATTGGCAGAGAGCTGAGTGACTTAGCAACTCATTTTCTGTGCTCTTAACAAGTACTGTTGTACTTGAGGGGGGCGGCTGAGTGGCTTAGTCGGTTGAGCGTCTGACTCTTGATTTTGGCTGGGGTCATGATCTCAGGGTCGGGGGATCCAAGCCCGTGTAGGGCTCCATGCTCATTGGAGAGTCTGCTTGAAGATTCTCTCCCTCTGTCCCTCCCCCAAGTTGTGTGCATGTGGCCAACTGTGTACCTGCTCACTCTCTCTCAGGTAAATATTTTTTTTAAGACTTTATTTACTTACTTAAGAAAGAGAGTGAGTGAGAGAAAGAGCTCCAGTGAGAGGAGGGACAGAGGGAAAAAATCCATGCAAGGGTCGATTACAGGACCATGGCTTCTTCAAGACCTGAGCCAAAGGAGATGCTTAAGTAACTGAGCCATTCGGTACCCCTAAATAAATCTTTAAAACAAAACAAGTACTACATGAAGCATCACAGGGCTGAAGCCCATGGTCTCACTATCTATCTTCTTTCTTTGTCATAAAAGCCCTGATTTTTAGCTGGGCTTAGAACCAAGACTACGTTTTCCAACTCTGGCCAGTGAGTTATTAGCACAGATGCTGTGTACAATCCTACCCTTCTTCTTTCATGCTGACTAGAATGCAGACTGCCTCGCTGGGGCTCCAGCAACAAATGAGGAGGTGAAATCCACCTCTTATGAATGACTAAGATGGAATGAGCTGACAACGAGGAAAGAACAGCTATGGAGGATGACTGTTTAATAGGACAAACACAGTAAAAGGGCCTGCGCTGCTTATTACATGAGAGAGAAGAGCACTTCTATTCTGGGGTTTCAGTCATTTGTGGCCAAACACATCCTAAATGCTATCGGGGATGCAAAAAGCCCAGGATTTGCAATAGAGGTATTTCTGAGAACAGTTCAGTAACAGAAGAAGAAGCTGTCTGAATGTAAGGCTTTCAAATTCACACACAGGACTGGGTCCCAACCTCCTCAAAAATGCCAGTCTCATACATAAAACCAAGAGTGTGGATGACAGAGAATGAACAGGAATTCTCCTTTCTCCCAACACCCTCTCCCACCTTTCCCACTCAACCTCCCTCTGGAGTAAATGCATCCATTACTAATAGAAGAACCATACAACTCTTAACTGGTATCCATCATCACAAGACATTATTTCATTCAGGTCAGAGATGACCAAAGGTGGAAAAATGGCCTCTGTCTCCCAGGAGGCTCTGCCCAAGGTTCTGTCCTGAGGAGATCACTTGTTTTTCCACTGTCTTACAGAGTCAGAGCACAAAATACTAGAAGCCCTGCTGGAACCCGATAGGTCCTCTTACTTTCTGTTCCCTAGTCATGGATCTTTGTTGAACATTTAAGGAAAAACGAGTCTTCAGCCTTGCTGAGGGAGAAAGCAACTTAAAAAAAAAAAAAAGTTTCCTCTTTATTAGAGAAAGACTCTTTCAAAGAGAATATATCAAATACTATTCAAAAGGGGCCCCTGGGTGGCTCAGTGGATTAAAGCCTCTGCCTTTGGCTAAGGTCATGATCCCAGGGTCCTGGGAGCGAGCCCCACATTGAGCTCTCTGCTCCGCGGGGAGCCTGCTTCCCCTTCTCTCTGCCTGCTGCTCTGCCTACTTGTGATCTCTATCAAATAAATAAATAAAATCTTAAAAAAAAAATACTACCCAAAAATCTAGTAAAATGAAAAAGAAAGATATATTTGCAATCCCAAAAATGGGCTCAAGTGTGCTCCTTAGACCTCTGCCAGAAAGTGAAACTAAGACCAGCTGCTGAGGTCCATATCTGACAAGCCCCTAAATCATAAATTGCCATCTGGTACCTGCCTCAGTTTCCCCCATCTCCAACAGTGCTTACTACAAAGGTGACAAGGTAAGTGGACATGAGAGCTGATGTCCCCGTGGTTTGTGCCCCAACCTCCCCTGCCCCTGTAAGTGGGCAAGCACCCTAAGCTGTTTTATAGCATTGGAATATTGTCACTTTTTTGGTACTCCTGATTCATAACCAACAGACATGGAAATACATGCTAATCAAATAGATTTCCTCTCCATTGGGGGAAAAAAAATTTAACAGTGATCTCAATCTCAGAATTGTCGTATTGACTGTAGATGAAATTATGAAAGCAACAAAGTGAAATGGCTTTTTTGATAAATCATTAAGGATGCACAGGAAAACAAGAAAGCCATTTAAGAAATAAAAGACTCCTGATCCCCAAAGATGGGATAATTTGAGTGTTAAAAGACTAAATGTGATTTAAACACAAGTATATGAAAATCTGTGAGTTCATAATGATAACTGTAAGAAGCCACACTGGCTACCTTTGAAGGCTGCTGGGACACTAGATCATCTTTTGAAAATCAATAATTAAAAGGAAAGAGTCCTTAGCGTGCCCTTACCACATAATGGATATGAGGAAATTGATTAAACTATTCTCTTTTGTGTTTGAAAAGCTCCTTTAATAAAAAAGTTTAAAAGGGAAAAAAGGTACAGGGGTGGGAGCTGCCTGGTCTGCTGAAGGGCAAGTGATTATGAGATTCCTCAACAGAGAAAAACCAACATGGCCTCAGTGTGATGTCCCAGGCTCTCAGAACTAAAACAAACATGAAATTTCTAACACGTTTAGAAATAAAACAGCCTCGGGACGCATGGGTGGCTCAGTTGGTTAAGCAGCTGCCTTCGGCTCAGGTCATGATCCCAGCATCCTGGGATCGAGTCCCATATCGGGCTCCTTGCTCTGCAGGGAGCCTGCTTCTCCGTCTGACTCTGCCTTCCACTCTGTCTGCCTGTGCTCGCTCTCGCTCGCTCTCTCTGACAAATAAATAAAATCTTTAAAAAAAAAAAAGAAAAGAAAAAAAAGAAATAAAACAGCCTCAGTGCTGCCAAACTGGATGGACTTTCCAGTCTTCATCTTGTACCTCTTGGCAATGTTAGATCTGGTTTACGATTCCTCCTTGAAACATTCCTCTCTCACCTTCCATAATACACACTTTCCAGGTTCTCATCTTATCTGACTGCTCTGTCTCAGTATCTGTGCTATTTTCCCTCTCCAAGACCTCTAAATGCTGGACTGTTCTGGTCAGATTCTAAACCCCCTACACTCTCTCCCTAATTATCATCATCCAACCCTTCGGTTTTAATTACCAGTTCCACCAACCTCAATCCGTCCTCCAGTGGCAGACACAACTACTGTTTCCAAATACTTAACGACACCTCCACCAGAAAGGTCTCATAGGCATCTCACACCTAACTATCTAAACAAAACTACAGATGTTGCTCACAAAACTGGTAATCCTGAGGGCTCACCATGCCCACATGTAATTGTAATTGTAATTGTAATTGTAATTGTAATTTAACAAAAGTGTCAAAAGTAATTGACACCACAATCTGTATCCTGTATAAGCCAGAAACGGGAGTGATGCTTAATTCCTCTCCCCTCATCTTCCCCCAGGTGATGAAGTCCCAGAACCTAAGTCAGGTTCGGAGGGGTGAGGTTCGGAGCTGATGACTAAAGAAAGAATTCTTAAGACATCTTTGGTGCAAAATGGTGGTTTATTAAAGCACGGGGACAGAGCCCGTGGGCAGGCAGAGATGCGGCTGCCGCCCCGGGTTGTTAGGAATGGTTGGTTATATACACAGGAGTTGGGTAGGTGAGGACAAAGGGGTGTTCAGAAGGGCTATTGGGGCAAAGAATACTATCAGGATATTGAAGGCTTAGTTGCTATCAAGTAAAGACAATTGAGAGTCTCCTGGTGGAATGTTACATTCCTGCTATCAAGCATCCTTGTTAATGAGATTTAGGTTTAGAAGAAATTTAACTTTATTTACTTTTCCTTCTACTTCCACCTCCTTCCATTTTTCATGGAGGGGAGGGTGACATTAGGGCTTGAGGAACTGAGTTCTGTGTCCCTGGAAATTGGGCTATTGATAAGGTAACTTCTTTGTTGTAATCTCAAGGACATTTGCAAACCAAGGGAGACTCCTGTTTTGCAGGATTGCGATCTCAGCAAGTTAACTATCATTTTATGGCAGTCAGGGGTGCCTGAGCAATGCTACACATATGGAGGGGAGCAGATGAAGGGGGGGGTGCAAGGCGCCAGCTCTTGCTTTGTCCTCAGCCAGCCTCCTGCTCCCTCATCACAGGTACCAGACACTATAGGTGTCTCCCTCCAAAAATCCATTCCACTCTTCCTAGAGGGCACACAGTAGTCTGTGCAAACTAATTATTTTAATTCCATCTCCTTTTTCACAGCAACAGTTTCCTGAAGAGGCATTTTTATCCCCAGCCGAAGCCATGATTGTTTTAGAGTAGGCACTTAGCCTAAGATGGTACAATCAAAATATAGCTCTAGAATCTGATAAAAAGTCCATGGGGGAGACACTTGAGCTCTCCCTCACTAGCATGAGGAAAAAGGAAATCAGGTGCTACTAGCACTGGCATGCACCTCCACGACAGCCTAAGGATGACCAACACCTGAAAGGCAAGGGCAGAGAATGGTTTAAGCCAATCAATTTCATGATTATTTGCAACTAGATTTGCAAATTATTTGCAAACGCAAGTCCTGTTGAATCCACAGCCAAAATATATCAAATCTATCCTTTTTCTCTCAGCAGTGACTAGGCTCATCCCAGCCCCCATCATCTCTCATCTACAATGGATTCCTAATTGCTCCCTCCAGCCTCCCTTCTCCTCAGAGCCAGTAGTCTTTCTAAAACTCGTATCACTTTGTGAAAATTAAAGAAAGGACACCTTGTTCACAATGAAGTCAGGAGGCCAGCAGGGGAAGCTCTCATGCCCTACCACTCCTAGTCAAGTGCAGACCCAACAGGAAGACACTATTTTTCAAGTCAGTAGGTCAAGTCACTACTACTTTACTACCTCAGCAGGAGGAAGAAAGGTCCTTTTTCTTCCCTGGTAACAGCCCAGCCAATGAGAGACAGTCCCAACCCAGCCAATGAAAAGTTACCATTCCAGTTTACTCCCATGGACTTTTTGTTTGAAATAGCCTTGCCACCTTCCCCCATTCCCCTCCATGGTAGACCATTCTTCTTTGTTCTGTTAACTTGCCCATGGTTTTGGAAGTAGTTTTCTTGTTTCAGATTACAAGTCTCTGTCATTTCCCAGCAAACCCACTTTTGCTGGTAACATGACTTTTATCTTTAATGTTAACATTAGTTGTGGTAGGAAATGGGACCCAGGAAAGATCCCTCAAAACTCCAAGGCTGGTGAGCAAACAGGTGCCAGTACCCATAGAGCCAAATGGGTTCACTGCTTTCTCGATGACCCTGGAGTGTGAAGGTTAAGTTTTTTCCTGGATTTTAAGCTCTACTTTGTGTCCAAGCTCTTTATTTGAAATCTGTCTTAAGGTCTTGTTTCTTATGAGAGTACTCTTTTGCCCTTCAGTCTGACTCCGTTTCAGAGACAGACTTCCTATTGGAACTGTCCTGGCCTTCGGCCTGATTCCTTCTCGAACCAGGCTCTTCCTGTTTAAACTGTGCTTTCAGGCATTTTCTCCTTGCTTTAGAGAAAAACCTCTAAGGTAGGGGATCCCAGTCATCAGAATGCTTTGAAAGTGCCCCCCTTTCTGGGACCCTCACTGGTTTTATGTTTAAAAACTATGGCCCCTCCACATGCACATTTATAACCAAATAGACAGATTTAGTGAAAAGTACTTTAGAGCACCAATAGCTATTATGGGGAACTTTCGATCTCCCCAAACTTGTTTTTCTCAAATTAAATTAGAAAGCTGTGGCTCCTTAAATGAGAGACAGAGAGAGACCTGAATGGGATGCCATTTTAATTGATACCTTGAGGGATCCAAACGTTTTCAGGATTCAAAGATTGCCTCTGTGCAAAACACTATTTCTAAATTAACTGAGCCAAGCAAATCATGGAAAGAAGACTAAACGGCTTCTAAGTCTTCTTTTTCTAACTAAATGGACCAACTTAAACAAAAGTAATTTAAAACTTTAGTGGCCATTATAGAGAACTTTCAATCTCCCCAAACTTACTTTCTCAAAACTGAATTGGGCAGCCATGGCTCTAAAATTGTTAAAACTGAGTATGATTTTGGGATTTGGGGATTTTGAAGCTTCCAAACGTTACCAAGAATCTAAAAACGCCTCTTCTAGACTAATGGAAGCAAGCAAAGGAGAAAAGGGGGCTTCTGAAGCCTCTTTTTTCCTTTCCTGTTTTCTATCTCCAATTTATCTGGTATTCAGTTCCTACCTTTGCTACATCATCCCCCCCCCTTTGTATACTGACCCTTTCACAGAACTTCCCTTTTCCTCTGAACTTCTCCCCACTCCCTCCTTCCCTGAATGTAATAAAACCTGCCGCTTTAAAGTTAAGTCTTGGGATGCGTGGGTGGCTCAGTCGTTAATATTCTGCCTTCAGTATGGGTCATGATTCCAGGGTCCTGGGATCAAGCCCCACATCGGGCTCTCTGCTTGGTGGGAAGCCTGCTTCTCCTTCTCCCACTCCCCCTGCTTGTGTTCCCTCTCTCACCATCTCTTTCTGTCAAATTAATAAATAAATCTTTTTTAAAATTTTTAAAAAAAAGTTAAGTCTTTGGATCCAAATAAATCCCAAATCTCTTACGTTCCCTGGACCAAAGTCAGACTATGAGCCAGAGTTAAAATTTCCTAAAGTGACTCAGGATCCATGTTCGCAGAAGAATTTAACATAGTTTTCCAACTTACCACCCCAGTTTCTAAGATTTGTATCAGCCAGGCCATGCGCTCGTTGGGGAGGACCACGCCAAACGCTGGATGAAATTAGCCCCATGAGAACATCCTAAAACATTTAGAGAAACAAACCCCTAACTTTGGCAAGATCCTAGAACGCTCACCGGAAATCTCCATCAGGCAATTACAGTAGCTTTTCCTAAGCCTGTTGACTGAAACAGAATTCAGATTTGCACACAATAGCCTGGTGACCTGGTCATAACTACTATAACCAACGCCAAAGTGTCTCTGGGGAAGATTCTAGTCTTCCTTTAGAGAATCCACCTGGGTAGCATTTAGCTCTCATTTACTAACAGGTTGAACCAGGATTTTTTAGTTGAAGGAGCAGCATGGAATAGGAAACTGCATCTACTCCACATTTAGCTAGCTTGGCAAACCAGCTCACTCACACCCACAAGGGCCACCTGAAAGACCACTAAAACTCTTGATTTTCAACCCTGGCCTATGACGGCCTCTAAACAGACCAAAACCCCTTGGTTTCTGCTATAGGTGCAAAGGGCCAGGGCAATAAAAAAAAAGACTGTTACAAACTTAAGTATTGCAGGAGCCTTCAGCCCTCTTGCCAGCCTTTCCAACGTCCTCCTAATTCCCAGCGACGAAGCTCCAAGGACCTACAGGGGCTCTTCCCAGTCCCCACTCTTAATTGGCCTGAAGAAGCCACTCTCCAGACTGAGAATAAATCTTTGTCTTACTGACTCCATAGCTACATTCTCCGTATGCAACGCCAGTCCTGGAGAGCAGGTCCTGCAGGCATCAGAGCATGAAAACAGCCCAAATAGAGTGTGTGTGCGTGCGGGGGGGGTCTCTCATAAACCTCAAAGATTCCTGTCTCTACACCTTACCTTCTTGGTTAGACCCTTGGAGAGATTCCCACCCTTTTCTCCTTAGTTTCTCCATCCCATTCATTCATGGGACAAGATTTCTTAGGAAAGTATTATGCCAGAATTTCTCCCAAAAGAAGGAAATAAGTTTAGAATCAAAATTGCCAACCAGGGGGACGCCTGGGTGGCTCAGTTGGTTAAGCAGCTGCCTTCAGCTCAGGTCATCATCCCAGCGTCATGGCATCGAGTCCCACATCAGGCTCCTTGTTCCGCAGAGAGCCTGCTTCTCCTTCTGACTCTGCCTGCCACTCTGTCTGCCTGTGCTCGCTCGCTCTCTGACAAATAAATAAATAAAATCTTTAAAAAAAAAAAAAATTGCCAACCAGGTGGATTAAATGAGCCTTCAGCCTCTTCTGTTTGCTCCATCTCTGATGGCACGATAGGGGAGTCTGGGGACACGGTGCATTTGTTCCCATCGGGTCAGCTGCCACCCTCTTTATAGGCAGATTCCTCAACTGATACTGGCAGGATTCACAGCACGCCTCCCACCAAGATTCATACAGATCCCTCGCCACCTCTCCCCAGAACAAATGCCCTATAAATAAAGAAGCCCTTTAAGGAATCAAGCCCAGAGTAGGAGACAGACTCAGGGCCTTATCATCCCCCCCCTATACTAGGCCCTGGGAGCCCCTACTTTACCTGTGAGAAGACCCCTGGCCAGGATGGAGGCTAGTCCAGGACCTCAGAGCAATAAATAACATTATCCCTGGGCACCCTGTTGTTCTCAACCCCCACACACTAATGTCCTTTCCCACTAAAAGCAAATCCTCCTTCCCTGTAATTGTTCTACATAGTGCACTTTTAGTGTTCCAGTTCATAAGGATAGTATCTTCTTGCTTTCACCTGGGAAGAACAGTAATAAACCTGGACAGTAATGCTCTGGGTTATACAGGCAGACCTTCTTAACTCCTTATAAACCTTAAAAGCTGATTTGGAGGATATAAAGTTTTCTGCAGGCTCTAGTTGGTTATAATATGTATATGATTTGCTTCTCTGCTCCCTTTCTCAAATCTCTTCACAGGAGACAACACTCATCTGCTAAAACTTTTGGCCTTAGGGGCGCCTGGCTGGCTCAATGGATGGAGCACATGACTCTTGATTTTGGGGTTGTGAGTTCAAGCCCCATACTGGGTATAGAAATTACTTAAAAATCTTTAAAAACAAACAAACAAGGAAAAACAACAACCACTTTGGGGTTTAAAGGGACATAAAGTCTCCCTCTCTCCCTCCCTCTCTCTCTCTACATATATATGTTCCCCCTTCCCCCGCCAGTTTGCTCAAACTCAGGTTCCATATTTAGGGCATCTGATCTGGAAACAAGAACTACTTTTGCATCCAGACAGAACTCCTCATGACTGCTTAATACAGACAGATTACCTTTTGGATTTCAGTGACTTTTATAGGAAACTCCTATAACCAAAGCAAAATTTTCATGGTTGGCTATTTTTATTTATAGGATGAAAATGGTAAATATCATGCTGGGTATGCTAGTGTGACTCCTTTGAAGTCACTGAGGCAGCAAGCACCTTTACCTTTAGCTACTTCAGCCCAAAAGAGTTACTTGAGCTTAGCCCAGGGCAAAACAGTAAATATTTATACTGATAGGGGCTACGCCTTTGGGGTATCTCATGATTTGGAATGTTACGAAAACAACTAGGTATCCCTACCTCCAGTGGGACAATATTAAATATGGCTCCTATGTCCAAAATTTATTAGATGCCATACTTTTGTTGGTTGCTCTGGCTACTATTTAGGTTCCTAGGAATCCCAGATTCAACTCCCTGGATGCCAAATTGAACACCTTGCTGAAATTTCTGCCAAAAACACTGTTCTCAAGGAAACCAACAGCCTAACTTCTGCCATGTTTCAAAAGAATGTTCTGCCAAATGATAATTTGGAAAAACTGACCAGAGATACCCAACAATTGACCCCAGAGAGGGAAAAACAATAAGAAATCTAATCATCGTTGGTTCAATACAAAGAGAACACTGGTTTGGACATTACAATCAAGCCCTACCAAAACTTCTAAAATCCCTGCTTAACAACTGCCCGTACCTTAAACCATGAGTCTATTGACAAAATGATAGCATTCAACAACTAGTAAGTTTTGATAATATTGATAAATATGTTTGGGTAACAGTTGGCATGTTTTCACTGGACACACAAACTAATCACAGCGATTCCCTGTACTTCTTGTGGAGGCCCCACGAAGAAGGCATGACCTTGGCCATGGGGCTTTAACCTGCTGGAAAATCTTGCAACCATGTGAAGCCTAAAAACAAAAGCAATGTGAAAGAGAGTGACCGAGGCTTGATGACATCTGAGTCCCTAGATTTTTTTTTCTTTTTTTTTGCGCCCCTAGATTAAATTAGGCCTGAAGCTGGAATTCCCTTGGTCTTTAAGTTACATGAGCCAATGAATTCCTTTTTCATAAAATTTGAGCAGCTTGCTGTGTTTATAACTAAAACAGTCTTAGTTTTCTTCTTTTCCAATTAACATCTTTTTTTTTTAAGATTTTATTTATTTATTTGACAGAGAAAGACACAGCAAGAGAGGGAACACAAGCAGGCAGAGTGGGAGAGGGAGAAGCAGGCTTCCCACCAAGCAGGGAGCCCGATGTGGGGCTTGATCCCAGGACCCTGGGATCACGACCCAAGCCAAAGGCAAATGCCTAATGACGAGCCACCAAGGTGCCCCCGATTACATCTTTTCTGTTCTTCTTCCCCACACTCCCTAAGTGCAGGTTGTGTTTGTTCACCGTATCCTTAGTGAGCAATCCACTGTCATCAGCGTCTCTTCTGTGGGCTCATCCTCCAGGACACTAGTTATGTCCTCTCTCCCAAGCTCTAAATTTCAACCTGCCAGTAAGACACTTTGATGTCCAACCAGCACCTTAAACTTGATAGGTCCAAACTCATCACCTCCTTTCCAACCACACAAGCTCTTCCTTCTGTTCTCCTTCAAGACGTTAATGTACCTGAGACGCACTCCATGGGAAACACTGATCTTCACCACTGACTCGAAGCCCCTGTTGGAAGCCACAGGCCCCAAATGGCATCACTTACACTAACTTCCCAAACTGAAGCTTAACACCGAATCTAACTGCAGTTTCAACCTCCCCCAGAAATGTAGTCTTAACTGGTTGGTCAGGAATTTTTGATCAGTGCCTGTCGGTCTGCCACAGGGGCCCTCTCTATCCCCCAAAGGAAGATAAGGTTATCTACATGAGAAGACCTCCAGCTTCTCTCCCCTTGCCTGGAATGTTTTGCTAGTAACTTCTTCCACCCCCTGCCCCCATAAAACCCTTCCATTCCATACAACTCCTCAGAGCTCCCCTCTACTTGCTGCCCAATTCATAAATCATTTAATAAAAACCAATTAGATCTTGTTTTAAAATTTACTTAGTTGAACTGTGGTTAACAACTCTCCTACACACACACAGGATCCCCTCATCAATTCTCAAACTGTGTGATCCTCTTATGACAGGGTCTTTCCTTATTCTCATTCCCACTGCTAGTACCCTTGCTGACGTCTGCATGTCAACCTTTCTCTACTACAACGGCCTCCCAGTTGGTTCTCCACCAATTCCTGCCTTTTCTAATTTATTCTGCACATACTCCCAGATTAATCTTCATAAAGCACAGCTCTAGCATCCCCCTCCTCCACTCATTTCTGCCTAATGAAATGTCTTTAGACAAACTACCTCCATTCCAGGCCCTTTACACCCTGCACACACCACATGCTCCATCCAAGCACAATTAACTACCCGTTGGCCCTAATTACATCCCACCCTTCCTTCTTCTCCCCCTTTGCTCCTTGCCTTTTCACCTCCCTGCTCATGCTTCAAGCCCCATCTTAGAAGCCACCAAGACTCAAGGAAGGAAGGTCTCATCTGTAGCAGGCGGGAATAAAAAATGGGCCTCCCTGAAAATAAATTGATCCAAGAATCTGTGAATAATTAACTTACATGGCAAAAGGGTAAATATTCCCTCATAAGGCAGAGTGACTGAATTAAGAGTCCTGAAAGAAGGCGTATCCTGGATTATCCAGTTAGCCCCTAAATGCAATCACCTGTATCCTTCTAAGAGTGAGGCACAGAAATTTTGGACACGCAGAGGAGAGGCAATGTGAGGACAGCATAGGCAGAGATGTGGCCATATGCCAAGGAATGCCAATAGTCACCAGAAACCGGGAAGAGGCGAGGCATGGATTCTGCCCTAGAGATTTTGAAAGGAATGCAAGCCTGCCAACACTTTCATTTCAGCCTTCCAGCCTCCAGAAGTGAGAGAATAAATTTCTATTGTTTCAAACCACCCAGTTCCTGGTAATTTGTTAGAAGAGCCCCAGGAATCTAACAGACCATTCTTCCCACCAGCTTTATCTCCTACAAATAAAGTTCCCACAGGATGTAACTTATACCTCTCTCACACCATTTGTTGCCCATCTGTATTTATATTAAGATAGAACTTCCCGTAAGCTGATTTGATTTCAAGCTCATCAAAAGTAGAGACTGCATTATTCATCTTTGTTTATCTTGAATGTTCCTTGCCTTGCATCTGGTAAAAGCTAAATAACTGTCTTTTTAAAACTCATTGTTTTTTTTTTGTTTTTTTGAGAGAGAAAGAGAGGGCGAGCACGCACAGGAGTAGTGGGGAAGGGCAGAGGCAGGGAAAGAGAATCTTTTTTTTTTTTTTTAAGATTTTTATTTATTTATTTATTTGTTTGTTTGTTTATTTATTTATTTGATAGAGAAAGATCACAAGTAGGCAGAAGGCAGGCAGAGAGAGGGGGAAGCAGGCTCCCCGCTGAGCAGAGAGCCCGATGTGGGGTTCGATCCCAGGACCCTGAGATCATGGCCTGAGCTGAAGGCAGAGGCTTAAACCACTGAGCCACCCAGGCGCCCCGGGAAAGAGAATCTTAAGTAGGCTCCACACTCAGTGCGAACCAACCGGGGCTCAATTTCATGACCCTGAGGTCAAAACCAGAGCTGAAATCAAGACTCTGACACTTACCTGACTGAGCCACCCAGGTGCCCCCAAATTCACTAAATTTTAATCAAAGTCATTAATGTTTTATCCACAAAGCCTAGAATAATGGTGTACCAGCATTTGTGTGGGGAAGACCACCCCTAGAGCTACAGCTATACAAATCCAACTAATGACTAAAAGGGCTGCATTTTCAGCCTTTCCCAAAGGTTAAAATGACTGGGGCCAGGGAGGCTGGTGAGGGAGATCCCCCGGGGCACCCATAAAACCCAGAGTGGTCAAGAGCTCTACCTGCAAACAGTAACTTATGTTGCCAGGAATAATGAATAAGTGGGCAGAGTAAAACCTTTCAGAGCCCTAAATGGTTCAGTCCTGCCCTACAAAAAAGGTAGAAGTCTCTGCATATTTCCCTTAGTAATGAAAAATGCTCCAGAAAGATTAAGAACACATCTGTCCTTTGAGCCAATCAGATTCATTAGTGGAAGGGCTTCAAACAATTAAAAATGCTATCCCCATATTAAAACAAACAAACAAACAAAAAACCTGCTTTGTTCTTCATAACATCACTACCACCTGAAATTATTACACATTTGACTCCCCCACTGGAACACAAAGTCCACGTGGAAGGGACTTCAGTTATTCACTGCTATATCCCCCTTTGCTTACAACACTGACTGATATATACAAGGTCCCCAATGCAGGTTTCTTCACAAAAGGAGGAAGAGAGAGAAGATGGCAGGTTAAGGAACAACTAAGGAGTTTTCCCCTTCTGAGTCTGTAGGTTAAAATGGCAAGCATAATTTCTCACATAGCCAGCCACTCTGCACAAAACAGCACCAGCTCACGGCATTCACACAGATTTGCTAACTAATTCCCTAAGTGGAAAGAATGAGAAATTCCCAAGAACATTCTAAGGATGAGACATCAAACCTCCAGGATGAAGGTGGGTAGTAGAATAAGAAAATAATCTCCAGCAGCTGCTGGCTGCTTTTCTGTCCAGCAATCTTGCAAAAGGGAAATACCTGCTTCCTTCAGCTTGGACTTCCAGAAGCTAAGCCCCTGGCAAACTGGTTGTCACTCTATGCAAAGACAGACAGATGCATCAACCAAAAAACTTACTCACCATCTGTGTATCAAGCACAACTGTAGCGGCCCCTCTAGTCATCGCACTGTGGACAGGCTGGCTGTTGTCCCCACCCAACTCCATCTCAGCTGAGAAGTTGAGGTTTGATGAATAGAATAAGCTCTAACACCTCAGTCATCTAGTAATAAGAAAAACTCCACTAATCCACAGTGAAATTTCTAGATAACCAAAATGTACCTGCTTCATCAATTAAAAAAAAAAAAAAAAGATTTCTTATAAATGTTCGGGGTTGCAAATCTTCTATCAAAAGATTATTATGCACCTCTGCAATGAGAACACTTATTTAACGACATCATCCTAGGTTTCCTTTGTTTAAAAAAAAAAAATTAAGCTGAGTAAAATTTAAATAAATAAATTTAAATAAATCTTAAATAAAGATTTTATTAGCCGTATCCAATGTTGCATGAATACAGCAGCATCCCATTTAGCAGACAGAAAGGAGCTCTGAGATGCTGTACAAAATGAAAGACTTTTATAGACAGAAGTGAGTAGGAATAAGGAAGTCATGCTAAGCCAAAGCAGACTGGCTACTTTGAAGTCATTTTCCTTTAGGGGATGACAAGGGTCTATCAGGCAGATCACTAACTAGTGCTGTCAGATAACTTTTGATTAGATTCCATTTCTGGGACAGCTGAAACTAATTAAGTCTCAGTTTGGTGATGTAAGGCTCAGCATGAGGGACTCCATTACAGGCCTGCTATCTTGTTTTCAGTGCCTGAAATCTCAATTGTTCTGCCTGGGCAGGACTCAGGCACTAATGAATGAAGATGCTATCTGCCCCAATGATATAGACTGTTGCTTCAGTGCTCAAATGTGAATTCCAGAAGATCCTCCCTCATTCTCAGGCCACTGCAGACCTGTCTTCAGAGTGTTTCCAAGCTGCCTCTCTCCCAGATAACTCTAGCAAGGATGGAGAATGCAGATGGCCCAGGCTCTTAGAACTAGGCCTGACCTAATAATGGATACAGCGAGTGAGCAATTCACTGTCCAAGAGGGTCCTCAGACTCGGTGCCCACTCAAGGGCTTCTAGAAATGCACAGTTAAACATCAGTCCCTGATGTTCCAGAGCCATTTACTCCAAGAGGTCCTGGCTTGGAGCAATAAGCTGTCAACCAGAAAGGCTTGAGATCAGCAGGACCAACAAGACACACAGCCTCTGTAGGCAGGTCTTCTGAGGCCTGAGAAGACATCAGGTGAGAAGAAATCTATCTACAGGTATCTACACACAGAGAAAGAAATGTGAGTCATCATGCTGTGCAGCTGGTGACAGTGGGGAACTGTCTATACCTAGTCCAATTCACCTTCACACCTGCATGCCAACTATGCACCTGTAGAGTTTCATTCTATTAGGGGGATGCAGAGGATGAATACCATGAAAGGCTCCAAATCACACAACTTCCAAAATAATGAGCAAATGTATACTACTCATCATCACAAATACATTCTCAGTACTTAAGAACTGTAATCCTAGAATTCACTAATGCTACATTCATTAATAATGAACATCAATCTTGCAAACACAAGTAAGAGGGAGTGGTGAACTAGACAAAAACAAACCAAAAAAAAAAAAAAAAAAAGGGCTGCAACTGACTTTCCAAAGAAGCAAATCTATCTCAAAAAGAAGAGTACCCCCAGAAGAATGGGGAAAGGGGGAAAGCAGTACTAGCTGTGTGATCTTAGAAGAGATCATGTCACCTCTGAGCCTCAGGTTTTTCATCCGTAAGACAGAAACAATTCCTATCTCAGGGGTATTGGTGTTTTTTGAGCTGTAGATTGAAACCTACTGGGTCTTAAAAATCAGTTCAGTGGATCACAACTAGCAAAAAATAAAATATGGTGCCAGGAGTCAGGCTAATTCTGAAAGGGGTAAACATCATGCTAACATAATGTGGTACTTCAGTACTAGAAATAAATACTGACATGCCAATATTTTCTTTTTGCTCTCCAACACTAATCACTACACTCAACAAATTCCTCCTGAAACCAGAAGCCTGGTTCTCACTGCCCAACCGGTTGCTAATCTTCACAGCTGACTTAGCACTACTCCACCGTCTGACAACCATATGTGCTAGGGACAAGCCAAGTGTGACAGTAACCAAGAGCTTCTGACCAAGTCGGCAGGAGGGTTGTGCTTTCCCGCTTTCTTGTCCCAGGGACAGTCGGTTTTGCCTCCCTCCCAGAAATCATCATGACCAATCGACACACATCCTTTAATGAATCTTGTGGGAGATATAGAACTCCAAGAGCAGGAGCCCAACCCCAGAGACTTTATTTGCTGATGAGAAAGCACCTAACCAGAATTTGAATAGTCAAGTCCCACAGAAGACTGGAAAAGGAAGGATGATGAAGAAATGGAGTGCAGGAGCAGAGAGGGTTCCACGAAAAGCTGGGGCTGAAGCGAACATAAGAATGTAAGGGCTCCACGCCACACAGGCCTCACGTTGGTGAGGGCTCCAGGGCCCATGCTAAGATGTCCCTGCTTCCAGCATGCAGGCCCCAAAGAACTCTGGGGCCACCTCCTCTGTGGGAGGGCCACCCACCTCCTCTCTCCAAGACAGGTGCAGAGTAAGGCAAGTGCTCCCCGCCCCCCCACCGCCCCGCTGCCCTGTTGACTAACCGTGAGATGCTCACAGGTCTTCCTCTGTTACAGGCTCTTTGACCAACCCATGGAAGGAAATGACTAGGGAGACCAAGAGGTCAGGAAAACAGAATGGCTAAAGCAAAGAGCATGGAACTCAGGTTCAGCATACCTGGGTTCAAATTCTGACTTGAAGTTCAGGCCTTTTTGCTCATCCCTGTAAAACAAGAGCCAATACTTCTGATCATCCAGGAAGCCTGCCTCTGGATGCATATACAAGTCACCAGCTGGTCATGGTATGACCAGGACCTTCTGACTGGGAATTGTAATCACATCACAGCCCTGCTCAACAGCGCCCCCTGGCCCTCACACACCTGCAGGGATCACTGCAACATGTCTGAAAAATCAGATCTTTCAGCTTCCTTAACTATGAGAAACAAAACAAAACAAAACTCTTACAAGTCAATAAGATGTACCCACGTCCACATGAAAAAAAATCAGCAAGAGACAATTTGCCAAATACAATAACCTGTACACTTATTTAACCTCACTAGTAATCCGTGTCATAAAAAATAAAACGGCCATAGAAGCCATTTTCTTACATCAGACTGAACAGATCAAAAGAACATTCATGGTGGACCAGGCTTGGAGAAAACCCATAAACTCATACAGTACTCACACAAATGTAAATTAGTACCACCTTTCTGAAAGGCAGTTTGGAAATATGTATTAAGAACCTTTAAATGGTTCACATCTCCTCTGATCTAGTCATTCCTTGGCAAGAAATATACCCAAAGTGAATATCTATAGAAATACTTCATTTACATGAGGATGTTCATCATGTCCTTATAAGAAGAAACAACTGGGGCGCCTGTGTGGCTCAGATGGTTAAGCATCTGCTTTTGACTCGGTTCTTGATCCCAGGGTCCTGGGATGGAACCCCATGTTGGGCTCCCTGCTCAGCAGGGAGTAGGCTTCTCCCTCCCCCCTGCTTCTACCCTTGCTCATGTGTGTTCTCGCTCTCTCTCTCAAATAAATACAATCTTTAACCAAAAAAAAAAAAAAAAGAAGCAGCAGCAGCAGCAACTTATATGATCTACTTAACAAAGATAGGGAAAAACACCAAGCAGCCATAGGAAAAAAAAAAAAAATAAGCAGGGCACAATAAAAATGCTATCAGCAGTTATATTCTAAGTAGTAAAATTAAAGATAATTTAAATTTTTAAATATTTTCCAATCAGCCCCACATTTTCCACCAAACAAGTATTGTTTCTATACTTTGAAAAAGTGCCAAATGGATATATCTAAGCTTCTCAACTCCTCTGTACTGGCTTCACCCTAAAACTTTCTGGCCTGGCCCTCAGGCCTTTCCACTGGGACCCCTGACTTATTCTTGGTCCATCTTTCCAGACACATTCCTGCTCCTTCAGCTCAGATGTCACTACCCCACAGGCACTTCCTCTGTCCTTGCCCCCAAGCCATGCTAAATAGGTCAGAATGATGAGCAAGCCCCAGTCCCACAAGGAGGGAGGCAACAGGAGATTCTGCAAAGCAACCAAAACAACCAGCCCCTGAGGTCAGCTTCCCCAACCACACTATCTATCTAAACTCAGCAAAGCTAAGAGACATTTGTGATGAATGAAGATGAAAATCTTCAGGAAATTTCCAGGAAAAAATTTTTTGTAGAAAATTTCCCTGGAAAAAAAAGGGGGCCCTGAAATATCTCAGCTCATCTTGGTTTTCCACCCCCCCTTTGATCCCCTGGACACTAAAAGTCTTTGGTTTTCCAACTTCAAATAATGGCTCATTCTTATACTTTGGATTTTCTTTATCTTATTAATACAGGATTTATTTGCCTTCCCTCTGTCAAACTCTGAGCTAACCACTTTCCTCTGGCTGCCTGGGGAGGCGTAAGAAAAGGAACATACAGGGTAGAGGAGAAACAGGAAAAAGATGGAGGCACAGGTCCTTCACACAGTGAAGAGGATGAGAAAGGCCACCATCAGGCAAAAGAGCCCCATGCCCTCCGAGAGGGCAAAGCCCAGAATGGCACAGGGGAAGAGCTGTTGCTTCAGAGACAGGTTCCTGACATGACCAATGATGAAATTCCCAAACACAGTCCCAGTTCCAGCCCCAGAGCCAGCCACGCCTACCACTGCAGCCCCAGCCCCCATGCACTTGGCTGCTGTGCCAATGTCCCTTGAAATGGCTCTGATTCAGCTGCGACTGGGAATAAGTGAAGTCAGGGGACACAGGGCTGCCAAGCTGCTGAGGCTCTTATCCGTCAGTGTTTCCGGTGCTTTTAGCACTGCTGTAGACATTAATCGGTTCAAGGGCTGAGAAGTGCCCCTGACCAAGAAGGGGGCGGAGATGAACTTCGCACAGACCTACATGTCCAGGGAATGAGGGGCTGTGGCAGGAGAGCTGCTCCCAGTGCACAGAAGACAGGGAGCTCGTATACTGGATATTTTAAGACCAATGAGAAATGTTAAGAATTGTGTGTTAGAACACCAAACCTCGTAATGCAGATAATTCTTCCTGAGATCTAGGAAAGAGGATCTAACCACAGCTCCTAGGATTCAAGCAGGACCCTCTAGAATGTTAAGATATCACTTGTCTGATAAGCCTCTAGGAAAGGCTGATATCTCTGGAAGAAATGGTTCTTGGTCAGAAGTGCTCAATGTAGTGTGTTTTCAACAGACCACTATGTGAAAATTAAAAATTCTCTGTACAGAGAATTCTGTGGAGCAGACAGAAGATAGAAATGGCAGCTGTTCAAGAGAAAACTGAGAGTCTGGCTGGCATCCCTGTGAGAAAACAAAGCCCATGTGGCTCTTGTTCTCTCAAATCTATAGGGGGTGATAGACGTCACCTCCAACACAGAACAGACCGGACTGCAGTAGGAGATTCTACTTAAAGTAGCCAGTGAAGGAGGTCTTCGGGCTTCTACTAACGCCCCTCCTACTCAAAAAGTAGGGTGGGACACTACACACCGACAGTTGAGGGGAATACAGAGGATTTATGATTTATGCCTTCAGAGGGAAGCCCCTGGAAAAACTAGCTCAAGGGAATCAGAATGCACGCTGGCTGGTCAATCCCTCTGAGCCGCTTCTCAACTGATTATTTTTCCACAAATAACCTCTTATTTAGAAGACTATTATTATTTTGAAGACTGAATGTATCAGTAACTGATTCATTCTGAAGAGAAGTGCCCCATCACACTAAGAATCTAACCACAGCATCTTTGTTAGGCCCTTCAGGTAGGAGTGCAGCCAGGACCTGCACCACCCTCTTCTGACTCTTCCCTGATCTCCTACCCAGCATCCTCTCCTCCATCAGTCAACTCCAGTCGAACACAGGCACTTTCCATGATCAGTTGTCAGCTCTTGCCCTTCTTAATGTCAACAGCAGAAGCCCAGAATTCACAAGTGCTATCAATCAAGAGGAACCAGTTTATCCTTCACCCCAAACACGGAACAACAAAAGTGTTGCAAGTGACTGCTTCTAATGTAAGATGAGCTCGGTCTCTCAAAACTGAAAACTTCCTGTTGATGAAAGCAGACAGGGCGCATGCCTTTTGATCTCAATATCCCACTTAAATGAATGTCAATAAGCATAGTAAGGAATAAAACCATGTCCTTTTAGGCAGAAATAGTAAGGGACAGGGACCAACCACATATATGAGATTTCGAGAAATTTCTGGATAATAGTGTAGATTGAAGAACTAAGATGGAGGATATAAAACAAAGCGTAGCCAAGAGGATATACTTCAGGAAGGCTGAAAAAGATATACTTCAAAAAGGCTGAGAAAAGATATACTTCAAAAAGGCTGAGAAAGTAGCAGCCCTCTGCTACCCTGGAGGAGTTCCGGACTAAGATCTGACATATGGGATGATAGATGAGATTTAGGAGGTGTGGCTCCCCATCCGTTCAACCTAAAATGAAGCCTATCAAGCAACAGGCCCCATCTAAGCACACAGAGGTCTGAGACAAAGTCCCAGTCAGGAGAGAGGTGAGCCCAGACATTGCTGCTCATTCTCTCCTTATCCAAATGGAAAGAATTTGGACAAGTAAAATAAGATTTTACGTATTTGGGTTATCCTGCCCCGTTCATCCAGACCCTCTTCCACAACTGTCCTTGAAGGGGAGAGGGATGGAAGATAACCTTTAGTGCATGGTAACCAGACCCAATGAGACTACTGGACATCAAACTGCGATACAGACTCTAGGCTGCATACAAGGACTAGCAACTGGATGGGCTCGGTGCCGCCTGCCTTGGGAGGAAGCAGTTGTGTCCTGCAGACCAGAAGAAAAGACTGACTCAAGCAAGTACACCCTGCAACAGCCCCCCCCCCCCAGTTAGTATTTTCCTGAGAAGACACATAGAGATTGTTAATATGCAAACTTCATACAGTGCACATGACCCTCAACGTGATGTTTTCAGTCAACATTTATTAAGAAACAAATATTTGTGTCTCAAAAACCCATCTGAAGGGTGCCTGGGTGGCTCAGTCATTAAGCATCTGCCTTCAGCTCAGGTCATGATCCCAGGGTCTTGGGATGGAGCCCTACATACAGCTCCCTGCTCAGTGGGAAGTCGGCTTCTCCCTCTCCCACTCCCCCTGCTTGTGTTCCCTCTCTCGCTGTCTCTCTGTCAAATAAATAAGTAAAATCTTTACCATTTGACATTTTTTTTTACAGACTTCTTTATTTTTAGGGAGAAAGAGAGTGAAAAAGAGCACAGGGTGGGGAGAAGGCAGGGGAGAGGGAGAGGCAGAATCTCAAGCAGACTACAGACTCAGATTACAATCTGAGCCAAAATCAAGAGTGAGACACTTAACTGACTGACCCACACAGGCACCCGCATTTTAGACTTTTAACAAAACAGTATATTGGGAAATTTTAGTTACATTCCAAATAACAGTAGCAGGAGGTCAGAATTAATAGATTTCAAAACATTAATCAAAATTCAAAAGGAATGTATGGTCTTCAGATTACTGGTATTTTGAGAGTGGTCACACTGACAACATATGCTTTGTGAATAAACAATAAGAGGCTTTCTTTTAGAAAAAAAAAAAAAAAAGAAAGAAAGAAAGAAAATGACCTGATGTCTTATAGTACCATATAAAGAAATTTTTAGTGTAGCAACCAGGGTGAAATAAAGCTATACTCTGTAGTTTCTTCATCCTAAAGCATGGTCTACAAGAAGATGAAAGCTTGCCAGTTTAGGAAGCTCTACTACAACCCCAAACAACACCCAGTCTGACGATCCACCCGATAATGGATCCCATTATTAGTGCAACCATATAAGGTGTCCTCCAAACTGAGACACTGCAAAGGAGAGTATCACCCACCTCATCCACATCCATGAGCAAAGACTGCTTCAACCCTTCTCTTCCTTGGTGAGTAATACAGTTCATTAAAGCTGCAGTTCTTGCTTTTTTTTTTCAAGATTTTATTTATTTATTTGACAGAGAGAGTGCATGCACAAGCAGGTGGAGCAGCAAGTAGAGGAAGAAGAAGCAGACTCCTCTTCCAGCAGGGAGCTGGCTGCAGGACGAAATCTGGCTGCAGGACCCTGGGATCATGACCTGAGTGGAAGGCAGATACCTAACTGACTGAACCACTCAGGCACCTCCCTCTCTACACTCATAATTATTGAGGACCTCAGTAGTTGCCTATGTAATTTATATCAATCAATAACTGCCATTATTAGATATTAAAACAGAAATTCCCAAAATACAGGAAAACAGTGTGGCATTTCCTCAAGAAATTAAACAAAGAATTACCACATGACCCAGCAATTCCATTTTGGGGTCTATGTCCAAAAGAACTGAAAGCAGAGATCCCAACAGATATTTGTACACCCATGTTCACAGCAGCATTATTCACAATTTGGGTTGTTCGCACGTTGGGGCTACTGCAGAGAACACTGCTTTCAATATTCTAGAACTTGTCTTTTAGTGAACATTATGAACATTATGTACAAATTTCTATCAAGTAATCACCTGTGAATGTTCATAGGATTTGTATATACATGGGTTTTATTTTTTTTTAAGATTTTACTTATTTGAGAGAGAAAGCATACACATGAGTCAGGTGGGGGAGAGCAGATGGAGAGGGAAAGAATCTCAAGCAGACTCCAAGCTTAGCACGGAACCCAGGCCAACATGGGGCTCGATCTCACAACCCTGAAATCATGACCTGAACCGAAACCAAGAGTTGGACACCCAACCGACTGAGACACCCAGATGCCCCTATACATAGGTGTCAGTAAATATTTGCCAAACAGTTTTCCAGACTGGTTTTACCAATTTATACTCCCACAAACAGTACATGAACTCCACATACTTGTTATCCCTTAGTATCTTCAGTCCTCTTAATCTTAGCCATGCTGATGGGTGTGCAGTAGAATCTCATTGCTGTTTTAATTTGCATTTCCCAGGACACCTGGGTGGCTCAGTTGGTTGGACGACTGCCTTCGGCTCAGATCATGATCCCGGAGTCCTGGGATCAAGTCCCACATCGGGCTCCCAGCTCCATGGGGAGTCTGCTTCTCCCTCTGACCTTCTCCTCACTCATGCTCTCTCTTACTGTCTCTCTCTCAAATAAATAAATAAATAAAAATCTTTTAAAAAATTTTTTTAAAATGTTGTTAATTTGCACTTCCCTAACAACTAATGATGTTGGTCACACTTTCGTATATATATATTTTTAAGATTTTATTTATTTATTTGTCAGAGAGAGAGCGAGCGAGAGCGAGCACAGGCAGACAGAGTGGAAGGCAGAGTCAGAGGGAGAAGCAGGCTCCCCGTGGAGCAAGGAGCCCGATGTGGGACTCAATCCCAGGACGCTGGGATCATGACCTGAGCCGAAGGCAGCTGCTTAACCAACTGAGCCACCCAGGTGTCCCACACTTTCGTATATTTATTGACCACCTGAAGAGCCCCGTTTTTTTTTTTTAAGATTTTATTTACTTATTCAACAGAGAGAGAGAGAATACAAGCAGAAGCAGGAGAGGGAGAAGCAGGCTTCCTGCCAAGCATGGAGCCCAATGTAGGGCTCAATCCCAGGATGCTGGGATCATGACCTGAGCTGAAGGCATATGCTTAACGACAGAGCTACCCAGGCACCCCATGAAGAGCCCCATTTAATTGAGTTGTCTTTTTTATATATTCATTTTGTAGGACTTCTTTACATAGATTCTGGATATGAGTTTAATGTCAAATGTATTTTTTATCTTCTCATTTGTAGACTTCCTTTTCATCTCTAGACCTCCTCTCCATCTCTAGACTTCCTTTTCATTTAGTTCTTAATTTTAATGTAGCTCTATTTACCATTTCTTTTATAATTGGTGTTTATTTTTTCTAATTAGGGGCTTTTAAATATCACTATACCATTATCACACCTATAAAAATTAACAATTCATTTATATTAAACCTCCAATATTCAAATTTACCCAAAATTTTCACATATTTTTCTTCTTCATAGCAATTTGGTTGAATCAGGACCCAAATAAGGTCCAGAAGTCATTCATATGCCTTATTATTTTAATGCATAGGCTTATCATATCTATTGCTCCCCCCTTCTCTTAAAATGGGGCACAATATCTCCTTGCCATGTATTTTCTAAAGTAACCAGGTCATTTGTCCAATGGTGTTTTTCAATGTGTTCTCCTGTCCCTTGAATTTCCTGTAAACTAGCCCTTAGAACTAAAGTATTGATTAGGCTCTGGTATGATTTTTGGACAAGATTCCTCCTCTGATTTGTACTTCCATCAGGAGATACCCAATATCTGGTTGTCTGATGGTAGCAGCATTGATGGTTATGGTCTTGTTTATCAATTCAGTGGGGAGTTGAATATATTAATATTCTATCACTCTTTTTCCATTTGTTCTAGTAAAATAATCAACTATTTTGTTACTCTAAGGTATAGTTCCTATGGGAAAAGCATGATAGTGCCTCAGAACAACCTCATTCTAAGCCCCATTATTCAGAGGAGAAAACGGAAGCAAATTATTGGGGGGAACTCAGGTTATAAACCAAGCAATCCAAGAAGAACTCTGGGCTTGTAACTACTAGGCTCTAATGCCTCTTCTAAGAACAGGAAACATGCGAATACTCAGTATGTCTTTGTGGGGAAGGAGAGACCACAAAGATAGACACTCTCATACAGTTAGGGTGGCTACAAATTTACTGCAGGAAGGAAATATATTAATTGTATCAAAAGCTTAGACAATGTACATCCCTTTTTAAATCAGCAGTTCTAAACATAGTACTTATCTAAGGATATGCATGTGCATAAAGGGCTTTTTGTGTTTTGTTTTATTTCAACAAGGGTACTTCCTGCAGCTTGCTTATAATAGCAAAAAAATTAAACAACTTAAAAGCCTGATTGGTTCAATAAGTTCAAGTACAGACACACAATGAAATGACATATAGACATTAAAAACGATGCTGGTTAAATGTTTATAGACTTGAACAATGTTCGGGGCATATTCTTAAGTTAAAAAATGAGTTATAAAACAGTAGTATTCAATACAAAGAAAGGCTATGCACCAAAATGTCAACAACAATGGTTCTCTCTCAATGGCAGGTTTGAGGTGACTTATTTTCTTTTTTGGTGATTCTACAATGAATATCATTTATTTTCATCGTTTCTTTCACGGTAAGAAAAAGTTTGAAATAATGCTTATAAAGAACTTAACGAACCTTAACGGTGTGGGAAAATGCTTCTGGCAGCATAAAGAGGCAAGCTATCAGATCAGACATGGTAACTGCTATTATGACCGTGTGCAACCACATGCATTTGAACAATGGTTGTCTCCCTGCATTATGGGACTGCAGATGGGTTTCATACTCATATGTACACATCTCTGTGATTTCTACAATATATGCTGATGAAGTAATGAGACAGAGAAGAGCTAAAACAGATTTTGAGAAAATAAGATTTAAATAGGTAGAGGTAGGGAGAGGGGTGACAGAGAAAAAGCACAATTCAGGAAGTGGAAACAGCAAGAGCCTAGACTGATATCACGGGGCACCAAGCAAGTGGAGGGACTGGGTAAGAGAGAAGACTTTATAGTCTTCGACAGCCAGGACTCTTTTTTTCCCCTCTAATTATAGGGTGGTTTCAGAGCTGTCAGAGGATAGAAAGGATAAATGGACTACAATTAGAAGTAATATACTAGAGCAACAGGTAAGGAATCCAGGTTAACCCCTGGTTAGAACCTGGATGGGGTGAGAGAGCAGAAGACACAAGAACCAATGGACTTAACCTACAGCAACTTAGAAATCTGATTCTACCTGCAGAGGAGACAGAAAGAGGGTCAATGTCTAGAAAAAAGGAAGTCAGATTTGAGATAGTCACTGATTGAGGGATATGCACCAAGGAATGTTCTGGATGTCACTGAAACCACCAGGACCAGCAGGAAACAGATTGTGGGGTGAAGGCTCTGAGAATCACCTGCTGAGGAATCTGGGGTCAATGACAGAAATCCTCTCAACATTAGGGACCCAGGAGCAGAGAGTATTGTCAGTAAATCCCAAGTCTCACCAGCTCTTTCAGCAGAGTCTTCATGGAGAAGCCCCAGGATGGCCCTGCGGTGACCCTAATACAAAGGACTTGCTGACAAAAAGTAACAAAAGGACATCTGACTTTGGAAGGAGATATTGCATCCTGCACCAACAGTGGGCACTCACGAGCAATGAAACTTGGCTCAAAACGCTGCCTCTGCGGCACTCTGGGGAAGAGAGAAGGTGCAATTCACAGTGTACCCTTTGCACCTCTCTAATTTGGAACCATGCACTGCCCAGTCAAAAGGACACAATGAAGTTTAACTTCCTTAAAAAGGTCACTCAACTTAGTGGGCCTTATTGCCACCCCCACTGTTGGGGCAAACGGCGTGGGAACAAAGACCGGGGACTGGCGGGGAGCTGCCTAACGGATCCAGACTACCATCACTGGCACTGCACCACCATGCACAAGGCTTGGAAGGCAAGAGCTCTGCCCAAAGCCCGGGAGCAAATTTGTATTTTTCCAAGATGGCCCTGGAAAAATACTAATCAAGAGTCAGGGTCTCTACGTCTTCTTCACAAACCAGAGGCAGTACAGCACATGAAAGGTTGTGCTTTCTCATGCCGAGCAGCCTCCAGCACGGGTCAGGAGAGTCAGGGAGGCTGTCACAGCATGGGGAACACGAAGCTGTGTGCAGGACAGGTACTCTGCAAGCCTAGTGAAAACGCAAATGAGTTCAATACAGTCCACCTGCATGGTTCCTAGAGCAGAGGGAAGAGCGTGCAAACCAGAAACACAATAGCCCCCCATGTCTGCAGTTTTGCTCTCCCAGGGCTGTTACCAGGAGTCGGCCAGGGCCTGGAAGCAGTTGATCCTCCTGAGGTACTGTCAGGAGGTCAACAGTAGCCAACCTCTAAGTTACTATGCCTAAGTCACTGACCACACTTCATCTCATCACATGGGCATTTTATCATTTCACATCATTACAGGAAGGGCGAGTACAGAACAACATTTTGAGAGAGAGAACACATTCACATAACTTTTATTAGAGTATATGGTTGTAATTATTCTATTTCAATATTGTTGTTCATCTCTCACTGTGCTAATGTGCAAATTAAGCTTTATTGTAGGTATTTAAGTTTAGGAAAAAACACAGTAGATATAGGATTCGGTACTATCTGCAGTTGCAGGCATCCTCTGGGGTCTGGGAACATATCACCTGCAGATGGGGGGGGTACTGTATGGACGCTCACATTCTTTCAGTTTAAAGGATGATTATTTGCATCCTTTTGCAACTGGGAAATTAGTTACAAGATTCATTTTTTGTGCAGTTGTATTTCTTGAGATCAATGGAGAAAGAATGAAATATTTGGAGATTTGGAGCCAAAAGTGGTATAAAAAAAAAAAATCCTGAACATTTTCTTCATGAACAGACACCAGCCCACCCTCAGAGCTAACAGAGACTGAATACAGCAGACACAGGATTCAGTGAATGTTCTGAGGAGAAGGTGTGTGTAATACTGAGTGACTGATTATTGCTGGAACAAACAGTTCTGATACTAAAAGTCATCATCCAGAAAGCAGCCTCATGTGCAGCTCAGTATGAGGAGCCCACCCCACACCAGGAGTTTCTTCCAAAGATACCCGAGCGGCTGCTCCCAAGGATGGACTTCAAAATATATAAACCACCAGTAACTGGGAAAACTGGGCCTAATCAACTTTTTCTGCCCATTTTTTCCCCTCAGGATCTCCACATTACTGATATATATATGAAAATATACACACACATATACTTTGAAAGACTCATTTTGCTACTGATAATAGCTATTTTGCTATTTTTCTGATTTTTATAGCCACATAAGAAAAATAGAAGCTCTTTGGGCATGCTTTTAAAGTCTGTAAATTAGGGACATCTGGGTGGCTCAGTGGGTTAAGCCACTGCCTTTGGCTCAGGTCATGATCTCAGAGTCCTGGGATCGAGCCCCACATTGGGCTCTCTGCTCAGCGGGGGCCTGCTTCCCTCTCTCTCTCTGCCTGCCTTTCCGTCTACTTGTGGTTTCTCTCTGTTAAATAAATAAATAAAATCTTTAAAAAAAATAAAAATTAAAATAAAAAAAAAATAAAGTCTGTAAATTAGGGGCACCTGGGTGGCTCAGTGGGTTAAGCCTCTGCCTTCGGCTCAGGTCATGATCCCAGGCTCCTGGGATGGAGCCCCACATCAGGCTCTCTGCTCAGTAGGGAGCCTGCTTTCCCCCCCCTCTCTGCCTGCCTCTCTGCCTACTTGGGATCTCTGTCTGTCAAATAAATAAATAAAATCTTTAAAAGAAAATAAAGTCTGTAAATTAATTCTATACCCTTGCAGGCAGCATTATGCAACATAATGAAAGAAAGAGAAATAAGAAAAGCTTCATAAGAATGAAGAAAACCTTCATATGACCCCTTCTGCCACTAACAAGCTGTGTGACCTTGAGCAAGTAAACTCTCTGGGATATGGTATCCTCTTCTATCAAATAATGACCTCTAAGATCTTTCTAGTTCTAATAACCAATGAGAACAAATTAACATTTTAATAAGATACAAATTCTTCTGGGGCTCCTGGGTGGCTCAGTGGGTTAAAGCCTCTGCCTTCAGCTCAGGTCATGATCCCAGGCTCCTGGGATCGAGCCCCACTTCGGGCTCTCTGCTCAGCGGGGAGCCTGCTTCCTCCTCTCTCTCTCTGCCTGCCTCTCTGCCAACTTGTGATCTGTCAAATAAATAAATAAAATCTTAAAAAAAAAAGATATAAATTCTTCTAATGAAATATCACAAATGTGTCCAAACACAAAACAAACAAAATCAGCTTTTTTAAAAAAGATTTTATTTTTAAGTAATCTCTACACCCAACGTGGGGTTCAAACTTGGAATCCTGAGATCAAGAGTTGCATGCTCTACCAACTGAGCCAGCCAGGCACCCCCAAAATTAGCTTTAAAAAAAAAAACTAATTAAGAAAAAAGAATTTTAAGTAGTCACAAAATGGGAGCTAATTGAGTTTTTAAACTTACACACTTGGATCAACATAAATAAGAAATTTAAGGAGCGCCTGGGTGACCCAGTGGATTAAGCCGCTGCCTTCGGCTCAGGTCATGATCTCAGGGTCCTGGGGTTGAGCCCTGTGTCAGGTTCTCTGCTCGGCAGGGAGCCTGCTCCCCCCTCTCTCTCTGCCTGACTCTGCCTACTTGTGATCTCTCTCTCTCTGTCAAATAAATAAATAAAATCTTTAAAAAAAAAATTTTTAATGGTGGGTTATGTGACAAATCTTGTACCTTCTCTTCCTGTTTAAGAACCACAGTCATGGGCGCCTGGGTGGCTCAGTGGATTAAGCCGCTGCCTTCGGCTCAGGTCATGATCTCAGGGTCCTGGGATCGAGTCCCGCATCGGGCTCTCTGCTCAGCAGGGAGCCTGCTTCCTCCTCTCTCTCTCTGCCTGCCTCTCTGCCTACTTGTGATCTCTCTCTGTCAAATAAATAAATAAAATCTTTAAAAAAAAAAAAAAAAAAAAGAACCACAGTCATTGGGGCACCTGGGTGGCTCAGTGGGTTACAGCCTCTGCCTTCGGCTCAGGTCATGATCTGGGATTGAGCTCCACATCAGGCTCTCTCTGTTCAGCAGGCTCCCTCTCTCTCTGCCTGCCTCTCTGCCTACTTGTGATCTCTCTCTCTGTGTCAAATAAATAAATAAAATCTTTAAAGAAAAAAAAAAAAGAACCATAGTCAAGGGCATCTGGGTGGCTCAGTAGGTTAAGCATCTGCCTTTGGCTCAGGTCATGATCCCAATGTCCTGGGATCTAGTCCGGCATCAGACACCCTGCTCAGTGGTAGCTTGTGCACGTGTTCTCTTAAAAATAAATAAACTAGGGCACCTGGGTGGCTCAGTGGGTTAAAGCCTCTGCCTTAGGCTCAGCTCAGGTCATGATCCCAGGGTCCTGGGATCCAGTCCCATAACGGGCTCTCTACTCAGCAGGGAGCCTGCTTCACTTCCTCTCTCTCTGCCTGCCTCTCTGCCTGCTTGTGATTTGTCTGTCAAATAAATAAATAAAATCTTTTTAAAAATAAATAAATAAATAAAATTTTTAGAATTTTAAAAAGAACCATGGTCAAGGTTTACTGATTTTTCAATACCTGAAGTATTTCTCAATAAAAAAAGAAGTTGAAATAGAGCATTTCTCCTACATCTGTAGTTTCACAGCTTTTAAAATAAGATTTCATTATTTCAGTAATTCATTCTTAAAATCACAAAAACACAATTGTCCTCAAACACATTATAGCTAGTGAAGGGAAGGGAAGATAACTGCATACAGCAATGTTGCTTCTATAACTAAACTAATTCTGAGCATTGAAAAATTCAGCAAGAAAATGAATTGAAAACACAGGTCATAGAAGGCCAAGCCCTGTCTATAACACCTTCCTTAAAAAGTGATGAACAGCGAAAAACTACTCCAAACACTCATAACTTGATGTTTTAATCATCTAACAAGAGTGGAAGGTGAATATTATTTTTTTCTATAACACTATATTTCAGCCAGAAACAACTTTAGCTAATAGACAATCACAATGTGACAATTCCTGCCCTACCTCTGAAACACACATATTCATTTAATCCATAGGAATATCCTCTGAAACACATGCTACTTTATCACCTCCATTTTAGGGATGGACAAAGAGGCTTTTATAAGTGCCTTGCTCAAAGTTACACAGTTAGTAAGTGGCACCGTCCCTGCCCCTAACCAGTGTCTTCATTTAAACTTTAAACTCCCCTTTCTAAATGATGTCACTATTTCCTCCCCATGCTGCCTTCATCCATCTACAAAGGAAGCCTTGAAACAAGTAAACCTCTAATTTAAGTAGCACCCCAGCACCTAAATACAGCAGAGCCTTCACTATAACCTCTAAAACAAAGTCTCCTGTAATGCGAACCCAAACATAAATTTTAAGATGCCAATCTTTTGGCCCATGTTTCATCCTTTTCTTTCCTAACCTCCATTGGAAAAACACGGTTGGGCGGAAAGAGGATCATTCTCAAAGCTTAAATTCCAAGTTTCTTAAATTTGGCAACAATACTGTGCTTTGGGACTTTAAAATTATAAGCACGGTTCTCAGAGGAAAACATTTCCTTTATTAGCAGTTGGCTTTGAGAATTCCATTCTAGGATGCTAAATATAACAAAATACCTCTGACTTCTAATAAACACATTCTCCACATTATTTTGAAACTAATGGTTGCCTGCTTATTTACAAAACAATTTTGCCACGACCATTAAGCAAATGGAACATTTTAAAGACTCTTTCAAATTTGTTCCAGTTCTTTTAATGAACTGACCTGGTATTATTTTCTGAATTCTTCTACTATGAAATAAGAAAATTCTCATTTCACAATTCATTTCTTTAAAGAAACAGTCTTGTTTTATTCTAATTTTCTTAAGTTTTAACATAAGAATATCAGCAAAGCCAGAATCGTGGAAATTGGTTTTTCAAACTATGAAATAGAGTATTTTTAAAGATTCTATACATTCATTAAAGGTACATAAAGCATTTCACAGTTCTTAAAATGTATCTTTATTATTAAAAATACCATACTTGGTAGTTCAGAAATACTGAATAACAGGGCAGGGGAGGAGCTGAGTACCTTGTTCTGGGCTAATGGACTACATCAATCAGGTTTTTAACTGAATGCATAGCTGCTGTGTTTTAGGGAACAAGCACTTAGTGGAGCTCACAACCCCAGGCATTCTGTCATTGTACAAGCAGTTCAAGGGCAGTTGTAAAAATTTAAGGTACCTTTAGCTGGACAGCTCCTCAAGTTCTCCCTACCTAAAACATGGAATGAGAAAATTATTAAGACTCAACTGCAACTTTTTATCTGGGAGATGGATCCAAGGAGTGGGAAAGGTAAAAACTTTCACCTCACAATCCATGGAGGGGAGTGTTTTCACCAGTAAGTATGTCTATTACAAATGGCTTTTTTATAGCCCCCTGGCTATTTTACCTTCTTTTGTCTCCCTGTCTTCATAGCTTTTAGGCCACAAAGTCCCATTAACATTAAATCTTAAATAGAGTTACCCAACCTCTAAACATCTAAAGATTCATCAACCAATATATGCAGGATAGGGAAGAGTTCTTTCAGACCCAACCAGAATATTTAATGGGAAGATAAGAGATTTCAAAGTACCGTTTCTCTGAAACTGACCCCTAAACTTGGGCTGAAGCCCTAAATTTTCTCCAAAATGTATTCTAAAAATTAATATGAAGAGTGCCCCTTGAATGATCTACTGTCAACAGCAGTAACAAAAAGTTTGTTCAACACCCTATTATCTTTCACCCCAAACATGCATCCTAGTATAACTGCTCTGTTGACACCCTATCCCCAAAGTTTGTGCTTTCTTCCTTCCTGGTGTTTTTCCCAACGTCCCTTTCCTCTAGTTATCAAAATCTGCAAGCTACATACATAAGTGGGTGCTGTAGGTCTGGGGTAGTCCTGGTGTAGGACAACAGGGATTGGTGGCAACAGCTGTTCCTCAGATCCAGCCCCATGTTAACCAGGTCAGACTATGATGGCAGATCTCCCAATTATTCACATAGGCCTGAAATTCACACTGTTAGGAGAAACCTTCTGGTCTTTAAAATAGCATGTGAGGGCGCCTGGGTGGCTCAGTGGGTTAAGCCGCTGCCTTCGGCTCAGGTCATGATCACAGGACCCTGGGATCGAGTCCCGCATCGGGATCTCTGCTCAGCAGGGAGCCTGCTTCTCTCTCTCTCTCTCTGCCTGCCTATCTGTCTACTGTGAACTCTCTCTGTCAAATAAATAAAATCTTTTAAAAAATAAAATAAAATAAAATAGCATGTGAACCAAAGAGAACATGTGCAGGACACCCACTGGCAACCCCCAAGTTAATTAGGGTCTTCCATTCTGACCCAGGCTCCGTCGGTCCATTCCCCACATCACTGCCACCAAATACAATGCTCCTGAAGCTCGAACTATTACCAAGTCTCAACCCTTACGCTGTCATTCAACGTCCACAGAACCAACCACTCTCACCTTCCTCAACTCCCCCACACAAATCTTTGACTTCTGTGAAAGGTCTCTGTCTACTCCCCTCATCCCTCACCCCCCAACCAGCTGCGTCCCCGCCAAGATGGCCTCTTTTTTACCCTCCTGCTCTACCCCATCAATGCCCACACTTGAAGCAGGAAACCTACGCAGGGAGTATACCTTCCAAGACCTGCTGACGACGTGAGTCAAGAGACCTCTCGGCTTAATTTAAAGCCAATAGATCTCACTTTCAAGAAAGAAATGAAATCTAAGAGGCAAATCCCATGGCCTTGTCCTGATAGCCGCCTCCTCGCCCAAATAACATTGTAAAGGGAAGCAGAAAGCCTTAGACCGGCTCAGATGAGTCTCCTACCAAAGAAGGCTTTGCGGTGGTCCCGATGTCTCCACACCAGGAAGGCCTCGCGGAGGTGGGGGACTAGAACGCGACCCCAACCAACGCTGCGAGGCAGGTGGCCCCGCGCAACCTCCCGCGCGCTCCTTCCTGCGCCCCGGAGATGCCATCCCCAACCAGTCCCCGGAGCCGGGGTTCCGACCTACCTCCCCCTTCACGCGCTCCGCCAAGCCCCTCACCCAAAGACCCCGGTGCTGCCCGGGGCCGCCGTCGGCCGCGACAAAAGGGTCAGAGAGCGAGACGACCCCTCTGCGCGCAGCCCCGCGGACCTCCGGGGGGCGCCGCTGCCCGGCCGCGCCAACACCGACGCCGCCGCTACCTTGTCCTCGGACGCCGCGTCCGGCTCGCGGGCCGCCCTCTGCCTCAGCTCGGTCATGGTTGGAGACCCCGGCGCGACGTCGCGGCAGGCGAGCAGCGCAGCCGCCGGAGCGGGCAGCTCAGTGCGGGCGCGCGCGGACTCCGCTCGGCCGGCCCCGCCCCGCCTGAGAAGCTCTCAGGACCCACCACAGCCGGGCCGCTGGCCGTGGAACTCTGCCCCGCCCAGCGCCGCCGCCGCCCTTTCACCCGGGCGGAACACAGCCTGCTCCGGCACCGGCCCGCTCACTCCGCTAGGGAGGAGGGCCTCCGGAGCGAGCGCGCACGCGCACCGCCGCCATCACGGCCGCAGAGATCCACGAATGGCGCGAATGCATCAGGGAGGCGGAGTTCTGGGGGCGGGGAGGAGTGGAACGGAGAAGCGTGCATTGGGCTAGCTGCGAGAGGAGGCGGGAAAAGGCATGTGTTTCCTAAGGAGACTAGCCAATGGGAGCTCCGACCTGACCGCGGAAGGCGGGCGCTGGCGCCCTGATTCCCAGAGGCAAAATGAGTAGCGGAGTCGAGAATCGGCATCCTTCAAGCTGCAGCCTGGAGGATGGTGTTTGCTCTAGGCTTCGCGTTCTCCGAGGCCAGGGCTCGTCCCTCACGCATACAGGTAGACACTTGTTAGGCCCTGAAGTGGAAAAGCCCAAGGAGCCCCCACTGTAAGAGAAGACGCCCACGTGATAAGGAAGTGAAACCCAAACTTCAGTCGGCTTTGCTTTGCCAAGCTGTCTCTAGTACTTATGGTTAATTATGCTAGCCACTGAACTAAGCAATCGCTTTATCTCATTGAAGCTGCCGGGAAGCAGATATGATTTTTATTTTACAGATAAGATCTTCCACGGTTTTTCAAATTTCCGACTTCTGGACTGTTGAAAGACCTTTTCTTGGACAGGAATGCTGCCTACTTCGTTTGCAGTCCATCCCCTGTGTACCTGAAATATACTTAGTACTTGAATGTATTTAAAAATTCTCCCAAAGGTGGGACGCCTGGGTGGCTCAGTTGGTTAAGCAGCTGCCTTCGGCTCAGGTCATGATCCCATCGTCCTGGGATCGAGTCCCACATCGGGCTCCTTGCTCAGCAGGGAGCCTGCTTCTCCCTCTGCCTCTGCCTGCCATTCTGTCTGCCTGTGCTCGCTCTCTCCCCCCCTCTCTCTCTGATAAATAAATAAAATCTTTAAAAAAAAAAAATTCTCCTAAAGGAAGGGCATTTGGGTGGCCTAGGTCGCTTAAGCGTCTGCCGTCAGCTCAAGTAAGGATCCCAGGGCCATAGAATTGAGCACCTCCCCTCCCCCCCCCCCCCCCGTGGACTCCCTGCTCATTGGGAAGTCTACTTCTCCCTCTCCCTCTGCCCCTCCCTCCACTCGTGTTCTCACGTTCTCTTGCTCATTCTCCCTCAAATAAAATCATTAAATATATATATATATATATATATATATATCCTAAGGAAAAGGAAAATTAGTTAACCAAGGTCTCATACCTACAAAGTACCCACTAGGAATTAGAACACAGATACGTTTGTTACCAAAGCCCGTGATAACCATTGCACATACTTCTGGCTTCCTAAATTCGTTGTTAATACCTGTGTTGTCAAACATTGCCTTCAGCGGTCCCTATTCTCTGCTTTGTGAGTAATGTAAGACAAGTATGAAATGGGGTCCCTTCCCATAAGCATACTGTAATTTAACAAGGAGAGAAACCTGCGCAGGTAGGAGTTGCAATTTTCCAATTTTATGTTACCAGTTTTGACCTTAGCTGTGGTTTCTGGGTACAGTAGCGAGAATTCTGGGAAAAGCATTCTGTTTTCTTGATTTCTGTAAATATATTCCAAAGTTCCTGTAACTGCTTCACAGTGATGGTAAACTAGATGTGGAGGAATTCTGAACTCCTGGTGTGCTTTGTTCCCTACGAACAACATTGCACAAATACTTAGTGGGTTTTGGACGGGTGGGACTCCACATACATGACAGACCATTCCTTTCAGTCCATAATTTTTTTATAGAAAGCTTTGCTTTTGTATTTTATTTTGTCTTTTGTTTTGACCTTACAAAAGTAAACAGCACAGTGATGGTAATCTTAAAGCTCTTTTAATCTCTGGAGGACTCTGACCACCATTTTGACCAACGTCAGTGGTTACTTCTTCATCTAAAAACCAGACACCTCTTGAGTAAATTACCCCAGGTTTATTATCTAAAAGATGTAGGAAGGATGTAAACACAGAGAACGCCACAAGGTCATCCTCTGAGATAGAGATAGAAAGAGATGAATCCAAATCCTCACCCCTTAGGGTATGTAATTGTGGAAGCTCACAACTAAAGATGCATCAATCCTTCGAAATCAACTGTTGCCTTTCAAACCTAGCCTAATATAAAAGAGGCTGGTAGACCACTACATATAAATCAGTTTCAGAATGAACAGTATGATTACTAGGTTGAATAAACCTACAGTTTGGCCAGAACAAACTTCTCAGCCATTGCCCTCAGCCCTCCCAGGCTGAGCTTAAACCAAGAACATTTCTGAAGTCAGTGCTGTAGATAATAGGAAGCAGTATTCAGACCCGGGAAAGTCATACTAATGGGTCTTTAGGCAAGCTTTAGGGTTTCTCTATTTATAAACTGTAGAAAGAAATGAAAAGTAAAAATCTCCCCCTACCTCCGACCCAAAGAAAAATTTTGATCCTTTACTATTTTTTTTTTAAGATTTTACTTATTTAGGGACAACTGGGTGGCTCAGTCAGTTAAGCTGCTGCGTTAGGCTTAGGTCGTGATCCCAGGGTCCTGGGTCCCAATCCCACATCGGGCTCCTTGCTTGGCAGGGAGCCTGCTTCTCCCTCTGCCTCAGCCTGCTTGTGCACTCGCTCTCTCTCTCTCTCTCTGACAAATAAATAAATAAAATCTTTTTTAAAATAAATATTTTTCTTATTTATTTGAGAAAGAAAAAAAAAAAAAAAAACAGACAAGCTGCGGGAGCAGCAGAGGGAGAAGCAGGCTCCCCACGGAGCAGGGAGCCTGAATTGAGGGCTCCATCCCAGGATCATGGCCTGAGCTGAAGGAAGATGCTTGGCTAACTGAACCACCCAGCTGCCCCAGATCCTTACGTTACCTTATACTTCCTCCTCTATCTCTGATTTTTCTCTACTTTTCCTCATATTATCTCTTTCTTCTAGGCTCATTTCTTTCAGTCTTATGGCATATCTTGTTTACAGAGACTTCTTTTCATTACATTCCTTGATTAGTTCCCATTATTTTTATAAAGATTTTATTTATTTGAGAGAGAGCACGAGCAGTGGGGAGGGGCAGAGGGAGAAAGAGAAGCAGGCTCTCTGCTGAGCAGGGAGCCTGATGCCGGGCTCCAACCAAGGGACCTTAGGATCATGACCTGAGCCAAATGCAGACTCTTAGCTGACTGAGCCCCCCGGGTGCTCCTCCCCAAGTGTTTCTAAGGGGCAGCTAGACTTGAGACTCACTCTGATCAATAATATCACCTTATAAAGAAAGTTGCCAGAAATTATATAAAATAGTTTACAGCATTTTCTCTCCCAGCATTCATTAACATTTTCCAATCAATAATACATGTCTGATAAAGTGTGGAAAATGCATAAATGTATAATGGAAAACATTAAAATCATTAGTGGTACTATCAGCCATGGGGAACTACTGTTGTTATTTATATTACTGAATTTTCATTCTATTTTCCAGATGTAACAATTTTAGAAAATTGGAATGCTACTATTTATACCATTTCTATTTTTTTTTTAAGATTTTATTTATTTATTTGTCAGAGAGAGTGAGCACAGGCAGACAAGAGTGGCAGGCAGAGGCAGAGGGAGAAGCAGGCTTCCTGCTAAGCAAAGAGCCTGAAGCAGGACTCGATCGCAGGACGCTAGGATCATGACCTGAGCTGAAAGCAGCTGCTTAACCAACTGAGCCACCCAGGTGTCTCTATTTATACCATTTCTTTTTTTTTTTTTAAGATTTTATTTATTTATTTGACAGACAGAAATCACAAGTAGGCAGAGAGGCAGGCAGAGAGAGAGGAGGAAGCAGGCTCCCTGCTGAGCAGAGATCCCAATGTGGGGCTAGATCCCAGGACCCTTGGGATCATGACCCAAGCGGAAAGCAGAGGTTTTAATCCACTGAGCCACCCAGGTGCCCCTATTTATACCATTTCTTAACCTGACTTTTCTTTTTATCATTAAATGTTCTTTAAGAATGGTATTTGAGGGGGGCACCTGGGTGGCTCAGTGGGTTGAGCCTCTGCCTTTGGCTCAGGTCATGATCTCAGGCCCTGGGATCGAGCCCCGCGTTGGGCTCTCTGCTCAGTGGAGAGCCTGCTTCATCCTCTCTTTCTCTGCCTGCCTCTCTGCCTACTTGTGATCTCTGTCTGTCAAATAAATAAATAAAATCTTTAAAAAAAAAAAAAAAAAGAATGGTATTTGAGGGACGCCTGGGTGGCTCAGTTGGTTAAGCAGCTGCCTTCGGCTCAGGTCATGATCCCAGCATCCTAGGATCGAGTCCCGCATCAGGCTCCTTGCTCAGCAGGGAGCCTGCTTCTCCCTCTGCCTCTGCCTGCCATTCTATCTGCCTGTGCTTGCTCTCTCGCCCTCTCTCTCTGATAAAAAAATAAAATCTTTAAAAAAAAAATGGTATTTGAGGGGTGCCTGGGTGGCTCAGTGGGTTAAGCTTCTGCCTTCGGCTCAGGTCACGATCTCAGGGTCCTGGGATCAAGCCCTGCATTGGGCTCTCTGCTCAGCCAGGAACCCACTTCCCCCCCCCCTCTCTCTCTCTGCCTGCCTTTATGCCTAGTTGTGATCTCTGTCAAATAAATAAATAAAATATTTTTAAAATGTGGTATTTGAAATGCTGTTTGGTATTCCATTTTGTGATTTACCATAACTTACCGAATGACATTTGTTAGATCTCAAGGTTAAGTCCAATTTTAGAGGAATTTTTAATAATTCTAGAAGTTTTTTTTTTGTTTGTTTGTTTTTTTAATGTGATAGACTCCAGGCTTGGTATGGAGTCCAACACAGGGCTTGAACTCACAACCCAGAGATCAAGACCTGAGCTAAGATTAAAAGTTGGGTGCTTAACCAACTGAGTCACCCAGATGCCCCTCTATAAGATATATTCTTAAATGTGCTTCATCTTGCTAAGTACCTCTGATTATTTCTTTAGAAAAAAAAACCCTAGAGATTGAATTTGGGTGTCAATGAATAAATAAAATTTGAAGACTTTCGTACACATTACCAAATTATTACCAGAGAAATTATGCAATTTATACTCTAATCTTCAATGCATAAAAGTGCCCAATTCCTTGATTTCTTCCTAACAATTAATATTGACATAATTTTCACTAATTTGGTAGATTAAAATTCTGTCACCCTTTAATTTACTCTTCTTTGTTTTGTAATGTGGCTAACCATTTTGTTCATACACTTACTAAGATAGAGCCTTGGACACTGCAAGCTAGCTACTTCTGGCTTTTGTTTCGATGCATAAAGTCTCCTTTTCTCTTGATCACTTTGAACTGATTCTCTGTCATGGAAACATAAAATGTACTAACCAATACAATGCTCTTAGCCATACTGAAATTTTAAAACTTAGTCATTAAGTAGTCATTCCTTGGTTTCATGGGAATTATCCTTTTATGTTTAGAAGCCTGTAGCAAGGGGTGCCTGGGTGGCTCAGTGAGTTTAAGCCTCTGCCTTCATGATCTCAGGGTCCTGGGATGGAGCCCCACATCAGGCTCTCTGCTCAGCAGGAAGCCTGCTTCCTCCCCTTTCTCTCTGCCTGCCTCTCTGCCTACTTGGAATCTCTGTAAAATAAATAAATAAAATCTTAAAAAAAAAAAAAAAAAAAGAAGAAGCCTGTAGCAAGATCTCATACATATTTACCAAAAGACTTTTACACATCTTATTGGATTTATATTTATTTGAAAAAATTTTTTAAAGATTTTAGTTTTAAAAAGGGGATCAACCCCCAAGGTCAAGAGTCCCATGCTCTATTGACTGAGCCAATATTGACTTGAATTTTGAATTTATTTATTTGAATTTTAACTCTTTAATCTATCTGGAATTTATTTTGGTGAACAGTTGTTAGGAAGAGTCTATAGCTTTATTATTTCCTAGACATTTAGTCAAGTTTGATAGTTTACTTAATACATTGTTTCTCTCACTGATTGGAACAATACCTTTACCAAATGTTAAAGTGATCCTCTTAAAACACAAATTAGAGGGCCACCTGGATAGTTCAATGGGTTAAGCCTCTGCCTTCTGCTCCGATCATGATCTCAGGGTCCTGGGATTGAGCCTAGCATCTGCATCAGGCTCTCTGCTCAGCAGGGAGCCTGTTTCCCCCTCCCCTACCCACCCCCAGCCTACTTGTGATCTCTCTCTCTGTCAAATAAGTAAAAGCTTAAAACACACACACACACAGACATTAGATTATGTCAAAGATCTTCTGATAATTTCCCCTTGCACTTGCAAAGTCCTATGAGCTGTCACTCCTGCTTTCCTTTGCAACATCACCTTGCACCAGTCTCCCTTTTTATCAATGTGTCCCAAACATATCATCTTTGAGTTCTATTATTATAAGTCAATTATATCTCAATAAAACTGGGGGAGAGTACCCATTAAAAAATCTTTGAGGGGCGCCTGGGTGGCTCAGTGGGTTAAAGCCTCTGCCTTTGGCTCAGGTCATGATCCCAGGGTCCTGGGATCGAGCCCCACATCTGGCTCTCGGCTCCGCAGAGAGCCTGCTTCCTCCTCTCTCTCCCTGCCTGCCTCTCTTGCCTACTTGTAATCTCTGTCTGTCAAATAAGTAAATAAATTCTTTTTTTTTTTTTTAAGATTTTATTTATTTATTTGACAGAGATCACAAGTAGGCAGAGAGGCAGACAGAGAGAGAGAGGAGGAAGCAGGCTCCCTTCCGAGCAGAGAGCCCGATGCGGGACTCGATCCCAGGACTCCGAGATCATGACCTGAGCCGAAGGCAGTGGCTTAACCCACTGAGCCACCCAGGCGCCCCAGTAAATAAATTCTTAAAAAAAAAAAAAAAAAAATCTTCGAATTGTAAAACAAACCACTACCAGAACATCTGCTAAAAAAAATCTTTGAATTGTAAAACAAACTATTACTGGAACATCTGGCATCATTTTTCAACATACTATTCTTTTCAGGCTTTCTTCCACTCTCCAAACAGCTAGCTTTTCTGATAAAATTCTACTACCTTGGAAGGCCTTCTCTGACAGGTCATTGCCATTCATATTCCCTTATTTCAACTGATTGGGTGCCACATTGGTGGAGTTTAATTGCCATTTAAAATGGCCTTCAAAGTAATTATACTTAGGGCACCTGGGTGGCTCAGTGGGTTAAGCCGCTGCCTTTGGCTCAGGTCATGATCTCGGGGTCCTGGAATCGAGTCCCGCATGGGCCTCTCTGCTCAGCAGGGGGCCTGCTTCTCTCTCTCTCTCTCTCTCTCTGCCTGCCTCTCTGTCTACTTATGATCTCTGTCAAATAAATAAATAAATAAAATCTTAAAAAAAAAAAGTAATTACACTTAGATCTGGCATTAGACCAAAATGTAATTATGTAAGCAAAAAGTAAAGAAACAGAGTAGCCGAGTGTACATTTGTTGTTAGTGAAGCAAATGTTCCTCTCTGGAGTGAACAAATTCCACATTTTTGCAAACGAATGAAGACTCTAAGAGAACTAAGAAAGGAAAATACTCACTAATGGATAAACCTATTATGTTTTGATATTAAAATGTATGCAAAGGATAGTTGATCATACATAAGGCAAGAAAGTACCCGCATCAAAATTTACCAATGGGAAACCATCAACAAAATTAAAAGGCAACCTACTGAGTGGGAGGAAATAAATGCAAAGCATGTAAAGGATAAGGGGCTAATCTTACACAATAACAAAATCAAACAATTCAATTTTAAAATTGGGCAAAAAGTTTGAATAGACATTTTTCCAAAGAAGACACGCAGATGGCCAACAGGCATATAAAAATATGCTCAACATCATTAACCATCAGGGAGATGCAAATCAAACCACAATGAAATATCATCTCACACCTACTATCAAAAAAAGAAAAAAAACAAGTGTTGGCAAGGAAATGAATAAAGGGAACACTTGTGCGCTATTGGTGGGACTGTAAATGGGTATAACAACAATGTAAAACCATGGAAGTTTCTCAAAATATTAAAAATAGAACTACCAAGTAATCCAGCAGTTCTACTTCTGGATATTAATCCAAAGAAAATGAAAACACTAACTTGAAAAGATATATATATATCTATATATAAATATAGATATATATCCGCACATTCACTGCAGCTTTGTTTACACTAGTCAAGGTATAGACAACCTTAAGTATCCACTGATGAATTAATGGATACAGAAATGTAATACACACACATATACACCAGAATATTATTTATCCACAAAAAAGGATGGAATTTTGCCATTTGCAACAATATGGCTGCATCTTGAGGGCATTACCCTAAATGAGTAAATCACACAGAGAAAGACAAATAGCACAAGATCTTTGTGTGGGGCCTCTAAATGAAACAAAAACAAAAAAACTTGAGAACAGATAGGTGGTTACCAGGGGTGAGGGGTGGGAGTGGGAGAAATAGGTGTACTGCTTTCTTGTTTTGTTTAAATTGACTTTAAAAACTTAAAAAATATATATTTTTTAAATTTACAAATGGGTGGCACAGACTTGGAAAAGATTCCAGGGACAAGAGTGTAGCACTTTTGAGAATGCTGCATCAACACCTGTGATAAGGGTATGCTAGCATATGGAAACAGCAGTATCAGCAACTGTGAAAGACTGAATGTGGAGAAATATTAAGAATACCTTAATTCATCTTGATTATATGCTTTTGTATGCAGAAGAATAATATATGATACAAATATTTTAAATGATCTAAAAGTTCTTTTTTTTTTTTTTTTAAAGATTTTGTTTATTTGACAGAGATCACAAGTAGGCAGAGAGGCAGGCAGAGAGAGAGGAAGAAGCAGGCTCGAGCACAGAGCCTGATGCAGGAATCGATCCCAGACCCAGGGATCATGACCTGAGCTGAAGGCAGAGGCTTTAACCCACTGAGCCACCCAGGGGCCCTAATCTAAAAGTTCTTTCAATAATTACAAAGTGGAAATTCTAGGGGCATCTGGGTCGTTCAGTTGGTTAAGCCTCCTTCTTCAGCTCAGGTCATGATCCTGGAGTTCCAGTATCAAGCCCCATATCCGGCTCCCTGCTCCACAGGGAGTCTGTTTCTCCCTCTGCCCTTTATCCACTTGTGCACGTGCTCTGTCTCTCTCTCACCTCTCTCAAATAAATAAATAAAATCTTAAAAAAAAAGTAGAAATTCTAAATGATATAGCATTGTGTGATGGTTCAACCTTTCTTTTCTTGTGCTACATAAAACAATGGTGTATCTTACAGTAAAGTTATCTTACTTTCAGTTAAATACATTCATCCATTTGAATTGCCAGAGGGAGAGACTAGAGTAGGGAAAGGTAATATTTGAAACTAATAATTGAGAATATTCTAGACTTGATACAATACATAAATCTTCTGATTTGGGAAACTAAACTCTCTGGATAGAATAAATAAAACTAAATCTATATGGAGATACACCGTAGAAAAACTAATTCTACAGACCAAGATAATATAGCAAACACAATTAAAGGGAAATGCTATAACCAAAGTAAAGGAAAAATAGCAAAATGGGGTGGGGGAATAAATGTAATAGAGAAATGCTTAATATATAAAGTGCTCCTTGCAATCAATAGGTAAAAGAGTTTAAGGGAAAAGATAAAAATATACAATGGTCAAGAATCTAAAAAAAAAAAAAATATATATATATATATATATATATATATGAATGAAAGGGGGCACCTGGGTGGCTCAGTGGGTTAAAGCCTCTGCCTTCAGCTCAGGTCATGATCCCAGGGTCCTGGGATCAAGCCCCACATTGGGCTCTCTGTTCAGCAGGGAACCTGCTTCCTCCTCTCTCTCTGCCTGCTTCTCTGCCTACTTGTGATCTCTGTCTGTTGAATAAATAAATAAAAAATCTTTAAAAATATATATATTTATGGGGCGCCTGGGTGGCTCAGTGGGTTAAAGCCTCTGCCTTCGGCTCAGGTCATGATCCCGGGGTCTTGGGATCGAGCCCCGCATCGGGCTCTCTGCTCAGCGGAGAGCCCGCTTCCTCCTCTCTCTCTGCCTGCTTCTCTGCCTACTTGTGACCTCTGTCTGTCAAATAAATAAATAAATCTTTAAAAAATATATATATATATATATAAAAGATATCCAACCTGTAACAATTTTTATTTATGTGACAGAGAGAGCACAAGTGAGAGGCAGAGAGAGCACAAGTGAGACGCAGAGGGAGCTGGGAGCGGATGCTAGACTCCATCCTAGGACCCTGAGATCATGACCTGAGCTGAAGGCAGCCACTCATACCCCTGTAATCCTTTTTTTAAAAGATTTTATTTATTTATTTTAGAGAGAGATCATGAGCAGGGGGAGGCGAAGAGGGAGGAGAGATAGAAGCAGACTCCCTGCTGAGCTAAATAAAGCCTGCCTGTGGAGCTCCATTCCAGGACCCCAGGGGAAGGCAGATGTTTAACCAACAACCCAGGTGCCCCCTGTAACAATATTTTAATGTGCAAATTGGATTTTCACACAAATAAGCATAGATTTTAAAACAAGATTGCATAGGGGAAAGGACAGAAAAATGAAACAAGACAAAACTAGACAAGAAAAAAACCTTAAGGGACTCTTGGTCTCAGCAAATAACAAACTGAGGGTTGTTGGAGGGGAGAGGCATAGGAGGGATTGGGTGCCAGGGTGATGGACACTGGGGAGGATATATGCTATGACGAGAACTGTGAATTGTGTAAGATTGAAGAATCACAGACCTGTACTCCTAAAACTAATAATACATTCTATGTTAATAAAAAAAATTTTTTTTAATTGCTAGTATCTATAGCTAGGAAAACATGGAGAAATGAGCATGTCCACAGGCTTAGGCAAACTGCAATCTTTCAGCGGTCAATTTAGTAATATTTGTCAAAACTTTAATGGGTATGCCACTGCAAGGAGTCGATCTCACAAAAATCAACTAAGTCCCCGAAGGTGTTTGTAATTACAAGAAATTGACAAGTTTGGCTACATGCATAGGATACTATTCCATCGTTTTAAGAAGTGATGATATAGGGGTGGTATGTGACATAAAATTAAACATAAGCTTATTAAGTATACATTGTAGAAGTGTTTCTGGTATGAACTCAATTTGTTTTTCTTTTAAGTGTATTTGTAGAGAAAAAAATGCTTAGAAAGTTGTCTACAGTAAGTAACAAGAGCTTGGGGTGCGTGCGGACGAGGAAGGGGCATGGTAATTCTCTAATCGTAACTGCACACCTCTGTACCCTTTGACTTTTAGGAGCACATCACTTCCGTTAACAGCAAAAGTAAAACGCACATTTAAAACAGCTGTACTCAAGCTGCAAGGCGTCTTCCTCCTGCTAGGTTGGATTTGCGTTTTATTTTCACTTTTTTGGTATTCCTGAAGAGGGAGGTTGAGCAGGCAGCACAAAACTCTAAGACCCAGAACCCCTGTCGGGCCTTCACATGCCTAGACTTGTTTAGCTTCGGGGTTCGCAGAACTAGGTAAAAAAGAAGGCGGAGGCGCCACGCTCCTGCCCCGCCCCTGCGTCCAACCCTCCAATGGATGTTCAGAGAGGGCGGGCTACATGCAGATCAGGGCCACTATTGGCCCTGGAGTCTCGCCGACAGGCAATGGGCGGGGCAGCGTGGTGACGTATCCACACGCGGCGCAGAGGCGGAGAGCGCGCGCTCGCAGACGCGGCGCTATTAAACCGTCGCAGGCTCCTGGAGCTGGTTGTGATCGTCCGGGCTCTCCGACGTGAGCTCCTGCTTTCGCCGGCTCGCTCTTACCCAGTGACGCCCAAGCCGGGAACAACTTCCTCTTTATCTCCGCCTGTAGCTGCGTCGTTGTGACTCTGCCACCATGTTCGAGGCGCGCCTGGTCCAGGGCTCCATCCTGAAGAAGGTGCTGGAGGCGCTGAAGGATCTCATCAATGAGGCCTGCTGGGACATAAGCTCGAGCGGCGTCAACCTGCAGAGCATGGATTCCTCCCACGTCTCCCTGGTGCAGCTCACCCTGCGCTCCGAGGGCTTCGACACGTACCGCTGCGACCGCAACTTGGCCATGGGTGTGAACCTCACCAGGTGAGCCCCAGGGTGGCGGAGAGCCGGGCTCTCCGTGCACCCCCACCTCCGGCTCTTGGCGGGAGCGCCGGCGAGCTAGGCCCTCATTGGCCGGCACAGGCGACCCGCTCCATCTCATTGGCCTGCGACGCCGAGGGGCGGGACCTAGCGGAGCGCGCGGTTCGGAAAGCCCGCGCTGGCAGCCGCGCGCACCGGCACTTTCCGCGCCAAAGTCACAAAGCGGGTGGTGGCGGGAAAATGACGGGCTTCTTCGAAATGCCAGGAAGAGAGTTGCACAGCTCTTGGGGCATTAAGTGCCGGCGGCCTTGGGCGAGAGACCTTTGGCCTGATTGACCAGTTCTGTCACCCTACCTGGGGACGGAGAGTCGGTCGATTCTGGTCTTTTATTATTATAAAGTTGCAGTGAGCACCCTGAGGTCATGACTTAAAATTTATCCACGGCAGGGGCTTCCAAAGTTTTGATCGCTACTTGTCTAGTACATAAACATGTTTAAATCTTAAGGTTTGTGAGAAATACTTTACCCGACTACATGGAGTGTTAGTTTAAATAGGGATCCTCCATCATTTTTCGTGATCGTCACAACCGAATAATTGGCTTCACCCACCAAAGGGACGTGCAGGTCGTAAAATACTGCTCTTTTGTTGATATTCCAGAAGTGAAACTGCTCGTGATAGGGTGTGTGCTTGCTAAAATATAAATACTGCTATATTGCCTTACAAAATGGCCATATCAGTTTACCTAACATACCCAGTTGCTCTGACAACCCTGGTAAAAATAGCAACTCCTTCTTTAGAGTCAGAAATCGATCTTGAGAACATTGTGTGGATTTTAAATCCTGTGTCTTCTGTATTCTAGCATGTCCAAAATACTGAAATGCGCTGGCAATGAGGACATCATTACACTAAGGGCTGAAGATAATGCAGACACCCTGGCCCTAGTATTTGAAGCTCCAAGTAAGTCATACCCTTCAACTAAGTTATACTAGGTGAAATTTAAATGCAGTGTGTCTCTCAGAGTTGTGAGAAATTTTTAGAAAATTTTTGTGATGATTGTAGAACTTATCATAGTTATAAACTTAATTGCTTTTCTTCAATCTGCTTTCTTTTGGTAGATCAAGAAAAGGTTTCAGACTATGAAATGAAATTAATGGATTTAGATGTTGAACAACTTGGAATTCCAGTGAGTATCAAAGTTTCTGAGTGTACTGTATACAGGGCATGATAGTTACATAAGAGTGTTAATACAGTTTAAAGCCCAATTCCTGATGGAACTTATGTATATTTGCTGTACATGTTCCAAAGTAGGGATTTAGTATTTAGACTGACATTTGTAATTTTTTCTTTAAACTACAGTACTCTAAATGGAATCTGGTTGAATTGATTGCTTCCAAACCTCCTTGCTTTTTTTTCCTCCCAGAGGAAAAAGCCTTAGACTTTAAGGCTGTGTTAGCAGAAATTCATTAAGGTTGGGTTTATCAACATAAAAGGAGAGTTAAGGTTTTTTAAATCCTTAGTGTCTTGTTTTCTTATTTTGTTTTAGTAAGCAGTTGGGCCTGTTTGCATACACATCATCATTTGTATGCCATGCCCTAATGTCTTCTTGATTTAGCCCTGGAGGGTGATTGGGGAAGGCTCTTTTCCTTGAATAGTGCATTTGTCATTAAAGGTTTAAACTCTTATTTTAGTTTTCTAAGTATAATTATTATGACATACTTGTTTTATATCTACATTTGCTTTTCGAGGTTTAGAGTATGTTATGAAATTACACAATGAGATATTTCAAAGTAATCAGGAAGTCTTAAATTCTGAATTTTTGTCTAGATGCAGAGTTTTCAGAAAAGGAGAATTTTTAATTTCCAGCAGATGAACTTTTATTTTCTTTTATTAGGAACAAGAGTATAGCTGTGTAGTAAAGATGCCTTCTGGTGAATTTGCACGTATATGCCGAGATCTCAGTCATATTGGAGATGCTGTTGTAATTTCCTGTGCAAAAGATGGAGTGAAATTTTCTGCAAGTGGAGAACTAGGAAATGGAAATATTAAGTTGTCACAAACAAGTAATGTCGATAAGGAGGAGGAAGCTGTAAGTAGTTTCTTAACTAACAAAATACTGTGAAGAGTATGGTAACCCTTCTTCTTTTGAGAATGGTAATCCTTCTTAACAGTAGATAGTGCCTTAGTCTCTTCAGGCTACTATAGCAAAATACTGTAGACAATGACTTATAAACAACTGAAATTTATTTTTGACAGTTGTAGAGGCTGGAAAGCTGGCAGATTCAGTGTCTGGTGAGGACCTGCTTCTTGGTTCAGACAGTGGGCTTCTCGCCCGATAGAAGGGTCAGAGGAGCTCTCAGGTCTCTTTTAGAAGGGTACTAGCACTAAGCACCTCCCAAAGGCCCTACCTCTAGGTACCATCACTTGGGGATTTGGTTTTAACATGAACTTTTTGGGAACACAGACCTTCAGTCCATAGCAAGGTAATTGCAACTCAACAGAGGATCTAGTTAGAGGTAAAAATTAACCTGTTAGGAGCTCTTATGTAATCTTTATATTTAAGTTTCAACAAAGTAGGCCCAGTAGGGGGCCTAGAGAACCTCCATTTAGGGACAAAGAACACTAATTACTAAACATCCTTAAATTAAGGTTTTCCTAGAAAATCAAGTGTTTTTTTTTTTTTTTTAAAGATTTTATTTATTTATTTGACAGACAGAGATCACAAGTAGGCAGAGAGGCAGGCAGAGAGAGGAAGCAGGCTCCCTGCTGAGCAGAGAGCCTGATGCAGAGACCTGATGTGGGGCTCTATCCCAGAACCCTGAGATCATGACCTGAGCCAAAGGCAGAAGCTTAGCCCACTGAGCCACCCAGGCACCCCTCACGTGCTTTTTTTTTTTTAAGAAGAGTATTTATAAACAAATATTTTGTAATTGTATTTTATTTTTTGTAGCCTTACTAGCCTTTGAAAAAACACCAGTTAATTCTGTAAATGAAGGACAATTTAAGGTTCTAACTTCTTAGGATTATTAGGCTTAAATGGGGTAACATTCAAAGTGCTTACCTTAGTGTGTGACATTTTATGTTTATAGTAATTATTCAATATTCTAGTTCCTTGCATGAGTAGACAGCCCTCAGTTTATTTTATTTATTTATTTTTTAAATACTTTATTTATTTGACAGAGATCACAAGTAGGCAGAGAGGCAGGCAGAGAGAGAGGGGGAAGCCCAATGTGGGGCTCCATCCCAGGACCCCGGGATCATGACTGAGCTGAAGGCAGAGGCTTAACCCACTGAGCCACCCAGGCGCCCTCAACCCTCAGTTTAAATGAAGATTTAAAAATATTACTAGCAAAAGTTCAGGGTCTAATTCTGTATTATCTCTGCTAAATTACATGGTAACTTCCCTGCCATTCTGGATTTTTTTTTTTTTTTTTAAATCTCAGATTAGTTTTTCTTTTTTCTTTTTTTTTTTAAGATTTTATTTTATTTTATTATTATTTTTTTTAAGATTTTATTTATTTATTTGACAGACAGAGATCACAAGTAGGCAGAGAGGCAGGCAGAGAGAGAGAACGGGGAAGCAGGCTCCCTGCTGAGCAGAGAGCCCGACGTGGGGCTTGATCCCAGGACCCTGAGATCATGACCTGAGCCAAAGGCAGAGGCTTTAACCCACTGAGCCACCCAGGCGCCCCGAGATTTTATTTATTTACTTGAGAGAGAGACAGTGAGAGAGAGCATGAACGAGGAGAAGGTCAGAGAGAGAAGCAGACTCCCCATGGAGCTGGGAGCCCGATGCAGGACTTGATCCCGGGACTCCAGGATCATGACCTGGGCCGAAGGCAGTCGTCCAACCAACGGAGCCACCCAGGCCTCCCTCAGATTAGTTTTTCTATAAGTATTTTTGTATTATTTATTTATTTGACAGATCACAAGTTGGCAGAGAGGCAGGCAGAGAGAGAGGAGGAAGCAGGCCTCCCATGGAGCAGAGAGCCTGATGTGGGGCTCTATCCCAGGACCCTGGGATCATGACCTGAGCTGAAGGCAGAGGCTTTAACCCACTGTGCCACCTAGGCGCCCCTGACATTATTTGGTATTAAGGAATTTTTCAGTGTTTTCCTATTTCCTTGGTTATTTCAGAACTTGTTTGAATCAAAATTTTAATAAGCTCTGTACACTGTAGTTCATTGATAGGCCCTCAAATTCTTTTAATCCATTGGTTTTCCATTCAATTTCTTTATCCCCCCCCCTCCATTACAGTTTGTTGAGGCAAGTCCTTTGTCATTGAGTTTTCCTGAAATCTGGATTTTGCCTATTGTATTCCTTATGTCAATTAATATTCTTCTCTAACCTGTATTTCCTATAAACTGGTAGCTACAGTGCTAGAGGCTTGATATTCAGTGTTTTCTTTGTTTGGGGAGTGAGAGAATAAGAATACTTTACAGATGCTTGTATGTATACCCCTTGTAGGTATGAGGTGTCTGCATTTTCTTAGCAGCCATAATAATTGTTTAGAATATTAGGTCCTTAGAGTTGTATTAATACATTTCATTCCTCCTTTTATTAGCTGATTTATTTATTAGAAACATTCCCATAAGGAGAAGTTTTCTCTTACCACATAATTTTGTTTACCTGAGCTACAGTTCATATGGGACAGACTAAATACTTGATTCTTTTGCTTTATTTACCAGTCCTTAAAATTAGTTTCATATCACTCTCCAAAGTAAACCAATAAGGGATTTTTAGTTTTGTTTTTAAAGATATATTCTAGGGGTGCCTGGGTGGTGGTGGCTCAGTCAGTTAAACATCCAACTCTTGGTTTCAGCTCAGATCATGATCTCATGGAACAAGCCCTGCTTGGGCTCAGCACTCAGCGTGGAATCTCTGCCTCTCCCCGCACTCAAGGTCTTGCTTGCACCCACACTGTCTCTAATAAATAAACCTTTTTTTTTTTTAAATTTTATTTATTTATTTGACAGAGATCACAAGTAGGCAGAGAGTCAGGCTGAGAGGGAGGGGGAAGCAGGCTCCCCGCTGAGCAGAGAGCCGGATGGGGGACTTGATCCTGGGACCCTGAGATCATGACCTGAGCTGAAGGCAGAGGCTTAACCCACTGAGCCACCCAGGTGCCCCAATAATAAATAAATCTTTAGAAATATATTCTAAACTAATGGACTGCAATTTCTTGATGTTTTTCAATATGGTTACTCTTTCTGTTTTCTCTCAGGTTACTATAGAAATGAATGAGCCAGTTCAGCTAACTTTTGCACTGAGATACCTGAACTTCTTTACAAAAGCCACTCCACTCTCTCCTACAGTAACACTCAGTATGTCTGCAGATGTACCCCTTGGTAAGATAATTGGTTTGTTGAATCTTGTTTTGTAGATGGTATATGTTGTACTTCTCAATAATTGTGTTCCTGTGTTCTTTCAGTTGTAGAGTATAAAATTGCCGACATGGGACATTTAAAGTACTATTTGGCTCCCAAGATCGAGGATGAAGAAGGATCTTAGGTGTTATTAAAATCCAAGAAAATAAAGTTAAGCTCTTTAAGAACTGCTTCTGAGATGCCGGCATGTACTAAGTTCGTCACCAAATTTGTACCTCTTGAGTACATATGTAGATATTTTCTGTAAATAACCTATTTTTTCCTTCATTCTTTACAATTTGTTTAAAGAATAAAATCCAAAGTCAAATTTGTTCTTGTTAACCTAGAAATATTTCTGCCTTACCTAAAAATACTTGTGTATTCATAACAAAAGGGTTTTGATTCTAAATGCAGTTTTGAGAATTTTTTTCAATTTAAATAAACGTTTTTTGAATTTCAAACATAACAAGACAGTGCCTTCATTTGGACCATGACTGTTGCAAGTATCCTGGGGAATTCAGTTCAAGCTACCATTTCATGTAAATGTGCTTATTTTTCCAGTCTAGAGCAGCCTGATAAAAATACATTTGATACAGCAATAGAAAGTATTCCAACTACAGTAGGTGACAAAATATTTTTGGGGATTCATTTTCAAACTTATTTTGGTATTCTTCTAACTTGAGTTCAAGAAATATTTTGTTATTTTGTTAATTTTGTTAGCAAAAACTAACACTTTTTTTCCAGCTTTATGTACCCAAAGCTGTGTGAGCTTGAGAAGACTAGCACTGTTATAGCGCAGTGTTTCTTTAGCCTAGGGAGCCTTTTAAAAGAATCTTGAAAGATTTAGTACATCTGTGATAGGGGCCAAGCAATATGTTGGTGCAAAAATAATTTTTCTAGTATAAGTAGTCTTTTTTGTGACTTAATCCTAGCAGTTGTGAAACAGACTGTTTAAATGTTCCTACTAATTGTGCCAAACTGGCATAGCACATACTGAGAATCGCTTTATTAAAGTCCTTTATTCCTGGTATGTTCTGTGCTTGGTGTTTTAAACGACTGGTTCCTTTGTTGTAGTACCTGGACTGAGTTCTGGTTACTGGAGGTATAACCCACTATACCCAGTAGGTAACTAATAATTACATTCTGTGTGCCTGGGGGCAGGGAAGGATATTGGCGGCAAAGGGCCTGATGGAAGTTTTGGGAATGGTGTAACTTTAATATAGACCGGTGATGGTTCCAAGACTGTATGCACTTGTCAAACTCATCCAATTGTACTTTATTGTATGTAAATTATACTTAATAAATCTGACATTTACAAAGCTTCATGTGCTGCAAAATGTCCCTTGTGGGCGGGCTTCTTACTTGGTCCAGGCCTGATGTCGAGGAGCAGGAAACTGAAACACAAGAATATGGGGCCACGCGAAAGTAGTGGTGGGGTATTGATGCTGAGACCGTGGCGTGCCCAGGAGAAGGGCTACAGCCGTGGACACTGACTAGGAGTCTTGCCAGCTCCAGTCATCCTTAGCTTCACTGTCAGCTTCTGTCTCCTGAGGGTACCACTCAGCTTCCAACACTGCCCGAGGGATCAGGGAAAGAAACAAGTAGCCGGTTCACCCAGAGTCTGACTGGGACTCCGGGAGCCGTCACCCTTGACAGCTTCACAACCCAGTGGAGGTGCCTGGCAACAAACCCAGGCCACAGCGACTCCCGCCGCCGATACTTTCCGCAGTACACTACCACTAGCTACTACTAGCGCAAGGCGAAAACAAGTTCCGGAAAGGGGACTGATAGAGGTCGCTCCCGGTGACGCCACTTCCGGTACGCCGCCGTTCAGCGGGCCACTTCCGGCGTCAAGGGGGCGGCTGAGGGGTGGCAGTTAGGTGAGGCGGGCCATGAGGCCTCAGGCGCTTCTGCTGCCAACCGTGAGCGAGCTGTCGGCACGCGGGCGGCCTGGCGCGGCGCTCCGGTAAGGCGTGTGTTCGGCGGGGCGGGAACAGAAGCGCCCCCCTCAGGCGCCCGGCGGGGCCGAGACTGCGGTCCCTGCCGAAATCTAGCTTCGCGTCCTGGGTGTGGAGCGTTCACCAGCCTGGGCCACCGCTGGCCTCTTCCCAGAAACTGGTTTTGTTTGTTTCCGTCTAAATTCGCGTCGGTTTTTATTTGTCTTCCTGGCTAGGTCTGGAGACGGGCAGGAAGATAGTGTGTGTGGAGGCGCATAATGCTAGACACTGCGCTGAGTGTTTTACTGATGCTTTTAAAGCCTCGCAGCCCCGGCGGGCTCGGAGAGTTTGAGAGTTGCGGTGGAACCGGTTTAAAAAAAAAAAAAAAAAAAAAAAAAAAGTAATTCTTTGGGGAACTTAAATGGTACTCTGAAAACCTCGGTTTACGTTTTTCCTTCCTCTTGCAGAATTCTTACTCTTTGCTACCAGTAAGCCTTCGTCGCCCCTCTCCCTCACACCCTTCGCTTTTTTATTTTGATGCGGGTGTGTGAATAGGTAAAGCAGAGTCCGTAAACTTTATTTTATAAAGACGATAGAAATCACAAGTGATTAAATGCCCTCAAACCCCCACATACCGGTAGTTTGTCCTTTAAATTTTGTAGAATTAATTTAGATTACCATGTAATCGGGATCGCAACACTTAAAAACCTGGTATTCGATGCAGTTTGAGCTAACTTCAGAAGAGCATATAAATTAACATACTGGATCCAGTACTTGATTTCTGCACTGTTATATAATTGCTATAAAGGGACATTCACATTTAGCACCAATTCCATCATATTGCTAATTATTTTAGCATTTTTATTATACATAGTATATTAGGTTGACTCTTGGCCACTTAAAACAGCTCATTAATAATTGGGATAAAGTATATAGAAAGCACTTTGACTAGAACCTGGTATCTAAGTGTGGGTAATTATTAACCAACATTATTATAATGAAGATTGTTTACAAAGTGTCATACCAGAGGAAGACAAAGTCTTTATGGTTTCTGGATTGTTTTTTTTAATGGTGCCTTTATTGTGAGATACTTAATTTTCTCTTTACAAATCCATGTCACCTTTAGAAATAGCTTCACAGTCAAAATAGATTTGTCTATTGTATCAAATTACGAATGTTTTCCGACTTAAATGTCATTGTTTTTTTTATCTTATCTACTACCTCTTAAACTAGTGACAAAATAGCCATAATTTCATTACTGAAGTTGGTTTTGAATATTTTGCACAAAAAACAAGTTTTATTTTTATTTTTAATTTTTTTAGGAGGCTATAGAAGTAATCTGGAAAATGAAATCACTACTTTCAGTGCTTGGGGTGGGGCAGAGAGGCAGACAAATTTGGCACTGGTACAATGCTGATTACCAGTAGTGATAGTGCTGATAGCCAAATTTACTGGAGACTCTGCAGATTTTCTTGCATTAAAAGAATGATACCGGATGCCTGGGTGCCTCAGTCCGTTAAGTGTTGGCCTTCTGCTGGGCTTTGGTGGTGATCTCAGGATCTTAGGATCAAATCCCACATGGGGCTCCTTGCTCAGTGGGGAGCCTGCTTCTTCCTCTGCCTGCTGCTTCCCCTGCTTGTGCCCTCTCCTTCTAACAAATAAGTAAATAAAATCTTTTCAAAATTAAATAAAATTAAATTTAAAAATAAAAATAAATAAAAGAATGATACCCATTAGGGGGGATCAACAAAATGCTTAATGTGAGTGTATTCCATATCCCACCCATTCTCTGTCCCTGGCAGGTAAGAATCATTTGAGCTTATGCTCCTCTTGCTTTTTCCGGAAGCCGGGACAGGGCCCAGGCAGTACTATAGCAGAATGACTGAAAATGTGGACTTTGGTGTCAGACTTGTATTTAAGTCACCACTCTTCCACCTGCTCTGTGTGGAGGGTTTGGAAAAATTAGGAGGCACAGGAATATTGGTGAGAAGATAAACATGAGGTCTGTTTCTTGGTCAGTGTCTTGACTTTCATTCTACCAGGACAAGGCAGAGAAGGTACATAAGGAGAATGTTTTCACTTTGTCAAAGGCAATATCAGATTTTAAGTGCAGTGGGGCGTGAATTGCCAGTTGCTTAGTATGACATCTTAGCCCAAATTCTAATATATGTAACACACTGTGGTCAGTGGCATATAATGACAGTTTTCTTTGTCTTCAGACTGTAGCTGTGTCAGTGTGTTATGATGCCGTCTCGTACCAACCTGGCTACTGGAATCCCCAGTAGTAAAGTGAAATACTCAAGGCTCTCCAGCACAGACGATGGCTACATTGACCTTCAGGTAAATGCGGAAGGGAATTAATGAGACTGGCTGGCTCCGTTTCTGTTGAGTTAGCAGGAAGACCTTCTAGGTGGAGGTTTTGCTGTCTCTGGGGATTAGAAGCAGCAGCAAGAAGGACAGTTATCTCTGAGACCCTTTCAGCCATAGTTTGCAGAAGGAGGGGCCTTGGTAGAGCAGTTTCAAACCAATATAAACACTGTTCATTTCTAAGAATTTTTAGTTGTAACGCCAAAACCCAGTAGTTACAAATTTTATTTAGTTTTTCTGGAAAATACTCAGATTGTGTTTTGTTAAGTAGAATTTTTTTTAAGGACTGTGTCATTGGTTCATTTACACTTTAGTCAAAGCCAGTTCATCTTTTAAGGGAGAAACTAACTGCTAAAGCCAACAGATTGTGGGAATCTTCCTTCTTTCCTGATGTCATGAGATCCAATTTATTAAAGGTATTCTTTTGGCAAACAGTAAGTAAAACAGAATATTTAATATTTGTTAAGTTTGTATCCTACCCTGATTCGTTGTTTATAAAATACTTAATGATGTAGCATACCTCCCTCTGCCCACTTGGAATGGTTTAGGTGGAACCAGGGCCAAGGAGGAAGAGGCAGGAACCCATCCCTTTAAATATAAACAAATCAATGACTCTTTGTACTCTTTGGACTCATACTTGAAGGAGAGAAGTTTTGTTTTTTAAAAGCACATCTGAGAATCTTCTAGTCCATTAGGTCAGATACAGAAATGAGGCAAACCTTAGAAAGCTTGTGTCTGAATCTTAACTTTGAATAGAACTTATTAACAAGTCAGGTTACTTGATCCCTGGGGTGGGCAACCAATGCTTGAGAAAAAGCTGTTTCTAAAACCTTTGTATGCTCACTTAACTTTGAATGTCAGAAGTCACTTGTTTTCTTTACTTCTCCAGATCACCATGTTCCTCTTGAATCCCTAGAGATTAGTACAGCCTTCCATGTGCCAGGCACTTAATAAGTATCTAATATCTAATCAGTGAATGACCATAAAGTATCTTCTGTTTTTGTGAGAAAATATTTTCTTATGGTGAGTGGTATATGGAATAAAATTAGAAGTAGAAAGAGTAACATTCTGCTGGGACTCCTCCGAGTGGCTGTTAGAGCAGTAATTAGAGCTTCACCTCCTGTTTGTCCCTTGCCTTTCTTTCCCAGAGCTCTAGTGGGTAGTAGGACTTCCTTCAAGACCCACAAACTAACCACATTGGTTCTTATTATCCTCCTTGCTTTAAAGTGTTTCAGTCCTGGTATTTTCATAATGCTATGTCTTTTGTTTGTTTTTCTTCCAGTTTAAGAAGAGTCCTCCCAAGATCCCGTATAAGGCCATTGCGCTTGCGACAGTTCTGTTTTTGATTGGGGCCTTTCTCATAATCATAGGTTCCCTCCTGCTGGCTGGCTATATCAGCAAAGGGGTAAGCTGAAGAGTTTGTGGGGGTGTGCATGAAATCCTTAAAGTGTGAGTCTGGGCTCTGTTTTATATTCATATCTAGTACAGGAGTTTCCAGCAGAAAGAAGAGAGTTTTCTTTTAGATTTTGTTCTCTGGTAACAAAACATACGTATCTTTTTTTGAGCAACAACATGCTTGTCCCAGTTTCTATGAGGTGTGTGTGTGTGTGTGACATTTTCCTTCTGAGATGTCAAGCAGTCTTCCCACTGTCACAGTTTGGAACAGCAAAGGTGAGCCTAGCATTGAGGATTTCTGATTGATAAAGGCTGTAGCCAGAGTAGAATGTGTTGTTATAATTTTGCAGTGCCATAGACGTTCCATGTGTGGGGAGAAGCAGTGAGGCTTGTATAGGTCTGGGGCCACTGACCATGCCAGGACTTGTGACTCTTGAGTCTGATCCTTACTACATTGGGTTTGGTTGGAGTTCTTGTTGAACTTCAGAATGTTATCTTAATAACATTAAACACTCTAAAGGAGTGTTTGGTGGTTCTTTTTCTTGGGCTATATACATGTGCTAATAGTGCCCAAGTTGATCTGAACTAATAATGATCACAAGTCATGGTCATATTGTCCTGCAGAGGGAACATAGCCAACATCTGAAAAACTGTGGACATTATAGAAATTGAGAATAGTAGCACTGTAGCAATAAAATCACTGCATATGGTTTTTAAGAAGTGAATCTGATTTGCCATTGGTCTTAACTACTTAAAATCACTATGTGGTCACCAGATGCTTACTTGGTGCAGTCTTTGTTTGAACATCTAACTTCAGGACTGTGCCTTCAGTTAACTTTCTTTCTTTCTTTCTTTCTTTTTTAAGATTTTATTTATTTATTTGACAGAGATCACAAGTAGGCAGAGAGGCAGGCAGATAGAGAGAGAGGTGGAAGCAGGCTCCCTGACGAGCAGAGAGCCCGATGTGGGACCCGATCCTAGGACATTGGGATCACAACCTGAGCTGAAAGCAGATGCTTTAACCCACTGAGCCACCGAGATGCCCCATTCAGTTAACTTTCATTGCAGTATGAGGTATCAGTCCCAAAGGACTCTGTTAATTACAAATATTGAGAGTGGAAGTGAGATCCACACGCAGCAAATATCTTTTTACCTTGTATGGTTTATAAAAGACTGCTTTATAAATAAGGATAAAGATGTTAATTAAGAGAACCACTAATAAGTTTGTTTTGGAGGTTTTTTTTCACTTTTTATTACAGATACTTCAAAAACAGAAGTAAATGAAATAATGTGTTAAACCCCTGCATGTCTCCCATTCATCAACAGTTATAAACATTTTGCTTCATGTATTCCCCCCAACTTTTTTTTCCTGTGTAGGAAACCAAATACCAGATTTGTATTTTGCTGGTATTCTTTTTTATTTTGAGAGAGAGAGAGAGGGCGCATAGGAGCAGTGGTGGGGTGGAGGACAGAGGGAGAGGGAGAGAGAGAGAATGAGAATCCTAAGCGGGCTCCACAGCCAGCGTGGAGCCCAATATCACAGCCCTGAGCTGATGAAATCAAGAGACTGATGCTTTACTGACTGAGTCACCCAGGCATCTCTATTTTGCTGGTATTCTCAAGTGTGCATCTTCAGTATGCATCTGTAATAGTTTTTATATAAGTTTACAGGTGCTGTATTAATATCTTTGATCTTCATATTTTTGTTAGATTTAGAGACTTGCTTAGATTCAGGTTAGTTTTTTTTTAGAAAGTATATTTCATGGGAGGTGCTGTGTATTTGCTATGGCAGGTTGGTTCTGAAACTTCGATGTTCATCAGAATCATCTGGCAGACTTGTTAACACACAGATTCCTTAGTTCCATTCTCAGAGATTCCAGTTCTATAGGTGGGTTGTGAGAATCTGCATTTCTAACAAGTTCCCAGGTAATGCTGGTGGTCCATAAACCGTGGACCAAATTGTGGTATTACATTAGGAGGCATGTAATGGTTATCCTGCTTTTAGTTGATATTAAGGTAGATTGCTGGGTTTAAGTGCCTTCAGCCTAATTAATTTATTATAAATTTCCCCATTACCATTTATACTAGTGAATGCAATTCTGTCATTTTCTGCGTTCATTAGCTGAAATTCTGCTGTAAAGGTCTTTCTCAAATCTACCATCTGTTTATCCCAAAATATAATGTGTATAGTGAAGGTAGGAAAAATGTTTTTCTGCTTCACAACTTTTATAAAAATACACCTAGCAACCTCAAAACCGCAAAAGGTAGTCAGAGAATGGTATCAGTATAAACTCCTATTTTTTCTTTTACATATTTGTGTTTCAGTCAATCACAGTCCATATTCTTTTTTTTTTTTTTTTTTTTTTTTGAGTAGACTCCACACTCAGTGTGGAACCCAGTGCGGGGCTTGAGCTCAAAACCCTAAAACTCTGAGATCAAGAGTCGGATGCTTAGCCAACTGAGCCGCACAAGTGTCCCCCATATTCTTTTTAGTATCTAAACTGTTCCATGTTTGGTCAGTAGGACTCCTTCATGTTACTTCTTTGTCTTTTAAACATGGCCTATGTAGCCTTTGATAGCTTTCTTGCTTTCTGGCACAGAAAGTTATCCCAGGCCCAGCTATATATTTCCTGTCTCCTAACTTGTAAACAACCATTTCTCCAGAGAGCCTTGGTGTTCCGTTTTGTTTTGTTTTGTTTTAAGATTTTATTTATTTATTTGAGAGAGAGAGACAGTGAGAAAGCATGAAAAGGGAGAAGGTCAGAGGGAGCAGACTCCTCATGGAGCAGGGAGCCCGACGCGGGACTCGATCCCAGGACCCCGGGATCATGACCCAAGCTGAAGGCAGTCACCCAGCCAGCTGAGCCACTCAGGCGCCTGAGCCTTGGTTTCTATATAGGAAGTAGATTTAGAGAGATCACAGACTGGGCATTAGTGGTGCTCATGCTTCGGTTTTGATTGTTTCTAGACCTTTTCAGCAATGGAATCAAGAAATAGGTATCTTTGGGGCGCCTGGGTGGCTCAGTGGGTTAAGCCGCTGCCTTCAGCTCAGGTCATGATCTCAGGGTCCTGGGATCGAGCCCCGCATCGGGCTCTCTGCTCAGCGGGGAGTCTGCTTCCTTCTCTATTTCTCTTCCTGCCTCTCTGCCTTCTTGTGATCTCTCTCTGTCAAATAAATAAATAAAATCTTAAAAAAAAAAAGATACCTATTTCTTTTTTTTTTTTTTTTAAGATTTTATTTATTTATTTGACAGAGATCACAAGTAGGCAAAGAGGCAGGCAGAGAGAGGGGAAGGGAAGCAGGCTCCCTGCTGAGCAGAGAGCCTGATGTGGGGCTCAGTCCCAGGACTCTGAGATCATGCCCTGAGCCGAAAGCAGAGACTTTAACACTGAGCCACTGAGGCACCCCAAGAAATAGGTGTTTTTTAGAAAACAGTTTTCAGTGCAAATTTAAGATTAGAGTTAATTTAATTAGAGCTTAATTTCTTTGATATTGTATGGGTATATCTACCCTATGATAGTGATGTCATTACTTATTTGCCTTATTCTATGTTATACGTATAGTAGCTTTAAAATAATATTGCGGGTAGCACGTGGGTGGCTCAGTCCATTGAGCCTCTGACTCTTGGTTTCAGCTTAGGTCATGATCTCAAAGTTGTGAGATTGAGCCCCATGTTGGGCTCCATGCTGAGTGTGGAGTCTACTTGTCCCTCTGTGCTCTACCCCACCCCCAGCTTGCTCATGTGTGTGCACATGCACGCTTTCTTTTTCTCTCTCTCTCTCAAATAAATAAATCTTTTTTTTTTTTTTTCAAATAAATAAATCTTGAAAAAAATAAGATAACAGGGATGCCTGCATGGCTCAGTCAGTTAAGCAGCTGCCTTTGACTCAGGTTATGATCCCAGGGTCCTGGGATTGAGTCCCACATCGGGCTCCTGGCTCAGCTCCCTTTGCCTGCTGCTCCTTGTGCTCACTCTCTGTCTCTCTCTGTCTTTCTGACAAATCAAAATAAATAACGTCTTTAAAAAAAAAATACCAGCGTGAGTGTTAATGCTAAGTATAGGAAGGCTAAATGCACTATAAATTTCCTTTGCAGTTCTTCAATCCCACTAAGGATGTACAGTCAATATCTTGCAAAAGAAAAAAAGAAGAAGGAAAGCAGAAAATGTAAAATAAGATAACAGAAATAGCACCAACTATGTCAGTTGTGAGAGTTGTAGACTGTTATTGTTTCTGATGTTCACGTAGTCCCATCTTTAGGCTGAGAGAGCCCCTTGAAGTTCTCTTTCCTTGTTTTGTTTTGTTTTGTTTTCCTTGGTTTTAAGCTGGGATTTATTGAGTCATTGTGTCAGCTGAGGCTGCTTGCTTTACATATATTACCTCACTTAGTTTTTATTGTCTTATATGAGGTAAATACTTCTATTTCTATTTGAACGACACAGTCAAAATTATATTGAGTAGATAATCTACCAGTATACATTGTGTAACTAGCCATGTTAAAAGGAGATTTTTAGAGACACTTGGGTGGCTCGGTTAAGTATCTGTCTTCTGCTCAGGTCATGATCCCAGGGTCCTGTAATTGAGTCCCACATTGGGCTCCTTGCTCACCAGGGAGCCTGCTTCTCCCTCTGCCTGTCACTCCCCCTGGTTGTGTGCGAGTGCCTGCTCTCTCTGACAAATAATTTTTTTTTTTTAAAGATTTTTAGACTGGATTTAAATCCTTAGCTGAGGGAAGACTTAAAATTAATGGGAAAAAATGACCTATCAGATAAAGGGCTAGTATCCAAAATCTATAAAGAACTATCAAACTCAACACCCAAAGAACAGATACTCCAGTCAAGAAATGGGCAGAAGCATGAACAGACATTTCTGCAAAGAAGACATCCAAATGGCCAACAGAGACATGAAAAAGTGCTCAACATCACTTGGCATCAAGGAAATACAAATCAGAACCACAGTGAGATACCACCTCACACCAGTCAGAATGGCTAAAATTCACAAATCAGGAAATGACATATGTTGGCGAGGATGTGGGAAAAGGAACCCTCCTACACTGTTGGTAGCTGGTGCAGCCACTCTGGAAAACAGTATAGAGCTTCCTCAAAAAGTTGAAAATAGAGCTACCCTATGACTCAGCAATCACACTACTGGGTATTTGCCCTAAAGATACAAATGTAGTGATCTGAAGGGCACATGCACCCAAATGTTTTTAGCAGCAACATCCACAATAGCCAAACTGTGGAAAGAACCTAGATGTCCATCAACAGATAAATGGGTAAAGAAGATATGGTATAGATATACAATGGAATACTATGCAGCCATCAAAAACTGCAAAATCCCCCTGGGGCTAATAATACATTATATGTTAATTTAAAAAATAAATTATTTTTAAAAAATCATGAAATCCTGCCATTTGCAACAACGTGGATGGAACTAGAGATTATTATGTTAAGTGGAATAAGTCAGTCAGAGAAAAACAATTACCATATGATCTTTCTGATACAAGGAATTTGAAAGGGAGAGTGGGGGAGTTCTTGGGGGTTAGGGAGGGGAAAAAAATGAAACAAAAAGGGACCAGGGAGGGAGACAAACAATAAGAGACTTTTTTTTTTTTTTTTAAGATTTTATTTATTTATTTGACAGAGAGAAATCACAAGCAGACGGAGAGGCAGGCAGAGAGAGAGGAAGGGAAGCAGGCTCCCTGCCGAGCAGAGAGCCCGATGTGGGACTCGATCCCAGGACCCTGAGATCACGACCCGAGCCGAAGGCAGCAGCTTAACCCACTGAGCCACCCAGGCGCCCCCATAAGAGACTCTTAAACTCAGGAAGCAAACTGAGGGTTGCTGGGTGGTTAGGGGAAGGGATAGTGTGACTGGATTATGGACATTGGGGAGGGAGGGTATGTGCTATGGTGAATGCTGTGAAATGGGTAAGCCTGATGATTCACAGACCTGTACCTCTGAAGCAAGTAACACGTTATATGTTAATAAAAAGAAAAAAAATTAATGGGAAAAAGATCACAGAGGAAAAGGAGGATAAGCTTAACTGTATAAACATTTAAAACTATACCTAAAAATAAGGCAGAGCAATTTTATAAGAGTGGATTCATTCATTTAATATATTTATTTATATGTTGGGGGCAGGTGGTGATCTAGAGATGAACAAAAGTCCCTGCCCTCCTGGAACTCCCCAAATAGTTGAAGCCCTACACTAAACACCATTTCTTCCTCTTTGACCTGTGAATTGTGATTATGGGAATATACACTAAAGAAAGAATCTGAAAGGCTAAGAAAAAGAAGTTTATTGTGTTATCCTGTACCGTTACAAAAAGTGAGAGACAACCAAAGTATCCAACAGTCGGTGGGGCATGGTTAAGTAAAATTGTGGTGCATCCATTACAGTGGAATGGTAGACACCATTAGTTCACATAATGTGTTTCAGGTGTACAACATGATTCAATATAGTATATATTGGAAAATGATCACAATAAGTCTAGTTAGCATCCATCACCACACAGTTAGTTTTTTTCCTTGTGACAAGAACTTTTAAGATCTACTCTCAGAAACTTGCTAATAATACACAATACAGTGTTTTTAGCTATAATCACCATGTACACTGCATCTCCAGAACTTACTTTGTGAATGGAAATTTGTACCTTCTGACTATCTTCACCCATTTTGCCTGTCTCCCACCCCCAGTGCAGAACTTTTCATAAAACTTTGGCAATTGCTTGTTATATTAAGAGACTAAAACAAGGCACAGAGTATGGTGTGTTCACAACTAGAAACTAGAATGGAGAACAGAAGGAAATAAGGGAACTATCTGTGGATGCAGATGGACAATTTATTTATAATACTTAGTGCTTTGTAGTTTTTCTGAATTTTATAATAAGGAGGAAAAGAGATGTATACCTGTTTCATTGGTAGCATACTACCCAAAGGAAAATACTCTGAAGAGTGTAAAATACTGATGTATGGGTTGAACCTATGGCTTTGTTTTAAGTGTTTTAAGTATGGTACTAATGTGTTTGCCTCCTTCTGCCACTAGGGGGCAGACCGGGCCGTTCCTGTCCTGATCATTGGCATCCTGGTGTTCCTGCCAGGATTTTACCACCTGCGCATCGCCTACTATGCATCCAAAGGCTACCGGGGTTACTCCTACGATGACATTCCAGATTTTGATGACTAGCTAACCCACCCTCAACCCTGAGGAGAAGAGTCACAGATGGGACTAAGACCGGCTTTAAGATACTGAGCAGATATTGGCAAAGGGCTAAGGCATTCTGCAGTTTGCAGATGTTAAACAAAAGAATGGGACCATCCTCAAGATGTCAACGGAGCTTACAATTACAAATTAACTAATTAGGACATGCTCTATTTTTCATCTCCTGGCTCTGGCAAAAGCTGATAAGTTTTTCCACACGAATGTGTATCTTTGAAGAGTAGCAATGTTAATGATGTGGGAAAGCAGGAGGTTCTTGTGTAGTGCAGAATGTTACTGCTGCCACCCTTGTTAGAGTTCAGCATTTCTTTTAAATAGTCCTCATTGTCAGTTCTGGTAGCAAATGGAAGAATTTAATATGTCAAATTTCATGTTATTAGTAATTTATTTTGAAAACATCTAAGTAGCTTACCCCTACACTCATCTCTCACTTTGTGTTCTAGTGGAAGACCTTGGCAAATCAAATGTCAGTATAGGTGCATCTGTAATATTTTTTACTTGCTTTCTTATTAACAGCAGCCAGGACTTTTTTAAGTCTCAGAGCAAGTTCCTAGAAGGTAAACACCCCTCTGTTCACCAGTCCTTGGTCAGCCACCAGTAAGCTGGCCATCATAAAATATGGGTTATTCTGTTCTTTGTAGATCAAGATGTTCTGTATATCATGCCTTTAAGGACTGGATTTTGGCTGTTTCCTAAGGAAAAAAATGTAGATAGGTGGTTGTTATTTAGAGATTATAAACCTATTGTTAGCATCTTGCATTATGATGTCATTCTGCTGAAGATTGCAAGACTCAGCCTGGATCCCTAAATGGACTAGACTGCCTTAGTTTGATTCTGGTTCCTAGCTTGCACAAAATGACATATTCAAAAGAAATTAAAATGTCAAAATCTAAACCTAGACTTCCAGTGAGTTAATTTCAAGTATATTTCAGAAAACATTTTAATGATTGTATGATACCTTTGATCCCAGTACCCAGGACCACCTTCCTTTTTAGATAATGGGCCTTGTGGGTCAGACTGCTTTTCAGTCATCTTCTTATTTTGAGCTTATGGACATGGGCAACTAGAAGCCTGGAAGGGCCATCAACTGAGATTTGGAGGGCTGTGGGTAGAGCAAGTTTATTGGGGAGGTGAGTTTACTTTTGGATGTGTTAAATTGTAGATGCATACTCTACATCCATATGAAACTGTTTAGTAGGCAATTGCAAACTGTGGATCTGGAGTTCAGGAGATAATTTAGGCCAGGGATAGAAATTAGGGAGTCATTGTTGGGACAATATCTAAAAGCTGGATGACATTACTCACAGAGTGAGTGCATATGGGGAAAAAACTAGCACTCGGGAAATGAGGAACAGAGGGGTGTGATGTGAAGCAACCTCTGAAGTTAGGTGCATTTGGTAACAGGAGAGGAGTGTGGGGAGGCCAGTACTCTAATTGAAGCTCCTGGACCTTGACACTGGAGTTGTAAAGAGATCGATAAAGCTTTATACTGGGAACTGTTTTCTTTTGTTTTTAAAGATTATTTTTTTTTTATTTATTTGAGAGAGTGAGAAAGCACAAGAGAGGGGAGGGTCAGAGGGAGAAGCAGACTCCCTGCTGAGCGGGGAGCCTGATGCTGGACTCCATCCTGGGTCTTGTTGATCCTGGGACTCCATGATCATGACCTGAGCCAAAGGCAGTGGCATAACCAGCTGAGCCACCCAGGCTCCCATCGTGGGAACTGTTTGTAAAGCAAAGATCAGACCAGAAGGTTTTGGCCAAACCAAATTATTTGGTCCTTTTTTTTAAGATTTCATTTATTTGAAAGAGAACAAGCAAGGATGGGGGAGAGGGGAAGCAGACTTGCGGAGCTTGAGCAGGGCTCAATCCCATGACCCCAAGACAACAACCTGAGTCAAAATCAGGAGTCAGATGTTTAACCAACTCAATCACCCGGGTACCCCTCAAGTGTTGTTTACAGACTCCCTGTAACTTTGCATTGACAGTAAGTGTGTATCTTGGTCCTTTTTAGAAAACATCTAAGTCTAAATAACAATGGTGAGTGTTTCTTGAACCTTTGCCAAATGTGACAAGCACTTTTATTCCTTACTGTTTCATTTTAATCCTTAGAAAAAAACACCAAGTTGGATAGTATTCATAGGTAATAGCTTGGACATTTGGGACTCAAGGTAAAGCCTGAATTCCCCTTACCAAGTATGAAAGCCCGAATGCCTTTAAGGGCCAGGCAAGTGAAGAAGGGGTATAGGTGGAGAGAGCCAAGGACAGTCGTGGGGACCCAAGTCAATTGTCAAATGTATATTTTACCTAAAAGCAGCCTCCTCCCTATCCCTGTCCCCCACGATGTTGGCTGAACCATATGCTCTAGCTTTATAAAGAGTTTTTTTTTTTTTTTAAGATCTTATTTATTTATTTGACAGTGAGACACAGAGAAAGAGAGGACACAAGCAGGGGGAGTGGGGGAGAGAGAAGCAGACTTCCTACCAAGTAGGGAGCCCAGTGTGGGCCTCCATCCCAGGATCGATTCCAGGACGCTGGGGTCATGACCTGAGCAGAAGGCAGATGCTTAATGACAGCCACTCAGGCGCCCATAAAGATTTTCTTATTTGTGCAACAACTCTCGGGCCTCTTGTCATTTCCAAGGCTAAAAATCCTCCCCGGTTGCATCAGCTGTTCTACTGTGATGGAGATTCAGACTCGTTCCCCCTGGATAAGCTTCGCCTGGTCAGTGTGTATGTTCCTTCCTGCCAGGTTTTGTGAGGTGCTAAGGACATAACAGGAAAAACAGCATGGTCAGTGAGGAGCAGAGGTTGCAAACTAGTGGACACATGTTGGCCTGCATTTTGTTTTTCAAAATGGAAAGGTTCACCTTTTGATTTGGGGATTTTCTTGAAAAATCTCTAGATTTTTCTTCCTTCCTGAGAGGCTACAACCAACTGAAACAAGGTAGTAAAGCAGCTTTAAGCAGAATTCTCCAGGTCACCACAGTCCTCACCACTGCTTGCTTGTTGTGCCCAACCCACTAGTTGTTTTCATTAAGGGCAAGAGTGTCTCAGAGTCCCACAAAGTCTAGCACAGTGTTTGTGGGCACTTAAGTTTCTTAAATGAAGAACCAAAGTTCTTCATTTCCATCCCAGGATGCTGTGTTACGTTCCTTCGAGGTGTCGATAGTTGGTCTGGTGCTATTTGATTCCGATGGTCCTAGATGACCTTCCTGTTGGCTGCCGGGCAGGCCAGCTCCTCAGATTGATTTGAGTCCACTCCACCTAATACTCTACTCAGCCGTTGAGCCCAGTTCACAGCCACCTGCATGTTCCTGCCTTCGGGGTCCTGGGTTGTCCCTGCCAGCTGGCACCAAAGAGCCTTCTATTACTGGTTCAGTGGAAGCTGGTGGAGGGACCTTCAATGGGTTATAAACCAGATTAACTTGCCTTGGTTGACTTGTGTCCTCTAAACTATCTTGAGGTTTCTCTCTTAGACATAATCCCTTAGGCTCCTGGCCTCACGAGTTTGGTTAGGGTTTAGTGCCAGGGTGGGGAGGGTTGAGTCTTATTAGCTGTGAGGCTTTGGGCAAATTAGTCTGGAGCTTCACTTGCCTTATACAGTGGGGATAAGCCAGTTCCTACCTGTGAGGGTAAATGTGAGGACTCAATAAAACCATGGGGGAGGGCTCTGCACATACAGCCTTTCGCACGGTAAGCGGGGTTAATGGAAGCAGCTGTTGGAGGAAGTGCAGGCAGTCACTCCTTTGGCTTCGGGGAGTAGTTTCTCAGGTGAAACTCAGGAGGGGAGAGAGCCCATCTGCTATCCCTGGGCCCAGCCTGTAGAATCTGCTGTTCCATGGTGGACCGCCCTGGAGTTAGGGGCCCAAGCTAGCATGGCAGCCGTCCCCAGCCAAGGCAGGCCTCCCTGACCTGACAGAATGGAGGCAATGAGACAAGTCTCCAGCCTCTGGCCCTCCATTAGCATGCAGCTGGTAGGCACACTGTGTGCTCCAGTCCTGAATGCAAGGGGAAGGGAGAGTACCAGAGCACCCCGTTGTAGCCATCATGTGGGCCACAGAGGCCTGTGCCCCAGAAGGCCCTGCGGGGAGGTCCTCGGAGACGCAAGGTGGTGTAGTGGTCGCTCTAGCAGACCAGCTTGCCTGGAGCTTGTTCTTCCCCCGCTTCATCTTCCGTGGGCCCTGTTCTCACCTCTTTCTCCACTTTTCCCTCCTTAGTCTTGGCCCTTGCTACTCGATGCATGGCCTGCAACCAGGAGTTTGTTACAAATGCAGAATCTTGGGCCTGCCCGAGCCCTGTTACATCCAAGCTTGCGTTTCGACAAGACCTGTACTGTGTCGGTGCCTGAAGAGCACTGTTTGGGGCTCCCTGTGCCTCTTAATCCGTTTCTTCCCTTTAGGCCTGGACCTCCTCTGGCAGCACCAATGGCTGAGTTGGGGGGGACCAAAATTTAGAGCCCCCCCTCCTTGGTCCACTATCATTCTCTAGCCGGTAACACCCAGTGTCTTGAGGAAGCTTCACAGAAATGGCACAGACACAACACAGGGAGGCTTTGTGAAGATGCTTCGCATGAGCATCGAGAAACCGAAACAAGTTCCACAGGTGGGGAAGGTCTGTGGCAGGAGCTGGAGCACATTCGAGTGCTCTGAAGGCCAGGGTTAGGGAGCTGTGTGATTTAAGATGCAGTGAGAGGGAGGATGTATTTTCCTGCATATGTGAGAGGGAGGATTTGTGACTCAGGAGTTTCCCCTGAACCCTGGAGGTGCTGTCGTTCCTCCCTAGCTCTGTGGGTCTTTATTACCTCCATGCTTTCATCCCTCTTACTAACAGGAGAAGAACCAACTAGAAAATGCTCCAGTCTTGGCTAAGGCGTTGATCCTTCAGGAGGGTTTTCTCTGGGATTAATATCCATAGAGTTTGCTCTGAGACCACCACCCTCAGAACCAGTATGCCCCTACAACTGAAAAGGTGACAGCAGCTGAATCACTGACACAGCTAGGAGGGTTTGTGGCCTGGCGGAGTGGAGATGACAGGCACCAAGCAAGAGTTGTCACCAACAGGGGCTGGGACTGAGACAGATCTCTGGATATAGCTGCAGGCTCCTGTCCCGTTAGCCAGGATCTGAACATTTGAAGACTTCAGAGCATATTGCCAGGGTATTTGCCAAGAGCACCAGGTTTCCCCTTCTCGGGGACATCAGCAAATGCCGGGTATCTTCTCCATTTAATGAAAGTGAAACCACAGTGGGCCAAAAGAGCATGGAATGAATGATGTCAGCAAATGCCAGGTATCTTCTTCATTTAATGGAAGTGAAACCACAGTGGGACCAGAAGAGCTTGGAATGAATGGGCCCAAGATCAAGGACTCCTGCTCATTCTGAACATTGACTCAAGATTGTCATCCACTGTATTCCTCTCCCAGGGCTGCTGGCAGGGTAGAGTACATTTACTATTTACTTTCCAAGGCCTGGGTCACCAAAACTTGGAACTTGAGAGTACTTTGAGGGCAAGATATCTCTTTATTAAAACAACTCAACTTAAACATTAACTGAAAAAGTAGACCACAGAGCTTTGAAGGCCACTGTATCTTGATACAGTTAGGTCCTCTAGATGCCTTAACCATTAACAGTCACAGCTTTAATCTAACCTTAGTTTTATCTCCAGACTTTGTTTTAGATCTGTCTGTTAATTCACCTTGAATTCTACTTTTGAGTTTATTCATGAAATGCTTTTTGGGTACCTACTATGGACATTTGCCAGATATCAAAAAGGAATCTTGCACTTCCTCCAGAAGTTTACAACTTACTTAGGGAGGAGAGCTCCATATCTGACCTAGCTAACCAATGTAATAAGTAATATTTATCCACTAATAATTTAGACAATTGTTGCTCTGCTAGGTGGATTGGAGAGGAAAGGAGGCTCAGCAGGCTCCGAGCAGGTCTGGTGGAGACAGGACTTGAGCTGGACCAAGGGCAGATGGGAGGGAACTTGGATGAACTTGTTCCCCTTCCCCACACCCACATAACACATACACTGGTAATGGGTGTCGTGTTCAGGCAGGGCATTGGGAGAGTTGGAGATAAAGGTTGCCTAGGTTACGTGGGACTAGGCTGTGACCAGCTAAAGAATGAGAAACTATGGTAGTTTTCTTTTTAAACTTTATTTTTCATAAGCAGTTAAACCAGGCTTATTATGAAAATCATTTGTTCTTAGCAATCCCTGCTCCTTCATTCCCCAAGGGACAAACCACCCACCTTACCCACCTTTGGTTCTTCCAGCTGAATCTCCTTGTATTGACTTTGAGCTCTCTACATGATACATTACCACTTCACAAATTTTCAGTACTAGGCCTAACCAGTTGACTTTAAGTGGGGATTTTGCTCCGTTACCTCACTGTCTCCTATCCTCACATACTTGCAAGCCCTCCATTTTCTCCTTGTAACTGTGTCATTTTAGATGAATCCATATTCAACACTGTGATGTGATGTGACATACATTTTGACTTAAATCTCCCTTCTGGCTCAACTTTTAGCTTTCCCTGGAGCTGACAATCTTGTTTCATTTGTTTATGTGATCTTCTATGTACTGTCACTAATTCAGACTCTGCCATTTCTATATGTACCCCTGGTGTTCTGTCCTTGTCATCAGGAACTCCCTCTAGAGCCCGTTGCCCTTTCTTTACCTGCTTATTGTCCTCCAGAGATGAGGATGTGACTGCGGAGCCCTCAACCATCCCATGTGACTTCTGTGGAGATGTCTGGTGCCACTCAGATTTCAGGTTCTTCGGTTGGCTACTGTTTTGTTTTTTTCTGGATGCTTAAAGAGTTGCATTCAGTGTTCTGACGTTTCACAGGGACACATCTTGTTGTTGGCCCCTTTTTCTTCAGCATAGGTGCTCTGGTAACTCATATCTTTTAGTGTTAGGGAATTTTTTGAAATGAATTTCTTTGATAATTTCCTTCACTCTGAAGTCTCTGTTTTCTGTTTCTGGAATTGTTTCTTTAGGGGTTGGCCCTTACCTTTTCTCTCCGATTTTTCGTATTTTTGTTATTTTTCCATATTTTGTGTTTTTTATCTTCTTTATGGAAGGCTTACTTGCCTCTGTCTTCCAATGCTTCTGTCATGCTTTTTGGTTTTTTGCTATCGTGGTTTCAATGTCCAAAGAATCTCTTTAATGTTCAAAGTGTTCTTTTTATGGCAATAAAGTTTTATTTTGTGGCCTAACATCTTTTCTTATGTCAATATATTATCAGTGTACATATTAATCAGGGCACTTGTTTCGCTCAGTTGGTAGAGCATGTGACTCTTGACATTGAGTCTTTTTTTTTTTTTTTTTAAGATTTTATTTATTTATTTGACAGAGAACACAAGTAGGCAGAGAGGCAGGCAGAGAGAGAGAGAGAGAGAGAGAGAGGGAGAGAGAGAGAGAAGCGGGCTCTGCATTGAGCAGAGAGCCCGATGCGGGGCTCGATCCCAGGACCCTGGGATCATGACCTGGGCTGAAGGCAGAGGCCTTAACCCGCTGAGCCACCCAGGCGCCCTAGTCTTTTTTTTTTTTTTTATAAGATTTTATTTGTTTATTTGATAGAGATCACAAGTAGGCAGAGAGGCAGGCAAAGAGAGAGGGGGAAGCAGGCTCCCTGCTGAGCAGAGAGCCCGATGTGGGGCTTGATCCCAGGACCCTGAGATCATGACCTGAGCCGAAGGCAGCGGCTTAACTCACTGCGCCACCCAAGTGCCCCTTGACCTTGAGTCTTGAGTTCAAGCACTACCTTGGGTGTAGAGCTTATTAAAAAAAAAAAAAAGGAAAGAAACAGGGACGTCTGGGTGGCTCAGTCAGTTAACCCTCTGACTTCAGCTCATGTCATGATCCCAGGGTCCTGGGATCGAGTCCTGCATTGGGCTCACTGCTCAGTGGGGAGCCTGTTTTTCCCTCTCCTGCTCCCTCTGTTTGTGCTCTCTCTCCCTGTCAAATAAATAAAATCTTTAAAAAATATATTCTTAAAAGACATAAACACTCATTTATCAACATAACAGGCAGAATGGTCCTTTAAAAATACATCACATTGGGGCGCCTGGGTGGCTCAGTGGGTTAAAGCCACTGCCTTTGGCTCAGGTCATGATCTCAGGATTCTGGGATCGAGCCCCACATGGGGCTCTCTGCTCGACGGAGAGCCTGCTTCCTCCTCTCTCTCTCTCTCTCTCTCTCTCTTTCTCTCTCTCTCTCTCTCTCTGCCTACCTGTGATCTCTGTCTGTCAAATAAATAAATAAAATCTTAAAAAATATATATATATATCACATCATGTCATTCCTCTCAACACACCACAGTGAGTCTGTATCTGACTCACAGGGAAAGCCCGGGTCCCTGCAGGGACTGATGTGCCCCAATGTGCTCTCTCCTCCCCCAGCCCCCTGTCATTGGCTCTTCTACCTCTGTTCACTGCAGTCACACTGGCCTCCTCTGTGTTCCTTGACTTCTCCAGACCCACTCCCACCTTAGCACCTTGGCACTGACTGTTCCTTCTGCCCAGAATCCCTCACTTCTTCAAAATTTTGCTCAGATTGCATCTTCTCAGTAAGGCCATGGCCTCCATGAGTAATGCTGCAACCTGCCACACTCTCATCCCATCCATGCCTAGAGCACCCCCACGCCTGGCCTCCTTTCTCCCACTCAACTCTTCTTTCCCATGGTAAATGTCACATTCTAACTCGCTAATTTTACTTACTTACTCCGCGTGTTCTTCATTGTTCCGTTTCACTCCCTCACCCCACCCCCACTTAGAAGGGCAGACCTCTCTGCTTTGTTCACTGGTGTTCCCAGCACATTAGAACCATGCTTGGCACGTGGGACACCAGTAGTCTTCGCTGAGTGAAAGAATATGTGAATGGATGAAATCTTATGGAGGATTTTCACGGTCAGTCTTGACCTTCCAGGTGATCCATGGCTTTCAGCTCATGCAAAAGAGTGAGGACACAAAACCCAGCACAGCTCCATGCCTTGTTGACCATGGGATGGATCCTCTGCACAATAGTCTGCTTGGGCCATTCACAAGGGAGTACTCATGGTCAGTAACTTTAGATCTTTCCCTGAGGCTTATCTTTCCCAGACAGGGCTAGCCACCAGTGCCTGGGAACCAAGCTGGCAACCTAGGCTGGGAGTCTCGATTTCTGCTTAGCCCCCTGCTCTCAGTTGGCTCCTCCCACCTTGGCTGGTATTGCCCAGCTTCTCAGTCAAAAGCCTGATTTCACAACTTTCTCCAAAGATCAGACTTCCAGATTCCTGCCAGGATGCTGGAGTGATCTTTGCTTAGAGCTGAGAAGAGTTAGAGTGTAACTCATTTTATTTTTTACTTTTTATGCATGGATTCATACCTCAGGGGCTTTGCTATATGCCTGTTTCCTTCTTTCCCCCAAAATCCCTCAAGGCCTGAATTCTGCCTTCTTCCCACCACCCCGCATCCAGATAAGCTGGTGTCATCCGCAGTGTCATCTGCCTGCTGCTTGGACTCCGGTCACCTACGCATTCTCTGTTATTAGACCCAGTTGCTCAGCCTTTGCTCACACTTCGGCTGACCTCGCTGAGTCAGGAGACCCAAGCACTGCTTCACTCACTGACTTGTTTAACCAAAACTGCTCAAGAAATACATGTTCTGACAGTCCCCAGAACGGCTTCTCCCTTTTCAAATCTCTACCCTGGAAAAGACTCCTTTTTCTTTTTTAAGGGAAATCAGATTAGAACAAATTGGTTTTGTTTTTAAAGACCATCCTGTTGCTCTTTGAGATCCTTAGAAAGCCCCATAGAACGAGACCTGGCAAAGAGTAGGTCCTGAAGTTCAAAACACAGTGAGTAGTTGAAGGTCTGCAATGAGGGTAAAAGGCAGCAGGTCAAAGGTGTGGTTGTCTGTGGTCCAGGAAGGAGACAGCTGCATGTTGAAATCTGTCTGGACAAAGCCAGACCTGGGAGAGCATCTCTGGTCATCTGGGGTCAACCTGGGGTTTCCCTGCTACCTGGTCATTTCCCAGGCTTCGAAAAACAGTAATTTACTTAAATACAGAACTGTATCAAGTAAAAAAAATTAAACGCCCTCCATTATGAGTTTGCCATTGTATTCTTTCAGGAAAAAAAAAGTGCGTATATAAAGCCATATGTAGATTGTTTTTCAGCTCTTTTCATTGTCAAATAATATACATATACAGAAAAGCACACAAAACATACATGTATGGCTTAGATAATTAGAAAGCGAAAACTCAGGGAAGCACCTGTCAAGTCAGAGATCACCAGATGGGCATCCTGGGCAGATGGGGCGACGCAGACAGTCAGGTGAGCGGCGACAAAGCAGATGTCACCTCAGAGCAGCCTGACTCGGTTCTGGCCAGTACATTGTGACAGGAGGATCCTGAGAGAAGAGGCAGGCTGGTGAGATCTTGGAGAGCCCTTTGTGGCAGGGGAAAGAGGCCAGCCTCCTGTCCCCCACCCTAGCTGGGGTTCCGGTTCTTCTCTTCACTCTCAGCTCATCCTCTACTTCTGCTAAATAACCCACAGAAAGTATAACTTTCCTCCTCTGAGGCTACAAGATCAGAACAGAAAATTCCAGCCTTTGATCAAGCCCACAAAACTCCTGACACTGGATAAAAACAGACTCTTTTGGGTAAAGATGAAAAGAGGCACATGAAGAGACTCGAGAACACAAAAGAAAATGGAGCAGGCAAATGAGGAGAGTGTTGCTTCCAGTAATGGGATATGGGTGCCAAGAGGAGATTCATGTTTGTAGCGAGATTGGAGAGGACATCAGAGCGGTCACTCAGAGTCCACGAATACTCCTTTCAGATGAACTCAGGACTCAGGAGTAGACACTCAGAGAAGACATCTTTAAAAACATGAGGAATCGGGGTGCCTGGGTGGCTCAGTGGGTTAAAGCCTCTGCCTTCAGCTCAGGTCATGATCCCAAGGTCTTGGGATCGAGCCCTGCATCGGGCTCTCTGCTCAGCGGGGAGCCTGCTTCCTCCTCTCTCTCTCTGCCTGCTTCTCTGCCTACTTGTGATCTCTGTCTGTCAAATAAATAAATAAAATCTTTAAAAAAAAAAAAACAACATGAGGAATCAATAGCAAATGCCATACAGTATAATCCCAGATGCATTACCTTTAAAATCAGAAGCAGGGGAAAGGTATCCACTAACACCTGTCATTCTGGTTAAACAAAGCAAAAGTGGGCTTGAATCTCAGTTCATTGATTGAAGTTTGCAATAGGGAAGGTGTTCATCTTTTCTGCTTTTTAAATAATTCCACTGAATTCCAACCACGAGTCATCATGCCACCAGGAGACTGAAACGTACTTACTTAGGATGGGAATGTCCCCTCACTGCCCAGTTTGCCATCTCAGTTGCAGGAGGGGGCTTGCAGTGGTGCCAAGGCCTCCAGAGAGAGGAAGCAGCTGGCCCTTGTGTTTCTTCACTAGTGTTTGCCGAGATAAACTTTGGTCTAGAGGTTAGGTGTTGGTCCATCTGTGTAGCTGCGGTGTCCCGTGTTCTCAGCTGCACATTTTCCTAGGTCTCTGTTGCTCAACTCCTTCTGCAGCTCCTTTGGGTCCGTGAGAACATCAGGTGGCCCAAGTGGTTCTTCGCTGCATCAGGGTTCCTTCTGAACACACAGCAAATCATTTCCCTGCTCCTCGCCGCATGCCGGGGTGCGTGGGAACTGTGTGGGCCATCTCCAACCCAGCCGTCCAGCTCTGCCCAGAGCCCTTTCATTTCTCAAAGAAATGATAGAATCATGCTGCTTCCAGGCTCTACTTAGAAAAGGGCATAGGCCCCCTCCGATTGCAGTTTCCCAGTCGGTCAAGGATATCTGTTGTTCTCTGGCTGGTAGCTCTCCTCGCCCAGCCCCCGCCCTGCATTTATGGCTGGGCTCCTGGGGGTGGGGGTGATGTTCTAGACCCACTGGCTTCCTTCTAACTCTCCTCCTTTCTCTCAATCCGGAGCCTTCTGGTTACTGTAAAGAAGCACTCCACTAAAGCACATCAACTAAAGAAGTGAATCTGAAGATCAAACAAGCTGTGATGAAACAGCTTCCATTTCACTTCCAGTTGTCGCGCAGCAATATTTTGGTCCGTACACCGTACAGTGAGGCCAGTCTGCTGATCATGCAAATATTTGGATCCTGTGGTGACAGCAAATTGCTATAAAAGTTTCTAAATGATTCCTCTCCATACCTGTACTTGCTTCATCATGGGCCACGATTAAACAGCTCAAGGGCCAGCAGAGGTCAGAGGCCACATTGAGGAACCTGGTATGAAGGCTGTCACCTCCTCCACTGTTCTTTTAAATCTGGTAAAGACCTCCAAAACTGAAAGTTCATAGAACGTGGGGCACCTGGGTGACTCAGTTAGTTCAGGGTCTGACTCTTGGATTGGGCTCAAGTCGTGAGCTTAGGGTCGTGGGCTGGAAACCTGTGTCAGGCGCGGGGCTCAGTGTGAAGTCAGCTTGTCCCTCTCCCGCTGCTTCTCCCCCCACTCACATACTCACTCTCCCAAATAAATAAAGTCTTTTTTTTTTAAAGATTTTATTTATTTATTTGACAGACAGAGATCACAAGTAGGCAGAGAGGCAGAGAGAGAGAGAGGAGGAAGCAGGCTCCCTGCTGAGCAGAGAGCCCGATGCGGGGCTCGATCCCAAGACTTTGGGATCATGACCTGAGCCAAAGGCAGAGGCTTTAACCCACTGAGCCACCCAGGAGCCCCCCAAATAAATAGAGTCTTAAAAAGACTCCAAGAACATGACTTCCCTTTCCTGTGCATTCTGCTATGTCACCCCTTCCCAAAGCCAGTGGGCACAGAGTACCCTAGCTGCTTGCCAGGCTGGAGAGAAGTGGTCATGAGATCACAGAAAATAGTGGAAATGAAAATTGCATCAGTCCACACAGCCAGTTTCCCTCTTGCTGCAGAAATGAGAAGTTATAAGATTGGGTTGTTGTTGTTTTTAATGAGGAAAGTGGAAAATTAATGATAATTTGGAAGTAAGCAGATTACAAACTATAGAACAGTTTTATTAAGGAAGTTCAGTAGTGAACTTCCTTGATGAAACAGTTACAAAGAAGGTCAAGATCAAGAGTGTTTCTGCTGGGCTAGAATAACTATTAGAAAACAATACAGCAAGGGTGTCATTCACAATGACTATGAAACTAAATATTTGGAGGTCAAATGAGTAGGAAGTTACTGAATATACTTGGAAAACATCAGAAGACCTTACTGAGATATCTAGACTGTATTAGTAGTAACTTATATATTGTGAAGAGGTGTCAGTTTGTCTCCAGTGTAATCCCTGTCTAATCAAAGTCACACAGGGGCTAAGAGGACTTCAAGTTGATTCTCAACTCAGTCTAGAAATTAAAGGATGACAATAACCAGGAAAAAAGTGTCAAAGGAGAACCCTGAAGTACTTATCTTCTTTGATATTCAATAGCATTACAAAGCTATGGAAATTAAAACAGTAACTATGCCCAGGCATCGACGGGGGAATCAGTGCAGCAGAAAGATGATCCAGAAAGATGCCTGAGGATCAATAAGCATTTAGTATACGATAAGTGGACAATGAAAAGAGAGAAAGGATGGGTTATTTAATAAATAAATAAAATAAATTATTATTATTTAATAAATCCATTGTTAAAACAACTGGTTAACAAATCTGCCCAATTCTCCTGGGCCTGTTTGGATTAGAGTTCCTCCTTTAGGGCTGGGTGTCATCATGTGATCGGCCCTGGCCAATGAGATGTGTGTTGGAGTGATAGGTGTCACTTCTTTTGGTGGGGAGGGGCAGAGGGACATGGAGAGAATCTTAAGCAGGCTCCACATCCATCGTGAGCCCAGTGGGATACAATGGGCTCCACCTCACAAGATGGGTGTCACTTCTGAGAAGAAGCTTTTAGGACCATTACACAATTTCCCATATTTTCACTCACCCTCAGCCTCAGTCCGGGAGTGAGCGTGACTCACAGCAGAGGCCCCAGCTGACCCATGATGAACACCTAGAGTGAGAGGGAAATAAACCTTTGCTGTTTTAAGCCACTGGATCTTGGGATTTCTGTTACACAGCTACCCTGACTGGTACAGCTGCTGTCTCCTACTCACAACTCTCTGAGGAAAAGCAATTCACACCAATGTATTAGTATTGCAAACCATCCATGTTTTCTGGAAACATCTGCGCTTTCAAAGGGAGTGTTGGAGAAAAGGCATAGGCTACCCAAAAGAGTAAAGTACTGTGTGTAGGACCAGCTACGTAATCTGTGGGCCCCAGTGCAAAATGAAAATACAGACCAGTTGAGGGGCACATGGCTGGATCAGTCGGTAGAGCCTGACTTTTGATCTCAGGGTTGTGAGTTTGACCCCCATGCTGAGTGTGGAGATTACTTAAAAATAAAATCTTTAAAAACAAATATACGGGGACACCAGGGTGGCTCAGTGGGGTAAGCCTTTGCCTTCGGCTCAGGTCATGATCTCAGGGTCCTGGGATGAGTCCTGCATCGGGCTCTCTGCTCAGCAGGGAGCCTGCTTCCCCCTCTCTCTCTGCCTGCCTCTCCGCCTACTTGTGATCTCTCTGTCAAATAAATAAAATCTTAAAAAAAAAACAAATATAGAGGTCCCTTATTTAAAAACTATAAAAATGGTAAAGATGGTGATAGCAGAGCATTAAAGCATGCATGGGGCCCTTCTGAGCACGAGTCTCTGTGTGACTACAGGCAAACACAGATCACACACCCACTGAAGCTTGCCACCCCACCCCCACCGTATATAACTGACATGTCTGCATCCTCCCTTTCCTCCCACTGCAATTTCCTCCCTGCTCTGCCTCACATGACATGTCCACCAAGCACTAAGGTGGACCTTTGTGGTTAGTTTTTGAAGTCTTCGCTCAAATGTCATCTTCTCAGTGATGCTAACTATCCCCCTTGTTCCTTATCCTGACTGATTTTTCTCCTTCATACCATCATCCATTGTGGAATACACTTGCTCATTTATATTATTAATGTGTATCTCCTTTACTAGACTGTAACCCATGAGGGCCCAGATTTTTGTCTGTTTTGGTCACTACTGAATCCTCAACACCTAGGACACTACATGTCACACAGTGACCACTCAGTAAATATTTGTTGACTGAGTATATGAGTCAAAGAATATCAATAAGAGAATATGGAACAGGCATCCACACACACTGGTGGGTCCGTTCATTCAACAGTATTTAATGGTTGTCCCTTAAATCATTGCATCATGTTATCTTCTGGGGGTGTGATGACAAACTGAGGTGCTGCCTATCCAGTGATGGAGTTGGGTGCTTGACCTGTTGCTGGAAATTCTGATAATCATTATGAAATGTACACTTATGGGACATCCTGAGGTTGGGCCCCGTAGGGAAATACTTTTTTTTTTTTTTTTTAAATCAATTTTACCGTGGGGCGCCTGGGTGGCTCAGTTGGTGGGGCAACCGACTTTTGATTTTGGCTCAGATCATGATCTCCCAGGTCGTGCTGGGCTCCCTGCTCAGGTGGGGAGTCTGCTTGAAGATTCTCTCCCTCTGCCACTCCCCCTGCTCGTGCACGTGCATGCACTCTCTCTCAAATAAATAAATAAATCTTTAGAAATAATAAAAAATTAAAAAAAAATCCATTTTACCAGGCTATAACTTACATGCCATAAGATACACTTATTTGAACTGCCCAGCTTGCAGCACTTAGATAAATATATAAGCTCACATTCTGCTTGCTTTTTTTTTTTTAATTGTGGTTAAAAAAAATACCTAACATTAAATTTACTATCTTAATTATTTTTAAGTGTCTGGTTTGATAGTGTGAAATAAATTCATATTTTGTGACCCACCATTAGGATCTTTTCATCTTGTAAAACTGAAACCCCAGTAAATACCAATTCTCCCCTTCCTGCAGGGGAAACGTTTCTTTTTATTTAAAAATGGAGCATTCAGGGAGCACCTGGGTGGCTCAGTGGGTTAAGCCTCTGCCTTTGGCTCTGGTCATGATCCCGGGGTCCTGGGATGGAGCCCCGCATCAGACTCTCTGCTTAGCGGGGAGCCTGCTTCTCTGCCTCTCTCTCTGTCTGCTTCTCTGCCTACTTGTGATCTCTCTCTGTCAAATAAATAAATAAAAATCTTTTTTAAAAAATGGAGCATTCAGAATGTATAAGGAACTTCTTAAAATAGTCTCAAAATAGGGCTACTTCCAGAAAAAGTCAGTGAGTCATTAAGGTGCAAATAAGGATTCTTAAGGGTGCAAATAAAAGAAAAACAGTCTGACTCAAATTGGCTAAATAGTAAAAGGGAATTTGGAGACTCCGGTAATAAAACATTCTTCTATCCAGAGCTTAAATGATGTGACCTGCCCTAGCTTCTCTCTTTGCCTCTCAGCTCTGTCCCTGGGGGCTGTGTCCTCTCCCAGACAGAGGACAGCACCACCAGCCCACCCTCTCTTTCTGGACCTTTCTGGCAACCCAGGCACATGCCTCCCCGGATCCCCACTGGATCAGCTCAGGTTTCCTGCCCACAGTGGAACTGATCTCTATAACCAGAGCAATGGAGTCTGTTGATTATCTTAAGCCAGTTGGGGTCCATGTGGGAGCTCAGGTAGGGGGTTGATCCCCTAAAACTGCATGCCTGAGAATGGGAGAGCGACAATTTAACCAAGGAAAATTGGGTGCAGGTGATAAAGGGGGAACAGATGCTGGGGCAACATTGTGATGTTATCACTCATATGCATTTTATATAATTAGGTCAGTCGATCAGTACTCAGAGAGTCCCATAACAAAGTAACATCCTGATGAACCTCTGGGGTATGGATCAGGTTGTCCCCAAATCAAGGGTTCAGGTGTAAGTGATTTATGAAGATGGTGCTCCCAGGAGAAACCTGTAAGGGACTGGGGTAGAAAGAGCAAGACGAGGAAGGGGAGGGAGGCCCAGCAAGGAAGCCATTGGGGTGATGATTCAGCCTCAGCCTGATCCCTCCAGAACTGAGTATCAAATCACACCCCCAGGAGTGCCTGGGTGGCTAAGTCAGTTACGCATCTGCCTTCAACTCAGGTCATGACCCCAGGGACCTGGAATCGAATTCCAAGTTGGGCTCCCTGCTCAGCCAGGATCCTGCCTCTCCCTCTCCCTCCGCCTCTCTCCCCTTCTCACACTCTCTCTCACTCTGTCTCAAATGAATAAAAAAATAAAAAAATAAATAAAATTACACCCCCAGGAAAAAAAACTGGGCTGTCATCATACTTTCACCCCAGTCTTTAGCTACTTGGCCTTGGCAAAGGAGGATCTTAAAACTCTCAGATCTTGTCCCATCCTCCAAGCAGTCAAGGAGGATCTGATGCCCAAGGTGGCCTTCTGCAGCTTGCTGGTGGAGGCCCCTCACAGCAAAGCTGGTGCGATCTGGATGCACAGAGCCAATCAGAGGCAGGCCTTCCGGAGAGCCCACTGCAGAGAGGCAGTGACCAGGATCTGCTATGGAAGCTGATGCCAGATGGGCAGCCCCAGGGGAACTGAGAGCAGGGCTTCGGCAAGTGTAGCACCTAGAAGGGAGACACCTCGGAGAGTGCCACACGGAGCGGTAAGCTGCAGGTGGGGCCCAGGCACACCCCAGTATATGACTGGGAGAATGCCGCTATAGAAGTGAGTGGTGTTGTATACAAAGTATGGTGCTGACTGGGCCAATCCAGAAGTGAGGATACCCTTCTCCAGAGTCTCCTATGGCAGGGTATCAGCTCCCACCACCCAAGCCTCAGCTCCGAGCTGGCAGCCTGCTTGTCTGGAGTTTGCGAGCTGCTCTGCACCCAGACTCCAGGGCTCTGGGGCCCTGAGATCCCAGACCTTCTGCTTGGATTAGGCTCCATCTCTGTCCCTCAGTAGCGCCTTGCTAAAACCCTGTAGCCTATGGGCCGAGCCACTGAGGTCCAGGGCCCGGGAAGGAAACACGGGGGACCTCCAGGCAGGCTCTGTCTGGGCTCAGCGTCTGCATAGCTATTACTACCAGCACAGGATCCAGATCCTGGAGCAGACCTCTCCCCTGTGTTCAGCCTGTGGGCGCTTCCTGTTCTCCCCCATGCCTGTGACTTTTGTGGGAGGCCTGTCCTGGACTTCTGGAGCTGTTCCGTAGGCATGGGATCTTGCCTTTCCCAGGGCAGCCCTTAATCACTGAGTGAGAGTACGGGAGAGGGCAAGCCCAGTTCTCTCGCCAGGAGGCATGACAACCTTAGCATAGAATCAACACTCCGGAGCCTCCTGAGGGACCAGATGAGGCTCGTACTTCACCTGGATCGCCGCCCTACCTCAGCTTCCTCCTTCTACCCGCCTCCTACTTTTCCCACTCCCTTCCTGTCACCCCTACAAACCCTTCAATATCCTCAATATCCTCTAGTGCACACGGAAGCCTCATTTCAATCTCTTTCTGGGGAATCTGACCCAAGTCCCCTCCGGAAGCTGGAGCATGATCTTTGAGAAGCTCCAAGCTCAAGTTCTTACAGCCTCATGTCCTGCAAAGGAAAAAGCTCTTCCCTGTCAGCTCCGAAGAGAAAAATCCCAGAGAGAGTTCTCCTTGGCGGACATGGGTCATGTGTCCATCCCTGTAATCATCACCATGGACGGGAAAATGGGGTCCTACAAACTCCCCAACAAATACACAGTGAGAAAGTGGGGCACCTGAGGGGCTCAATCGGTGGAGCTGCTGACTCTTGAATTCAGCTTAGGTCATAGTCTCTGGTTGCGGAATCGAGCCCCGCGTCAGGCTCCACACTCGGCATGGAGTCTGCTTGAGATTCTCTTTCTCTGTCTCCCTCTGTCCCTCCCCTCTGCTCTCCCTCTCTCTCTAACAAATACATAAAGTCTTCTTTTTTTTTTTTAAGATTTTTATTTATTAATTTGACAGAGAGATCACAAGTAGGCAGAGAGGCAGGCAGAGAGAGAAAGGGAAGCAGGCTCCCTGCTGAGCAGAGAGCCCCATGTGGGGCTCAATCCCAGGACCCTGGGATCATGACCTGAGCCAAGGGAGAGGCTTTAACCCACTGAGCCACCCAGGCGCCCCCCAAATACATAAAGTCTTAAAAAAAAAAAAAAGGTGAGGAAGCATTTCCTAAGTGATAGAGCTACTGTTCGAGTCAAACAAAACAATAAATGGTAATTGCATTTGTTTTAGTTTTTATTTTAAGATTTTTTTGTTTAAAGATTTTATTTATTTATTTGTCAGGCATAGAGGGAGAGCGAGCGAGTGAGCACAGGCAGACAGAGAGGCAGGCAGAGGCAGAGGGAGAAGCAGGCTTCCTGCCGAGCAAGGAGCCTGATGCGGGACTCGATCCCAGGACGCTGGGATCATGACCTGAGCCAAAGGCAGCCGCTTAACCAACTGAGCCACCCAGGCGTCCCTTAAGATTTTTTTTTTTGACAGTCAGAGATCACAAGTAGGCAGAGAGGCAGGCAGAGACAGAGGGGGAAGCAGGCTCCCCGCTGAGCAGAATGCCCAATGCAGAGCTCGATCCCAGGACCCTGGGATCACTACCTGAGCTGAAGGCAGAGGCTTTAACCCACTGAGCCACTCAGGCGCCCAAGGTGATTGCTTTTGTAAGAATATAGGTTTGGGGAGGCACCTGGGTGGCCCAGTTGGTTAACTGTCTGACTTTTGATTTTGGCTCAGCTCTTAATCTCAGGGTCCTGGGACTGAGCTCCACATCGGGCTTCACCGCATCGGGGAGTCTGCTTGGGATTCTCCCTCTCACTCTGCCTGCTCCCTGCACCGCCACCCTCCACCTAAAAAAAAAAAATAGTAAGTTTGGTTGCATGTGACAGTGATCAAAAATAATACCACCTCACACAAGGTAGAAATGATGTTTTCTCTGACATAAAGGTACAAGGCAGTATAGCATCTCAGCTCAGTGATGTTGCCAGAAGCTTTGGCTCCTTCTGTCTTCTTTCTCTGCCCTTCCTGCTCTGTGTTGCTTTTAACTGCACTATTCAGTATGGCTCCCTACCCCCCTGCATTGCAATCACTATGGTGGAGGTAGGGGGAAAGAAGAGGGGAGAGCATATTCCTTTTTCCTATAACCTTTTCTCTCATGTCCCATGGACCAGTACCTAATCATGTGGCCACATCCAGCCGCGAGTGAGGCTGGGCAGAGTCCATTTTATTTTTGACAGCCATGTGCCCAGCTAAAATATCATTATACTGCAAGAAAGGGAAAAGAAACTTTGGGAGATAACAGGTCTTCCAAGACTCCCTTCAAATACTATATTTATGGGCATTTGGAAAAAAGCAACTGAGATTTCAAAAAAATGGTGGGCAGGCCAGCGTGAAAAAGGAACAACTTAAAGTAATGTGTCTGGGTGGCTCAGTTGGTTAGGAATCTGCCTTCAGCTCTGGTCATGATCCCAGGGTCCTGGGATCGAGTCCTGCATGGGCTCCCTGCCCAGTGGGGGGCCTTCTTCTCCCTCCACCCCCTCACCCCACTCAGGCTCTCTCTCTGTCTCGCTCTTTCTCAAATAAATAAATAAATAAAATATCCCCCCCTCCAAATAAAGTAGTGCCTCTCAGTCATATTCTACAAAACCCTTTTTCCCAAGGGTTACTGAGAGGGGTGGCAGGAAATTGGGGTTCCACAATCAGACGTATTTGGGACATGCTGTGCTAAATTCAAGGTATGTTAGGAAGTTCTTTGGTTGTGTTTGTTTCGAATCACAGGACTTCTCAGAACTGTAAATGTGTGCATGTATCTCTAACACGCCCACAGAGGACACCAATGGCATTCACACTCCCTGATACTTCTGGGAAGGAGGGGTGTTTTCAGGAACTAGGTTTATGGGGCACCTGGGTGGCTCAGTCAGTTAAGCATCTGACTTTGGCTTAGATCATGATCCTGAGGTCCTAGGATTGAGCCCTATGTTGAGCTCCCTGCTCAGTGGGGAGTCTGCTTATCCCTCTCCCTCACCCTCTCCCCCAGCTTGTGCTGTCTCTGTCTTAAATAAATAAATAAATAAAATCTTTTTTTTAAAGTTTATTTATTCAAGTTATCTCTGTGCCCCATGTGGGGCTCGAACCCCCAAAATCAAGAGTCAGGTGCTCCAGCAACTGAGCCAGTCAGGCGCCCCTGTAATGAGTTATTTTTAAATTCTAATTCTTAAAAATAAAAATACTAATAATAAATTCTAATTCTTTTAATAACATGACATTAGTAATGTGTAATAATATAAACAAGAATCACTTAGACTTGGTTTAAAATTTTATTAGTTTCCTTGCTCACCACTATTTCTTTTATATAACATTTTCTTTTCTTCGTTTTTAATTGTGGGAAGGTGCCTATAACATAAAACTTGCCGTCTTAAGCATTTTTCAGTATGAAGTTCAACGGTAATAAGGACGTTCTGGTTGGACTCCATCCTCACCATCCATCTCCAGAGCTCTTCTCACATTGTTCAACTGAAACCACACCCACTGAGCACAGTTCCCTGTGCTCCTCCCCCCAGCGCTGGCACCTACCTCTCTGCCTTCGGGCTCTGGTCATTCAGCTTCTCCAAGTACCTCAGATGAGAAGACTCAGACAATATCAGTCTTTCTGTGGCTAGCTAATTGCACTTAGCATAATGTCCTCCAAGTTTATCCTGTTGTTGCAGTTGTCAGAACTTCCTTCCTGTCTAAGGCTGCATAATATACATTGCACACACACATGCACACACACGTACACACACCACTCATTTTGTTCATCCATATACAACTCTTTCTTAAGCTCTCTCTCTCTCTCTTTTTTTAATATTTATTTGAGAGAGAGAGCATAGGCACAGGTGCAGTGGACGGGGAGGTGGAGGGAAGAGAAGGAAAGGGAGAGAATCCCAAGCAGACTCCATGCTGAGCGCAAAACCCAACACAGGGCTGGATTCCCAGACCCTGAGATCACAACGTGAACCAAATCCAAGAGTCAGGAGCTTAACCGACGAAGCCACCTGGCCACCCCAAGCTTTTTTTCTTTTTAAATAAATTTGGGGGTGCCTGGGTGGCTCAGTCAGTTAAGCAGCTGCCTTCGGCTCAGGTCATGATCCCAGGGTCCTGGGATCGGGCCCCACATCGGGCTCCCTGCTCAGCAGGGAACCTGCTTTTCCCTCTCCCTCTGCCTATTTGTGTTGTCTCTCCAGCTCTCTAATAAAAAAAATAAAATCTTTTAAAGAAATAAGTAAATATTTATTTATTTATAATACATAAAAATAAATAAATTTATCTGCTGAACTAGCAGTAGACAAATACATTACTTAAACATATAATTAATATTTAAATGATATATAATAATTATAATTTATATTAATACTTAAATTATAATATATATTGCTTTAGATTTTAGTATTACTTAAAATTATTTTGGTAATTTCTCCTTATGCTGAAAATAACACTTCAAGTTATGTTTTCAAGTGGGGCATTTGGTCCATCTTGAACTGCCTACTTTTTGCCTACAGTAGGCAGAATGCTAAAGATGGGATTCTTTCCACACCACATTCTCATCCCCTAGTTATTCAAACACTAACCTATAGGCAACTTTGTCAAGGGATTTTGCAACTGTAATGGAAGTTCCCAGTCCATAGATGTTAACACACAGAGGTTCTCTGGATAGGTCTGAGCTAATCACAATAAGCCTTCCCAAAGCAGCAGAAGAAGGCAGAAGAAAAAGCAATTCATAGCATGAGAACGGCTTGATATGTCATTCCCTGTTAGAAGATTGTGAGAACCACACGAGAAGGGATGTGGGCCCTATTAAGAAACCATGAGAGAGGCCCCCAGTCAATAGCCGGGGAAGAATGGGACCCTCAGTCCTGCTACACGAAGGAACTGAATTTTGCCAACACCTAAAAAAGCTTGGAAGTGGATTCTGGCCCAGTAGAGCCTCCAGAGAGGAATGTGTCCCTACCATAGTTTGATTTCCGCCTTATAACCCCTGAGCAGAAGACGCAGCCTAGCCTGCTTCGATGAATGATCTACAGAAGTATAAGATAATAAATAGGTGTAAGCTTTTGGTTTTTTTATTTTTATTTTTACTTTTTTAGGGAAATGCTACCCACAACTCTGAGATCAAGAGTTACATGCTCTACCAACTGAGCCAGCCAGGCACCCCTCAACATGTGTAGGTGTAAGCTGCTAAGTTTATAATTTCTTTTTAAAGATTTAATTTATTTATCTGACAGAGAGATAGAGAGAGATCACAAGTAGGCAGAGTGGCAAGCAGTGGGAAAGGGAGAAATAAGCTCTCTGCTAAGCAGGGAGCCCAACGTGAGACTCAATCCCAGGACCCTGCGATCATGACCTGAGCCGAAGGCAGATGCTTAACCAACCGAGCCACCCAGCACCCCAAATTTATGGTAAGTTTTACACGGCACCAAACAGCAAATACAATGCCTCTTCTAAACCATCTTAGTCCCCACACAGGGTTAGCAATCATGTTTGATGCTTCATCTTTCAAATCCTCCCTCAAAGGATGAAAAGTCGTTTACATGGGTCCATGTAATTATGGACCTATTTGTGGGATTTATTTGAAGTGTGCGCCACAGGCTGTGGAAGCAAAATGTGCATGTAAAGGGCCTCTGGGATCAGGAATACCCACAGAGACTCGTGGCTGTCCTCCTGAAACAGCTGGTTTGCCAATGCATAGTCATCAAAGCCTAACCCTTTTGAGAGAAAGAAACAGGGTGAGGGACGTTATTGGCCATTTGGACCACGGGCATAGCTTTGACCTTTTTTCAGGGTAGCCAGTTCCCTCTTCTCCCTGATGCTATAAGCCCTCTATTGCCTCAGCCCTAGATGGGAGATAAGTGAAGGTGTCCACTAGTCTGACAGCTTCCTACCAGCTGTTGTATAATTTTTCTCTATCTTCAGTCTTTAAAACAAAACAAAGCAACCCTTATTTTGGGGCAAATGACCCAAGTTCATTTTGGAAAAGCAGAATATATTAGATAAACAGGAAGGGAAAATATCCATGAACATTCTCACCACACACAAATTATACATACATATATGTGTGTGTGTGTGTGTGTGTGTGTGTGTGTCTGTGTAACACCTCTTTGTAATTTTCTGGGTATCTCTTTCTCTAAATGCACACATCGTTGTCTAGATTCATCTTGTTATATATATCACTTTAATTAAAAACCTAGATATCTTTGTATGTCTATTTATGTCCCCATCTTTCTCCAGCTCCACATCTCCCCGTACTCACACCTGTTTCTGTCAGTTTATTTGTGACTGTTTATTTGAGAGTTTTTTGTGACAGTTTATTTGAGAGAGAGAGTGGTGGGGAGGGGCAGAAGGAGAGAGAGAGAATCTTAAGCAGGCCCCACACCCAGCGTGAAACCCGATGTGGGGCTGTCTCACGATCATGACCTGGGCCGAAATCAAGAGGCTGATGCTTAGCCCACCGAGCCATCCAAGTGCCCCGTCTGTGTATTCTTGACTTGCCGCAGCCCTGAGGTAAGCCATACGGGGCCCAGTGACAAATATTTCCGGAGCCAAGACATTCACGAATGACTGGAGTCAAATACATTCCCATTTCCAAGTTTTCCGGTCATTTCTGGGGCATCTACGGATATCACCCTCTGACTTTTGAGTATTTCCTGACAACCACTCCGTTGCCATTCACCCGGAAAAGAGACAATGCCAGCTCCCAGCAATCAAGGAAAAACAAACACACACACAAACAAAATCCCCAGCATCTTCCGAGAAACCCATTTCTTTTCCTCTGCCACAACCCGCTCCAGAGCAGACCCTCCACCACCAATCACAACAAACTAATAAAACCTGCCAGGTGATTTGCCCGGGGTGGGCAAAAATTCTCTCCTACAAATATTTGTTGAGTCTTCTCCCACTCAATAATTAAATCCTGCTTTCGCCTTACACCTGGATGACTAGAACCACTGTGGTGGAAGAGTGCCACCTGCCACCTGCCCCAGCTCTTGGCTCACCTGGGACAAGAGGATGGCAGAGCAGGGAGCCTGGGCTTCCACCCCAGGCAGAGTTCTGGTTATCAAGACAACTTCTTCGGGCTTCTCTTCCTTGGATTTCCTTCCTTCCCCGTATCACTTCCGCACTGCTTCCTGGAATCACTCCCAAACTACTTATACCCAAAATCTGCTTCTGTTAGAAGTCAAACTAAGACTAGCGGGGATGTTAGCTTCTTCTGAGGTCAATGGGGACACCTAGCAGTTGTAAGCAGGGACTCAGATCTGAACCGGTTGGGAGCTGGGGACCCTGATTAGGGGTCGTGGAAATTGCAAACAAAGAAGTCAGTGCGGGGATGAGCACACTCGTGTCTGCGAGCTGACCCAGGTCGGTGATGTTCTGTCTGAGTCCCGAAATGTTCCAGGTGTAAACTCTGTGAATCACAGGTGTGAGTAAGGTTCTTTGGGCATGTTTGGGATTTTGACACGTTTTTGTTTTTAAAGAAATATCCTTGTCTCTGCTCCCCAGTCTTGTCCCCCTCGAGGATGGCCTTTAGAACACTAGGAGGACAGAGAAGTATTTCACATCCTCCTTCACGGAAGGCAGGGTCTTTCAGGGAAAACTGACTCCACCCTGACAGGCTGGCGAAATGGCCCAAGGCCAGGACCCAGGACTTGGCTGGCCAGTCCCAGCCCAGTCCAGGAGCCCTGCCAGTGTGGCAACGATGCGTCACCAGCTGGGTGTGCTGGCCATGATTGGCTTGACCATGACTGGGCAAGGCTGTGAGGTTCCCCAGTTTGGGTCAGTGTGGGTGTGTGGGCAGAACAGAACTAGGGCTGAGGGCAGAGACCAAAGCCAGGAAATTTTGTCGGCTCCTTTCATGGCATATCAATCCCTCTGCCCCTTGCTCAGATCAACTTCTGTGGTCTTCTGTGAAGATCACTTTTCTGGTCTTCACACAGATGGGGATTTTCAATGCATCCCACCCCTCATGCTGGCTCTGCCCACCTCCAGTGCAACTCCAATCTGACCTACAGTTGTGGTAGCCGGCCTGTCAGGGCGTGACCTGCATCCCACACAACCAGTGAGTCACAACCTCTGTGGTCCAGTCTGTGGGCTGGTCACTTCCTGCCCTTTGTGCCAGAGCCCTGCTTTGAGCCCAGTCCTTACACAAGCCCTGACTTTAACTAGTTATTCCAGAAGCATCCCCACATGGGAATCTGGGAAGCTGGTGGTAGTAAGGGGCCTCTGCTCTGGTCTCATGACCATAGCCACTGCCTCTCTGCTGCCTACTTGTCTCTAAGATTGTCAGAGCAGCTTTGCTGCCCATAACAAGGGCCACTGGGAAAAACAACAAACAGCTAAGGGAGGTGGACCATGGAAATCAAAGAAAGAGAATTCTTTGTTTCAGTACCTCTTAAGAGTGCCTTCATCGCTCCTGACAACTGGTCAACCTGCATCTAAGCCTTTGATATTCCCTTCCTAGAGACCTAGGTCATGCCATTCATGGACCATTCCATTTTGTTAGGAAATTATTGCATATGTAGAAACCAAACCTGCTTTCTATGAAATTTTCCATCTTTTCGTATGTTTATTGGAAATTTTTATTTCATTCACAAAATTCATAGAGTTGTCTAAATTTTCAAAGTTGTAGCTATAAAATTATACCTAATATTTTTGTCTATTGAAATGTCTATGCTCCGTTGTTCTTATTACAAATGTGTTATCTTTTCATTATCCTTTTCTTTCTTTAGCAACATTTTTCAGAAATGTCTATTTTATTGTGTGTGTGTGTGTGTTTTTTTTTTTTAAGACTTTATTTATAGGGGCACTTGGGTGGGTCAGTGGATTAAAGCCTCTGCCTTTGACTCAGGTAATGATCCCAGTAGTGGTAATGGCGGTCCGGCTTTGCCAATATACTAAGAACCGCTGAACTATATACTTTAAACAGTGAATACTAAGGTGTGCGAGTTGTATCACAATTTTAAAAAGTATGGGGCACCTGGGTGGCTCAGTGGGTTAAAGCCTCTGCCTTCGGCTCAAGTCATGATCCCAGGGTCTTGGGATCGAGCCCTGCATCAGGCTCTCTGCTCAGCGAGGAGCCTCCTTCCCCCTCTCTCTCTTCCTGCCTCTCTGCCTATTTGTGATCTCTCTGTCAAGTAAATAAATAAATAAATATTTTTAAAAATATATTTTATTTATTTACTTGACAGAGAGAGATCACAAGTAGGCAGAGGGGGGCAGGAAGCAGGCTCCCTGCTGAGCCGAGAGCCTGATGCGGCGATCGATCCTAGGACCCTGGGATCATGACCTTAGCCGAAGGCAGAGGCTTAACCCACTGAGCCACACAGGTGTCCCTATTTTATTGTCTTTCTTTTTCTTTTTCTTTTTTTTTTTTTAAGATTTTATTTATTTATTTGACAGAGAGAAATCACAAGTAGATGGAGAGGCAGGCAGAGAGAGAGGGAAGCAAGCTCCCTGCTGAGCAGAGAGGCCGATGCGGGACTCGATCCCAGGACCCTGGGATCATGACCTGAGCCAAAGGCAGCGGCTTAACCCACTGAGCCACCCAGGCGCCCCTTTATTGTGTTTCTTTCAGTGAATTAGTATTGCATTTGCTTGATCAAATTTATTATTGTGTTTCATTTGCCTTTGTTTTGCTTACTTCTGCTTTTATTTTGAATAATTTTTGCTTATACTTTCTTTGGATTTATTTTGCTGTTCACCCGCCAGCTTCTTGGGCTGGAAACTCAATTCACCTAATATCAGTCCTTCCGGTTTTGTTATCAATGCGCCTATAGGTATGCATTGTCCCAAGTACTGCTTTGCACACATCTCCCAGATGTTGACATGTAGCTCTCTAATTATTGTTTATTTCTGAATACTTTGAAAATTTTTAATTTTTTTAAAGATTTTATTTATCTGTCAGAGATAGAGAGAGAGAGCACAAGCAGGGGGAGTGACAGGCAGAGGGAGAAGCAGGCTCCCCACTGAACAGGAGCCCAATACAGAACTTGATCCCAGGACCCCATCATGACCTAAGTGTAAGGCAGACACTCAATTGACTGAGCTACCCAGGCGTCCCATTACTTTTTCATTTTTCTTTAATTTCCTTTTGAAACCAAGAATCTTTGCATAAGCTTTCATATGATTTTTCAAGTTAACAAATTTTTGGTTAAATTTTTATTGTTATTTTGTAATTCTACTGCCAGGTTGTCAGAGGATACAAGTTGTATGAATTTTCACTTATTTCTAACGGTCATCCATCTGTCTCTGGTCTGTTCTCTGGTTCCTCTCGAAGACATTTTAATTCCTCTTTCACAGGATGCTCCGAAAATTTGATAGCAGTTACTTAGCAGTCCCTGGGGAAGAAGGGGACTCCCCCAGAGCATTGTCCATCTTCTGGGGACTTTTTAAGCTGTTCGGATGCCCCTGCCCTCTGTCCCTCACCCCATCATTGTCCTCATGTGTTGAGACAGGAAAGGAAAATCTGCTCTGAGTTAAACATTCACTGTAAGACAGTTGTGGCGTGGCCCATCCTGTCCTGAGGCTCATCTCTGGAGACATTTGAACCTTTCATTGTCCCTCTTTAGTAAACCTCTGAAGTCAACATAGTGCTCATCAGACTGTAGGGCACTGTGCACTTCCTCTCTCCCCGAAAACATACTTCCCTTTATGTGTTTCAAAGCTCGCTTTGTCTTTTTCTTTTTTTTTTTTAAAGATTGTATTTATTTATTTGACAGACAGAGAGCACAAGTAGGCAGAGAGGCAGGCAGAGAGAGAGGAAGGGAAGCAGGCTCCCCGCTGAGCAGAAAGCCCGATGCGGGGCTCGATCCCAGCACCCTGGGATCATGACCTGAGCGGAAGGCAGAGGCTTTAACCCACTGAGCCACCCAGGTGCCCCTGGCTTTATCTTTTTCATAGACTGTAAACTAAGCCCCAAACCAGAGTTTCCCACACTAGGTTCCACGGAACACCAATTCCGTAGGTATTAATAGGTGATAGACAGAAAGGGTTATGTTTGGGGACTGTTGAATTAAACAAAGATAACTGACTACTATGTCATCTCAGATCCTCTGTATCTGCTAGTGTGTTAACTGACTTTATAAGAGGAGGGAAAAGCATGGCTGTGTTCCCCAAACTAATCTGGAGTGGAACCCTTCTGTAGGACACTAGGTTAATGCTCTAGAACAGACAACATATTCCATGTTGCCCTATTCTTGAATAGACTCCTATGAAACCTTTTGTCTTGGTTGAATTTTGTTCCACCTAATGGTTAGAGTCAGTCCTTTACTTCAGCTTCCCAGTGTTGATTCTGTAATCCAGTTTTTCTTACTGGCGGTGGATCAGAGCAGCCTGCCCTGTGCTCATGCCGGCACAGATAAGTGCTTGGAAAGGACCAAGGACGGAGCCTTGAAGTGTGCCTTGGACTAGGGAGGACATACGTATTTCATCCAATGACTCTGATTGCCAGAGGCTCCCTACCCCAGCACGTCTTAGAGTTCCTTGTGTAGGCGAACCACCTGGGAATATTGCTAAAAGCAGAATCTGAGTCAATGAATTTTTTTTAAAAGATTTTATGTATTTATTTGACAGAGAGAAATCACAAGTAGATGGAGAGGCAGGCAGAGAGAGAGAGGGAAGCAGGCTCCCTGCTGAGCAGAGAGCCCGATGCAGGACTCGATCCTAGGACCTTGAGATCATGACCTGAGCCGAAGGCAGCGGCTTAACCCACTGAGCCACCCAGGCGCCACTGAGTCAATGAATTTAAAGCAAGATCTGAGATCTTGCATTTCCAACAAAAGCTACCAGATGATGCCGAGGCTGCCAGACCCGGAACTACATTTTGAATAGCAAGGTATCAGAGCACTGTGCTGAGAAAGAATCTGAGGCTGCATCTGTGCTCAGTGGGAAAGAGTGCCATGATCCACTAGTAATGTCTGCTGTGGGCAGAGGCGTGAACCGTGAATACAGGCTATCTGTGCCCTATAATCTCTATGTAGAAAATGATGTATTATTCAAGACTAGAGGGAGAAAAAGGTCATTCATACCATACAGTGTTATGTAAGCATGAAAATGAATATCTGTGTCTTCTAGATGGCATAAATTCTAAGATATGTGTAAGAAGGCAAGATTGGAGAATAAATTATATGCTATTCCTCCATTTGTGTAGAATAATCAGTAATCCTATACTCCGAGGATACCAAGACTTGGGAAAGCTATAGAAAACAGGGATGTTGTTACACCACTGGTGGGAATATAAACAGGTATAACCACTTTGGAATATTGGGTGGTGCTATTATCGGAATTGAAGGCATGCACCCTCTCCCTCATCCTCTGCCTGCCACTCCCCTGCTTGTGCATGCTCTCTCTATCAAATAAATAAATAAAATCTTTTTGAAAATTCCAGTATAATTGACATTCGGTATTATATTAGTTTCAAGTGTACGATATAGTGATTCAACAATCTATACATTCTTCAGGGGGCATCATGATAAGTGTACTCTTAATCCCCTTCACCCACCTCACCCATCGTCCCCCCCCACCTCCCCTCTGGTAACCACCAATTTGTTTTCTGTATTTAAGAGGCTGTTTTTTCCTTATCTCTTTTTATCTTTCTTTCTTGTTTTGTTTCTTAAATTCCATATGTAAGTGAAGTCATATGGTATTTGTCTTTCTCTGACTGACTTATTTCACTTAGTATTATCTAGATCCATCCATGTTGCTGCAAATGACAAGGCTTCATTCTTTTTTTTTTTTTTTTTTTTTTTATTATTAAAGCTTTTTTTTAATTATTTATTTATTTGACAGAGAGAAATCACAAGTAGAGGGAGAGGCAGCCAGAGAGAGAGAGAGAGATAGGGAAGCAGGCTCCCCGCTGAGCAGAGAGCCCGATGCGGGACTCGATCCCAGGACCCTGAGATCATGACCCGAGCCAAAGGCAGCGGCCCAACCCACTGAGCCACCCAGGCGCCCTTCATTCTTTTTTTTAAAAAATATTTTATTTATTTATTTGAGAGGTAGAGAGAGACAATGAAAGAGAGGGAGCATGAGAGTAGAGAGGTCAGTGGGAGAAGCAGACTTCCTGCTGAGCAGGGAGCCCGATGTGGGACTCCATCCCAGGACCCTGGGATCATGACCTGAGCCAAAGGCAGTTGCTTAACGAACTGAGCCACCCAGGCGCCCCCTCATTCTTTATTTATGGCCAAGTAACATTCCACTGTATACATATGTATCATGTCTTCTTTATTCATTCATCTATGGATGGACACTTGGGTTGCTTCCATATTTTGGCTATTGTAAATAATGCTGCAATAAATAAGACTGCATATATCTTTTTTAAAGATTTTTATTTTTTTTAATATTTCTTTTATTTATTTGAGAGAGAGAGAGAACAAGCACACAGAGGGGGACAGGGAGAGGGAGAGAGAGAAACAGACTCTCCACTAAGCAGGGAGCCCGATGCAGGGTTCAATCCCAGGACCCTGGTATCACGACCTGAGCTGAAGGCAGATACTTAACCAACTGAACCTCCCAGGTGCCCCTATTTTTAATTTTTTGAGAAACCTCCATACTGTCTTCCACAGTGACTGCATCAGTTTGCATTCCTATCAGCAGTGCACAAGGGTTCCTTTTTCTCCACATCCTTGCCGAAACTTGTTATTTCTCGTGTTTTTTATTTTAGCCATATTGACAGATGTGAGGTAATACCTAATCAGGCTCTTTCTGCCCCTAAGCCACGTTCAGTTCCATTCATCAGAAATTTAGTGAGTGGGGTGCCTGGGTGGCTCAGTGGATTAAAGCCTCTGCTTTCAGCTCAGGTCATGGTCCCGGGATCCTGGGATCCAGCCCCACTTCAGGCTCTCTGATCAGCAGGAAGCCTGCTTCCTCCTCTCTCTCTGCCTATCTCTCTGCCTATCTCTCTGCCTACTTGCAATCTCTGTCTGTCAAATAAATAAATAAAATCTTTTTTTTTTTTAAGATTTTTTCTTTATTTATCTGACAGAGATCACAAGTAGGCAGAGAGGCAGGCAGAGAGGAGGAAGCAGGCTCCCTGCAGAGCAGAGAGCCCAATGTGGGGCTCGATCCCAGGACCCTGGGATCATGACCTGAGCTGAAGGCAGAGGCTTAACCCACTGAGCCACCCAGGTGCCCCTAAAATCTTTTTTTAAAAAAAGAAATTTAGTGAATACCTGCTATGTGTCAGGCCCTGTGTTAGGTTCTGAGAGTTCAAGGACAAAACACATTGCTTTTCCTCCTCCAAGAGTCCATATTTTAGCAGGAGAAGCCCCACATACAATAAATAACAGAGCAGTGACACAGAGGTTGCTGGTATGCCGTGATAATGGAAAGAGGGAGAACAGACAAGGATGGGGGCGTAGAGAGGTGGTGGGTCCCTGGGAACACTGCAAAATTTTTCCCAGGGAGGATGGAAGGGTAGGGAAAAGCATTCATTCTAGGCAGAGAGGGCAGGTGACGTGAATTAACACCCCATCTGCTGAGTCTGGAAACTGGAAAGGTGAGGAGGGGCCAGCTGGGAAGGGCCTTGAAGGCCATGAGAAGGAATATGGACTGTCTCCTGCTAAGTGAAGGAGGGTGGTATTAGGAGAAAGCTGGGTGGGTCTTAAAAAGTTTCAAACCAGGGATGCCTGGGTGGCTCAGTTGGTTGGACGACTGCCTTCAGCTCAGGTCATCATCCCGGAGTTACGGGATCGAGTCCCGCATCGGGCTCCCAGCTCCATGGGGAGTCTGCTTCACCCTCTGACCTCCTCTTTGCTCATGCTCTCTCTCACCGTCCTCTCTCTCAAATAAATAAATAAAATCTTAAAAAAAAAAAGTTTCAAGCCAGACCAAAGTTTACTGTAACAGTTTTACAAGAAGACACTTCGAAGAAAACGTGGAGAAAAAGAGGCAGGGAGCCTTGTTGTGAGCTATTGTCTAGGAAAGAGGTCATGATGACCGACTTAGGATTGTGGTTGTAGGAAGGAGGGGCCAGATTCAGGTCACAGATTCAGGTCACTACTGTCAGTCACTTCCATTTTCCAGATTCTAGGGTTAGAATTGGAATAATCCTAGAGAAGACCTAAGATAACACTGTCTTATATCAGGTCCCCTAGAAGCGGGAATTCAGGCATACATGAATAACTGGAGGGGTGCTCCCAAAAGAAGGGGAGTGAGGGAGGCAGAATGGTGCAGAGGAAGAAGCTGAGAAAGATGTGGTTTCATGTGGAATCTAGCCTTAGCGTGATCCCAAGACAGCTCCGTGGCATGGCTCCCTCCACTATGCTGGTCTCACCTTGAGCCAAGAGGACCAGCCTTTTATTTTATTTATTTATTTTAAAAATATTTTATTTATTTATTTGACAGAGAGAAATCACAAGCAGACAGAGAGGCAGGCAGAGAGAGAGAGGGAAGCAGGCTCCCCGCCAAGCAGAGAGCCCGATGCAGGACTCGATCCCAGGACCCTGAGATCATGAACCAGGCTGAAGGCAGTGGCTTAACCCACTGAGCCACCCAGGCGCCCAGGACCAGCCTTTTATACAACCAGGTAAGAGTAACCACACAGGCAAGGGGACCCTGGTTGGCCAAGACCAATTCTCTGGAGGAGGGGACAGTTTTAAGTCATTAACAAAAAATACTCAAAATGGCTGCCCCCATTTTCATCCTGTCTCCAAATTCATATGCCCAAGCACTAACCTCCAGGACCTCAGAATGTGACTATATTTGGAGAAAGGGCCTCTAAAGAGGTGATTATGTTAAAATGAGACCATTAGGGTGGACCCTAGCCCAACAGAACTGGCGTCCTTATAAGAAGAGACTAGGACCCTCGGAGAGGGATATTCATGCGCACAGAGAGGAGGCCATTGTGAAAGCACGGTGGAAAGGCCGCCATCAGCAAACCAAGGAGACAAGGCCTCAGAAGAAACCAATCCTGCTGACACCTTGATGTCAGACTTTCCAGCTTCCAGAGCTGTGAGAAGGCTCATCTCTATCACGGAAGCCCCCCTCCCCCCGCCATCCCCATCCCAGTCTGTGGTATTCTATTATGGTCGCCCCAGCAAATTAAGAAGCTGATCAGCAGGATTTGGATGGTGCCAGCAACATTCACTATATCTTCATTTATGCTCTTCACCCAAACCCTCTCTCCTTTTCTTCCCCACCTCCCTTCCCCAACAGTTCATTTAAATCTGTCTTCCCGGGGCGCCTGGGTGGCTCAGTGGATTAAAGCCTCTGCCTTCGGCTCAGAGTCCTGGGATCGAGTCCCGCATCGGGCTCTCTGCTCGGCAGAGAGCCTGCTTCCTCCTCTCTCTCTGCCTGCCTCTCTGCCTACTTGTGATCTCTGTCTGTCAAATAAATAAACAAAATCTTAAAAAAAAATAAATCTGTCTTCCCTCTCATCATTAAGAACAATGGCCTCCATGGCAAGAACCATGGGATATGGGCCACCTGCCTCAGACAGGAGTCAGCCAGCAATCTTACTGAAGATGTTGTGACATCTCAGGTCGAAAAAGGGCAACCAAGACTAAAGATTTATGGTCCTTCAGTTACAATGAGCAATCACAAGTGTTACTATATTTCATCCATTAACCCACCATCAATAGACAGGTCCAATGACTAAGGGTGATGTGTGTGATCCTGGCCAGTCTACAAAGAGCTAAAGAATTGTTCCCAGGATCTGCTATGAAGGGGGAACAGAGTTGGCTAAGCTTTCAGAGATAAGCTTTTAATTGATGTGACCGTCATTAAGATTAATATTTATTGGTGACTAATTTTCCCTCCACCGCTGGATTTTTCCTATGGCAACAGTAACTGTGTTGATCTCATTTCCATGTAGCAATGGCAATTCCTCGGCCTGCCAACTTGCTGAAACAATGGGTTCCCAAGAAGCAGGTACCAAGTCTGGTAAATTTATCATTTAGGTCTTGGTAGGTGTTAGTAGAGTTTTGACTTTTTCTCGAGGTGAGATCAGGAGCCATTCTCCAATGGTACATTCGTTTGCTACAGTTACCACAACAAAGTTACCAGAGATGAGGGACCTTAGGCAACAAAAATGGATTTCCTCACAATTCTGAAGGCAGGAAGTCTGAGATCGAGGTGTGGGCAGATCAGTTTCTCCTGAGGCCTCTGTCCCTGGCTGGCAGACGGCTGTCTTCTCCCTGTCTTCACACTGTCCTCCCTCTCTGTGTGTCTGTGTCCACATTTCCTCTTTCCACCCCCAATGACTGCATTTTAACTGAATTACCTCTTTAATAGTCACATTCTGAGGAACTGGGGATTAGGGCTTCAATATAGGAACTTTGTTTCTTTCTGTAGATTTTATTTATTTGTTTGACAGAGATCACAAGTAGGCAGACAGGCAGGCAGAGACTGAGAGAGAGAGGGAAGCAGACTCCCGGCTGAGCAGAAAGCCTGATTTGGGGCTTGATCCTAGGACTCTGGGATCATGACCTGAGCTAAAGGCAGAGGCTTAAACCCACCGAGCCACCCAGGTGCCCCAGTATAGGAACTTTGAAGGGACACATGTCAGTCCCTAACAGACGATTTTGAGCAGGAAGAGATGGTATCTGATTTTTTTTTAAGGACCCAGTATGGCTGTGGTGTGACGCACAGACGGCAGGAAAACAAGGGTGTCAGGAGGCCCTGGCAAATAATTCAGAGGACAGAAGGGGGTGTCTCAGCTAGCGGGGTTGCAGTGGATTTGGTGAGGAAGGATCAGACCCTGAATATGTTTTCAAGGTAAAGTGGAGAGGATATGCTGATGGCCTAGAGGCTGACACAAAGAGAAATCCATGAGTCTGTCCCAAGGCTGGTAGAACACCCAAACACCTTTCACCTTGGTCTTTTTCAAATATATCAGAACTACCAGATGTCAGAACTACCCAATGATATCAAAATGCAGATTCCTGGGGGACGCCTGGGTGGTTCAGTCGGTTAAGCGTCTGCCTTTGGCTCTGGTCATAATCCCAGGGTCCTGGGATCGAGGCCCACTCACTGCTCAGCAGGGACCCGGCTTCTCCCTCTCCCACTACCCCTGCTTGTGTTCCTTCTCTTTCTGTGTCTCTGTCTGTCAAATAAATAAGTAAAATCTTGAGAGAAAGAAGGAACGAAAGAAAGAAAGAAAAGAAAGAGAAAGGAAAGAAGGAAGAAAATAAACGCAGGGGTGCTTGAGTGGCTCGGTTGGTTAACCCGCTGCCTTCGGCTCAGGTCACGATCCCAGAGTCCTGGAATGGAGCCCCCGCACTGGGCTCCCTGCTCAGCAGGAAGCCTGCTTCTCCCTCTCTTTCTGCTGTTCCCCCTGCTTGTGCTCTCTGGCACACTTTGTCAACTAAATAAATAAAATCTTTGAAAAGAAAAGAAAATGCAGTCCATATAGCAAGAAGTAGGAAATAAAGAAAAAGCACAAGAAAAAACCTCAATGCATAAATAAGATGAGTTACAGCAATTATAATAATAATACAAGCTATTAAACTCTATTATTGAAAGATAAAAATTTGCAGATTAGGACACAAAACCATAACTATATGCTGTTTATTAGATACATCTATAATGAAGTAACAAAAAGGTAAAAACGGAAGAACAGTAAAAATTACATCAGAGAAATACAAATAAAAAGAAAAGTAGTAAGTGGGCTTCGGTCAGGGAGAATTCAAGGTAGTTATAAGGTGACAATGATAAAATTCAAAATTTTAGTTCTACGCATTAAAATATTAGAAATAAAAATTGTTCAGGGGTACCTAGGTGGCTCACTTGAGCGCCTAACTCTTGGTTTCGACTCAAGTCACAATCTCAGGGTGCTGAGGTTTAATCCCAAGTAGGGCTCCTTGCTCAGTGCAGAGTCTGCTTGAGATTCCTTCCCCTTCTTTTTCCTCCCACTCTGCTTGTCCCCATGCTCCCACTCTCTCTGTCTCTAAAATAAATAAATGCGGGGCACCTGAGCGGCTCAGTGGGTTGAGCCTCTGCCTTCTGCTCGGGTCATGATCTCAGGGTCCTGGGATCGGCCCTGCGGGTCGGGCTCTCTGCTCAGCAGGCAGTCTGCTTTCCCCCCACCCCACCTGCCTCCTGCCTACTTGTGATCTCTGTCAAATAAACAAAATCTTTAAAAAAGAAATAAATAAAAATAAATAAATGCAATCTTTAAAAAATTGTTCAGTCTTAAGAGAAAGTAAACAGAACAGTCATTATAGAAATTTTATTTACCTTCAGTATTAACCTATCACAGAGGATAAGAAATAAATAACATTAAAGAGGTTCTGAATAATACAATTAATAAAATTGATTTATTAATTGTAAATCAAAGCGTGTCTCCTAGAAACATAGAATATATCATTATATTCAGCACCGAAAAGACATTGGAAACATGCACTATTTATTAGACTACCAAAAAAAATTAAAGAGGTTAAAAAGTCAGTGTACTTGCAAAAGCAGGAAACATCCAGGCCATTTTCTCTGACTACAATGCAATAAAATCTGCAGATGAAAAGTAAATGTTTAATTAAAAAAAAAGTTAACTACTTGGGAAATTTTGAAAGGTACCTTTCTAAGTAACATTTAAGACAACAAAGAAAGAAGCCAAAACTGTAGTTAGTTAGAGGAAAATTCATACCTTAAAAAGTTTTCAATATTGACAAGACATTAATAGAGTTCAAGAAGTTGAGAAAATTGCAATGAGATAAAATTAGGGAACACAAATAAAGGAAATCGATCAGTTAAGAGCATCACCTAATAAAATAGTAGAACACAAAATAAGCTTCTCGCTTCTGTTGAGTTAATTTCTAAACAAAGGATCAAACTTTGTCACTGTTAAATAATACTTATTATGATAATATTTTTCGGGGGCTCTGTCAGGATAATTCCGCATGAGGTCACCTAGATTTTCTGATTATCATTTACCTCACACTGGTCTGAATTAAGGATGGAGGCTTGGTTGAGGCTGTAGAACCTTCTTATTTAAAAAAATATTTTTTAAAATTAAGCTTGTTAAATCTTTAAAAAATGGATTATTGAGGTGCCTGGGTGACTCAGTTGGTTAAGCATCTGCCTTTGGCTCAGGTCATGATCCCAGGGTCCTGGGAATGAGCCCCTCATTGGGCTCCCTGCTTACCAGGGAGCCGGCCTCTCCCTCTCCTTCCATCTGCCACTCCCCCTGATTGTCATACGAATAAATAAAATCTTAAGACAAATAGATCATTGAGGTGTGCCTGGCTGGCTCAGGGAAAAGAGCACGAGACTCTTGATCTCAGGGTCAGGAGCTCAAGCTCCATGTTGGGTACAGAGAGTACTAAAAGAATAAACTTAAAAAAATGAATTATTTGAAAAGGTTAACGGAATAGTCAAGTCCCTGGCAAGTGTATCATTAAGGAGTGCTCACATACATATGCAAGATTTTAAGGATTAAAAGATTTAAAAGACCAGGGAATTACAAGAGAATCCACAGATCAAAGAAGAATTTTTTTTGAAGATTTTTAAAAAAGATTTTATTTATTTACTTATTATTTGACAGACAGAGAGAACACAAGCAGGGGGAGCAGGAGAGGGAGAAGCGGGCGCCCATTAAGAAGGGAGCCCCATGTGGGCTCAATCCCAGGACCCTGGGATCATGACCTGAGCCAAAGGCAGATGCTTAATCCACTGAGCCTCTCAGACAACCTGAAGAAGAATTGTTTTTAAATTAAGGAAATAACTCATTCAACAACATAACACAAAGAACAAGGAAGGATTTTTCAAGAAATTGTATTAACTGATTAGTAATGGGGGGGGGGATATATTTAATTTTTCCTTTCAAATAATTCACCAAAAACTGATTTACGGTACATTGTATGTTCTCTCTAGGGCTGATTATTTAAGTTTAAGAAAATTTTTTTAAAGATGTTATTTATTTATTTATTTATTTATTTGAGAGAGAGAGAGAGAGAGAGAGAGAGCACAAGCTGAGAGAGGAGGCAGAGAGAAAGTGAGAAGCAGACTCCCCACTCAGCAGGGAACCCGAACTGGGGCTCAGTATCATGACTCTGAGATCATGACCTGAGCCGAAATCAAAAGAGGGGAGCTTAACTGACTGAGCCATGCAGGTGCCCTTTTAGCTCTTATATTTGGGTCTCTGATTCATTTTGAACTAATTTTTGTATGCAGCATTAGGTAAGGGACTAACTTCATTTTTTTGGCATGTGGATATGCAGTTGTCCCAGCACCATATTTTGAAAAGACTGTCCTTTCCCCCCATTGAATGATCTTGGCAACCTTGTCAAAATCATTTGACTATATATGTGAGGGTTTCTTTTCAGGCTCAGTCTTCACAGCGGAATCACCTGGAGGGCTTTAAAAACTCCGATGCCTGGGCTCCACCCTTCAGGGGTTCTGATGTCAGTGCAACCTGGGCGCGGAGAGGTTTTACTCATCCACAGGGGCTTTCAAGGTGCATCCAAGGTTAAGTAAGGAAGAGCTAATATTGACCAAGCGCTCATGCTGAGCCAGGCTCCATTCTCCAAATTTGACATCCTTGAAATCGAACCTAATAACCTGATGAGATTAATCTATTGTTTTCTCATACAGAGTGGCCAATGAGTCACAAAGAGATTAAGTACTTGCCAAAGACATACAGCTCACAAGTGGCAGGGTCTCCACTTCAACTCCAGAGCCCATGCCCCTTATTAAAATGCTGCATTGTTGGGGTACCTGGGTGGCTAGTGGGTTGGGCCTCTGCCTTCAGCTCGGGTCTTGATCTCAGGGTCCTGGGATCGAGTCCCACATCAGGCTCTCTGCTCAGTGGGGAGCCTGTGCTTCCCCCCCCCCCCCTCTACCTGTCTATCTGCCTACTTGTGATCTCTGTCAAATACATAAATAAAATCTTTTTTAAAAAAAAAATGCTACATTGCCAATGGTCACCTGCCAGTCTCAGCCATGAGCCCTGCCTCAAGATGCCCCTCGAAGTAAAGATGGCCCATAATTTAGAAGGCAAGGATATGTCCACCCTCGGTAGACTGGTCTGACAGTCAAGATTACAAAAGAGAACCAGGAGTCTGTCTGAAGTTCCGGAGACCAACTCCAGCATGGACCCTCCAAGGATGTGACCCCAAAGCCCTGGGCTGCCTTCCAGAGACGTCAGAGCTGTGATCTAAGGCCACCTGGCCCCTCTTTGGACTCTTCTCTCTCTCTTTTTTTTTTTTTTTTTTTAAGATTTTATTTATTTATTTGACAGACAGAGATCACAAGTAGGCAGAGAGGCAGGCAGAGAGAGAGGAGGAAGCAGTTTCCCTGCTGAGCAGAGATCCCGATGCAGGGCTCGATCCCAGGACGCTGGGATCATGACCCAAGTCGAAGGCAGAGGCTTTCACCCACTGAGCCACTCAGGCACACCTTTCTCTCTCTGGACTCTTCTTATTGACATCCCCAATCCAAGTTCATGGATTTCATCATGATGTGTCATTCTTCACATGATGCTTGTGGGCTCGAAGCCCCCAGCATTGTCCCAGTCAAACAAATGTGCATGTTGGGGCCTGTGGCCCTATAGAGAATTGAAGTGGTCATTTCCCCCAGTCTTCTGAGAGATCTGAAGAGTATTTCAGGGCTGTCCTCACCCCAGCTGAGGAGTTCCAGGGAGCTTGAGGGAAGCCAGGGACGAAAAAGTCCCTGTTCCCCATTCCCTTTCAGTCATTGTACAAGTAAGTCCTGAAAAGAAAAGGGGGTTTCAAATCATGGAAAGTTGAGGAATTTAAAAGAATAAAAAAAAAAGGCCTAAAATATGAGTTCAGAACATAATCTTCATTTTATTTTATTTTTATTTTAGAAAATAAACTTTATTTTATTTTATTATTTTAAAAAAGATTTTATTTATTTTTTTGACAGAGAGTGATCACAAGTAGGTAGAAAGACAGGCAGAGAGAGAGAGAGAGAAGCAGGCTCCCTGCTGAGCAAAGAGCCTGATGTGGGGCTCAATCCCAGGACCCTGAGATCATGACCCAAGCCGAAGGCAGCAGGTTAACCCACTGAGCCACCCAGGTGTCACAGAAAATAACCTTTATTTTAAAAAAAATGAGTCTAGGGGCGCCTGGGTGGCTCAGTGGGTTTAAGCCTCTGCTTTCGGCTCAGGTCGTGGTTCCAGGGCCCTGGGATCCAGGCCTGCATTGGGTACCCTGCTCAGCGGGGAGCCTGCTTCCCTTCCTCCCTCTCTGCCTGCCTCTCTGCCTAATTGTGATCTCTCTCTGTCAAATAAATAAATAAAATCTTTTAAAAATAAATAAATAAAAATTTAAAAACGAGTCCAGTGAGAAATTTTATTTTATTTAATTTATTTTTTTTAAGATTTTATTTATCTATTTATTTGACAGACAGAGATCACAAGTGGGCAGAGAGGCAGGCAGAGAGAGAGGAAGGGAAGCAGGCTCCCCTTCGAGCAGAGAGCCCAATGCGGGGCTTGATCCCAGGACCCTAAGATCATGATCTGAGCCAAAGGCAGAGGCCTTAACCCACTGAGCAACCCAGGCGCCTCCAGTGAGAAATTTAAAAAGCTACATGTATGGGTTATCTATTAATGCATAATAAGTTACCTCAAAATTTGGCAGCATAACATTGCTATACACATTCATTATCTCACTAGTTTCTGTGAGTGGGTCAGGAATTTGGGGAACAGCTTAGCTGGGCATTTCTGCCTCAGTGTCTCAGGGGTCTGTGGCCCTCCAAAGTCTTAACAGAGCAAGGATCTACTTCCATGGTTCCCATGGCGATTAGTACAAGGCCTCAGTACCCCAGGACATGGCAGTTGGTTTCCTGCAGAGGGAGTGACCTGAGATGTCCAAGATGATCAGCCATCATTCCTATAGCATCCTATTCGTTCCCCAGGTCACTTCCCTACCCCATTCGATAGGAAGGGGAGCACCCAGGGGCTGGAATACCCAGAGGTAAGATCACTAGGGACCATCTTCGAGCCTGAATGCCATACTATGTAAATACAAAGAAGAGGTAGTGTGTCTGTATTCTGAGCAAGGCACTGCCCTAATGTAGTAACACATTTAGTTCTCCCTATAACCCTGTAGCTTCAATGTCTTCTTATTCTTGCTTTACACATGAGGAAACAGGCCCAGAGACATCCAGCTACCAACCGAACGCTTCACAGCTAGTAGAGATGGAGGCAGAAATTGAACTCAGGTAACCTGGGGCTGAAGTCGTGCTGTGTGCCACCCAGGGAATCCCACTGCCTTGATGGGCACCAGGGGATGGGCATGAAAAAAGTGAGGGTTAAATCAGAAGAGCTAGAGCGAAAATGGAAAGTAAAGAAATAGAGCAGGAAAAAGAAAGCGAGGAGCGGGGTGAGAAAGGAGTGAAAATAAAGGGATAAGGTAGATCAATAAAATAGGGATGGTTTAAAACAGAAGCTGAAGAAGGCTAAGGAAGAAGACAAAGCAGGGAAGACTATACTTTAAAATCCCGCCAAGTAAGATTAGGAGTTTTAAAAACAATCAAGGAAGAAACACAAAGCTAAAGCCCAATGAAAGGAAGGTTTGGTTTACAAAGGTATAAAAGAAACCGAAGCCAAACCCATGCATGATAAAATAATCTGTGAAGAGGGTTAAAGAGGAGAAGGGGTGGAAAAGTCTCATTGGAGGCAGCTGAGCAGACTCAAAGAGGGTTTTTAGGACACGACAAGTTTCTAGCTTGTCCTAAAATAGGCAAGAAAGCCTCGGACATCCTCTCCCTCTGCAGCCCCCGATGGCAGGGCCCCTAGCTTCCACTTAAGGAGACCTGGGGCAGAATTTTCTAGAACACTGCTTCTCAAAGTGGGGCCCTTGACCAGCGACACCTCATCACTAGAGCTTGTTAGGAATGCAGAGCCCCAGGCCTCTCCCCAGGGCCCCTGATTCAGCATCTGCTTTTTAGCACAAAAAAGACAGAGCCCTGCTGCTTTGTAAGAAATGTCACATTTCTTCCCTCAGTGTTTCCTTTAGGAAGTTATTTTAAATCTCTGAAGCAGTATAAAAATAATGCAGCCAACACTTAGGAACATACAATGCAGATATAACAAATGTTAGCGTTTTGACCAATTTGCTTCACATCTGTTTTGTTTGTCCTTAAAACAGGGATAGTAGAGTTTCTTCCTCCCTTGCCACTCGCCACCCCCCACCCCAAGGGGCACCCCCCACCACCTCGGTTCTCCTTCCTTTCCCAGAGATAGCGGCTGCTATGAAGTTGGCATTTTCTCCCCTGTATTTTATGTACACCTTTATTACAGATGTAGGAATGCAGAAACACAATCATTTTGTGTGCATTTAACTTTACGTGAATGGTATTGTAGCTTATGTACCTTTCTTCAACTTGCCTCTGTAATTCAGCACTGGGTTTTGTTTTTGTTCTTGTTTTTGTTTTAAGATTTATTTATTTATTTGAGGCATGGGACTGGGAGGTGGGAAGGGGAAGGCGCAAAGGGAGAGGGAAAGAGAATCTTGAGCAGACTCCCTGCTTAGCCTGGAGCCCGATGTGGGGGGCTTGATCTCACCATGCTGAGATCATGACCTGAGATGAAATCTACAGTCTGATGCTCACCCGAGCCACCCAGACGCCCGTGTAACCTGGCATTGAGTCTTAAAGGCCGATATGTGTTGACAGACTGCGGCTGAGTTCATTCATTTTAATAGCTGTCTAGTTTTCCTTTGATGGCATATTGTGAAATGTATGGCTTAGCTCTCCTGCTGAGTGACATTTAGGCTGTTTTCAATTTTTGGCCATGATCCAAGGAAAAGCTGAAATGAACATTTGCCTGTCTTTGGGCACATGGATGAGTGTTTCACAAGGGCACATACCAAGGAGAGATTTTCCAAACCAGTTTGCACTGGTGCCAGCCGTGTACAAGTATTCCTCTCTGTTCAAGTTCTTGCCACCTTTGATTGCATTGCTGTTTTAGACACTGTGGGCTGGATACCCGGGTCATGTTCTAGCCCTTTCTGCCGGCTTTCTCTCTATTGCAGAGACGGGACAAGCAAATACCCACTTTCTCATCTCCCTTTTGTCTGTGGTGGCCATGGAACACAGCTCTGGATCTTATACCTCCCTTGCTTCATTCAAGAAAAAGAGTCAGAAACAGAACTGACAAAATGTCCACGTGAAGAATTGATTGCAGGTGCAAAGGTGTCATTGTATCATTCTCTTCCTTGGTGGATGTTTGAAATACTTCATACAGCAAAAATCTGCCAGACGGAGGTTAAAACGTTTGTTTCTCGGACAAAGAGGATCAGGATGTTAGCTTTCTTCTTCCCTCTTTGATTCTGCCTTTAAAACTGGGTGAGATGGGGCACCTGGGTGGCTCAATGGGTTGGGCCTCTGCCTTCGGCTCGGGTCATGATCTCAGGGTTCTGGGATGGAGCCCCACATTGGGTTCTCTGCTCAGCGGGGAGCCTGCTTCCTCCTCTCTCTCTGCCTGCCTGTCTGCCTACTTGTGATCTCTATCTGTCAAATAAATACATAAAATCTTTAAATAATAATAATAAAAATAAAACTGGGTGAGATGCCAGGAGGCACACCAGCTACTTTGTAATTGTGCAGTTGAGGTCTTGAACTGGTGCCCAAAGTTGGTTATCTCCAGATTTCTCCAGACTTCCTGTTATGTGAGAAAAAGAATCTTGTAATTGTCTGAGTTTCTGTTAGTTAGATCTTCTCTTACTTGTAGCCTAATGCATTCCTGATTTATACAGCCAGGTTTGCTAGTTTTTGCCAGTCTGAAGATACAAGTGATATCTCACTATGGATTTGGGTTTTGGGTTTTTTTTTTTTTTTAAGATTTTGTTTATTTGAGAGAGAGCACAAGTGCAGGGAGGGGCAGAGGAAGAGGGAAAAGCAGACTTCCTGCTGAGCAGGGAACCTGACAAAGGACTCTATCCCATGACCTCAGGAGCATGACCTGACCTGAAGGCAGACGCTTAATGACTGAGCCAGCAAGGCATTCTTCATTTTTTTTTTTTTTAAGATTTTATTTATTTATTTGACAGACAGAGATCACAAATAGGCAGAGAGGCAGGCGGGGAGAGAGAGAGAGAGAGAGGAGGAAGCAGGCTCCCTGCTGAACAGAGAGCCCAATGTGGAGCTAGATCCCAGGCCGGGAGATCATGACCTAAGCCGAAGGCAGAGGCTTTAACACACTGAGCCACCCAGGTGCCCCATCATTGTATTTTAATATGCATTTTCCTGCGTGCTGAAGAAGCTGTTTCTCTACATGTTCTATGTTTTGCGTGTTTATTGATCATAGAAACCATTCCTTTGCCTGTTTTCCTTTTGGATTTTTGCCTTTATTATTTGTAGGTTAAAAAAATAACTGGGATACCAATTCTTTTTCAATTGTATACATTACAGGGGTGTGTGGGTGGCTCAGATGGTTAAGCATCTGCCTTTGGATCAAGTCGTGATCTCTAGGTCCTGGCATCAAGCCCCAGGTCGGGCTCCCAGCTCAGCAGGGAGTCTGCTTCTCCCTCTGCCTCTGCAGCCCCCATGGCTTGTGCTCTCTCTGTCTCTCAAATGAATAAATAAAATCTTTTTTAAAAATTACATATATCACAAATAGTCTCTCTCAGTTTGTAGCTTTTCTTTTTCCCTTTGTTCAAGGCTTTCCATGACTATGTGAGAGTTGTCAATGTATCTGTACAAACGCTTTACATTTTAATGTAGTTAAATTTGACAGTATAGAATCGTGTTAAACATTCTTCCCTATCCAGAGACCTAAAGATAATTCTCCAAAATTTTCTTCCACAAGTTTTATTTTTAATATTTAGGTCTTTAATCCCCTTGGAATTTATTTTGAGTGTGGTATGAGCTAAGGATCTCGTCGATGCTTTTCTCTATGTGGAAAACCAATCATCCCAGTCCCAGTTACTAAAGAGTCCACCCCTTTCTCCCTGTGTTGGTAACTCCACCTCCCTTACGCACTGTGGTAGTAGCCCCATTGCTAGCTAGACCCCCAATGATCCCATGTCCTGGTACTCAGGTTCTTATTAGTCCCTGCCCTTGAGGGGACTCACTTGGAATGAATGGAATGTGCCAGTAATGAGTGTATGTCACTTTTGAGAGTAGGTTGTTATCAGAAGACTGTGGCTTCCATCTTGGCCTTTCTATCTCTCAGTTTCTCAAATCACTCACTCTGAGGGAAGCCAGCGGCCATGTTGTGTGAGCAGCCCTCTCTATGGATAGCCCCATACGGTGAAAACCGGAAGCTTCTTGCTAGAAGCTATGTGGATACGCTTAGAAGTGGCTTTTCCTCCCTTCATATTGTTACAACCCTGGCCAAGGATTTGCTTACAAGCTCAGGAAAGACCCCGAGCTAGGACCATTCTGTCACTCTTAATTGCTAATCTTCAGGAAGTGTATGAGATAATGAGTGTTTGTGGTTTTAAGCTGTTAAAATTGGGATAACTTGTGACACAGCATTACTCGCATATTATCTGCAGTTTTTTATTTGTTTGTGTGTTTCTTACCAATTCTTGCACTTTTCTTCTTTTTCTCTAAATCTTCCCTTATTATGAACAACTATATAAAGAGATCTCTCTCTCTCTCTCTCTATATATATATATATATTTTTTTTTTAAAGATTTTATTTATTTATTTGACAGAGAGAGATCACAAGTAGGCAGAGAGGCAGGCAGAGAGAGAGGAAGGGAAGTAGGCTCCCCGCTGAGCAGAGAGCCCGATGCGGGACTCGATCCCAGGATCCTGAGATCATGACCTGAGCCAAAGGCAGCGGCTTAACCCACTGAGCCACCCAGGCGCCCCTCTCTCTATATTTTTTAAGATTTTATATATTTGACAGAGAGCGAGAGCACAAGCAGAGAGAAGAACAGGCAGAGGGAGAGGGAGAAGCAGGCTCCCCGCCCTCAAAGCAGGGAGCCTGACTTGGGGCTCAGTCCGAGAACTCTGGGATCATGACCTGAGCTGAAGGCAGACGCTTAACCAACTGAGCCACCCAAGCTCTCCGAAAAAAATATTGATAGAGGCTATCCTTGTCCTTGTTTCTGTCTTTAAAGGGAATTCTTTTAACATTTCACGCTAAGAATTTATACTTTTTGTTTGGTAAATTTCTTTCTTTTTAAATAATTTTTTAAATTTTTAATAAACCTATAATGTATTATTAGCCCCAGGGGTACAGGTCTGTGAATCGCCAGGTTTACACACTTCACAGCACTCTTGTTTGGTAAATTTCTTAACAACAAGAACAGGGTAAAGTAATTCTCTCTCTCTCTCTTTTTTTTTTAAATTTTTTTTTGGGGGGTGCCTGAGCTCAGTAGGTTAAGTGTCTGCCTTCAGCTGAGGTTGTGATCCCAGGGTCCTGGGATCAAGCCTGGCCTTGGACTCCCTGCTCAGTGGGGACCCTACTTCTCCCTCTGTCTGCCACTGTCTCCTGCTTGTGCTCTCTTACCCTCTCTTTGTCAAATAAATTTAAAGAAAATTTTTTTATTTTATTAGATTTTATTATTTTTTAAAAGATCATTTATTTTATTATTTATTTATTTTTTAACAGAGAGAGAGAGACAGAATGAGAGAGGGAGCACAAGCAGGGGGAGTAGGAGAGGGAGAAGCAGGCTTCCTGCCGAGCTGGGAGCCTGATGTGGGGGCTCCATCCCAGGACCCTGGGGCCATGACCTGAGCTGAAGGCAGAGGCTTAACGACTGAGCCACCCAGGCGCCCCTATTTTTTTTTTTAATTTTTATTTTAGAGAGAATGGGGGCAGGGGCAGAGAGAGGGACAAGCAGACTAGAGCCCAATGTGGGGCTTGATCCTATGACCCTGAGATCATGACCTGAGCCAAAATCAAGAGTTGGCACCTTGACCGACTGAGCTACTCAGGTGACCCAAAGTAATTCTCTTCTGTTTCTAGTATGCTGAGTGCACCCCGCTCATAACTTAGACCTTTTAGGATGCCTGCGCCCACTTAAATGCCAGAGTCAGCTTCTCTGGGCGGGAAAGCTCCTGTGATTCTCCCCAAACGAAGGAAGCTTGCTTTGCCCAGTGAAGAGAAGGGAGGCTGAATGCGCTGGGGAATCGACAGCACCAGGGTCAGTTCTCAGCAATGACTTTCTCTTGGGAACTGGAGAACAAATCCCCCAGCTCACTCACCCCTCTGCCCTCTGCTGGGATAATCGTGACAGTCTGCTTCCGGGGGGAATTCAAAGGAAGACACTGCTTTCATAAAATGCTTGTGAGATTTATCGCTTGTTTTTTTTCTGAATCTATTGAGATGGCCATGTGGTTTTTGCTTCTTTAATCTATAGCTGTGTAAATTATATTCCTATGTTTCAATGGTCAAATAACATCCTTAATTTCTGGGATGAACACTACTTGGTAATGCTTTTTCCCACATTGCTGCGTTCGATTCACTAATGGATTTTTCAGAATTGTTCCATCTCTACACATGATATTAGACATTCCCTCCTTCCCCTGTCCTTGCTGGCGTGGTGTCAGGGTTATACTAGCCGTAGTCCGGTGACTAGCTTCATACAAATTAATGAAGCTTATTTCTGAGCTTGAGGAAGCTAGAGGTTTTCTGTTCCTGGAGGGTAGTAAGAGCACCTGTGAAGACACGGGGGCTTGGTGCAGTGTTTTGTAGAATTTTTTTTATCTGGGTTCAATCTTTAATGTATAAGTGTGGTTGGGTTTTCTGATTCTTGAACAATTTTGGTAATCGATATTTTTTCAGGTAATTATCCACTTTATCTCATATTTCAGTTGTATAGTTTAACCTGCAGAGTTCAGAGTTTCAGGACAACTGCTTGTCTCCCCACCACCCCTATTCCTCTTCCTCCCCTGCCCTTGTCTAAATTGGGCAGACACCAAAGGGGCAAGGAAAAAGGGTGTTTTCATTCTCCACAAGATCCAACAAGCTTAAAAGAAATGGGGGAAGGTGCTGATAATTTCTTTAAAGACTTTTCATTGTAATTTTTAAAGAAAACTCATTAAAGACACAGATGTTCTTAGTGGGTAGCCTGGTTCACAAGGGCCCACAGGCTAGGCAAGAGCCCCAAGGGTGATTTCAGGGAAAGGTGAGAACCAACTGGGCAGCAGAGTGACTTTCTTGGCACGGGGACCAAGATAAGGCCAGAGGTTTATCTGGCACCAAGTCTGTGGCCACAGTATGGAAACCTGGAGGCTAAGTCAAGGAGGTGGAACTTGACCCCATAGTTACCTGGTCTCCTATCTTTTGCCAAATGCCTAGTTCTGGAGAATTGCAGGGTTGGGGTGGGGAAGACAGACATTTTCTTATTATTTTTAAGCTCTATTTTAAAAGACAGCTTGGGAGTGGAGGAGAGATAAAGCTGGGGAAAGGCTGGAGCACTGGTGGTGGGGGGACGCCCTCCCCCCACCCATTCCCACCACCTGAATCTCACCAGAGCAGGAAAATTCTGCAATCAGGTGGGATGATTTCGCCTGGGTGTTGGGAGGAAAGGGTGTGAAAGTGCCTTCTGACAAGAATGCACAGGGGGTTGGGAAAATCCAGGGCTTTGCAGCTGTGTGACCTCGGGCAAGTTAATTCCTAAAGCCTTGAAATACCGGAATAAGGTCTCTGATTTGCGACGGAGTTTCCTGCAATTTTAAATGTCTTTGGCTGGGCCAGAAGGATCTGGAGATTGGTGGAGTTGGGAGGAAACCTCAGGGTCCTATTTCCCCAAGGCCCCTTCTCCAACCTCAGTAATACCCCTATTCTAATTTCACTGGTCTACTGTACACTGGGGATTGAGCAGAGAACTTTGTGATGAGGAAGCCATAAGATTCTGTGATTTAAAAAATTGAATAGTAGGGGTGCCTGGGTGGCTCAGTCAGTTAAGCATATGACTCTTTTTTAAAAATATTTTATTTATTTATTTGACAGAGAGAGAGATCACAAGCAGGTAGAGAGCTGAACAGAGAGCCCAATGTGGGGCTCGATCCCAGGATCCTGGGGGATCATGACCTGAGCCGAAGGCAGAGGCTTTAACCCACTGAGGCACTCAGGCACCCCATGCATGTGACTCTCGATCTCAGCTCAGGTCTCAGTCTCCGGGTTGGGTTAAAGTCCCATGTTGGGCTCCACGCTGGGCCTGGAACCTGCTTTAAAAAATAAATAAATAAATAAATAAATAAAAGAATGTTAAATAGTGAAAGGAACTGCCATTGATATTCAGTAACCACTGGATTTTTAAAATTGTTTTAATTATAAAAAAAAACTTTTAGGGAGCTCAGGTCATGATCTCAGGGTCCTGGGATGGAGCCCCAAATTGGGTTCTCTGCTCAGCAAGGAGCCTGCTTCCCTGCCCCCCTCTCTGCCTGCTGCTCTGTCTACTTGTGATCTCTCTCTCTCTGTGTCAAATGAATAAAAATAAAATCTAAAAAAAAAAAAACAACTTTTAAAAGATTTTATTTGTTTATTTGTTAGAGAGAGAGAGAGAGCACAAGCAGTGGGAGCAGGAGGTAGAAAAGGGGAGCCAGGGCGCCTGGGTGGCTCAGTGGGTTAAGCTGCTGCCTTCGGCTCAGGTTATGATCTCAGGGTCCTGGGATCGAGTCCTGCATCGGGCTCTCTGCTCAGCAGGGAGCCTGCTTCCTCCTCTCTCTCTCTGCTTGCCTCTCTGCCTACTTGTGATCTCTGTCTGTCAAATAAATAAATAAAATCTTTAAAAATATATATGTAAAAAAAACAAAGAAAGAAAGAAAGAAAAGGGGAGCCAGATGCGGGACTTGATTCCGGGACCCTGAGATCATGACCTGAGCAGAGCCAAAGGCAGATGCTTAACTAGCTGAACCATCAGGCATCCCCCACTGGGATTTTTTTTTAAACAGCAAAACATAACATTCAAAGAAAGAAATGCACAATGATGTACAAGATGGACTGGGGAGGGGAGAGACTAGATCCTTCGTCCTCAAGGAATGGTCTGTAGACCATGAAACATTAGCATCACCTGGAAGCTTATAAGAAAGGTAGAATCTCAAGTCCCAACTCAGACCTACTGAAGCAAAATTTGCATTTTAACTTTAGGTGATTTAGAAATACTTTAAGCCTGCATCAATGAGGTCCAAAACCAGGGGTTTCAAACCCAGTTACCCAGAAGGACCAGAGAGGTCCTGTAAATGAATGAGGAGTGCATGGGTGGAGTAAATGGCAGGAAGACCCCACCCCTTGTCCCCAGGGGCTGGGACCCTCAGCTACAGCTCTGAAGACTGGTCATGCCCTAACAGAAGCATTTCCAGCACTTCTGATTTTCTAAGAAAAGCATGAAATCCAAATTCCAATGTGAACTCTCCTGAATTTTTAATCTTGACAAGTTTTTACATTGTGCTTAATTTTGAGATTTTTAAAAATATTTTATTATTTTTTTAAATTAATTTATTTATTTTCAGAAAAAACAGTATTCATTATTAATTTTGAGATTAAAAAAAAATGGAAACGAGAATAATAAAACGAGTTTGTTTTCTTCTAACCAGAAAGGGAAGTAAGAGAGGAAGGAAAGAAGGAAGGATGGATGGAAGGAAGGAAGGAAGGAAAGAAAGAAAGAGAAAAGAAAAGAAATGAAATGAAAAGGGCAAAGGAAAGAAAAGGGGAAAGGAAAGGAAAAGAAAGGAACAGAGAAGAGAGAAAAGGAAAGAAAGGAAAGGAAAGAAGAGGAAAGGACTCCAGGACTCCATAGGCTAAAGCAGATTCCTCTGGGAGTGACATTTTGTAGCTCTGATAATTTATATAGTACAGAGGGAGAGAGGGGGTAGGTTAGGGCTGCATCCCAGATTTTGGGAGGGGTGCCTGGGAGAATCATGGAAGCCCGAAAGGGTGGAGAGAGAGAACAGGCCAGCTTCAGGGAAAATTGGCTAGCCCCGTTTCTGACACGATGAGTGAGTTGAGGCTGTCCCTTTCCCATGGCCGTGGATGGGGATAGACTATGTTGCCCCCAATAAGAATCAGGAAGGCTTGGTGTTCGTCGTGATATGAGACTATTTCCAGGTTATGTCCATCAAACCAAGCACGCCACGAAATAGTGTGTAGGGTATACTGAGAGTCTTGGTTTGGGTAAATTCTGAGACAAGAACTTGAAAGCAAGTAGTTTATTTGGGAGGTGAGCTGGGGAAACACTAGGAAGGTGGTGAAGAAGTGAAACAGGGAAGAACAGCCAGTAAATGAGTGGCTTATCCAACAAACAACTACTCAGGGCAATGAAGCTGAATCCTGCTGAGAAACTCTAGAACCAAACCCCCACCCCAAGTTATCCTTCCAGATGTATGGGTGGAGAGTCAAGAGTGTTAAGACTTTAATCCAAATCTAAGTATGAGGAAACCGCAGCAAACCCAAATAGAGGGACATTCCGCAAACCAAGGGACTTGAACTCTTCAAACACACACACAACATGAAAAATAAAAAGAGGCAAAGAAACTCTTCCAGATGGAAAGAAATTAAAGGGGCAGGACAACCAAATGCAACTGGGGATCCTTAATTGGACTCAAGATCAAAAAGAAAAAAATAGAGGTGCCTCGGTGGCTCTGTTGGTTGATCGTCCCACTCTCCTCCATGTGCTCTGGTATCTCGGGATCAAGATGGAAAAGACAATGCCTCCCTGCAGTAGGGGGTGAGACACTCGTGATGGAAAGAACACCTGGCAGCCAGTGAACACAGCACACGTGTTCATTTGAACTTCAGTTTCACAATTTTGCCCTGGGCCAGTACACACACGAGAGAAAGAAGTCAGTATCCAGAATATCCAGAGTCTATGGAAGATTCTTTTTTTTTTCTTACCATGATGAAATGCTCTCTATTACCGTGGAAATCTATTCATTACTTGTCTATAGCCACATAGCACACATTTCCATACCTGAAGTTTACCTGTTGGGTATTTTACATGAAAAAAAAAAAAAAAGCTTTATTGATGGGTGCCTGGGTGGCTCAAGTCAGCTGAGTATCCGAGTCTTGATCTCAGCTCAGGTTTGATCTCAGGGTCGTGAGATCTCAAGGTCTTGATCTCAAGCCCGAACTCTATGCTGGGTGCGAAGCCTACTTAAAAAAAATTTTTAAATAACTTTATTGAGATAATTCATCTATCATACAATTCACTCTTTTAAAGTGTACAATATAAAGGTTTTCAATAATCCACAGAGTTGCGCAACCCGCACCACCTCCATTGTTTGCTGTCTTCCATCACTCCCAAGAGAAGCCACTGTCCATTTCCCTCCAACTCCGCCAGTGTTAGCCACCATTAATCTCATCAAGCATCATGAGGAAAGTACTAGTTGTCGGACCTCAGGCAGGTTACTTAATGTCTCTGAGCCTCCGTGTCTTCATCTGTCACATGGGGACAATGATTGTGCCTCCCTCCCAGGGTAGTGGTGAGGGTTAGCTAAAGTAACGACTGTAACCTCTTTGAAACCAACAGTATCTTTTTTTTTTTTTTAAAGATTTTATTTATTTATTTGACAGAGAGAGATCACAAGTAGACAGAGAGGCAGGCAGAGAGAGAGAGAGGGAAGCAGGCTCCCCGCTGAGCAGAGAGCCCGATGCGGGCCTTGATCCCAGGACCCTGAGATCATGACCTGAGCCGAAGGCAGAGGCTTAACCCACTGAGCCACCCAGGCACCCCAACAGTATCTTTTTTTAAAAAAATATTTTATTTATTTATTTGACAGAGAAAGATCACAAGTAGACAGAGAGGCAGGCAGAGAGAGAGGAGGAAGCAGGCTCCCTGCCGAGCAGAGAGCCCAATGTAGGGCTTGATCCCAGGACCCTGAGGCCATGACCCGAGCTGAAGGCAGAGGCTTAACCCACTGAGCCACCCAGGTGCTCCTGGAACCAACAGTGTCTTGATCAGAGTGAAGTGCTCAATAAATGTTACTCCCCCTCCTCTTTCTTTTTCACTATTATTACAATGGACCCAGGGAGGTTAAGCAACTCTTCCAAGCTCATAGAGCTGGGATATTTTCCAAGCCCAGCTCTCTGTGTATGTCCCCACTGCTAGGGCACTCCTTAGTTTTTTTTTTTTTTTTTTTTTTTTTTTTTTTTAAGATTTTATTTATTTATTTGACAGACAGAGATCACAAGTAGGCAGAAAGGCAGGCAGAGAGAGAGAGGGGAAAGCAGGCTCCCTGCTGAGCAGAGAGCCCAATGTGGGGCTTGATCCCAGGACCCTGAGATCATGACCTAAGCTGAAGGCAGAGGCTTAACCCATTGAGCCACCCAGGTACACTGTCACGCGTTACTTCTTATCCAGACTTTTCGTCACCTTCTAAGTAGTCTTCTTTCCATCTATCTCTTTGTCCACTGCTTTTCCTCCACACTTAGTGACAGGGAGCTTCGTAATAAACATCTTAAATCCCCACGTGGGGTGTTAGTAGACACTCTCAGTGCTCCACCCAGGGGCCCAAGGGTCCAGCAATCCCACTTCTGGGTATATAGTCAAAAGAATTCAAAGCAGGATCTCAAAGAGATATTTATACATTCCTGACTGCAACATTATCACGAGAGCCAAGATGTGGAAACAACTTAAATGTCCGCCCACGAATAAACAGATAAAGAAAATGTAGGATGTATACACACAATAGAATATTATGCAGCCTTAAAAAAGGAGATCCTGTTACTTGCTACAACATTGATGAATCTTGAGGACATTATGTTGAGGAAAGTAAACCAGCTACAAAAGGACAAAGACTATATGAGTCCACTAATATGAAACCTCTAAAGCGGTCAAAATAATAGAAACATAAGGTACAGTATTGGTTGCCAAGGGCTGGGGAAAGGAGAAATTAGTGTTTAATGGGTAGTTTTCGTTTTGCAAGATGAAAAAGTCCTAGATATCTGTTGTACGACAATGTGAATGTATAGAACACTGCTAAACTGTACACTGAAAAATGGTTAAGATGGGATCACGATGGGGGGCACTTGGGTGGCTCAGTCAGTTGAGCCTCTGACTCTTGGTTTCAACTCAGGATATAATCTCATGGTCCTAAGACTGAGCCACTTCGGGCTCTGCACTCAGTAGGCCGTCTGCTTGAGATTCTCTCCCTCTGCCCCTCTCCCTCCCTGTTCATGCCCTGTGTCTTTCTCTCTCTCTCTAAAATAATAAATACAATCTTTAAGAAAATGGTTAAGATGGTAAGTTTAATGTTATGTGTTTTTTGCCACAATAAAAAAGAAGTCACAGAATGACTCCCCACCAAACCACACAGAACTGGGATGGCAAGCATTCTGTTGTCACTGTTACACTCAGGATGTTGTAAACAAAGAAGGTGCTGCCACATTGGCCACCACCAGAACCCCCACACCTGTGCCAAGTTTACACAAGTCACTATTCTGAGTCTTGCCTCTCCTCCTTGTGACTCAGCTTTCATACAGGAGCTCACACGAGCATTTTGATAGGTGGACATGTTGTTTTAGCTTCCAGCCTTTTCAGTCTGGGAAGATGCTCTAGAAAATGAATCCCAATATCACAGCAAAGGGCATCTTTTCAGGTATTCCCAATGCAAGAGCAAATCCTGAATAGTCCAAGTCCATCAAACATTATAATCACCTGGAGGGTTTGTTAAAACACAGATTCCTGGGTCCCACCTCCAGAGTTTCAGAATTAGAAAACCCAGGGTGGGGCCCAAGGATTTATCTTTTAAAACAATTCCTTTGTCATGCTGTTGGTTTAAGGATCACGTTTTGAGAACCACTGGTCTAAGCACTGTTTCCAAACACATTCCACACCCTGCCCCATCCAGCTTCATGGATGCTGCTGTCTGAGGGCTTCTGGGACCAACAGCTTGACCTACCTGTAGACCACTCACAGCCCAAGCACACCTCAGTGATTGGTTCAGCGGGGGGCACACAGATGCCTTTCTGATCAGCTGAGCTGAGACATAAGGTTCCCTTTTCTTTCTTCCTTCTATCCTTCCTTCCTTCCTTCCTTCCTTCCTTCCTTCCTTCCTTCCTTCTTTTTAGGTTTTGTTTCTTAAGTAATCTCTACCCCCAATGTGGGGCTCCAACTCACAATGCCAAGATCAAGAGATCAAGAGTCGCATGCTCCGTTGACTGAGCCAGCCAGGTGCCCCTAGATGTGAGGTTCTGGTGATGGCCATTGGAAGAGTTCCTTGTTCTGAAAAAGATGCGTAGGAAAAAACCAGTCCCATGTTACACCTGCAGCCATCGAGCCATCCTGCAACCCTGAGGGGAGGTAAGCTGCTTTGTTGATGAGATGGGCTGGACAGATGAAAAGGACCTGGGTCTTTGAAGATGTCATCAAACCATTCATCAGCACAAACACATCCTTACCTCTGGGTTTCTTGCTATCAGAGAGAATGCATTTTCCTTACTTCCTTATATTCATTATCTCTTGCACAGAAGTAGAACTCAGCATTCTGTGTGATTTTTGGCCAAGAGCAATCTAGTTTATATACATTTTAATCAGCTTTTCACTTACATTCCATGAACACTCCTTCCTGTCATTTGTTATTTTTCTACATCATCAAATAGAATGGCCGTATAACACTTGGGCTGTGATGTATTTAACAGTTCCCTCTTATTAGACATTCAGGAGACTTCCAATTTTTTATTACTTCAGACCAGGCTATGATAGACACCCATGGCCATAAATCTTTGCACACATCCATAATGATTTCCTTAAAATCAGCTTCAGTGAGTAGACTTGTAAGATTAAAAGGTAGGCATATTTTAAAAGTTTTACAGTGTGTCTTACTAAGGTTTCCAAAAAGGTTCAACTGATTTAACCCCACCACCAGGAATGTGGGAGAGTTTTCATGTCCTGACATTGTCACCAACACAAAGTATTATGTTTTCAGACATTTTTGCCTCATTGAGAAGCAAAATATGCTACCTTGTTTGGATTTATGTTTTCTGGAACCAGTATTTGCCATGCTATAAATTAAAGATGAAAAGGTTGTATCTTAATTACCTAGGTCACTTAAAGTCTGTATTTTAAAAATTGAATTGTGGACTCTATTTTTATGCCCTGAATAAGCTGATAAGCTATTTCCACATATAATTTCTGTTTAAAGAAATCAGGTAAGGAAGACATGATAGGGAGCAAAGGGCAGGTAGCAGGGACAGTATTTTGAAGTGTGGTGACGGAGGGCTGCTCCAGCAGAGGCTGTCCTAAGAGGCTATCCACTTGTCCAAAAAATGTCTGCAGAACAGTGGTGAGGCAGCCCCAGAAAGCAGGCACCTATAACGCTGGAAGAACACACAATCCATTTCAAAATTTGATTTTTAGGCAGCCGTCCGCATTTTCCGACATAGAGTTCCACACCTCTATATGTTGGACCTAGATTCTGAATAAACTTGTTATTTTTTATTTATCTAAAAAATTTATTTATTTATTTATTTGACAGAGATCCCAAGTAGGTAGAGAGGCAGGCAGAGAGAGAGGAAGGGAAGCAGGCTCCCCACTGAGCAGAGAGCCTGATATGGGGCTCGATCCCAGGACCCTGGGCTCACGACCTGAGCCGAAGGCAGAGGCTTTAACCCACGGAGCCACCCAGGCACCCCTAAACTTGTTATTTAAAAAAAAAAAAGATTCTTTTTGTTTATTTGAGAGAGAGAGAGACAGAGAGAGCAAAAGCAGGGCGTAGGAGCAGAGGGAGAAGGAGAAGCAGGCTCCCTGCTGAGCAAGGAGCCCAACTCAGGGCTTGATCCCAGATCCCTGAGATCATGACCTGAGCTGAAAGCAGATGCTTAACCAACTAAGCCACCCAGACTCCACTAGAATAAACTTATTATTAAAAGAAAATCAGAACAAATAAATATAGATCCCATCTCTCCAGAGAATGACCAACACCCTGCAAAATGCCTCAGAAGGTTTTTTCCTTTTGTTTTTAATTGAAGTAGCGTTGACACAGAATGTTACATGAGTTTCAGGTGCACAACATAGTGATCTAACAAGTCTACCTGTCGTAACTCCCATCTGTCACCATACAACGCTACTGATTCATTCCATATTCATTCCATAACTGGAAGCCTGTGCATCCCACTGCCCTTCACCCATTTTGCCCATCCCCCCACTCCCTTCCCCTCTGGCAACCACCAGTTTTTCTCTCTATTTATAAAGACCATCTGCTTTGTTTGTTTGTTTTTTACTTTAGATTCCACATACAAGTGAAATTATATGGTACTTCTCTTTCTCTGACGTATTTCACTTAGCATAATGCCCTCCATCCACCCGTGTTGTCATAAGCGGGAAGATCACATTCATTTTATGGCTTAACAGTATTTCATTTCATGTATATCACATCTTCTTTACCCATTCATCTATTGAGGACACTTAGGTTGCTTCCATACCATGGCTATTGTAAATAATGCTGCAATAAACAAACGGGTGCATATATCTTTGTGTGTGTGTGTGTGTTTAGTATCTTTTTTTTTTTTTTTTGTAAAGTTGTATTTATTTAGGTAATCTCTACACCCAGTGTGGGGCTTGAACTCATGACCCCAGCATCAAGACTTGTATGTTTTTTTGACTTGAGTCATCCAGGCACTTCTTTTTGAATTAGTGTTTTTGTATTCTTTGGGTGAAAATATTCAGGAGGCTTTTTTCCACAGGAGATCTAGTTAGCATGAATTGATGGAGAAGAGACACAACCAGATGCATTCATAGCTCATTAAAAATATTTTAATAGGGGCACCTGGGTGGCTCATTGGGTTAAAACCTCTGCCTTTGGCTTAGGTCATGGTCTCAGGGTCCTGGGATCGAGCCCCGCATTGGGCTTTCTGCTCAGCAGGGAGTTTGCTTCCCCACCGCCTACCTGCCTCTTGGCCTACTTGTGATCTCTCTCTGTTAAATAAATAAATAAAGTCTTTTTTTTTTTTAAGATTTTATTTATTTATTTGACAGACAGAGATCACAAGTAGGCCCCGAGAGGCAGGCAGAGATGGGGTGGGGAAGCAGGCTCCCTGCTGAGCAGAGAGCCCAATGTGCGGTTTGATCCCAGGACCCTGGGATCATGACCTGAGCCGAAGGCAGAGGCATTAACCCACTGAGCCACCCAGGTGCCTCAATAAATAAAATCTGTAGAAAATATATTTTATGAAGAACTTAACATATACAAAAAAATGAGCTCAGGTCTGATAGGGTTACCAGACTTAACAAATAAAAATACAAGATCCCCAGTTAAATGTGAACTTCAGATGCATAATGAATATTTTTTTTAGCATATGGATGTTCACAACATGTATGACACCTCTAGCTGGAAGGAGTCCTACTTGTGTCTTCTTTCTATCTCCTTGAATTTTAGTGAAACTCTGTTGGTACTTATCTGAGGCTGTTCTTTTCTTTTTTATTTTTTAAAAAATATTTTATTTATCTATTTATTTGGCAGAGAGAGACACACACAGCGAGAGAGGGAACACAAACAGGGGGAGTGGGAGAGGGAGAAGCAGGCTTCCTGCTGAGCAGGGAGCCTGATGTGGGACTCAATCCCAGGACACTGGCTGGGATTACAACCTGAGCCCAAGGCAGATGCCTAACCACTGAGCCACCCAGGTGCCCCTGAGGCTATTCTTAGAACCACATGAGAACTTAAATGCAAACCTTTCACAAAAGACTTGTATAAAAATGTTCATAGCATATAATATTCCCAACTGGGAACAATTCCAATGCCCATCCATGGCAAAATGAGTGAATAAATGGTGGTCTTCGTGCAATGGAACTCTGTGCAGCAGTGGAAGACAATAAATTCCCATCACTTGTAACAACATGAATGAATGTCAGACATTATGTTGCGTAAAAATTGCCGGGCACAAAAGAGCACGTGCTGCACAATTCTTTTTATAAAAAAGTTCAAAAATGGGCAAACCCAACTGATGGTGATACAGTAGTGGTTTTATGGGGAAGGTGGGTAATGACCAGAGGAGGGCATAAAGGAACTTTCTAGAAGTTATTTCCAGAATCCTAGAAAATGCGTGTGTGTGCACACCTGTGTGTATACATATATTTATGTATTTTAACTTACACAAATCCATACACAGGTAGAAATTCATCAAGCAGCACTTTCAGCTGTGTGCTTTATTGTAGTTATATTATACCTTAGTTTAAAAAAGGGGGGGTTGGGCGCCTGGGTGGCTCAGTGGGTTAAGCCGCTGCCTTCGGCTCAGGTCATGATCTCAGGGTCCTGGGATCGAGTCCCGCATCGGGCTCTCTGCTCAGCAGGGAGCCTGCTTCCTCTTCTCTCTCTCTGCCTGCCTCTTTGCCTACTTGTGATCTCTGTCAAATAAATGGATAAAATCTTTTAAAAAAAAAGGGGGGGGGTCTAACCACCCTCAGACCAAGATCTCTGGCTTTCTCCAAGTCAGTTTCATGCATGCACCTCTTTTTACACCGTGATTTCCCTCTAAATTCCCTCTAGCTGGGCTGAGTACGAATTTTTAAGGGAAGTGTTATTGCTGGAGGGTCTCCATCAACTACTAGACGATGTTCTGTGTCCTCATCACCCACTGTTCTCTCCCGCTTAACTTCAGTCTCCTGTACTGGAGGAGCCCCCAGACCTTATTACTAGGCCTTGGTTCCTTTCCCTCTATGCTCTTTCCCTCCATGGTCCTACTGAATCCACTGGCTTTGAGTATCGTATGTCACTGTTGGCTCCGATGTGTGCAACTCTGGCCCTGTCCTCCTCTCTGAGGTCAATAAGGGAATCCAGAGGCAGCTATGGCATTGTTTGCTCTGGGGGTGTCACAGGTTGAAGTCTCCCCGCCCCAACCCCTCCTCTATCCAGAACCCATTGACAGAGTGGCCTCTCACCTACGGGCTGCCCAAGCTCCAAACACAGATGTCCCCAGATTTCTCTTTTTCCTTTGTGTTCCACATACAGCCCATTAGCAAGCCCTATCATTTTTATCTCCAAAGCATTTTGAATCTGCTCCATATATCTATCTCTCTTGTTCTCATCCCAAGCCACCATCTTCCACCTAATTGGCTGTAACTCCTCCATATTCGATTTGCTCTATACTTGACCCTCCCATCCATTCTCCACAGGGCAGCAGAGTGACCTGAAAACAAGAAATGAGGTCATGTCACTCCCTTGCTGGACCCGTCAGATGACTTCCCTTCATACTTAGAAGGCCTGCTCCATCTAGCCCTCTCATGACCAACTCTTCAATCTCATTCCTTTCCTCTTCCCACTGTCCATGTCCCAACCATACCAACCACTTCTCAGTTTCTCAAATGTGACAAGTTCTTTCCTGCCCCAGCACCTTTGTACTCACTGTCCCCTTTTCCTGGAATGTTCTTCCCCTAGCTCTTTGCATAATTGGCTTCTTCAAATTTTAGCAATAATATCCCCTCTTTAGGGCTTCTTCATTACCTTACCGATGATGGCCACCCCCCCCCATCTGGATCATGGTCAGTCTTTTTGATGACTCCTTTTTAGCACTCACCACCAACATAATTATATTTTATTTGCTTTTTCGCTGGTTGTCATATCATGTCTTAGAAAAAGTCCTCTGAGCATCAGGAGCCCAACCAGACACTGGGTAGATGACGATTTCTTCTCTAGCCTCCATACTTACCAGTATACAGGCTCACATGGAGCAGGTGAGGTGAATTTCCTATTTATCAGTTTTGTCGATGGTGTCTAGCCCCATGTCTGCCAGGTTGCATGTGATCATCACCATGTGATCAAGAGTGGCTGTCCAAACTTGTATTGGATGAATGAGTGGGACAGCCAACAGTCTGGGCACAAAGGTTCTAAATTCCAAGTGAGCTTGCATAACTGGAGACCTTATCAAAAACAAAGAGAATGAAATTTCATATAAATGAAGTGTAAACACAGTCCAAGGAAAGATCGAGTGTGTGATTTCGGCTCAAAACCAATCGTGGGCTCAGTCCTGCAACTAGATTAGGCCTCTTGTGCTAATAATTTATATTTGTAAAAGGCAGTAGAAAACATTTGCAGAAAACATGTTTGCGGTAAGTATATCATTTAATGCTTATACCAACCTGGGGGTAGATGGGCAGACAGAATTATCTTCACTTTGCATATTGGGAGACATACCTGTAGGTTGGTAAAATGATTTCCCCAAGGTCATCCACAAGGCATAGTTGGGGCAGGGACCCTGTGCCTTTTCCCCAAGGGTACGTGAGTTGTGTGATACATTTGTTCTAAGACCAAAGGCATATTCTAAATTAAACCTTCACATCCTATAGTATATATGCACATCTTTGTTTCCTAACATGCACATTCCTGGAGACTAGTTTGGACCAATTTATGTCCTGGAGCCTGACTTTCTGCTAGGGCCCATGCTAGGAAGGGGATTCGTCTCTACTTTCTTCTGGAGATGGACCATGCTATTTAAAACAGAACACCCAATTTACTAAGTGTAATTTTTTTTTCTAAGTCGGTTGTTGCATTTACTTAATAAAAGTGCTTTGTAATATACATACAGAAAACCACACATAAGTGTACACCCTAATGAAATCTCACTAATTGAATATGCTTGCCTGCCTGGCACCCAGATGAAGGCATAGAACATGACCAGCTCCTCAGAAGACCCTGTGGGTCTTTCCTTAGTCACTGTCCCTCCACAGGGTGATAGCATCCTGAATTCCAACAGCTTGGGTTAATTTTACCTCTTTTCTACTCTGTATAAATATTGATGGATTTTGTGCTTTTCCCATTCCCTCCCCCTCCAGAGACTAAGACTATGAGATTCTAGGCTCAAATGACTCCTTTACTGGATAAAAGTGTTTACCCAGGCATTTGAAGCCTTTCGGGCTTTGCCTCTAACTTTTGTTTCCCTCTTGGTTTCCAATTCTCCAGGAACCGGGAGTTAATCTGAGTCTTCCCCTCCGTTCATACTGTATCTCCCATCAGTGCTTAGGCCCTGGTGGTTCAGTCCAACAGCTGACATCCTTGACTATTCACTGAGCATCTACTGTGTGGCAGGCATCATGTGACCAGCCAGCAGGCAAAAGTTCGTACATAAATCAAGGTCTCTGCCCTGGGGGAGCTGACAGTTAGTGAGGCAGGGGAACAAGGCAGAAAAACAAGGTATTTCAATATAATTTCATTCTAAGTCCTAGGAAGTATGCAGGGGTACACCTATAGCCACCTAGGGGCTCAGGGGAGATTTCCAGGAGAGTCCAAGGGCGGGGGTGGAGGGAACTTAAACAATGAGCACAAATGATCTAGAGAAAAGGTTAATATGATCCAGGCAGAAGGAATAGTGAAGCTGCTGAAGGGTTTTTGAGGAGAATGGACAGAACAGAAATGGACCGAAATGGACATACTCCCCCACTCCTAACACGAGGGTTTGAAGGAACAGGAGGAATGGGAGTCTAAGCAAGTTGGGGGGTGCGGGGGGATATGGCCAGAGACCTAGAAAAACCAACAGGAAATGCAGCCACAAAGCCAAACAAAGGAGGAGAAATTTTCCTAAGAAAACACAGCCCTGGCTGTGCCAAATACCTCCAGAAATTTCCAATAAGCTACCCACAGAGAAGATCCCCTAGATTGTGCAATTTGGGGCAAATGGCGAGTTTACCTGGGTAGGTCCAAAGGAAAACAGGGACAGAAGCCAGATTGCCAGAGGGAGAAGAAAGGAGGATGTCAGGATGGAGACAGGGACAGAGGTGGCTCTTTAAGAAGCTGAACTGAGAAGGGATGAAAGGTGCAAGAGCTGGGAGGATGTGGGTTGTGGAAGGGGGTGGTGAGTGCTGAGATGCTACCTGAGGGAGGGGACTCTCCAGAAAGGCTGCATGGCGAGGGGTGGGGGGGGGGGTCCCTCACAGGCAGGTGGGGCTGAGGGAAGCACCTCCCAGGAATGGTCTCCCAGGAGGGAAGCAGGAAGTTGGGAGTAGGGACAAATGGTTAGATAGGGAATTTGAGATTGGGGTGGGGGGGTGTGGAGTGCAGGTTGGAGAGGTCACTTGTGGAGGACAAATAAAAGGCAGAGGGCTGTTCCCATGGGCAAACCCTCTTGTGTCATGGCACAGACATTCGTGGCTGCCCTGAGCTGGGCTTCCTGCTGGAACTGGTATTCTGGGTTAAAGGTGTGTACATTTAAATAGATATTTTAACAGATACGGGGCATGCATTGAAACAGATAGATGTTGCCAAATTACATTCCCCAAAGGCGGACTAACTTAGAATCCTTCCCACAGATTTTGAGAAAGTCTATTTCCGTGTGCTTTTACCAGCCTTGGATGTTATTAATCTTTGCCAGTCTGATAGGGGAGAAACTGTATATATATATATAAAATATTTTTTAAAGATTTTATTCATTTATTTGAAAGCCTGGAGCCTGACAGGAGGCTCGATCCCACCAGCACCCTGGGATCATGACCTGAGCCAAAGGCAGATGCTTAACCAACTGAGCCACCCAGGTACCCGGAAAATGATATATTGATGACTATATTCCTGCCCCTTGGGAAAGAGAGGCCCTAGCTCTCAGAGAAGGGCTGGGTGGGGTCCTCTAGTCCTCAGCCACTGAACCCAGGTCCTTCCCAGGCCTCAGGCCAGCCCTGCCCTGCCTGCTCCCAGCCTGAACTCCTGGGCTATCATGACCCCTCCTGCGCCCTTAGGTTCTCATCCTGCCTTCCTCCTTGCAGATTGTTTTCCCTGCACTCCTAGTCACTCCTGGGACACCGAGGACACTCTGTACCCGAGAACAGCTTTACTTATAGCTGGGTCTTTCCTGGTGGCCAGCCCACAAGGAGGGGACATTTTATGGTAAAACCGGACAACGGAGTATTTTTCTACCTTAAAAAGGAATGGAACTCTGATACAAGCTCCAGCAGGGACGACGCCTGAAAACATTATTCTAATGGAAAGAAGTTGGATGCAAAAAGATAAATATTGTATGACTCCACGTACCTGAGGCACCTAGACTAGGCAAATTCACAGAGGAGGAAGCAGAATAGTCGTTACCAGTGGGCCACAGGGAGTTAGTGTTTCATAAGGACGCAGTTTCAGTTTGAGATCATGAAAACATTCCGGAGGTGGACAGTGACAGCGGTTACAGAGCAGTGCGAATGCACTTCATGCCCCTGAATTGTACACTTCAATAGTTAAAATGGTAAATTTTGTGTTGTAGAGATATTTGACCACAACTTAAAAAAGAAACGAGGGGCAGCTGGGTGGTGAAGTCAGTTGAGAATCAGACTCTTGGTTTCTGCTTAGGAAGTGATCTCTAGTCCTGAGATGGAGCCCCTCATTGGGCTCCACACCGGGTGCAGAGTCTGCTCGAGATTCTCTCCCTCTGTCCCTTCCCCACCCGCATTCTCATGGGCCTGCTCGCACTCTCACTATCTCTAAAATGAATAAATTAAATCTTTTTTAAAAAAAAGATTTAAAAAAATTAAAAAAAAGAGATTTTTTTCTTTATTTGACAGACAGAGACCACAAATAGGCAGAGATGCAGGCAGAAAGAGGGGGAAGCAGGCTCCCCACTGAGCAGAGATTCCCAACACAGGGCTGGATCCCAAGACCCTGCGATCATGACCAGAGATGAAGGCAGACGCTTTAACCCACTGAACCACCCAGGTGCCCCTAAATAAATCTTAAAAAAAGAAAGACAGTGCTGACACCTGTTACAACATGGATGAACCTTGAAAAAAGCTGATTGCAGAGGATCACCTATTAATGTGGTTTAATTTATATTCAATGCCCAGAATAGGCAAATGCATAGAAATAGAGTATAGATTAGTGGTTGCCATCTATGACCATACTACCCTGAACGCGCCCTATCTCATCTGATCTCAGAAGCTAAGCAGGGTCGGGCCTGGTTAGTACTTGGATGGGAGATTAGTGGTTGCCAGGGGCTGGAGGGAGGGGAAAGAGGAGGAACTGCTGGTAATAAGTATAAGGGTTCTTTTTGGGGTGATGAAACGTTCTGAAGTTGCAGTGGTAATGGCAGTCCAGCTTTGCCAATATACTAAGAACCACTGAACTGTCTACTTTAAACGGTGAATACTAAGGTGTGCGAGTTGTATCACAATTTTAAAAAGCATGAGGGCTACATGGTATTTCATACAGTGCTTATATGCCAGTTTATTCAGTCATTCCCCAGTTGATGCCCATCAGGGTTGCGTTTCAGTTTTTTTTTTCCTGTTTGAAACAATGCTGCAGCGAACATCCTTGAACATGTGAAAAAAAAAGAGAGAGAAAGAGAGAGAGAATGTTTAGGCAGATCTTTTTTTTTTTTTTTTAAGATTTTATTTATTTATTTGTCAGAGAGAGAGAGCGAGCCAAGCACAGGCGGACAGAATGGCAGGCAGAGGCAGAGGGAGAAGCAGGCTCCCCGCCGAGCAAGGAGCCCAAAGTGGGACTCGATCCCAGGACGCTGGGATCATGACCTGAGCTGAAGGCAGCTGCTTAACCAACTGAGCCACCCAGGCGTCCCTATTTAGGCAGACCTTGGGCTCTCCCAGGCTGCCTCATATCTGGGCATATCCCTATGTGAGTCTGATTTAGAGAAGTGTCACTTCCTCTGACACCAAGGCATGGTATAGGGAAGAAGCTTTCACCCTCTTCTCCAAGCACTTTCTCAGAAGAAAAGACTTTGAAATGACTGTCATTTTGCTTTCTTCTATCGTTCGAAGACCTATTATAAATTATATCAGCCCCATGTTACCCTGAAGGGACAACCCGAAGTGGGGGACTTATGGTTTAGATCATGGCTTGGCCTGTTTTTGTACCAGCTAAGAATGGTTTTTACAGATGCACATTTGTGACTGATTTGATGATAGGAGACACTAGCTTCAAGCTCAAATTAAGCAGAATCTTATTCTCTGTTGCCCGCCCCCTCAAATTCCATTTTTTTTTCCTTAGCAGACTTGTACTACCAAAAGCTTATACTCAATTACTATTGTTGTATTTTGAATTTTTTAAAAAAATATATTTATTTATTTGACAGACAGAGATCACAAGTAGGTAGAGAGGCAGGCAGAGAGAGAGAGGGAGGCAGGCTCCCCCGCTGAGCAGAGAGCCTGATGTGGGGCTCGATCCCAGGACCCCCAGGACCATGACCAGAGCTGAAAGCAGAGGCTTTAACCCACTGAGCTACCCAGGCATCCTGTGTATTTTGAATTTTATCAATAAAAAAATTTGTGGAAATTTTCTCTCATTTTATAACCACCCCTATAATCTCCTAGGTTTTGCCTCTTGGCCCACGAAGCCTAAAACATTCGCTATCAGGCCCTTTGTGGAAAGTTTGCCAATCTCGGTTCTATACTCCAGAGAGATATCGGAAATAAATATTGTAAAGAAAAGCACTGTATAAAGATGGAATGGCCCCAAGCTACAATTACCTCTCAAAAATAACACAGCCTGGAAATGACAGAAATTTCAATCAAATTATCCAGGTCACAAAACGTTCTGCTGATTTAGTTTAGAGAAGTTAAGGGGAAAGAAAAAACACCGTTTATATCTTCTATAATAGGAAAGGAAAATGAATAGGAAATAGGGAAATGAAACAAATAGGAAATTATTCATGTATTTTTTGAGTTGATGATAAACATAATTATATAACAATAAGGACATGGATACGTATTGACTATGTAAAATATACTTACGTATTCCAGCCCTGAATAAGCATTTTATATTAAAGATCTCACTTAATCCTCATAAAAACCCTGCAAGGTTGAAGTCAAGGTCATCCCCTGTCTGCCTGCAGCAAAAAATGGTACTTTGTCCAGAAAAAAAGAAGCAGCTGGAGACTAGCTGGTAAAGGGCCTTGAATGCTGTGCTGGGAAATAGCCTATATTCTGTTTCTTTTTACCAGGTTACTCTGTAGACCCAGAGGCCCTCAAGAATTTCCAGAAGGGGGGAAGGGTCAATTCTGTGTTTTGGGATGATAACAAGGATGGCTTTGGGAGATAACTCTTGAGGCCAAGAGGCCAGAGAGAAACTTTTTCAACAGTCCGAGGAAGAACCAGTGAGGGCTTGGGATGGTGCACATAGAGAAAAGAATTCCAGACACACGTCTTTTTTCGATTGGCCAATAGGTTGACAAAATGTACAAGGGGGCTGGGGAACAGGCAGTCAAAGGCAACTTCAAAGTTTCTGGTGGCAAAATGGGAGAACCCGGATAAGAAGTTTGTAGTAGGAGGAGTAGGGAGATACTTAAAATTCCTGGGTAGTATCTAGGGAGGTTGTGTAGGACAATCGGAAATGTCCAGAAGATCAGAAAAATCCAGAAGTTCAGAAAAACATCTGATCAAGAGAGAGAGATTTGGAACCATGAGGAAATGGCTGCTTTTCAGATGGGGTTCGAGAAGGAAGAGACAAGGGAAAAGATGGGAGAGAAAGGAAATGTTAGTAAAAACTAACCTTTTTAAGGGTTGAGCATGGGGCAACTGAGAAGGAAGTGAGGGGGGAGTATAGGACATGCAAGACCCAGTGGTATTATCCCGAAAAGAGTTTCAAGAAGGAGGGAGAAGTCAATGGAAGATTACAGAGCCCTCTCAGTAGAAAAGAAGGGCTCTAAACAGGCAATTGGATTTGGTCCTTAGAAGGTCACTGGTGACGTCTGAGAAAGCAGGGAGTGACAGCATCAGCCTGAGGAGGGATGGGGAAGAGGGATGAGGAAGAGAGGCTGGGACAGTGGAAGATTTTTTTAGGATAGAGAAAATCTGTGAGGGAGAAAGGGACACTGAAGATGCAATAAAGACTCTCCCGCTTTTCTATCCCAGATCTCACATCCTGGCTGAGCAAGACACAGAGTACTCCCGCCCCACCCCCCAAAATAGACTTTGGCTGGAAAATAGTCTCACTGCTGGGGATGTTACAGGGAGAGGGGACATGAATTTTTCTCTAGGTGTTTGGTCACAAACTTTTAATCTCTTATTTCCTCCATCTTCCGTGAGGCTCTGAACACCTGACATTCCAATGTAGAAAAATTTTTTTTAATTCAAATATAGTTGACATACAATAGAATGTGTACTGAATTTTACAAGCCAACTCTTGTATTTTAAACCTACAAGTTATTAGAGAGGTAAATATGATGACACATTATTGATTCTTACAAACACAGACTATACTTTGTATTTGGTGAAATTCCCAGCGGCTAGTCATACCCCTCCCCCCTCATTGATATGTATGATACCTATACCATGGAGTTCCCCAAAGTGTGTGAATCAGGCAGAAATTCCGATGATGAAATCTGCTCCTCCCTATGTCAGGTCAAACACGGTCCTCGATTCTTCAGCTCTCTCGAGACTTGCTTGGGGGAACTAGTCAGTTATTATTCGGTGGAAACAGCAACCACGACAGTGGTTTCAAGATGGAAGGTGCTATGAGAGCGCTAATTATTAGTGTTTTGTTTGTTTGTTTGCTTGTTTGTTTCTGGCCATGTATTCAGATGGTCTTCAGCAGTGGCTCGCGAAGTGTGAATATCGGACAGCAGCCGCAGCAGCATCACCTGGAAGCTGTCAGAAATGCAAGTTCCTCTCGTTCCAGACCTCCGGCCTCAGCAGCCAGGGGGTGGGGCCCAACCACGTGCGTCTCACTCGTGCACTCAAGGTGGGGCTGCGAGGCGCTAAATTTTACCCGCAGCCCCTTCCGCTCGGCGGCCCTGACCCAGCGGCATCACCCGGGGGCTTCTTTAGAAATGCAAAATCTCCGGCTGCCCCCCAGACTCGCTGCATCACAACCCGCAGTTAAACAGGATCCCCGGGGCAGCGGAGTGTGAGAAACCCCGGGCTGTGTTACGGTGTCCGCATGATGTAAGGAGGCCCTCTCCTCCAGTAAGTTGAAAAACCTGACGGCCTAACCCGAGAAACGGTGAAATTGCCGTGAAACCTCCAGCCACCCCCCCACCCCCAGCCCAATGCTCCGCGCCAATTGCACGATTATCTTCCCGCAGCGGTGACAGGGCTCAGTGTCAGGCGGGGTAAAAGGGGAGAGCCAGGAGGGGGAGCCTCCGGGCTGGCGCTCTGCCTTCCAGGTGGGCCCCAGGAGCAGGTGTGGCGGCAAGGCGCGAGGAGGGGGGCGACTTCCACGCAGGGGAGGGAGCTAAAGGGGACCTGGGGTGGGGTGCGCGCAGGGAACGCCGCGGGGGGCGGCTGGGGTGGGGGCCGGTGGCCCCGCGCGGGGCCCCGCGTGAGAGGGGGAACAGCCCCTCCCCTGGGGGGAGGGAGGCCGCCGGGCGGGGGGTCGGGGGCGGAGAGGGAGGTGGGTCCCGGGCCGGCGCGGGGGCGGGCGGCTCCACGGCTCCCCGCCCCCGGCCCGCCCCTCCGCGGCGCCATTTTGCAGGCGGCTGTCGCGGGGACCGGAGGCGGAGGCGGCGGCGGCTGGCACTGCGGCGCCGAGGCGCGGCGGCAGGACGGGAGACCAGCGAGCTGCAGCCAGGTGAGAGCCGGACCGCCGCGCCCCCGGCCCGGCCCGCGAGCCGCACCTGCCGGGCCGGGCCGCGAGGTGCCCGCCGCACCCACGAGGCCGGCCTGGCACGGCCCCCGCGCGCTGTCACCGGCCCCGCGGCGCGGCCTGCGCCCCCCAAGCCCCGGCCGGTTCCCCGGGTCCCCGCACCCGCGGGCCAGGGTGGCCGCGGGGCCCGTGGATGCCCCGCAACCCCCCAGCCTCCGCCGCCCCACCGGGCCGGGTCTGGCCCCTGGGCGCTCACTCTGGCCGCCCCGGGAGACGCAGCGCGCTCGGGCCCTCAGGCCGCGCCGCGGGGAGGCAAGTGGGTCCCCCCGGGACCGGGCTGGCCGGCCGCCGCCGCCTCCTCCCGGGCCCTCGGCCCACGCGTTCTGGGGTCGCTCTCTCCTCGTCCCTCCCCGCGAGGTGCGCGCGGGCATCCCCGCGCCCCCCGGAATTCAGGGCCATCAAGAGGGCGGCGGGGGGGGGGGTTTGCCTTGTACATTTTTTGCTTTCTTCTCTCCTACAAAGGCTGCGCCAAGTAATTTTAGAAGCTGCTGCTCCGACCCCTGGGCCTTTCTCTCAGGCCTGTTCCCCCGGGGGTCGCGAATTCCCGTTGTTGCTACCTTGCTGGAAGGAGAAATTGACGTTCTTGAGTGTAATTACTTCAAGGGCTCAGGATTTTCTCCTTCCTTTGACTCTGGATGTACCCTTGAGTGGGTAGCTGACAGGAACTCGGCCTACAGTCTGGGGGTTTTAAGCATGACTGATGAGAAATTCTTGATTGTCAGGGCAAAGGGTAAATGAGGGCAACTGCAGGTGGAAGAAAGTCACCCATAAGGGATTTCTAGGTCTGGGGTGTCAGCCGCGGCTGTTACTTTTATTCCTGCAATGCTGGAAGATGGGAGGGGGAAGATGCTGCCCCTGCTGACGTTTGGGTGTGCTGAGGAGGCCGGTGATGTGCGAGGACGTGGGACCGGGACTCCCGAGGCAGTCTGGTTTGAGCTGTCATTAATTAGCCATGTGACTTCTCGCGGCCAGTTTTCTTCCTCTCTAAAGCCAGAGACCAGAATCAGGGGTAGCTGAAGCTTTTTTATTTTTATGTTTTTGTATTTGAATGCTGTTGGGCTGGGGCCTCACTATTTCCAGTTGTCTGCACCTGCCTTTTTAGCTTAGCACATGACTTTTCCCTGAATAGCCCCGGAGGTGTTGGAAACGGGTGAGATTTATAAAGGGCCTTTCTGCTCAGACATTCTGAATTCTGTCCTGGGTTATGGTTGGCTGTCTCAGGATGACTTGTGAACTGGTCACTCGTAGTCTCTTTTCCCTTACCAGAATTTAATAGCTTTTGGGCACTAGCCTCTGAAATGGCTGGCAGTGGGTATGCAGTGGAAGGCCTCCTAGCACACCTGGTAGTTGAAAGGAGGTGAGCAGGTGTGTCTAGCCCAGCTACCTGTTTCACCTGACAGCCTGAGCGTGAGTTACCTGCTTTCTAGACCATTTCCTTTGTCAAAATGGCGACCAGCTTCTTTCTTTGAATTCCAGGGCATTTCTCTTGGGGTTTTTTTTTTTTTGGCTCTGAGTGGGGAATGATTTTTTTTTTTTTTTTTTTTTTAAAGGAAAGGTATTTCAGGAACTTTCCATATTGACGTCCCCCCCCCCCCCCTTATTCACATGGTTGCATGGCAGTTGTATTTTCTGACTGGCAAAAGTTAATTAAGCTGAGTTTTAATGTTTCTTAGGATGTTTCAAAAATGCTTTTGAAAGTACTTGGGTAGAATATTGGAAAGGGTTTTGCTAGGTTTCATGCCAGCCACATTGCCTGTCGCATTTGTGCAGCAAAGCCTAGAGGTCTTAGTCCTGCAGGAGTTAGATCTCACAGGACCAAGCTCACATAGCCTTCCGTTAGTCCATCTGCTAATTTGGTGTCAGGTGCTGTTGAACAAATAATTGTGGAATCACACTCAGTCTTCTGCCCTCAAGAAGGCCGAGGTCTGGGGTATTAGAAATCCTGAGTTGGCTATTGCCTTCCTTTGCAGTGTCTCTAAAGACAAACCTGGGATCCTCTTGGGGACTCCTTTCTGGCACCACTGGTACCTTGAGAAATTTTCCCATTTTGCTTAAGGGGACTAAAAGTCAGCATCATAATTTGCAATTACATAGTGCTTTGTACTTGTAAATGAAAGCTTTTTAAAAACTTATTTTTATTTAATCCTCTTAGGCTTTTTTTTAATTTAAACATTTTACAGTCCTTCCCTGACCTGTTTCTGGGCCTTGCCTATAAAACTCCCAACACACTAGTCTGTTCCCAATGCCAGATAAACTCATTAACTCATTTCTTACTCCCTGCTGTTCTTCCAGTTATTCTCTCCTCAGAGGGCTGCCGGTTTGGGCTTTTATTCTTTTGCTGGAGAACATTCCTGCTCCAGGTTATGCTGTGGCTGTACATTATTGACTTAGGATTTAAAGGAGCTCTGTGTGTGCTTTATGGAACTATCTTCCTTTTCTCCCCAGCTTTACTTTTTCTAACCTGTTTTTTTTTTTTTTTTTTTAATTTTTTTTTTTTTTTAAGATTTTATTTATTTATTTTACAGAGAGAAATCACAAGTAGATGGAGAGGCAGGCAGAGAGAGAGGGAAGCAGGCTCTCCGCAGAGCAGAGAGCCCGATGCGGGACTCGATCCCAGGACTCTGAGATCATGACCTGAGCCGAAGGCAGCGGCTTAACCCACTGAGCCACCCAGGCGCCCCTCTAACCTGTTATTTTGTCACAGGTTCTATATTGACTGTCAAATCATGGAGGTTTGCTTGCAGCTTCTACTTTTCACAGGATTTGACATATTTAGTACATTTTAATTAATTTATTTTTTAAAAAGATTTTATTTATTTATTTGACACATCACAAGTAGGCAGAGAGGCAGGCAGAGAGAGAGGAGGAAGCAGGCTCCCCGCTGAGCAGAGAGCCTGATGCGGGACTCGATCCCAGGACCCTGAGATCATGACCTGAGCCGAAGGCGCCCACCCAGGCGCCCCTATTTAGTACATTTATTGAGAACCTGCTGTGAGCCCGGCAGTGTTTTTGGTGCTCTGGTTGCTGCATGGAGATTCTCTGCCCTAATGGAGCTCACACTCTTGGTTAGGTGGCAGACAGAGATTTCATGCCCTGAAGAAGAATCTGGCAGGATTGAGGGTACTAAGTGTTGGCATTGAAGCTGAAATTTTAGGAAGGATAGACAGGAAAGCCCTGAGTCACGTCTGAGTGAAGATGTGAAGGAAGTGAGTCATGTGGATATCTGAAGGCAGAACATTCCCAGTTGAGGAAGCAGCAGGTGCAAAGGCCCTGAGGCAGAAGGAGAGCATTTGGTTTTGCTGTCAAAGAGACAGTGGGAATTGAAACATGTAAGGCCATGTGACAGTAAGGCTTATGGGTTTTACTTTGATGGGAATGGGAGCTGATGGAAGGTTTTGAGTAGAGGGGACAGGGACTGACCTAGGTTTTAACAGGGATTTGCTGGTTATTACTGTTTGAGAATCAACTAGAAGCAGGGAGGGCGGGGCAGCACTGTGTCTTCCTGGGTGAGGGCTGAGGGTGGTGGTCAGACCAGGGTGATTCTGAGGGGATTCTGAGGTGGGGATGAGGAGATGCTGATGGACCAGATATGTGAGGGGAGGGTAGTGGTGTACCAAAGAGAGTTGAAGGCAGTGTCCAAGTTTCTGGCCTGTGCACTTAGAAGGAAAGGAACCCAAGATGTCCAAGGTAACAAAGGGCATGGTGACCAACCTGACAAGCCCGAATGCAGTCAGAAAGGGAGGGAGTGGGTGTTTTGGGGGAGCTCCTCCTTCACGGAAATGTAAATCTTTTGGGGTACTTCTGTTGTCCGTAGTCTTAATTCTCTCCTCTGACCTCGGCAAGTCTCTGACCTCAGGTATAGGTGGCTTCTAAGGCCCTCTGAAGATGTACTCTATGAAGGAGAGTTCCATCTCTCTATTCAATAGCACCTTCTTGTGCCCCTTCAGTGGGGTTGCATGTTATGCAGGCCTAGAATCTAAAGATAGCACAAAAAGCAAAGAGCTGGATTCATCAGAAATGACCTTTGAAAATTCCTATTTCCCAGGAAGTGTGGCAGGCATGAGCTGCACATACAGTTTGTACCGAGACATCTGAGTCTGTGAATGTGACAAACACAGGTGAGAACCGTGGCTAATTTCACAGTAGATAATATTTGGGACTTGGTGCAGTGTCCTCACTGCCGGCCACTGCTCAAAGGCTTTAGGTCGTAGCCCCAGACCCTTCTGCTGGCCATCGTTTGATTGCAGTTCTTACTCACCATATCTCTGCAGCCTCAGTGAGGGGGGTCCCAGTTGCCTTGGGCTGTTGCTCACCCGGCCGCCCCAGACCATGGCTTTCTCTGGTCACCGGTCAGGAAAGGCTTCATCCGCAGTTCTTTCCATAGGTTCTGCCCTCGGGTCTGTTGCACTGGGGTGCCTCTGAAGCCCGCTGGAGGCTCACCCTCCCGGCAGCCACCTCCCTCTCAGTTCACTCTGAACATGAGTCTTACAGTGCTGAGTCCCCCCATCTTCTAAGATGAATATGAGTGCGATTTAACAAAGCGCACTTCTTGTCTGGGAGCCTTCCCAGGCAATAGAAGGGACCCGAGATGGGCTCAGTGCTAAGCACTGGACATCAGTATGGTTAGGCAACTGGCAGGTAGAGGCGTCCTGGGCTGCATTTTATTGATGAAGAAATTGGAATTTGGTTAACTTACCTGAGTTAACTCCTCCTGGGTCTTGATTTCTCCTCTTCAGCTCCAGTAGTCCAGGGATAGAATGCTCTTCCCAGGTTTTGTCTGAAGCTCTGGGTTTGTAAGTCCCTGTTGGCCTAGAAGAGGGTAGAGAAGCTAGAGTTGGGTGCCAGTTGCTCTGCCAGCACCTCCTGTGATCACGAATGTCTTTTGATCATGGCAGCCCCGGTTGAAGGCCATTACTCTGGTTCCCACTTCACAGCTGAGGAGGCTGAGGTTGGGATCATTCTTGCTTTGTACCCTCCTCTTTCTCTTACTGGCCTGTTTTTCATTCCCAGCTATGGTGTTCCTCTGTGTACTCCAGCTTGGTCCTTGGCTCCTCCTTATTTATTTATTTATTTTCTTAAGTAATGTCTACACCCGGCACCCAACATGGGGCTTGAACCCACAACCCCGAGATGAAGAGTTGTACACTTCACTGACTAAGCCAGCCAGGCGCCCTGTGTCCTTTGTTCCTTCTGTTAGCTCTCCCTGGCATTTCCTGTAGGAGTCTTCCGCAACCCCCACCCCAATCTCAGCATATAGTCCTTTCTTTTACTTGGTCTCCCTTCAAGGTGGCATCCCTTTCCCACCAGCTTCATTTAATTAAACTTGCATTAGCATTTTCGTTCTGGACCATCCCTTTTTAGGAGGCCGTGGTGTTATGACTTTAGGGATGGTCTTCTCCACCCTTCTTCTGGTGGAGAGTCCTGTTGGAAATGCTGTTCTTCACATATTGCCACTCTAGTTGGGATTTCAGCCTCAAATTGGTTTGGCTCTCTTGTCCCCTCCGCAGTGCTGGCTGAAATCCTTTGCTGTCTCCAAAGGCAAATCCCCTGGCTTGGGGGGTGCAATCTCTTCCTTGTCTGACGTGGTAAAACTCAAACTGGAAGAGTTTCTCCTTCAGAAGGTCTGGGGTGGGGCCCAATAATTTGCATTTCGGATGCTGCCAATGAGAGAATCCTTGGCACCTGTTCTGGTAAATCGAGTTTTACTGAGGCACAGCCGTGTGCATTCAGGACACCATATGACCTGCAGGCCTAAAATATTTGTTCTCTGGCCCTTTATACAAAGAGTTTGATTACCTCTGCTTCACAGTGGTATGGATGACCTCAGTGCTGAACATTTTCTGTTGAATTCATATCATTGAGAACTCTATATATTAAAGAGACTGATTCACAAATTATTCCTCAGAAGTATATGGGGGATATATGCATATTTTGAAGTGTTAGGGAGTATAACAAGCATGGCACTTTTAAGTCTTCTGTTTTATCTAAAAATAATGTGAATTTTTTAATTCTATTCCAGAAACATCAGTGCTTGGTTTAATATGAAACATTTTTCCTCCTTAATCTTTGAGTAAAGTTGATGCTACTGGATATGTTATTTTAATCCTACTTTCACTCTGTTTGAGAAATAAGCCATTAAGATTTGCATTTTTTTGTCGTAAGTTGCAAATATTTGTCTATGCTTTGAATTCAGATCTGTCAACCTTTTTCTTTCTCGTCCTCTCTGTACCCTAAGAATTTATTAATATTTTTTATATGTTTTTTCGTTCTTTTAAAAAAATATTTGGCTGTTATTTAATACTTGGAGTGTGGTGTGGAGTATGGATTTTTTTTTCCTGTACATTTTTTCCAGCACCATTTGTTAATTCATCCTTGTCTTATTAAATTAAAATGACACCTTAATCATATGTTGAATCCTTAGATCTGTTGTGGGAATTGCTGTTTTATTCCATTTATCTGTCTGTTCCTTTGCCATGACCTTGCTATTTTCATCATTATAATCACTCTATAGTAGGCTTTACTCTCTGGTAGTGCCTATGCTCTGTTTTTGTTGTTGTTTTATCCCGTATTTTTCAGTTTAGGATTTCAAAATAACTTATTGGGAAATCTCATTAAATGTATATAAATTTGGGGAGACTTGTCATCTTTATAATATTGAATTATTCTGTGATTATGAATCTTTGGGTTTATGCAATCTTTTATAGCTTTTGTTTTTTCCCTAATGTCTGCAGATTACTTGTTTCTTGCTCTTTATTTAAAAATATTTATTTAGAATGAGGTGATTTCCCCTTGCCCCTCCCTTCTTCCCAGTGGTAAAAAGCAAGAATAGAGAAAGAAACTGATTACATTCTATGTATCTTCCAACCAAGCACCTGTATTACTCAGGGTGGTTATGTTAGCCAAAATCGGTGTCCTAACAAAATAAAAAGTTACCCCCCCCCCCCCCCCCGGGCGCCTGGGTGGCTCAGTGGGTTGGGCCGCTGCCTTTGGCTCAGGTCATGATCTCGGTCCTGGGATCGAGTCTCGCATCGGGCTCTCTGCTCAGCAGGGAGCCTGCTTCCCCCCCCCCCCTCTCTCTCTCTCTGCCTGCCTCTCCATCTACTTGTGATTTCTCTCTGTCAAATAAATAAATAAAATCTTAAAAAAAAAAAAAAAAAGTTACCCCCCCAAACATTTACTTCTTTGAGAGAACACACAAGGTGGAGGGGGAGAGGGAGAGAGAATCTCAAGCAGACTCCCCGCTGAGCAGGGAACCCTATGTGGGGCTTGATCACAGGGCCCCAAGATCATGACCTGAGCAGAAGTCAGATGCTTAACCCACTAAGCCATGCAGGAGCTTCCATTTGCAGTCTTTTTCTTATACATTTCTTTTTTTCTTTCTTCTTTTTTTCTTTTTTTAAAGTAGGCTCTGTGCCCAGTGCAAGGCTTGGACTTGCTACCCCAAGATCAAGAGTTGCATGCTCTCCTGAGCCGCTCATATGCCTCATACATTTCTTTTTCTTAATAAATTATAGAGTATTTATAGAACAGGTTTTAATGTGACAGTCCTTTTAATTTTTACCAGAATGCATTATTGTATATAATCTTCAATGATATTAAAGAAGTGTCCTCTTCTCAAGGTCTGTTTCACTAAATTGCAGTATTCTATGTACATAATGTTTTTGAATGAACAAAGTTTGTCACCTTGACATTGACCCTGCAGTTTTCTGTACCACAAAAATCCTTGGTAGAGTCTGACCCTGTTATTGTGGTAATTCTCCACAAAGAAGTTCAGTTTCCCTGCTGATTTGAGGATGACCTCAAATTTCTTGCCAGGAGGAATTATAGGAGTTCTATCTTATCTTCAGGTTCATCCCAAGGGCTTCTATTTTCTGACCATGCTGTCGTATTGTGCAGCTGCTGGCGTCTTTTGTGTCCAGGTTTCTGGCCCACAGTCTTTGAAAATGTGCTCTTCCTCAGAGAAGTTTTTGTGGCTTCTTGTTTCCCTTCCTTTCTCTTTCATCCCTGTGAAGATGAACTGAATACTCTAGCAATCTCCATTTGCCTCCTCTGTTGAAGTTCTGCTTTTTGCACCTGCTTCCTGACCCCTGGTGTGAGTTCAGGCCCTGCCCTGTCCTGCAGTCTGTGGGTCCCTCCCCACACCCCATTTCAAGTGATGGGTTTGTGCCCTCACCTCTTGAGCTCCCTGTGGGATCTGCTGTGGGCTCCCCCACGGGGGGTGGGGTGGTGGTGCCCAGATGCTGCTCTGCTCCCCCTCAGAAGCCCTGGTGGAGGTAGATGGGGCAGGGAATCTTTTATTCCTTGGGCAGTAAAGGCAGATGGGGGTCCAGCTCACTTTTCCTAGCCTTTAGTTCAGTGCCTGGAGCAATGCTCCAGAGTGGCTTCAAATTTTTTTCTCCCAATTTCTGTTTTCAACTCTTAACATCTCATACTTTCTTTCTTTCTTTCTTTCTTTTTTTTTTTTTTGAATAGGTGACAGGTGTCAGTCAACTCCTAAAATACATTTTCCAGACTTTGTTTTGACTGACTCCCTTTCATTGATAAGTATATACACATCAAGTGTGCCCGTGCGCATCTCAAGCAAGTTTCACAGAAACCATACCTAACTTCGTGTACTGTGGGTTCTGAAATCTTATACTCCTGTTTGATGAAAAAATCAGTTGTGATGCCCTGAACTGAGATTGAGATCTGGCCATGAAATCCATACATGACTCCGCCTGTGAGTTGGAAAGGTTATCTATCCATACTGTCCTCTGGTTAAGGAACTGCATGGGCTTCAGAAGGAACAATGGGGAAGGAGCTCGACACAGAATAACCTGCAAAAAAAAAAGAAAAGTTTCATTGAGTTGTTATTCCATAAACCCCACCTTTTTATTTTTATTTATTTATTTATTTTAACCCCACCTTTTAAATTAAAAAAAAAATTTTTTTTTTAAAGATTTTATTTCTTTGACAGAGAGATCACAAGTAGGCAGAGAGGCAAGGCAGAGTTAGAGAGAGGGAAGCAGGCTCCCCGCCAAGCAGAGAGCCCGATGCGGGGCTCGATCCCAGGACCCCAGGACCACGACCCAAGCCTAAGGTAGAGGCTCAACCCACCGAGCCACCCAGGCGCCCCAAATTTTTTTAAATTTTTAAAAAAGATTTTATTTATCTATTTGACAGAGAGAAATCACAAGTAGGCGGAGAGGCAGGCAGAGGGAGAGAGGAAGCAGGCTCCCCACTGAGCAGAGAGCCTGATGTGTAGGGCTCTATCCCAGGACACCGCCTCCCCCCCCCAAGATCATGATCTAAACCAAAGGCAGAGGCTCAACCTGCTGAGCCACCCGGGTGCCCCTGAGCCCCACCTTTTTAAAGGGTGTGCTTCAGTTGTTTTAGTATGTTCACAGAGTTGTGGCCCCCACCACTATCTCCTCTCCAGATCATTTTTGTGAGCCCAGACAGAAAACCCTGTACCTATCAGTGGTCGGTCCCCAGCCTTCCCTCCCCTTCCCTCCCCTCAGCCAGCCTCTGGCAACCACGCACCTGCACTGTTTCTGTGGATTTGCTTTATCTAGATATTTCCTGTAAGTGGAATCCTACCATATGTGCTCTTTTGTGATGGGCTTTTAGCCTGTTTTCATAATTTATCCACATGGTGGCAGGTGTCAGTGCTACATTATTAGTCAGTCGATGGACATTTGGGTGTTTCTCCATGGTGGCTTCTATGAGTTCTGCTTCCCTGCATGTTCCTGTGCATGGGTTAGTGTGAGCATGTTTTCCTTCTTTTGGATAAATATCAAAGTGTGGGATTACTGGGTTATATGATAATTCTATGTTTAACACTTTTGGGAACTGCCAGACTTTTCCAGGGTAGTGGGTCGGCAAGATGACAGTTGTTCTCCTCATCCTCAATGACCCTTGTTAGTGCCTGTTTGGTTGTAGCCATTCCAGTGGATATGAAGTGTTATCTCACTGTTGATTTCATTTGCATTTCCCTAATGACTAAAGAGGGGGAGAACATATTTTCATGTGCTTATTGGCCATTTATATAATGTCTCTGGAGAAATGTCTATTCAGATCCTTTTTAACTGGGTCATTGTCTTTTTATTGTTAATGTTTTATGTACTAGTTTCTTATCTATAAAAAGTTTATAAACTTTCTCCATTTTATGGGTTACCTTTTACTTTCTGATGTCCTTTTCAAACAAAAGTTGTTTTGTTTTAATTTTGATTTATTTTAGAAAGAGAGTGCAAGTGGGGTGAGGGGCAGAGGGAGAGAGTAAGAATCTCAAGTAGCCTCCCTGCTGAGTTTGGAGCCTGACATGGGGCTCAGATCTCACAATGCTGAGATCATGACCTGAGCCAAAATCAAGAGTTGGGTGCTTAGTCAACCAAGCCACCAGGCACCCAAAACATAAGTTTTTAATTCTGGGGAAGTCTCATTTACCTATTTTGTTGTTGTTGTGCTTTTGATGTTTTATCTAACGAATCATTGCCTCACCCAAAGTCGCCAAGATTTGCCCCTATGTTTTTTTTAAGAGTTTTAAAAAAAAATATATATATAGTTTTAAGTAGTCTACCTGACTTGGGGCTCAAACTCATGAATGCTCCTCCAACCAATCCATCCACAGTGAGTTTTGTGATTTTTTTTTTTTCTTAAGAGTTTTATAGTTTTATCTTTTAGATTTAGGTCTTTGATTGGTTTTGAGTTAATTTTTGTATATGGTATGAGGTAGGGGTCCAGCTTCATTACTTTATGTGTGATTTCCGGTTCTCTCGGCACCGTTTGTTGAAGACTGTTCTTTACTCATTGAATTGTCCTGGCACCCTTGTTGTAAATCACCTGATCATAAATGTTACAGTTTACTTCTGGATTCTCTCTTCTGTCCTGTAGATCTGTTTGTCCATCCTTACAGCAGGGTGTCATAATTACTGTAGATTTGTACTAAGTTTTGAAATTGGAAAACATGAGTCCTCCAGTTTTGTTCTTTCTCAAGATTGTTTTGTCTATTCTGGGTCCTTTGCATTTTTATTTGAATTTTAGGATCATTTTGTCGATTTTTGCCAGAAAGGCAGATGGGATTTTTGATAGTGATTGCATTGAATCTGTAGATCAGTCTCAATAGTATTGCCAAGAACTACATATTTTTAACTGAAAAATTTCACGAGATATTATCTATTTGCACTAGGAGCAATGCATTTTATGTTCTAGCTTATTCTAGCCCATTCCATTCTTTTTTTTTTTTTTTTTTTTTTTTTTTTTAGTTAAAATAATTGCTGGCCCCAGCTCCCTGAATTGATTCCTCTATTCATGTTTGTGGGTTGTTAATTTATTGTTTGTAAAACATGCCTTGGGTCAGTGGTCCTCAGCCTTGACAACAAATTGGAATCATCTGGAGAACTAAGAAATGACAGCTGCCTGGTCTCATCTGAGAAGCTAAGGTACACTTGATCAGGAGTATAGCCTAACTGTTGGGGTTAAGAAAAAAAAATTCCCAGGTGATTTCAGTGTGCAACCAGGGTTGGGAACTTTTGCTCTCAGTGAAGTCAAGTGCAGCTATTTGCCCCTTTGAGAGCCTCTGCCTAGTTGACTGAATGTACTGTGGGATGAAGTGTGCGTAATGTTAGCTGCAGAGCCTCATGCTAGAGAGGTCCATGTGCTTTTTCTTCATTTAACCTGAGCACTGACATTGTTTTTCCAAGAGATAAAAGGCTTTAACTTTCTCCTGGGTGTGTGTAGTTGTCAGTGGTCTGTAGAGAGGGCAAGGATAGAGCAGTCCCTGGGGAGTGTCCTTTCTCAGGAATTTTTGTGTTTTGCTTTTCTGTGATAGGAAATGGACTGATTTGAGAAGAATATGCAGGAAATGCATGACTTTTTTAGGGATTGTTGTATAAAGAATCCTGAAACTATTGGTTAGTTATTATTGAAGTATATGAGGCTGTTGGTCAGAACTGATCAGAATTAAAGTCAGAATTACTGGAAAAATAGCTGAAAGTGAGTCCTGTCTCAGAATATTAAGGAATATTAAGACTGTGGTGGAAACACACAAAATAGCTTGTTTTACTCCATGAATATTTCTTTTCCCAATTTACTTGAGAGTAAAATTTTTTGTTTGTGCACCTGTACATATGCACATGTGTATATTCGTATTTTGAAATAGAGATACAGGGGCTTTTTAAACCATTTAAAAAAAATTTAGCAATGTACTTTAGGCATATGACTAAATCATTAAATAGCCCTTTAAAACATGGCTTTTAACAGCTCATTTGTGCTGAATGCATCATGTTTTATTTGACAAATCCTTCTATTGTTGGGCATTTAGCTTATGAGCCGTTTTGTGCTGCGGTGAACACAACACAATAGTGAACAGCCTTGTATGGAAATCTGGGTGCATTTTTCAGATTATTTCTTTAGGCTGCTTTTTTGGAAAGGACATCATTTGCATTTTTAAGGCTTTGCTACATGACATATATACAGGATACTTACTGTATCCAGGTTAACATACTGGGAATCATTGTTATAGTTAAGCTTTCCTCCCTCCTCCCTTTTTAAAAAACCAGTTTGGGCATAGAATAGAATCATATTTATTTTGCTTTTCTTTGATAACTAGTGGGTTTGAACACTTTTGAGTTTTGGGGGCCGTTTATATTTTGTTTGGTTTATTTATTTCTTTTACCAATTTTTCTAGCTTTGTGTTCCATCTTTTTCCTGGTGATTTATAGGAGTTCTTTTTACAGCCAGGATATTAGCATTTTAGTAAATGTTACAAATATGTTTCCCAGTTTGTCTTGTTATTTTATGATGTATCCAGGAAGTGTTGTGTTTTTGTTTTTTTTTTTAAGGTTTTATTTATTTATTTGACAGAGATCCCAAGTAAGCAGAGAGGCAGAGAGAGAGAGGAGGAAGCAGCCTCCCCACCAAGCAGAGAGAGCCCGATTCGGGGCTTGATCCCAGGACCCTGGGATCATGACCTAAGCGAAAGGCAAAGGCTTTAGCCCACTGAGCCACCCAGGTGCCCTCCAGAAAGTTTTATTTATAGATCATTTTTAGGGCTTTAGCTTTTTTAAAAAAAAGTCATTTTTCAGACTCTAAGGTTTCAAACAAAGCATTTTTCTTAAAAATGAATAAAAATCTGTCAGAATGTGATTTTGCTTAAAAGGTTTTTTAGATTTCAAATCTGCTTGTCTTTCAAAGTATGATGGGAATAATCAGCTGAATTTTAAAAAGTTAGATATGAACTTGAAGATTTTTCACCATCCTGGTCCCAATAATTAGGAACTTTAAGTGGGAGCACCCGGAAGTTGGGTGCTGTTATTCTGAAGAACCAGAAAGGGGGGCTAGAGGTCATCGACAAGCTTTCCACTCCACTTTTAAATTTCGACAGTTCTGGTGTTTCGTACTTTTCTGTTTGGGCATGTATGGTGTCTCTTTGGGGTTGATGGAGTTCTTGAGCTTTCATTCCTTGTTTTTATGCCGGTACTATTAAAAAATGGAGACTTTTGCATCATACTTAAATAATAGCCTCTAGTAACTCTTTCTAATTATGTCCTTTAGGCTTTTTCCAAAATATGGACTTGCTGTGTATTCCAGGTCTCTGGAAACGCTTGTCCTAACTAGTTTTTAGTCTTTGTTAGTCTTGTTAACTCCTGAAGTCGTGGGCGGGATTTTAATAACACGTGCAGCACAGGACTCAGAGAAGGTGCTCTGGGCTCTCTCTGCCTATCCACACTATTCTCTTTCCCTCTCCACGGTTCCTAGTGGGAAATGAGACTGGTTTGGTATCTATTCTCTTGCTGCTTCTGGCTGGGTGTGAGACCCTGCTTTCCCTCTGTGCCCCTCCCTTCCTTGGCTGGTGAGTCTGTGGGTTTTCTAATCTATCCTTTGTGTTCATTCTGAGGATACTGAGGTACATCTGGGGAGAAGTGGCCTGTCTGAGACCTCCGCATGACCATCTCCAGGTCTTTCCTGGTTCTGAGTTCAAAATTCTGACCCTGAGTCACTTCAGTCTGATGACAGGGATTATCTAATTGTGATCATTCTTAGACACTGGAGAAGTTTTCAGGAGTTCTGGGGCTAGCAGGTTCCTGGGGGGATCTTGTCATCCCTCTTCACACACACTCCTGATTCTATTCCAGAATTATTCCTGTCTTCCATAGTAATGAGGCCGTGGAAATGGGAACAGGAGGGGGGAGCAATAGCAGGGGAGCCCCCTTGAGCTGTCAAGTCTGGGTGGGTCAAGGAGCAAGCACCCCACACCAGCAGGCAGAGAATGGGGCTGTTCAGAGAGAGATTGGGGCATTAGAGGATAAAGACACATCTAGTCTGATGGGAAGCTTTTGGGGTTAGCTTTTCAGCTTAGTTGAACTTAGCTGTACTTGTTCACGTGCTAAGGCACAGTTTGTTAAGGAAAAATGGAATGGTTTGTGTTAGCTGAGCTTGACTTATTACCACTGATAATTGTCATTGGGCTGTTTTTTTTTAATTTGGTCATTTTGCCAGGAGTATAAATCAGACATTACTCCTTAGATCTTTGGGTAATTAAGGAAGATTGGCAACCCTCCATTTTTCTTGAATTAAGTCATTATTATCCTATTTGTAATATGGGATTAAATGTGTTAAGCAAAGGAAAGGCATTTTTAATTTTTTTGAAAGACTGTTGCAACTTAAGCATGTGGGCAAAATTATTTTTATTGGCTTGTTTTGCATGTATATTTACGAGTTTTAAGCTTTTTTTTCTAATCACAAATGTAATACATGTTCATTAATAATGTAAAACAGACAAGCATAAAGAAATAGGACCCCACATACAATCTGACACTCAGGAAGGATCACTGTTAATATTTAGGTAAAGTATCTAGACTGCCTGTTTACCAAACAAACATAGTTTTTATATAAAAATGGGGAGGGTATTCTGCCTCTTCCCTCCCTCCCCCCACTTAGTAACAGAGCGGGACTGTTTTCCTGAATGGCTTTTGAAGTGTTTTATTGTAAAGCATTTTATTGTCATAATTTAGTTAGCCAGCCCTTAAATATTGAATATCGACTTATTCTATAACTAAAGTAAATAAAATTATACTCATCTAGTTATATTCCTAGAGCTATGATTTTATTGGATATGCATTTTTATTTTTTTAAAGAATTGATTTATTTGAGAGAATGGGGGAGGAGGGATGGGTGGGCTCATACCAGCAGGGGGAGGGGCAAAGGGAAAGGGAGAGAATCTCAAGCAGACTCCCTGCTGAGTGGGGATGTGACACTGGTCTCCATCCAGGGACCCTGAGATCATGACTGAAGTGGAAAGAGCCGTCTGCTTGACCAGCTAAGCTACCCAGGTGCTCCTGGATATGCATTTTTAAAGGGATGGATGTTAAACATTTAAAAGTTATTTTGACCAAAAACATCTAGATGAAAATGAAGGTGAATATTGCTTTCATCTTGGAGTGAGGAGGGGCTTCCTAAGTACAAAAGTATTAGAAGCAATTGAAAAAGATGTGAGATTGGACTTAAGGGAGGTGAAAAACCTGTTCTTTATTTCAAGTGATATAAACAAAAAGAAAAAAGCAGTCTTTGACTTTTTCTGGGGGAAAATGTTTGCAACATGACAAACAGTTAATGTCCATAATTTGTAAGGAGCTCTGACCAGGGAATAAGAAAAAAGTCAAACCTACTGAAAAAAATGGACAAAAGGCACTTTAACAGTTCATAAGAGAATTATAGACGCATGGATCAAAGAAATCAAGACTGAAACCAGATGTCATTATTCGCATGTCAAATATGCAAAAGTTAAAAAAAAAATCCAGGACTGGCAAGTGAATTTAACATACAGTTTTCTTCTCTTGTGCTTTCTTTGTTAGCTTGTCAGTTTTCCCAGAAGGAATTGGGAAGGTTTCCCATTTCCTATTTCGTTACCAGGAGGTTAGGATGTAACTGACCTATAAATTTGTCTTAAGCCTGGCATCTATTTTTGGGGCACAATTATTTGTTTTTGTAGTTTTCTCTATTTGTGTACTGTTACTTGTTCAGGATTTTAAAAAATTGTTTTAAAAAAGTTGCCCATTTTGCCTAAATTTTGGGGTACGTTCATGTGCTTCTTTTAAGTCAGTTACAAAATACAAACTCAATGTAAGAGCATGAAGAGTAAGTAGTACGTAATATCTTGTGTTTTGCCCTCGTTTTCAGAAGATAGCCTTTGTCCTGTTTAGCAAGTATTTTAAGTTTCATGGAAGAGGTTTGGTATTTGTTTTTTTGATTTAGGAGTAGGTATTTTGTCCGCCTTTTTGGCATCTATGGAATTGACAAAATGATTTGGTTGCTCTGTTTCTGGTCTGAGAATGGTACTGGCCCCAGGGCTATGTCCTTCTTGCTTCTGAAGTATTAACATCCTTTTTTAAGGAAATGGTAAAATATAAAGATAACAGTTCTATATATATGTCTGTTACTCACCCCCCCCAAAATTTTGTGTGTGTGTGTTTTTTTCTCTGTGAAATCAAAACCTTGAAACTGTAGCACTTAGTACCTTTGCATATCCCAATTAAGAAACTAGAGAAGAGTTGTAAATATTTTTGTGTGCGTTCCGAGTGGCCTTTACAGGGGGAAAGTCAGGAGGAACGTTATTGAGCTGCAAGTGATGTTTCCTCTCAACTGCTCACAGGGGCCTTGGCTTTGATCTCAGCCTTGTAACCCTGTGTGCAAAGGGCAGGTCTTCACATTTCCAGAGTGTGGTGGCATACAAAGGGGAAGGGTGCTGGCTGGTGCTGGGACAGAAGTTCAAGGATGCACACTGATAACTCAGTCTTGCTTTTGTTGAGTGGCTCCTCCTGCTTAATTTTTCTTTCAAAAATACACTTGTATTTTTCCAGTATTAGAACTTCTGACCCGATTTCTTTGTTTTGGTGTCTGATAGTCTAGTGGAGTAGAAAGCCAGTCCTTCCAAACCCTGGTTTTACTAATCAGCTTAAAAAAATACTTTCCAAAAACAAATCTTCGTGGGGTCATAGTACTTGCCCTTGTCCTTTGACGATTTTTCTCTGATTTGTAACTAAAGTGACATTTTGGTAATATGCAGCTTTGCCCTCATGGAAGCTTTTTTTCTTAATTAATATTTTTTAGCCTTTTAAAGGATTTATGAAAGAAGCATACACATGTTGGAAAATAATTCTAACTTGTCAGAATTGGATAAAGCAAATTGTAAAAGTCACATGGGCCTCTTTTACCTCCCTGCACTTCCTGGCAGTTTGCTCTTTATCCTTCCCAGCCCTTTCTTATGTCCACAAATATGTTCTGTAAAATTATACTTTTAATAAAAATGGGATTATACTACACATACTGTGCAACTTGCATTTCTCAAAGGACAACATACATAATTTCAGTTTAACTGAAAATAAGCTATTCTTCAAAAGCGTTTCTTTAGTTACTTTTTTCCCTGGTATTTCCATTATTCCTCTTCTTGACATAATCTTCACTGATGGATGTTGCCTTGGTGCTTTTCTTCTGAATCTTTACATTTTTAATAAACATAGCTTAGAATGGATTTATGGTTATGCAGATTTTATTTTTGGAAATAAATTACCTTTCTCTTCTGCCCTGAATGTAACGTTTTAGCAAGAGAAAAACAGTTTCTCCATTCATATGCTCATTATTTCAAACTGAGTAGTAATTTTTGTCCCCAAACAGCAAAAGACCAATGTTTAGTTTCTGAAATTAAAAAAAAAAAAAAAAATAGGATCCCTGGAGGCTTCCTGAAGGCTGGACTGATACAAGTGTGATGGCATGTGTATGCCTCAAGGCCGTCAGTGATTGTGATGCTAACTCACTCCTGAACAAACAGTAGAAAAAGTTGCAGCATTAAAAAAAAAAAGTTTGCAGTGGAACTTTTTTTTGGGGGGGGGGGTAAAGATATTTATTTGACACAGAGAGATCATAAGCAGGCAGAGAGGCAGGCGGGGCGGGGGGGGGGGGAAGCAGGCTCCCTGCTGAGCAGAGAGCCCGATGTGGGGCTCTTTCCCAGGACCCCAAGATCATGACCTGAGCCAAAGACAGAACGTCAACCCACTGAACAACCCAGGCGCCCCTGGAACTGTTTTCTAACAGGAAACTTGGTATCTGGCTAAACTCACCTGTGTTTTTCTTTACAGTGGTGGGCCAGACTCCTGACTGGTGTTCCAGAGACAGCTGCCCCAGGTCAGGCTCTGGGTTCGTTTTTATTGTGAAACATATGCACAGGTATAAGGGTATGTAAAACAATAAAATGAACATCTGTGTATCTATTGATAATCCAGCTTAATAAATAGAGTATGAGCCAGCTTTTTTTTTCTAGAAGCACCCTCATAATACATTTGTAAGAGGCTTTAAAAGAAGGTGATTTTTAAGTAGTCACATCTCTCCGTTTCACCACAAACAGCACTGGTGGGGTGTTGTGGTGCTGGCATTGAACACAGTGTAGAGTCATAAAGCCCAATCGTCATAGGTGTGGTGGTCCCTGACCCCAATTTTGTCACATAGGAGCTCCAGGACCTTGACCAGGCTTCGCCCCTCTTGGTTTTCTTACTTGTGAAGTGTGGACCCAGTCATTTCCGAGGGCCGTTGCGAAAATAAAGTGCACAGGTATGATACGTTAACCTGAAAAATAAAAGTTATTTTATGGGTTTATTAACCGAGATTTGCAACTTTGGACATAAAAGCTATGGCCAACAAACAAAGGAGAAAAAGGTTACTTTATGGAGAATGAGGAAGTCCGAAATCCTTGGAAGAAAAGTAGGAGTTCAGGGTGATGTGAGGGGAGGGTTTGTCTTTGGCTGAGTTGCAGGAGTGGTTAATTTCTTAGATGAGATACTATGTACATTTTCCCCTCTTCAGGCCTGTTATTGATGATTCTTTCCTCTTGAGATTCTTCTGTTAGGGTTGTAATTTACAGTTCTTATAGTTGGCATTCAGTGATACTGGCTCCCCCTTCTAACTTCCTGACTCTATTTTAGTGAAGTTTCCCTTTATAAATTTTTGTATTTCCCCCTTTTGATTGAGATTTTTCTCCAAAAGCATTACTGATTAGTAGTCAGAGTCTTATAATTTAGTGGCTTTTGTCTCTCAGTGCTAGGATGGACCTTTCCTGTGTGTCATGTCCCACACTGGGAGAAAATTCTACAGATTGGAAATTCTACAGATAGAGGTCACTTTTGAGTAACAAGGAGGGGTGCAGGGAGAACTCTCTGGCATCTCCCATTTCTAGTGCATAGTTATCCAGATTGTAAACGTTGGAGATTTTCTCTTTATTGGGTATGTTCATTAAAAAAAAAAAGATTTATTTATTTGACAGAGAGAAAGAGGAGCACAAGCGAGGGAAGCAGCAGGCAGAGGGAGAGGGAGAAGCAGGCTCATGGCCCAGCAGGGAGCCCAACGCAGGGCTCTATTCTGGGACTCTGGGATCATGAACTGAGCCCGAGGCAGACACTTAACAGACTCAGCCACCCTTGTGCCCATGGGTATGTCATTTTTATAAAAGTTTGACAGGCAACAAGTACAGAATCAAAAGTAACATGACAGTTCCAAATTCTGTGATGGTTCTTTTTTTTCTTTCTTTCTTTCTTTCTTTCTTTTTTTTTTTTTAAAGATTTTATTTATTTATTTGACAGAGATCACAAGTAGGCAGAGAGGCAGGCAGAGAGAGAGAGAGGAGGAAGCAGGCTTCCCGCTGAGCAGAGAGCCCGATGCGAGACTCGATCCTAGGACCCTGAGATCATGACCTGAGCCAAAGGCAGAGGCTTTAACCCACTGAGCCACCCAGGCGCCGCCCCCCCCTTTTTAAAGATTTTATTTATTTGACAGAGATCACAAGTAGACAGAGAGGCAGGCAGAGAGAGGGAGAGGAGGAAGCAGGCTCCCCACCGAGCAGAGAGCCCAACTCAGGACCTGATCCTAGGACCCTGGAATCATGACCCAAGCTGAAGGCAGAGGCTTAACCCACTGAGCCACCCAGGCATCCTTGTGTGATGGTTCTAAACCAGAATCCTAGATCTGAAAGTAGCCATCTAGGGGCACGTGAGGGGCTCATTTGGTGGAACGTTCAACCCTTGATCTCTGGGTTGTGAGTTTGAGCCCCTTGCTGGGTGTGGAGATTACTCAAATAAAATCTTTGAAAGTAGCCAACTAAAAATATTCATTGGCACTGATTACAATTTAGGGGAGAAAATTCTCTCTATAGGAAGCAAACCCAGAGTTCATTATGCCTACTAGAAGTCATCCCTTTGAGCCCATCATGAAAACAGAATAATGAATATGACAGGAGCATTTTTAAGAATGAACGGAGTTCATTTGGGAAGGTACAGTACAGGTATAAATATGAAGCAATAGCTGGTGGGCTTTTTGCGAAACAGCAAACCTCTGCAGACACTTTAAAACAGTATTGTTATCTTGAAAGAACTGTTCTAACCAAATGTAATAATACAGTAAAGTTGATAATTCAGAAACCATGAATTTTGGATTAGAATCTAGACTCTGTTAATAGTCCAGATGAAAAAGAGACTTTGTGAATCCTGAACCTTCTAACAGGCCAGGGCTGGACATGTTGGGGGAAGCAGTCTCATCCAGATGTGTCTGCTTCAATTCTAGGAAATCATTACTTGCAGGTCAGCAGGCAGTGTGGAGGTCCAGTCAGGGTTTGCTGACTTTCGACAGGTTGTGTGAATGCAGCACGTCTGTTCCCTGGGGTTTGGCAGCTTGTGGGTGGATTAGCAGCACCTAGGAGGGGTCTTTCCAGGGAGGCTGAAGAGAGTCTTTCTGGAGGTCTTTTACTGTAGATGAAATTTCCAGGTGCAAGGTGTGATTCTGAAGTTTTCATCTCCAGAGTGTGTGGTGAAAACACGTCTCTACTAGCGCCTGGTTATTTTCAACAGGAGCTGCGAGGCTTTTACACAGTTGAAGTGTATCTCTATCAACCATGGGTCAAAGGCGGCGGGGACAGAGTGTATCAGTTGTTCTCCGGTTATTTCAGAGGGTCAAAGTCTGAAGGGCTGGGTCTGAGTTAGCAAGGGCCAATGTCAGTGCTTTAGGCCCAGATAAGAGGGGAGGTCTTTGCCGATTTTGCCCGTTGAATCTTAATAGTGCCCTTAGCACATTGGACCAATCTGAGGGCAGAAGTGTCGTAAAACTGGCCGAGCGGCGCAGATTTGCTGAAGCACCTGCCTGCCAAAATGGGTTCCTCCATCACTCTGAAGTTAAAGAGGAGTTCTCCGCATGAGGATGATTTTTTTTTCTAACAGAATTTTAGCTACAGAAACAGTAGTGGCCTCGGGTGCGAGAGACAGCAGTGGTCCAGGGAGAAAACATAAGAACCATGACTAAAACATATTTAAATCCGTGAGATGGGGGGTAGCTCTATGAAATCCATTTGCCAAATCTTGAATGGCCCCTTTGGTAATTTCAAGTGAGTGGTGTGAGTGAATTTTTTGCATTATGTTTTGGACACATGGGGCAGGTGAGGTAGGCACTTTTTGTGGCTTTATTTATATCTCCCCACTGTATTGGTTCATGAATTGGGCCAGATTATTTGGTCCAAACCACAGTTTGTTTATTTTTTTTTTATCAAAGCAACAATGATTAGATTCCCAGTATTGTTTTTCCTATTCTGGGGCCAGTTGTCAGGTGTCTCTGGTCAGTTTTTCAAAAGCCTCATTTGGGAGAATATTTCATTGGACTGTGAAGGAGGTTTGGCTCTTGATTTCTTTGAGAGCAGTGTTTTGGTGGCAGTATCGTGGGGTGGTTTCCTTCGGCCTCCAAAGAGTTGAATCTGGAATGCCCAGGAAATTCAGTAAAAGAGCAGCTGGCAAAAGTAGGGCATTTAATGAATTTTAACCCTAGGAGCCATTTTTAATCTTATCCTCCTTGGACATAAGGGTACCACATTGTTGGCGTAACATTCCAGAGTGCTGAGCTACCTGAAGGCAGACCAGCTGTGGGTATAAATGTTTGTGGTTTGATCTATGGCCAAGGTACAAGCTTGCCTGAAAGCGTGAAACTCAGCCTGTGGGGCTCAAGTAGCTAAAGGTAGAAGTGCTGCCTCGGTCCCTTCCAGAGGGGCCACACTAGCATTCCCAGCATGGTACTTGTCATTCTCATCCTCTAAACCAGTACCATTGGTAAAACATGAAAAATCCGCCTTGGTTAGAGGAGTTTGCTAGGAATTGTCACAGGAAGTCCAGAGGTGATCTGTCGGTCTCAGGCAGTTGTGAGGGGTCTCCTCCGTGAAGGAGGAGAGGAGAATAGCAGGCTTAATTATGGTTATGGCAGTGAGGAGGAGTTCCGTGACGAGCAGGTAGCAGGGGGATCCCCTAGGAGGTGAGGCGGCTGACTAAGGTGCTGAGTGTGGTGAGATTTTAGGGGGGTTTCTGCAGGCAGCACAAGCTTGGTTAGAGGGAATCCTGAGACTCTTTCTTCACGGGCCTGAACCAGAAGGGCAGTGACAGGAATGGTTCTGAGGGGGGGGGCTGAAGGGACATCCCTGGGCACAGGTTCCAGAGTTTGGCTCTCCTGTGGGTTAGTGATGGTCCCCCATATTTTTGGGTAAGTACTCCAGGCATTTTCTTTCTTCTCACACACAATGAGGAAGGGGGAAGTTGATCATTAGGATGTCGAGGGCAGGAGGCTTTATTAGGCTTTTCTTTAAAGTCTCCAAAGCTAGGTCTTCTCGATCTTTCTGAATGACAGGGTCAGGTTTGTCATTTTTCAAGTAAAGCATACAATGGTTGAGCTGTAAGAGAGAAGTTTGGAATCTCAGTTTTGACAGTAGACAGCCAGCCCCCAAATACTTTGTAATTGGCACTTAGTTTAGGTTTTGGGTGCTGTGAAACCAACCTGAGTCTAAATGTAGTCCTTGTTCTGAGATCAGGTGCCCTAAGATGAACCTGAGTTGTTGCAAGCTGCAATTTGTCTTTGAAGACTTTATGTTTTGTTTTGTTTTTAAAGGATTTTATTAATTTATTTGACAGAGAAAGACATCGAGAGAGGGAACACAGCAGGGAGAGTGGGAGAGGGAGATGGAGAAGCAGGCTGCTCGCCAAACAGGGAGCCCGATGCGGGGCTCAATCCCAGGACCCTGGGATCCTGACTGGAGCCGAAGGCAGATGCTTAACCGACTGAGCCACCCAGGTGCCCCAATTTTATGTCCTTTTGAGGCCAAAAGTTTTTAACAGATGAATGCTGCCTCCTGTGGAAATGTTTAAGAAAAGGAGCAGAAAAGCAGAACATAAATACATATTGTAACCAACTAGAGCCTGCAGGAAACTTTATATCCTCTGAATCAACTTTTAAGGTTTATAAGGAGTTAAGAAGGACTGCCTGTGTAACCTGGAGCATTACTGTCCAGGTTTATTACTGTTCTTCCCAGGTGAAAGCAAGAAGATACTGTCCTTATGAACTGGAACACTAAAAGTGCACTATGTAGAACAATTACAGGGAAGGAGGATTTGCTTTTTTTTTTTTTTTTTTTTTAAAGATTTTTTTTTTATTTATTCATTTGAGAGAGAGAGGCAGTGAGAGAGAGAGCATGAGCAAGGAGAAGGTCAGAGGAAGAAGCAGACTCCCCATGGAGCTGGGAGCCCGATGCGGGACTCGATGCCGGGACTCGGGATCATGACCTGAGCGGAAGGCAGTCGTCCAACCAACTGAGCCACCCAGGCGTCCCAAGGAGGATTTGCTTTTAGTGGGAAAGGACATCAGTGTGTGGGGGTTGAGAACAACAGGGTGCCCAGGGATAATGTTACTTATTGCTCTGAGGTCCTGGACTAGCCTCCATCCTGGGCCAGGTGTCTTCTCACAGGTAAAGTAGGGGCTCCCAGGGCCTAGTACAGGGGATGATAAGGCCCTGAGTCTGTGGTCTCCTACTCCGGGCTTGATGCCTTAAAGGGCTTCTTTATTTATAGGGCATTTGTTCTGGGGAGAGGTGGCGAGGGATCTGTTTGAATCTTGGTGGGAGGCGTGCTGTGAATCCTGCCAGTATCAGTTGAGGAATCTGCCTATAAAGAGGGTGGCAGCTGACCCGATGGGGACAAATGCGCCGTGTCCCCAGACTCCCCTATCGTGCCATCAGAGATGGAGCAAACAGAAGAGGCTGAAGGCTCATTTAATCCCCCTGGTTGGCAATTTTGATTCTAAACTTATTTCCTTCTTTCGGGAGAAATTCTGGCATAATACTTTCCTAAGAAATCTTGTCCCAGTGAATGAATGGGATGGAGAAACTAAGGAGAAAAGGGTGGGAATCTCCAAGGGTCTAACCGAAAAGGAATAGGTGCAGAGACAGGAACCTGTAAGGTTTATGAGAGAAGCCCCTTTCTCCCCCCCAATTATTTGGGCTGTTTTCATGCTCTGTTGCCTGTAGGACCTGCTTTCCAGGAGTGGCATAGCGCACAGAGAATATAGCTGTGGAGATTTCATTCTCAGTCTGAAGAGTGGTTTCTTCAGGCCAGTTAAGAGTGGGGACTGGGAAGAGCCCCTGTAGGTCCTTGGAGCCCCATTGCTGGGAATTAGGAGGACGTTGGAAAGGCTGGCAAGAGGGCTGAAGGCTTCTGGAATGTTTAGGTTTGTAACAGACTTTTTTCCCATTGCCCTGGCCCTTTGCACCTATAGCAGAAACCAAGGGGTTTTGGTCTGTTTAGGGGCTGTCATTGGCCAGAGTTGAAAATTGAGAGTTTAGTGTTCTTTCTTTTAGGTGGCCCTTGTGGGTGTGAGTGAGCTGGTTTGCCAAGCTAGCTAAATGTGGAGTAGACGCAGTTTCCCATTCCATGCTGCTCTTTCAACTAAAAAATCCTGGTTCATCCTGTTAGTAAATGAGAGCTAAATGCTACCTACCCAGGTGTATTCTCTAAAGGAAGACTAGAATCTTCCCCAGAGACACTTTGGAGTTGGTTATAGTAGTTACGATGAGGTCATCAGGCTGTTGTGTGCAAATTTGAATTCTGTTCCAGTCAACAGGCTTAGGAAAAGCTACTGTAATTGCCTGATGGAGATTTCCGGTGAGCGTTCTAGGATCTTGCCAAAGTTAGGGGTTTGTTTCTCTAAATGTTTTAGGATGTTCTCATGGGGCTAATTTCATCCAGTGTTTGGCGTGGTCCTCCCCGAGCGCATGGCCTGGCTGATACAAATCTTAGAAACCGGGGTGGTAAGTTGGAATAAGTGTGTTAAATTCTTTAGCAAATGTGAATTCTGAGTCACTTTAGGAAACTCTTCAACTCTGGTGCACAGTCTGGCATTGGTCCAGGGAACAGAAGAGATTTGGGTTTTCAGATCCTCAGAAGACTTAACTTTAAAGGGGCAGTTTTTATTATGTTCAGGAAAGGAGGGAGTTGGGAGAGTTTCAGAGGAAAAGGGAAGTTCAGGAGTGAACGCAAGACAGCTGCTGCACATCCTGAGACATAGAAGACAGGAAGGAAAAAGGCCTCAGAAGCCCTCTTCTCTCTTTGTTTGCCTCCGTTATTCTAGAAATTGTATTTTGTAGACAAGCAATTTTAGATTCCTGATAATATTCCCTGTTCCCAAGAAGTTGGGTAAAAGGCTAGCACAGTTTCAGTCGGAGTAGCCTGGTTCATAACAGGAGCCCAAATGAGCATTCTTATAAAGAACAAAGCCTTAAAACAGATGCCAAATAATTCGTAGAGAGCTTAAAACACAGAATGGAGCTCAAAATCCAGGAGAAAAATTATGTTCAAGTTCTAGGGTTGGCGAGAAAGCAGTGAGCTCAGGTAGCTCTGTGGATATGGGTACCTTTTTGTTCATCAGCCTTGGAGTTGTTGGCAGTCTTCTGGATCCCACTTCTAATCACTAAATAATGTTAGCCTTCAAAATAAGTTTTTTTTACCAGCAAAAATGAGTTATTTGGGACATTATGGACAAACCATAGGCAGGTACAGCAGAGAGGAGGATTATTTTATGGAGAAGGAAGAAGTTGGGAGTTTGTAGCAGAGCCCGTAGGAGGAAGACACTAGTTCAGGGTGATGGTGGCTTGTCATGGGCTGAGTTGGCCAGGGTTGCAGATTTCTTGTAGGGGCTGCAGTGCACTGTCTTGCTTTTGAGCCCTATCATTGATAATTCTTTCCTGTTGAGATTCTTCTGTTGGGGTCTGTGATGGACAGTTCTTCCTGTGCTTAACTGAGTTTTACTGGCTCCCCCTTATAGCGTCCCCTGCTTTCTTCCCACTGCATATTAATGACGTCTCCCTTTATTAAGTTTTTTAAAGATTATATTTATTTATTTGACAGAAAGAGATCACAAGTAGGCAGAGAGGCAGGCGGGGGTGGGGGAAGGCAGGCTCCCCGCTGAGCAGAGAGCCTGATGCGGGTTTCGATCCCAGGACCCTGAGATCATGACCAAGCTGAAGGCAGAGGCTTAACCCACGGAGCCACCCAGGTGCCCCATCCCTTTATTAATTTTAACATGTCCCTGGGGCTCCTGGGTGGCTTCATCAGTTGAGCATCTGACTCTTGGTTTCGGCTCAGGTCATGATCATCTCAGGGTTATGGGATTGAGCCCTGCGTGTGTTTCTGTGCTTGGTGGAATCTGCTTGTCCCTCTCCCTTTCCCACTACTCCTCCCCTGCTCTTTGAGCTTGTTCTCTCAAAGAAAGAAAATCTTAAAGATTTTTAAGAGGTACTTAGTATGGTGAGCACTAGAGAACACTTACAGAAGTATGTAAAAAGATTTTTTTTTTTTTTGGTGAAAAATTGAGGTGTTATGCTAAGGAATATAGAGTTTCAAAGATTATCAAGGAAGAAACCCCAACTAAGTACAAGATTGCTTTTCCCATGTATTCTAAAATACCATCTTCCAAAATATTCAGTGCAGATGAAGAGCCGATGTTGAAGGGCAAGAAGGTGCGTTGTGTGATCCTGCCCAGGGGCTGGCTGGGGCCTCCTAGATGCTCCTTAAGAATGAATGTGTCATAGAACAGGTTCTAGGATTGGCCACAATGAGTGAGAAGTAGACTCCATTCATGCGGAGTGCCTCCTGGTAGGTTCATTATTGCTCTGTTTTTATTTACCATCTGTTTTTCTCTAGCTAGGACTTGACTCTGCTAACCGGGATCCCCCTGTGGTTTCAAGCTTGGACCTCAGCAGCACAAGGAAATGTAGCTCAGCGGCTTGTAACGGAAAGCATATGGACAGGTCTGCGGCGCGGCATTTAGGTGCGTCTGAAACCCAGTCTTTCTCGTTCTGCATTTCACGATGCGGTTGTGCTAACAGCCCTTTAGTGTTAGAATTCATCTGTGCTTGACCTTGTCTTTGCACATGTCTCCAACAGTCTAAATGCAATCCAGGGAATAATTAATAGTTCTATTAATGCTAATGTTAAGGTAATAGACTGCGTTAGGCCAGATTCCTTGTAAGCAGATTAAAGTAGAAAACAGGCAAAGTCTTGCTACTAACGGGTAGTGATAAGGTAGGAAGTAAATATTTTCATTTTCCTTTATATGCTTTTGACTTTTTTTATCATTAAAATTTGAGTACTTATCACCAGTTGAGGCTCCTTGTCTGGGTCCCAGGTCTGAACCCTGGAGGTAGACTGAAGCCCTCTTTTTCTAGCATTCCACAATTTAAGTGGTGATATTTATTACATTACTCCCCCCCATCCCAAAGCTTGATAGGCATTTTGGCTATTTTAAATGTTTCGCTAATACAAACAATACTGCAATGAAATTTCTTGTACATATTTTAGGGAGAATACCCGTAAGTTTCTAGCAGTAGAATTGTCGGGTACAGTGCTTAAGATTTTTTAGTATTTTAAATTTTGACAAATTGTCCTATAGGGAAGCTGCAAGAATTAACAGTCTTATTAATAATTGTTCTCTCAAACAGGTTGTCTTGTCAAAACTAACTTATTCAGTATGGTAGGTATAGAATGTTATGTTGGTGGTACTTTTATTTATTTACTTCTAACAAACTAAAATTCACAATTATAAGTGCTTTCACAAATGCTAAAAAGGGGATCATTAAAATATTTTTTTCATTTTCTAATAGAAAGTCTGTACTTACTATTTTAAAAAAAACAAGAAACAAAAAACAAACACGGTAATTCCAAGAATTTAGGAGGAAGATCTTTGATGATCCTACCACCTAATGACACCACGGTGAGCATTTGTGGATTTGACTTTTTTTCTGTGTGCAGTTTTTTTTTTTTCTCCTTAAGCCAGTATCAAATTATATGTAATCCCTTCTTAAAAGTTTATTATTGTTTATTAAATGTTTATTAAATATTTATTAACCACAAGGGAGGTGAGGGGAAGACTGTTCTGCCGGGGAAGTATCTGCAAAGTATGTGGTCTCTCAGCTCTCAGAGTTTCAGTTACAGTCTTTATATTTCAGTTCACACCTCTCTTTCTCTGCTCTGTGCACAGAACTTCTCTCTCAGATCTCTGGTCTTCGATGGGTGCTTGCTGGGTGTACATACCACCCCCAGCTCAAAGTCAGCATGTCTAGACTTTGTTCATTACTTGCCTGTCAAGCCCGTTTCCTTATTTAAAGGAGACACTCTAGTTCTTTCTTTCGAGGTCCTCTTTGACACTAGATCTTTTATTTTTTCTTGTTCAGCTCATTCCCTCTATCCCTTTTTTTCACTGTCCCATCCACCGTCCCAATGGCCGGAATCCTTGTACTTGGATTAACACAGCAGCTTCTTGAGAAAAATCTTGAGATTTTTCAGCAGTGGACTCTTTCTGTTCTCCTCACCTGCCCAGAAGCTCATGTTTCATAAAGCTGTGTTGCATTTACTCGAACTCCTTTGACCCTGCAGGGGTATGTATGCTGTATGCTGTGGCTCAGTTGTTCTCGTGGCCTAGAGGCTGCCAGACTTTGGCCTACCTTGGTCTCGGTGGCAGCCCACCGCTCAGGAGACTCCGTCCTCCGAAGTTGACCCCCCACCCCCCAAGCCCCACGTCCCCAAATTCATTTCTGACCATTTCTGGCCCTTTTGAGTTCCTTTCTCTGAGTGCTCATGCCCAGTTTGATAATGATCACATCTCTATAATTCATTTACTGTTCCAGTCACTGAGATGGCACACGTAATCCATTTCCATCAGTGCGGAGACTCGTGGCAGTTTAGGAAACTAGCCAAACGGTTGGTTTATTCCTCCCCCCACCTCCTCCCCACCCCATACAGATGCTAAATATTAAGTTTACAAAGCTGAGAAGCGAGAAGCCTGCCAGTTAGTGTGTTACCCGGAGCACACAGGTGATAGATAATTCGCTGTCCGGGCAGTCATTGCTGAGAGTACCAGCTCTGCCTGGTGCTGGCAGCCTGCTGACCAGGTGCCCGTGTCTGATCTCGGGCACATTTTAGAAGCTGATCCATAGGTGTGGACGGACTTGGATAGAAACTGGATTAAAGACTTGGAGCTGCGAGGAAGTGTGTTTTACTGGTGGCTGATTTCGAGAGGCTGCATCTGGTAGTTCTGGAGTCTTTGGTTTATAGACTGTGTGCTGTTGACGTCAGTGTCCCAGTTTCTCATAACTAAACATGTTATATAAAATGCTCATTGTTGATAGTTTGATCGTTTGCAGCAAGAGAATTAAATATTTACTGGAAAAAATGGGTACTTTCAAAAGCCTCTGTAAACACTGGTGAAGATCAGGGAGCTTGCATAAGAAGGGGAGGATGATGGTTACTATGGAACAGTTATTGTGAAGGGACTCCAAGCACATTAGGTGAGCGCTGGCCTTTTCGGTGGGATGGGTTATAAAATCAGTGTGTCAGTGTTGGATTAAGACCAGCTGTTGATAAATTGCCTAAGTCCTTGGCTGACTTTGGTATGGAAAAATCTCATCAATAAACATGTCCCAGTCCTTCTAATGACTATTATTATTATCATTATTTTTAACAAAAATGCAGGTATTATTCTGTTTTAGCTTTGCCATATGAAACCAGAACTTGTTCTGAGACTTGGATGGATGCTGTTAGTTTTATTTAGGTTTTGTGCTGGTTTTGAGCTTCCGGCGCGGAGCCCCTGGATCCCCTTAGGACCTTCAGCTCGTGCTCGCTGTCAGCCCATGGATTTCTGCTTTGGATTTTTCCACATCTGGCTCCCTCCCATCTTCCAGGAAAGGGAAATTAGGTTATGGCAGCTGCTCCTCTCCATCAGGGAAAGCAGATACGAGGAAAAGAGAGAAGTTAGGCAGAGTATACAACCATGGTAATCATGGCCACAGTCCACCGGAAGAGTCTGTTCTGCTTAGATTGTTACCCACACACTGACACATAACACAGGCCAGGCCGTGTCTCCTTCCCCAATCAGAACAGGCCCTGTACTACTGGGCTACACCACCAGCTCTGCAGTCTCACCCCGGTGCCCTCATTTCTTTGAAATAAAGAATTTGATGACCCAGGAAAATCTGAAGAAGTACACTACTGTTTTTAGATAAAATCAGCCTTTAGGGATGCCCGGGTGGCTCAGTTGATTAAGCAGCTGCCTTCAGCTCAGGTCATGATCTCAGGACCCTGAGATTGATTGGGTCCCTGCTCAGCAGAGAGTCTGCTTCTCCTCCCTCTGCCTGCTCCCTGCCCAACTACCCCCGCCTTCTGCTCTCTCTCTCTCGCTCACTCTCTTTCTCTCAAAACAAAACAAAACAACTCACTCAAAGCCTTTAGAAATAGTTAGAATTTAGGGCTATGAGGAAATAGAGGAAAATCAGGAATCCCTGAGCACAGTACGTTTGCAGAACATTGAGAATGCCTCCCTTCTGACCACACTTTGGTCTCTTTACTCAGCTTCTGTCAGCAAGTCCTTGGAAGTGAGAGGCTGAGCATCTTGTTACAAGGATTGGAGTGCTATACTTTCTCCTTCTGGTTTGTCTTGCCTGTGTATTTACTTTATATTGTCCATAGGCAATGACTTCAGATTTAAAAATTAAAATAGGGGCACCTGGCTGGCTCAGTCTGTAGAGCCTGTGATTCGTGATCTTGGGGTTGTGAGTTCCAGTCCCACATTGGATGTGGAGATGACTTTAAAGAAATCTTTAAAATGATACATACACTGTAGAAAAATAGGAGCAAAAAGTCATAATCCTGTCATCTGGAGTTAATCAGAAAATCACAAAACACTTGGGCATTTCCCCTTCATTTTGTGTGTGTGTATGTACACACTGTAATGGGGATATCACGTATATTTCGTAACCTTCCTTTTCCTCCACTCAGGGATACACTCAGCACATTTCCTTCCATGTCAGTGAGTACTTCTGTTACCAGTTTTTAAATCCCCACAGTGTTCTGAGAATGTATCTACAGATTTTTTTTTTTTTTTAAGAGACTACATGAGAGCAGGGGGAGAGGGGTGGAGGGTAGCAGAGAATTTTTTAAAAAAGATTTTATTTACTTACTTGAGAGAGAGAGCGTGTAAGGAGAGCATGAGTGGAGAGGAGGGGCAGAGGGAGAAACAGATTACCTGCTGAGCAAGGGAGCTGGGTGAGGGGCTCAATCCCAGGATCCTGGGATCATGACCTGAGCCGAAGGCAGATTTTTAACTGACTGAGCCACCCAGGTGCCCTGGGACAGACGATCTTAAGCAGGCTCCATGCCTAGTGTGGAGCCTGATAGGGGCTCCATCTCATGGCCTGAGATCGTGACCTGAGCTGAACTCAAGAGTCAGATGCTTAACTGACTGAGCCACCCAGATGCCCCAGAATGTATCCACAATTTAACCAACCAGTTTAGGCATTAATATTTTCCCCTTCAGGTTTGGATTATTCTACGCATTATTTTAGTGAATGTTCTCATAATTAAAAACTGAGCCTATTTTAATTATTTTGTTAAATTCACTAAGAGTAGAATTGTTGGGTCAGAGGCTATATGTATTTTTAGAGCTTTTGATGTTGTTAAATGGCCACCTAGAAATGTTAAACCAATTATTATTCCCCCTAGCAGCTTATCTAAGTGCCTGTCTACTGAAGGAACATTAATTATTCAGTAATCTTAAGATTTGTTGAATGAGTAATAAGTGATGCATTTTATTTGTGCTCTTTTAGACTTCTCATCTTTTTAAAAAATGTTGTCTTTTTTCTTTTTTTAAAGATTTTATTTATTTGACAGAGAGGGACAGTGAGAGAAGGAACATAAGCAGGAGGAGGTGGGAGAGGGAGAGCAGGTTTTCGGTTGAGCAGGGAACCGATGTGGGGTTCGATCCTAGGACCCTAGGATCATGACATGAGCCAAAAGCAGACACTTAATGACTGAGCCACCCAGGTGCCCCTAGACTTTTCGCCTTTTTTTTTTTTTTCCAGATTTTATTTATTTGAGAGAGAGAGAGAATGAGAGGGGAGAAGTTCAGAGGGAGAAGCAGACTCCCCATGGAGCTGGGAGCCCAATGTGGAACTTGATCCACAGACTCCGGGATCATAAACTGAGCCGAAGGCAGTTGCTTAACCAGCTGAGCTACCCAGGTGGCCCCTGACTTTTCACATTTATTTATAAGAAAGTTTATGCATGACTAGACTCCCATCAGCAATACAGTGAGAACCACATTAAATTAGGAAGTAAAACCTCTCTGCCTACTTGTGATCTCTGTCTGTCAAATAAATAATAAATAAAATCTTAAAAAAAAAAGAAGGTAAAGGGAATTTTGACAGTATTAGGAATTCTTACAGCCACACAGACTTCTCCCAAGCAGACTACTTTTTAAACATGTGTGGTAAAGTGTTCTGAAGTCAGTTTACCTGAGAACTGTCTTCCTGACCTGGTGGCTCTCTGGATAATTTTTAGGTATATATCCTCTGTTCTCTGAAATCGTATTTTACTGCTAGCCCAAACTTAGGAACCATGTAGGTTCAGAAGAACTTGGGTTCCTCATTGTGGGACCTCAGGAAGAACATATGTTTGAACAATGAGGGATACTTGGTATGAATTGTGGTTGTTGCTTTAGAGGGAACAGCAAAGGGAAGTGTGCGATTTGATTTGGATTTTAAGGGGTCCGGGAAGGATTTTCTGAGGAATTGGTAATTTAAGTAAAGATCTGAAGTGTAAATGGGGAATTCTCTGGATGTTACATCCTTCTAGGATTCAATAATGCCTGCCATTTTGAAGGCCACCCCAGTCTGTGACCTGACCCTCCGCTTACCTTTTTGCTTTCATCTACCAACTTCTTGACCATTCCTACTAATGAGAACATTGGCGCCTGTTTTGCTCCCTTTCCTCCTACTGTTTCTTCTAACATCGTTTTTGAGTTCTTGGCTCCTCAGGCCTGTGAACCTCACCCTCCCTTCACGGGATCCTTTCTGGCAGTTTTACTTCGAGTTACTTCAGCTCTCCTGAGACTTGTGGAGTCTCTGCACACATCCTGTCCTTCATTAGGTCTCATTTGTTCTCTTCTGGTTCTTGTTCTCCTCAGGTACTTTGGCATTCTCTGGCTTCTTCTTCCCTTCTGCACTCTTTGTACCTGCTGTGGGTCCACAGGGAGTCATGTGACTGTCCTCTTACTGACATCTTGGTTTCCTCAGTGAACTGTCTGGGTGACTTACCGGCCTTCTTCAGTGGCACAGTCCCGTTTTTTTAGTTTTTCCATGTTTCTTCTCCCGTTACACTCTGCTGGAGAGAAACCAGGTATCAGAGTGACTTTCTCCTTCACCTATTTACAAGTTCTGGGCTCAGCTAGACCCTTGACTTTTTTTTTTCTTTTTCCTTATGGGAGTCCTTTCACTCCTCTTTCCTCCAGTGTCCTCCTCCATCTCTCCTCTCCACCGTGACTTCCACTTCTTAGTTCATTAAGAAAACAAGTCATATGATAGATGCTCCCTCCACTTCCTGCCCTCCTCCCTCAACTAGCATTGAGAGACCGTGGCTATCTGTATACATCTCTGCCCACTTTGTTCCACAGAGAGTATGAGGCAATCCCGCAGATGGTCTGTGTGGAACGGTTTTCATACATCCTGGAAGTTTTCCTGCCAGGGCCACAGGAGAACCACTTGCTGCTCCCAGTGGCATCGTTAGGACTTCTGATCCCTAGTTTACAGAGACATGTTTGTGTTTTCACAGAAGGCAGAGTCTTAGAAGTGGCCCACCCCTCAGGCAGTGGCAGGTTAAATGACCTCTTGAGTCGACAGAGCCCATCCGGGGCATAGTCAGTGCTGCACATGCCATCGCCTCTTCAGCAGCCTTGCCTTATCTTAGATGAAAATACTTTAGATGGACGTTTTCTCCCCTGAGTGGGAGGTAGGGTTGGAGGTGACGAGGACATGAAATTTATTTATAATTAAAGAAAAATGGATAGTGGGTCTACATAGAACAAAGTCTGAGAGCTTCCAAGGACAGACAAGGCAATTAGGTCTCCTTCCTGTCTGACTGCAGCTCTGTTCTCTGCAGGCAACAACTTGTACCAGGTTTTATGTGTCTGTTTTGTGTATCTTTTGGTAAGAGTTTATTTGTGAAATTTGTAAAATTGTGAAATTTCAGATACAAAGAAAACGAAAGGATGAACACTCATACCAGATACTCAGGTTTAATAAATCTAAACATGCTCTTGTCTTTGCTTTAGGTCTTTCTTTTATTCTTATTAATTTTCATTTATTTTATTCATTTATTTGAAAGAGAATGAGAGAGAGAGACTACGAGATCGGGGAGGGTCAGAGGGAAAACAGACTCCCTCCTGAGCAGGGAGCCCGATGCAGGACTTGATCCTGGGACTCCAGCATCATGACCAGAGCCAAAGGCAGCTGCTTAATCAGCTGAGCCACCCAGGCACCTCTGCTTTAGGTCTTTCTTTAAAAAAAATAAAACATTTTAGATATCCTCTTTGTATTCTTTGCTAGTGTTCTCTCCTTCTCTCCCATATTTTTACCGTTGTTTGTTTTTGTTTTCTTTTTTAAATAGGAGGGAGAGGGCGGGGAAGGGCAGAGGGAGAGAATCTTAAGCAGGCTCCACAACCAGCGCAGAGCCTGACATGCCATCATAGGACCCCGAGATCATGACCTGAGCCGACATCAAGGGTCGGAAGTTTAAGTGACTGAACCACCCCTTGTATTTTGACTTGTGTATTACATGTTTATATACCAATAAAGCCACATTCAGTCCCACATTCAGTATTGACTGCATGATTTAAAACCTTAAGTAATGGGGGTGCCTGGGTGGCTCAGTGGTTAAGCCGCTGCCTTCGGCTCAGGTCATGATCTCAGGGTCCTGGGATCGAGTCCCGCATCGGGCTCTCTGCTCGGCAGGGAGCCTGCTTCCTCCTCTCTCTCTCTGCCTGCCTCTCTACCTACTTGTGATTTCTCTCTGTCAAATAAATAAATAAACTCTTAAAAAAAAAAATAAATAAATAAAATAAAACCTTAAGTAATAGATCTCATGTGGTCTGTATTCTGCAGCCTGCTCGCTCATTCAGGAATGTTCTCGAGGCATGTTGACCCAAGCGGCTAGATAGAGTTCATTTTAAGTGCTCTTTTTGAATTCTGTTTGAGCCTCAGAACTTACATATTCTGTTGATGTGTTGGTTGTGTACTAATTAAAAGCAGGGTCAAGATGCTGAGGCACGGCATTGCTGAATCCTAGTGCAAACACATTTACAACCTACTAGATGCCACCAAATTGTTTCGCTGAGAGTTTGAACCAATTTACATCTCTGGCAACAGAGTGGGGAAGTTCCTGTTTATCCACAGTCTTGCCAGCAGTTGGTATTATTAAGCCTCTTTCTACCGGCCTTATCTGGTCGGTGTGGAATGACCTCATTAATAGGGTTATGCCACAGTTGGTTTATCCATTTACTGGCTAAAGGTGAACAAGTCCAGGTTTTGGCTAATATAAATAAAGCCACCAAACACACTTATGTGCAGGTGTTTCATTGAATGTAAGTTTTCATTTCTCTGGGTAGATAGCTAGGAGTGCTGTTGCTGGGTCATAGTGTAAATGTATCTTTTAACTTTGTAAGAAATGGCCAAAATGTTTTTCCAAAATGTTCATGCCATTTTTACATCCTGACCCAGGAGTGTATGATCGTTCCAGTCACTCTGTGTTCTTATCAGCATGTGGTGTATCACCTTAGTTTTAATTTTTGTTTTAGCCATTCTAGCAAGTAGGTCATATACTTTTTTAACACAAAGAATTAAATTTTTAAAATTGGATATTTTAAGGACTTGAAGTAGTAGATTTTTGCTATTTTTAAAAAATATTTATTTATTTGACAGAGCATAAGTAGGCAGAGAGGCAGGCAAAGAGAGAGGGGGAAGCGGACTCCACTGCTGAGCAGAGAGCCTGACGCAGGGCCTGATTCCAGGACCCTGAGATCATGACCTTAGGTGAAGGCAGATTCTTAACCCACTGAGCCAGCCAGGCGCCCTTGAATTTTGCTAATTTTTTTTTCCTCCTTTAATTCAAAATCAGAGCATTTTGTTAGATGTGTGAGAATTACCAAAGAGTGATAACGGAGGCGGTACAATATAGTGCAGCATTCGAAGGCTGCTGCTAGAAAATTGGGTAAAGGTGTTTTTCTTGCTGCTGTCAGCAAAGTTCTTTAAGTTATGGTCTCTGATTTACTGATTGGACTTCTTTTTTTTTTTTTATTGCTTTTCCTGGAAAATATGTATTAAAACTTTACAGTGAAGCATATGCAGTCCCCATTTTAATGACATCATACACCTACTTATGATCTGCCCCCCCCCAACCCCTGCCAGGCCTCAAATAAGATTTAATTTGAGAATGCTTGTTGCATTATGAAAAATAGAAGTGCTGAAACTACAGAAGTAGGCCAACACCATTATTTTACAGAGCAAGATGTTTGAGGCCCACTGGCCTCAAACATGACTCCCGTGCCCACACCCCTGTGTGCGTGTACCGGGCTTCTGGGTTCCGGGGACGTGTTCTTGTGCAGACCCTGGAGCTCTGCTGCATGTTGCTGACCAGGCCATGCTGTAGCCTGTACCTGGGGTTGGGAGGCTATAGTCTTCCCAATGGATTTGCTTTGAGAGTTGGAGAAATTTGATTTTACTCTCAGTGATGGAGTTCTGATACGCACTGTCAGCACACATTCCGAGCTGTGCTTTGAGACCATGAACCAGTGGCTGGCCTTTAAATGTCAGAGAAGCGAATTTAAGGTGAACAGTGAATTTGCTTCTCTCACCCAGATGTTTACCCTTTACCACGATGCCCCCCTTTGAAGGAAAATAACACTCATCATCATTCATCTGGGTTTTAAATACATACTGATCCATTTCCCTTTGAGAATTTAGTTACTGGGCTTATTCCAAAATGTGTTGTCTTGCCAGATTGTGTCTCTGCATGTTTTGTTTTGTTTGTTTTTATTTAAGAGTATAGTTCAGGCAGTTCTAATATAACCAAATGTGAAATAGAAGCTCTTTTCTCTTATGTAATTTGGCACCTTTATTTCTTACTGGTTCACCATTGTTAGCATACTGATGGATTAATACGCCTCAAGATGGTTCTTGCAGCCAGCCAGGGGTGGGGGTGGGGTGGTGGGGTGGTGGTGGATAGGACTTACTTCCACTCCTATCCCATGGGCCAGAACTTAGTTACGTGGCCATGTCTAGCTGCAGAGGAGGCTGGGAAATGTTTCCTGAATTTTGTTGATTCTGTGCCCAGCCTAAAATCAGGGTTTTCATTTTTAAGTTATTTGTTTATTTTAATTTTATTTTTTTTTTAAAGATTTTGTTTGTGAGAGAGAGAGAGTGCCCGAGAGAGCATGTACAAGCAGGAGGAGTAGCGGGCAGAGGGAGAAGCAAGCTCCCCACTGAGCAGGGAGCCCGATGTGGGACTTGATCCCAAGGACCCTGGGATCATGAGCTGAGCCACCCACACATCCCAGTCAAGGGTTTTTATAACAATTAATTGATGAGAAAACTCTTGGAGACACCTGCTGGCATCTGACACTTTTGATGAAATATAGAAGTTGCCACACAAAACAATACATATTTGGAAATAAGTTGTATATGAAATGTGTCTTAATTCTGTTTACTGTTCTGTGTATTTGAAATTATCCAAAATAGTTTTTTGAAATAGTTTTGTATTTTCCAGTACTTTACGGAGAGCTAGTTAAATTTTGTAACACTAGGGGGTGCTGTTAGACAATGCATTTGCTGTTTATGTTTCTAGAACCACTTTTTTTTTTTTTAACCCCCAGGTTGGCTCATTACAGAATCAGAGCAGGTTTTGTCCAGCTGATAATTCTAAACCTTCTTTGTTGTTTTACTCAGTTTTTCAGCATTTTTCTGCATTGAAATGTCAGTATATAACATTTATTTGGAAAGACAGAAGTAAGCACAACCTATATGGAAGGGTATTTTTCAAAACAATTCAGATTTTGTCGTTTAAAGGAAACATGAACTAGAGATTGCATTAATCAAATTACATATTTTCAAATGCATAATTATTTCTGAAATGTTAAGCAGTTTTTTTTAGTATTTGTCTTCAGTTTAGCCTTTTAGTTGTTTTGCATGATTTTTTGTTCCTAAATTTACTAACCTTATAGGTACTAAGATTTGAGCTGCTTCTAATTTGTCCCTTAATACAATGGGAGGGGCATAAAACTTAGAAAATAAGATGAACGAAAAGAAGAAATACTCAGAATCCCACTTTATAGAGATGACCACTGTAAAGTAATTGAGGTATTGCCTTACTTTCCTAGTTCACTTGTCCATGTGTGTATACAATACTTCACAAAAGGGAGGAATTAATATAGGTTAATGCTAGTGCTAAGGATGTTTTTTCTGTTTTTCATTTTGTAACTCCCTACCATTCTGACGTATCTTATTCTAGGTTTTTATTTTATTTATTTATTTTTATTACTATTTTTTAAAGATTTTATTTATTTATTTGACAGAGAGAGAGAGATTACAAGTAGGCAGAGAGGCAGGCAGAGAGAGGAGGAAGGAGGCTCCCTGCTGAGCAAAGAGCCCGATGCAGGGTGATCCCAGGACCCTGAGATCATGACCTGAGCCGAAGGCAGAGGTTTTAACCTACTGAGTCACCCAAACACCCCTTATTCTAGGTTTTTAAACTCATTTTCTGAGTCAGACCTATTACCTATAAATAATTATTTTGTCTTTGATTTTCCAATATTAGCACTTTGTTTTTCTTAAAGATTATATCTATTCATTTGAGAGAGAGGGAGATCACAAGCCAGGGAGTGGGTAGGAAGAGTAGAGGGAGAAACAGACTCCCCTCTGAGCAGGGAGCCTGATGAGGGGCTCAATCCCAGGACCCCGAGATCACAACCTGAGCCAAAGGCAGGTGTTTAACCTACTGAGCCATCCAAATACCCCCACAGTATTAGTATTTCAAAACCTTTTTCTTACTGTAGTTGTTGGGACAGTTTTCTGTAATGGAGGCTATCAGACTCCTTCTGTTCCTGGCTTTAATGGACACCTCTTGGGGTTTTTCAGGGCACATATCATGCTGGCTATGGCACGAGTTGGGGATTCTTTTTGAGGATTTTTTTTCTTCTGTGTTGAATGTGCTAAGAGCTTTTTTTGTTTGTTTTTTAAAATATTTTAGTTATTTGACAGAGATCACAAGTAGGCAGAGAGGCAGGCAAAGAGAGAGGAAGGGAAGCAGGCTCCTCACTGAGCAGAGAGCCCTATGCAGAACTCAATCCCAGGACCCTAAGATCACGACCTGAGCCAAAGGCAGAGGCTTTAATTCACTGAATGCGCCCCATGAATGTGCTAAGAGTTTTATTTGAAAATTGATGCTGAATTGTATTTGGTTTTTGTTTATCTTACAATTTTTTTTTCTTCTACCCATTAATGTGAGTTGTAATACTAGCTTTTTCTCTTTGTCAGGCTTGTGATCTGGATGATGCTAGATTTCTAAAATGGCTGATAGGCTTTTTTTTTTTTTTTTTAAGATTTTTTATTTATTTATTTGACAGGGATCACAAATAGAAAGGCAGAGAGAGAGAGAGAGGAGGAAGCAGGCTCCCCACTGAACAGAGAGCCCGATGCGGAATTCGATCCCAGAACCCTGGGATCATGACCTGAGCCGAAGGCTGAGGCTTTAACCCTCTGAGCCACCCAGGCTCCCCTGATAGGCTTTTTAAATTTTCATTCTCCAGTGCTTTGAACCTGAGTAGCCTAGGAAGTTCTGTTCCTTAGTGCTTACAGGCATTTGCCTAGGAAGCTACCTGGGCCCATGTATTTTGGAGTGGAAGGTTTCTATCTGCCTTGGCCTTGGGAAGCTTGTTTAAGAAATTTCTTGGCTGTATTTATCCTCTTTTTTTTTTTTTGCTTTTCTAGCCAATTTTTCTTTCTCTCATTTCTTGTCCTTTAGGGTATTTTCTTACTTATTCTTTTATGTTGTAAGAGTGTTTTTACAGTTTCAGTTTCATCTTTGACCCAACAGTAATTTGGGAGAAAGGTTGAAAATTTGGAAGTTGGTACAATTTTGTTGATTAACAATTCTTTTGATCTCTTCTGGCATTATGGTCAGGCAATGAGAAATAATAAAGGCTCCTTTTTGTGGGGGATTGAACTTTTCATTTGGCATGATGGCCAGTTTTCACAAATGCTCTTTAATCAGTAGAAGGAAGGCTCTATTTTCTGGTTGTGCAGTTTGGTATCTATTTTGTTAGCTTTATCCATTAAATTGGTGGCATTTTCTCATCAATAAAAAATAAAGCTCACATGAAGATGGAGCCTTTGCCCCTGTCTCTCTACCCTCTTGTCCCCATCTTCTTGGAGACACTGAAGTACATTTGTGAACTGTTGGTCCTTTCTTCTGTATTGTTAGCCAGCCTGTGGACTTAATTTCATTGAAATGATGCTTGGAACATAAAAATTGACATAGTATTTCTGTTGTGAATTCTTTCCCTCTTTTCCCCTGTTTAATACTTCTGGTGTGATTTCATTGTGTCTGATATTTAAGAAATAATGAGGCAGGCAGCATTAACGTTGCTTTATTTTTGTTTCACTTTGCTTAAGGTGTATTTTCAGGCATTGGCATTTGTATTCTGACACATCTGAGAATACTTTATATTTAATTCATTTATAGGTTTAGTTTGTGTTATAGTCTGTGATCTGTTTCCAATTTTAATAGTGGTTTCCTTTAAATTAAAAAAAGAAAAAAAAAAACACTAAAAAACAAAACAAATCACCTCCCAAACAGACAAACAAAACCCCCTGTTTTCTCCGTAATTACCGCGAAGGTCTAACAGTGTTTTCAGAGTCCTGCTTGTTTGGGAGATGGGTTTGAGCATTATCTTATTCCCTGTCTTCAGTCTTCAGTAGTGTAATCTTGCTCAATCTGCTTTATTGTTATTAGTTATATTTTTCACGTAACCTAGCGTATGTTTAGGGAATAATTTGACATATAGGTTCAGTTTTATAATTAGGTTGATCTTCACTATTTAAGAAACTTCTTCATTATTTAAGAAATCTTGATGGTTTTGACTGCTGGTATATGTCATTAGCAGCCCTGTGTATAATGTCTCTGAATTTTGCCTCTTAGGCATTGGAATAATACCCTGAACCCCCACCCTAACTGCCCTTCTGAGCCCCTTTATATATGAGGTTGCAATTTTTTTTCTATTTTTTAAGTTTTTTTTAATTTTTAAAATTTTTTTATTTTTTTTGCTTTCCCACATGAAGGGCAGCTTGTCTAGGTATAAAATTCTTTGGGATAACCTTTTCTTCAGTTCTCTGTCTTCATTTTCTATAGACTTCTGGCATTTTCATGCTGCCTTAGAAAATCCTGGGGTTCATCTTAATTATTGCTATTACTTAAGTGACCCTAACACGTTCTCCTCTCCCTTCTACAACTTTTTCTTCCTGTAGTTAAATTATTTTGCCAGAATGTGTCCAAGAACAGGTTTCTTCTCCCTGATTTTTGCATGAATCTGGCATGCCTTTGTAATTTGTTTAGTCAGATTTTAATCTCAGAGTAGTTGGTTTCTAGTCTGTATCTTTCTTGAATCTTTAAGCCTGTTCTGTTGGTTGTTTATACAACAGTTCGGTGGAGCTAGAATTCACCACCATAAAGTTCTGCTGGTGAACCTGTGCAGTGCAGCAGCTCCCAGGGAATCAGACTTGTATAACCATCACTGTCAAGCTTGGCACATTTTCTTCATCCCATAAAGAAATCCCAAACTCATTAATAGTCCCTCCCCATTCCTCTCCCCCATCTCCACCCCAGCCCCAGGCAACCACTGATCTACTTTCTGTCTCACAGTGAATTTGCCCAATCTGGACATTTCATGTAAATGGAGTCCTATATGACTGGCTTCTTTGTTCTTTTTCAGTCTAGTCAAGGGGCACTGGTTATTCATATCCTGGGTTTGCTCTTTGCTTTTGTCTCTCCACGGTTCTCCTCTGTGAACTGTTACTTCCTTTCTGGACTTTTCCTTGTCTCTGTGTTTTTCAAACCTGTCCTCCACCCTTTAGTTTTCTGCTGTTTCCTTGGGTTTTCACTTCTCTCTTTTGCTTCTTCACCACCCACAGCTGTCCTTCTTGGTGTCTGTCCATTTTCTTCATGTAATTGTGTGATCCTGTTTCCCTTTTTTAAAAAATAGCAACTGTTTTGTTTTTTAATTCTGTTCCAAATTGAAATTTTTCTTTGGTTCCTAGAGTTAAACCTTTTCGAGGCTAGAGTCTTCAAGAGAACAGCTTGAGGATTGATCTTGTGTTCACGATACAGAGACTGAACTCTTTTTCCCGTAGGCCACATTCTAGCTTTTTCCTCTCAGCTCACTTTGGAGTGGAGGGGCCTTCTGGTCTACCTGGGCATGTTGCCGCAAGGCGTTGGGTATGTCCTTGTGACCTCTGCTCCTGCTTCTGAACAGTTAAAGCTCTTGGCTGTCAGCCTTCTCCCCACTTTCACTGCAGCTTCTACTGCAGTCAGGTGGCATCTTTCTTCTGTGCCCACCACTGACTTTCCAAAGATGATTCATGAAATGAGTGTCTGTCAGAGCTGCAGTTCTCCAGGCTGTCCTGTCTCTTCCTCTGCCTTTATCACATCTTCAGGATGCCCTGTGCTGCTGGGAGATGCCCTTTCTGCCTGCCTGTTTCCCAACAGAGCCATGTGGTCCCTGCGTGGTGTTGGGGAGATGGAGGCAGGTTCTAGCCCTCTAAAAGCACCACCCAGGGGAGCAGGTGCCCGCTGCTCGGCTTCCTGACAGGCCCTGGCCTGAAGACAGGACTGCAGAGGACAGAGTCTGACCACAGGTGTGGCTTCTTCACTCCTCCTGGCACTAGGTTGTCAGCATGGGTTTGCCTTTCTGAGTGTTTGTGTGGGCACTTCCACTCTTCCATATGGCCTCTGTGGCTGGGACCTGCGTGCCAGAGGCCACACACTGCCAGGCTCTGGCAGCTGGCTCTCAGTAGCGCAGCTTCTTGTTGCTTTTCCCGGCATTTCAATGAAGAGATCATGCTTTGAGGTGTATTCTTAATCTTTGAAAGTCCTTGGGCTTTGAAAACAATTGTTTTGGGAGCCCCCCATCGGGGAAATGTTTCTGGGCCCCTAGTTGGGGAAATGAAACATTACCAGGAAGCAACATGACTCTCCCCCGACCCCCCCACCCCCCAACTCCTTCACTGAGCTTGAAAGCAGTGCAGGTGGACTCCTTCCTCTGGACAGGAGTGTTCAGAAAGATAGGTTTTAATTTCCCTTACTTGTGTGGGTTTGAGAAATGTAATCCCAGCAACTGCCTGGTTTCCACAATAGACAAACCACCCTGTCCCATGAAACCTGGGCCACACTGATGGTGAGCAGGCCCTACCAGGAGCCTGTAGTAACCATCTGTAACCAGGTGGTGGCTGTTGTGTAACTTCTGACTAGGTGGTGTGATTATACAATTTTGGCGAGCCTGTGTGGATTATAAAAGTCGAAATTCCTTCGGCTCCTAACACGGCCACTACTGAGCATCAGGGTGATCCCGGCCCTGTACAGATGCCCCTGTGGAGCTGGTGGGTCGGACACTGACGAACAAGTGTTTCTGTGGATAGGGTAAGATTTCTCTCTCCAGGTAGGACCATTTCTTGGTACATTAGCTCTGCTTTGGGGAATTAATGTCTCTGTGTCTGTGTGTCTGTGCATCTGGGGCTACGGGGGTCTGTTTCCATTCTTGTCTGGGACTGTGTGCACTCCGGGCTATGGCCGTGGCTGGTTTTCTGCAAGTACGTAGCTATGCCTGCCTGTGTCTCTGTAGGGGGGTGAGGAGCCTGGGGCTCAAGTTTGCCCAGCTGCTTACCAGAAAGTATTCGAAGTCTGAGTTTTTCACTGTTGCTGTCAATATTTAAATAACCTAATATTATCATTTATGCGACTCATAGAATTAGAGGGGAGTGCCCCTCATTAAACGTGCGAGAAAGAGTGACCTTAGAACCCGATCTGCAACAATTGAAATATCAGATGTGTTGTTTTTCAGATGCTCTTTTACCTTATTTTCTGAGTGAGGTCCATTGCTGGGTCACCCACGACTTTGTGTGCTCTCTTATGCTTTCATTTCTGCAGAATTTTAGAGCCTCAAAGAAAAGTAAGGAACACAGATTAAACTTCATGGAAAGTTGGAGTCTTTTATAGCTGAATATATAAATTTTTTGATCCTGTAAGGTTTGGGGATTATGAAAATGTTAGATTCATCCTGTCCGTGGCACAGGATTCTAAGCGATTGCAGTCTCTGTACTGAATGTATTTTTTTTTTTTTTAAAGTTTTATTTATTTAAGTACTCCCTATACCCAACTCGGGGCTCAAACTCACAACCTGGAGATCAAGAGTTACTCACTCTTCACTTGAGCCAGCAAGATGCTGCTGAATGGCTGTTGTTTTATGAATTGGGAAGAACATGTTCCTTTGCAGGGCAAAAAAGCCCCGCAGCCCAACTATATAACTAACCTACTCTCAAGCACGAGATGTTTATTGACTGTCAGGAACAGGGTCCCATTTATTGAAGGTCAGGGAGAGCCTTATTATTTGGATCACCGTGTACTTGGGGTTAACTTTGAGAAGAATTACAGTGTCCCAGCCCCAGGTAATTGCAGTTTAGGCAGACCTACTGTTCAGTCATCAGGTAATCCACCAGAGTAGGTGAAATTTCAGAGCGCCCTTTTCTTTATCTTGGGAAAGGGTGTGAGGAGGGGAACTTGTGGTAAAGTGGGGGTTGGGTGAGGAGAGAAAAGATACTGCAGAAGAGATTTGCAAATGGAACAGGTGGTAGGAAGGAAGCAGCAGGTGGCGGAGAGAGCTAAGGGTGTGTGTTGAAGTCCAGCAAAGCCCTGCAGGTGTTGTCGGCAGACAGGAAACAAGGGAACTTGGGAGCTTGACCTCTGTCGGCAGGTGAGAGGAGGACCTTTGGCTTTGACGCTGAGGGCAGGAAGAGCTGATAAGAACATTCCAGAGAGGAAGGGAATGGTCTGAGTAGTTCAGAGCGAGGGCTGATAATTACGTGGGGCTTGAGGCGATGGAGTGATAAAACGCTCCTGCGGGCACCTGTGCTTTTCCATTGGTTGCAGCCGGACAGAGTAGCTGGAGGGGACCCAGTGCCCTCCTGAGGAGGCGTGAGTCCTCATTGTGCTGGAAACGGAGTCTGGAGCAGTACCGAGAGGGGGGCACAGGGTTAGCAGGGCTCAGCCAGCCCTGGAAGTTACCTGAACACCCAGGTTTGTCTGTGTACTGGGAACTGGGAAAGGGGTGGGGGAGAGAGCAGATGACAAAGGTCATTTGGAGGTGTGCAAGAGGAGGAAGCTTTCTTTCCATTCCTAGATAGTAACTGGTGGACTTTTTCCAGCTGCGTCCAGAATGACTTTTAGAGATAACCCTCCAGGCCTCTTCTGGCCGCTCATCTTGGGAGCTTGTTCTGCTAGTCTCTAAGGGAACTGAGAGCAGCTTTCATGCTCTCAGAATGATTGTTGTGCCTTCCACTTGCCCTTGGCTGTTGTCTAAGTGAAAATCAGCTTCTCTGCCTCAGTTTTTGAAGCTGTGACAGGATGATGGGAACAGCCCTTCCCAGCACTGTTGTAAGGGTTAAGTGAAATCCTGTTTGTGTCATATGATAGGCAGTCAATTCTGAACATGTTTTTATCTTGTCATTAAAATTGCATACAAAATTTCTTTCTAGTTGCCCCTAAAATGACTCACTAATACATTTAAAATAGTCTTTTTTTTTTTTTTAAAGATTTTATTTATTTATTTGACAGAGATCACAGGTAGGTAGAGAGGCTGGCAGAGAGAGAGAGAGAGAGAGAGAGCAGGCTCCCTGCTGAGCAGAGAGCCCGACGTGGGACTCGATCCCAGGATCCTGAGATCATGACCTGAGCCGAAGGCAGTGGCTTAACCCACTGAGCCATCCAGGCGCCCCTAAAATAGTCTTTAATTAAAAACACTATTGGTACAAAAAATGAGATGTTAAATCATATAGCAGGAATAAATGCAATCAAACCAATCTTGATTCTGCTTGAGTTTTCTTAGATATACCTCTGTATTTTGATTCTGGCCTATAAGCTCTTCCTTTTGCTCCATTATTTCTCCTTCTGCCCTCACTTGTCCAGGGCACATGCTTTCCCTGAATGAATAGGGAGGTTTGGCATTAGGTTTTGTTTCAGGTGTATCACTTACCTCCGGAAAAATGGTCAAATTTTCTTTAGACATTTTGAGTGTCTTTTATGTGGTGAACACTGTGTCCCTGTCCCTATCCCTGCCTGGTTGGGGGAGTTGGACCACGAAGCCATGTGCTAACATGGGACAGCTAACCCAGGAATGCTTCTCGGAGGAGGCTGCTTCCTGAGCTCCGACATGGAAACTGCAGGTCATTGTGGTCCAGGTGGATGCTACCTGGGGCAGGAGAGTCATGGTTAGGATAGTCAAGTCTTAAGGCCTTATCATAATTTTATTTAAATGAAGTTTGGGCAACACATTTCTGCTGGATGAGATCAGGCCCAGAAGCTGTTGTAGCATCTGATACCTACAGCATTAGGTCAGAAACATGAAGATCACTGATGGGTATTGATCTTAAAGCCTCCAAACCAGCAGAACGTCAGCTGCTTTGACCTTTTACTGTACGCTCACCTCCCATCTTCCCCTGACCAAGACGTCAGTGAGTCAGCGTCTTCCCCTCTAGGTCCCGTGACCATCACTCTTCATGGCTCAGCCTGTGTGGAAACGGACGTCAGCAGGACAGCCCCTCTCAGGCTGGATTCAAGAGCTCTCCCAGGATTTAGAGTTTTGTTTGGGTTTAGAGCATACTCTGTCCCAGGGCTTCTTGGGCCCAATCTCCAGAAGAGATGGAAGGGTCTCCCGCAGGCAGGGAGTCGTCTTTAACATCTTCTGTTTCATTTTTCTGCTCCATAAAGCACTCGCTTTCAGTCAGGAGTGACCCTCCCTTACCCCTAGTGCCGGGAGGGTTTGCAGTGTCTGTCCCGTGGCCCCACGATCCTGGGGCCCACGGTTGCGGCACCTGGCTCCACTTCTACGGGATACCTGAGTAGTCCAGCACTGTTTTCCCAGAGGCCTTTCCTTTCCGCTTCAGAGTGGGGTTGTTGATGTGGGGCACCTTACAGGCCCTGGGGCGGGGGTGACCGCTATGGCACTGTCCCTCCTGAGTTCTCAGCAGCTGTGTTTCTGATGGGGAGCCTGGCAGTGGACTCTGGGCTCCCCTTCAGAAATCCAGGTTTTATCTGCCTTCTTTTAAACTTTTCTTTCTATTGAGGGGACAAGTTGACAGATCGGGATAGTGACAAAAGACTGACCCAGCTCGTTGCGGGGAGGTGGAGATTTTCCTGACTCTGGTCAGTGAGGTCATTTGGTGTCAGGCTCTGACAGGTGTTAGAGAGAGGCCACTTGGAGGCTGGGATCTGGGGTACTCTCTACGCTTACAGCAAGGACGTTTTAGGATATTTTGTTATCTGTGTCCTTATCTTATACTACGTGAACAAACATTTTCTATGGCTGTGCTCCTTGAAGCCCAGCAAATAAGCTGATGTAAGTTGGGGTATCCAGACTATGCCCTTTATGGCACTTGCTGGGGCTTCAGTTACATCAGTGACTTTCAGGCTCGAATTTGTTGTTGTTGTTTGACCCAAGCCACAGTGAAGTATTTTATCTTGAAACTAGAATCCCTTATCTTACGAGGTGTACTCTGAAGTTTTTTGTTCTGTTGAGATCCACTGAGTTGATATCCTAGCCCACTTCTAGTGGGTAGTGACTTGCAGTTTGAAAAAAAATAAGAGCAAAAGTTCTTGGAGTGTTTTGGAAAAGGCTTTAGGAGGATTTTTCCCCCCTCCCAGTTATACCCCATGACATCGTCCCTAACTGTTATCACAAGATCAAGTAATAACCACCACTTACAGGTTCATTCGTTGCTGCCTAAAGGGAGTAATAATAGCTAGGATAAATGTCAGGATTTTAAACTTTCTAAAGCAGGACCCTGTGTATTGGGCAACTATTCAAGTCCTTTCATTTAAAGGGAGTTGAGCACATATAAATTGAGGTTGTGTGTTCCAATAATCTTTTTTGGTCTTGGATTAAAAGCATTTAGGTCAAATGTTAGCATTTAACAGAATTTAATGGAGCAGCCACAGTTGAGCTATAATCCTCTAATGATGGGATTTAAGCAGAGAGGGAGCCACGGATTGGCTTTCGAAATGTGCTTTATCATTGAACCTGGCCAGCTCTGAAAGGTCTTGTTTGTACCTTGGTAAGAACCAAACTACAGCTTGGCAAGTGGAGGTTTAGAATTTCCTTATCCCAAAGTTTTCCTTGTTAGTCACACTCAGTTGTTTGGATAGGTTTCTGCAGGCAGAGAAACTATCCCACCCCTGGTTGCCCGTGCAAAGGTGGGGGCGGTCTGAGGTCCTCTAGCATCAGAACGTTTGTGCGTTTGTTAAAAATATTCCCAAGTCCCAGTGTAGGTGTATGAAATCAGAATCTGGAAGAGGGGACATTTTTTAAGTTGGTGAGATTATGGAAATTTTTAAATTCTTTTTCTTTTTTTTCTTTGAAAATTGATTTTTCTTTTTTTTTCTTTTTTCTTTTTTTTTTAAGATTTTATTTATTTATTTGAGAGAGAGACAGTGAGAGAGAGCATGAGCAAGGAGAAGGTCAGAGAGCGAAGCCGACTCCCCATGGAGCTGGGAGCCTGATGCGGGACTCAATGGATCATGACCTGAGCTAAAGGCAGTCGTCCAACCAACTGAGCCACCCAGGCGTCCCGAAAATTGATTTTTATTGAAGTATAGTTTACATACTGTAAACGGATACACACGGATGGAACCATGTTCACAGTGTAGACGATTTCTCTGTTTCTTTCCTCTGCCTTTGGAGTCGCTCTGTCCACTCCCATGCTAGGTCGCTACTACCTGCTTCCTGTCGCTGGAGGTCAGGGAATCCGGCAGCGTATCTTGTGTCCAGCTTCTTTCTGTGTGGTATCTGTGCACTTTCTCCCTGTTCTGTACGTTAGCAGTTGCTTCCTTTCTGTTGCTGAGTACTTTTTGTAGGGACCTGCTGGGGCTTGTTTATCCATTCACTTGTTGATGGACCTTTTGATGTCTTGAGTTCTGGGTCTGTTATAATGAAAACAGCTTTGAGAACTTGTCTGCAAGTATTTGTGTAGAAGAAGCCTGCATTTTGAAGAATCTTTGCAAGTGAGTCTTAGGCATGTGAACTATTGACTCTTTCTTATACTTCATGTATCATTTTGGAGACTGTAGATTTTTGTGTCAAAAGGTGGATTTGCCGTGCATGTATGTTTTTGTTGTAGTATTGCCATCAATGTGGGATAAATGTATATTTCATTAATACTTATTGAGTATTCTGTGCTAAGAGCTGGGACTATAAAGATGAATTGTACACATGGGGGAGTCAGCCCTTTGGGAGGATTCTTAGTGGTTTCTTCATCTGTTGAGTGCTTGGGACTAGGAGCTGCCAGATGCTGATGGAAAGACACATTTTTTTTAGGGTTTGGTTTTGCTTCCAAGAAACACGAAAAGGCTTGGATGGTAGTAAACTCCAGGAGCAGCTCAGCCTTTAAATTCTGTTTGGGTAGTACTGTCCTACTTCCAAGTCAGGTGGCCGTGGTAAGCCACAGCAGGAAGTTGACCCATTCCTAGACAGCAGAGAAATTGTCAGATTAAGAAAAAAATAAAGTGCAAAAGAAATGATCACTGGCTGAAAAGCTGATCAAAGAAGTGCTAATTCAAAGCTTTTATTCTGTATTTGTTCATGATTATTGGTGGCTGGAGAGCTGGTTCAATCCCTGGGGTATTGGAAGTTTGTTAAACTTCCAATTAAAGTTTAAATATTTTACTTCCCTGTTGGCTCATAGCAGCATTTGCCAAATTACCGTTTTTCTGCTCTAGCAGGCTTAGATTTATTTTGAGGTTGAAAAAGAAATATTTTTTAATGAGACTGTAATATTTTCCTGCTTGCTTTAAGGTGGTGATTTTTAATCCTGGCTGTAGGAAAGTTTTGTAAACTAGATGCTCAGGCTCCGTAGACCTACTTAATCAGGTTCAGTGGGCAGGGGACCCAACAGTAGTATATTTAAAATTCTTAGGTGGTTTCAACATGAAATCAAAGTTGAGGATGATTTCTTTGGGGGCAGCCTTGGTTATTGGTACACCTCTTTTGTTGCCCGTTCCCCCCCCTTTCCCAGCTGAGCGTAATTTACAAAACCTTTGCTTTTCTCCATTTCTCTTCTGACAATAGAAGTTATTTTACAACTCGAAACCCAAGAGCTTTGTTCCATGTGTCTTGTCACTCCAAGGCTGTGTCCTGACCACTCAACGGAAGGGACCAGACTTCTTTGTGTGACCTTGTTGAGGGGAACTGACCATGTCTCTCAATTTGATTCTCAGCAGAGGGGTGGAACCAAGTGCTGCTGTGGACATCATCAGGCTCTTCAGGGAGAAGGGGGCGCGCCTTTCACTGTCCAGTAAATAGCTTTAGAAAATACGGAGACTTAAGCCCTTTGCCATCCATTAATCAACATTTTGGTTAACACTTTGGTGTGTGCGTGTGTGTGTGCACACTTAATATCACTCAGTGGTTAGATTAGTTCTGTATCTGTTTTTATCCCTGTATGAATTGCCTTTAATTTCTTTTTATTTATTATCTGATTTTTAAAAAATTGGTACCTTCTTTTATTATTGTTGTGTTTCATTATTATTGTCGCGTATCAGAAAATGCACAAGAACTTTCAGCCTAAGATCTATCCTCTTAACAAACCTTTAAATGTCTTGTTAACTGTGCAGTGTTCTACAGCAGATCCCTAGAATTTACCTTGCATAATAAACTTTACACATGTTGAGTGGCACCCCCCCCAAGTCCCTGGCAACCTCGATTATATTCTCTGCCTCTGTGAATTTGACTATTTTAGATACCTCCTATAAATGCAATCGTGCGGTATTTGTCCTTCCATGACTGGCTTACTTCACTTAGCATAGTGTTGTACATAATGTTTTTTTTTTTCCTTACATAATATAGGGTGAACATCTTCCCATGTCAGTAGATATTTCTATGTCATCTTTTTAATGTCTACATGGTATTCCTTTGCAGGAACATACCATAATTTTGTCATTCAATTCCCTAGTGTTGGATATTAGATTTTTCCTGATAATTTGGATTTGTTTTGTTTTTATTTTTTTGTTTTTATTTATTTGACACAGAGAGAGAGTTTACAAGTAGGCAGAAAGGCAGGCAGAGGGAGAGGGGGAAGCAGGCTCCCTGCCCAGCAGAGAGCCCGATATGGGTCTTGATCCCAGGACCCTGAGACCATGACCTGAGCCAAAGGCAGAGGCTTAATCTACTGAGCCGCCCAGGTGCCCCAATTTTTGGTTTTATTAATATTGCTCACATGCATGATTTTGGAGCTAAATTTTTCTGTCCTAATTAACAAATATTAGAAGTAAACATGAGTATACGTCTTCAGATACATATAGCCCAACTCTCTACTCATTAGCAAATTTATTTTTCATTAGGAGTGTGAGTTTGTGTATTTGTTCACTACCTTACCAATAAGGGCATTAAAAATAACCCACATAGGTTAATAAAAAGGTACCTCATTTCAGTATACTTTGATTTGATTTTAAACAAGGATGGAACATTTATTTTGCTGCTTTTATTTGAGGGGGATTGAAGATAAGAAGCTCATATTTTGTCCATTTTTAAAAAATATTTTTTATTTATTTGCCAGAGAGAGAGAGAGAAGGAAGCAGTAGGGGGAGGAGCCGCAGGAGAGGGAGAGGCAGGCTTCCCACTGAGCAGGGGGCCTGTTGGGGGACTCAGATCCAAGGACCCTGGGATCATGACCTGAGCCAAGGGCAGATGTTTGTTTACCTGACTAAACCACCCAGGTGCCCCTGTTCTGTCCATTTTTATATTAAGGACTTTTATTTCCTGTGTATTTATAAGAGCTCTTCAAATAGTAAAGATACGAACACATGATCTTATATAGATCATATTTTGCTTTTTAACTTTGTGATTTTTTTTTCTCCATACAGAAACCTAAAAAAATCTCATATTGCCTAATCACGACATAGTATGCTAAGAAAGGAGTCCTCTGCCATAATGTTACGTAACCATTAGTGGTCCTTCCTCCCTCCGGCCCTCCCTCTTTTGCACTAGCCTTAGGACTTAAACATTTTCTGGATTTTATTACGTAGTATTGCCCTGGTTGTTTTGGCATGTTGTATTGAAAAATCCGTACTTTGCCTTATGATTTAAAGTGCTTCCATATTCTATATTTCTCAGTTTTTAGGGTTCCTCTTGTCTATTTTTCTGCCTTTGTGAACTCTATTTATTACAACTTTATGTTAGGGTTCCTATCTGATAGAACACATTCTTACTCTTTTTTCAGATATTTGTGGCTATTTTTGCTTATCCTTCCACAAGAATTTTAGCAAGCCCCCTTTCTCTCCTTTTGGGATATTAATTGATTTTTATAAAATTTATATGCATTATGAATATCAGAAAATGTACATACTTATAGAAGCATTCTTATTCTGGGATCTGGTCTATTTCTCTGATTATTTAAATCTGTTTTGTAGCCCTGTTTTATTCATAAAGGTCATGCCCAATTTTGATAAAACCTAAGTGATGCTGTTATTGTCATCTTACATAGTAAGATGTAAGTAAGTAAGATACATCCTCTTATCTTCACGGGTGGGTAAACTTTTCTGTAGGTGTCTCAGGTTTTGTGGCCCAGATAATCCTGTCACATGCTCTTCCTTGTTGCTGTTTACCACCTGAAAAAAGGTGAAAACCGCTCTCAGCTGGGGACCCTGCACAACCAGGCAAGGCAGCACACAACCAGATGCTTGCTGCTGGCGTTAGGGGAACGCTTTAGGTTCACTAGCTGAGTAGGAAACTACCTTAGTAGCAAACCTAAAAGAGCCTTGGGTCCTTTTTCTTTTTATTTTTTTAAGGTTATGTGGGCTATTTTGAATGCCCTTGTTTGTAAGGTAGTAAACAAACACACTCCTAATCAACCAGCAGGTTCTCTCAGATTTTCTCATCTCTTGGTTGTGGTTCTCATTTGGTCTTTTCCTTTCAAATACTTCCTTCCTCTTCCTCTGTCAGCCAAGCAACACCGCGGTGGTGTCGACACCCTGGCTTATCCCTGACATCAGCGCATCTGGTGTGTCACAGATGGGCTTGATGTTGGCTCTTGATTTCCTTACCCAATTTCGGAGAAGTATTAAGCAAGAATGAATGTTACATTATATCAGGTAGCTTTATTATTATTTTTTAAACCATTTATTTATCCCACAAAGGCTGGGGAGCCTTCAGTACAGCTGCCAAGTCTGGCCCCGGGAGCTGGGGGTCAGGCGATGGCTGTTGCCCCTCGTCCTGACCACCCTGGTGGTCCAGCTGGGCAGAGCTGGCCTCGTGGCTCCCCTGTGCCACAGTGACGTGGCGGCCAGAGGATGAAGGAAAGGGAGTTTGTTTTGGAGGTGGGGCCCATGCAGGAGTCCGAGAAGCTGGTGGAGGACCCAGCACCTGAGGACTCGAGAGATGGAGATGACAGCACAGCGGGGCCAGGCTTCCCAGTAGGTGCCACGGTGACCCTGCAGCCTTGCTGTCATTCTGAGGTGACAGACGGACTGGGGGCATGCAGACCTTCCCCAGTTTAAGATTCCCTGGAGATTTTGCCTTTTCTTTTAACAAACACTAAACCAGACCCTAAATTCCACCCACACCTTTTTTCTCTGTCTGGGCCTTGGCATTTCCCCCACTCAAGTTGAGCCTGTGTGGACGAAGCACTCTGATCTCAGGTTGGTGCGTGGGTTCTGGCCTTGAGGCTGTCTTTCTAATGCTCCAGGACTTGGCTGTGGAATGCTGTCACGTGGGGACTTCCGAGGATACATTTCTGTGTTCAGTGTTCCCTGTCTCCTCCCCTTCTTTCCCTGTCTGTGTCTTAACCCAGTAAAGCATATCCCCTCCTTCCGAGTCTTGGCGCCCCTCTGCCCCGAAGCCTCTGTCAGAGAGAGCATCACTGCCTTGCGCTTTGCTTGGATACATCCCCTCTTTTACGCACTTGGCCCCCTGTCTTCATGGTGCGCCAAAGAGTTCTGCCCTGTAAGAGATCGCAAAGGCCGGGGCTAGGTCCCAGTAGAGCTCATGAGGGCCAGTTAAACACTCAGTGGAGAAACACAGTGCTTGGGGCGCCAGGGCGACTCAGTTGGTTACAGGACTGCCTTCTGCTCGGGTCATGATCCTGGGATTGAGTCACACATCTGGCTCCCCCTGCTCTGTGGGGAGCCTGCTTCTCCCTCTCCCTCTGTCTGCTACTCCCCTGCTTCTTGTGCGCTCGCTCACTCACGCTCTCTCTCTGTGTCAAATAAGTAATAAAATCTTTTAAAAAAAAAACAAAACAAACAAGAAATACAGACTGCTTGATGAAAAGTGGTCTTGCCACAGTGGAATTGTCCCCTTTTGTTCCTGGTCATGGGGGCAGTGGGGAAGGTTGGCTGCTGCAGGGATGATCAGGTCTGAAATGAGCATGAAGATGCAATTCACCCAGGAGAGTAAATACATTCTACATTAAAAAGCTCTATCCTGGAGCACCTGGTTGGCTCAGTCATTAAGCGTCTGCCTTCAGCTCAGGTCACGATCCTGGGATTCTGGGATCGAGTCCTGCAAGAGGCCTGCTTCTTCTCCTCCCTCTGCCTGCTACTCCTCCTGCTTGTGCTCTTTTTCATTCTCGCTCATAAATAAATAAATAAATAAATAAATAAATAATAAAAAAATCGATCTTAAAAGACTCTATCCTTTTTCCTAAGGTTAACTTGGGTTTGAGAGCTCCGCTTGGTCTGCTGGTTCCCTGATGGCCATGGCTGCATGTGGAGCCAAGGGCTCATTTGATGCTTCGTATAACTATAGCATGTAGTCTTGTAAAAAAACCTTTCAGTGGTTCACTGTCCTCTTTGCTTGTCCCATCTTCAGGGAAACCTAAGCTTCTGGCAGTTACGGTACAGGTCTGTCTGGGCTACTTCAGGTATGTTCAGAGTCCTGCTGTATGTGTTGTTTTTTGCTGTTGTTTTAGCTCATGGGAAACTGATGGGTGGAAGTAGTGAAGTCATGATGTATAGAAGATGGATAGATTCGATTATAAACATAAGAAACATAAGAATAATTCTAGAAGATCATCCACGAAATTCATGAACACACAAAAAGCTGGGTTAAGATATTTAGAATCAATAGAACAGAATTAAAGGATTAATAGCCTTACAAAAATAAAGATTTGTAAACACTAGAGGCAGAGGGCAGGAGATAAACCACAAGAGTCTCTGTACTTGCTAGAAAACATGAAAAACTCATGAGTCAGCACCTCCCAAAAATCTGAAAAATTCTCCACTGTTGCAGCTTTGTAGTAGCATTCCCGAATGTGGGTGAGATGGACTGATTTGTTGCTGGTGGCACTGCCAAGTAGAGTCTTTCAGGATGAGAATTTTATGTCTCAAGAGCCTCTTCTATGTCCTTAGTCCTCTTCGGGAGCTCTGTTCAGGGGATTGGGGTTTGCCAAGGTTTTGTTACCCATTCTATCATTTTCCTGCCTCTCTGCAAACTTTGCCTTTGCAAGGAGTTCTTTGTGTTGTGTTGTTTTTGAATTGTCATAAAACACTTTAAGTGAGAACACGAGAAAAGGTTAATTCGGAGTGAAATCTCTGTTAGGGCTGCAGGTAGAGCCTTTAGGGTTTTCTAAGCAGTAGCCATAACTTCCCCTCCGAGGACAGAAAATCCCCACTTTTATGTATTATGTATTTACTACATAGTAACATGGGTCCCCATATTCCCCATGAGCAGCAGAAAACAGAAATGCCCCACTCATCCCCATTATTGTAAAGGGAAAGCTATTTTATTTTTATTTTTATTTTTTTTAAGATTCTTATTTATTTGACAGAGATCACAAGTAGGCAGAAGGAGGCAGGCAGAGAGAGAGGAGGAAGCAGGCTCCCTGCTGAGCAGAGGACCTGATATGGGGCTCGATCCCAGGACCCTGGGATCATGACCTGAGCCAAAGGCAGAGGCTTTAATCCACTGAGCCATCCAGGCACCCCGGGAAAACTATTTTTAAAAAGTCACAGAATTGCAGTAAGTCACACAGATTTACTCCTTTAGGGAGTTTTCTCTATCTGGTGACATCCATGTCCCTGCTTCCCAATCTGGAACACATATCCCTTGTTCTGTGCTTAGAATTCAGATGGCACACTGGGGTGTCATTTTGGGGAGGAGGGAGATGTATTTAAACCAGGGTTTCTCAGCCTTGGTACTATTCACATTTGGGGCCAGGTAGTTCTTTATTATGGAATCTGCTCCAGGCACTGTAGGATGTTTCACAGCACTCCTGGCCTCTTCCTGTTAAATACTAGTAGCTTTCCCCTAGTCTGATGACCAGGAGGGTCTTCAGACATTGCCAGACGTCCCCTGGAGGGAACACCACTCCTGGTTGAGGGCTCCTGCGTTCAACAGACATGGATACAATAAGGCGATGTGTATGTGCAAACATTTAATCAGAAGAGCCCCTCTAACCAGTTTGATGTGTGCGCTTGATTCTCTTCTACTTGAGGCAGCATGATGTTCTGGCAACTGTTTCTTTTATTTTTTCTTTTTGTGTTCTTCCCACTGAACTCCCAAATTTTTGTATAATTCCTTCTCTTTTCTTTTTTGTCTGTATTTCAGTTTCTCCCCTGGCTCATCCAGTCATTGTTGAATGAAAGAGTCTCTAACAGAGTTCCTCGAACAGATTTCCTCCTTGTATTTCTAAACTTGGCGTTGGTGTGTCTTCAGAGTTGCCGGACAGCTTGGCTGGGTTATTCACCCTCAGTGGCACATTCACTGGCGTGGAGTCTGACATCATTTTAATGAATGCTCTGTCCCCTCTCACCCCTACCTGCTCGTGTATGTGTGTTTTTTTAAATAAAACTTGGGGCATACTTAGGCAGGTTTTATTGACCATGTGCCAACCCTTGTAGGGATCCTTTGTGTCCTCTCATTTTTTGAAGCTGAAATTCCCCAAATGCTTGTTAATTTTTGGGTGGATCTCTTTTATTGTCCAAGTCATACTTTGTTTGAAATTGAGTTTTTACTTTTCTTCTACCCTGAAACTTGGCTGCATAGAATTGTTTAGTAATTTCTTACACTTGACTTTTGCCTAGATCTTTCTCTTAGCCCGGAGCATTGCACTTTTCCCCATCCACCCACGTTTCTCTGAGCATTCCGGATCCATCATGCTCTCCTTCCCCTTCCTTCCTTATCTCTTGCCATTTTACCTCCCTTCCTTTTTATTTTTTTTTCTTGATTTCTTCCTTAGGTTTATGCTGTTTATTTGATTGATAGGAATGTGTGGGCTTGGTGTTTTGTATGGCATTCTTCTAGCTCATTTAAAGGTCATCTTGAGGCGTTCCTAGAATGTTGTGCGGTCATTTAATCCTAGATTGGTTTCATCTCCTTTTTTTTTTTTTTTTTTTTTTTTAATTTAAATGCTTATGAGTGTCTCCCCCTGCCTTTAGTTAGGCATCTATAGGGAATTCAGAACTTGGATATCCATGCAGTCATACTGGATTAGCTATAACTGCACTCACTGTCTCGTATGGTCAACCCTAGTCACATATGACTATTTAAATTCAAATTGATTAAAATTAGATACAAGTAAAAATTGAGTTTCTTAGGGTGCCTGGGTGGCTCAGTGGGTTAAAGTCTCTGCCTTTAGCTTGGGTCATGATTCCAGGGTCCTGGGATTGAACCCCACATCGGGCTCTCTGCTCGCAGGGAGCCTGCTTCCCCCCTTCTCTCTGTCTACCTCTCTGCCTGCTTGTTATCTCTGTTGAATGAATAAATAAAATATTTTTAAAAAGGGGGGTTTTTTTTTGTTTTTGTTTTTGTTTTGTTTTGTTTTGTTTTTAGTTTCTCCAACAGCCCTGTGGGAAGAGACAATTGGGTTGGACAGGGCATTTTCATCCCTGCAGTGGTTTCTGCTGGAGAGTGCTGGGCTGTGAGAGCTGTACCATCATATGTGTGTCAGAGAGATCCCCATGTAGCCTTCTCACCCTTGGACTTGGGTATTGCTGGCCCAGTTCAATGGTCCTCCTCTCAAGGGGGTGGTTCAGAATCTGCAGGGCTCCCTGAAGATGGTGGGGACTTGAAAAGTGTGATTAAGTGATGTGCTTTTTTTCCTGTTTGGATGTAACATACACTATATTTCTCTCTAGGACACACAGCGAATGTGTGTCCTGTCCCCTTGATGCGCCTGTCGTGATTTGGCTGCTTCCTCTCTCTCTCTCTAGGTGCTGAGAGATGGCGGCGCTTGTGGAGCTCCTCTCTGCCTGAGCATCGGGCCCTCCAGGCACCGGAAGAGCCAGCTCAGACCTGGGCGTCTTGCCTGCACAAGCCTTCTCTTCCAGCCCCTGCAGTCCAGAGGCTGAACTGCTCATTTTTTCTTGATGATGGGTATCGGTAAGAACACTACGTCCAAATCCATGGAGGCTGGAAGTTCAACTGAAGGCAAATATGAAGATGAAGCGAAGCATCCTGCTTTCTTCACTCTTCCGGTAACTCTTCCCTTCTCTCTCTCCCCTTGACTCACTCTCCAGCTGTTTCCATATTGAATCAACATAGGATTAGCTGTAATACTCCTGTTTTCAGTGGAGGTTAAGGCGTTCAAAAACTGAAGGCTTTGCACGTGAGACGGTCTTTGGGAACCCTCTTGGGTGACTGTGGCTTTGGCCGTGCTGTGTGTTGGAGTCACCTGATGGGATTAACTCTGGGAAGGAAGCATGTGTGGCTGTGAACGTCATAAAACCACCCTGCCCAGTGCTTACTGTGTGCTGGAGGGTGCTGAAAGCTGCATTCTGGCTCCCAAAATGTGTTCCAATGAAATAACCTAAGACCCAGCTTCACACTCACATTTGCAGGGTAGAGAATGACTGAATGACCACCCAAAGCCAGAAGTCTTGCTTTGTATCATGGTGGCAGTATCCCAGATGCAGTTTTAGCTGAAGAGGTGTTACCAGTTAGAGAAGGCTGCTTACGCACATTCATTAATTCAGTGCTAATACTTTTCCAGATGTAGGATTATGATTTGATGTGTATAAAGTTTTACCTGAAGTGTTGGTTCAAAAAAGGAAAAAGCTCTTTAGTGAGAACTTGCTTCCAAGTGTTTTTCTCTTAGTACTAGACATGAGTTTAAGGGCAAGAACATCATTCTAGAATTCCTGAAAGCATGGTCCTGGAATTGGCCTTACTGTGGCATTACCCAGTAAGAAGGATGTGAACACGTATCCTTAAGTACATTGATTGACTTGACTGGCATTCATAGTTTGATTTTTACTCTATTAATTCCCAGAAAGATGTCCCTGATTTTACAACCAACATCACTGTTTTCTTTGTTCCTACAAAGTGAAATTTTTAAAATGCATAGAGGGAGGACGTGGGATTTTTTTTTTTTTTTAAGATTTTTTAATTTATTTTATTTGACAGAGAGATCACAAGTAGGCAGAGAGGCAGGCAGAGACAGAGGGGGAAGCAGGCTCCCTGCTGAGCAGAGGGCCCGATGCGGGGCTTGATCCCAGGACACTGAGATCATGACCTGAGCCGAAGGCAGCGGCTTAATCCACTGAGCCACCCAGGCGCCCCCAAAGTGAAATTTTTAAACTTTTAAAAATTTTAAATTTAAATTGTTTAAAATTTAAAATTTTAAACTGTTTAAAATTTAAAAATTTAAATTTAAACTGTTAAGAAAAACTGATTCTCTGTTGTGTTGAAGGCTTAGGGTTGACACGTTTTCTAGAGGAAGAGGCAAGGTGGTTTTCCAAGTTTAAATTAGATCGTCTTTGAAAAATGAAAAGGAGTATTTGTGCCTGGGTGTTGATTTGTCTCTCCTGCTGCCTGAGAGCTCAGCACACAGTTCACCCTCACCCTCTACTTGAGAGACATGAACTTGAGCTTGCCTTTCCCTCCCACCTGCCCTGTCACTATGGCAGAGAGTTTTAGGTTGACTTGTTTTCATTTTATTTTTATTTTTATTTTTTTAAGATTTTTATTTATTTATTTGACAGACAGAGATCACAAGTAGGCAGAGGCAGGCAGAGAGAGAGGAGGAAGCAGTCTCCCCACGGAGCAGAGAGCCCGATGCGGGGCTCGATCCCAGGACTCTGAGATCATGACCCGAGCTGAAGGCAGAGGCTTTTACCCACTGAGCCACCCAGGCGCCCCTTGTTTTCATTTTCAAATTGTGATACTCTACAGATAGTTAAATCCACAGCATATCTATCTTTTTTCATATTTATTCCCTGTTGTTGGTTTTCCTCTTCCTCCCTCTTTGATCACTTTTCATTAAACAAACCAAACAAAAACACTGAGGTTCTGTGATGGTCGCTACCTTTGTCTTTGTATATCTGAAAATAACTGTATTTTGCTCTCAACTATTGGGTGAACATCTGTTAATTACACACTACAGTTTTCCAGTCTGTGTTTCTTTTTAACTGCTTTCTCGTGGTTTGGCTGTCTTTTGCTAGTGTTAACTTCTGATTGGTTTCCCTAGTGCTATTTTACAGTTTACTAATTCCTTGTGGATAGTCGTGTGTTTATGTTAAATTTTTGTTTCAGGTTTTGTAGTTTTTATTTCTGAGATTTCTGTTTCCATTCCTGCCTGTTTTTGGTTGTTAATTTCTTGTGTGTATATGTTTGTGTTGTTTAAAAATGATTCTTCATTTAAATCACCGAGGACCCTAATGTACTTATTTTAAAGTAATTCTCCAGTTGTTCTGTTTTCTGTTTGGTGTAAAATCCCCTTCTGAGTGTTTCTTCTGAGATTTTCTTCCCTCTCCTGCCACCCGGACAGGTCTCCCAGCTTCTGTTGCTGTGGTTTGCATTGTGTTGGATAAGAATTTCCTCAGATGTGGCAAGGGCCGATTTTTTTTTTTTTTTTTTTTGGAAACTCACATGGAATGGGAATCAGTTTCTTTCTTTTTTTTTTTTTTTTAAAGATTTTATTTATTTATCAGAGAGAGAGAGGGGGAGAGAGCAAGCACAGGCAGACAGAATGGCAGGCAGAGGCAGAGGGAGAAGCAGGCTCCCCGCCGAGCAAGGAGCCCGATGTGGGACTCGATCCCAGGATGCTGAGATCATGACCTGAGCCGAAGGCAGCTGCTTAACCAACTGAGCCACCCAGGCGTCCCGGGAATCAGTTTCTTTATATTTCAATTTTTTTAGAGAGCACATGCATGCGTGAGCAAGGGCGGCCGGAGGGGGGAATCTTAAGCAGGCCCCATGCCCAGCGCCAAGCCTGACACAGGACTCGATCTCATGACTCTGAGATCATAACCTGGGCCAAAATCAAGAGTTTGATGCTTAACCCACAGAGCCACCTAGGCACCCTAGGAATTAGAATTTCTTTACACAAAGTAAAACAAAGGTGCATGACAATACTTTAAAGAGAAAAAGAGTAAATCCTTATTTAGTAAAGGAATAATGAATAGGTCACAGTAAGAGCAGGAGCTTTGCAACTTCTTACAGAAGTTAGATCATGTGATCAGAGTTGATATTAAGTAAGAGAAACATAATAAAAGCTCTCCTTATCCCACGGGAATCTTGTTAGGCAAATTTGTGTGCTTTTAAAGGCAAGTAGGAAATGTGTAATACAAGTGAATGCCACATGGAGAGAAATTAGAACCAGAAAAACAGTGAATAGTCTTGAAGAACTGTCCTGCCCTAAGGACACAGGCCAGGAAAGACTGCAGGAAAAGGTCTGCGGTTGGGTATGGAGAGCTCTGTGTTATCTGAACTCGGAGGGCTGTGCAGGGGACACCAAGTTAATAGCCTGAACTTCGTGTTGGCAGAGTCCCACTTGTAGTACAGCAGGTTTCAGCACGTCGGCATTTCAGTGCCAAGTTCACAGCTGGCTGAAGTTTTGAAGGTTCCCTAAGGCAAGTCTGCAATCAAACCCTAAGTGTCAGAGTTTGAGTTCAGTCTGGGGTGCTGCGTGAGCACCCTGGAAGGACCCCTGCCCAGCCATGTTTATGGGGGTGGGCTTGGCCTGTCAAGAGATTCTCAGGGGAGATGGCCTCAAAGTCCTGAAAAACATCTCAGTGAAGCAGCTCAAGAGGAGGGAAATAGACAGGGAGCAGCCTGGCCGTATCTTGTTCTGGGCATGAGGTTGGTGCAGTCAGAATACAGAGAACGGAGGTGGGCAGCCGGGGATGAATGCTTGCAGCCGAGTTGCTTGATCTTCGGGGTAGAGAATTCCTGCCATGGGTGCTGTGAGAGGAAGGGCCTGGAGACAGGAATCCTGGTCACGGGGGCTCTGGCAGCCCAGGTGAGAATGGCTTGTGGTCTGGGAAGGCAGGCGGGAAAGGGACTCTTTGCCTGCAGCCCATGTTCGCTGGGGGCCTGTGTGGTTCCTGTGTTCTTGGCCTTGACTTCCAACAGTGGGAGGAGGTGGAAGATGGACAAAGAAGCAGAAGCATCAAATGGCAGCCAGTGACAAATTCTGGGAAGAGAATAAATCACAGAAGAGGGATCACGAGGAGCAGAATGTGAAGTCAGATAAAGATCTTTTAGCCACAGGCCATTAATTGATTTATCCCTTAAAAATAGGGAGAGAGCTTCCCACAGGTTTAAGGCTCTGGGAAACAGGAGGGATTTAGACCAAAATCCCTGACCTCACAGAGCTTCCACACTGGTCACGAGATAGGCAGCACATGCTAGAGATAGGTCAGATGTGTAGATGTAGGTAAATATGAATGGAACAATAAACTCGGGAAGTGGAGTAGAAGCTGCTAGGGGTGAAGTGTTGCACGTTCAGCTGGCCGGGAAAGGCTGCCCTGAGGAGATGCCCTCTGAGTGAAGGCCGCTGTGGCCGTAATGTCTGAGGAACCGTGAGGAGGTGGTGTGGCTGGACAGAGGGCAGGATGGGGTCAATAGAGAAGATGTAGGCCATGTGGCCCTGGGAGGGATTTTGGCTTTTCCTGACCCTGAGGAAAAGCTGTTGGAGGGCTTTGAGCAGAGCGACCTGCTCTGCCTAGTTTTAAGTTTCTCTGTGGCTGCCGAGCAGGGAGCAGACCAGTCAGTAGTTGAGTGCCACAGGGCGGCTGAGCTGACAGTGGCTCCAGCCAGGGTTCTGGCTCGTGGGCGTTGTGAGAGGTGGTCGGGCCACGGATCAGAGCTGACCAGGGTACCCAAAGACTGGAGGGGGATGGAAGTATGAGAGGGCAGGCCAGGACAGCTTCCAGTATCTCACTTGAGCCTCAGGAAGAAGTGGCCAGGTACTGAGGTGTGGGGAGGCAGACGGGTGAGCAGGCCAGGGTGGGGAGCTGGGGGCAGTAAAGGAGTGTGGAGCTGGCCGCCGGGACACTGGGTAGAAAGCAGGGCTGGAGATTGTAGTGCTTAGGGGAAGCAGTGTGGGTTGGAGCTACTTACTGGGTGTGAGCAGAGGGAGAGGGTATTTAAAGCTGGGGAATGGAATGTTAGCACGTGGGGGATAATGTCCTTAGGGGTGAAAGGGAAGGTCCAAGGGCCTAGAAGGGTGTAGAGGTGGAGGAGGGTCAGCAAAGGTGTAGGTAAGGAGTAGTTGCTGCGGCGGGAGGGAAACCAAGAAAGCTGTGTGGACAGTCAGTGACAAAGGCATTGTGAGCCTTGTAGACGGCAAGTAAGGGTGGGCTGCTGGATTTACCAGGGCGTGGCCTGTGCCGGATGGAGTGGATTGATGGTTTGTGGGAGAGTTGTTGCAGGGCTGTACCCCAGACACCAGTGGGGTAATGAGGCCATGAGAAGGTATTTGGGTCAGGGTTTGGCAGACCTACCAGGGTGGAGAAACTGGGGATTGGGGTCTTTGGGGCTATCTAGGAGGAAAGCCAGGTGGGTGAGGCCCAAGTGGCTCTGAGAGGAGCAAAGAGGTCGATGTGACCTGGGACCAGATTTAGTGTTGGGTTGGGTGTGGGCTATGAGGTCAGGGTTGGAGGCACTGGGGTTGGGCACCCGGGGGTGTGTTGGGGGAATGAAGTATGAAATAAGCACATGGATCACCAGGGCTTTTGTTTGTTTCTTTTAAAGTTGGTGTGGGGAGATGAGGTATTGATCAAACATGGAGTTGAATTAGAGTGCTCTTTTGTGATCCTTTGTGTCCATTTCCGATCAGGGAAATTCTGATCCCTTGGCACCTGGGAAATCTGTTGCCTCCTCTTGTCTTCTGTCAGCCAGGGTGCAGGTCCTGCTGTGTTACTGCAGGCGTGACCAGCTGAAATCCACGCTGAACACTGTTGCGTTGGCATCTTGTAGCACAGAAAACCGCTTCTGAGTCACCCGGTAGGAAGCGGCTTGTAAGGGACGCCTGGGTGGCTCAGTTGGTTGGACGACTGCCTTCGGCTCAGGTCATGATCCCGGAGTCCCGGGATCGAGTCCCGCATCAGGCTCCCAGCTCCATGGGGAGTCTGCTTCGCTCTCTGACCTTCTCCTTGCTCATGCTCTCACTCACTGTTTCTCTCTCAAATAAATAAATAAAATCTTTAAAAAAAAAAAAAAAAAAAAAGACGGTCACACGCAGGCTGTCTGACGTTTGGGTTTGTTGGGGCAGTCCTGGTTCGGGTCTCTTGTTCCTGCACACACGTCCATCCAGTTTCCCTGTCCTCCTGGAGGGGCCTGGTTTGGATAATACATTGTATGGCGACCTTGATTATAACCAAGCATAAGCCTGGAAATATTTTAGCTCTTTGAGAGAAACTTTTAGAAAATTCTTCCATATGATTAGACTTAAACATGAAAACCCCAGCTCTGGTTGTAAAAGTCATACCTGTTGACATTAGGAAATGTGGAAAATACAGTAAAGCATTTAAATGAGAAAAACTATTTTTGAATTGGAAGGCTATGAAATGGATCAGAAGATATAGGTGGGTCTCCTTCCTCCCACTTTCTGTAGTTACTACAAATGCATTTTTCTCTTCCTGTATACATGTGCCAGCGTTGACCACTTCGGTAATCCAGCAAACCAGAGAAATGGAGGGCCTTCCTTGTTGGCCGTTGATTTGTGGGATTTTATCAGCATCAGTAAAGACATTGTCCTTGTTTTTCAAGCTATTGGTGAAGGGAGGGAAGTTTAAACCTTGAGTGGAGAAGGTGATAGATTGTGAGATGAGAAAGGAGGTCACAATATAGCAGGCCGAAAGAGATCCCCAATGCAGCTGGGTGTACTGGGTTGGGGAGCAGCAGCTCAGCCGTGCTGTGGAAACCGCTGCCAGGAGACAGGTGCCCGTTCTTTCCTGTCCCGTCCTCTTTCCTTCCTTCCCTCCCCTTGCTTTTTCTTAAGAGAAGGGAGCTGGGCAGACATGGGTGAGTGAAGAAATCATGTTATGTAACTGTGACTCCTCTAAGCCTCTGACCCCGTGATGGCAGATTTGAACAGGCCCGTCCTTAGCAGTGAAAAGAAGGCACAAGATTTGTGCAAATAGTTCTCTTTAAAAAACAGCACGGAAGCCTGAAAAACACCCTTGTTCTTGTGACTTTAATGCCAGGGGCTGTGGGGTCTCTTTAGTGCATTCCTAAGTAGGCTTTGAGTTGTTAGATCTTAACACCAAGGTCTCAGTTAGATGGTAATAATAGGGAAATGTTCTCTTCCTGAAGAATAATTAGATCTTGGGATCAACAGTGTGTGATTCTGAGAATGGTTAGAGGATGAGGAGAATGAAGTTTGCTGCAGTTTCCCAGAGGGTTGGTTTCACTCCTCTCTTTGTGCAGGATAAGAGCTTGAATCTATTGCGTTGTGGCCGTGATAAGGGAGGGGATGTGCTCAACAGGTCAAAACCGAATAGCCAAGATAATCAGTCTTTTCTGTTCGAAGTCTATCAGTTAGAAAATATTTTTTAGGAAAGAGGATATCGTGATACAGGCTTTGAAGTAAAAACACTGGAAAAACACTGGAAAGATAGGATACAAATGATTTTGATGCATGGTGTGAGATTCTTTCTGTTTTTTCTTTTTAGAATTTGTGTTCTTAAAAATTAATTTTAAAGGGGCACGTGGGTGGCTCAGTTGGTTAAGTGTCTGCCTTTGGCTCAGCTCATGATCCCAGGGTCCTGGGATCGAGCCTCTACTGGGGCTCTCCCCACTCAACAGGAAGTCTGCTTATCCCTCTCCCTCTGTCCCTCTCCCCTGCTCCTGCTATCTCTGTCTAAAGTAAATCTTTAAATAATTTTTAAGATTTTTATTTTTAAGTAATATCTATACCCAAGTGGGGCTTGAACTCACAACTCTGAGAATAAGAGTTGTATATTCCATTGACTGAGCCTGCCAAGTGCCCTATTAAAAACCAATTTTTATGCTCTGGTTTTGAAATTTCAGATAGTATTTAGTATTTCAGCCTTTTTAAAAAAATTTTTATTATTTGAGAGTGCACGCATGCGCACGTGAGAGAGAAAGAGAGAGAGAGAGAATGGGGGATGGGCAGAGGGTTAGAGAGAAGCAGACTCTCCATGGATGCAGCGCTCCACATGGGGCTCAATCCCAGGACCCTGAGATCACTACCTCAGTGGAAGTCAGACGCTTAACCAACTGAGCCATCCAGGCACCCCTAGTGTTTCAGCTTTTAATTCAAATAGAGTTTGGTAGTTTTTCTTTTTTCCTTTCCTTCCTTTCTTTACCTCATTTTTGAGAGAGAGAGAGAGAATGTGCTCATGAGTTGGGGGTGGTGCAGAAGGAGAGGGAGAGAGATTCTTAAGCGGGTGGGCTCCACGCCCAACACTGGGCCCAGTCTCAGGACCCCACAAACACAGCTGAAATCAGGAGCTGGACGTTCAACCGACTGAGCCACTCAGGCGCCCCTGAGCTTTGGTAGTTTTAAATGAGAGATGTTCATAATAAAAAAAATTACCACCTAGTAGTTAGGACACAGACAATGTGGTATAAATGATGATAAAATAACAGAGTTGGTGCAGTCACTTCCTAGAGGAGGTTTACAAAGTCGACGAGCATTTTAGCTGATTGTCTTTTACTTTTGCATGTGGCCAGATCCACAGAATCTGGGCCTTAAAGTACCTCCTGTCCATTCTGCTCTTATTTAAGGGTTGCTTTGTGCTCCAGGCTTTACGAGATGTGATGAGCGTGCAACAGAAGCAGTTGCCCAGGCTTCCCCTTCCCCACCTGATCAAGCCCTCCCACCATCGGCCCCATCCCTGGGGCCACTGGGTTCTTTGGACCCTCATGTCAGCTGGGGTCTTTGGTCTCCCTGCCCCCTGGCCATGTTCCTTTCCAAGCCCTGTCATTCCTGTGCCTTTTGCATTCAGATATCTTTTTCTTGGAGGTGTTTATACCTCCTGAACCCCTTACCTCTAAATTCTCAATTCACTCCTGCCCTGTGTTTACCTAAGCTAGGTAGGCAGGATCCCTGACTTGAACAGTTAGAGGTAAGGTATTTCAGATGGATTTCTTTACCGTAATCTAAGTCTGTAATTCTGATGGAGAAAAGGCTCCTTTCCTGTTAGGATTTGGTGCAGTACTTGAGGAGGATGATAGGCTTGGGCAATTGCATGGCACCAATTACCCGGTGTTTGTTTCCCCCACCCCCTTTAATTGTACCTGTTCTAAAGCATCCACGTTTTCCCCCAGGCTTTATGGTACAGACGTGGTGTTGGAATAAAATGGGAGTAGCGAGAAAACCGTGGTTTTCTTTTCCTTGTTGTTCTTATAGTGCACATAGGTTTCTTTTCTGTCATTGTTTCATTATTTGTATAAGTTCTTTACTTACAAGAGAAATATGTTCACTCTGGAAAATTTAGAAACTATGGAGCGACATAAGGAGGGGAAAACAAATCATTTAGAGTCCCATCAGCCAGAAAAACAGTATGCTGTTTTTGTGTATTTCTTTCTAGAGATTTGAAGTAAATATTTGAGAGTTCTTTTATAAAAGTCTGATGCACACACACACTGCTTTATAAAGCCCTTTAGCTTCATGTTTTAACCTGGCATATTGATGCCATTGAAAACGCCATTTGTGGAACACCTGGGTGGCTCAGTGGGTTAAAAGCCTCTGCCTTCGGCTCAGGTCATGATCCCAGGGTCCTGGGATCGAGCCCCGCATCGGGCTCTCTGCTTAGCAGGGAGCCTGCTTCCTCCTCTCTCTCTCTGCCTGCCTCTCTGCCTACTTGTGATCTCTGTCTGTCAAATAAATAAATAAAATCTTTTTAAAAAATTTAAAAAGAAGTTGTTTATAGTGTGACATATGGCAAATTGTGGATCTAACTTTTGCACTTTCACTGGGGTCTTGGGTTGTTTCTCAAGTGTTTGTGAGAGTAGATGTTAGCCTAATGTATGTTAAACTTATTGCAAAGCATACTAGTTTTGAATTTTCATGAGGGAGGGTACTTTTTTTCCTGTGTTCCTTGGCTGTTCATGTTCTTTGTGAATGTCTGTCTTCCCCACCCGAACCCATTTGTCTGTGCTGAGCTGTACCAAAGATCAGAAATGCCACAGACCTATTAGAAGTTACTGTCGTAGCAGTTTGAGGGGATGGAGGGGGAACTGGTGGCACTCCAGCCAGAGCTGTGCCTGTCACTACTGGTAGTCACAGCCTCCTTGTCTGCGTCTGGGATGTTTGAGAAGTAAATGAGATCATGCGTATTAGCCTCAGATAATGTACAGGGTAGGCAGTGAATAAATGTTCTACTTATCTTCTGCATCTCCACTCTGTTCCCTAAACCAGAGATCAACAGAGAGGCAGGCAGGGGACCTTAAAGGAGATGAGTGCCAGTACTGGTGTGAATCTGTGCCCCACAAACATCAGCTGTCTCATCACCATTGTCACGGGCTGTGTGGGAGGAGGAGCACTGGAGTTTTCTTCGTGGGCCACCGACAGGCACATCAGCCCACAAAGTGCTTCGGCATGGGGGCTGGAGCCAGGGAGAGGTGATGCCCCTCTGACTCCTCTCAAAGAACAGTCGTGCTGAGGGCCGGGGCCGGGGGCGGGGGAGGGGAGTGGACCTGGAACTCCTAGGGTACTCTGGCCACTGCATCCCTAGGCGCCTTCTGGAGAGGGCTGAGGAAATGAAGAGGCTGCCCTGAGAAGCTGAGAGTGCAAGTGAAGGAGGCTGCAGTAGTGGTTGTTGAAGAGTGTCGTGGGGCTGCCATATTTGAGGAAACAGGGGAAACAGCGTAAGGGACTTTGTTGCCTCAGACAACTTCAGGGTTGCAACTATATCTTTTGGAGTATCTTTTTTTTTTTTTTAAAGATTTTATTTATTAATTTGACAGAAATCACAAGTAGATGGAGAGGCAGCCAGAGAGAGAGAGAGATAGGGAAGCATGCTCCCTGCTGAGCAGAGAGCCCGATGCGGGACTCGATCCCACGACCCTCATGACCTGAGCTGAAGGCAGCGGCTTAACCCACTGAGCCACCCAGGCGCCCTCTTTTGGAGTATCTTAATCTAAGACCCACAGGCTCTGGAGGCTTAGTGTGTGTTGTAGAATACTCCCTTTGATTTCTTTTTCATGGTAGTTAATTTTGAAGTTTCAGAGAATATTGAAAGTAGTTGGGAGGTTTTTTATGTTCTTTTATAATCTTTTAAAAGGGGTTTGGGTAAAAGGCTGAGAAACACTAATCTTGATTGATACCTCTGTTCTTTTTATTTATTTAATTTTTTATTTTAGAGAGCGCAAGTGCTGCGAGCCGGGGCGTGGGGGGGGGGGGGCAGAAGGAGCGAAAGAGAGAATCCCAAGCAGGTTCCATGCCCAGCCTGGAGCCCGACTTGGAGCTTGATCCCATGACCTGAGATCATGACCCGAGCCAAAATCAAGAGTCAGAAGCCTCACCGATTGAGCCACACAGGCTCCCTGATGCTGCTGTTCTTTAAAGACATTTTAATTGTAGATACGGATACTAGAGGAAATAATCTCGTGTGTGTGTGTGTGTGTGTGTGTGTGTGTGTGTAGGAGGGAAAGAATAATGCTACCTTCTTATTAAAAGAGTAGAAAACAGTTAATTTAGGGTACTTCATTTTTACTTTCAAAGTGAGTATGTAGAAAACAGCTCACTTAGTTATTGGACACGTGAGAGTGGTGGGTGACTTATACCACACCCCAAGCAGGTGATGGACTGAGCTCTGAACCTCTGATCAGAGGCACAAGGTTTCCCAGGTCCCTGTCCCCTTCCACTTGCAGGTGTCCTCAGCTGCCATTCACTGTCACTTTGTGTGAGTAACACAGGCTCGTTTGCTGTTGGTGTAAACGGACATTGCTGTGACACTGACCCTCAGCACTGCACTCCTCTATTGCGCCTGTCTCTCCTGCTTCCCATACGTTTGGCCGTCTTAGGATTACTGTTTAGAAACAAGTACATTAGCATTATTGTCTTTGTTTACTAGAAATAAAATACTTGAGTAAGAAAGACATGTTTACAGAGTGATAGACACACTGTCCCACACAGAGACCACCTCAGTCTTGCATACTGGGGACAAACGCAGGCAGAGAAAACCTGCTTGATTCATAGCTGATGGAGTGATTCTATAATACTGGTGTAGCGGAAAAATTTAAAGCCATCAGGTCTGGTTTCAAATAGTTTTGGTTGGTGGGGAGAAAGGACATCCTGTTCCCAAAAATAATCCCCGCCCCCTTTTTAAAAATAAAAACTAGATCAGTTTCCTAGGATGAAAGATGCCAAGATGCGGTGTTACAGCCATGCTATGAATAACACAAAAGGAAACGTGTTTTATTACATTAAAGAGGCTTTCCAACTTGTGTTTTATTTCCCAGTTGAAGTAATATTTAGAGATTCAAATATGTGAAATTTTTTTTAAATCCTTTTAAAAATCTGTGCTTTTCTGAAGAATGGATTTTAAATTTGATTTTTAAAAAAATTCACATTTAGAAAAAAGCCTAAAGTATCAGAATAGCTAATTTAGTAAACCAAAGGAAACATATTAGTAAAACAAAGCAGTGTTTTATTTTTTCAGTCATGTTTGGTCGTTTCCTGCATGCACACACAGTGGAGGCGGCGGGTCAGGCAGGCGCCCTTGTGGGCATCCCCACCTCCTGTCCCCCTCACTTCTCTCCGTTGCCAGGTCTTCCTCTCCCTTCAGTAGAAACTTCGTTCATCTGCTGCTTGCTCCAGAACCTCCCACCTTCCAGGACATGGCAGAGCGCTGGGAGTAGGATGTGAGGGTGCCAGGGTGGAGGGCAGCAGTGCAGCTCTGGAACTGGAGGCTGATAGGGATGGAAGTTGGACTCTGAGGTCCTCAGGCATGGCTTGACCTGTGGAAAAATGTTAGAAATCACGGTGATTTAGGTCAGTCCTCTTTATAGTTAAATAAACATCCTGCACTGGCCTGGGAAAGTAAGCGTCCTGTGTGATTTCCAGGAATCAGCCACCTTTCTGATAGGTTTACAAACACTGCTCTTGTAACAGTTGGTTTCTCTGGCCCTGCCTGCACCAGCCTCTTTGGGACCAGGACTCACATCTGCCCAGGGCCCAGGCGATTGAACTGGACAGTGGCTGGGATGCCTTCCCCCCCGACCCTGACATTCAGTGCAGGGCTAGTGTGTTACCCGTCTGACTGCGGTGGTGTCTGCCTGGCGCCCACACCCAGCAGCCACAATGCTGTGCTCCCATCCCGGCAGTCTCCAGGGGCATTAGGACCACATCCTTGTTCTCTCCCGAACCACACTACCTGTCCCAGAGCGCTGTTCACACCTTGGCCCAGACTGCTGTCTTGAGTGCCCAGCAGCAGCTTCATTAAAGGTTTGCCTGCCTCTGTTCCCGTTGTCAAGCCCTTTACTGCACCTCGCCCTTCCACTCGCCTGCTGCCAGCAGAGCAGCCGTCTGCAGGGGCATCCTGTCGTGGCCCGCCTCTGCTTGCCCCTGCTTTGCAGCTCCCTACGGGGGCCCCTTGTCTCCAGTCCGAATTCCTGAGCCTGGCACCTGTTGCAGGTGGCACCCCTTGGAGGGCAGGGGTGGGGGTGGCGGTGGCATGCCAGGACTGTATCTTCATGGCCTGGGCACTGCAGGTGTTCAGACCTTTCGTCAAATGAATATGTGAGTCTTTGCCTGGGCTGGGAAGCATTTGCATCTTATAGTACTTACCTCATTGTGTGTGTGTGTGTGTGTGTGTGTGTGTGTGTGTGTGTGTGTGGAGTAAGTCCGAAAAGGCGTGGGAATTGATAAATCCTGCCAAAATCTCCTGTTTCATGCTGATATATGAATTTAAAAAAATCATTGAGGTGAAATGCTCACAATTGGTTAGCAAAATTAACCACTTTAAAGCGAACAATTCAGTGACATGTAGCATGTTCAGTGTTGGGCAACCATCACTGCTGCCTAATTCTGAAACCTTTTCAACACCTTGAAGGAAGCCCTGTCCCCACGGAGCAGTTGTTCCATGGCAATGGGCCATGTGTGCAGATGAAGGGGGTTTTAGCCAGGACAGGACGTTGAATCCCATCTGGGTTTCTTTGATGATTTAGTAACTGAGCGTTGTTGTAGTAGGAGAGTTCATCATGAGTGTGTGTACATCTTGGCGTCTCCGTGGGCTGAGCACTGCTGTGATAGGACTTGGAGCATGGCTCTGATAGTATGTTAGTGTTTCCTGTTGTAGACTTGAACTTGGCTGGGAAGGTCTCTCTTGCTGGCAGCTGGTTTTACGGGCAAACAAATGTCCCAAACCCAGGTAACTTGTGTAAAAAAGCTGTCGCATGACTTAAGAGGTAGTCCTAGAAATAAATCTTCAAGGTGCCGTAAGAAAACTCTGCTCTGTAAAAATTACGTACTAGTTAGTGCAGATCTCTGGCATTCTTTAAAGTAGCCTCAATGCTTAGGTTATCAGTCTGTATAAGAAGTTGAATTTTTCACTGCCTGATTTTTTCAACTATTTAAAAAAGGGGGGATTGAAATATCTTTGGACCACCTCAATCTAAGCTGTGCTGCTTACTAGATCTTTAGTCATTATAATTTCTTCCCCATTCCAAAAAGTAGTTGTCTTCATTATAGGTAATTCCAGAATACATAAAGGGAAAAAGATGAAAATGGCCCCACTGATTAAAGACAACCACAGTTAATACTTTGGTGGACATCTTTTTTATTGTTTGTTTAGAAAGGGTTGGGTATTAAGGAGGGCCTGTATTAATACGCATGGAGCACTGGGTGTTCTACGTAAACAGTGAATCTTGAATCACTAACAAAAACTAATGACATACTTGTATGGTGACTAATGTAACATAATAAAATATAAAAAAAAATTTTTTTTTAAAAAGGCAGCAAACAAATAACTCAAAAATACATGCCAATTCTAAAAGACCCAAATGTTAAAGGAGGAGTGGGAATAAAAAATGAAAGGTGTGCCCATCATTAGTCCTTGTCCCTAGGGTAGCCTTCCTATCATTGGTTTGGAGTCTTTCTACATCCTTTCCCAACTGTTCAAAACAGGGAGGTTATTAAGATTTTTTAAAAAAGCATAATTAGGATAATTCTAGGCTATTTTGTGACTTTTTTTTTTTAAAGATTTTATTTATTTATTTGACAGATCACAAGTAGGCAGAGAGGCAGGCAGAGAGAGAGGAGGAAGCAGGCTCCCTGCTGAGCAGAGAGTCTGATGCGGGGCTTGATCCCAGGACCCTGGGATCGTGACTTGAGTGGAAAGCAGAAGCTTTAACCCACTGAGACACCCAGCACCCCTATTTTGTGACTTTTTAAAGAAGCAATGTTTTTTGGAGTTCTTTCCTTATTAGTACCTTAGTTTATTTTTTCTTTTTTAATGGCTTTTTCTTTCCAGTCACATTATTTTTGAAATCAGTATCTTATATCTTACAATGTTTATCTTTATTTTTCTCCCATTGGTTGTAGTGTCTTTTTTTTCTTTTTTGAACATTTAGGTTGTTTCCAGGGATTCAGCATTTTAAATATCAGTCCTCAGTCTTGAATGCACATACCATTTGCATGGATATTTCTGGAGGGATAAGTTTCTGTGAGTGCAATTGCTGGGTCCAAGAAGATGCCTATTTTGTTCTAGTGCTAACTTACCCTCCAGAAAGGCCAGTCCACCAAGAATGTAATCTCTCTGATAACTGAGAGTAGTTTTTCTCCCTACACCCTGGTCAACAGCAGATTTATCTTTTAAAATATCCCCCTAGGGGCGCCTGGGTGGCTCAGTGGGTTGAGCCACTGCCTTCGGCTCGGGTCATGATCTCAGGGTCCTGGGATCGAGTCCTGCATCTGGCTCTCTGCTCAGCGGGGAGCCTGCTTTCCTCTCTCTCTCTCTGCCTGCCTCTCTGCCTACTTGTGATTTCTCTCTGTCAAATAAATAAATAAAATCTTTAAAAAAATAAAAAATAAAAAAATAAAATATCCCCCTAGTTTATGTTAAAAAATGAAAATTTTAAAAATTTCATTTCTATAATTTTAAATGAGGTTGGACAGCTAATCAGATTAAATATTTAATAATTAAATAATAATTTAATTATTAAATATTTAAATATTTAGATATTTAAGTTTTTTCCTGTGAGTTGTAGATTCCTGTCAGTTGCTCATTTCCTGTGGATTGTTTTATTGATTTGCAGGTATTTACCAACTACTGATATCGACCTTTGTGGCCTGTAGTCATTGCGCTGGACCGTCTTTTACCCCATCACTGATTTTTTACTTCTCTCTAATATACTTTACCAGATGTTAAACTTTTTATGTACTTTGTCTTTTTTTCTCTATATTTTAAAAATAAAGTTGTGCTGCTATTCTTGCATAGTTATTTTTCAGTACCAATTTTTCAAGATAGATCGCTAGAAATGGAGCCATTTGGCTAAAGAGTAAAAATATTTTAAGATTGCTACAGGCTTCCAAGACCTAAGATGACTCCATTTGCTTCATCAGGGCAGGCACATGTGACGGTGGTGATGAATTCTGGTCCTTACTTTGAGGGCCCAGAAACTAGATTTTGTCAGCATGAACAGCCCCGACGCCCGTCCAGTGCCACCCGTTACTGCCTGCCTGCGCCTGTGCTGGCAAGCTAGTTTGTATAGTAACCACAGTGTGAAACGTCAGCCCGTTGGGTTATGAGCAGTGTGTTTTGCTTCTCCCGGGGGATGCCGCTCAGAATCCTCATCACGCGGTGACTTGGGAAGGGATCTTGACCGAGGCAGCATAGGATGCTTTCCCCCGACCCCCACCAGAGTCTGCGGCTCCGGCACCCCACTATGCCTCCTGGGAGTCAGGGGGCACTCCCAGGGCTTTCTGGGGCCGCTCCATTTCCGGCCTCCCCTGTAGGACCTGCAGTGCACTGCTTGCCGCTGCCAGAAACACACACAGTTGCTGAGGCGGTGCACACTTGTCCAGGGGTTCTTTTAAGAAAACCTGAAACTCGGCCGATTTGGTAGGCAGAACACACAGGGCTTGGGTCTGTTACGAAGATTATAAAAGGCGTCTGGGGAGAATGTTACCACACAGCGCAGCGATGTGCCATGAAACAGCCTATAAATGAAGTGCTTCTCTGCAGGTGGTGATAAATGGAGGTGCCACGTCCAGCGGGGAACAGGACAATGAAGACACCGAACTCATGGCCATCTACACGACGGAAAACGGCATAGCAGAAAAGGTACCCCCTGGGCCCAGCCTCCTCCCCGTGTCCCAGGCCCGCTGCAGGGCGTGGCTGTCTTTCCTGGGGACTCCTCTCCATGCCCCTGACTGGGTGTGTTCTTTTCACAATGGAAATAGAAGGGATGAGGAGGAGTGGAAGTGACTTAATTGTCTTGATGGCAGTTAAGGTGAGACCCATATAGAAGTCCTTACTTTTAAAGACCTCAAGCAGGATGCTGAGGGAGGTGGTTCAGAGTGTGAGTCTGGACTCAGCTCTGGATGCTACTGTGACCCAGATCCCCAGGGGAATTACTTAAGCTCTCTGGGTATCAGGTGCCTCAACTCCAAAGAGGGAATAAAAATGTTAGTGTCTGTTCAGTTTGTTAGGATTAGATGAAATAGTAACATAGGTGGTTATCAGTGTTGTGCCTGGTGCTATTCTGTTGTGGTAAACGAGAATAAGAGAAGCCAGTAGATCTTGCGTAGCATACATTTAAAAATGACCTAGCACCGATACTTTAGAATGTTTTATAATATATTAATTGGATATTATTGCCACATTAGTGGCATTAGAAGATTTCATATTCCTCACTCCTGTCTTTCAGGAAATGATTTGGATGATGGGAAAACTCAGATTGAAACTGTCTTTGAGAGTATTAAATATCCTTAGTTAAAGTACTTAAAGCTTTATTAAATTGTTTCATAATTTAAAAAAAGAGAAGCCTGTGGATGGCTTATGTAGACTGTGACAATGAACAAAGTGATAGAAATCACATGCTGAGATGGGAAAATCTTTTTTTTTTTTTTTTTTTTTTTTTTTTTTTTTTGCCTCCTCCCATCTCTTTGAGGTCAGTATATGGGAACCTATTCACAGGGGCCAGGAGAGACCTGCCCAAAGAGGGTCCAGATGTCTTGATTTATTTTTTCCCTTTTTTTTTGGGGGGGGGGGGGTCGGTCACTATGGCTAATTCATGAAAAGTGACATATTTACAGGTTTCACGACAGCTCTAAAACATCTCAACTTCATTTGAGTTTTACTTGGTAGACTTTTATTTTTTAATTTTTAATTTTTTATTTTTAGAGAAAGGAGGGTGAGGTAGAGGGAGAAGGAGGGAATCTTAGGCAGGCTCCATGCCCAGTGCAGAGCATGACCCCGAGGTCGTAACCTGAGCTGAAATCAAGAGTCAGACACTTAAAAGACTGAACCATCCAGGCCACTCCAATTTGGTAGACTTTTAAAGCACATTTTATTTTCACTGTGAAAATTTACTAATTAGTTTCTATAATGTAATGTTATTCTAGAACAGTTGTATTTTTTTAAGGTAAGCTATGCACCTACTGTGGGGTTTGAACTCATAACCCTGAGATTGAGAGGTGCATGCTCTACTGACTGAGTCAGCCAGGCGACCCTGGATGGTACTTTAGGTAATGTTCACTTAATATTCTAGATAGTGTTCACTTAATATTCTAGAAACAGACCACTAGAAAGTCGATGCCTGCAAATAGTACCCAGCCTGGGTATTAGCACTGGAAGTTTACAGTGTCATCACTAAAATGATAAAGAACAAGGACGTTAATATTGAAATTCTAGAATAATCGAATTTTTGTGTTTGTGGTTTTTTCCATTTTTGGCTATCTTGGCCAGTATTGCTTTTTGGTCAAGCTGTTATAAATTTGGTCAGTCTATTATAAATTTTATGGAGGCTTATTAGATTCATGCTGAGATGTTAAAATTCCTGTGGTCTTAGATTCCAAAGTGGTCCTCAGAGTGCAGGAATTCAAGTGGCCACTGTTGACATGTTGGCCGATGCCTACATCCGCAGCTGAGATACAGCCCATGGAGCAGGATCTGGGCAGGGAGCCACCGCCCGGCCTGCTTGGGTCTCAGCATCCAGTGCTACATCTTGTAGTAGAGTGCTTCTGAATTCATAGACTCTTTTGGCTGTATCCATTTTTTGTGTACGGGGCCCTTAATCAGAGTCACCAGAATTTCCAGGGTATAGGCTGTCATGATTTTGGACTCCCTCCTACATTATCCAGGAAACGATGGTCATCTTTTGAAATGAATAACAATGAGCATTAACACTGAGGGCTTTTTAACATCTCTGGCAGTACCTTTTACTGATTCTAGTGAACTGTTGGCAGGAAGAATGTCTGGCTCATTTATGCTAGACATTTATTTGCCTGTTTGAAAATCTTTTTCACTGTCTAAACTTTGAAACATTCGTATTTCTTTGAGTACTAGGGAGAGAAGATATCTTTCTGTTTCACTGGCTGCTTTTCTTTATGAAATGACAGGTTTCGGGGGAAGAGCTGTCATGTATTAAATGGTGCGAATGGTCCAGACCTTGGGCTCTATGATTCAGGCAAGGGGCCACTGTTAGTCCTCACCACAACCCAATTAGAGAGGTGCTATCACAATCCGTGTTTTAGAGAAAAAATGAAATTTAGGCCCTCTGCTGTCTTGAATTCATGCAAAGAAAACTTCGGAGGATACTACCCTGTGGGATCTTGCTTTTTCAAGGGCATGGAAAGGCTGTGTCTTGAACACTTGACCATGAAGTAACACTGGAACCTTGCAGGAGAGACAGGATGAGTGGGGGCCAGAGAGATCACCCCACATGTTCTCCATATTCATGTTTGTTTTCCTAATTATAGCAAGCTGTTAGTTGTTATGTATTTTCTTATTTTATACAAAACTTGACTTCTGGTATCTCTTAATACTCTTGAGCTCCTTATAGTAAATGCTGGTTAATATGGTGTTAGCTACAAGATACCCATCTTGGAATGTGCTCAAAGGGATTTATTCATGAAAGGGACCAGAAGGATAATGCCTTGAGTCCCGGACCATGAATCTTTAAGACCATAGCATTGAGACCCACGCCCAATACATTCTGAACTTGACCTTGGTATTACTGGGATTCCTCTTTGGGGGATGTTGAAGGAATTGAACTTTGTTTATAGTGAGGGTATTTGGAACAGGAATGAAGTAACTACAAGTAAACGGTTTAGATGTTCCCATTGAAATATCAGCAATTTGTTGTTTTACAGTGTTTACAGCAGCACGTGAAGTGGTTGGAGCAGTATTGGGCAAAATATGTTTATAGCATGTGTGTTTACAGCAGCACGTGAAGTGGTTGCAGCGGTATTGGGCAAATCACTATTAATCACAATTTCAGAGAGTCCATTGTTTCTGGCAATTTCTAAGCAGCAACCCTGCTCTTCCTGGGAGGCTGAGTAGCATGGTGGCAAGTGTAGCCTTTGTGGACAGCCTGTGTTCAACTGCTGGGCGACCCGCTTGGCTCCTCAGGGTCTCTACCTCCTCATCTATAAAATGGGGTTATTATGACGTGTGACTTCCTAGGTCCCTTGCATGGGGGACCGGAGAATGTAAAACAGCATGCATGAGGTTTTTAGGAAGCAGAGATTGCCAAAATGTGGAACTAGTTACAAGTGAAGTAGTTATAATGTGTACCCACTTGAATATCCCACTGGCTTGGCACTGGGGTCTTTTGCTGCCCATTGTTTCAACAGCTGGGTGGTTGCAGTGGTTACCAAGCTTGTTAAATAGAAGATGAACCTATTTTTTTTTAATTTTTAATTTTTAATTTTTAATTTTTTATAAACATATATTTTTATCCCCAGGGGTACAGGTCTGTGAATCGCCAGGTCCACACATCCCATAGCACTTACCAAAGCACACCCCCCCCCCCCCCCCCGCAGTGTCCATAACCCCACCCCCCTTCACCCAAGCCCCCTCCCCCCAACAATCCTCAGTTTGTTTTGTGAGATTAAAAGTCACTTATGGGGGACGCCTGGGTGGCTCAGTTGGTTAAGCGGCTGCCTTCGGCTCAGGTCATGATCCCAGCGTCCTGGGATCGAGTCCCACATCTGGCTCCTTGCTCGGCAGGGAGCCTGCTTCTCCCTCTGCCTCTGCCTGCCTCTCTGTCTGCCTGTGCTCCCTCTCTCTCTGACAAATAAATAAATAAAATCTTTAAAAAAAAAAAAAAGTCACTTATGGTTTGTCTCCCTCTCAATCCCATCTTATTTCATTTATTCTAAAGATGAACCTATTTTTGTAATGTTGAGATTTATTTTTAAAGTTAAAGACCTTTTAAACTTTCAATCCTTGTGGATTCTGTTTAAAATTAAGGTACCAGCAGTTCTTGAAAAAGGAAGTTCCCTTGGAATAGATTAGACAAGAATACAGCATTGGTAATTTTTGAAGCTAGAGAGAGATTTGGGGTTGGTATTCCATATTTCCACCTTTGTATATGCTTGGAAAATTGTGTAGTACAAAGATAAGAGAATAATTGAGTCATACCTTGTTGTTGCTACTCTTTGGTTCTCTGGTATTGATTTTGGCTGTGGAGAAATTGGGCCAGTCTTGTTTTCTTCTTTTTATCAGCATCTTGGTCTTTTTGCCTGTTTTTTGGATTCTTTGTTTATCTTTGATATTCAGTAACTTTACTTAGATATGTTTTGATGTTGACTATTCTGGGTCAGTGTTTTTTTGGCACTTGGAGTATTTAGCATTAAGGACCCTTTTATTTTAGGAAAGCTGTCTTAAATTCTGTCTTTATTTTTTGTTTCAGTCTATTCTTTCGGTTTTCTTATTTGAGGGACATATTTTGGATCTCTTTTGCTAGCCTTTGCTAGCTATCCTTTCTCTCTAATCATTTTTTTTTCTTATGTTGTTTGATTTCTTTTTTTTCTCCCACTTCCAGCCTGTGACCCTTACTTTGTTACTCATATCTGTTTTCTCTTATGCTCCTTCATGTGCACTTTTTATTCCTTTTCTTAAAAAAAATTCTGTCAACATGTTTTATTTCCCTTTGTTTTTAAATTTCTGTTTTAAGGTCTTTCTTAATGCAGTTGATTGTTTTATTGAGTTTTCAAAATATCTGAGTCTGAGCAACATTGGTGGTATCATGGCTGCCTTCCAGAATATCTGAATAGTTTTTCGTTAATTCATTGAGTTAATTCATTGGTGGGTTTTTCTAATTTGTAAACATATCCGTTAGTTCTTGGAAATTTTATTATTTCTTAAATTCATTTTTATATTACATTTTAGACTTTTAAAAGCTTATTCTTTTTTTTTTTTTTTTTTTAAAGATCCATTTGAGAGAAAGTGTGTGTGTGAGAGAGACAGAGACAGAGTTGGGCGGGAGGGGCAGAGGAAGAGGGAATCTCAAGCAGTTTGGGTGCTGAGTGCAAAGCCCAATGCAAGGCAGATCCTATGACCCATGAGTTCATGACCCGAACTGAAACCAAGAGTTGGACATTCAATTGACTGAGCCCCCCAGGTACCCCTAGACACATTCTTAAGAGCAGGATTCTCCTTCTCCCTCCCCACTCACTTTTTCTCCCTCCCTCCCTGTCTCAAATGAACAGAAAAACTTAAACAAACAAACCAAAAAACCCCAGGCTATTCCAAGGATTAACAGGCTGTCTCCCAATTGCCAGGCAAGGATCTAGCCATTTTTTTCTTTTTTAAAGATTTTATTTATTTTGACAGAGAGATCACAAGTAGGCAGAGCTGCAGGCAGAGAAAGAGGGCGAAGCAGGCTCTCCACTGAGCAGAGAGCTTGATGTGGGGCTCGATCCCAGGACCCTGAGATCATGACCTGAGCCAAAGGCAGAGGCTTAACCTACTGAGCCACCCAACCACCCCCCAAGCCATTTTTTTGAAATGTGTGAGGGCTTGGACAACCCAGACCTGCTGAATTAACCCTTTCCTGCACATTAGTGCATACAACACTGTTCACACCCATGTGTTTTCTCTACCACCCCTACCAACAGATTTTTTAAAGGCACACGTGATCCATTTTAACTTATTCAGGAATGCAGATCTGCCACTATCTTGTTTAAAATGGAAGGAAAAGTTCTCTGAAAGGTCAACCTCAGTTCTCGTTTGGATTAGCTCAAATGTCAACTTACATCAGACGTTTATTTACCCTTAGGCTTTAAAAGGTGAGGCTGAACTGCGTCACTTCCTTTGTTCAGTGGTATTTGGGCCCCAAATCCTTGTCTGCCTCTGCACAGGAAATCGATTGACGAACAGGGAGTCAGTGTCTTTCTGTGGACCATATCCATGGACAAGAGGGCACAAGTGGGGCTAGATAATGTCAGAAGGTCATCATCCTTTTTTGTGAACCATCTTTTACTTTTTCCTTTTAGGCACTTTTTTTAAGTTACAAAAGACTTAAAGTGCCCATCTCGGATTCTAAGAAATTGTTCATAGAGTTTTAGAACCCAGAGCAGTTTTGAGGGTACATGAGATAACTTGAGGTTATCTTGAGTTTTCTGTTTAGCTGAGAAGTAATGTAGACATCAACTGAATACGTCTAGACTATAATCTAAAGTGTCCAGTCTTTGTGAAGATTTTGGCTCAAAAAGCATACAACACTTAATGTTTTTAGAAGTCTGTAGTAATGGGGAGGGGGAAGGAAAGGAAAAAACCCTGTTCCCTAAACTATCAATATATCTTTAGTCTGTTTTTAAACAAAAATTGAAATCCTACCTGTGTCCTTTCGAATTTTACTTTTCACTCGCCATGTGTCAGAGCAGCTGTGTTTTGATAGGAGGGTGTAGGACTTTGTTTTGAAGTTCAGCGATCTTTCTCCTTGCAGGGATGAGAAGGGTAGAAGGGACAGATTAGTGCTCTTTGTCTGAAAGTGGTTAGCGTTTTAAAACGTTTTCTTCCTTTGAGGCACCACTTGAGAACTGCTCATGCCAAGGCATCCGTTTATGGGGTCAACCAGGGAACATCCCTCTCTGTGTAGGGCCCCCTGGGCTTGGAGAGAAACCCTGAGCAAGCTGGGTGCTCTTGGGGATGAGTCTGTGACAAGGGATACCGAGCCCCCAAACTCTGAGGACTGGTCGTCTCGCTGAGTGTGTTGAGCATTGCATCAAAGGCAGCCAAGGCTGATTTTTGCAAGAGCATGGCCACCACTTCATAAAGTTGTTTCTCAGTAATAGTGGCCTGCTCCAAGCTGAGTGTGTTCCTGGTCCTTGCTTCTATTAAATAATGCCTTTTCTCCCTGTCACTCACAGAGCTCTCTTGCCGAAACCCTGGATAGTACCGGCAGTCTAGACCCCCAGAGATCGGACATGATTTATACCATAGAAGATGTACCCCCCTGGTACCTGTGCATATTTCTGGGGTTACAGGTAAGATGGCTCCCTTAGAATGTAACTACCAGCAAATGTTCAACTTGTCTGTCTGGATTCTTTAAAAATTCAATTTTGATTTTTATTTATGGACAACTTTATTATAAATTTCTATTTTAACAATGGCGACTGGGACTCATTAGCATCTGTTTCATAGTAGTGGAAGGAAGAAAAGAACAGGAGGAAGAGGTGGACGCAGGCATGAAAGAGGGAAAACTCTCAAGGAATGAGCAGATGAGTGATGTGGCAGGAAAGAGGAAGGGCCAGTGAGATAGAGAAAGAGGGGAGAATGCAGTGAGGGAGGGAGGAGAAGTTTTGGTCTTCACTCCTGGTCATGTAGTCCAGTCGTGGTCAGTTCTGCTGTGAAACAGGGGTGACACCAACAAGTGCCCTGTTGGCCGGGATGCACATAGGAGGTTTCAGTCTTCTCTGCATGGGAAGGGAGACCCGCTGTCGTAGAGGCTTCGTCTGCTGCGGACTGCCGTGGGAACACAGTGGGCAAGCCACCAGATGCTGGGAGACCAGGCGGGTGGTGACCCAGCTTGACGCGGGCCCTGCATCTTGGATGTTTTTCTCCCCTCTCTCTGTACCCTTTTCCCACTTAGGGGTTGGTGGGAGGCCCAGAGGCCCTGACGCCCTGGCTTATATCTGCCTTGGTTGTTTTAGCCCGGACTCTGTTCTGAGGTTTGACTTCCTTTTTTCCTTTCTCAAGTTGGAATGGGTTGTTCCACCTGAGGTATTTCAGATGCTGAGAAAAATCGGTCCCAATGCACCCCAGACACGTGTAGTCACTTGGAGGAGGGGAAGTCTCTGCAGACATCTGATGCTTTGGTCTGGTTCCCAGCGCCCTCAGCACCTCTGTCCCCACCTCCCACACGGGCACCAAAGCAGCTGGTTACCTGGACTGAAAGGTGTCTAGTAAAGGAGGAGTCACAGCCAAAGGAGCTAAGTTGTCTTTAGCTTGGGCTGAGTATCCTGAATCAGATTCAGGAAACTCACTTTTGGAAATGTTTATATTACATATGTCTTTAGAAGCATTCCCTGGTCTTATAGGATCAGGAAACCTTGCATGTGTCATGCCTTTCTTGACGATCTGCAGTGCTCTTAAGCTTATGAGCAGCTCTGCAAAGTCCCAGACAGGAACGTTCTGTTCCCCGTCCGGAACACCTCACAGTGTTGCATAGTGGAGTGTCGGGCATTAGGCAACCCATTCTGGCAAATGAGAGCAGAGACGGGAAACTTGGGAAGGGAAGTAGGAAGTTTGCAGATCAGAAGAGGGACCTGAACAGACAGACCTCTGGGAGGAAGGGAGGTGAGCAGCGAGTGCCCGGAATGTCCCACCAGGGGCCAAAAGCGGGGGCTAGGTCCCAAAGGAGGAATGGGGGATGGGCACTTTCTGGAGGGTTCCCACAGCTCCCACACACCCATAACCCTTTCCTGATGGTAGTCAAACAATGCCAGGCCCTAGAAAAAGATGGGAAACACCCTGTGCGTAGACGCTTGAGTAACTTTAACCCACAGACTGGAGAGAATTTAAGAAAAAATAAATAAATAAAAGGAAGACGGATGATCTCAAGAATATATATAGAATGCCACGTGAAATATTGGCAAATCACACCCGAGAAGAAAAACCTAGCATGACTGCTGAGGGCTTGTTTTAAGAATAGTTCCATGCAACACAATTTGTGTCAACAGATTAGAGGAAAGGGATCTCAGATCTTAGTAACTGATGCTAAAAAAGCATTTGAACAAAGCAGGTGTTCCCAGTTAGAGTTCTGTAAATAAACCTCACCTGTGCAGGCCAGGCTCAGGCGAGCCATAGACAGGAAACTGCCAGGAAGGTGAAGCGCTAAAGAAGGGAGAGGATGTGCTACAGGGTAGGCATATGTACCCTGAACACCAGAGAGTCTTCCTGTGGGCTGTTGTTCACAAACAGCCGGGGCTCCGGTTCGGATAGGATCGGACAGAAACACGAGGAAGCGCTTCTCTCTCCCCAACCCCTCCTGTCGCCCACAGCACTACCTGACGTGCTTCAGTGGCACCATCGCCGTGCCCTTTCTGCTGGCCGACGCCATGTGCGTGGGCTACGACCAGTGGGCCACCAGCCAGCTCATCGGGACCATTTTCTTCTGCGTGGGAATCACAACCTTGCTGCAGACAACGTTTGGATGCAGGTGAGATTGGGGTGTTGAATTGGGGTGCTGAAGCCCCCTGAGGCATGGAGTGAGGCCACTCACTCAGGGCTGCTTGGAAGGACTAGCTGGAGCTGGCAGGGTGGGGGGCATCCTAGTGGCCACGGTCAACCCCCCAACCCCCACCCCCGTGTTTCTTTTCTTGGTGGAGGGCCCAGCCTCTCTTCCCCAGGCGGGCAAGCTGGAGACTCAGACTCACTCCCCTCTCCTTCCGGGTCCCCAGTGGGCAGGTCTCATTCTCTCCAGGATCCCCTTCCTGTCCCCCTTCCTTTAGTTCAGACCTAACTGCTCTGCTCGTGCCCACTGGTTTCCCTGCCTCCAGGGTGGCTCTGCTCTCCACTCTGTGCCCCCCTTGCCCATCTTGCTCCCGTTGCATCTTCCCCTGGGCTGCCTGCCAGGCTGTAGCCCCACTCCCCCTTCAAAGTCTGACCACTCCCACCCCATAGGCTTCTCCCTTGCTCTCTGTCCCACCACCCTGCCGTGGGCTGGCCTCTGAGCCCTGCACTTGCTTTGGGCTGAGCTCCTCCCTGAGCCCGTTGTTTCTCCTCCTATGCTTGTGCTCCCCAGCAACCAGTAAACCCTGCTTATCCTCCCGGCTTGTCCCTCCCCCTCTGTGAAGCACGCTTGTGTCCCCAAGGCTTCTGTTGTTGCCTCCTCTGAATCCCCACACATGCATCTCGTGTACAGTCTTCTGATGTGGCTCTTAGTCCACTCTGTCCTTTTTTGTTTTCGTGTCTTTTCCCATGGGATTGTGCTCCCCTCGGTGCCAGGGCTCTGGCTGGTTCACCTTGCATCCCCAGCCCCCAGCTCAAATGGGTATGGAGCCGGCACGGGAAGGAAAAGAACCGTCCTTGCCTGCCTCCTTGTGCGGGCCGCTCATTCCTCTGCTCTCTGCTCTTCCACCCTCATCACAGTTCAGCCTCCTCCTTTGCCCCCGGCTCTGCTCTCAGCCTGGAGCCTGCTGCAGCAGCCCTCTGTCCCCAGTAGAAGGGCAGCAGATTACACTCGGGAGTTCTGTCCCCTGCTCTGTCAGAGACAGCCTGAGGAGGGCTTTGCCTTCTCTGCCGGGGGAACAAGAACAAGAAGCTACAGAAAGCAGCTTGAGACTCGTGAACTGTATTCTGAGGAGTCTGAACCCTCAGGGACCTCCCGAGGGTTGCCCTTACCTGGGGACAGGAGAAATACGGGAAGGGCTGTGAGCAGAGTTAAGGTGTTCTGATTGGCCTTGCAGGCTGCGTCCTGGGAAGGGATAGGGCAGCTTCCCGGCAGGTCTGTGGATGGATAGAAGGCTGTGGGGGTGTCCAGCTCTTGGAGTTGTCCAACCCCAGCCCCTGAAAGCCTGCCTATATCCACCACTCTGAGCACCTCCCTTACCCCAGGGGGATGGTCTCCTTAGAGGACCTGTGAGGGGAGGGGCAGGGTGTCATTGACCTGTGAGAGGGAAGGGATGTGTTCTGGGCATTCCAAGGAGGACTTGAGTTATTTTCTTAGAGCCAGGTAGATAAATTTGGTTGGGAGCATCTTTCAGTCCTTTGAGAAAGCATTCGAGGTTCTGTATTTCAAATCCAGAGTGTATTAAAAAGCTTTTGTTGACTGACTCGGGAGCCTTACCTTCTATACAGGCCATTGGTTCTTTGGCAGGGTGGCTGGGGATTGTTCTTTTTCTAAACAGCTGACTCCTTGGGGAACTCGTTGCACAAACCATCTGTAAAACTGGGCAGTGCTTACAGTTGAGATTGCTAGTTGATCTGAAGAGTGAAGATTGCTGATTGATCAGAAGAGTGGAAGCATATGTCTTTAGTGTAGTAAAATATGCAGTGTGCAGCTCTGCCCTGGTCTTATGCCAAGGAGGCTAGTCCTGGCTGGCAGTTGAGCCTGGCAGCCGCAGGCACAGTTGCCTGCTGGTGAGACAGAAGTGGGGGGGGGGCCTTTGGGTGAGGGCAAAGAGATGGGAGGGCACCCATTCAGGACCCCCTTACCCCTTACCCATCTTGGGGCACAAGAGACCTAAACAGAACAGCTTGGGTCTATGCACCCACCCCCTAGCAGCTGAGACGAGAAGGAACAGGAGAGGGCTTTGAAATACCTGCTGGGATCGTTTGGGGACCCAGCCTGTAGAGCTGCAGTAGATGTGCGCATGCAAACATTTGTGTGTGCACTAAGTGCCTGTCTGCACCCTGTGCCCAAGAGGCGTGGTGAGTGTGGCTTTCTTTGCTCCGTTTCACGGTGGGAGCGTTGTGTCGGGGAAGCCCCACCCATGTCCTTGGGAGGTGTGGGAAGCCGTGGGTCCCATCCTCACTGTGGTGTGGCTGCGTGCCTAGCTATAGATTGGGAGGTGGGTCTCCGTCTGCCAACCATGTTAGTGAATGTGTGCAACTGGGGCAGGACAACGTGTGTTGAGGTGCTTTCATGTGGTTTCGTCTTGGGATGTGGATTTTCTGTGGCTGTCACAGTGTGGTGGTGTCCATACTCTTAACGTGGGAAAAAAGAGGAGGAAAGTACTGACCTGTTCCAGCAGATAGGCAGCGAACAGTCTGTGTGGGAGGCCCCGGGTGCCTGGACCCAGCTGTGCGAATTGTTGAGATGAGCGTGTGCTATGAGGCTTATGGGACAGCCACCTGCACCTTTGGGGATTTGAAGGGAGAGTCCTAGGAGAGGTGATAGCATGTGAGATGGGTCTTGATGACTCAGTGGGCTCCTGGCCCAGGAGGGTTGAAGGAACTTCCATCCTGGGCAGGGCAGGGGCAAAGTCAGGAAGTCAGCCTGATGAGGCCTCCCCCTTGACCAGAGGCCAGGCTGTGGGCCAGTCTCTGATGCTTGGGTGTTCTCTCAGCGGGACAAGAAAGCTTGCTTGGGCTCCACTGGCGGGGCACTTGCCTACTGGGGCTGCGCCTCGAAAGACATTACTTGGATGTAGTGTGGAGAGGGTGATGGGCCAGATTCAGGGGACCAGGGATATCTAGGAGAAAGATAGTGGGATTCATGCAAGATTCTGGAGGGGAAATAGGAAGGAAAATGTTAGAGGTTTCAGGGTCCCTGTGTGGAGCTAGCCAGGGGCCAGTGGGGAGAGACAGATGGAGACAGAGTGTGTGTACGTGTGTGTTTTTCAGGGTTGAATGATGAGTTCAGCTGTAGCCTGCGTTCTGGAAGTCCATTCCTGCTTTTGATCCTAAAGTGGAAAGAAAAACATGGGTGTGCCTTGGTGTGTGTTGATTATTAAAGAATATGATTGGATGAATTTGAATCAGCTGCCTTTGGGTCTGGGGAGAATTGAGGGAGCAACCCACCCCCCAGTGTCACCCCCTCAGGCTTCTGGCCCTTCTTGCACTGGGTTAACTCTTGCTCTCCTTCTCTGTGCTAGCAGCACTGTTTTCCTGCCTGGGATCCTTGCTGCTAGTGCTGTGGATTCCAACTCTGCAAAGCCTTAAGCTGTTATTGATACATTCGTTTCAGTGTTTGTCCACTGTATATTTGAGGGCCTGCTGAGCACAGGTGAACTGAGATGGTGAGGGGTGTTTCCCCCTTCCTGCCTGGCTGGTCACCACCTCTGAGGTTTGTTTGCTGCACCTATATATTCAGGTGTTCTATCTCCTCTGCATCTCCCCACCCTTCACCCCTCCCACTAGAGAACTGACTTCTCTAATCCCTGCTCTTTCCCTTCTTCCTCTGGGCCCCAAGGGGCAGGGCTCCCCTCTCCAGTGGAACCACTTCCTATGCCCTTGGCCCATTTCCTGTAGGTTGAGTGAGAGAAGAGCAGAAATCCAAACAGTGGCCACATATCCCCCTGCCTCCCCTACACAGCCCCTCCTCCCATGTTTCCAGTGGAGCAAGGCAGGCCTAGGACCTCAGCGGGAGGAGCCGTCCATGGTACTAAGATACCCGGCTCCACCTGGCTCCTCCTCAGGATGGGGTGGAGGAGGGGCCTCCCAGGGTCTGTTCCAGAGGCTCCCCAAGGCCATGCTGCTGGCGCTGACCCAGATAAAGGTGGGATGCACGTGTCAGGTGTTTAGTTGTGTGTGGTTAATTTGGCAGTGCGGTGATGCTGCTTTAATGGATGGGTAACACTAAAAGTGAAGTATTACTGTTCTAAGGAAAACTAACAGGATTGCAACTAATAAAGGTAATTGATCTACTTTAAAAAAAAATCAGGGTGTTGGATATTTTATTTTATTTTAAAGATTTTATTTATCTGACAGAGATCATAGTAGGCAGAGAGGCAGGCAGAGAGAGAGAGAGGGAAGCAGACTCCCTGCTGAGCAGAGAGCCCAATGCGGGGCTCCATCCCAGGACCCTGAGATCATGACCCGAGCCAAAGGCAGAGGCTTAACCCACTGAGCCACCCAGGCACCCCCTTGTTGGACATTTTAATGATGAACTGTAATCCTGTGGGCAGTCAGAACCTACAGTACTTGGTGTAAAGCATTAGCTGAAGGCAAGTGGCAAATAATGGTTTCTTTTCCCGTCACACATGGGGGAGTGCAGCAAGCACAGGAGGTTAGAGGGACCCGCTCAGCCCTCTGATTTGGAGCAGATGACCTCCCCAGCTCTGTTTCCTTTTGTGAAAAGGAGAGGTGGCTCTTCTGAAGGTGGCCTGTAGGTGACATTTTGCCATTATTGTGCAAATAGATTATTACAAGCTTCCTAAAGTCCATCTGAGACTTGATAGAGAATGAGTCCTTGGAAGATCTTACAGTTCTGCTGGATGCTCACTATAGGCAGTGAAGGATCATTTTAACAGACTCACGTATTTACTTCCGGATCACCACAGGATCAAAGAAATAGATAAAGCCGTTGGGGTTGCGGGGATGGCAAGGGTGGGACAGTGTGGGAGGGGGGCTGCTGGTGTTGGGAGCAGGCTTTATTCTCCGTGTCCCAGCTGTAAGGATTGTAGGTGGTCTGTGTATGCATGTCTTTGTAGTTTAGTGCCCATTTCCTTAGGCTTAGAGCCGCAGAGGGAAAAAAGTTTCATGTTCAGCTTGCATGGTATCTAGGACCTATTGTCAGACCACGAAGTGTCTGAGTTCTGTACGGGGTTTTGCCTACACTCCCCCAACCCCCTGCCTTGTGCTGAGTGCCCAGTGCTTTCTTGTACCGTGTGCAGTGGGCACGGGTCCTTCACTTTGAGAAAGCTGGGTTTAGAGCCGAAGATGGAGGAAAGTGTCAGTGTCCCTGAGCTGTGGGCTATGACCAGGTTGTCCCTCCTCCTCACTTCACACAGGTACCCAGGTGGAGAGTGGCACACTATTCCTGGAAACCTGTTTTATTCCTGAGAATTGCTCAGGAACCGGTGGAGGTGAAGCCAGTGTGTGTCTTTGTGTAAGCCCCAAGCGCCAGCTTCAGGATGCTGCCAAGTGAAGGCTCCTTGGGGGCGGGTCACCTGGCGGGGCTGGCCGAGGCCACACCATGTGTGCTGCAGACCCTCCTCCCTTCCCTGCACACCTCCCTCTGCACCAAGTGCTTTCCTTTCCTCTGGGGACCATGATGGTTTGGAAATGGTGGTCGTTGTGGGTCTCAGTCCCTGATGCCCCATGATTCCTGTGGCTTTCGTGCTGCCCAGAGCCTCAGCCTACTGGGGATAGCCATTCTGCCAAGGCTGCTGTGCCGCCGCCTCCCTCCTCCCCACCTTGCCTTTCCTTTTTGCTCCTGCCCATTGACCTTTACCCCCTGCACTCTGCTTTCAACAACGTCTTCATTGCTGAGTTCCCTCAACTGAGGTTTTAACAGTTCTCATTTTGGTTCGTTTGTGATGTCAGTCCCGGGAACTCCCGAGCCTTGTTCCAAGAATTAATGCAAAGCTTTGAAATCCTGAGAGATTGGGGCAAGTTTGTTCCGATTCCCCTGCGCCTCCCCCTCTCCCCCCACCCCCCAATGCTAGCCAGCTGGCAGCAGTGTTGCCTCCCTGGCTTCAGGGAGGACTCAGCTACTGTATCACTTTGGCTGCTGCCACCTCTTAAAATAGAGGCCAAGTCTCTGTACAGCTCTGAGCTTTCCAGAGTCCTCACCCCTCACTCCAGGTGTCAGTACAGAACTAGGGGTGAAGGAGGATCCAGGAACCCTGCCCCCCCCACACCATCTTTCCTGAAGTGTGGCAGGTGCTTTGTTTGGGGGTTACCTCAGTCTTTTGCCTGGGCAAAACCTCCCTCTAAGCTCTCTCACAAAAGACTAGACTGCAGGTGGGCTGGCCCCTTCCCAGAGGAGCCCCTCCAGTTCACCACAGGCCTGCCACAGGCAGGCCGAGCCTTTCTTTGCTGATAAATTGTAGGGATTGGGCCAAGAGCATCCTAGTAGCTGGTGCAGCAGCCTGTTTTCTAAGCAGATTGTCTGTCCTGAAGAGGGCGCTCCCCTCTCTCTCACCTTCCTGAGTTCTTGGGGCCTGTACGTGATATGTGCTCACTGAGTACGGGGTGGCTGAAGGATACCTCCATCTCTCAGGTCTGGGGCTCTGAAATCTCTTTTTTTAAGATTTTATTTATTTATTTGACAGAGAGCACAAGAGAGGGAATATAATACAAACAGGGTCAGAGGGAGAGGGAGAAGCAGGCTTTCCCGCTGAGCGGGAGCCAGGTGTGGAGTTCAATCCCAGAACCCTGGGATCATGACCTGAGCCGAAGGCAGCACTTAACTACTGAACACCACCCAGGCGGCCCTGAGGGCTCTGAACTCTTAACTGTTCATAAAACTTGCAAGAGTGGAGGGAAGCAGTGATTAGATTGGGGATGGGGGAGATTGGGAATTCTCCTGCATTCTGTTTCCCTATATGTACTTGGGGTATACGTGCAGTTTTTTGAACCCCTTGAAAGTAAAGTGGCTTCCGTGCCAGCTGACCCATAAAAACTTGTGGGACTGAGGGTCCCACTCGATGACTTACCACATCTGAGAGCACTGTTGTTCTGCTATACAATCTAACATGCAGGCTGTTTAATTTCCCAGGAGGTCCCTAAAATATCTTCCCTACTGTCCTCTCCACCTTCCTGAATCTGGATGCAGTCTAGGTCATGTGGACATTTGTTTAGTGTATCTCTTTGGTCTCTGAATAATAGGCTGTCCCACATCTTTCCTCCATAGCTTTGCCTCCATAAAGCACCCAGGCCAGATGTCTTGTTGAGTCCAGTGGTTTGAATTTGTCTGACTGTGTCCTCAGGGTGGTATTTGATTTTTTTCGACAATTGCCCTTCTCTGTTGTAACCTGCGGGATGGGGCCAGAAGCACTGTTGATTCAGGGTGAGCCATGTTTGCCAGAATAACCATGAGGGTGAGAGTCTTTCATATTCTGTCACATGAAGCAGGCATATAGTAGCAGATCGCAAGGTTTTCCCCTAACTTAAAAAAAAAAAAAGTCCATTTAACTCAAATTTTGGGTAGGAGGTTATAGAATTGGGAGCCAGTAAGAACTTGGAGCTAATGACTTTTGAGGTCATTAGCTTTGCCTTAGCCCCCAACCAGCTGTATTGGAGAGCTTTGGCGTCAGAGCAGGCATCATTCCTGTTCCACTGTTTTCCAGCCTTGTGACTTTGGACAAGCTGCCTGTTCTCTGAAAGCTGTCTTCCCTCATCTGTAAAGTGGTAATTAATAATGGTGAAATTGTTAGCATCAAATGAGATAATGCCTGGAACCTGTCCACACCTGCCTGTTTGCTCTCATTATTTTAGTGGGCCTTCTGGAAGGGAAGGAGGCAGGCGGGTGCAGGTGAGGTGGCGGGGTGCAGGGGGGCAAGGGCTAGGCTGTCTGGCTGAGCATCATGTCCTTGGTCCATGTGGTAGGTGGTTGCGTGCACTCCTCAGCCACACTGACAGCGTCCCCTGGCCAGGGTGGGGCCCTGAATCTGTCTCAGGCCATGTCTCAGAAAATGGTTAGGGTACGTTATCCACTCCTCGTGCGGCCTGAGCACCCGCCACCTCTCCACTGAGCCTACTCAGGTTTAGCTCCTTCAACACTGGCTTTTCCAGGATATTTCCCCTTCATTTGACATGCTGTTTCTCTGTGAGCGTTTCTGATGCTCCCAGGGCTAGGAGACTTAGTACATGTGGGGTTATCGAATTCAGTTCTCCACGAAAGTGTTTTAGGCTAACAAACTCTTGACTGGAAGTAGTTGATACTGTTACACTTGACAAGGAGGTTATCAAAATCATATCCAGCTAGCCCTCATGAATTCCTGTGCTCTGTCTGGACAAAGCCCCGGCTGTGAGCTGTGGCTTGGGAGGGAAGCGAGTTGGCTGCTTCCCACTGAGGATCTCCAGGACTCTGTGACAAGTGCTGACTGGAGCGTTCATCTAATTTTAGCATTTGCCTGTAAAACAAGAACAGCACAAACTTGAAGAGAAAATGTTATACTTGGGGGTGAAAAACAGAAAAGATAACACTTGTCTTTAGTGAGGAGGTTTTGTTTTGTTTTGTTTAGTCAATCCAGAATGGATTAGAGATCCAAATGCAAGAATCATGAAACTATATAAGTATTAGAATAAAACAAGGGTTAAATCCTATATAACCTAGAAGTAGGGAAATACTTTTAAACTAGGACTCAAACCCCAAAAACAAAAGGATAACAAATTTGATAACATTAAATATAAAAAATTTTAAACTTTACATTGTAAAAATATACCATAAAAATGACAAACTGGGAAAGTATTTCTAATGTATCACAGATAAAGTCCAAATCTCTAATACAGAAAGGACTCTTAAAAGTCCAAGTATTTTAAGAATGAAAGAATATATTTTTATTTATTTCTTCCATTTTAAAAAATATTTAAAAAATTTTTAATTTCAATGTAGTTAACATAGTGTTATGTTAGTTTCTTGTATATAAGACAGTGATTCAACAATTCCATACGTCACCCAGTGCTTACCACAAGTGTACTTTTTTAAAAAAAATTAACGTATAATATATTACTTGTCTGTGAATCATCAGTCTTACACAATTCATAGCACTCACCATAGCACATACTCTCCCCAGTGTCCATCACCCAGCCACCCTATCCCTCCTACCCCACTCCCCTCCAGCAACCTCAGTTTGTTTCCTGAGATTAAGATTCTCTTACGGTTTGTCTCCCTCCTGATCCCATCTTGTTTCAATTTTTTCCCTCCCTACCCCTACAACCCCCCCACCGCATCTCAAAATCCTCCTATCAGAGAGATCATATAATTGTCTTTCTCTGATTGACTTATTTCTCTTAGCATAATACCCTCTAGTTCCATCCATGGCGTTGCAATTTTGGGGGGTTTTGATGACTGCATAGTATTCCATTGTGTGGGGGGTGTGCACACGTATGCGTTTGTGTATATATGTATGTATGTATACCACATCTTTATCCAGTAATCTGTTGATGGACATCTAGGTTCTTTCCATAGTTTGGCTATTGTGGACATTGCTGCTATAAACATTCAGGTGCATGTGCCCCTTTGGATCACTACATTTATATCTTTAGGGTAAATACCCAGTTGCGTGATTGCTGAGTCGTTAGGGTGGCTCTGTTTTCAACTTTTTGAGGAACCTCCATTCTGTTTTCCAGAATGGTTTCACCAGCTACAAGTGAACATATTTTTAAAAGGTTCCAAAAATTATGTAGGCAGAAAAAGCAGAAGACATGAATAGATCATAGAAAAGTTATTCTCCATATGTAAGATTGTCAATTTATAATAATTAAACTAAAGCTACTCTCAGATACCACTTCTCACCTTTGGTAGATTCACAAAAAATAAAAATTTCAATGAGCCACTCTGATGGCAAGACTGTAGAAGAACATCTTATACATTGCTGTCAGGAGTGAAAATAGTTCAACCCTTATAAAGAATTTTACAATATCTAGAGTATATATGCATTTACCATTTGATCTAGCAATCCCACTTACAGAAATTTACACTGAAGATACACTCCCATACATGCAAAACAGTGCCCCAAAGTTGTTTATTGCTATATCATTTGTAATGGCAAAATATTTAACAACTCAAATGCGTATCTGCAGGAGACTGGCTGCTGTTTGTGCATCTCACACTATAGTCCATGCAGCCCTGAGAAAAAATGGGGGCAATCTCTGTAGTGGTAGAGAGTAAGTTCCAGGATATGCAGGAAAAAACAAGTGGCAAAAAAGTGTGAGTGCAGGCATGGGAACAAGGATAATTACGAATGAAGGAAAATGGTTACCTGTAGGAAGTAGCTGAGAATGGGATGGAAGGGATGGGGTAGGAGTGAGACTCTTCTGGTATCTCTCTCTGTGGTTTGATTTTTAAACTGTACAAATGTTCAACATGCTCAAACCTAAATCTGAAAGGATGAAGAAAAGCAAATCCTAAAATTACAGAAACCCATGAGCCTAACTACATGTCAAATTGCTAACCACACAGAAAGGAATTCATTCACAGACTTCAGAACACAGTACTTTCCATGCCCTGAATGGGATAGAAAACAGAAATCTTAAGTCTTTTTTTTTTTTTTTAAGAGTTTATTCAACAGAGAGAGCACAGGCAGATGGAACGGCAGGCAGAGGGCAAGGGAGAAGCAGGCTCCCTGCTAAGCAGGGATCCTGACCTGGGGCTTGATCCCAGGACCCTGAGATCTTGACCTGAGCTGAAGGCAGACACATTAGCCAAATGAGCCACCCAGGTGCCCCAAAATATTAATAGCCTTAATAATCTTAGTAGTCTTTTTTTTTTTTTTTTTTTTAAGGATTTCATTTATTTATTCATGAGAGACAAAGAGAGAGGCAGAGGCTGAGCAGGGAGCCTGATGCAGGACTCTTGATCCCAGGACTCTGGGATCATGACCTGAGCCGAAGGCAGACGCCCAACCATCTGAGCCATCCAGGTCCCTTTAGTAGTCTTGTTAGTTATGATTTTGGTGTAATTCTGTGCTATATTTTGTTACAGGATAAACCAAATGAATAACATATTGATGGTGATGGAAATCGGGACGCTCAGTGTAGGGAAAGGAGAGACATAAATATGGAAAGAAAGGAGATAATACTGGGCTGAGCTACAGGTGTCAATTGTGACCCCACGATTCAACAATGAATCCTAGCTCTATTCACTAAATGCTACCCCAGTAACTGTGAGCCCACCTGGTGTTTCATCTCGGTTTCTAAATCCCACTCTCCACTAAAATGGACTGGGCTTCCTCGGCAGCTCAGGGGTTGTTTTTTCTGTCACTGTAAAGCAGTAAATCCCTTTACTGGCACAGAGGTAGTCTGCCTTTGTGGTGCCTGGTGCCTCAGCTTTAGCCAGAGATGATTGTTCCGTATGCAGACTGGAGGCCTCATCCGAGACTGATGCACCAGGCCAGGGTGAGATGCAGAAATTGCTGTTTTCAACCAGCACCCCAGGGATCATGAAGCAGCTTCCTGGCAGCTTGCAGGGTGACTTGGAGAAGTCGCGGACAGAAAAGCCTGAGTTATAGGGGAAAGCATTTTGAACCCGAGGAAGGAGATCTTGGAATGTTTCCTGGAGGACATGGTATTTTCTCTGTGCCTTTGAATGAGGAATAAAAATTGATTGTTGGAAGTGAGTTGATGACTGAGAAGGGCAAAGGCTCAGAAGTGAGAAGCTAGAGTGCAGGTCTGTGAAGGGGCTGTTGAGGAAGAGCGTGGGGCCCGGGGCTCTGGTCTCCTGGGTTCAGAGGAGGAAATGGGTCGCCTCCAACTGAGTTCTAAAGAAAATAAGGCTGAGGTTAGGTTTTTCTCCATCCTAACGCTAGAGCCCGACATGGGAATGCGTCAGCACAGTAAAGGTGCCTGTCTGCTCAGATTTGTTTCCTTGTAACATTTAGGGACACTATTAACCTTAAAAGCTCATCTGCAAAAACCCACCACCTCTTCCCGTGTTTCAGATAATACTTTTCCTCTACACTGGGGCAGCACACTTTTTCCTGCAAAGGGACAAGCAGTAAACATTTTGGGCTCTGTGGTCTCTCTTGGGACTACTAGGCTCTACCATTGTAACCCCAAAGCAGCTGCAGACAACTGTGGCTGTGTCCTGGGGAAACCTTCCTCACAAAGACAAGTCATTTGCTAGATTGGGTTCATGGGCCGGTTTGCCAGCCCCCGGTGTAAAGAAAGGCACAGTTTGATTCGTTTCCCTTCCTGCTGTCAGGACAAAGAAAAAGAGTGGGCAGTCCTGCCCACAATGGGGGAGCCCAGGGACCCAAGGTGGTGACTGGTGTGTGACCAAGTGTAGAGGGATGAGCCCTGTGCAGGCAGACGGTCAGCTGTCTGCTGGGGAAGAGCTTCAGAAAGCCCCGTCAGCCACTGAGAGTATCTAGTGTGTACAGCAGCCGCCCTTGTCCTCCTGCCAGTGCTGCGTGGGGTGGGCAGTGTGCTCGGGGTTGAACCGTGAACATGTGAGCCAGCCCTTTCCAGAGTCCTGCGAGCCTGGGGTAGAACAGGTGGGGATTATCTGTTACCACACACTTTCAAAGGAATGCAGGAGCCCCAGTTGCTTGAAATGAGGGAGATTCTTTGCAGCTGTGTTCTCAGCACCTTTGGTCATGGTTAAGCCATAAAATATTTGCCCTGAAAGGTGCCCAGGTGATGGTCTGGTCCAGATGAGGTCAGGAGTAGTTCATGTCCCAGTGGAACCCAGAGCCAGTCTTTACTTTGCTACCAGTGAGTCAAGCAGTATGGTGTCGATGGCACCATTTCTAGGACGAGGTCTCTAAATGCAATCCATGTTATGTGGCCCTGGGATGTGATGCTGAAAATCCAAAACGATAGTAAAGCAGATGCTATTTCGGTCATTTGAGATGGCATCCATTCCAGATGAGATGTTGACCTCCCTTTGCCCCTTCAGAGCATTTCTGAAAACAGTGTTTTGCTTTAATGTATATTCCCACTTCAGGTCACCTTCACTCCCACTTTCGATGGTACTGTGCTCTGGGCCCTTCTGACAGGTAATCGTAAATGGACGGTTGGTAGAGGGCGTGCCCACATGAATGACGGCCAGCAATGCCTCTGGTCTGCCCTGTGCAGCTCTATGGCACCCTAGCGCCAGCCAGCATCCTGCCTGCTCACAGTGATTTCATGGCATGACTGAAACAGCCAGGAGAACAAGAGAATCTTGAGCCCGTGGCTGGCGCAGAGAGGTGTGTGCCAGCGCTGGGCTTGTAACAAGGCTCTTTCGGCCAGAGCCACCTCCTCTTAGCCCACTTCCTGTTCCAGTTGGGGTCAGATGTGCTGTCAGAGCACAGGGGGGCATGTGCCGGGTGCCGGTCCGCTGGCCAGGACGCTGACACAAGGCTGCTGGGGAATATTTCAGAAGGATCTCTACATCTGGGAGTTGCCAGCCCTGCCAATAGAAGGAGTCATTTTTAGATTTCACCCTGAAAATATTAAAAATAGCAGTCAAGTTCTCATGTTAGCCTGTAAAGCTACCTTCATACATTTATAGTTGAAATGTTGTACACATTCAAAAATCTTTTGAATTTGAGTAGCTTAGGTGTTCAAAAAGGCAGCATGGAGTATCTAAAATGTAATTGAATGGTGGCATTTGAGGATTGAAGGCAGGAGATTTTACAGAGAGTCTGCATGCTTTCGGGGTTCTTTAAAAACAGGGTTTAGAACTCTTGAGTATTTTTTATGATTAAGCAGGATATTATATCTACCGCTGATTTGTAACTTACAGCTTTTCTTTCCTCAGTAGTTCTAGATCACTAATGTGATTATGATGCTTATCCTGTAGGATTTAGGGCAGTTTTTGATTTACAAAATGGAATGATGGGTTGGGGGGATAGATTTTTTCTCCTGTGATAACCAATAAGGATGTGAAGGGGAAGAGGAGGAGGGTGGTAAATTGGAAGACACACCCGTGTTTAAGAAGGAGCTCACAAGCTCAGCAGGAGAGCAAGACGCCTGAATGCCAGACATCCCCCACCCCCGAGGGGAAAGGTGGTGATGGCAGGGCCTGGTATTGGGGTGTGGGCACTGACCACAGGGCTCCCCCAGGGCCCATGCAGGGCTGTGTTTGGGGAGAGCAGCAGGAGGGGAGGACGGAGAAGCTGGCGGCCCTGGCCGCGTGCAGAGGAGATCTGTGTAGCCCGGGGCTCTTTCTCCCGCGCGTGCCTGCATTTACTCATGTGCTGTGTGTCTATGGAAAAGACTGTTAAGCTGTCAAATCGTGAACTACCTCGGTAGTTCCTGATGCCGTGATCATGGTTTTGGTCTCGTTTCTTTTAGGTTACCCCTGTTTCAGGCCAGTGCTTTTGCATTTCTGGCCCCTGCTCGAGCCATCCTGTCTTTAGATAAATGGAAATGTAACACCACAGGTAACTGCAGTTATTTCCACGTACGTCATTGGGGTCCCTTAGCGCAGGTGATAGAAGGGAGGCCTGGACGTGCTGCCCTCGGCGGCCTTAAATCCTTTCTGGAATCAGGCACAGAACACAGAAGCAACAAACCGCTTAGAATACTCCAGTCTGTGGATCGTGTTTCTGTCTCTCTCTCTCCCCCACTCATTCATCCCTAACCCCAGAGCAAGTAAGGACCAGAAGGAGCCTCATTTCTCTATGCTAATGAAATTGATAAATATGGGAATGGACTAGAACAACATTTGTGCTATTTTTCTGCCTCTTTTCTTTCAGTGGATTTTATGAACCACCAGTAATCACTCTCTTTGCTGCATCAGCATCCCTTCTCTGAACCATCTTTGCTTTTGAAGGACCTGGCTGCTTTGGTTTTCTGCAAATGACTTTCACTCCCCACCCCCACCCCACCCCATTAGTGATTACAGAGATCCTTAAATAGCCTGATAAGGTCAGGAAAAAATCAGATAGGGGGTTTGAGAAAAATCAGATAGTCCTGTTGTACTCTCAAAATACTGTTACACTTTTTGGTTCTAGGAGCAAAGTTTTCCAACCTTCGTTTCCTTCCTTGCTCCTAGGAGTTAGTTGGTGACCACGGATTTGATTTAGGAACTGGAAAAGGCCCTCTGTTTTCTCTAGACTTTAGAAAAACCTCAGTCAGCAGCCTTGCTATCAGGCATTTCAGTTAGTTCCGCTGCTTGCAAAGGTTGGTCTTTGTGTGAGGAGGCCACTAGCAGTATGAATCCCCAGTTCAGTCAGCTTTTGACGCTCCGGGAGCGCTCAGTCAATGACTACATGTGGTTACGTTAGCGTTGGGAGTCCACCTTTCAGTATGGTAAGCCATACTGTCGTAACAGGAATTTCAGGGATGGGTATTTTATACAAATATACGTAAAACAGGGAAGAAATTTCTCCTTACAAAGAGTGAAATGAATATATCCTGTGAAGCATCAGTGTCACTCCAAAAAAATACTGTCTTTGTTTTTGTTTTCAAGATGTTTCAGTGTCCAATGGAACCACAGAGCTGCTGCACACAGAGCACATTTGGTACCCCCGGATACGCGAGGTAAAACTTGAGCACAGTCTGCATGCGGCTTCTTTGTGTTTCTTCCCCGCTTCCCAAGAATTTGTGCTTCCTTGCGCTAAGCCCTCCTTTTCTTTTCCAACTTTGGACATGTTTATTTCTTCTGTGAAACTAAGGTGCCATCACTATGAAATGAAGTGTGCAGAAATGCTTTATGCCACCATCCAGTGTTGTTTCTTGCCCTTCATTTCCCTCCCTACCCCTTACCGTGTGCCCATGGACCGGATACACAACCTCCAGTGTAACTGGCCCAGCGGGACACGGCTCCCTGGCAGGGAGTGACAGAGGCTGGCCTATGGGCAGCAGAACTCTTCATCCCAGCCTGTGTTTGCCTGTGTGTGGGGAAGGAATTAAAGATACTGGTCTGCTGTGGTGCACTTGAACAGAACAGGGCAAGAGAACACAGCTGAGAGTCCTCAGCCATGAAGAATGGCTGACGGTTTATCCAGATCTTCCCAAACCTGGAAGATCTTTTACCATTAATTCATAATGGGTGCAGACACAGCCCTTCCCCACTGTAGGAGGGTTCTTTTAGAATTTGTATCAATAATACCTCCTTCTCCATATCCCTCAGGGACTCACTCTAGAGTCTGCTGGAGTGTTCCTCTGAGGCTGGCTTTGAATGTCCCATGTCTTGAGCGGGAATGATAACTCTCTCACTTGTCCGTGGGGTGGCAGGTTGGCGGTACATCTATCAGTGCCCATTTATGTGATGCTCCTATAGTGACCATGTGATTCATAGGTTGGCTAGACCCCACTCACTCCACTGGTTTCTTTTGAGGCCTCAGGAATTTTCCAGCTGTGTCATGCCTGTTAGGTAGTAAGTCGCTGCTTGGCAGAACTGTCCAGTGTGGTTGTGGGTGACATTTGGAGTCTACGATCTACAGGCTGCTCACTGTCCTGTCTCTGGCCTCTCTCGTTCCAGATCCAGGGCGCCATCATCATGTCCTCACTGATAGAAGTGGTCATTGGCCTCCTCGGCCTGCCTGGGGCTCTGCTGAAATACATCGGGCCCCTGACCATTACACCCACGGTGGCCCTCATCGGGCTGTCCGGCTTCCAGGCAGCAGGAGAGAGAGCGGGGAAGCACTGGGGCATCGCCATGCTGTGAGTGCTCTGGACCGCTCGGCACAGACTGTCAGCACCTCCCCTTCCCACCACCCAGCGGCAGCCTCGGCGGTGTGGGATGGGGGGGTTCGTGGTGTTCTGAGCATTTACACAGAGCTTAGGAGATAGGTGGTGTTTTTGTTTTTTTTTTTTTTTTATTATTTCAAAGTAAGAATAGTCTGACAGTTTAAACTTGATCTGTTTCTTGGCAGAAAGTTATTGAAGGGTTTAAGTCCCAGAGGTTGGGGAGTGACATTGCAGTCAAGGTATTCCAAAGACCTGTTTGGCAGCCATGTGTAGAGTGAGGGTTGTAAGGCTTCGGGCTTTAGGAAGGGGGTATAAAATGGTGATGCCATTAGTTTTTAACTTTTGAGGTCATGCCAAGTCTCTCGCATACATGAATGGAAACACTGAGAAGCCAGATCCTATAGGTGAGACTCAAAAAAACCCTTCCCGATTGGCAGGAGACAGGGATGCTGTAGGACTGTGTGTTGGCATTGATAGGAGATGTGACTCCCCAGGCTCCTGCCTGAGTCCTGCCAGGCATTGCTGGTCCTTCAGTGTGGAAGTGCGAGTCCATTAAAGATGTCATTTACCCCTTGATGTGTTGTCAGTAAAGACATCCAGGACCTTGGTAATATTTATAAGATTGATTATGAGAGCCATAGAACTCTATACCACAAATAGAACCCACATTCTTTTTGTGTGCTTGAAGAGCACATGTAAGAGTTGATCTTGTCAGAGGGAAATGGTACAAAACCTGGAATTTTGCCAATCAGTGAAATTCCTAAAACCAAGTAAATAATCATAGAAAGGAATTTTCTAGTTGTTTTGTTTTGTGAGATCTTCTGTAATTGTCTAACAGCATGCGCCCTGCCTGAGCCTGTGCTTTGGTATAGCTTTGCCACACACTCCTATGCACTGTAAGTTGAGGTAGGCACTGCCGCTCGCCTCATTCAACAGGAAAAGAAGCAGAGGCACAAAGAGGCAAAGTTTGTTGCCCAGGCTTGCACAGCCAGTAGGTGGCTGCCATGGTTTTCAGAACTCAAACAGTTTGACCAGAATTTACCCTGTAACACTTAATCCTGCCGGTCTGTGCTGGAACGAGTAAAGTGCATCCTTGCGAAATTATAATCCATCTCTCCTTACAGATTAAGGTATGTGGAAATGTCCAGGATTGTTCTTAATTTTCTCATTTTACTGAAGGTTGGTCAGTATTGCCCACACCAGCACGGGTGTGTAGAAGGGCGTGGAAGAATGTCTGTTCAGTGAAATGTAGTAAGTTGCAAGAAGGAGAAGATGTAATTACCATCACACGGTAATTAGAAACCAGCAGCAAAAGGGTGAACAAAACCCCAGATCACTTAGAAGCTGGAAAGTGCTGTTATAAATCGTTCCTAGTCAGAGGGGAAATTGAAAGTTCACAATTACTGATAATTTTAGAAGATTAGGGTAAGAACCGACCAATCCCACAGAGCAGTCAGAGTTCTAAAAAAAATGCACAGTTTTAGGATGCCTGGGTGGCTGTCTGCTTATTCCTCTCCCTCTGCTCTCCCCTGCACCACTCTCACTCTCTCAAATAAATTTTAAAAATCTTAAAAAACAAACAAACAAGCCCACACAATCTTAAAGACAAAGTACATGAAGAGCTTATCTCTAGAATCTAGAAAAACAGGATAAATATGGAGGCTAATGGAAGCAGGGGACCAAAAATTAATATATATACAAAAATACTGAAAAAATAAAAGTGAAGAATCCCAACATTGGTTCTTTGGAAAATAACACATGGACACGCTTCTGGCAAGGCTAACTGAGCAGGGAAGGGGATGAAGGCCCAAATGGAGGATAAAGCCCTAGGTCCATGGAGGAAGAGTTCTAGCTGTGCTTCCTGTCCCCAAATTTAAAAAGAATGACAGCAAATTAATAAAATGGGTGGTTTCCAGAAAAACATAAAAACCCAAACAGGCTCCTCCTCACCCTGATCATTCAATGCCAGGGTTCCTCAGAACTTGGTTTCAGGCTGCCTCCCCACCACATGCTTTTCCCCTGGGGGACCCCGTCTAGTGCACAACCCTGGCAAGCCTCTGTTATGCTGGTGACTTCCACAGAAGCCTGAAGCCAGACCTTCAGATGCTAGACTTCAGGTCCAAGCCCTGGCCTGCACCCTCCAGGTGCTGGGACACAAGACACCTCAAACTTCAGAGGAAGAAAGGGTCAAGCTTTTGACTCCCAAACCACTCCTCCCCTCCTGCCATCTTGTTCTCGATCAGAGCCAAAATACACAGCCAGCTGGTGAAGCCAGAAGTCCTGCAGGTGTCCCTGATTCTTTGCTTCCTCTCTCTCCCCACATGCACGCCATCTTTCTGCCTCACCTCCAGAGCCCGTCCCACCACTGGACAGTCCTCATCCTCGGTCATTGCTTCCAGACTGGTCTCCAACTTCTGCTTGCTCCCTTCTTGCCCATTCACAGCCCTGTGAAGTACTTGGTCACTCTCTACTCCTTTCTCCACCTTGTGAAACTCTACTTGGACACAAGCTAGAATTTTGGAAGCTTGTAGGTCTTTTCGTTGTCTGTGTCTGAAGCCTTCCTCACAGTCCCTCATTCTGTTTATATCTCGCACTGGGCACTTGGGGCCTTTTCACTCTGGAATCTCAGACATTTGGGGGTGGGGGTGGGGTGGAAATGATCCTGAATTATTTCAAGGATGCCTTCCTCCCCTCCATTCCTGCTTGTCCCTTTCTGGAACTTTTAGAATGTTGGACCTTCCAAGCCCTTCCTCTGCTTTCCAAATCATTTTTTTCTCTGTTCATGGGAAAATTTCCTCAGTTGTTTCTGTGTATCCATTGTCCATCTTTTCCTTTTGGCTCTCCTGTTTTTTAGTTTCCAGCCAACTCCTTTTGTACTTGGGCTACCAGCTCTGTAAGGCTTCAGCTCAGTTCTGGTCCCCTTGGCACTTCCAGCACCTGGCCCACTGCCTGTCACAGAGCAGGTGTTTAGTAAGCACCTCATAATAAGCAAGGGGAGGACTGGGGCTTGTGAGTATACCCCTGACGCAGGAAGAGGCAAGAATGCTGTCAGAGGATTTTATCTCTAATAAAAGTTCTGGGCTCCAGTGGTTAGTGAGTATATTGTATTTCAAGGAAGGGCAAATTCCCACACTCGTTAAGTGGTTCTGGCACTTTGAGAAACCAGGGAAACTTCCCAGCCAGTTTTATCTACATGGCAGATTCTTTTTTTTTTTTTTTTTTTTTAATTTTTTATTATTTTTTTAAAGATTTTATTTATTTATTTGACAGACAGAGATCACAAGTAGGCAGAGAGGCAGGCAGAGGGGGCAGGGGGGAAGCAGGCTCCCTGCTGAGCAGAAAGCCCAATGTGGGGCTCCATCCCAGGACCCTGGGATCATGACCTGAGCGGAAGGCAGAGGCTTGAACCCACTGAGCCACTCAGGCACCCCTACATGGCAGATTCTGACAGAGCTAATACCGTAGGGAGGTTCTGGACCAACATTTTCTTTCCTCCCTATGGCTGGTGTCAAGCCTCAAGCTTAGTACATATTTGTTTAGGTAGTGGCATGCCAAAGTTCAGCATCTTTTTCTACTTTGTCTCCTTGTGATCTTTTATTTATTTATTTTTTAAGATTTTATTTATTTCACAGACAGAGATCACAAATAGAGAGGCAGGAAGAGAGAGAGGGAAGCAGGCTCTCTGCTGAGCAGAGAGACCAATGTGGGGCTCTATTCCAGGACCCTGGGATCATGACCTGAGCCAAAGGCAGAGACTTTAACCCACTGAGCAACCCAGGCGCCCCTGATCTTTTAAAAGGCAAGTGTGCAGAAGACTCTTTTCAGAAAAAGGCCTTAGTGTACAGCTCTGCACACACAGTTTATTTTTTTAGTGCCATATCTAGTAGCATATTTTGGAAGAATGTTCTTTGGAACATGGTTTGGGAAAATGATCTTATAGATAATAATACAAAAGCCAGCACACTATGTGTGTCATTTTAGGAACTCAAGGATGATTAAATATTAGGGGAAAAAAGTTTATTTATTTTTTTTTTTTTAAGATTTTATTTGACAGAGATCATAAGTAGGCAGAGAGGCAGGTGGGGCGGGGGGGGGGGGAGCAGGCTCCCTGCTGAGTACAGAGCCTGATGCCAAGTTGGATCCCAGGACCCTGAGATCATGACCTGAGCTGAAGGCAGAGACTGAGCCACCCAGGTGCCCCCCCCAAAAAAAGTTTTTAAAGATTTATTTGTCAGAGAGCAAGAACACAAGTGGGGCGTAGCAGTAGGCAAAGGGAGAAGCAGGCTCCCCGCTGAGCAGGGAGCCCAATGTAGGGCTCCATCCCAGGACCCTGAGATCATGACCTGAGCTGAAGGCAGATGCTTAATCAACTGAGCCACCCAGACGTCCCTAGAAAATTTATTATAGGCCCATGGTGGATTTAATTAATAAAAAACCATGATGACAACTAAATCAGTCAAATTCAGTCTCTATCTCTGCTGCCAATTACTAGCAGTATGGGAATAGAAGGATCTTTCATGAATAAAAGTTTTAAGTGCCTCGTCCTTTAACAGTGAGAGACAGATATCAGGCCTGCCTGCCGAAATCAGAAACCAAGATAAGCGTGTTTGTTATTACCAGTATCATTTAAGATTGTTCTGGACGTGCTAGTCAGTGAAAAAGAAAATAAAGTAATATGGGCCATTCCCAAAGAAGTCAGAGAGAAGGAAATGGTGACTTGCTCTTACAAGAATTAAAATACATTTCAGAACTTAATAACAATACTGTAGCCCTGGGAAGGATAGACACTGGTAGAGCAGAATAGGAGTGACTGAAACAGAACCAAGAAGAAATTAATATTTAGTGTAAGATGGTAATCATATCAGAAATCAGTGGGGAATAGAAGAATTACATGAGAAAAATTATTTAGAAAAAATTTAGATTCCTAGTTTATATTAAATTATATTTCGGTTGAATTAAAGACTTAAGTATAGAAAGTAAAACAATAAATGTGCCAGAAGAAAATGTACATAAATATTTAATCATGGGCGGAGAAGATATTTTTTTTTAAAAGATTATTTATTTTTGCAAAAGAGAGTGTGTGAGGTCAGAGGGAGAAGCAGACGCCCCACAGAACAGGGATCCTGATGTGGGACTCCATCTCAGGACCCTGGGGTCATAACATGAGCTAAAGGCAGACATTTAACCCATTGAGCCACCCAGCCGTCCAGAGGAAGATCCTTCTTAAAGCAGATATTGTAAAGGGAAAGACTGATTTTACTACTGATGCATTTAAAACTCCCATCAAAACCCACTGAAATTAAGCCTCTGCCTTTGGCTCAGGTCATGATCCCAGGGTCCTGGGATCAAGCCCTAAATCGGGCTCTCTGCTTGGTGGGGAGCCTGCTTCCTCCTCTTTCTCTGCCTGCCTCTCTGCCTACTTGTGATCTCTGTGAAATAAATACATAAAATCTTTAAAAAAATAAACCACAAACTAAACTATAAATGAATCTTGGATATATTTACAACAAATTCCATTAAAAAGGTTAAGGTCCTTAATTTATAGTTTCATTAAGGGAGAGTCCTGGTGGAATAATGGATGAAGGGTATCATATGAGCAGCCATTTAATCAAATAAAGGAAGTATAAATAGCTAACTAGTATGTAAAAAGGGTTAGCCTCCCCGGTTATCACAATGCTGCATATTCACAGGGATTTTTTTTTTTAATTTATTTATTTTAGAGAGCTGGGGGAGGGACAAAGGGAGAGAGAGAGAATCACGATGCAGACTCCCCGCTGAGCGTGGAGCCCAATGTGGGGCTCGATCCCAGGACCCAGAGATCATGACCTGAGCCAAAATCAAGAGTCAGCCGCTTAACTGCTGGAGCCACCTAGGCGCCCCTTCACAGGGATTTTATTAGCAGTGGGGGCAGTGGTGGTAGGTCAGACTATACTGACACGGGTTCCTAAGTCAGCCAAGAGAGGCACAGTTAGAGGCAGGTTCTCAAGAGAGGATAAATGGGGTGACATTCCCAACTCTAAGCATTGGTTCTGGATGACAGCTGCTTTTCATGAGAAAACATTATTTTGATTACTTTCATACAGTTTTCAAACCTGTTCAAATACAGAATAGTGTAAGGAACCCCCATGTACCATCACCACATATATTAAATATATTAAAATTCTAGTCATTTGAAGTTTAACAGTAATTAAACAGGGAAATCTAAATTAAAATAATATTTCCTCCCACCCACTCCCTCACCTCAAAAATAAATAAATAAATAAATAAATAAATAAATAAAGTCACAATTGATGAGTGAGAAGTTCGTATTTGCCCTGTATGCCTGAACACAAACATAGTGATAGATGCAGCTTTACCAGGATCGTCTGCTTTTCACTCTAACAGTTTTCTGGGCTCATCTCTCTAAGACTGTGTGTTTAGATCTGCTCCATTCTTTGTAAAATTGCACAATGCTGATAGTATGGAATAGTGTAGAATTTATGAAACCATTCCCCCATTGATACTCATGCTTGTTGTTTAAAGTATTCGCTGTTGTGAACAATGCTGAGATACATACTCTTCAGTGTAAGGAATGAAAGTTAAACGACGATAATTTTTTAAATTGACGAAATTGGTAGTTATTTAAAAGTATAAGACTTTATGGGGCGCCAGCGTGGCTCAGTTGGTTAAGCCTCTGACTCTTGATTTCGGCTCAGGCCATGATCTCGGGGTCCTGGAATCAGGCCCTGGTGGGCTCCCAGCTCAGCAGGGACCCTGTCCCTCTGCCCCTCCTCACTTGCGCTGTCTCGGTGTCTCTCTCTCTCAAATAAATCTTTAAAAAAAAAAAAAATGTATAAGACCTGGTATTGCAGTGAGAAGCAAGTGGATGTCTTTGGTCTCTGGGTGGGATTTGTAAATTCTTTCAGCTTTTGTGTATTTGGCAGTTTGTATCAGAAGCTTTTTAATAAGGAAAAAAAGAGCTTTTTCATAAGGCATTTACTGTTTGACAGATCCATTCCAGTCCTAGGATCCTGCCCTAAGGAAATGTGTAGATAGGTGCCAGGAGGGGTGATCTACTGCAGTTGTTTATGCTCCTGGTGTCACACCATATGGAAATTGTGTAACAAGACGTGGTATGTGCATAAGGCAGAATGCTAAGTAGCCACTGAGGTGCAGTTGCTTATTTCCATCTGTTGAGGTGGCATTAATAGGGGCTACAGGCTAGTTAGGAAGCATGTTGTGAAGTGTGATTCCTTTTTGGGTCAGATGATGGACCTATTAGTGCTTCAAGGGCAAGGGTGACGTCAGTGGTCCCATGTCCCTCTCTAACCCTGGTGCCCCAGACCCAGTGATGCCCTATAAATATCCAGGGAGTGGAAGCTGCTCAGAATCTATAGGCTGAATGTTACGTTGTTGTTAAGCTGGGGTGATGAGTGGTCTTCAGGATTTTGTCTTTCTTTTTGCTTATTCACCTTTTATAATTTTCCTACATTGTAGTCTGCATTGCTTGCATAATATTTGTAAGGTAGAAAGTCAGCAAGCCTTTGGTTGGACAGAACCCTGGGCTGAGGACCTGTGGCTGGCTTATCCTTTCCCCTTCTCTGCTTGGCCAAGATGCGTGGGCTCAGGCACACCCCTCACCTCTGAGCCTCTGCTGTGGCCTCTCTGTGATGGGACTGCCTGCTCCACCTGCTACACAGGCTGTTTGAGGACAAACAAATTAGAAGGGGGGGGGGGAATGGGTTTTAGAGTGGCAGGAAAATGAAGTGTTCATCTGCCTAGTCCATCCTAGTTCATTTGCACTGCCAGATTTGGCCTGAGGTCTGGGTGTCCTTCCTGGAATTCTCTGTCCCCCCTCCCCTTGTAAACATGCTTTAAAACGTGAACACCATGCTGCAGGCGATGACAGGTGGCTGTTGCCTGAATAATAGACTTGGGGTCTTTTGGAATCTCAGAGTGTTCACTTTGAAATAAATCAGCATTTTTTTGGAACATGAAAACTTTATGTTAATCTAAATTTAAAGTAAACCAGTTTTAGCACCCATCATTACCATAACATTTTTTTAAAAGATTTTATTTGTCAGAGAGAATGAGAGAGTGAGCACAAGCAGGGGGAGCAGCAGACAGAGAGGGAGAAGCAGACTCACCACTGAGCAGGAAGCCCGATAATTGGACTTGATCCCAGGATCCTGGGATCATGACCTGAGCTGAAGGTAGACGCTTAGCCAACTGAGCCACCCAAGTGTTCACCATAACTTTTTTTTTTTTTTGACTTTTTTTTTTTTTTTTAAGATACATATTTATTTATTTGACAGACAGAGATCTCAAATAGGTGGAGAGGCAGGCAGAGAGAGAGAGAGAGAGAGGAGGAAGCAGTCTCCCCACTTAGCAGGGAGCCCGATGCGGGGCTTGATCCCAGGACCTCGAGATCATCACCTGAGCTGAATGCAGAGGTTTAACCCACTGAGCCATCCAGGTGCCCCCACCATAACATTTTTAAGTTAAACTTTACCACCCTGGGGGGAATTAAAATAGCTTGGGCACATGTGTATTTCCAACTTCAAACTGGTACTGGCTCGATGACTTTGTATTTGGGCTGAGATCCCCATCGCCAGGTGGACAAAGAACTTGGGCAGGTGGGGAGAAGGGAGAAGATGGAGCGGCATGAGCCTGTTCTCCGGCTAGCTATAGACCACGTGCCTCGTTAGGAATGTGACAGTGAAGCTGCACTTGACCCACTGTCAGCGGAGCTGATAATTCCATCTCTGCAATTGGAGCTGTGCCCAGGAACAATTAAGCTGAACTTTGGGAACCCACTTTTGTGCCAACTCTCCCTCGGGTCGTAAGTGAGAGTGTATCCCTGTGGGCGATGAAACACATCTTTGTAGACCTTCATTGTGTCAGCAATGGGAAGTTGTCCCACACCTGCTGTGCTTGGTAGCGGGCGTGCGGGGTCCTGCTGCAGAGCAGTCATCTGATGTTGCTGCCTCCTCTGATCCTCAGTGCAGCTGGGTCAGGGGTGGGGCTCCAGGTAGATGGCCTTCTGAGCCAGCCCTAGTATCCCTGCTCTTAGGATAGTGTGGCAAAGTAGTTCAGAGCCAGGCTGCAGAGCTAGACCCCTTGGCCCGACCCCCCTGCAAACTCATGCCTGCGTAATATTGGACCACTGGCTTTATCTGTCTGGGACGTGGATGGTCACAGAAGCCACCGCTGCAGAAGGCTGGGATGGTGGGCGGCATGACCCTCACATAATACCTGACACACAAACCTCTCAGGAAAGTTATTAATACTGAATCCTGTATGTAGGCCTTAAATGTTGAAGCTTTTTGCTTTTTGAAGCTAACTTTATGCTCTTGATATAGATCAGAAAATACGGGAAAGTAGAAAAGTCTCAAAACATTGCTATTGGTAGTCAATCCCTGAGAGCATTTTGGACCCCCTTACCTGTTTGCACACGTGCGTGTGTGTTCATGCCCGTGTGGCAAGTGCGTGTCTTGTAGCTGATTCATAGTTGTGATTCTAGTGTGCATTGTCTTGTAGGTATCTTTTTCCCTTACGCAGTGTGAGCATCTTTCCTAAGTATGTGCTTTCTTCAGGTTTTCTTGTCCTGTTCAGGAAAATTTAGCCAAAACATTTATATGGCAGTTTCCTTTAGCATCAAGATATGCTTAGAACTAGTATCTTTCCCAAAATGGCATTTCCAAAAAGATAAGATTTCCCAAATAACAGTTAAAAGGACTAGTAGCTCCTAGAGAAATGAGTTGAATAATATGGTCAGTTTTGCTGTTGAAGCTTTGAGTATTATTTTAAAACACAGATAGCCTTTAACATAGTTTATTTTCTCTCTCTCTCTCTCATCAGGACAATTTTCCTAGTATTATTGTTTTCTCAGTATGCCAGAAATGTTAAATTTCCTCTCCCAATTTACAAATCCAAGAAAGGATGGACTGCGTACAAGTTACAGCTTTTCAAAATGTTCCCTGTGAGTAGTCACTTTCATTTTTTGACAACATTGCTTTTGTTCGTGTGGAAGGAAGTTTTAAGCAGGTCTTCCTGGGGGAATTAAGTCAGGATGGTAACATCAGGGTACTGATGACCACAAAATTGTCATTGGCATAAAGTTTACCAGTGACAGAAGGTTCTGATTCTAAAATCCTTCCAGCAGTGTAGGAGGACACAGTTTGAGATGGGGAGATCTGTATTCCCATGGCCTCTGCAAGCACATTGTCCATTATTCTTACTTTCTAGCCAGGCTGAGGGTTCCAGTAACTTTACCTGCATAAAACTTCTTTCTTGGAATGTGATTCCATCCAGGAATGGGCTCTCAGCAGATCTGTGGTGTGTTTTTTCCTGCGAAGTGCCAACGATGGTGGAGGTTGTGGGGTGTGAGATGCAGCCCACAGGAGGAAGGTGTGTGTTTTGCCAGCCTCCACCACCTCAGTTGGCCTCATGGAGCTTTTCCCTTTGACCACTTTAGATCATCCTGGCCATCCTCGTGTCCTGGCTGCTGTGCTTCATCTTCACAGTGACCGACGTCTTCCCTCCCGACAGCACAAAATACGGCTTCTATGCTCGGACAGATGCCAGGCAGGGTGTGCTTCTGGTAGCCCCGTGGTTTAAGGTCCCATACCCATGTAAGTACTCTGGTGGCCAGAGGGAGAGGGGTTGGGAGCTCATGAGAGCCTCTTTTAGAGGAGCTGGAAGGTGGCAGAAGGCTCTGCAGCTTGAAAAGCCTTCTTTGGTCTAGAATGTCCCATGAAGGTCTTACAATTTGGAGGATTTGACAGCGGACAGGGGGAGGCCCTGTCCCCAGAAGGCTGGGACTAATGCTCGGAGACTCGTGCCAGCTCCCTTCCCAGATGAACTAATTCTTTTGGTTCCACTGGGATGAAATCCTAGACAAGGAATCCCTTGCCAGGGTTGAAGAAGGCAAATAGAGAGCCACATGGTACCTGAGCTGCCCACACAGAGCAGGCTTAATTAGGAGAGGCCTGATGATCAGCAAGTCGACTGCTCAGCATGATGGGATTTGTGTCATCTCTTAATGGGGAGCTATACTCTGTTTTTTATTTGGTCACAGCTGTCAGAAGTGGACAGATACTCACTAATGGGTGGGAGATGGCTCTTGAGTTATAATTTAAGTGTTGGGTAACTCTTGGCAAGGTGTGGGGGGTAGCGGGTGTAGCCCTAAGCTGAGGTATCACTTGGATTCACACAGAGGACTTTGGGGCCAGCCCCAAAAGTGACTTGTATGAATCCAGCGGTTATTAATGCTTGGTTGTTCTGTTGTAAAGACCCTGTTCCTGGCACTTGGGCCTTTTAATTAGAACTGAAACCTGACCTTAGTCGGGTTCCGCTGATTTATTCCCCTGCTCAGCAGCCACATCCTCACATTTTATGATGATGAGAAAAAGTAGGAGAAGCTGAGAATAGCAAGGTTGGGTCAAAGAAAACTGTTCCAAGCATGTTAAATGACAGTGATATTGGCAGTTGTTCCATCACTGACCTGTTCATACTTAACAAAAGTTTATTCTTTAAAATAACATTCTCATCAGATCATATGGTCTGTGTATTTATGTACATCTGTCCCCCCCCAAAAAAACAATAAATGCACGTTTTATAAACAGACACAGAATCTGATATAAAATGAGGTGAAACCGGTTGGCCAGGCAGTCAGGAGGAGGAGGTGTGGGAGGTAGGAGGAGCACTGCCAGGAGGTCTTCTCTGTGGCGCCGGCCAGTCCTAAGATGAGCACAAACGAGGAACACGGGGTGGGCTGTTCTGGAAGAGCAGCTGTGCATGTGCTGAGAAACCAGAGAGATGTCCCCAGGGTCCTCCCGGCCTGTGCGTGAGGGGTATGGCCAAGTGGACTGGGCTTCTAGCCCCAGGATGGTGGCCCACGCTGTCGGGCTCCTCTTCACCACAGCCCTTTGCTGCCATGAGCTGCTCTGGGGCCACCAGTCATGGGGCAGAAGGGGACCCGCAGACAGCAAGAGAGTTCACCCTGACAGTTTGGCTTCATCTGGAGACAGGTTTTCAGATATCTACAACAGTGGTCCTTGGTCTTTAGCATGAGAAAAATGGTGAAAATACAGATGGGGGGCCCAAAATGTCAGTAGTGCTGAGATTGAAAAACTGCTGTGAAGTGACAACATAAATTAGGCATTCTAGTTATAAGGGGAGATGAAATAACAGTTCAGACAGAAGGCTGGAAGCCAACAAAGTTTATACACACACCTGTAGTTGACTCTTGAACGAGTGGGCAGTGGCGGGGAGATGCGCCTCACCCCCGCAGCCGAAAATCTGCATATAACCTTTCTCCCCAAAACTTAACTACTAACAGCCCTACTGTTGTCCGGAAGTCTTACTCACAACGTCAACAGTCATTAACATGTTTTGTATGTTACATGTTTTATATATTGTACCCTTACAGAAAAATAAGAGAAAAGAAAATGTTATTAAGAAAATTACAAGGGAGAGAAAATACATTTTCACTACTGTACTGTATTTATTGGAAAAAACCTGCTAGTAAGTGGACCAGTGCAGTTCAAACCTATGTTGTTCAAGGGTATACTGTATATAGAAATGAGTGGAAGGAAGAGGGATCAAAAATTTAGATGAGTACAATTTAAAATGTTGGAGTAGATGGAATAAAGATTTTAAAAATCACATTTAATTTAAGGCTGCAGGCAAAATGGGAAAAAAATAAGAAAACAGAGTAAAGAGACTAAGAAATAAAAGGCAATAGAAACAATGGGAAAGTAAGTATCCCTCCCAAAAACAAGACACTAAAATGAAACTACAGTACTCTGTCAGTAACATAATAACTATGTTAAAGATTATTTAGATTAGAGATGATATGCAAAATGTTGCTGGATAAAGAAATTATCAGCATGAGAAAAATCTCCAAACCCACCCGAAAACGCCATGTTGACCAGGCACGCCCCTCTCTACTCCCAGACAGGAACAGTCCTGCCTTCATACACATCCCAGGCTTATCTGCACACTTTACTTCTTGTCCTCTTTCTCTTCCCAAACCCATTCTCCCTGTGTGGCTCGTGTGGCAATCCAGATATCCAACACAAAGTGTCCTGAGGTCTTTTCTTTGCTTTTCTAAAGGAAACTATTTTATTTAACATAACATGGTTTACTTTTAAGAAAAAAAAAAAAAAAGCACTAATCTTACATTAGGGGACTGTCTGTATCTGGTGCTATGCTTTACTGCTGAGATTTAAATTTAGCTGGTGACTTTTCGCCACTTTTTCATTTAATGCCACCCCCTGGGCAAGATCGCCACTGTTTTGTGCCGTGCCTTCCCAGCAGGGTTAAAAATCTTCTTCATACAAATATCCCATCCCAATAGGAATTTCCACCACAGCAGGCTGTGTTAAATTGTAATTTAGTAGACACCAAGCGTGGCTTGGAAGCAGCCTCTGCTTTCTAATCACTTTATCTCTCCAGACCAATCCTGGTTGTGGCCACCTTCATCTGATTTAGAAACTGTCCCCAGGCATGTAGTATACTGAAGAGTGACATTTAAAAATCAACAAAGATTTTCCCCGAGGCTCGGAACCTGGGTGTGTGGTGTGGAGTCCTTTGCTGTCCTGCTTACTTTCTCCTGTTTGCCTTCCGTAGTTCAGTGGGGACTGCCCACCGTCTCTGCCGCTGGCGTCATCGGCATGCTCAGCGCGGTGGTCGCCAGTATTATTGAGTCCATTGGGGACTACTACGCCTGCGCAAGGCTCTCCTGTGCTCCGCCGCCTCCCATCCATGCAATAAACAGGTACGTTCCTCTGACCGTGGAGCTCTTCCTTGGGCCCAGTGCCTCCTCACCTGGCCCTTTGGTTAATCTTGGAGAAGAGAAGGAGGTTCAGCATGGAAGTAGCCAGCCATCAGGGCTCCTTATTGGTTGTCTGCTTTGGACAAGTCACTGCCCCCATTTTGCTCTCATTTTCCTTATCTGGGACATGGAGGGCAGTTCCACCCTTCCTGCCGTGTTGACAGTCACAGAAGACACTTCTCTGAGACCCTAACAGACCTTAAACTCACTACAGCAGATGCGGGACGCTGCCATTGTTCTTTGCTTGATTTGGGGTAATGGAAGGATGTTCCCTTTGATTTCTTTATTCTCTTACTGTTCTTAGGGCTAAAAGCTGTGTCATCTATTCACAGTTGTAATCCCTGTATAGAGAGACGAGAAGAGCAGGTGTAGGTCCAGTCTGCAGAATTTGGAGACTTATGGGCTGTGGGGTTTATCTCCTCAGTACACCTGGTCTTCCGTTTCTGGATGCTGAGAGCAAACTGGACTCTGCGGAGGCCTTAGAGAAAAGCACAGATCTGCCCCTTCCCCGCCTCGGCCAGCCAGCCGCTGCCCTTCCAGAGGGATAGAGGGTGATGAGATCCAGTGCGCTGCTGTCTGAGCATGTCTCACTTCGGTTCTGTTCGTGTTCACACTCCTGGTTTTTACAGCTTCCTCTAAAGGATGCTGCACATGACGGAGCTACTTATATATTGATTCTTTAAAAAGTTGCAGTGTTGACAGAATTACGAAGCGTTTTCTTCCTGATGAAACTATTAATAGTAAAAGAATCAGATCAGCAGACAGCCTGTATTTGTCTTCGATCCCAACCAATGGCTCTGTTTTCTGGTTAAAAGCCTTTAATTTGGAATGGTTTTTAAACACCTGTGTCTAATGTGTGGTTCCCAGAAGTGCTTCTCACAGTTGGATGAGCATGGGGGATCCTGTTAAAATAGAATGCAGGCTCTGCTCCGGCAGGTCTGGGGGTGGGGGCCCGAGATTCTGCACTCGTAACCCTTCCCAGGAGTGTGAAGGCTCCCCGCCCGAGCACGCCACCTTTGGGGTGCAGCCACTTGGAGCATATTTCAGAGTGTTTCCCCCATTGAATGAATGCTTCTCTTTCCCCCATTCCTTTACATTTTAGGGGGATTTTCGTGGAGGGTCTCTCCTGTGTTCTCGATGGCATATTTGGTACTGGGAATGGCTCTACTTCATCCAGTCCCAACATTGGAGTTTTGGGAATTACTAAGGTACAGCTATTTTTCTAATTAAATGGTTGGGCCTCTAAGTGTTGATCCATTTCATCGATTGGTCTAACCACCATGAATCCCAAAAGGAAGGCTTCCAATTCCGAGATCATCTCCATCACCCACCCCGCCCTTTTCCTTTTTCTCATTGATGGGTTTCTGGAGTGCTGATGGAGGTCTCCCTTCCTTGGCTGCCTGAGTAGCCAGGCACTCAGAGCTGTCACTGCTTCATAGGCATTCTGCAAATACTAAGCACCAACCTGTGCCAGGCTATGGGCACTTGGGATATAATAGCGAATAAAACAAAATTCCCGCTGTCAGTGTTTACATTCTAAACAGAGGTAGACAAACTGCAGACAGTACACATAGTGTGAGAAATCACAGGGCAGGTGTGGGTATTGGGAGTGAGGGCTGGTAAGTGTGAAATAGGGTCAGGCTAAGCCTCACCAAGAAGATGACCTTGAGCAAGGACCTGAACAAAGGAGGTGGAGGGAGCCATGCAAGTCCTTGGGGAAGAGCATTCAGGCCAAGGACATGGCTGGTGTGAAGCCCTGTCCTGAGAGCAGGTCCACATGCTGCCCTTCAGCAAGGAGGCCGGGGGGGGGCAAGAGCAGAGTATGGGGTGCGGGTGGTAATAGCAGGTAACATCTTCCAGGTAATGGAGGACCAGGTCACATAGGCCCCAGAAGCTGCCAGAGACAGGGAAAGGACATCCCCTGGACTGTGGCTCCATTAGGCTTTGGGTTTTTTTGTTTTTGTTTTTGCTTTTGGTTTTTTTAGAGAGGAAGAGGGAGTGCATCCTTGTACACACACATGTGCAAGTTGGGCGGTGGTGCAGATGGAAGCAGAGAATCTTAAGCAGGCTCCATGTCCAGCACCGAGCCCATCATGAGGCCTGATCCCCTGACCCTGAGGTCATGACCTGAGCCAAAATCAGGAGTCAGATATTTAGGGCGCCTGGGTGGCTCAGTGAGTTAAAGCCTCTGCCTTTGGCTCGGGTAGTGATCCCGGGGTCCTGGGATCAAGCCCTGCATTGGGCTATCTGATCAGCAGGGAGCCTGCTTCCCTTCCTCTCTCTTTCTTGGCCTCCCTTTCTGCCTACTTGTGATCTCTGCCTGTCAAATAAATAAATAAATATTTACACCCCCCCCAAAAAGAGTCAGATACTTAACCAACTGAACTGACATCAGGATATTTTGTGAGTCTCACTTTGGCTGTTATGATGAGAGTGGACCTCAGGGTCAGGGGAGGAGGTAGAAACTGGAGCAGGAGACAGCACTAGTTCTAGATGTCAGATGGTCCCATTCCTTACAGGAAAACATCAATCTTATAGTAAAGAATTAATGTTTTCAAACCAAAGCCACAGGGACCCTCTCTTTCAGATGAAATCTGGCACAAAGTTAGTGGGTTTGCCAGGCCACAGGCCCCCAGGTTGAGCAAGGTCTGGGTCTGGAGTCCTCCCCGTGGGCCTCTTCTGCCCCTGTCCCCACACAGATCTTTGACCTGGGGCTGTCCCACGCTACAGTCCAGCTTCTGTGAAGAACCGCTCCTAGGCCTTTCTCACTTAGTACTGAACTCTAGAACCCAGTTGTCTTGCCAGAGCTCACTGTCTGCGGGGCTGGAACGTGCCTCTGCCCCAGCCACTGTATGCCGAGCAGCTGGACACCTGCTCACCATCTGGGATGGCTGTGTACACCATAGGTCTCCCTCACCCAAGCGCTGTGTCCTGAGAATCTACAGCCAAGCTGTAGTCTTCTTAAGCTATCTGACCTCTGTACAGTTAGAAATACCGCCCCCCCTTCCCTGCTCTCTGCAAGATTGTATGACCAGACCCAAAGAAACCAGAGACTGCTTGGTTCATCCTGACTGTGAGTCCAGGTGAGAAGGGCGCATGGTTCTGACACTTTGATTTCCTTGGATGTCAGCAGGGCCTTTGCAGAGCCCAGTGTCCTGTGTGCACACAGCCCTGTCAGGTGCTCTTGGTTCTCAAATTCCCTATGTCCTCCAGCGCCATTTTGGGGTCCTGGCACTGTCCCTGGGGAGAAGCTGCCGAGCACACAGAGCTCAGGGCCATGCCTCTCTTTAACCAGTTTGCTGCCATGACCCAGTGATTCTGGGACAGACCTAGAATGAATCCGAAATACCATAGTCATGAAATTCTTATAGACAGAGGGACTTAGGGCAAAACAGTTTAACAAGCCAGATCCCTTCTGCACCCCTTTAAAACTGATCCTCACCTCACATAACGTAATCAGAGTCACTGTAGGGAGTGGGGGTGTTGTTCATGGAGGTTCTTTTCTGAAATGTCACTGAAGTGGTTTGGGGAATAATTAATTACAATTTGAATGTTGCCAGCTTATTCTGAAAAGGCAACCTGCTAGCTCTCTTTAATGAGCTAATTGATCTTACCTCTGAACCCCTTTGGATTACTATCCCCAGGCAAAGGCGGCATGCATTCAGGGGCCTAGAGTTGATTTTCATTGCCCCGACTCACAGTGGGGATGATTGAGCTGTCCGTGTAGCTGCCTTGGGGTGGGAAGTGGGTCTCACAGTAGAAATTTCTCTTTGGCCCCAGCCATGCGGCGATTGGAAGGACTCTGTCCAGGAGGAAGGAGGCACATGTTGGAGGCTATATTCTGCCCCTCATCTAGTGGAAGGACTTGGGACAAGTCACTTGTCTGAGCAGAACTCTCAGCTCTGAAATCTGACAATTCTAGATCTGGATCTGTGCTGCCCAATTTGAGAGTAGCTGTATGTGGCTCTTTTAAGTTTGTTAAAAAGGAAAATTAAGTTCCTTAGTCACACTAGCCACATTTCAAGGGCTCAGTAGTCACATGTGGCTAGTGGCTGTCGATGGGTAGTACAGATATAAGACATGTCCATCCTTGTAGAAAGTTCTGCAGACAGCACTGGTCTGGGCCATTGTGTCCAGCTTTCAGGGCTGTGGAAAGAGGGTGATCTCTGGTTCTTCCCAGGGATCTGCCTCCATGTCCTGGCAGCTCGGGTTCTTGTTACCCCATATCCACTCCTGTCGTTCTCTGTACGTGGAGATCCTAAGCTGTTTGATCAGGACCTGAGGCCACCAGCTCCCCTGTTGTGTGCTTGGAAGCCGTCAGGTGGGATTCCAGGAGTAGGTCTTCTCTTCTGAGTGTGCTCCGGTGTCTGTCCTGCAAAGGGGGGGTGGCTGTTTGGTATTGCAGCCCTGGTGCCATGACTTTGTCCCGGTGTGGCTGTGGGCAGATTACGTCACCTCCCTGTGTCTCCATGCTCTTGTCTATAAAGACGGCTGGCCAGCCATTAGAATTAATAAATTGGTATAATGCATGTAGCAGAGTCGGGCGTGTAGGTACACAGTAAGCAGTAGGTAGTGTCCCTGCTTGATATTTAGCCCTAAGTTTATTTCTAGGGACGGAGTAAACCCCACCTCTCCTGCCAGCGCAGTCCCTTCAGAGGAAGGCCATTTCTCCCCTGCTGTGTCCCACACTGTTGAAGACTTGGGCAAGTCAGAAATGAGGGTTCAGTGTTTTGATGGCCCTAGAGGCAAAGTCAGAGTTCAAGAAAGAGTTCAGAATGGAGGCAGGGAAGGGAGTCCAGAGAATGGGCAGCAGGAGGGGTGAGGCCAAGGCTCTACATCAGCACTGAGGGGACAGGGATTAGGCCTGTGCTCCCCGCATCGCTCACAGAAGTGTGTAATAGGCACCTGGCACTTGGTTCAGTCATCAAGCTGAAGAATGGCTTAGTTGCTGCTTGTTTGTTTTGAGCCTTCAAGGCAGATCAGCTTCCCTGAAGGTTAGTCTTCATAAAGGTTTATTATTTCAAGGGTCCCTAGGGCCTCCTCCTGGCACCTCTGATCTGCTGGGAGGGTGGGCTTTGCACAGGCGGTTCCCCGTGTGCCTGGATGCTCTTCCTCCGGGGAGCTCTTCCTCATCCCCTGAGACCGTCTCTGTGGAGCCCTCCGCAGCTCCTCCTTCCACCTGGCTTCCCACAGCCCGTAACAACTGCGGCAGTGCTGTGATGTGATCGTGAGTCTATGGCTTACTCCTCTCCATATTCCCCTCCCCCTCCAGTCTAACAAGCGCCGGTCACAGAGTAGGTTCCCAAAAACGTTTGCTGAATAGCGGCAGGCTTCCTTACGATGTAACGCCACCCAGCAGAAGTCATTTTTGCTCGATTCTCCAGTTTGCATACCCTTTCTTGCTGCTTCCCTGCTCTCGAAGATTCAGTGGGAGAGGTGTGGAACCATAGATCATAACAGCCAAGCCTGGCCTCCAGGGTCAGCTGGGCGGAACAGCCATCCCTCCGTTGGCTCAATAAGATTCTTCTCTGATTCTTAACCAACTGACGTTTGGGTCCTCTGAGATGCTGCTGGAAGCTCTAGATCAATGCGAGCCAGCGAAAGCATGGTGTGGTGGTGGGCACAGCGGACATTCACCTTCGCTGCTGTTCTGTGCAGGGACCACCCAACATGTTCCTGATGGGTACTTGATATAGTGGCTGGTGCGGCTGAGGGACTAGAGCTGACATTTCATTTCATTTCATTTTAATTAAATTTAAGTAGCCATCTTCTCACTGTAAGTCATTCTTAAAGCCCTACAGACACTCCCCAGTCACTTCTGGAACCTCTTTTACTCAGTTTATGTGCTCAGGGTGTTTTCCCTGGAAGAGACAGCACACTGTAGGGGCCAACAGTACAGGACTCTTGAGCCTATTGTCCGCTCCACATCCCACTGCCTAGGGTACAGCAGGGTATGTAGAAGTTTCTGGAAGGCAGAGAGCAGGTTGAGCAGGCAGAGAGCAGATAAAGATGAGACCGTGTGGAAAATATAATGGTTCTGCAGAGGCCCAGTGTGGAAAGGCAGAGCCTTGGAATCAAGGAAGACTTTTTTTAAAGAGGAGGTAACATTTGGGCAGTCTTCTGAAGGACATGTCTAGAACTAGCCAGAAAGGGGGGGATGTGGGTGTGTTCTGGGTAGACAGGTCTAGGGATGTCTGCGAAGGGATTTTATTTCATGGGCACCAGAGGATTTAAGGAGGTGGGCAGAGGAGCATTGATATCCCACATCGCTGTGTTTGAAAGGTCACTCTACCACAGTGGAGAGGACAGGGAGGCAAAGGAAAGGTCAGAGTCAGCAAACCTACCTGGGAAGCTGTCATGGCCTCATGCTTGCCAGGTGCTGTTCACACTGTTTTCCACCTTGTCTCATTTAACCCCTAAAGCCAAACCTTGTGGTTTATCATTATAAAAGTAAGGATCCCGCCACCCAGAGAGGCCAAGTGACTTGCCCTGGTCACATGGATAGAGCAGAGTGGCGTACACACCAGGCAGGGCGCACTGAGAATCCACACTCCTTTGCCTCTTGGCTGTGCCAACTCTCACAAGCAAAGCTCCTTGAGGAGAGGGGATTCCAGAATTCTCCAGGCTGTTGTCTGATTCGGGGTGTGGGGAAGATGGAGAGGAAGGTGAATTGCTTTGGGGTGGTTAACTTGGTAATGGGTGATTCTAAGAGCCCAGAAGAGAAAAGCAGGATGAACCAGGGTTTTTGTGTTTGATGTTAGGTCATCCTAGCTGCTGACTGTAAGGGCATTCGAAACCTGGGACCCGAGAGCTGGAGCACAGCCACGCCGAAATGACATTACCCAGAGTGCAGGGAAGCACAGGCCGAGCCCTGGTGCTGCCTTCCTCCTGGAGTGTGGACAGGATGAGCTAGAGGAGAGGAATCTCTTTATTTGGGGTGTCTGTGTAGCAGTGGTTCCCTGAGGTGTCAATCATCACTATCTGACGAGACCTGTCTTAACAATAAGTTTTCAGGATCTAGGGGATGTGTGGGGTTTTGTTACACTTGCTCCGGGACGGGGGTAGGGCGGGGGGCACTGGAAGAGAATGGGCGCAGAACTGGCACTGAGTGCCATCTGCTTCTGGTGTGTCCCGCAGGTCGGCAGTCGCCGGGTGATCCAGTATGGCGCGGCCCTCATGCTGGCGCTGGGCATGATCGGCAAGTTCAGTGCCCTCTTCGCCTCCCTCCCCGATCCTGTGCTTGGCGCCCTCTTCTGTACTCTCTTTGGTGAGATCCCATTTCCTCGGTAGCCTGACCTCTCTCCTCCTCTGCACATTTGCTAACGAATCCCTTCCGTGAGATGGGAGGTAATAATATATTTCTGTTTAAAAATACAAAGGGGATACATCTTCAAAACGTGAAAACCTTCAGCCATCTCTGAGTTGAATTTATGTTAAAGGTAGAACCAAATATAGAATACTTGTGCTAGGAAAAATAAGATGACCTTAATCTTTAATTGGTGTATCTAATTGATTTAACTTCTCCCCTGAATGGCCATCTAAAACTGACCATTTTTACCGTGGCTCTCGACTGGATCTCTGTGCCATCCAGTTGTAAACAGGGCCCAGATCTTCGGGTGGGTTTCCCAGTTGAGTCAAGATGTTTGCATAGAGGTTTTCAGGGGGTAACCGATGTCCTCAGTTTTCTGCTTGGTTTAAAGAAGGTGTCGTTTGATGTTTGTGTCCCTGTGTCAGCCGTGAGCCGTTTGGATCAGAGAGCCAGGTGGTCACTTTCTGACCCCATCCTGTCACTGTTCTGTGTCCCAGCTGGTTTCTGGTGGGACAGAGAAGGGACGATGTGGGGAGTCTGCAAGGCTCGTCACCCGTCTGTAGGTGAGCTCCGTGCAACTTGCCATCTGCTGTTTCTTTCCAGGAATGATCACAGCTGTTGGGCTCTCCAACCTGCAGTTCATCGACTTAAATTCTTCCCGGAACCTCTTTGTGCTTGGATTTTCAATATTCTTCGGGCTCGTCCTTCCAAGTTACCTCAGACAGAACCCTCTCGTCACAGGTAAGGAAAACTGGCCTTGAGTCTTGGGAGTAGTTGGAATCCCAGCTGTCGGTTCACAGACACCCCACGCCTGTCACAGAGGGCATTGGAACCTCAGGAGTTGTCTCCTCTGACATCTGTCCATGTGTTTGATTCAAGCCTCACTCTGCCACCGCCTATCTGGAAGCCCCCTGCACATCCAGCATGAGCTGGTGGGTGCACGTGACTCATGTGTATGTTAAGGTCTCTTTATTGACTGGGACCCTGTCTTTTGGGACAGTGCCTGTGTGTAAAACCTTTTGATTTCTCAGACTAATGCTTTATGAAAATGTATAATTCCTAAAAACTCAGCTTCATAGACTTTCAAATACATGTCTTTCTACCAGGATTGTAACTTTTGAATTCAAGATTAACCTTTTTAACACCTTTTAATTTTAATAACCTGATGTCATGAAAAATGAACAAAGGAAAACTGTTTTTTTTAAGCGGGGGAGGGCAAAGACAGAGTGAGAGAGAGAACCTCAAGCAGACTCTATACCTATCGTGGAGCCTGATGCAGGGCTTGATCTCACGACTCTGAGATCATGACCTGAGCCAAAACCCACTGAGCCACCCAGGCACTCCTAAGGATCATATGTTTTTAATATAGAAAGTGTGAGAGTTTCTAATAACAAGGAGATTCTTGCTCCTTTTTATATTTTAATATATCACGTTCATATGAGTTCATTTATATACATGCAGTTGCTCCTAATTAAAAGCAGCTAAGCACAGGGGCGCCTGGGTGGCTCAGTCGGTTAAGCGGCTGCCTTCGGCTCAGGTCATGATCCCAGGGTCCTGGGATCAAGTCCCACATTGGGCTCTCTACTCAGTGGAGAGCCTGCTTCTCCCTCTCCCTCTGCCTGCCACTCTGTCTATTTATGCTCTCTTTCTCTCTCTCTCTCTCTCTCTCTGTCAAATAAATAAATAAAATCCTTTAAAAGCAGCTAAGCACAAATCAGTGATCCAGGATTCGGAAACCCTTTATCTGATTGCAAACACCACAGATGTTTTTGTTGTCTTACTCACTTTGTAATATTTTCAGCCTTAAAACAGCCATCTTTTTATTAATTTTCTTTTCCTAATCTGCTAACACCACACCCCAGTGGCTTTTTAGTTCATTATAGGGTGAGCTTCACTCTTAGATTTCTTTTCTGGGGACCACTGTTGGGGGATTTTCCTTATAGGAATAACCTCTTGATTATTGTTGAAATTATTTATAAAAGTTTAAAATGTTACTGGCAAAAATTTATCTACTTGTGTCCAACAGAAATTTGTACTTTCGTGCATTGCATTGACTGGTGATTGGTGGCTCCCCTGCCCCCCTGTCCCGCCCCCAGTGCTCCTTCCTGGCCATGGCTGTGACCCTACCACTGTGTTCTGTTTCCAGGGATAACAGGAATCGATCAGGTGTTGAACGTTCTTCTCACAACTGCCATGTTTGTAGGAGGCTGCGTGGCTTTTATTTTGGATAATACCATCCCAGGTATGTGGTACATACATACACACATGCTTATTCCACGTGTGAAGCACTCATTTTGCCAAATAAATAGGGAAGCAGGCAGAAGGAATCCGCTCGGAGCCATTGGTGGTTGAGACGGTCTTTTAAGTGGTTAAGATGACACTCCTAGCCTCCTTTTGTGAGTCCATTTTTTTGCTGATAAACCTAGCAGGTTTTTTCCTTTTTGCTCAGTTAGGAGAAAGCAAGGAAGTCCCTCACCGTGGTCACTCTCCAGGCTGTCTGCCCCCCGCTGTGCTGCCCGGCTCAGACAACGCCTCTGAGCTGCTGACAGCCCATGGGGGTTCCTTCTCCTTCCTGAGGCAGGCCCCTGCCAACTAAGACCTCAAGATAGTGAGTATGGTCGGCACGGGCTGTTGTCAGGATCGGTGACTGAGGGACCAATGGAGGTGGCTCTCTTCCCGACATCTGCAACCCTTGTTCCTCCGGTGTGCGTTCTGTGCCCAGTGCTGGGTGCTGGACGAGGAGGTGATGTGGGTCCTGCCTTGTAGCCTTCCCAGCTTCCCAGAGGAGGCTGAAAAGTGCTTCTGTGGACGCGTGGGTAGATTCACCTTCCCTCAAGGAAGGCTGATGCTTATTCTTGAGCTAGAAGGTTTTGTTGAGGTGTTTCCCTTGAAGACCGCACACCTTCAAAAAGCCTCTGTGAAGAGGTTGCTGGGGAAACCAGGGATGAACACATCAGGCAGAGGGAGTCACGTGCACAAATTAGTGGATTGCGTTAGATTCATGGATGTCAGTAACACACACTCTCAGAGCGAACTGAGAGGCAGGCTTAGGAGTCAGACAGGTGGGAATGAGAGCCCTGTCACAGAAACACTGATGGGAGGGCATAGGGCATAGTTTGGATGTAAGAGAATAATGATGTTCCTTCTACTCACTGGGGACTCGAACTCGTCATCTAGGCTTGGGCACAGAAGTATGTCCTGTGTAGCCAAGAGCAGGTTCCAGTGCACCTCTCTGCACTGGAAAGATTTATGAATCAAATCTAAGGCTCAGCATTTGCTGAGAATGAGCCCACATCATTCTCCCTCACTCCTTTGTTGAGGTACAGTGTCCCCGAATGTTAATGCCAGTAGAAGTTCATCCTCACAAAAGGGGCATGACAAGTGGAGAATACAGAGCAGGTGTATCCCTCTCCTTGTCTCCCTCCACCCCATCTCTCTCTGTCTCTCTCTTTCTCTCACACGTGCACGCACACACACACAGCGAAGTAGGATAGAACTCATTATGCCTGGATGCAGGTGTTTTGCCCTGACCAGTTGTTGAAGGCATTATAAATGGGTCCCATTTTGTGGTTTTGTGAGAACGGATTGGAGGAAGGAGATGGTGAGATGGAAGAGCAGGCAGTAAGGGGACTGTTGTGATGACCCCGGAAAGCGGCAATGAGGCGTGCTCCGGACCTCAACAGTGACGGGAGGAAATGGGTCATGTGGAAGGACAGGGAGGAGGCTGGAGCCGTCAGATGGCTTGAATGTGGAGCAGAAAGCACAAGGATGGGTTAGCGATTCTTAGATTTCTGGCTCAGGCACCTGGACGGCTGAGTGCCGTCCACTCCTCCGTAAGGGCTCCTTGCCGTCCTCCTGGCGGCTCCCTGTGCGGGACAGCGCGCTGGGCAAGCTCCGTTCCACCAGGAACTGTCAGGCTAAACATTCCTTTGTATTGTTCTGTGTGTGTCTGTATGTGTGTGTGTTCCAGGTACTCCAGAGGAAAGAGGAATCAGGAAATGGAAGAAGGGTGTGGGCAAAGGGAGCAAGTCGCTCGATGGCATGGAGTCCTACGATTTGCCATTTGGCATGAACATTATTAAAAAATACAGATGCTTCAGCTACTTACCCGTCAGCCCAACCTTCGCAGGCTACACGTGGAAAGGCCTCGGGAAGAGTGCCACCAGCCGGAGTCCGGATGAGGACTCACAGGCCACGGTATAGCTGTAGGTCACCTGTGGCCCGGCCGCAGTGGGGCATGAATCTGTAGTTCCTTGCTGAGTAACAAGCAGTAACCTATATGTTTGTATATCTGCATTTACATTCTGCACCCGGAGCTAAGATGATTACAGATAGCTTTTTTGTTGTGGGTGGTGATCGTGTCTAATATCGTGTCTCACTTGTCTCCTTATTTAAGCCCTACCCCTTGCCCTTAAGAGCGTCCATTGAACCTGAAGTTCCTATCCTCCTGTGGGAGTGGGTATTTGAAATCCACAGCGGTTCCTTAGTTCCTTCCAGCACCCTGGGCTAGCTTTCCTACAAGCTGCCTCCATGGTCCAGGGGCTTTCTGTCCCAGAAGCACCTGGACCTGCTCCTATTTAATTTGACCTTGGCCTGCAACCCACAGAGAACCCCTCTGGTCATGGGGCACCAGTATCCTCACACTGTCACAACTGATGGGTCAAATGTGATTCTGTGTTCCCTGATTAGAGGGAAGCTATTGGCCTGATTGAAAACTGTGACATGGTTACCCCAGGCCCATGTCTGTGTGTGGGTAAGGTCTGTACAGATGTTCTTAGAATTGAAATCTGTTTGGGGGATTGGAGGGGAAGGGAAAGTACCTTGAAGTTGAATCTGATTCTCAACTGCTCTTTCTTGGTGCCATCCTGGCCCAGGCTGGGCCAGCACATTTCATACGGGCTTCTTTTTCACTCTAATGGAGACACTCTATCTGACATTTATCACTCCAGGCTGGTGCGATGGGTGTAGAGTGCCACACGATGGCACTTAGCAGATGTTCATGGGAGTCTTGACTCTGCTGTCATGTGGATGTCAGTTACTGTTGCGCGTGTCTATAAATTACAAGATTTTATTCCTATTTAATGTTATTGACTATAGCAGGTTTTTGAAATCAGTGTTTTCCACGTGACCCTCTTACCTTGCATCCCTGTCTCTTGTCCCCCACCCCTCACCTCCCATTAAGAAAAGAACCAGCATTTGTAAAGCTGTGGACACCATCAGGGAAGCTTGTCATCATGGCTTTTGAAGGCCAGTAACCATTATTGTGGTTGTGTTTTGTATTGCTTGATACCATGAAAGTGTAAATACTGTAATGCCTAATCTATTTATCAAAACTGACTACTGGACCAGAGCCCAGAAACCTTATGGGTTAAGTTATACGTGAATTTGTTTTGTGAAGAGGGGAAGCTGGGGGCAGGTAATCGACAGAGTCGCCATATTGAATGGTCAGACATCCTGGTAAATTCATCACTGCAGTTCTGTTTCGAGTCTTTTCTGGCACTTAAGGCTTACGGAGACTCTGTGTGGGTTGCCATGTTGTGTGTCAACTGGATCTTGATTTTGCAGAGGGGTAGAGTAGACCCCCCTGGCCAAATGCACCTTTCCTATTTAAGTCATTGCAGAATGGTGGTGAGAAAAGCAGGTGGCGGGCCCCTTCTGTCGCTTTCTCATTAATAACACTAAATCCTTTCTGAAAAAAGTGACTTCTTTGAAATTTGGTTTGAAATTTGTCAGCCAAAGGAAAACCCTGAAACACCAAGTAGTGACCTCGCCACGTGAGGTGGTGCTTCCTAGGTGGTTCGTTGACCTGGCTGAGCCTTGGGTGGCCACAGGTGTTCCTGTCTCTGATAGCAGAGCATGGCTCCCCGCAGCCTCGTGTCCCGAGGGTACGTTCCCTGGCTCCCACAGCCGGCTCCGTGCCACAGCACTGGGGTGTCTTTGGCAGCGTTGATTGTCACTGCGGCCTCCCTGGCTCCTGGGAAGTTTGGGGCTGCAAAGTGTATTCTAGCAAGAACAGTTCAGAGCCCCTGCATTGTTCTGCCAAGATCTGGTTGCAGATTAAGTTTAAAAAATTAGATTCTAAATTACTTTTAATTTTGTATGTTGTTTTTAAAAATTGTACCTGATGCCTAGTTAACTTTGGAAGCACACTGTTTAGCGACTGTCGTCCCCGTGACTTGGTTGGTAAGCACTTGATGTCAAAAGCCCTCCTGCTCCAAGGCGCTCTTAGTTTCCTTCTGTTTGTGTTTTTGCTCAGCATCTCTAATTTCTCTGCCCTGAAAAGTGGGGAAAACTGTTAAACATGCCAGAGATCCTAGCTCACTAAGGGAGCAGAAGGACCAAATATACAAATAAAAGCATCTGAACCATTGAATAATCTTCACTTTCAACCTGGCATCGTCCGTTCCAGTGGGTGACACTCAGGACATGTGCTTCAAACATCCAGACACTCCCTCCCTTCTGAAACCCCTCCTTGGACTGGGTTTTGTTGGGAGGTTGCAGGTCTGCTGGTCTGGGGGGATGGATGTCTTCTGCAAGCATTTAATTGTGGAGGGAAGCCCTGGACCTCGACCCTCTGTCAGAAATGAGGCGTTTTACCCTTCTTGCTCCATTGGGGCCAACTTTGGATTCCCTAAGTCATGGGGAAAGGGGACAGGAGGTGGGGAGGAGAGAGGGCAGCCAGACTCCAGGTCCCATTGAGTCTGGTACTTCTGCGCGGCCTGTGAAACTCACCTTTGCTTGAGTGGTTGGAGTCTCCTGATGAATGCCATTTTTGACAGTGGTCCTCCTGCTGGTAGATATACTGTAGAACCAGTCTATAATCAAGAGAAAAACTTGATTCATCTGCTCTTGAGGCTTAAGCACACACGTGAAAGGGAAGTTTGGGGGAACACAGTGGCCGTGCCTCATCTGTACCTGTATACTTACCACTCACATTGTTGGCCTGCACTGCTGGGGCACATACCCACCAGGCTTTGTTTGGCCAGTGGAATGTTTCAAAGTGTTTTGGATGTAAATGTCCTTGGGCAGGCCATGCAGACTCCAGTTTCCATAGTGACCACCTACCCACCATCTTTACATTCACCTTGGTGATCTTGATGTGAGAAGTAGAAAGTGTTTATAAGGACGGTAGGTGCTGTCATATCACGGTGGGTGGCAAGGGATATCCCACCACTGGTTTTAATAAAACATCTAACATGGTTGACAGAATAGTGGGAAATGGCTCCAGTCTTTGCCTCACTAGGTAATTAAACTTAGATTCCTTCATAGAGTCTTTCTCAAGACGGTTTTAGCTGTTAACGTGTAGTGAGTTTCTGGTGATTGGTGAAGGAGAAAAGTGGCTTAACCAGGCCAGCTGAAGCATCACAAGTCCCAATGGTTTCCCATTTTCATGGCAACAAAGTCACAAGCAGGATTTGCTTTATACTGTAGAATACTTCCTTTCCTGATGACGCCTTGGTTTATGCATGAATATTGCAGTATTTCCATATAGTAAAGTAACATTTCTACCCAGGATAATAGTCACAGTTTTCCAGGGAGGGAATGATATAATTTTCATGACAATGTCATGTGATAATAGAATTTCTCCATTGATGAATCTCTAGTATGTGTGTATACTTTATTTACCCACGCATCTGTTTTATCACCACGAGCTAAGTTGTTACTTCCTTAGTTCACGGCCCTGCTGAAATACCGGTACTGGCAACTTAGACTTGAAGTTGGCAATGGTAATCTTGCATAATACCAATGCGGCAGGAGTGGTAGGTGGCTAGGTGGCTGTGGCAGAGGCCTCATTCTGGGACCTGGCCGGCGCTGGGTGGCAGCATTGCACGGGTACCCCACCGCTGGGCCCTGGGGGGCTGTGCTTGCCCACGTGAGTGGGTCTGAGACTTTGGGGGTTCTCTTTGCGGGCGCCACACTTGGCCTCAGAGAAGCACCTGGGGCTTTCACACGCTGTGCGTGTGGTACTCTGTCCTCTTAGGATTTGGATCCTCGCCACTTCACCTGCAGTGGCAGCGCGAGAAGACTGCCCGTGGTGCCGGCACTCGGCTCCCCCCAGCCCCGTGGATGCGGAAAGCACGTTAGCGCTGGGCACCCCTTTGCGGCAGCCTCACACACATTCCTGTCCTTTGAGGTGGTTCTTGACTGTGCCTCGTCCTCACTCCGCAGAAGTCCCATCCAGCGCCCCTCAACTTCCTGTGTTTGTTTCCTGGCACGTAGGGCCCCCACACTGGGGCAGCCGTCCTACTGACAATTCGAGTTAATACCCTTTTCTGTAAGTTGGTAACCACCTTTGTTTGACACATTAATAAATTTCTTGACTGTTCCTAAAGCAGTGGGGATGCCTATATTTTCCTTGAGTTTTTGTGACTGACTTTGGCTATATACCTTTCGGGGATTTTCTTTGTTTGTTTTTTATGTTTATTTTGCATACCGAGGGTATTTGGGGGTGGGGTTGTTTTTTGAGATGTGTAATTCTTTTATGGAATTTTTAAAAAGAATTTTCATATTGTTTTTCTAACATGGCTTCATTAAACGTTTAAGTATTTTAAAAATATGTACTATTTGGACCAGATGTTGTGAATAATAGTAGAGATAAAGCTATTTTATTCTGTATTTTTAAAACTGTTCCGTACGAATAAAAGCTCTCCTGGATGCAGTTCTGTGTTTATGTGCCTCCTTCTTTGGCTTGTCTTTAAGAAATGTGTCATTGGGGCGCCTGGGTGGCTCAGTGGGTTAAGCCGCTGCCTTCAGCTCGGGTCATGATCTCAGGGTCCTGGGATCGAGTCCCACATCGGGCTCTCTGCTCAGCAGGGAGCCTGCTTCCCTCTCTCTCTCTGCCTGCCTTTCTGTCTACTTGTGATCTCTCTCTGTCAAATAAATAAATAAAATCTTTAAAAAAAAAAAAAAGAAATGTGTCATTAATTAAAAGTCATCACCTATGGGAGGGAAATCGACTAATAAAAAACTTGCTTCAGCAAGTCTCCAATGTTACCATGGTCAGGGTCCTGGAAGACTCAAAGGGAGGAAAGCAGGAGCCAAAGCGTCATCTGTCCCCACGACCAGAGAACCACAGCGGGGTCCCTGCGGGGATGCCTGAGGGAGGCTTCCATTCTGAGACGCAGCCTGCAGGACGGTGGGTGAAACTCTGAGTCTCTTATTAAGGCCACAACCTCTGGAGGCTGGACAGAGAAGCAGTCTGTGCACACAGTGGAGTCCAAGGCTCCCAGAGCGGCCTGGGCCAAACCGAGTATTGATGCTGGGGCAGGAGCCGCGGAGGCGTAGGTGCCCTAAAGGCCTGGAGCTGAGCTGAAAGCAGCTGGGGACAGTTCATTCTGCCAGGCCTCCCGGTGGGGACGTGAAGATGGGCGCAGATGTACCCCAATGTATTTCTTAATTTAGAGCAAACTTAGAGTTCCCCCATTCCTATCCCCATCCCTGATTCATCTCGGGCAGTTTGGGCCGTGAGTGGCCCCCCATAGTTACTCTCGTAGGGTATGGACCCTGCTGCACCCGGTCACTAGTACCCTGACCTGTAAGCTGCCGCTGGACATCCAGTCTGTCACAAGGTATTTACTTGATGCTATGGACATGCCCCCCCCCCCGCAAAAATATAAGGTATTAAAATAATAGAATACCCATGTTCCCACCTCCAGTGGGACAAAAGCACACGGTCAGTACTTCAGAGCCCTTACCACACCGTACCCCATGTACCTCTCTCCTGGTGTAACCCATCCACCATGAGAGAACCACCGTCTGGTTTTCGGGTTGGTCGTCTCCTTGCTTCACAATCTTGCCCATATAGACGCATCTCTGAATAGTTTACCACTGAGTCTGTTTTGTGTGTTTTTTAAGGTTACGTAAAAAGAGTAACAGTATTACCACATTTCCCCCACTATCGTGAGAATCTTTCATGTTGGTATGTGTCTAGAATGTAGTTCATCCATCTTCACTGCTGGCTAGTGAACTCGAGCATTCACAAAGACGAAGCTCATTCTGAAAACTGGAGACCATGAACCAGAAGCAACGGACGTGAGGTATTCCAGCAGCAGCCCTGTGTGTGGAGTTACCATTTCTAAGGACCAAAGGAAAAGAAAAAACTTCAAACTTGAGAATTTCACATCTAGCCACCCAAATGTCCCCATTTAAATACTTTGGGATGAAGTAGTTGATTGTGAGGAGGAAACAAAGCCGGGAGGCATTGTAGGAGATGATAGAGGGCGAGGTGAGCCGCACAGACCTCGGTTAACCTGCTCTCTTGGCCCATTTTGGCTGCAATCACAGAAAACCATAGACAGGGTGGCTTATGAACAAACATTTCTTGCAGTTTCGGAGGCTGCAAGTCAAGGCCCCAGTAGATGCAGTGTCTGGTGAGGACCAGGCCCCAAGACCATAGACGGCCATCCCCTCACTGTGTCTTCACATGATGGGAGAGGCGCAGGATCTCTCGGGGGCCTCTTGGATGAGGCCACTAGTCACACTCGTGAGGATTCCGCATCCCACCTCATGACCTGATCACCCGAAAGGCTCCGCTCCTAATACTATCATTCTGGGAATTCCGTTCTACCATGAATTGGTGGGGGTGTGTTGGGGGGCACAGTCTAAAGCACCTGGTCTCAAATTGTAATTCAAGGTTGTATGAACTTGGCGTTGGGGAAAAAGAGGAACCTTACAGAGGAGAGAAACGTGTCAAATTCATCAATAACGATAAATGAACTAAACTTGCAGGTTAAAAGGTATATGTTAGGACAGAACAAAATCCTGATGTGTGTTTAAAACACTGGTATTCAAAAGCGTGGCTCTGTTTCTGAAAGCTGTGAGAAAATCTGTTTAGGAGTTGATAAGATCTTAGAAGCTTCATGTGAAAAAGTTTCCAAGCAATTCGACAGTTATTTTATGTGTGTTGGATCCAATACTAAAATATCTCGCCTGTATTTTACATGTTTTTAAGTCCAGAATTTTATTAATCTTTTAAAACATTTTTTTAAAAGTCTGAGGCTATAATGGTTTGGGGAAAACAAAAAATCTTTCACCACAGGTAGGTTTAAGAGCACCATTTACAAGAAACTGGTTTCCGTTAGTGCAAAATCGACAAAGGATGGGGGAAAAATCACATGGGACAAATACAAACCATCTATTTTATTCTCAGACAAAATTTGAGACAGCTTTGTGAAGGATATGAAAGTTCATGATGTAATGATAGGTTCAATTTACAAAGAGTCCTTAATTTTAAACGCAACCTCAAAATTCATCCATAAATGGATAGAACTATAGGAAGAAAGTGGCAAATCCACCTACCAGTGGAAAATTCTAGCACTTCCCTTTTGATATGTCAGACAAGCAAAAACTAGGCAACGCACAGAAGTGACCAAAGGGCATGGTTAGAACTCTACCCAAGAACTAGAGAATAGATTTTCACAAGCACTCAGGCATGTTTCTAGAAACTACTTGTCCTAGTCATTAAAACAAGCCCTGAAAAAATTTCAATAATAGGTATTATGCAGAAGATGTTCCCTCACTATGCGCAATTAAGTTGGAAGTTAATAATAAAAACTTGAATTTACAAGTTTGCATATTTGGATGTATAACATATTGCTAAATAACTCCGTGACTAAAGGAGAAACCAATAATGGAAATGTTCTTTAATGAAGTGTATTGGGCATCCTCTGGTGGTTCTGTACATGCCTCCTAGAACTCTGATTTTATGTCCGCCTTTTATCTCCTGGGTCTCTCCTATGGGTTTCGTCTAGTTTCACTTATGCTTTTTTCCATTTCCTCTAAGTTCTGGGAGAAGTTCTTGAGCAACGATCTAGGTTACTGGCTGGCTTTTCTAGAATACTCAGCCTCTTACTTGTGTCATATAGTGCAACTTTTAAACAATTTATTTTGGTCATTTTCCAAATGAATACAAAAGTAGAAGAGCATAACCACTCCCCATGTGCCCGCAGCCCAGCTTAACAGATACCGACTCCTGGCCAACCTCATTTCATCTACACCCCTCAACTTTCCCTCCTCCATTGTTCTGATCAAATCCCAGACATCTTACTTCATCTATAAATATTTCACTAGTTACCACTAAAAGGTTTTTTTTTTTTAATAAAAGCTACTCGGTCTTAAAATTAATAGTATTTGATATGGTCAAATAGTTATGCAGTGTTCAAATTTGCAGTTGTCTCATGAATGTTTGAAATGTTCAGATTTTGTCATTGGTATTGGTTGATAAGTCTCTTTCTTCATTGCAGTTTATTTGTTGAGCAAATTATTGGTCCTGCAGTTTCCTACAGAAGTGCTGAGTGCAGCCCTTTAAACATGTTCTTTGCCCTGAACCTGGTGTTGGTCCCAGAGGGGAGGGGGAGCACTACTTTGTAAGTGGCTGTGGGTCCTTTTGTGAGGCAGCACATAGTCTCTCCTCTTGTGATGTTTACAGCCATTGACACTCAGTTCCCATACCAAAGTTTTTCTGGGGACATTGCCTTTTTTTATTTGGCTCTGTAATTGCATTGTAGATTAAACACTCTTTCATGATGAGATGTTTTCCTACATGGTGTAACCTCACAAGTCCTACTGAAAATATATCTTGGGACTTTGCTTAAAAGTTTTCTCCCATTCCTTATGTTTCATTGGGAAGTGTTTCTCTCAGTTACTCTGAATGTAACCTTCTTTGGGACTGGAAACTTTTCATGTTATCTGGTGATTTTTTTTTTTTTTCTGACTGCTTATGCTCAAGAAGGAGGTCTGTGCTTGCTCAACAGTAGGATTTATGGTGAATTTGGTTGATTACTTTCCTCCCCAAAGCTTCTGAGTTGAAATTAAAATCCTTTAGACCCTTTGAGTGGGCCTCTCCTTGGACTTTCTTCATTTTGGTTCTATCTGCATCCATTTGCCAGACTCTGGTTTACTTAGCAATAACTCAGAGGTGTTCTTCTAACATTTCAATTTTATCACAAATATCTTCATATTTACGTGAACATGTGCTTAAAGGGAAGTAATGAAAATGTACCTCAAGATCTTTGGTTATGATCTTTGGGAAGTGGGGTTATAGTTACATTTATTCCATTTGTTCTGTCTTAATATTTTTGTAATTTTAAACTATTTTAAATACAAATTACTCAAATCTTTTTTCAAAGAAGATCAAAAATTGCATTATGAATACTCAGTAATATCATAGTTTTAAAAATAAGGAAGTCCTGTACTCTTCTAATACAAATATAAAACATTGCACTTCCTCAAATTGTACTTCACATTAAAATAAGTTGTAGCCTGGGACACCTGGGTGTCTCAGTTGGTTAAGCAGCTGCCTTCGGCTCAGGTCATGATCCCAGCGTCCTGGGATCGAGTCCCACATCGGGCTCCTTGCTCTGCAGGGAGCCTGCTTCTCCCTCTGACTCTGCCTTCCACTCTGTCTGCCTGTGCTCGCTCTCACTCTCTCTCTCTCTCTGACAAATAAATAAATAAAATCTTTAATAAATAAATAAATAAATAAGTTGTAGCCAAATACTCCTCAGTTGAAATATGAAACAGCTAAAGCTACCATTTGTCCTGTACAGGAAGATTTTGCCTTATAAATGACATGGCTTGGTGGACAAAATCTTCCAGAACATTCCATCCTTAGGGACCGGAGGAGGGGTCGCTTGGGGAGGACACAGTGATGTTTGAAAACACAAGCTCAAGCTGAATGACCCTCAGATGGTGGAATTTTGGCACTTACCCTGAGCTGTGCCCAAAAGTCTGTAATGACCACTCTTGCACCATGCCCTGTCTGTAATGACAGACAGTGCCCAAAAGTCTGTAATGACCACTCCTGCACCAAGGCAGCCCCAGTCTGAACTGGGCTGATGTGGTCTCTGGAAAACTTCCATTGCAGCCCCAACCTTCCAACCACTACTGAGATGCTGAGCCTCAAATTACCAATTTATATCAATATGAAGCAACTGTCCTTGGATACTCAAAGTTGCCAGAGGGCCTTTTATATATTTATGTGTGTGTGCATACACATATGAGCACATGTACAATTTGTTTTGTTTTACCTCTTGGGCAGTGAGTGATCCACTGTGGTCTCAGGAAAATTGTGGGAATGAATTTGAAGCAGGAAGAATCACCCTTAGAGGGATTGTCTAGGAATGAGCCTCTTGCACAACAGAAGAGTTTTTTGAAATAAAAAGATTTCACATGGAGTAGCAGCCTAGTCATTTTTATTATGGTTCAGTGATCAGGTAATGAGCTTTGCAGGTATACAGATCCATGCTCAAATCTCAGAAGTCCTCTTTCCACTGTGGCAGACACTACCAAGTGTTCCCCAGGGTCTATTCCCCCATTCTCCCATGGTCATGCAGTTTCAAAAGGGTTTAAGACTACCTTTCCCAACCTTGCTACATTGTAGCTCCCTATGACCATATGATCAGACTTGTGTGAGTGAGGGGTAAGTAAGGCTGAAGGTATAACTTCCTGGTTGTGTTCTTAAAGGATGGATGTTTACCCACATTCTTGCTTTCCCTTACAACCCCCAATTCTCCCTGCTGGAAGGCAGAGGTAGTGGCCAGCCAACGTGGTCCATTTCAACAAGGACAACACGTGGCAGGGCACGAAGATATGGAAGAAGCCTGAACTCATCATGACAGCAGCCCAAACTTTAAAGTGAGAGAGAAACACACTGGTTTAAACCATTATTACTTGTGTATCTGTTGTAGCTACCAAAACTGTGCCCTATTGGAGGTTAAAAACCAGTCTAAAATTGGATTAGCAATTCACACATTTCCACCTACAAGTGACCAGCTTATATAGCCTTGAGCATGCTATTTAACTTATGTATAAAACAGAAGTAATACTCATCCAGAGTTTTGGGATTATTGGGGTTAAGATATAAAGCCTCAACAGGCTAGGTTCCATTCCTCTTCAACTCTCCAGGCCTTGTAGGCACACACACATATTTTTATAGAGCCACAATCATGGCCCATGTGTTTTTATTGGAAGAATTGCCCAGGCTAGCGCGAAGACTTGGGTATGTCAATGTGTACAGCTGTGGGTCCCATCCCTTGTTCCTCTGTGTTCTCTAGACTACCCAAGTCCTTAAGTGGCCCAGAATTTTCAAAAAGCCTCATAGATACCCAGACACATTCTCTGAATTTGACCACCACCCGGGATTTTTGTGGAAGGTAACATCAAGACCCTCTACAAATGGGACTCAAATGTCTACAAACACTTGAGGTAGAGTGAGATGGTTGCTGGGAAGCTGGGCTCCATCCAGAGCCAGATGTTCAGGGGCAAATGGAGATAGAAAAAGAAGGAAACCTGTCACTACTTTAGAGTTTTTGTCTCTCTGGATGCTTTGAAACTATCAAAGTAATATGTGCTTGTTGTGACAGTTCCGTCAATACAAAGATGTGAACAGTGAAACTCCCCCTCCTCCGCTCCATCCCAGTCCCACCCCACCACGCTTAACCATCGTTACCCATCTGGTGTATCCTCTCACAACGTTCTCTTTGTTCGACAAATGCATATAATCATAAATCGACATCTAAAAACGTTGTGCTTGTGATTTGTTGGTGTTTGTTTTGTTTTTTTTTTTTAAATAGAATGGTGGTGTACTACATTCTGAAACCCATTTTTTTTTTCATTTCACAGTATAGCATGGACATTCCTACAACTGGAAAGATGTTGATCTTTTTCCTGATCCTTTCTGCGCTGAGATACAATTTAACATAAAAATGATCTTACACACCATTTCTTTTTTTGTGCAGACTTCTTTCCATCATTTCTGTCTGCTCACTTCTCTTCCTCCATCTCCCTCTCCCTCTGCCCACCCTTCTGCATCGCTCTAGTAACCCATGTTGGCAACCTGCTTTGTAGCATTCCTACATTTCTCCGTGTTCACATGACCACGTAAACTACCCACCTAACTGTGCGCACACATGATCGACACCACACCTATGTATTCATTCATTCATCTTTACTCAGGGTTTGTTCTACCAAAAAAAAAAAAAAAAAAAGATCCACTTATACACACTGTTCTGTACTTTGCAGTGTTCTCTCAACAGTATCTTATGGAGATCTCTACGAGTCAGCAGCCTTCACCTGAACTCATTTTTTTTATAAAGATTTCATAATATTCTTTGCTGAGGACTCACAGTAGTTTATTCAGAGTTGATATTGGTGTTCTCCATTTTTTAAAAAGATTTTTATTTATTTATTTGACAGAGATCACACGTAGGCAAAGAAGCAGGCAGAAAGAGAGGAGGAAGCAGGCTCCCCGCCGAGCAGAGAGCCCAATGCGGAGCTCAATCCCAGAACATGGGATCATGACCTGGGCCGAAGGCAGAGGCTTTAACCCACTGATCCACCCAGGCACCCCTGGTGTTCTCCATTTTTAACCATCCTATATAGCTACAGTAAACATTTTTGTACACACATCTTAACAAATGCTAAAATACATGCCCACAACCAGGATGGGTAGGCTAGAGAGTATGTGTATTTTAAATGTTAAGGGATCTTACCAGATTGCTTTCTAAAGACAGACATAATTCTCTTTCCATCAGCAAAGCAGGACAATACATTTCTGTCCTCACTCTTGCAGCTCTGCTGGCAATGATGCTACCTTTCTCTTAATGTCAGCCCAACGACTATAACATGGTTTCTCGCTGGACTTCAACTTACCTTTCCTTGACCACTAGTGTGTTTGTTTGTTTGTTTGTTTGTTTGTTTAATTTCTCAGTCCCTTCAATTTTCCCTTCTATGAATGGTCTGCTCCTATTCTTGCTCATTTTTCATTTGCTTTTTTAGATTTATCTTTTTTTTTAAGTTTTTGTTTGTTTGTTTTTGTTTTTTTGTAATTTTTTTTTTTTTTTTGACAGATCACAAGTAGACGGAGAGGCAGACAGAGGTGGGGGAAGCAGGCTTCCTGCTGAGCAGAGAGCCCTATGCAGGACTTGCTCCCAGGACCCTGAGACCATGACCTGAGCCAAAGGCAGAGGCTTAACCCACTGAGCCACCCAAATGCCATTAGGTTTATCTTTTATTTTGTGAGAATTTTTTGTGTGTTATGGATATTTAAGTCCTCGTCTGTGTTGCAAATTTTTTCCCGAAATGTATTTGTTTTAGTATTATTTCCTGGCAAGAAATATCAGAAACAATGTTAATGGAAAAATAAATTTGGGGGAAAAATTTCACAATACAGGTAGAGCCAAATATCTATAATACATAAAGACTTTATTAACAGTTATATGGTTAACTATGTCCATGCCTGCAGAGCAACTGTGTCTTCTGCTTTAAGACAATCTCCCCACCCCTAGATTGCATGTGTAATCCAAGATTTCATTCTTAATTTTTTATTTTTAATACTTTATGTTTACATGTTTTAACACTTCTGGAGGTTATTTTTATGATTGGCTGTTCTACTAATCTATCTGTCCCTGTTCCAATAAGAAGGCAAATCCAGGCTTACTGTTCTTTTCCTTATATTTGTTTTTTTTCCCCAGGTTTTTATTTTATTTTTTAAAAATACATTGCTTATTAATACCACCAGGGGTGTCCTGGATGGGTTACCCTGGGCTCAGGGTATACCTGAACCGTGCCCTGTTGCCTGAACCGTGCCCTGTTGGTTGGGAAGCTGGAAAGAGGTTGGGTTTGGAGGCCAGGCCCAAGGGCTTCTCAGATTAGTTTATGGAAATGGGTAGCCACAGCTACGTGGCCAAGAAGACTGAGAACTTCTTGGAGATCTGGCTTCCCTTCAGAGTTGAGGTTCCATTTTTGTACCAGGGTCCTTCTGGCTCTCTGTGAAGGCAGCCAGTTTCATATTCATGAGGCTTAAGAACTCTTGGAGAGTCTGCTGTTGTTACCATCCTTACCAGCATACTTCTTTTTTTTTTTTTTTTTTTAAAGATTTTATTTATTTATTTGACAGAGAGAAATCACAAGCAGACGGAGAGGCAGGCAGAGAGAGAGAGAGGAAAGCAGGCTCTCTGCTGAGCAGAGAGCCCGACGCGGGACTCGATCCCAGGACTCTGAGATCACGACCTGAGCCAAAGGCAGAGGCCCAATCCACTGAGCCACCCAGGCGCCCCCCAGCATACTTCTGAAACACAGCAATCAGGGACTCAGAGCTCCAGTCAGTCTCTGTGGAGCTGAAGATTTTTGCCTTGTTGGAGTTGAACCAGAGGCTGTGTTTGGGGAGTGGCTCAGGCATTTCTTGTTTATCAACACCGTCTTGATGAACTCATCCAAATCCCTAAGCCTTGAGATTCTAACTAGAATTACATTATATACTAATCCCCAATAAAGTATGTGATACATCCTTTCATTTGTTTAGAATCTTGCTTTTAAGGCCCTCGAAAAGATTTTACAGTTTTTCAGTTATGTCTTACGGCTCTCATTAGATTTATTCAAAAGAAGTTAACAATTTCATTGCTATTGTGTATGGAATATTTTTCCAGTATCTACTTCTCCACATGTATTGTACAAACCAGATATTACTATTTATATACTTATCTTGTATCAACCAGCTTCCTAACTTCTTTTATTAGTCCTTTTAGTTTTCTTTTATTAGGCCAATTTTGAATTCAAAGTGTTGTGTTGTTGGCAAAAACAGGATTGTGTCAGATTTTCTTGCCTGATGTTCTGATTCTTCTCTTTTTTCCCTGATCGTATTGCAATTACTAGAGCTCCAAGACAAGGTTGACTAATAATGAAGATGTCAGGCGTCCTGTGCATTTCAACAAGGACAACACGGGGGAGGGCACGAATTGAGTGTTTTTCCCTTTAGAATATTTGCTCCTGGATCTTAGTAAATAGAGTTTATTATATATTTAAGCCATTTTCAGTTTTATTTAGCATTTTAAATAAGAGTGCCTGCTGATTTTTATCAGATGGCTTTTCAGCATTGAATTATTTTATTAGATGGTTTTGTCTTTTAATTTGCTGTAATGAATTACCTTGCCAGAGCTCCTGATTGTAAGCCAGATTTGCATTCGTGGAATACGGCACACAGGGCCACAGTGTCCCACTCTCCGTACATGGCTGAGTTCTATTTATTAACAATTGGTCAAAAATTGGACAGCCGTACCCATGAGGGCAACTGACCGTAAGTTTTCTATTTTTGTTGTGTCATACCAGAATTTAGTCTTCAAATTAGTGTGGCTTCATTTAATACATTATGAAGGTTTAAATTATCCATTGCCTAAAAAAATTTAAATAGCACTAAAATCATTCCTTCTTTAGAGGAAAATAGAATGTGGCTGCGACCCCATCTGGTTCTTTTTCCGTGGCTGGTGTTTGACCACCACTCTCTTATTATAGTCTATTCAAATCTCCACTTCTGGAAATCTTTTTGCCAGAAAATCAACTGTTTTCTGTGAAATTCAAATGTATTTCTATAGAGGTAGGTAGGTATTCTTGATCATTTTTATAATACCTACGGCATCTCCTTTCTTTATTAATCAACTTTTAATTTCCTCTTCCTGTTTTCTTTTGCTTTAACTTTTTGTTCTTTTTCTAATTTCTAAAAACTGATGTCTATATTAATTTACCTCTTTTTAAAAGATTTTATTTATTTATTTGGCAAACAGAGATCACAAGTAGGCAGAGAGACAGGCAGAGAGAGAGAGAGAGAGAGAAGCAGGCTCCCTGCCAAGCAGAGAGCCCAATGCAGAACTCGACCCCAGGACCCCGAGATCATGACCCAAGTGGAAGGCAGAGACTTTAACCCACTGAGCCACCCAGGCACCCTTCTAGTTTACTTTTTTAAAAACTTTGTATTAGGGGCACCTGGGTGGCTCAGTGGGTTAAGCCTCTGCCTTCGGCTCAGGTCATAATCTCAGGGTTTTGCGATCAAGCCCGGCATGGGGCTCTCTGCTTGACAGGGAGCCTGTTTCCCTCTCTCTCCCTTTCTCTGCCTGCCTCTCTGCCTACTTGTCTGTCAAATAAATAAATAAAATCTTTAAAAAAACAACAACAACTTTGTATTAATTGGACAAAATTATGCTCATTTCTTCCTTCCTTTCCCTTCTCTGCCCAATTAGGTAGAGGAGATCATTGAACTTCCCCCAGATTTCGTAATTAAACAAGTAAAATTCTATTTTACTTATTTATATATTTTTTAAAGATTTTATTTATTTTTTTGACAGTAAGAGAGAGAGAAACAGAGCACAAGCAGGCAGAGTGGCAGGCAGAGGGAGAGAGAGAAGCAGGCTCCCTGTTGAGCAGGGAGCCCCATTAGGGACTCGATCCCAGGACGCTGGGATCATGACCTAAGCTGAGAGCAGCTGCTTAACCCACTGAGCCACCCAGGCATCCCTAAAATTCCATTGTAAAAACAAAACACCAGCCATTCCTCTCCCTATTCCCATCCTTTCCCCTCAATAAGTTGAGGCAAGCTTAATACTTGCATTTCTTCGTCTTTTTAGATGACATTTAGAAAGCTGCTACTTCCCAAACCCCGCCTGTCACCCTATTACTCCTAAATTTTTAGAGATAGTTTAATAGACTTCATCCCAGCTGATTACTTGAATTTCTCTTACAGTACGTCTCTTCTATGCATAAACCTTTGCTAAGTGTTTATACCACACAATTTCACACCGTGTCTTATTTAACAGTGCGCCCTTTTAAAGGTCCACTGGTGAGCACTGTTTCCTCTTTTCTTCACCTTCTCTCAACTTGAAATCTCTGTTCTGAGTCATTTGTTTTTGGACAAGTTTCTTTCTTGAGAATTTCCCTAAGGGACAGTACATTCTGATTCTTATCCTATCCACAAATATCTTCCTTTTACGCTAACATGTTAATGAATCTTGGTTGAGTAGAGGATTTTTGGTCTGGTAGGGTTTTTTTGCTTTTTAATTTTTGATCAGTGCATGTTATCCCACTGTCCATTAGATTTCTGGGTTGCCGATTAAAAGTCTGATGCCAGTTTGATTATTTTTCGTGTGTAACTGCCTGGTTCTTTCTTTCTTTTTTTTTTTTTTTTAGTTTTTAAATTTTTTTCCTGTGTTTTCTTTCAAATCTCAGCATCAGCCATCCTTTCCTTCAGTTCATTTGCTGAACATTTTAATTAAGAAAAAAAAATCACACTTTTAGAGGGACACCTGGGTGGCTCAGTCTATTAAGCGTCTGCCTTCAGCTCAGGTCATGATCCCAGCATCCTGGGATTGAGTCCTGCATTAAGCTCCCTGCCCAGCAGGGAGCCTACTTCTCCCTCTGCCTGCTGTTCCCCCTGCTTGTGTTCCCCCCCCCGCCCGACAAATAAACAAAATCCTTAAAAAAATAAATAAAAATCACATTTTTATCATTGTGATTAGATGGTACAATGTCCATATGTTTTAGAGAACTGAATTTAAGTTACTTTTGCAAAGTAGAAAAGCAGATAAAGCAAGGGTTACATTTGGGTTAGAAGACAGCAAGTATGTAGTTTTTGAGCTGGATCCTGAAGGATGGAGGTGATAGGACTTGGTGTCTGGAATGGGCTTTAAAATACTTAGTAGGGAAGAAAAGGAGATAGAGTTTGCCTGTGGCAAAATCTTTCTACTTGCTGAATCTGGGTGACGGGTGTGTGGGAATTCACAGTACTTTCTATGTGTAAGTATTCATCTTAAGCCTCAATAATATTTTAGTTCCTCATTTTTTGTGTTGTTCTTACATCTTGCTGGGCAGTGTTATTAATTTTTTGCTCCTGCTGCGGTACGATGGCTAACAGCCAAGTCCAGGAAAAGCGACCCCGGAGAGCGTTTTAGGGGATGACAAACACTTGGGCATTGCTGGAGCATAAGGTGTGAGCCAGAGAGAAGTCAGTCATAAAGATGCACCTTAGGTAAGAGCTAGTTAATGGACAGCCTTGCAGGCTGGAGTCAGTGACATTGAGACCCTCCATTTCCTATTCCCTGGGCTACCTGAGTTCCCTCGGCAGAGGGGGCAGCTGTCCCTAGGCAGAGGAAGCCCAGGGACAGCTTCCTACCTCAAGCATATGTACGTTTCACTTTTTCTCTGCTTCAAGCTTGGGCATCACAGCAGTTTGCTCAGGTGAAGGCAGGGGTTCCAGAAATGGAAGATGCAGGGATTTCTCCTCTTCCAGTACCAGACTGGTCACAGTGGGTCAGGCCCCAGACTTCCGCCCTCCGGTGGGATGACTCTAAGGCACATTCTGTGTACTGTTCCGGAGAACTCACGGGTTGGAGTCCCATTTGCCACAGCGACAGACGCCCTCCCTCCCTCCCTGGTGTTTCCTAGGATTACTTCCCCCCCCAAAAAAGTATGTGGTGATTTCACGATGGATTCACAAATTCTTTGACATGCCTTCCTTCCAAAGGTGGAGCTAATTTCCCTCCCCTTGAGGGCAGTGGCTTTCATCACTATGTCTAATGAATAGAATGTTGTAGTAATCACAAGGTATGTCTTCAAGTCTAGCTCACACAAGACAGAACAACTTCTACTTGCTTCTCCTGGATCCTTTGCTCTGGGGGAAGCTACTGGCCATGCTGTGAGGACATGTGAGCCGCCCTTTTGAGAGGTCCAGGCTGTGGGGCAGAACTGAGGCTTCTTGACAACACCTGTGTGCACGAGCCATCTTGGAAATGGGTTCTCTGACCCTGGTCAAGCCTTCAGATAGACTGTAGCCTCTGTGAGAGATCTTGAAGCAGAATCATTTAGCTAATCCACTCCCAACTCCCTGACCCACAGTAAAGGTAGGAAATTACCATCATTTTTTAGTGCTTTAAGCTAACTTTGTTTGGGGGGGGTAATTTGTTATATGACAATAGTTAATTAAAATACAGATTCTGCTTTGGGGTAAGACATGGGAGGCTTCAGGACCTAATCCTCTAGGTGTAGGAAGTTGCAAAAGGATTTTAAGGGGGAACCCCCCAGCTCCAATGAGCAGATCCCGACTTGGGTCTTTTCTCTCTTCAGGGCACTTACTGTCATCCATGGCCATGGCTTACATTATCTTCCAATGTGGCATGCACAAATTGGATCTCTGCCAAAAGGAAACCTTTCTGACTGTTCTCTTGACTCTGAGACCCATTAGGATTTTCTGGGTCCTCTAGTCCAGGCAGGCCAGGGAGTGACTTTATTCCAACCCTGGATCTGTTGGGTCCATCTCCTCTGTAGTCTGCACCCCCCCCCCCCACTCCACCAGCTTCCATCCCTGCACCAACTCCAGAGTGCAGGGCTGCGGTGTGGTTGGTGCCTGAGGGTCCGGGAGCCTGTCTGACCGTGTTTGCAGACCCCCGGCTGCTCCTGTTTTTCCGCGGCTGACGTCCAGGTGCTCTTTTCTCTGCACCCCAGAGCCCTGAAACCGCCTCTCTCGGACGAGAGGTCTGAAGACTCTGCATCCTTGAGTGGGAGGCTTCCTCCAGAACGGAAGCCGTGTCACACATCCCCACCCCCTCCCACTCTAGGTGACCTGGGACATGAGTTCCTGAAATGGTCTCCTGAGGTGGCCACGCTCACCTTGCCACCCCAGGTGGCGTCCCTGGTTCCTAGACACCGTGAAAGTAGCCTGTCCCTCCTGCCAACACCTGTAGACATATTGCGGGGAGGAAGGCGGCCTTTCTGTGCACCCCATGTGAGGGACAGAACGATGGCCTTCCCTGCCATGGGAGAGGCTGTCAGTGTCTACCCGCGTCCTCTAGGCACAGACACTCACTCGACCAATGCCGCTCTCTGGGAAGCTTTCAAGCAAACAGGAAGTGCCCGGGGACAACACCCACAGGAGAAGCTCTCAGCCAATTGGCTGAAGGGAATCAGGGACCAGCAGCCTCATCCACTGGGTGGGTGGCTGAGGTATGCTCTACACTCTCTCCCAGAATCCCCAGCAAGACTGAGTCCCAGTTGCCCACAGTGGTACTGGGCTCCACAGGCCCCGGGTTGGTGTCCTTCACTCCCCCACTCCCCACCTCACCCAGGCAACCTGCACTGGCATCTGTGTCTTCGGACCTACATTGGAGGGGACCCAAATTCTGACACCCACCCATGGTTATCACTGAACTTCACAGGTGCCTCATCCTGGAAGTGAGGGAAGGGGGAGGTTGTATAGTGCTCCGAAGCATCTACAAATAACTTTCTCAAAAACCAAACTAGAACAAAAATCCTCTTCCCAGCCCCATGCAGAATTTCTCTTCTTTCAGCTTCTCTGAACCTGACAGAGAATTGTCCTCTCATGTGGCAACTTGGTGTCCCTTCCACTTAGTCACCTGGGGTCTCATGTCTTCAGGGGTCTGTGTCAGGGTGTGGGATTGGGGCGAGGAGAACAGATCTCCCAGGGCATCACAGATTGTGGCCACAAGCAAAAACCCTCTGGTAGACTTTGGTAAGCCGATGACTGGCCATTCTAAACCCTCACCCAGACCTCGTCTCCAAGTTCCTGACTCTAGGGCCAACTGCTTACTTGACATAACCACAGGATGTGCCTCAAACCAGAGACATCCTCGTCCCTCTCCACCAAAGATGCTTCTCTTCCAGCTTGTGATTCCTCTACTCTTTGGTCTTCTGGCCCCAGGCTGTCACCTGTGAGTCCTGCCCCACCACCACCTCCTCAATCGATCGCCTCCTCTGCACCCCCACCGTTACCCCATCACACGATTAGGGCTATGTGGTGTTACCACTGGTAACCCTGCAACGTGGTTGCATCTGAGTCTGCCCAGAATCCACAACCTTTGACACATGACTGTGGTTTTTCTCACTAGCTGTGCAGTGTTCTTCCCATACTTTGGCTTTGGCTTTGGCTTTGGCCATGTGACCCACTTTGGCCAACGAGATGTTTTAAAGACTTGAAATGTGCTGGTGGGATGAGATGAGTTCTCTTGTGCCTCAACCATCATGAAGAGGAGAACATACCGTGGCGAGCACACTGGTCTCTGGAAGGGGAGAGAACACCAAGCGGAGCTTGAGGTCTGCAACATGAAGCAGAGCTGTCCCAACGGCCCCCCACAAAGGGTAAGTGTTTTCAACCCTGAGTTTTAGGGCTGTGTGTCGCGCCACGGTATGTGGCCCTAGACGACTGACACCCCTCTGCGGTGTAAACCATCACAATTTTGTTCCTTCAATGACGTAATAACCTCTCGGCTGGTTTCCAGGTTCTAGCCTTACCCCTTGCTAATCCATTCTCCTAATGGTAGCCTGAATACAGAAGCACCAGCCTGTCCTCGAGTTCTCTGCCATGTTCCCTGTTTCATGGCTTCGACTCGTGACTTTTCTGATCTCTCAACAATTTTCTTTCAGATGTTACCTCACCATCTCCCACTAGGGAGGTGAGGTCCATGGCGCTATGAAATTCATGATTCAAGGTTCTCACTGCCAACATGGGTGAAACCCAAGCTCCTCACTGTGGGCTGCGGTGCGAGGCCTGACCAGCGCCTCACCTGTGCCCATCTCCCTGCGCCCTCTCCCTGCTCCTCCACACACTACTTTCGCCATTCCTTCATGACCAAAGCCAGCTGGCAGGACACTGGACCCTTCTCTTGCCTGGCCACTCAGCAGCTTCCAGATCCTTCTTGCCCTCCCTTCCCTGGGAGTGGGTCAGGGGAGGAAGAGGTTAAGGTTGTTGGAAGGCCTGGACAGCCCAGGCCTGTTCTTAATCAGGGCCCAGCAGGTAGGCGTGGGGCTGCTGGCTGGGTCCTGGGAAGTCTCCACAGCAGAGCGATTAGGTGCAGTGAAGGAGAGAACATGCTGAAGGTTCGTCTCTGTGCACAGCGGTGGGTGCGGCGGTCAAGGCCTCAAAGTGGTAAAGCCCTGAGAGTTGGATTTGTGGCTGTGGAGACTCGGCCAGCTCCGGGTGGAGGGTCAGCATCTCACACAGGCCGGGAGAGGCCCACGGACTGCTCCTCCTGGCTGAGCTGTCCTGCCCTCCCCTCCTTGGCTCCTTCCAGACATTTCTTGGCCCGGGAAGCATGCTAGTCCTCCAAGAAACTCCCCCCAGCTGGCTCCACTCGGCTGGTCTGCCTCTCCGCGAGAGAGGTGGCGTTGGCTCTTCGTCCGGCCCTGCAGTTTGAACAGTGTTCAGGCCGAGGCCCAGGGGAGCTGTGTTCCTGAGACGCCACAGGAGCCAGGGATCTCAACTCGTCCTGAACTTTGTTTCTTGGCTGTACAAATGGAACGTAAAACACGTCTCACCTTCCACCTTCTGTTCCAGCCACCCCAGACCACACACAGCCCTCTGACACGTGCAGGCTTTTCGTGGCTTAGAGCCTACTACAGCTCTGCCTGGAATAGCCTTTGCTGCCCAAGGAACTTCTGGTTGCCCTTTAAGCCTCAATCCAGATGTTACCTCCTTCTGAAGTTCCCCCCTTCCTATATACCCAGTCCTGTCTTTCTAGGTGCTTCCACGGAGCCCCTGAAACTATCATATCAGGGGCCTCTACCATTAGGGTTCCTTTGGAGCACCTGACCCCTTATTAAAACTGAACCTGGCCTAAGGCCTGGTTCTGGACTTATAGCCAACTCCTGAGGTCAGTGCTGCTGGTCCCTGGGCCACAGTCCAGGAAGCAAAGATTTAAAGCATTTATCTCATTCTCTCGCTTGTCTGACAAGCCACACGTGAAACAGTTTGAAAAAAATACAACTCACCCTCTCCTTTGAACTCCCATTCAGCTAGTAGCAGAAAACATGCTGGTTAATTTCTGGTAAACTTGCTCATCCCAGGTTAAATTAATTCTAAAATTAATGGTTAAATCTAAAATTTTCCTGTCTGCCCGCCACCCCCCTCCCCTTCTCTCTAGGTTCTCATCTCAGTCTTGTTGCAAATGCTGCTGCTGCCAGTGGTGGTGGTGGTGGGGGGGGCTTGTGTGACGTCTTGGCAGCTGCGGGCTGGGGGAGGCATGTGATGCTGGGTGGATGTCCTGCTGGTTGTGGGTAAAGCACCCTTCCACTCCGGCTCCCCCAAGATGTCTAAGCTCCCATATGGTCCTCGGGCATGGCCCAGACTACCGCCTTTTTGTGGGTGCCCTTGTCCTGAGCTACCCTCAGGTCCCTCAGCTTTTCCCATCTGGCTCCCATGCCCTTCTCTGGGGTAAGGAGAATGTCAGTTGTCTCCCACACCCCCCTCCAATGGCCGCCAGAAGCTTTCTGTACCTGCCTAGGTCCCTCCCTTGACTTAGGCAGACCCCAGGTCACGGGTACTAGCTTACTACAGGCGCCTGATGGGAAGTGACGGAGTTCCTCCCCACTTTCAGGTCCCAAACTGATCCAGAAATCTGAGGGTCTTCTTGTCCACTCCCCCAACCTTCTGGATCTAACCCTAGAGAGGAGGCAGCCTGTGGACCCCTCAGAAATCCCCACCAGCTACTAACTGTCTTGCTTCATGGTCTGCTCACCCTCCCTCCCACCTCCCTGCCTCCCATAGGGCTACGTTTACTTTGTAATTTTTTACTACTTAATATATGCATATTAAACAAGTAATTCACATAGTACAAAAGCACTCAAATTGTTACACAATTTATTTACTTTTCTTATCTAAGACAACGTTGTTCAAGTCTCTACCATAGTGACGGCAAATCCCCATGCCTCCACTCTGCCTCATCTCTTCCCCTCCCCTCTTCTCCCCTCCCCTCCCTTGCCCTCCTCTCTCCTCCCCTCCTGTCTCCCCTCTCCTCCCCTCTCCTCTGCTCTCCTCTCCTCAGTTCTGGTTGATTGTTACTATTGGTTCTAGGGCTTTATTACTCCGTGGGGATGAATTAATGTACTTCTGGGAGACAGATCTTCTTTGTGTAAGACGGGCGAGCACTTTGCACTTGCTCCTAAGCTTTGATCCCAACCCACAGGAAGGCGTGAGTGCTGCTGAAGCTCCGGGACCACCAAAGATGCAGACACCGCCCCTGGCTGAAACCTGCCTTCAGTGGACTCTTGGACACCCCTCCCCATAACTCTATTACCTGGGCTGTCTGCTTGCAACGTCTTTTTTCATTCCCTTGCTATGAAAAAATGAAGAAATCAGGATACTTAACAACCTCTTACCTCCCTTGGTTTTATGGTTTTTGTATCATAATGGGGTATAACATTTATGTGGTTTTTGGAACCATAATTCCAAAAGTTGTCTTAACTTTAATCCCAAACATTAGTACATTCAGTGATCTCTTTGGATGCTTTTCCCCCTGTTTCTTGATCCATTTGCTTACCAGACTTTGTCTTTCTTCAGGTATTTTCTTCAAGATGGCTGAAGTTGTGTCGATGTGAAATATTAGTGTGTTTTATATTTGGATTACAGTTTGGGTTGAGGTCAATTCTTGGGTCAGGTTTTCTTTCTCTGTGGACGCCATGGTGTTGTAAGAGGTACCCGACTGTTTCATTGTTTTCTAGCTTGGAATGTTGTTGTGCTGTTGTTTGTAGCCAGCCTGACCTTTCTTCCCCCAAAGAGTGATTGATTGATCCATCCATTGATTATTTATTTATTTATGAGAGAGCACAAGCAGGGGGAGCACCAGAGGGGGAGGGAGAAACAGCCCCTACTGAGCAGGGAGTTGGATGTGGGACTCAATGTTGGGACTCTGGGATCATGACCTGAGCTGAAGGCAGACCCGTAACCCACTGAGCCACCCAGGTGCCCTGGTTTTTAAATTTTTTTATTTTTCAAATAGGTGATTTGACTTTACTGCTAGGTAACTAAAGGAATCTTTATCTTTGAAGTACGGTAACATTATTAGGACGTGTTGGTGTTGGTTGGTCTATTCCTTTACCAATTCATTCAGTCAATGTTTATTGGGACTCTCCGGTGCCAGGCATGATTTTAAATGTGGGGGACAGGGCGCCTGGGTGGCTCAGTGGGTTAAAGCCTCTGCCTCTGCTCCGCAGGGAGCCTGCTTCCCTCCCTTCCTCTCTCTCTGTCTGCCTCTCTGCCTACTTGTGATCTCTGTCTGTCAAATAAATAAATAAAAGCTTAAAAAAAAAACATGGGGGACACAGCAGTGAACAAAAAGGACAAGAACCCCTGTTCCTACACTTCATGAAACTTTCATTTTGGTGAAAAACTTAAGAAAGAAAACTCTACTCTACCCATTTTCTTAGAACATAGTATACCCTTTAAATCTGTAAACTCAAGTTTTTTTTTTTTTTTTAAGATTTTATTTATTTATTTGACAGAGAGAGATCACAGGTAGGTAGAGAGGCTGGCAGAGAGAGAGAGAGAGAGGGAAGCAGGCTCCCTGCCGAACAGAGAGCCCCATGTGGGACTCGATCCCAGGACCTGAGATCATGACCTGAGCCGAAGGCAGCGGCTTAACCCACTGAGCCACCCAGGCACCCTTCAAGTTTTTTGTTTAGGGAAGTTTTCTCAATTCATATATTTGAATGCCAGTATACATGTGTTGGAATCCTTTGTTTTTGTTCCATATATGTTATTCTCTTCCTTTTAAAATTCACTGTTTTGGGTTCTAAAATATTTTTTTTAATTTTGGGGGGGGCGGGTAACAGAGGGAGAGAGAATCTTAAGCAGGCTCCATGCCCTCTGCGGAGACAAACACTGGGCTCGATCTCACAACCCTGAGATCATGACCTGAGCCAAAATGAAGAGTTGGACACTTCACCAACTGAGCCACCCAGGTGCTCCTAAAACTCATTGTTATTGTCCATGTTATGGTGCTCATTTTTCTGGAATTCCTCTCTGATGTTTGAAGCTGAATTTTTCCTATTTTTTTTAGTGCTTCTCTGAGCCCTTCATTACTGTGATGACTTTATGTTTCTCTTCCACTTTTTTCCCTAAGTCCTGACAGCTTATATTTCTCCTCTTCCCTTTGTCTTAAAATTTTTCTTGTGTGCTTATAACTTTTCTTTGAATTATTGTTTATAGGTGATTTTTAAAAAGATTTTATTTATTTATTTGACAGACAGAGATCACAAGTAGGCAGAGAGGCAGACAGAGAGAGAGGAGGAAGCAGGCTCCCCACTGAGCAGAGAGCCCGATGTGGGGCTCGATCCCAGGACCCTGGGACCATGACCTGAGCCGAAGCTCAATGGGACCATAACCCACTGAGCCACCCAGGCGCCCCTATAGGTGATTTTTTCATTAAGTTATTGAATTTATGAGAAAATCTTCGTCACAACTTATCTATCCAAGACAAAGTCTTTCTCAAGTGGGAGTAAGGGGTCTCTCTCTGTGGCTCTTTAGAAAGCTCTAGACAACAATATAGAATACTAACAGTAATATATATTAACAGTTATTAACAGTGGTACGAACAGTAATACATATTTACTTCTTACACTACACTATAGTAACTTGACAGGCTTTTGTCTCCTGATTGTTGAAAGCACTTCTGGCATTGTTCCTATTTATTGAATGTTTGCTGTGACCGACAGAGGCTTCTACATCACGATGGAGGAGAAAATGGGAGTGTGGGACAGGAAGGGAAGATAGGGGAGTGAGGGCAGGGTGCAAGGCCAACTTCCGTTGACTTCACAATTTTTCCAAGAGTGGGTGGGTTCTCACCCCAAGAATTCTGAGGTGATGCTTCTGTTGCTTCCAATGCCCAGCCCTTAGAGATTACGAAGAAGCAATAACCTGACTTTCTCTACTCTCACCCCCGGACATATACCAACCTCAGTTTCCTCATTCAGTTTCAGTTTTTAAGTGAGGCTAGCAGAGTGAGGACCCAGTAGCTGTCATTCTCTACCTGGTCTGGGCTGCTGAGGAGGCAGAAAGCACAAAGGCTGAGAGACACCTTTGATAGACTGCCTAGATTCATATCCTAGCTCTGACTGTTGTTGCTATGATTTTGGGCACGTTATCCAACCACTCTTTGCCTCAGTTTCCTTTTGTGTAAGAATGAAGATAATAATAATACCACCTACCAGGGCTATATGAGAATTAAATGAGCTAAAACTTGTGGCAAGTATTGTGGCAAATAACGTGATAGGATTAATTTTTTCATTTCCTTCATTCACAGATATGTATCGAGCACTCTCAATATGGCTGTTGGAGAAGAACTGATAAACTGATAAATAAGACGCCATCTTGGCTGTTGGGCTGGTCGACCTGAGGAGGGGCTCACTGTAGATACACTTTGAAATGTTGCTGTGAGATCACTGAAGAAGTGACGGAGTAGGTGAGGAAAGGCTCTTCAGGGAGGACTTCCTGAAAGAAGGGGCACTGGAGCCCAGTTTTGGAGAATGAGCAGTCATCGAGAGTAGGTCCCGAATATGGGAAGGGCTTTAAGTAGAGTTCTAATTGGATTATGGAACTTAGGAAATGCAGCAGGTGCTATGATTGACTGATCTTTTACTTGGATTGCATGTTTCAGTTGGGAAGATGAAGGGTGGAGGGCACTGATGGACATTACATCAAGGGTAATGGGAGAAAGAGTCCAGCAGAGAGGGGGAGGAAAAAGAGTATCCAGGAGAGAATGCTCGAGCCAGTTAATGGAGGTGTGAGAAGGCACGGCACGTTCAGGGAACCCACCACTCAGGGTCTCTCAAGAATGCCCAGGGGCCAGGGTTCCGTGGACAGGGACCATGTCGCCTGACCATGGACCTGAGCTGACAGAGATGAAAGGGCCAACAGGTGGGAGATGAACAGACTATGTGACCACTCAGATAGAGACTCCAAGCAAGCACTTTCCACCTCTGCTCATTTCTTCCTTTTCTGAGATCACTAACCCATTTTACCTGCCCACCTTACCCTGCTGCAAGCCACAGCAGATGATGCCCAGAGACTGTATGAGCTGATGGTGGGCACAGGATCTCTAAGTGCATGTAGACTTAGAGATCAAGACTGCCTGCCATCTGGGGAGAAGTTAGAGCAGATATGAGGAGAGAAGGCAATATGAGAAGCAGGGAAGAAGAAAGGGAGGGAGAGAGGGAGACAGAGAGATGGGGGGCAAGAATGAGAGGAGATTGTAGGTCACAGTCTAGCCCTCTTGATGCTGGCTCACTTCCTTCCCATGAGTTCTACAAGGAATTTTATTCCTTAAAATCAGTCTCTCTTTACTTAGGCTGGTTCAGAGGGCTTCTGTTTCTTACCAGAGGGTGCGATGAGTCTACATGTACTTAGAGATCCTGTTTCTCTAAGTCTCGATTTCTGAGTCCACCAAATGCATTATTGGACAAGATGTTGTTTAATGTTTTCTTTTTTTGTTTTTAGCTCCTTGATTTTGATATTTCTTTTATTTCACCATGCCTAACATGGTCCCTTGCACACCACAGATGTCTCGTAAATATCTATCAACATAATTTTGAATGTGTATTGCATTATGACAGGATAACATTTTCACACCAAGTAATTAGTATTTCAATACATCCAAGAATGGAGGGGGAGCTTTGATGGAATGTAAACTCGGGGTCAAAGAAACTTCAATAGATAGCTAGAAAAATTATATGAAATCTCCTATCTAATCTGAAACACAGTTCAGTTACCAAATTCTGTTTATTTATTTTTATTTTTTTAAGATTGTATTTATTTATTTGAGAGAGAGCAAGTTAGAGAGAGAGTGTGAGCAAAAGCTGGGGGAGGCGCAGAGGGAGAAGCAGATTTTCCCACTGAGCAACGAGCCGGATGTGGAGCTCGATGTGGGGCTCAATCCCAGGACCCTGAGACCATGACCTGAGTTGAAGACAGACTGACTGAACCACCCAAGCACCCCACCAAATTCTGTTTATAAGCACTTTGTTTAGGGGGATAGCTGTGCAGAGAATTTTTGACGTATGCCTCTCTACCAGTACTTACTGGGAAAAGTTGCGTATTTGCAAGGAATGAACTGACTCTAAGCTATATACTTTGAGTCCTCACTTTCCTTTTTCCCCCTCTCACCATCCCCCATCTGCACTTGAAGTGGAGGAGGGAAAAATCCAGGAAAGGCAGGTCTCGTCTCTGGGGCCTCTGGGGCCGGAGACTGGCACACCTGAGTCTTCTTCTTCTTCTTCTTCTTCTTTTTTTTAAAGATTTTATTTATTTATTTGATAGAGAGAGATCACAAGTAGGCAGAGAGGCAGGCAGAGAAAGAGGGGAAAGCAGGCTCTCCGCCAAGCGGAGAGCCCGATGCGGGGCTCGATCCCAGGACCCCGAGATCATGACCTGAGCCGAAGGCAGAGGCTTTAACCCACTGAGCACCCAGGCGCCACCCAGGTGCCCCGCACCTGAGTCTTCTTAAGTGCCAACTATATGAGAGCTTTAATCTGCCCTCCCATCTCCAAGGATGAGTCCAGACACTGTACTGTATAAATATTTAAGATGCTATGGAAATTTCTTAGTGGTGGATAAAGTGGATGCTTTTAATTAAGAAAGCCCTTCTCCATGACAGATAAAGCTGTGGGGTTCAGTGACAAAGTCTTTGTTACTCAAATTTCCCTATGTCTCTCCACTTTATGAGAACAAATGGTCCCATCAGCAGCCATAAACAGAAATTTCATCAGCTCACTGAGACTTCGGCCAGCCATACTTCCATACTGGTTTTGGAGGTGGGGGTGCCTGTGGGGGGAGAATTCCCAGAGGCCTCCCTTGCAAGCTCATAAGCAAATCCAGGAGGCTCCAGACTCGTGTTCACTGATATCCTGGTTGTGTTGGCCATGCCCACCTCATCTTACTAAGTTCTTTTTCTTCCTTTGTATTATAGGATTTTATCTTATTTATTTATTTTTTAAAAAGATTTATTTATTTGACAGAGAGAGATCACAAGTAGGCAGAGAGGCAGGCGGCGGGGGGGGCAGGGAAGCAGACTTCCTGCTGAGCAGAGGGCTGATGCAGGGCTGGATCCCAGAACCTGGGATCATAACCTGAGCCGAAGGCAGAGGCTTAATCCACTGAGCCACCCAGGCGCCCCCAGGCTTTTATTTTATTTTTTTGTGCTTTCCCCTCTGGCTTTATTGAGATATAATTGACATACAACATTAAGTAAATGGAAGCTGCACAGCTTGATGATTTGATATATGTGTATATTGCAAAACAATTACACCAATAAGGTTAGTTAACACATCCATCAGTGGCCAGAGTTACCATTTTTTATCAAGTTCTTTAACAGTCACTGCTGTATAAGGAACAACCCAGACCTGAGTGACTTAAGATGCAACCATCTATTGAGCTCGGGGTTGTACTGGTTGGCTATCTGGACTAGATTCAGCTGGATTTCTTCCTGCATCAGCGGTCAACTCGGGATTGGGTAGAGGGCTTTCAGATCTTGGTTGGGTCTTTCACATGTCTGGGGGGCCTCAGTTGGAACAGCTGGGTTGCCTTGGCTCTGGGTCAAGAGATCTCTCACCTTCCAGTAGGCTAACTCAGGCTTACTCATGTGGCAGTGGAGAGGGTAGAAGAATGCAAGGCTTCTTGAGGTCAGGGTCTGAAAAGGTACAGTGGGACTTCTGCTACATTCTGTTGGCCAAAGCAACAGTATCAACCCAGATTCAAGGTGGGGAAGTAGGTTCCCCTTTTTTGTGGGAGGAACTGTGAAGTGTTTGCCGGGAGGGGAGTAACTGTGACTGTTGTGGCAATTCATCTACTACTTTCTGGGTAATGTCAACATACCAAGCCCTTGAAATGGAGAAGCGGAATGAAGTGTAGGTCTCTCAAGTGTTGCTTAGCAGGAGGGTCCCCAACACATATCTGCTTGGGCCCCAGAGTCTCTCTGTAGTTTATGAAAGAGTTCTTGGAGTTGTAACATAGAGTTTCTATCTTCCTAGGATCCCTGGTGTGTCCAGAGGGCCAAGTTGGGGGCAGAGTTGAATTCCATCTTCCTTCTGGCACTAAAACTTTGTTACTGGACCAAACCAAACATGGTTTCTTCTTTCCTTAGAATGAAAATAATCTCCCAGGAGGACTTTTTTCACCTTCCAAGCAAATAGATTTCCAGCCAGCCCACCATGCTAGTGTGTCAGACATGTCCAGTGGCAGACCTCGCTGAGTCTTCTCTAATTCTCTATAACTCATTAGATTTTCTTTTGCAGAGTCTCTCTTCCTGGATAGCAGAGGGAAAAAAATGGAGTCTGAGGCAATGATTCAAACAGTCTCTCTGGTCTCCTTAGAGACTTCCCAAGTTCTTCCTGTGGTGGCACGTGAGGGGGTGCCTCTGGGTCTCCGCTAGGCCTCCCCGCAGAAAGTCTGCTCCAGATCATTCCTTGAAAGCAGAACGCTGAGGGGTGATGGCCCTATTCCTCAGTGCTCGGCTGCGGAAGCCTGCGGCTTGTGTACCTCATGGACTGGGTGCTCCATGCTCCTTCAGAGCTCTGCAGTGCTCCCTGACTTCCCCAACGACGTTAACCAATGTTCCTTCACCAATATTCCCTCTGAGACCTCATCATATCCTCCCGTCAGTCCCTGACCAAACCTCCAGGGTCTACTCGTCCCTCTCCATGCTGGGCCTTAGATCAGATGATTCGTGTGTTCTGTGTCACAACCCCTCAGCCTACCTGTGACCCTAGCAGAATCGTGGGGCACAGCTTCATGCACAGTGACTCATCCCACCTCTAGTGACAAAGGCAGTGGCTCTGCTTTTCTGTCCCAGATGTTTCCTTGAAAAACAACCAGAAGTAAGAAGAAGTAAACTTTCCTGGGAGACATCCTCAACTGGTGGGAGATGAGATAAATGCCCCCAGCCCCCTGAACTTCAGAGAGGACCATTTTGAGGCACATTTTATACAGTTCCTCAGAGGGGCCCCAGAAGAATGGAGACCCAGTTGTACACCCTTTATTAGCGTCTCCTCCTGCCCTGTCTTACGTCCCTGCTTTCTGGATCAACTCCAGATAAGTGACCTGTACCCAAATCCTTACCTCAGATTCTGTTTTTGAGAGAACTCAAACTAAGACAGGCCCCGCAGAAAGCCCGAGATTCACAAGTTAGCTTCCTTCTGAGGCCCCTGGTCCTGGGGAGCAGGAAGGAACTTCTGCATTATGTCTGGACCAACAAGGACTTATAGGTGACTCCAGAAACTAAATCCAGGCCAGGCCCTAGCTCTGTATAACCATGGTGATCCACGAAGCTGACTTTAAAGGGGCTGCCCCCTCTCCTAGCCCAGTGCCTGAGGACAGGGGAGGAGGATGTAGGCAGCCCATGTGGTAATCTCCTGAGAACCTTCCTTAACCCATTGACATACCTCCTCACTCTGGTTAAAGGTCACAATCACGGAGGATGCGACCTTTGCTTCAGACTGTCTGTCTCCTGCTTCTTCCTCTCTTCTCCCAAAATCCACTGGGAACTCAAGAGTGGGCTTTGGGCCTCCAACTCTTCCCTGCAGACCTTCCTTCTCCCCAGGCGTGTGGTAGAGCTCTGATCTACTGGCAAAGCCTGCCCCTTTCGATGTTCTGTGGAGACATGAGGAATTTGGAAAATCAATTTCTCTCTGGCCACACTTGACTTTCCTGCCACTGCTTCGCTAAAAAGATGAGGAAAGTCGACTCTGAGACTCTGAGTCAATCAGTGGCTTCCTCGCTCTCTAATCTTGTGCTGTCCCAATAGGGTAGCCACCAGCCACCTGTGGCTATGGAGCACTGAAACACAGCTGGTACAACTGAAGAACTAAATTTCAAGTTCATTTAATCTTAATTAAAATTTAAATGTAAAAACTGATATATTCAGTTTGGTTATTGGCTAACTTTAGAGTATATCTAAAACAACTTGAGCCTGTGAATCTACTTTCTCAGATAGAGATTTTATAAAGCTTAAACTGAGGTCAAGTATTTTTTAAATGAAAATCTAACGTCTGAATTGAGATGTGCTGAAGTAGAGATACTCACCTGATTTCAGCCTTAGTACATTAACAGAATGCAAAATACCTCGAGTCATGTCTTTATATTGTTTACATGGTGAAAATGGTAATATTTTGAATACATTGGGTTAAATAAAATATATCATGAAAATTAATTTCACTTGTTTTGTTTTTAAACTATTTTCAATGTAGCTAGAAAGTTTTGAGTCTGTGGCTTGCACTGTATTTCCGTTGGCCAGCCTGTGTTCTAGACAGTGCTATCTGCTGCTTTCCTGGAGCCATGTGCCTCCAGGGCCAGTCCCCAGGGGTGGATGGTGGCAAGAAAAGAAGGTTTTGAGGGTGGGCTTCATATAGCTGTTTAATATTTGTGAAGTATTAAACCTGTTACAGATGTATTGTCCCTATACCCATTGGAAGGATAAGAACCTTTTCCTTTCTCTTCTGTGGCTTCTGTATGGGGAAACTGATGAAAAAAAAGATGTTTTCTGGTATCTTGAATTAATCAATTTATTCACCAGCATGGAAATATAAGCAGAGGGTAATGGATCCTTTATTTCTTTTTTTTTTTTAAAGATTTATTTTAGACAGAAAAAGAGAGAAAGTGGTGGTGGGGGGGGGACTGAGGGAGAGGGACAGAGGGAGTCTCTAGCACACTCCCTAATGAATAGAGAACCCAACTGGGGCTTGATCCCAGGACCCTGAGATTACAAATTCAGCCAAAACCAAGAGTCTGTTGCTTAACCCACCAGCCAACCAGGGGTCCCAAGGACTGGACTGTTTTAAACAGGGCCTAACGGCAGGGTCCCTGACAGCCCAGTTTGTGCAAGAGTCCTCCACCCCAGCTGATTGGTCATACATAGCATGGTTACCTGACTCAACCTGGGCCAAAGAGTTGCTCTCTTGGGGGATTGAGTAAAGGCAAAGGGATTCCAGCTCCACCTGGCTGCCCGTCTTCAAAAGGGGAGCTCCAAACCCCAGTGATGTAAATGAGGGCCACCCTTTGTCATGTGTCTGGGGCGTGAGAAGGCCCATTTGTGAGCCAAGGGAAGAGCTGGCATCTCAGAGAAGACTTTCTGAGTTCCTGGAAGCGCTCCAGGCTCTGGTTGTGCCTCTCATGCAGCTCTCCCTACCGTTCTGACCTCGAGGTCATAGAGAAAACACCCTGTCCTCCAAATACATTCCCGGGTTAGTGCTCATGTTACCTGCAAAGGAGCAACTTACCAATACAGAGTAGTGGCTGAGGGGTAGGGGAGAATATTAATGGGAGAGCTTTGTGTTTATAGGTCAAGGGGAATGTACAAGTAGATTTTTTTTTTTCTTTTTTCCCTACAGAAAATGCTGATCAGTGGCCTCCTTGTTCCAGGGTAGCTGACACAGTCTTGGGCACCACCCTACAGCTGCGTTTTGGGTTCAAAGGCTTTTGTGGCTGGGCTGGGAAGCACATCACCATTTATAACATTGTTTCTAAGGGAGACACATTCCAAGATCCAAACAATGAATTTAGTAAAGAATGTTTGGCTTTTAGGAGGGATGAGCAGAGCCGGCTGTATCCTGGGGGCTGGCTATGCATTAACCATTAGCTTCCCTTCCCTTTAGACAAGGAGATTTACCGTGCGGGGCTGGGGCATGTATGGGAGGAGGGGTTTATGATAAGAGGAAGGAAATAGATAAGGGGCCCCGCAGTTGTGGTTCTCCAAGTCTTCCTCCGCACTGAGCGTCCCCATAGTCCAGGGATGGATGAGTGAGGGAGGTAAGAGGTGGACAAAGAAACTTGTCTTCCTTCCCTCACGGTCACGTCTGCCCGCCCGCCTGTCGAAGTGGGCTTGCCTAGCCCCTGCTCAGCTCAAACCCTTTTTGGAATAAGGCGGGGTGTTAGAAAATGAATCCCACATCCTCTGCCTGGGGAATCCGGGGCGCTCGAGGTGGGCTCTGCGGGGCGGTGTGACCATTCCCTGGGAGTGGCTGTCACAGCTTGGGGCGAGCCAAGGGGCTAGGGCCAAGACTCCATCCGGCTTAAGAGGGCAGCGGCGAATGGGGTGAGGGGAGCCAGTCCAACCTCTCCACCCCTGCACTTCTACCCCCACCCCGCCACCGCACCCCCCCCCCCGCCACCGCACCCCCCCCCCCCCCCCCCGCCGCCAGCCCGGAAGAAGCGCTGGCAGCCTGAGCCCAGACTCGCAGGAGGGGAAGGAGGGGACGCGCAGCCCCAGCATTGTCTGGGAGGGAGGGGAGAAGCTCCGCCCCCCAGGAGGAGGGGAGGGGAGGAGGGGGATAGGGGACGGAGGGCGGGAGACGCGGGGAGGAAGAAAGGCGAGGGAAGAGGGGCGGGGGAGAGATGGAGAGCTAGAGAAAGACGGGGAGAGAGGCCGATCCGACGCGGTAGGGACGGATAAAGGCAGGGGGGCGGGATAGAGGGCGGGAGGGGAGGCGAGGAGGGCGGGGCGCCCGACCCCCAATCGCGCGTCCGTCGCCTGCGCCGCGGGGCTGGATTTGAGCCGGGCCCGCGGCTAGCAGACCCAGGCGCTGGCTGGAGCAACGCCCCCCTACCCCAGCGCAGAGGCACCCCCACTTTCCAACTCCGCGGGCGATGCAGCCGACTCAGGACGCAGGCAAGGTTCGGGGCGCGGGGCACTGGGCGCGGGATGCGGGTCGCAAGGTGCCGGGCACGGGCCGGTCCTCTCTTCCCTGCCCTCCCTCCAGCCCCGCCGAAAGTTTTCCCGCGGTGTTCCCAGCCTGGTCCAGGTCAGCGCCTCAGTCTTCCCCTGCCCTGGTCTCCTCTCTCCTCCCGGGGCCGCTGGGGGTTCCCGGGAGTGCGGAACCCCCGGGGGCCGCGTAGGAGCCAGCCCCTGAGCGCCCAGCTGCTGGCCGGAGAAAGTTGTGGCTCCAAGCTTGCCTTCCCTCTGCGACCCTTGGGGGTCCTTCTTCCCTCCGGCGCCCCCGCCCCAACCGCGGGGTTCTCGGGACTCCTTGGCAAGCTGCGGCCGCGCAGCAGGTGCCGGGATGGGAGGCCCGGACAGCGCTGGGAAGTGTTTAACCCCAAACGGGTCCCCATTTTCCCAGCCCAACGGACGGTTCCCCAGAGGGGGATCCAGCACCCGGCGCGGGCAGGCGTCGCTCCCGAGGCCACATCTGAAGGGCGCGCGGCCTCGGGGGCCCTCGGTCCTCGTGGCACTTCCCGTTTCGGTCTCCCCGTCCGCCTACCGAGCTAGCGCCGAGGTCGTTGGGGACCTCAGCTTTGCGTCCTCTCTCTCCGGAGAGGGGCAGTTTCTTTGGGCGACCCAGCCACTTCTGCATTTCGGTCGCCTGCTTTGCATTCAGCACTTAAACTGGGAGAACTCTGGGGACAGCGCGGAGCGGCGCGGTGGCCCGACAGGGCGACGGAGGGCTTCCTCTTACTCCGGGGCTCTTATGGGTCCTCGTTTGTTCACACCCCCCACCCCCGCCACAGAGTGACAGCAGGAGCTGAGGCTGCGCTTCTCAATGCTGCCCATACTTTATTCCCAGGTGTCCGGAATCCGGGTTCTCCCAGAGGACAGAGGCCGTGACTAACTAGCGTGGGCCAGGTTTCTAGTAAGTACCTTAATGGGATGAATGAAAATTAGACCCAGGGAGCTGCCAAGTAACAATTCATCCTGGAGTGGGACTCTGTTCCTGTCACAGCTGATCTTGGTACAATGGGAGGAAAGAATTAGAAACAATGATTCTTTTAAACAGCTGGGATTCAGAGCCTGGGGCCTGCTTTCCAGAGCATCTGGGGGAGGAATCTGGGTTTGGATTTATTCTACTTATCAGTCCACATTTATTTACTGGGAACTTTTTCTGGAGTGGTCTTTGGAATTAAAGAAACTTCTCGTGGCTAAGATATATTGGGTTTTTTGAGGGGAGGTGGGTTAGTTGTTGGTGTGTGTGTGTGTGTGTGTGTGTGTGTGTGTTTCAACTTGTGTCTACATGTGGTGTCCCAGGGACTAAGTGTGAATCAGCCTGGGAGGCTCCCACTTGGGATCAGAGACCTTGCAGTGGGGTCGCAATCTGTGCTTTGTCCTCTGGACCTGGCAGCCTGGGAGCTGCTGCAGAGTCCTCTGGGCCCTGACAGGCTAACAGCCACATGGTGGCTGGGTTTGGGAGAGGTGGGATAGTTTGGGAAAGAGGGTAGGTGGTTCTTGCCCTGGCTGGAAGGACAGGGAGTCAGAGAGGCTGCCCTCCTGGGGAACCTCAGAGCGTGGGCTGGGCTGGGCTGGGCAGGCTGGGCTGTGAGTCCTGACCCCCCTTCAGAAGACGAAAGAGCAGGGGTAGCGTATATGGAGATAGGATAATCTGGCTGGGGTGCAGCTGAGATGTATCCCATGCTCCTTGCCCTTTTGAAATCTAGGTGCATCTTCAGGGAGCCTGGCTGAAAGGAGGCCAGGTGACCTGGGGCCCCCAGGCATGCCCCCCTCCAGGGGAAGCCCTGGGAAATGGGTGGGAAGGGGTGCCCCTTTCCCCCAAATGTGCAGACCACAGCATGCGTCCCTGTGCCTCAGGTGGCAGCATCTCCACCTTCATGAGCTGGGTATGGGGAGTCTCATCCTGCCCCCGGGGCTCTGGAACCCCCCTCTCTGCATTCTGCAGAGCTTCTGTTCTTCCTGTTCCCTTAGAGGTCACTTAGCAGCGATAGATGCCCCACACCTGTTTTCCCTCCCTCAAGCTTCCATTTCTCAGCTTCGATGTCCTAACCAGGAACTTTCAGTCACCCACTGGTTTTGCTTTGATTTCTTGGTCTATTTCCTGGAATCCCAGAGCCAAGCTTCGTGTCTGCCTTCTGTGCGTGAGCTGCTTAGGAATGACCAGGAGACTTGGCTGGAGAGGTGCCCAGGACTGCGCTTCTAATGGCGTGCCCATGACTGTCCCACAGCATAAAAGAACGCTGGCCTGATGATTGCCTTTGGTTCTCCCTAGGATACTTGGGCCAGAAGTGTCCTCACTGGGAGGGGGTTTACAGGCAGGACCTGAGGGCCAGAGAATCCTGCTGGGGTGCCAGGAAAGGGACTGGGACTTGCCAGGGTCTCCCTCTTTCCCCCAGGGGGAGAAACTGGGCAGGTCTCAGCAGTGTTCCTGGGACAGAACAGGACGGCCAGTCTCTGGGTTCAAGACAGAGCTGTTGAGAGCTGCTGCCACTGGGTTTCTAAAACTAGGGCAGTGGGGGTGCCTGGGTGGCTCAGTGGCTTAAAGCCTCTGCCTTCGGCTCAGGTCATGATCCCAGAGTCCTGGGATCAAGCCCTGCATCGGGCTCTCTGCTCAGAAGTGAGCCTGCTTCCCCCCATCTCTCTCTGCCTACTTGTGATCTCTGTCTGTCAAATAAATAATTAAAATTAAAAAAAAAAAAAAAGAAAGAAAAACTAGGGCAGTGGTTCCCTTCTGCCACCTCCTTGTTTCTCTCACCGCTCCTTACAGTATCGTCCAGTGATCTACCCTCATGACACACTGTCTTATTAAACACCTCCCTGCATCTCCAGAAGAATGTTAAGTGAGTCCTTAAGATGGGGTCAGCTCCTGCAGACCTGTGATTGCTGGTTTCATTTCTTTGGCCTCCTTGTGGGTTCCCGTGGAGGGCATGTGTGTGTGAGGTTGGAGGGAGGGGATAGGGCAGGAGGCACAGGGGAAGCGGGGCACAGTAAACAGGGACATCCTCCAGACTCGGCTGGCAGGGCATCTAGTGGGTCATTTGGGATCGTCCCTGGGATGGCAGGCGGACTCTGGAGCCTATAATCGGCTGATGAAGCTGCTTGGGATGACAGTTTGAGGCTGTAGGACTCTGCCCAGGCCAGCTGTGGCTGATTCCGAGAGGGAAACCTTACACCGGAGAAGGGGGCAGTGACAGGGTCTTGACTAATTCCCAGGGGATGGGCAAAGTGATATAGAAGGGCTTTCCCCTAGTCATCCCATTGATTAAACTTGACAAAAAGATACCCTTGCTGTCCTTGGACATCCCAACCCAAAGTGATTTGGCAAAGTGGGTTTATCTCACCAGCATGGCGCTCTCCCCGTGGCTGGCATGCAGTTCAATGTTTAACTGCTCATTTCTAAAAGAGGAATACAGTGTTGGATTTGGGGTTTGAATGGCATTCGACGGCTTCCAGCTCGATGATATTGGGCAATGTAATAGATGCTCTCAGCATCCTTCCTGTGTTCCCTTGGCCTCAGCCAGTGACCAAAGAAAGCTCCCTCACTTCTCTGCTGGGGTGGCATGGGGGCACGTGCTATGCTGTGTCTTAGAGTCGCCTAGTAACTGGTCCCCCTCACCGGCTGCTGTCCCTTCCCTGTTTCCCTTTCCAGCCCCCTTCCACTTGCACCCTGATCCTTGTTTTAGGGCCAGCTTCTTGGGGAAAGCAACTGAGGATGGGTTTCAGGCTGCAGTCAAACAGTCACGTAAAGCCTCTCAGCCTCAGTTTCCCCAGCTGTAAGACCACAGTTATCATTGTCTCCCGGTGATACTGTGATGGGCATTCAGAGGAGAGCCTGGCACACAGCAAACATTCAGGCTGCCATGGACCGCTCATTGATAAAGATGGAAGAGGCCATGGAGGTTCTGGGAGCGGGCATTATGATGGCTCATGAATGGCCAGTTATAACGCCTTGGTGGAGAGGGGCTATCCTTCGGCTAGGTGAGAAAGCTGAGGGCACCTGCTCATGGCTGTCACATTTAGGCTGTGACCGGTGATAGATGCTGAACAGCCGCTTGGGTGGCACTGGGCCATCCTGGAGTCCTGCTGTGGTCTTTCCTGTTGCCAAGGGGGAATTCAGCCCCGCCACCTTCTGCCTTCCTGGCATAATGGTTTCTCTTCATGACAGAGGCATGTTTTGTTCCCTGAGGAGGGGACTGATTTCTTATGGAAAGGACAGTCCCTACTTTGCTGAACTGCTATGCCATGCCACAGACACCCAAGTGAGAGTCCAGAAAATTCTATGTGGCGAAAAAGACCCTTGTGTGGCAGAATTCGACGTCCCTGCTGTGATTTTTATCCCCAAAGCTCTGTAGACAGTCCTGTGGAGGGAGTCCCGGACTCCACGGTGGCCCTGGTGGGAAATCTTATCCTAGGGATGTAATTAGGCAAGTGCAGAAAAATATGTGCACAGGGATGTCCCTTGCAGCATTCTTTGTAATAATAACCACCGAAATGGAGAGTAAACCTCAACAAAAGCAAACATGTTAATTCTGGTCCAGGTAGCCCTGACTTTTCCAAAGTTGTTTGCCTTAGGCTGCTTGCTTGTTTTTGTTTTTGTTTTAAAGATTTTATTTATTTATTTGACAGAGAAATCACAAGTAGGCAGAGAGAGTGGGGCGGGGGGGGGGGGCGCAGGCTCCCCACCAAGCAGAGAGCCTGATGTAGGGCTTGATTCCAGGAACTTGAGATCACAATCTCAGCTGAAGGCAGAGGCTTTAACCCACTGAGCCACCCAGGCACCCCCGCTGCTTGGTTTTTTAAGAAGGATCTACATTAGTACCTGTTTTGTTAAAGAAAGAAATCCAAAAAGGATTTTCAGTTTCTTAAATTTATTTATTTATCAGAGAGAGCGAGCGAGCACATAAGCAGAGGGAGCGGCAGAAGGAGAGGGAGAAGCAGGCTCCCTGCTAAGCAGGGAGCCTAATCTGATGTACGACTGGATCCCAGGATCCTGGGATCATGACCTGAGCTGAAAGCAGATGCTTAGCTGACTGAGCCACCCAGGCGTCCCAGGATTTTTGTTTTTATGAAAAAAAGGCAAAAAGCATAAGTAGCACTCAGCACTGTACCCCCTACCTCCACCGCCCGTGATGAGAGTGGCCCCTCTCCTTCCCTGGGACCTACTCTCAGCATCTCACTGTCTCAGCATCAAGCCAACGCCGGACGGAGCTTTGAACTGTGTCTGTGAGCATCTGTGCTTTGTCTTGATTTATTTTGTGTTATCTGTTAGCAAGATGTGTCCCAAGGTATCAGAAAAACCTAAACGAGGTTATGTTTGGGTCTGGGAACGCTAACACATTTTCCCATATAGATTAATGGTAATTGATTCTTTGCTTTAGGTCGCTTTGGCTCACGAAAAGGTTCATAGGAACTCTCTGCTTTTGGGTGGCCAGGAAACACCTCCATATGTACACACTAGAATACCATGGGGCTGCAAAAAATACAGGGGAGCGATGTGCATCTATTACTGTGGAAAAATATAATATTTCTCAAAATCAGGTTACCCAACTGTGTTCTTTGCAAATATATCCTCCCCTCCATTTTATATTTGTCTCTGGAAGGATGTGCAGGCAAATGTTCGCAGTGATTGTCTCTGTGTGGTGGCATTTCGGGGAGATACTGATCTTAGTCTTTTTTTAAGTTAAATATTTTTGTTTTTAATGATGGTAAAATATATGTAATAGAAAATTTGTCCTTTTCAGCATTTTTAAGTGTGGAATTCAAGGGCTGTGCAGTCTCTTGTCAGAGGATGCCATAGACTGAATGAGTTGAAAACCCCAGAGATGACTTTCTCGAAGTTCTGGAGGCTGGAAGTGTGGATTAGGGTGCCCACAGAGGTGGGCGAGAGGCTGTTCTAGATCTCAGACTTATCGTTATAACTTCATGTGGCAGGAAGGATGGGGGAGCTCCATGGGGTCTCTGAGAAGGGCACTAGTCATGCCCAAAGGCCTCGCTTCCTAATCCAGGCCATTCTGGGTTAATATTTCAATGTTAAAACTTGTCGGGACCCAAATGTTTCAACGACAACAGTGACATTATGTGTACTCCCTATGTTGTATGACCCTCGCCGGACTCCCTCTCCAGAGCTCTTCCCTTGTCCCAGAGACCCTGTACCCATCAGCTGTCAACTTCCCATTCCCGACCTGAGAGCCCCTGGCAACCTCATTTCCACGCACTGCCTTTGTGAATTTGCCTGTCCTAGGGATGGCATAGAATTAGAATCATTCAATAATCTTTGTGCTTCCCTATATTTGTCAAAGAAATAGAAATGTTTTACGTAACAAGGAATGAAACAGCCCCATGGGAGAGTGGCGGTGTTTTGTCCCTGGGGGTTTTGTTTCAGGCAGGGCCATGAGGTCCTTGTCCTGGCCATCCGTCCCAACCCTGCCATCTTCCCCACTGGGGTTGGGGGCAGGCTCTGACCTCCCCGTTGGCCTGGGGGAGCCAAGGGCAGGTGGCCAGGCACTGACGAATGCAGCGCCCCTGGCCTCGGAGTTGACCGCAGGTGTGGCTTTCTGGTTGCTGACAGCTGGGACTCAGGTCCCAGATGGCGGCTTCTGTGGTGGGTTTGAGTGGGTGTGCTTGGGGTTCACTGTGCCTTGAACCTCAGAGCCGTCTTGCAGTGAGAAAGGACCAAACCTGCTAGAGGTGGGTTATTGGGACCATCCGTCTTGAAGGCTGAGAACGACAGCCTCATCATTTCGATTTCAAGCGTCCTCTGTGTGTGTTCCAGATCCCGGGGCTGAACTTGACCTGCCAACTCCCCACCATAACCTGTTAAATTGCCACCATGGTGGCTGGGGGTATGGCTGTCGAATGTTCTGTCAGCAGGTGGGGTGGGCGGGCTGGTGTGCAGCAGGGGCATTAGCTGGTGGGGTTTGTGAGGCCTCAAGTGCTCCGGAGAGATGGGTGGTGGCCTTAGGTGGGCAGAGCCCTCTTCCTGAAGCTCCATATGGAACTTCACAGTTGATCACACAGACATTTGGGACAAGGATGGCTCTCTGGTGCATGTGACAAGGTAGTCCGGGACGTGGTGCAGTGGGGTGGGGAGCAGGGAAGATGGTGTGTCGACTCTGAGGTGAAAGGGGTCAGGAAGCTTCGGGACCCAGAACTGGGTCTTGTGGCCCTGTTTAGGCGTCATGGGAGTGGATCAAGTGGCTTTTCAATGGGACACCTTGTTCTGTGTGAAAAGCTTTTAGTTCCTTGGTAAGTGAGCTTCCAGAAGGCCTGTCGGGCTCTCCAGAGAGTCAGTAAGAGGATTTAGGTGTGGGAGGGACAGACTTGCCCACTGAACTCTGAAGTTTCTTTACCTGGTTTGGCCTGTCTTCTCTCTGTCCAGTGGGAGGCTGCTCTTTTAATCCTGGGCATTTGGGGGAGTGTAAAGATTTTACAGAGACAGGCTTTGAAGCCCATCTTGAGGAGAGGTTCTGTGTTGCACGGTGCTGATTTTTCTTCAGGGTTAGTTAGCTGGTGGCAGAGCAGGCAGAGGAGGGTAGGAACGTGGTTTTGTGGAAAACTCCCCCTGTCAGCCTCCTGGAAATGCTCTGGAAACCCCCAGATAAACCGTCTTTCCTGGTACTCGGAAGGATCTGAGATCTGTTGTGTGAGGGTGAATTTTTCCACACACGGGGTATTAAGGAGGTGAAAGGAGGTCCCCCTCCAATAGCTGCCCCAGGGGAGGGCTCAGTGTCCACAGGATTCCTCCTTTGCTCTCCCTTCTTTACTGTTTCTGAAATGCCAGGAACCTGCCCATCTTGGGGGTGGGAGGGGAGAGATGGTGGGGGGCATGGATAAAGCCCACGGTCCTGGCTCTTGGGTGCCCAATCCTGGCCCCAGGTAGCGAGGAGCAGGAACCTCATTATCTCTGCACACAAAGCTCGGCCTTAGCTTCTAGCACCAAAAAAGGAAGAGCTGCTGGGGTTCCCTGAGGAAGGGGAAGTGAGGTCAGAGATGAGTCTCAGAGAAATCGCTCAGTAAACAGGAAGAATGGCCAGAAAGAAACCTGTGCTTGTAGGAAATGGGGAGCTGGAGGCCGCCCGTCCTCACCTGCCCTGATAGGTCAGCACATCCCTGCATAGCTGAGAGACTAACCACGGACAGCAAGCGGGGGCTCCAGGCCTCAGGCCCTCCCTGTGGGACAGGCTCCACCTAAATCCCATAATTATCAGGTGGAGGAAAGCTTAATTTGCCCTTCCTGAGGTAGCACATGAAATTACCCTATAAAATAGACCTTGGTTTTGAGAGATGCAGGTCAAGGAATGTTTCATCTTTCTTCCCTTATTAGGGCCAGTGTGGCCTCTTGCTGACTTCCCACTTTTTCCTCAGGCTACCTCAGCCACACAGAAGTTGGCATGTTGCTGAATCCTAGCCTGTGAGGGGCTGATCTTGGCAAGACCCCTCTGGTGGGTGGTGATGAAGCGGTTGCTTTGGGGAAGCAGGAGGGTCTGTCGAATTGGAGGGTTGGCTTTCTAGATCTCTGGTTCCTCGGAGCCAGAGTCTAAATTCTACATACATGCACACACACACACACACACACACACACACAGCATTTTCTGTCTGGAGTTTTTACTTCCTTAATGCCTTTTTTTTTCGTCCTGCTCCAACACCCTGGTTCTCTGATAGAAGATTAGGGGACTTTGGGTTTCCTTCTAAACATCCAGAAGGTCAAAATCTTGTGGACACTGGTGGGACTTTCCTATAAGCAAGTAGTTGCTCATCCGGGCCTCTGAAATGATTGTTTGGGTGAGTCGCAGTGGTGACCTTCCAGGTCACTCACCTGGCCACCCGCCCGCTGGTGTGGAAGGGGAGGCAGGCCCTTCTGGCAGGAATCCCAGGACCGTTTCCTCAGATCTGCCCCAGCCACACTGGGGACTCAGCCTTGTGTACAGAAGGCCCGAGCAGAGTGGGCTAGGGTCCCATTTGGTGGCGGAAAGAGCAGGGACTTCATAGGTCAAGCTGCTGGTGGGGAGCCCAGCGTGGCTGGAATCTCAGCTCCTCACCGGAGAGGGTGGGCCAGGCAGGGGCTGCCTCTGGGGATGGGAGCCATGTTTCCCGTCAGCAGGGGCCTCATACCTGTCCTCAGTCAGGGCCCCCAGCTTTTTCCGGGTTGGGGGAGCCAGTGGTTTTGGGATCCATGAGGTGAGGGGTAGCTCTTCTTTGGACAGAGGGTAGATGTGTCTTAGGGTCTGTGGCAGGTGCCCAGGTCCCTGGCTGAGGTCTCTATCCCTGGCCCCTGAAGGGTCTGCTCTACCTACATCCTGTCTGTCCAGCTATTTACTCACTGCCCCCCCTTTCCCCAGGCCCCCTGGGCCTGCTGTGGCTGGCAGCGGAAGCCCCCCATACCCAGTGCTTAGCCAGGGCACCACAGAAGGAGGCTCTGGGCTTCATGTTGGCTCTGTGACCTGGATCGAGTTGCCTGACCTCTAGGACCTTCTGTTTCCTCATCTGTAAATGGTGAAAATAAAGTCTTCCCAGTGGGTTCTTTCTTGTAAGGAAGAAGGTAAAGCTTCTAGAGCCTTGTTACCCACAAGGCTGGCATCACTGGGGAGGTGGCTTGTTAGGAATGCACGTCCTCTGACCCCATCCAGAAGGACTGAATCTGTAGCTGGGGGTGGGGGATGGGGGAAAGCAATCTGTACTGAAGTAGCCCTCCAGAGCCTTCTGGTCCACACTCCAGTGTGAGAGCCCCTCCTCTAGGGTACCGCTGGCTCAGTTGAGTTTTAGCTGAAACTCTTTCTTCCCCTTCACCTCAAGAGGGTTCTGCTTTGCCAGAACTCACACAGTTCCAGGTTTGACCCCCACCTCCCTCCTGGCTGTGTACTTGGGGACCAGGGACTTTGCTTCTTTGTGCCTCATTGGCTTCATCTGCAAAATGGGGATATTGAGGTTTCTCCATGAGGTCATTGTGGGGATGAAACGAGCCAAAGCAGATACTAGGTGGCCCACAGTGAACTCTCGTTTATGGTAGCTGTCTATGATTCACATCTGGTGTCTTGTTATTAGCTTAATAATAATAGTGTGATTGTTCTGTTCTTGACTGATGAGGGAAACAGGCGTCAAGGTGCCTCCCGAGACCTGTCTTCTCCTAGTTCAGAACTCCTAGTTCTCCTGAGCCTTTTTCCACCTTCCCACCTCTTACCAAATACCTTCCACTTCCCCTTTCGTGATGCTTAGCATGCTTTTGGGGCGGGGACTGAATGAAAGCCTTTATTCACTGTCAGATGGAAAGCTGAGAGAGTGCTGTCCATATACTCAAGACATTTGACCTTAGCTCCCGCTTTGGTGGTGTTTGGTGCCAGACTCTTTCTGAGCGGAGCGACTGGGATAGCCGTGTGGGTAGGTCACCGGGGGCCTCTAGGCCTGGAAAAGGGGACAGAAGTGGTACATTCAGGGAAGGGAGCATCAGTAAGGTGAACAGGCCCTGGAGAGGACCCAGGCCTGGCCAGTAAGTGGCCTTTTATTGAATGAAGGTGAAAGGCAAGGTGAGCTGCTTGCTTCCCGGCCAGCCAGAATTTTGCCCATTCTGGGGCAGGTTCAGGTTCAGGAACCAGGTGGTGGAATCTCTGGTAATCTCTAGAACTTGGCAGGGTCCCAGGCCACAACTCTAGTCTCCTTCCTCGGGTGGCGCAATAGGGCTGGGGTTTCCTGTTTGCCATCGACACTTCTTCCTGCCCCTCTACCAAGGGGCTGAAGTCCACAGGGGTCAGCCCGATCTCCTCTGTAACCCCTGCTTGGTTACAAAGCAGAGTCCCTCAGGATACCCGACGAGACTGTCTTTAATACTATAGTATGAAGCACTGTGCAGGAGAATTTTCTACTCCAGCCCAGGAGCTCTAGACCATCCCCCTGGGGAGCGGGGCAGAGCAGGACTCAGAGAAGAGGTGGGGACAGGCCCTAAAAGGGGAAGCTGTGGGCCTCCAGTGTGCATTTCCTTTGTTTCTGGGGCCCAGAGCTGACTTCCTGCCCTCTCTGCTCTGGTGCTCTGGTTTGCGTGTCACGGGGCCCTTTGCGTCAACTCGCTCCTCTGTCCCTGCCTACACCCACCCTTTGGGATGCTCTGTGCCGCCCTCTCTTCCCTGCTGAGATATTAGTAATGAGGAGGGGGATGCTGAAGACCCGACTCAGTTGGCTTTCAGAAAATTCTATTCCTTCCATTCCTGAAAGGCTGTTTTGAGACGCACTGAGTGGTGTCCTCAGTCTACTCAGCTCTGTCCCTATCAGATTTCTAGGTCGTTCTCAGCTCTGGTTGTACATCGGCACCCCCCGGGGAAGACTATAAAAATGCTCATACCTGGGCCCCTTTCAGTGGGTTTGATGTCATTGGGATGAGGGGCAGCCTGGACATGTGGAATTTTAAATCAACCCTGCTAACCTCCCTCTCCACACCTCGCTGTCCTCACTCAGAGAGAGTCTCAGGAGCACCTACAAGCAGAGCCTCTGAGCTGCAGTGTGTCTCAAGGCCAGCTGCTTCTCCTTCCTGCTTTGGTTTCCGCTGTGGCCTCGCAGATGGCACGTCCCTCTCATCAGTCAGATGGGAGCTCTTTGCGGTTTGCCCCTCTGGGCATTCTCTGTGGCAAGCCCTCCCATGCCCTAGCCTGTCTCACTCTCCTCACTGTCCTGTTTTAGAGACTGGGACTGCCTGGGTCCTGTTAATGGGCAGTGGCCACCCCCCCCACCCCCATCCTGCCCTAGTTGCTGAGGTCAAGGCTGGCTCCCGCTGCGCCACCAGGAAGACGGTGTCAGAAATGAAGTGGATTCTTCATCTCCTCCGGGCTCTCCTGCCAAGGCCTGGGTTGCCAGCCTTTCTGTTCTGCCTTTGCCCTTCTCCCTCTGGGGACCTTCCAGTGACTCAATAAGATGAGACACACGTGGTCCATAGGCTGGAGCAGAAACTGCTGGGCTTAGCCAGCGTCCCAGGGAGGTTCTGAGGCCAGATGAACCTCAGTGTGTTTTCCAGGGGTCCAGCAGAACGGGAGTGAGGGCCCTGGGCTTTGGAGGAACCAAGAGCTAAGAACACAGATTTTGCTCTCCTTGAAGAGAGCTTTGGATGCCTTCTCTCCCTCCTGGAGCAAGTTGAAGGCTCGATGTTTGCCTTCCTCATAGGAAGCTGAGCTGGTGACTGTCAGCGGCTTGCACGGCCCCTCATTTATTCTTGGGAAAGCTGGAGACACCTGTGCAAGGGCAGGTCTGTGAAGAGGAAGAGGAAGGGCCCCTTTGTACCACAGCTGCAGGACTATGATTGGTCCAGAGCTCTGGCAAGTGAGTGTCCCCATCCCTGCACCTCAGCCTCACAGTGCACCTGGCCAGCTTGGGGGGTGCGGGGTGGGCAGCTGCTTCCTCCCTGCTGGATGGCAGGTGGGAGAAAGGGGATTCCTGCTCAGTCTTAGTGGCTCCCTTGTCCTCAGATGGGTTCTTGCAGGGCCGTGTGTGGGAGCTCACCCCTCCTCCCAGGACGGCTCTCAGCTGACGACAGACTAGCCCAGGGCTACAGAGGCCAGCCTGCCTGTCCAAGTCCGTGGTGCTCTTGACACCCCAGAGCTCCCACGGGATCAGGCTGTGGCTGGGCTCCAGCTGAATGAATCCGGTCACCCGGCTCCTTCCCCGGCCTGGTCCCGCTTCCCTCACTTGCTGACAGGGCTCTCTTGAGAACACGTCCTCATTAACTCATGTGTCCAAAAATCCTTGTGTGGGGCCCTGCTTCTGGAAATCCTCTTACCTAGGACAGCAGGAATCCACTCCCTCCCTTGAAAATATAATGATCATGGGAAGATTCACAGGAGAGAATCATAGGCTGGGGGCTGGGGTCCAGAAAGGGGAAGCTCCAAGCCCAGGAGGGGGAAAGCAACACCAGATGGATGATTTCTGGGTGGTGGCTAGCACTGTGAGGAGCTGGCTGAGGTGTGAGCGCCTGCCCCCCAACACTGCCCAGGGGCAGGGAAGATACTTTGAAGGGGGAGCTAAGTTTTGGATCAGGGTCTAGGGACCACGTGAGTTTGCTTGGGTCTGTAGAGGAGCATGGACACACTCATGGAGCTTGAAGAGCAGGCCTAGAAAGTTCTCTGTGGCTGGGATGTCATCACCTCCAATGGCTGAGGAAAATTCCAGTTGTCAAAACATTCTCTTGGATCTTAGGGAAAGTTGTACAAGCAGGACGTAATGGATGGGTCTTCCTATCTACCACTAGCAAAGATTCATGGTACTGCCCAGGCATTTGATGGAGCTGAAGAGAACCTAGAAGATTCTGCCAGGGTGTGAAGTCTGGGTCAGAAGGAAGGACTGATTACTTGGTGGCCCCAATGGGTCTCCAGTGTGACTGAGCCCTGAGAGGCTCCTGTCCCAACGTGGCAGACCCAATGATACATGCACCTCCAGACCTTTAAGCAGATGTGCTTCAATATACATTTTACCTCTTAAAGTCTTTTTACAGGGAAGTTGTACCGATTTAGAATTCTTGAGGGGTGAATAACGATGTTCCTAGAGGGAGGTCAGTCGGTTTTTGTATGACTCAGACTTCCAAAGAGCAACTCCGCGTTAATGATTTTTTTATGAATAGTTTTTTTGAAAGTTATTTTTCTATAAAATTTATGTGTTGTGTCCAAGTCGTCCTTTCGTTTGCATCCCCTATTCTCCCCTTCCTTTTCTGTGTGGGCACCTGCGAGCTGTTTCAGTTCTGTGTCTGAGATGCTGACCCACAGGGGAAGTCCCGCCTTCCTCCCCATTGTGCTCTCTCTTCCTCAAAAAGATGGTGATGGCCCCTTGCCCCTTTGCCATTTTCAAGACATCGTGGAAGCATTGCAGGCAAATGATTCTTACAAGGCATTTTGGAGTCCCGGAGAGCCCCATAAATTCTTGATAATAACAGACAAGGCCGAAGAGTTGCAACGAGCCAGCTGAACCAGTCCCTCTCCCCAAGGCTGCAGATTTCGGCAAGCGCCCTTGGAGGAAGTGTCCCATTGAATCCACATTCCAGCCCCATCAGCCATCTTCCTCTGACCCTTCCTTGTGTGAGGAACAATACTCTGTTTAAGGAATATCAGGAATATCAGAACACTGCTTCCTTGAGATAGACAAAGAAGGGTTGGGTCCTGGTATCAGTGACCTATATGTTTAATTCAACAATGTGGTAGGCTAATAAGTGTTTTCCTAACACCCCAAATTCAAGATTTATAAAAGTAAGAAAAAAGGTGGGAAGAAGTTCAGGTTGGAGAAAAAGATTGAGCAACATGATCCTGGGGGTTCTGATACACAGCGATGGCCTAGCTAATATCACCCAACAGGTAGTGATGGAATCTTGGAGAATCCCCACATTTGGGCCATCAGACTACTTGATTTATATTAATCTGGCAAGTAAAAAAATTAGTGATTAGAGAGTTTGAACATCTTTTCATAAATCAATTAACTATTTGTACTTATTTATTAACTATGAATTAACTGTGTCCTTTGCCCAATTTTGTATTAGGTAGAGAACCTTTTTCTTATGGATTTATCAATTTTATAAATTAATGACATTAACCCTTTGTCTATTGTATTGTAAATGTTTTCTCTCAATTTGTCATTGACTTTTGACTTTGGATAGTGTAAAAATTTTTTTTTCTGAAAGAAGTCAGAAATTTTTACAGATTGGTTCCATTTCTTTCTTTCTTTTCTTTTTTTTTTTTTCATTTATACCTTCTAGATTTGGGGTCTTTCACAGCAGAGTTTTTCCCACTTCAAGTTGATATATGTCTTATGTTTCCTTTCAGTATTTTACGTTTTAATGTTTAAATTTTTTATTCATTTATGATTTCTTTTGGTGGCAGGAGTAAGGTAGGGATTTAGCTTCCCCAACCTCCCCTTTCCAAAGGTCAGTCAATTCTCCAACAACATTTTAACAGTTACTCTATCTTTCCCTGGCTATTTAGAGATGCTCCCCACATTCTGTGTCCCCAAATATATTTGGGTCTATTTCCATATGCTATATTGTTTCATTGATCTGCCTATTTTTTTCTCAAGTACCAAGTAGTTTTAGTAACTATAGAGAAGACTTAAATTCCCTAATTGGTGTGTGGTCTGTAGATTTAAGAGGGCATGCTATCAAAGGGAATTGTCTTGAGAACAGGACAGACTGCTTTCAGATGCAGAACAAAATTACTAAATTATAGCTTAGATAGAGGCAGTGAACAAAAGAGAGTCCTGCCCCAAACCCAATCCACGAGTTAGAAGATTAGCTGCAGAATTCTAAGGAGAAGAAGGAGATGGAAGGCAATGAGTGAAATGAGATGGTACTTTGGGGGAGATCGGGGCAGGGATGGATGGTTGGGTGGATGGATGGACAGACAGGCAGACAGTGCTCGAGAGAGGGCTAGAGACATTGCCGAACCAAGAATGGAAGGAAGAGAATAGAACGAAGAAAGGCTCAAACAACATTTCCCTAGTTGGAGGAAGACTTGAACACTCAGGGTGAGAATTTCTGTGGACAGCTAGGCACCGCTAATCTGATTTCTACACCAGGCAGGCTGCAGAATGGGCTCTGGTTGAGGTCCCCCACGACTGCCCCGAGGCTGCTCTGGGCTTTCTTCTTTGGGCTTCTACCACCAGCTTCTGGCTCTGCCGACCAGCCTCCTTTGCAAGGCATCTTATTCTCTTGTCTTCCGGGACAACAGGTCTCCCTCCTTCTTTTCGAGAGATTCCTTTTCCTCTGCCCATAGCTGACCTACTGGGTACATCAGAGCCCTCTGTGCGTTCCAGACCTCCCTCTCTGGGAGCTCCATGCGGTTGCCTTCCCAGGCCGCAGACCTGGCTATGCTTGTTGTCGTCTGCCCCAAAGGGTTCCATGGGCCTGTCTCAAAGTCAGCCCCTGTTCCTCAGCTTGCCACGTGCGAATGTGACACCACCCCCAGCCCTGTATCATCCTGGACTCTGCCTTTATCCCCACGGTGACTCTGGCCTTGGACCCTTTTCCATATCTTTTTGCTGCTATTTCTCCCTCTGCCTCTTTAAATCCTATAGATGCGGTGAATCTGCCCCCATCCCCCCCTTCCCCGGGTCAGGCCCCTCCAGGGGTCCCCCTGCCTCTGTTCTCTGCCACAATCCTTTCTTAAAGTAGACTGCGTGGGGCAGCTGTTCCAACATTCAAGTCTGATCACACCCTCCCCTGGTCTCCTGAGGGCGGCTGTAAACACCATCCTAGATGGGGTGGTTGAAAACAACAGACTTACTCTCTGACATTCTGGAGGCCAGAGGTCGGAAATGGGTTTCATCTGGCCCAAACACAGATGTCAGGAGGGTTCTGGGGGGCAGGGGGCGGGGAAATCATTTGCTTGCCTGTTCTGACTCAGCGAGCTGTGTGCCTTAGCTCGCAGACCTTTCTCCATCCTCATCCAGCTTAGTACCTTCCCGTCTCTCTGTCTCTCTGCTGGGGTTGGTGTTCCAGAAGCTCCCTCTGCCTCTCTTATAAGGACACGTGTAATTACGTTCAGGGCCCACCCAGGTAACTTAGGATGGTCTCCCTATTCCAAGAACCTTAATTTAATCACACCTGGGGGGTTCCCTGTACTGTACAAGGTAACGTTCACAGGCTCCCTAGATTAGGACCTGGGTAACTTTGGGTCCATTATTCAGCCTACCATACCTCCCATGGCACCTCGAACTCCTTGACATGGTCGAGGTCCCAGATGCACCCTCCTCCCCATTTTGCACAGCTCTGGGGTGCGTGTGGCTTCCATCTGGACCACTCTGTCCTAAACTTTTGCCAGTTCCTTCTCATCCCAGAGGCCTCAGCCTAGACAATGCTTCCTTCAGAAAGCACCCGGGAGGGGCACCTGGGTGGCTCAGTGGGTTAGGGCCTCTGCCTTTGGCTCGGGGCATGATCCCGGGGTCCTGGGATCGAGCCCCTCGTTGGGCTCTCTGCTTGGCAGGGAGCCTGCTTCCCTCTCACTCTCTGCCTGCCTCTCTGCCTACTTGTGATCTCTGTCAAATAAATAAATTAAAAATCTTAAAAAAAAAAAAAAAAGGAAGAAAGAAAGAAAGCTCCTGGGACCCCACTCATGTCCAGTTTAGGTGCCCTTCTGTGTGCTGCCCTAGCACCTGCTTCCCTTGCTAGAACAGTCTCCTGTTACCATCTCTTATTGCATCTTGAGGACGGGGCTGTGCCTGTTCTCTTTGCTGTTGAATCACCATCAGTAAGGGCAAAAGACACATACATGTCAGGCACAGGAGAAGGGATTGTGAAATGTGTACATTTAAATCTGCATAGGGGTGCCTGAGTGGCTCAGTGTATTAAGCGCTGCCTTCTGCTCAGGTCATGATCCCAGGGTCCTGGGTTCGAGTCCTGTGTTGGGCTCCCTGCTCAGTAAGGAGTCTTCTTCTCCCTCTGCTTCTGCCTGCTGCTTCCCCTGTTTGTGGTCTCTCTCTCTGTCAAATAAAAAATAAATAAATAAGTAAATAAATAAACCATAAAAAGTGGACTTTTTTTTTCATTTTTAAAATTTAAATTCAATTTAATTAACATATACTGTATTACTTGTTTCAGAGGTAGAATTCAGTGATTCATCAGTTGCATATAATATCCAGTGCTCTTTACGGCAAGTGCCCTCCTTAATGCCCATCACCCAGTTACCTCATCCCCCACCCCCAACAACCCTCAGTTTGTTTCCTAGTTAAAGAGTCTCTTTTGGTTTGCCTCCTGCTCTGTTTTTCTCTTAGAAAGGATACTTTTTTAAAAAGTGGGCACTGACTAGTTATGGGTAATTATCACTTAAAAAAACACAAAACTTTCTCACCAGTCTGATTTTCTTTCCCCTTTTTCTTTCATTCTTTTCTTTCCTTCCTTCCTTCCTTCCTTCCTTCCTTCCTTCCTTCCTTCCTTCCTTCTCTTCCTCTTCTTCTTCTTCTTCGCAGTACATATGTATTCTGATTTTTTTTTTTTAAGGTAGTATGGAGCCCAGTGCAGGGCTTGAACTCACGACCCTGAGATCAAGACCTGAGCTGAGGGGGTGCCTGGGTGGCACAGTCGGTTAGGCGTCTGACTCTTGGTTTCAGCTCCAGTCATGATCTCAGGGTTTTGGGATAGAGCCCCATGTCAGGCTCCCTGATCAGCGTGGAGTCTGCTTGAAGATTTCTCTCCCTCTCTCTTTGCCATTCTTTCCTGCTTGTGTGAGCTCTCTCTTGCTCCCTCCATAAAATAAATAAATAAGTCTTAAAAACAGAAACAAAAACAAAACCTGAGCTGAGATCAACAGTTAGACGCTTAACCCATGGAGCCACCCAGGCACCTCTGAACTCCATTTTTTATGATTTTTTTTTTTCCTTTTAGGAAAAATCAAGAAATTAAAATTTAGAACTTAGAATGACTGTGTCCTTAGGATACCACTTTTGGGTACACAGTTGGGAACTGAGTTTTCAGAATGAAACTCAGCCTTCAACTCCCCTCTCTGCACTGATGCCCCCTTTATTAGGGGAACTCTTATATTTGTCTCCTGCAACTCCTTTAACAAAGTGTCAACATATAACAGCTTAAAACAACACAAATTTATGATCTTAGGGTTTTTTAGGTCAGTACCTACAGGGTCTCACTGGGCTAAAATCAAGGTATCAGCAAGGCTATGTTCTAAAGGACCTAGGGAAAAATTCATTTGCTCATCCTTTTCAGCTTCTAGAGTACACCATGTTCTTTGGATTTGTGACCCTCTTCCTCTAGCTTCAAAGCCAGCAACAACAGATTGTGTCCTTTTCACATTGTATCACCATCACACTGGCTTTTCTGCCTCCCTCTTTCATTCTCTTTTATATCATGGTGAAATACACATGAAATGTATCAACTTCATCATTTTTAAGTGCATAGTTCAGTGGCATTAAGGACATTCCTGTTGTTGCCCTAACAACACCACCATCCATCCACGCAATGCTTAATGTTGCAAAACTAAAACTCTATTCTTTAGACACTAATTCTGCTCCTCCCCAGCCTTGGCAACCAAATTTCTGCCTTATGTTTCTATGATGTTGACTACTTTGGAGACTTCCTATTAATGGCATGACACAGTATTTGTCCTTTGGTTGCTGGCTTATTTCACTTGGCTGAATGTCCTCAAGGTTCTTCCATGTTATAGCATATGTTAAAATCCCCTTCTTTTTTAAGGCTGCAGAATATTCCATGGTATGTGTCTAACATGAATTGCTAATCCATTCATATGTTGATGAACACTTGAGTGGCTTCCATCTTTCAGCTGTTGTGTTTTATGCTGCTATAGATGTGGATGTATAAATATCTCTTCAATATCCTGCTTTCAGTTCTTTTGGGTATATACCCGGATGTGGAGTTGCTGGATCATATGGTAATTCTATTTTTAACTCTTTGAGGAACTGCTGTACTGTTGTTTACATTGGCTGCACCATTTTACATTGCCACCAGTAGTGCACAAGGTGCTCTATCCTTCCACATTCTTGACACTTGTTATCTTGTGTCTTTTTAAAAAAAAATATTTTATTTATTTGACAGAGAGAGAGAGAGAGAGAGAGATCACAAGTAGGCAGAGGCAGACGGGGCCGGGGGGGGGGGCAGGCCCCCTGCTGAGCAGAGAGCCTGATGTGGGACTCCATCCCAGGACCCCAGGATCATGACCTGAGCTGAAGGCAGAGGCTTAACCCACTGAGCCACCCAGGCGCCTTTTTGATACCTAGCCATTCTAGGTAGAGACACCTAGGTGTCTTTTTGATACCTAGCCATTCTAACACAAATGAGGTGATAATGTGATTTTGACTGGCTTTTCCCTACCAACCTGCTATTGAGCATCTTCTTATGTGCTGTTGTTCACTTGTATGTCTTCTTTGGGAAAATGTCTATTTGGTTTCCCTGCCCATTTATTAATTGAATTGTTGGGTTTCTTTTGCTATTGAGTTCTCTGTGTTCCTTATATATTTTGGATAGTAACCCTTTACCAGATTTATAGTTTGCAAATATTTTCTCCCATTCTGTAGGTGGCCTTTCCATCTTGCTCTTTGTTTCCTTTGCTGTACAGAAGGTTTTTAGTTTTATATAGTCCCACTTACTTATTTCTACTTTTGTTGTTCATGACTTGGGTGTCATATCCAAAAAGTTGTTGCCAAGACCAGTGCCTAGGAACTTTATTTCTGTTTTCTTCTTTAGAGTTTTATAGTTTCAGGTCTTACATTTAGTCTAACTCATTTCAAGTTAATTTTTTTTAAAGTAGCCTCCACACTTAACATGGGGCTTGAACTCATGACCTCAAGAGTTGCATGCTGTACTGGCTGAGCCAGCCAGGTGCCCCTCAAGTTAATTTTTGTGATTGTATAAGATAGGGGTCTAATGCCATTCTTCTGCATGTGAGTTTCCAATTTTTCCAACATTCATTGAAGATACTATTCTTCCCTCATTGAATATTCTTGGCTCCCTTCTCAAATATTAATTTCATGTGCATGGGTTTTTTGCTGGGCTCTTAATTCTGTTCCATTGGTTTATGTGTCAGCATCACGCTGTTTTGATTGCTATAGCTTTGTAGTACAGTTTGAATTTAGGAAACGTGATGCCTCCAGCTTTGTTCTTTCTGAGGATTGCTTTAGCTGTTTGAGTTTTTTTGTGGTTCCCTATAGACTTCAGGATTATTTTTTCTGTTTCTGTGAAAAATGCCATTGGAATTTTGATAAGGATTCTGTTGATCAAGAGGTGGCGTTGGGTAGTATGGACATTTTAACAATATTCTTCTGATCCATGAACATGGGATATCTTTCCATTTATTTGTTTTTGTTTTTGTTTTTTTCAATTTCTTTCATCAGTATCATTCAACTTTTAGTGTGAAGGTCTATCAAGCACTTGGTTAATTTATTCCTAAGAATTATATTTTTTGATGCTATTGTAAATGGGATTTTTAAATCTCTTTTTCACATAGTTTGCTGTTAGTGTATAGAAACACAACTATTTTTGTATGCTGATTTTGTATGCCGTGACTTTACTGAATTCATTGATTAAGTCTAACAGTTTTTTTGAAAAATCCTTAAGATTCTTAAAAAAAGATTTATTTATTTTAGAGAGAGAGTGAGTGTGTATGAGTCAGGGGAGAGACACAGGGAGAGGAAGAGAAGCAGATTCCCCACTGAGTGTGGAGCCCAACTCAGGGCTCAATCTCACAACCCTGAGTTCATGATCTGAGCCAAAATCAAGAGTTGATGCTTAACTGACTGAGCCACGGATATTCTATGTATAAGATCATATTATGCAAACAGAGACAATTTTACTTCTTCCTTTTTGACTTGAATGCCTTTTATTTATTTTTATTGCTTGAAGACTCTGGCAAGGATTTTCAGTACTGTGTTGAATAGGAGTGGTCTAGGTAGACACCCTTGTCTTACTCCTGGTTGCAGAAGAAAAGCTTTCAGGTTTTCACTGTTGAGTACGATGGTAGCTGTGGGCTTGTCATGTCTGTCTTCTATTATGTTGAGGCATATTCCTTCTATACTTAATTGGTTGGAGTTTTTATCATGAAAGGATGTTGAACTTTATCAAGTGCTTTTTTTTTTTTTTTCATCTGTTGAGGTAATCGTGTATGATTTCCATGTGTGGAACTATCCTTGTATCCCAGGGGTAAATCCAACTTGATCATGTTGTATGATCTTTTTCATGTATTGTTGAATTTGCTTTGCTAGTTGTTGAGAATTACATTTACACTCATTCTTTAGGTATATCAGCCTGTAATTTTCTTTTTCTGGTCATATGTTTACCTGGCTGTGGGTATCAGGGTAACACTGGCCTCATAAAACGAGTTTAGGAGTATTCCCTCCTCTTTAGTTCTCTGGGAGAGTTTGAGAAGGATTGGATATTGATTCTTCTTTAAATATTTGGTAGAATTCACCAGTGAGACCATCTGGTCCCAGGCTTTGCTTTTCTTTTCACAATCTGGGAAGTTTTTGAATACTAATTCAATCTTACTCATTATTGGTTTATTCAGATTTTCTTTTTCTTCGTGATTCAGTCTTGGTATGTTATATGTTTCTAGGAATGTATCCATTTCTTCTAGATTATCCAATTTATTGGCATATAATTGTTCATAGTAGTCTCTTAAGAAGATTTGCATTTCTCTCATGTCAGTTGTAATGTCTCCTTTTCATGTCTAATTTTGTTTATTTGAGTTTTTTCTCTTAGTCCAGCAAAAGGTTTGTCAATTTTGTTTATCTTTTCTAAAAACCAGCTTAGTTTCATTTATCTTTTCTATTGTTTTTTCTGATCTCTCGTTTATTTCTGCTCTGATCTTTGTTATTTCCTTCCTTCTTCTAATTTGGGGCTTAGTTTATTCTTTTTCTAGTTCCTCGAGGTTGTTTATTTGGGATCTTCCTCTTTTTTTTAATGTAGGTGTTTATTGCTATAAAGTTCCCTCTTAGAACCGCTTTTGTTGTATCCCGTAACTTTTGGTATGCTCTATTTCCATTTTTGTTTGTTTCCAGGTATTTTTGACCTCCATTTTGATTTCCTCTTTGACCGATTGGTTGTTCAGGAGTGTGTTGTTCAATTTCCACATATTCATGAATTTTCCAGTTTTCCTCCTCCTATTGATTTCTAGTTTCATACCACCGTGGTTGGAGAAGATACTGGTATGATCTCAATCTTAAGTCATGAAACTTGTTTTGTCTGTAATTTACTTTGAAATGCATAAAAGATAAGATGGATTATTGAATAGATAAAGGAATGTATAGCTGGCCCGCTGTGTGATAAGGATAGTAATTTTTCTTAAAGACTATGACTTATTTATTTAAAGTATTTTATTTATTTATTTGACAGAGAGAGATCACAAGTAGGCAGAGAGGAGGAAGCAGGCTCCCTGCCGAGCAGAGAGCCTGATGTGGGGCTCAATCCCAGGACCCTGGGATCATGACCAAAGGCAGAGGCTTTAACTCACTGAGCCACCCAGGCACCCTAAAGATTATTTATTTGAGAGAGAGAGAGAACATGGGAGAGTGAACACAAGTAGGGGGAGGGGCAGAGGGAGCTGGAGAAGCAGACCATCCGCTGAGCAGGGAGCCCAATGTGGGGCTCATTCGATCCTGGGAGCCTGGGATCACGATCTGAGGCAAAGGCAGACACTGAAGTGACTGAGCCACCCAGGCACCGCAGCAAATGTTAAGGGTAGAATAAGCATATATTCATGGCCGTTCATTGTCTTCTTCATCTTTATGTTTGAAAATTCTCATAATAAAATGTTGGAAAAAACTTTGGGGTAATGCCATTCCCCAGAGAGAGTCAATCCTTCATTCCTTTATATACAGATAGACACATGCCGGGGATTCTTAACTGGGGGACGTTTAGCCCCCAGGGGACACTGGGTAATTTTTGATCGTCATGACTGGATGGTGCTGCCGGCATCCAGTGGGTAGAGGCCCAGGATGCTGCTAACAGTGCCCTCCGATGCAGAGGACAGTCTGCACAACAAAGAATGTTTTAGCCCAAATGTCGACAGTACTGAGGGTGAGAAACCCTGACATATATATCTGAATATCTGAATATTTATACCCATTCGTATTAATGTGTATATACATATATATATGTATATACATATATACACACACACATTTTAGGCTTACATATATTTTAAACAAAATTGAACTCATGGTTTTGTAACCTTTGTTTCCATAACATGTTGTCATTTTCCCAGGTAATTAACTGCCTTAAACCTTATCCTATTTTAATGGCAATTGTAGGTGTCTATGCTAGATTTATTGCACCCAGCTCTGTCTGGGCATTTTCAGGTGGCTGGCCAGTCTCTAGTGTACCTTAGTGGAGTCTGAGTCTTCCCTGACAGACATATCTCTATTCTGTGTGGTGAAGTTCTCTTCAGGCAAAACTTGTTGGTCACCCTTGGGACCACCTTGGGCATCAAACATTCTTAGTGACTGGAGCCCTCCAAGGGTTGTCAGTCTCCCCTTTGGGTGTTTCCCCCCACCCCCCCAGAGGCTGTGCCAAGCAGAGGCAGCAGCCAGCAGTGTGGTATCTCACTAGCCCTGGGTCAGCATTGGGTTGCCTAAGCTGTGGATCTGGGGTGGGAACAGAGAGCCATGTGCCCCCTCCCCTGGCCCAAGTTCTGCATCCCTAAGGACCCAACTTGACTTTGACCTCTGTCTTTTTTCAAACATAGGTCTCCCCTTCTGATGAAAAGAGAACAGAAGAATGGACTACAGTCACCAAACCTCCCTCGTCCCGTGTGGACAAGATAAATACATCTCCAAGTAAGATTTTTGGCTTTAGTGTTATGCCCCCAGTGGCCAGTTCCATGTGGATGGAAGCCCCTGGCAGAAGAGCCTCTTCTGCCCATGGATGGCAGGGGCTCCCGTGTGTGGGAAGTAGGGAGCACAGCAAGGTTGGTGCTCTAGAATAAAACATAGCCCTGGGGCTGGCCATGGACAGCAAAGCAAAGGGGACCTTCAAGACACAGATAGTGTCCCGAAAGGAGGAATTAATGGTGCTTGCCCTTTGTGCTGTCTGTGGTGTCCCCTGAGGCAGTCCCCGCTGGGTCATATCCCTGTGCAGCTGGGGGTCTGTCCGGAATGGACTCAGGTGAGCTCTGAACAGAAAGAGACAGCCTTATGGCTTTATATGCACTTAAATCTCTTGAGCTTAGATTTTTTTGCTAATGGGAGCCAAAATGGACTTTTTCAAATGATAATTTCGAGAATAGATTTTTCTATCCAGCACAGGGATTCACTCATACTGAATGCTCTCTATCTGAAATAAATGTTTAACTTATCCGAGGCCAAATTGTTTTAATTCCTTTACACATATTTGGCCACTTACACACATGCAGTTGTGTGAACTGTGGCTTGTTCTTATTGCTTCACTGAGGGATTTCTTCAGGGCCCTTGACTGGACTGGCCAGTTATATTAGATCTCTGTGCTCAAAAGTCCCAAACAGCTTTTGCGTTAGGTTATTTGGAGTCACATTTTTCAACTAATTCATTTAGGCTTGCATAGAATGACTCCAATTTTTCTAGGTTTAACTTGTCAGGAGCTTCTTGGAATTTCAAGCCAGCTCTGACCTCTGGTGTGGCCCCACTCGCTCCACTGAATGGTGGCATTCAGAGAGTCCAAACTTTTGCCTGAGAGCAGGCAAGAGCACAGGGCGATGTCTTCAAGCCCCTGCCTTCCCAGCCCGCAGGTGCTAGCATGCACCTTCAGATAAAACCGGAGTAGATTGTTCTCAGGTTGGATGAGGGCTCATCCAAATCACAAAGGTGGGAAGTCCTTGCTCTCTCTCATTCAGTAGAGCTGTGTTTCCAGGGGGCCACCTGAAAACCAGGATTTAACAGCAAAGTAGGCTAATATGGGGGGTTTCAGAGGAAGATTTGCAAGTTAAGAAAACATTTTTTTTAAAAGTTTATTTATTTAAATAATCTCTATACCCAACATGGGGCTTGAACTCACGACCCTGAAATCAAGAGTCACACACCCCTCCCACGGAGCCAGCCAAGCACCGACCCCAATTTTTTTTTTTTTTTTTTTTTTAAATAAACTTAAAAGCACTTAGAATAGAATGAAAAGATAAAAACTTGTGGAACAGAATACTGCCAGGGCCCAGAATCCCCTCCTGCCCCCTTGTGGTCACTGCTCCCCAAGGTGAACTGCTCTCCGGAATTCTAACACCCATTTTGAACTCTGTATACACGGGATCATACAATACGTGGCCTTTGGAGTCAGGCATCTTTTCCTCAATGTAAGGTCTGTGGTAAGGTCTGTGAGATCCATCCGTGGGGGTGAGGCTCATTCATATTCTTGTTACTATGTAACATTCCACCGTGTGACTTCAGCTTCCTTTATTCATTCTCTGAGCTGTTGACGGGAATTTGTGAGTTTTTAAACCCGCTGTAAGGTCATGTCTCTGAAGCATTAGTCAGTGGGTCCAGACCGTCCCTTTTAACTTGCTGCAAAGTCTAGAAGTCCCTGAGTCTCCCGCAAGCCTGTATTGATTGCCCTGTCCTCACAGCAGGGGTGAGGGAGAAAAAACAGTGGGGCCCCAGCAGGCTTATACATGGACTTAGTCGTGTGTTTGCCTCTCTGAATCTCGCCTCACCAAGGACTGTGTGTGGAGTTTGGTTTGGGGAGTGTTGTCAGAGCTGCGAGCCTGGGTTTGCTGGAGTTGCTCCTTGCACTCTGTTCTTGACCTTGATCCTGGGGAAAATGGAGATGGGGGCGGTGGCTGTGTGTGTGTGTGTGTGTGTATGCATGTGTGGACAGACATCCAGACTGGGGCAGCTGGAGGCCAGTTTCGAGGTGAGAAAAGAGGGAACAGGTGCATTACAAGTGGCTTCAGCTGAGAATGTCACACCTTTTGTATCCTGCCCTAAGGAACGAACTTCTCCTTCATCTGAAGACCTATAATTTGTACTATGAAGGCCAGAATTTGCAGCTCCGACACCGTGAGGTAAGGAGACCGCGGGGGAGCCTGTGGGCCAGCCCAGTCTGTCTCCATGTCTCCAGGGTCTCGGGGTCCCTGCCTCTCCTACCCCCACCAACGGGTGGCCACTCATTGAGGATGTTAGCGGGAGCCCCTGGAGTTCTTTGGAAGGAGACCCCAGGCTTGTTTTGTACTAATGAGGATGAGCTTTTCTGTTTCAGAGATATTCCTGGGGATGTGAGCCTGGGCTAGCCTCTGCTTCAGAGGGGGGTCTTTCAAAGGGGACGTTCATGAAATGATCCTTTCCCATGGCTCTCAAGCAAGCTCTTTCTTCTTGGGCAATTCAGGAATCTTACCCAGTCCTCTGTGTTTACACACCTGGGCCCACATCAGTCAGCTCGGCGTGGAAACACTTGGCCCTTCTGTATGACTGCAGTGGTCTTCCTCGGGTGCCTTCCTGGGATGCCCTTTGCTCTCCGTCCGGCTTCTCCCAGCCCCCAGCCTGAATCTAAGCTTACTCATCCCATATCCATTTCCGTTGAAGCCTGTTATCGGGTAGATGGTGAGTTATAGAGGAGCCAGGTGGAGTAATTTATACTCAAGTGTTCTAGACTGATAAGATGTGTGTAATACCTTCTAAACACATTTTCAGCTCCTCAAGCCATGGCGATCCAATCCACAGAAACAGATATCAGATGGTAGAATTTCAGCTACAAAGGCAGGCTCGTTGGGGAGAGTATGTGAGATGCAGTGGCCTTTTCTGTGTCCCTCAAACCAGTCCATGTAGGCAAAGTCCTAGTGTGGGTTAAATCCTGTCCTAAAATCATACTATGTAACAGTAGGCATGCCAGCCTCAGGCTTTACCAGCAAGAAAGGCCCTCTATATGGCTTGCTCTTACATAAAGCCTTTCCCCGCAAGACCCCTCCCAGCCTGAAAGTTGTTTTCATCTCCTGCCGTCTTTGGCTCTTCCCTCCTCTCTGTGGATGATCCTGGGATCTGGGTCTGTTGTTCGGTGGACAGGTGTCCTCCTCATCCATATGGTTCATCCTGAAGATGTAGCTGTGGCCCAGGTCTGACAGCTGTAGGTTTTTTTGAGACCCTCTAAAAGGCCTGACCCTTTTAGGCACTGCCCTTAAAGCTTCTCGTAGTGAGTGGCTCCGCCATTTGTAAGATTTTGGTCCTTGGATAGCTTTTCAGCAGTGTGTCTTATAGAATAAATTCTCAGAATACTCTATGATTAAATAGAGACTCATTATAATAAATGAGATTCGGTTCTTTGAGACAAAACACACCGATGCCCTTAGAAGGGTCTGATGTTTAACCTGTTAGCAGGCAACCACCCTTGAGTATAAATTTGGAATTCTCAGAGGATTTATTCACCTCTTGGAGAGCCATAATGTAGCACATTAGCTAATTAAAGTCTCTGGGATGTTATGCTGGTAGGAAATCTGATGAACATATCCTGTCTCAGCTCGTGATCGCCTGGCACCCTATTTAAGGGAATGGTTGATCTGCGAGAGAAGCTAGTATTCGATAGAACAAACTTGGGGAAATGTTACTGCAAACTCCTTCATCCAGCGGGTCAGATTGGTAAGCATATGTTCTAGCTGAAGACATAGCTTCCCATGGTGGGGGAGGGGAAAGTAGCTAATTCGAGAATCTGGCTCTGACTTCTGTTAGCAGGGCTCATCTCACGCTAAGCGATGTCTTCTTCTTTCTTTAAAGTATAAAAACAAAACAAAAAAACCCCACCATTTTTATCATTGACACACATATGCTTGATTTTGAGGCAACTTTTGCGTTGACCTTGAGGTCGTCTTCGGGGCGTCAGGGGTTGTTTGCGGTGGGGTGTGTCTCAGAGCTGGCCTGCGGGTGTAACTTGGGTGCGCCCAGCCAGGACGTGTCAGGGGCGCTGTCCATTGTCCCCCGATGTGCTGCTGGCTTCTGCGGGGTTTTCAGGGCTGGCTCATGGTGCCAATTGCTTTGTGGGCAGGAGGAAGACGAGTTCATCGTGGAGGGGCTGCTGAACATCTCCTGGGGCCTGCGACGGCCCATCCGTCTACAGATGCAGGACGACAATGAGCGCATTCGCCCCCCACCATCCTCTTCCTCCTGGCACTCTGGCTGTAACTTGGGGGCGCAGGGGTGAGTGAAGAGAGAGGGGGCCCAGGGGTGACTGGGGTTCTGTTCTTAAATGTCCTTGAGCAGAGAAATGCCACCTTCTTCCAGCAAGCCTTGACCCTGGCCCCCATTCTCCCCACCGGCACTACGCACCTGTTCTGGGCTTAGGAGGAAGAGGAAGGAGCAGGTGTTGGTGTGATCAGGCCACTGTGCCTGTCACCACATCAGAGGGGGGAAACGCTAAGGCCTGCTTGCAGTGTGTCCTCCCTCGCAGAGAATTTCTGAGTCTCTGAAGGAGTCTAGCTTGTGGTGAGCTGGGCCTCGCCTGCAGATTTCTAAGGGACAGCCGGCCTCGGCATCTCCCCATGGGGACCACTCCTTATAGAGTGGCCCTGCTCTGGAGACAGCAAGGGCTTGAACCTTGTCTCCAAAGCTTTCCATGTCTTGGGGTGGAGGAACCTGGAAGAAGAAAAGGAACATCACAGCTTGTCCAAACCGCTCCTGCGAGGCCAGCCAGGGGACTGCGTCCTTCAGGCCACACCCGGAGCTGGGCTTCAGTGTGACAGTCAGTAGTCTGGGAGGCTCCCTCCTCTGGATTCCCACTGCAAGGTCTGCAAAGCCCAAGACTGGTTGCCCCCTCCCTCTGCTGCCAGCTGAGTAGCCAAGTGCCATGTTTTGAGGCCTGCCCTCTCCGCTGGGACTTCCTTCAGGACTTCGGTTTTGGGTATCAGTGACCGGCCGTGTTCCCTCCCCAAACTGGCTGGTGCTGCCCTGAGGCCAGAGTGTGGGGGATGTGTGCTGACCTCCCAGCCAAACCACGGTGACGTGTTTTCTGTTTTCAACCGGACCTAAGCCGTCTCTGTTGGACACACTGGAATTCTGCTCAACTCCGCAGCCAAATCCATCATTCTCTAAAGTTGAGAGACGCCTGCATGGTGGCCAAGCCCTGGAGCTGATGTGCTTTCTTTCCCAGGGAATTTTAGGAGGGACGTCGCCCGTCCCATCGGCTGCTGGGATGTCTGGTCAAGGTTCTTGGGCTTCATCTCCTTGGTTAGTTTCACGCTCTAATTTGATTTCAGCCCTTTTGCCTTCTTGGATTTCCTGCGGGCCAAACCCTTTTCCATGGCCGCATCCGGACGACGCCCAGGCTGTATTCCATTGCGTCCCCTCCACGAGGGGATTTTGAGAACGCCGTTGACTGCGTGATTTTTGGCTGAACCTGCTGGCCGGTCCTTCACTCCGCACACTCATTTCTCCTCCCTTCCCTGCAACGCCAAGCTGGACTTCGCTAGTTCTTGAAACCCACCAGGGCTTTTGACCGGGTTGTCAGGAACGGTAATGAATGTCATCCCTGATGCTGGCTAGAATCAAGCAACTACCTGGGCCACTGGGCTAAGAAGGGGGCTGAGACCAGTTTCTGCTGCGGTGAGGGAGTGGGCGGTGGGAGCAGCCCTCCCTAGCTCCAGTCTGCAGTCAGAAGTCCAGACTTAGACCACAGTGGGGAGTCCTTCCAGATTTTCAGTTTTTATGGTCTTCCCTTAAAACTGTCATCTCCGGATCCTGAGTCCCATCTCGACTGGATCCCAGGGAGCCCATACTCTTCTCACAATGGGATGGTTCTAATGGGTTAAATACGGTTCTCCTCTCTGCTCAAATCTCCTGTTGATTTGGGGTATGCATCTCTGAGCTGCAGTCATTATTCTTTTTGGCTTATAAGGGGGTCATTTGCCAGTTATCCGGGCCTCTGCTCAGGCTGGCTGTGTGGGGTCCAGCTTGGCTGAGCAACCCGTCCAGCAACCCCAAGGACACTATCATCAGTAGCCCTTCCAACGCTGCTCTGACCCTCGTAGGCAGCCAATGTATTGCTTCTCCTCCTTGAAGATGCCAGAAGCAATTTCTGAGTTACTCCAACAGAAAAGGTTCTGAACTGGAATCTTGTCTGGAGAAGCAAATGCTCATTGTTACCGGGTTTTCCAAATATGCTGTAGAAGCTGTACATGCTCAGAAACAGTGCAGACAACACCTGGATTTTCTTCTTTGGTGTTCTCCATCCCGGGCGTGATGAACTTGGGGCTTGTGTTGGGATGGATGCTGGGAAAGAGCATCTTCTCTAGAACACCCCCTCCCCTCCCAGTGCTTATCCCTGGAGCAGGGCCAGCTTCACGGGCCGCCCGCACGGGGCTGTGCTAGTTCCCAGCCCGGCCCAGGCCAAGTGCTCTTGCAGGAGAGGGAGGGTCCCCCTGCAGGAGCTGAACCGCTCTCCGTTTTGTGTTCTTTCTCCCCAGCACCATCCTCAAGCCCCTCACCATGCCCAACATTCAGATCTCAGAAGCGGATGCCCCGCCTGAGGGCGAGCAGACACCGAGCCCCACAGGTACAGGTGCGGCGGGAGGGGTCCCGCTTTGGGCTCACCTTTGGGAGGACTGGTGTGATCTAGATGCTGTAAATGGAATTAATAAAAGTCATGTGGTTTGAGATTCAATGTGTGTTCAAAGGAGGCAGTCAGAGGTTCCCCCATTTCTTCTCCCCACCATAAGTGGTTCCCTCCCCAGAAAATCCTCGAAGGCATTCTTTCTGAGGTATTCTAGACAGGGAAAAGCAAATACACAGCAACATGCCTTTATAGTTGGAGGTCATTTCTTTTCTTCCCCTCTTCTGTTTCTGCACATCCCTGTTTCTGTTGGTTTGTTTTGAGGAGTGTTCCACACAAATCCCTCAAGAACTTTGGCCTTCTTATCCAGCTGTGTTCCACTGTGTAGAGAAAACGAGAGCTGAATTGCTCCTCGGTGATGGACGTTGAAGTCATTCCAGTCTGTTGCTGTGACAAATGGCAGTTAGTGGCCCTGGACACGTGTCATTTCACACATTTGTCATATCTGTAGGATTCGTTCAAATGGAGTGTCTAGGTCTGAGGTTATGAGCATTTGTAATTTTGATAAATACTGTCAGGTCCTTAGGTCATGCTTCTCCTGTGCCAAACACTATTTTCAGTGCTTTGCGTGAATTAATTCAGGAAACCCTCACGACAACCCCGTGATGGGGGTGCTATTAGTATGCCCATTTTATAGATGAAGGAACTGAGGGGTGGAGAGGTTAGTGAAACATGGCAATGGTGAGGCTGGGATTTGGCCCTGGGAATCTGGCTCCTGAGTCTCTCCTCTGAATCTTGTCACTATAGAGCTTCTCCGTAAATTATACCATAGGTTTTTGCCCCGGCAAGAAATACTGTTTTGATGAAACGTATTTCAGTGGGAGGCCATGGCTAGTACTGACGGTAGCATTGGCCACAAAGAGGGGACTGTGTGCAAACTGCCACAACCCTGGGCTGGGCAGACGGAGCTCATCTCTTTCTTCCCTCTTAGACTCCAGGGGCCTCAAGCCCCTGCAGGAAGACACCCCCCAGCTGATGCGCACACGCAGTGATGTTGGGGTGCGTCGCCGTGGCAACGTGAGGACACCCGGTGACCAGAGACGAATCAGACGCCACCGCTTCTCCATCAATGGCCATTTCTACAACCACAAGGTAGAGAGGATGGGGGAGGGGAGGGGCTGGGGGCCAAGGGAATAAGGCCTCTTCTTGGGCAGCGGCCACCTCAAGGTTACAGACGAGTGGGAAGCCAAGTGTTTGCTATTCTGTCTTGGTTCATGGGTGGGCTGCAGGCTCTGCAGGCTTTGGGAGGGATGAGGGACCCCAGATCAGAGCCCCCCCATAGGGTGGTGAATGAGATGACCCCACAAACATCAGATTTTCCCTGGAAAATCCACATGTACCCCCTTCCTATACCGTGGGCCTCTCGCTGCTGGGTGGTCTCACTTTTCTGTGAACTGTGTGCTACCCACTGAGTCAGGGCTGCAGGGCTCAAATCAGGGGGTGTCCGTGCACTACCCGACCCCCCCACCCCCACCAATTCTAGCTGATCCTCCTTTCCTCCCACTGCCTGGTCTGAATCCAGCCCCAGAAGCAAGTGCCTCACGGGAGGGTCAGAGACCCCTTGCGTTGAAGTCACAGTGGAAGGGGCCTTGTGCATGTCTTCTTTGGCAAGAGGGCCTTCCTTACCTGGATCCACTCCCCCTCCTTGCTAAGCCCAGACCCCTCCAGCTTCCCATGGGGACAGTGGGGAAGAGACCACCGGAGTTAGGCACAGCTCTCTGGGGCGGGGTGGGGGAGGAGGGGGCCTCTCAGGGTGCACGGGGAGAGTGCCCTTTACCCCAGGTCATGGGGCCGGGACACCTGGGTTTTAGAGCCCAGTTCTTGTCCCATCTTGTCCCCACTGCCACCCTAAGCCATCCCCCTCTCTTGACAGACATCGGTATTCACGCCAGCCTACGGCTCCGTCACCAACGTCCGCATCAACAGCACCATGACCACCCCCCAGGTCCTGAAGCTGCTGCTCAACAAATTCAAGGCAAGTTCCCTCCGCGGGCTGGCCTTGGAGGGGTGGCGCAGGGGCCTGCGGCGCTTCCGAGGTGGGAAAGGGGACCGTGGAGAGTGTGCAGTAAGCAGGGGGCACTGGGCGAGGGGGCCTGGGGTTTTCCGACCCAGTGGCATTAGTATCCCAAGGGAGATTGTTAGCCAAGCAGCTTCCCAGTCCCCAGCCCTGAAGCAGACCTACTGAATCTGAAGCCCAAGGACCAGGGAAACTGTTTGGCAAATGGCAGCAGATTGGTCCGCTGAATTCTGAGAAGCAGCCCAGAGCCCAGGCACAGACCCCAGGCCCTAGGCACACACCTCAGAGCCCAGGCACAGACCCCAGGCCCTAGGCACACACCTCAGAGCCCAGGCACAGACTGGCTTCTGAAACACATTTGGGAAATGTATGCTGAAAAATGAACTTCAGTACACGTGCAAGTTCTAGTGCATGAGTCCGTAAAGTCCTGTAACTCTGCAGGTTTTACACGATTCCTTTACAAGAAATCTTTAGGAGACAGGGATCCCCATTTTTCCCTGAGGCCACTGTCAGCTGGTGGTCTCTGGGTTCAAATCCCCAGCCGTCACCTGCTGATTGGAGGAGCCGAGATAGTAACTTAAGCTCCCTGTGCTTCTCCTTCGTCTTCTCTAAAATGAGGGTTCACGGAACCCCCGCTGAGGGCCTGTCAGGAACACGAGATGAGTTAACACGTGCCAAGTGTGTCGCCCAGTGCTTGGCAGGGTGCCAGAAAGGTGAGTCCTTCTTATCGACTGTGATCAGCCGCTCTCCTCATCCCTTCTGAGAGCTGGAGAGAAACGGCTCCCCCTCAGAAGCACCGAAAATCCATTTAGCTTTGCAACGTTCCAGAAGGAATGGCTCAGAGGTAGGATATGTAAATACGCACTCTCTTCAAGCATCTCTTGTTTCTGATTCAGATCGAGAATTCCGCAGAGGAGTTTGCTTTGTACGTGGTCCATACCAGCGGTGGTAAGTCTGAAAAACACAGTGTACTTGAAAATGTTTATGTCACTCAAATCGGCCTCATTTGCTTGTTGTTTGGCCTTTGGAAAGTTCCAAATGTTGTTTGCTCCTGAGGCTGGTGGGGTCACTGTCTGAGTCCACTGGGGAAGGCTGTAGGTGGTCTAAAACCTAACTGCTTATTTAAAAGGCAACTGGATTTTCTCGAGGTAGATGAAACCGATTCCTTCCATGTAGCGTCTTATAGCGGGGCTGGAGCCTGGTAGTTTTGTCCGGGAGAGCGGGGAGGAGGGAATGGTTGCTTTGAACCAGAATTGTTCATTCACAATTCAGTCTCCTGACGTAGCTGGCCACATCTTCTAAGGGGCCTGGGCCATCTGGGCCCCTGAGTTGGCTGCTTCTTACGGTGAGAAAGGCCTCAGGCCTAACTCAGGAGCTGTTCCTGGCTGTGTGTGTGGTTCCAGAGAAACAGAAGCTGAAGAACACCGATTACCCTCTGGTTGCCCGAATCCTCCAGGGACCGTGTGAGCAAGTCTCCAAAGTGTTTCTTATGGAGAAGGACCAGGTGCAGGAGATCACCTATGATGTGAGTCCCCTTCCGGTGGGCGGTCGGAGATTTGCTTGGGTTACGTGCAGCTTGACTCTCTGGCCAAGGACCAAGTCCCATTTTCCTGCTGTTCCTCCATACCAGATTTTCTTTTCTTTTCTTTCTTTCTTAAAGTTTAACTTATTTTTTATTACTTTTTTCCATCTTTAAAACATTTTCAAATTTCTGATTTTTAACATTTAAACATTTTTATTCTAATTCATTTATCTTATTTTTTGAATTTTAAAACTTATTTTTAAATTGTATTTATTTATTTTATTTTTAATGAAACATTTTATTATGATTAAAATTTTTTTTTTAATTTTTCATTTTTTCTTTCTTTTTCTTTTATTATTATTACTTTTAATACCAGGTTTTCTTGAAGCAGGAATGGTCATGAGGCCGGGAGAATGAACACAAAAGCTAGGCAGAGGGCATGCGCTGGGGGAGCTGTTGAGGGAATGTTCTGGCACAAAGTGGTTTACCCAGAAAAAGTAAATGTCTTCAACCTTTCTAGGGTACTGTAAAGGGCTGAGAAGTTTCTGCAGACCTCTCTCAGCAACTTGAAGCTGTTGGCAGGGTTTTTCCCTTATCTTGTGTGTTAGTCAACTTTTGCTACAGTAACAAACATCTCCAAATCCTAGCTGCTTGCCACAGCAAATGTTCACTTTCTTGCTCAGGGCACCGCAGGCTGGTGGCTACCTGCTCTGCTCCCAGCCTGGGGTTGAGTTCACGTCTCAGTCCGAGACCCAGGTATGAGGAATAGTGGCTTCCTGGGGTACACTTCCCAGGGCAGCTGCCTGGAGGGCGAGATACCAGACCAAACCTCATAAGCTCCTCTGAAACCTCCACTCAAACGGACCTTATATCATGTCCACACACGTTCCATCGACCAAAGCCAGCCACGAGTCTTAGAGCAGTTCAACATGAATAGGCTTTTCCCATGGAAAAGAGTTGATCGAGTAGGAGGGGGATTCTTGTGGAGGCAAGGGCACAGCTGCTTTAACTTCAGCTCACCTGGAGGCACCCTCACCCCCATGGCCTCTCTGGAGCAAGTTCCCATTTGGATGCCCATGTGAGACTCCAAATGCAAATTATCGTCCTGAGCCATAGGTCCCTGAACCCGATAGGGCAGAACGTACAGGTTTATTGACTTGGGGGTTCAGGTGTTCTCAGCATCACTGCCTCAAGAGAGAGTGCTTTGCATGTTGGATAGCAACTTGTCGTGCATTAGATACATGGGACAAGAGAGGAGAAGTTCCAAGATCTGTGTCACGGATAAGGAGTGATCGTCACCACAGACTCAGTGCCAGCCGCGAGATGAACGGGGCTTGGCTACTGTAGCCTTTAAAGGAATCTTGGATCCATGCAGAAATAGGTTTCCCACCCCGTTGCACCTTGCATGAGACAGACAACAAAAGGAATTGGAGTAAGTTTGGGACGGGGCGTGCACGCACCCCAGACGGATTTCTTCCTCCCCAGGTGGCCCAGTACATAAAGTTTGAGATGCCTGTCCTAAAAAGCTTCATTCAGAAGCTCCAAGAGGAAGAAGATCGAGAAGTCAAGAAACTGATGCGCAAGTACGTGCGGCCGGCCCCGGGGCAGCTGCTTGGGCTTCTCCTTGGGACCTCCGGGAGCCGGCTCTCTGATGGGTGCCTCCTGGGGACTATGCTGAGTGTGGGCCTGGGGCCTGGGGACCTTCTTCCCGGGGGCTCCCTGTGACACATGTGGATCTCAGATGGGGACACAAAGCTTAAGTGTGTTGGTCTCTCTTCTTCCTCAGTCAGCTTCTTATTTTGATGTGGGACAGAAAAATGTTCTGGGGATTTCAGGAAGGCTGTCGTAGCAGTGGAAATTAGCCGAAGCTACCTACCTCTGAAATCCTTCTCTCCTACCCTTCTTCTTTCTCAATGCTTCTCTTCTGGAAATTACATTTAGCTTGAAAAGTCCAGTAAAGCTTCTCTCTGGAGAGGATTTTTTTTTTTTTTTTAATTTTATGATCGTAGTGTCGTTGACATACAGTGTTATATTTGCTTCAGGCGTCTGGCGTAGCGATGCAACGGTTCCATACATTATTCAGTGCTCACCATGATAAGCAAAGTCCCCATCTGTCACCATCCAACGTTTTGACACTTTATTGACTGTATTCCCGACGCTCCACTCTTCATTCTTGTGACTTTTTATTTTATAACTGGAAGTTCGTACCTTCCAATCCCCGTCACCGGTTTCACCCTATTTCTCTGGGGAGAATTGTATGATTTAAAAAATTTTTTTTTGCCATATTTATTCGTAAAGTGGACAGCTTTCCATGGATATGGCAGAACAATTGATTGACTTCTGCCCCTGGAGAATAGCGCCAGTGCTCTATTTGCCCTAACAATGATGATCGCGCAAAAGCAGTTAACATTTACTGAACGCTACTGTAGTCCAATTGTCTAGTTTGGATTGGGTCTGCTCGGTTCCTCTCCTCTGGGTGCAGAAATAAACACAGGCCACACAGGGTGGCTGGCAGCTGGGCCACTGATAGAAGTAAAGGGACTGACAGGGGGCTCCCAGGAACCCGGGCTGTGGGGGAAGATCAAGAGGGAGCATGTGTTGCTTTCTGCTGCCCATGGTAGCTGTTCCTGTCCCCAGGTATACTGTGCTCCGGCTCATGATCCGGCAGAGGCTGGAAGAGATGGCCGAGACCCCAGCAACAATCTGAGCGACACGAAGGAGGGGATCCAGATGCCACAGGGGCCGCCACTGGCACAAGAAGACGCACAGGAAGCTGGGAGCCTTCCTTCCATGGGAATGTGTAGCTACAGACCCCTCCAGCTCCTGCGGAGCCACTATCCATTGCCTATAGCAGGATGGAGAAGCCAGCAGACAGCTCCCCATCCTCGGATCCCCACGCGCCTCTTCTTTCTCTCACTCACAGGACTTTTGAATTTTGTTATAAGGACCCAACGTGTGTGTGTGTGTGTGTGTGTTTGTGTGCATTTGAGCACACACATGCACTAGTAAGCGCGTGTGCACATATGGTACATATTCACGTGCCTACCTGATATTTACACGGAACTGAATTCCGAGCCACCAGCACCCACCTGGGGGGTTGACATTGATGTCCTCCCTCGAGGGCCAGGGAGCAGCCATGCATGTTTGGAAGGGAAGGGGTTTCCGCAAACTCACCATTTGGGGTATTTATATATTGGTGGAGATCTTCCCCGTACGTCTAGAAAGACTGGGCATTGGAAATTAACAAAATAGCCGCCCCATGCCCTTGGGGAAGGTCGGATGGAAAGAGAAAAATAAATCATCTGTGGGGTAGATGCAATAAACCCACAAGTTTTTACACTGGAAACTTTGTTTAAAATAACAAAGACGTATGTGATCTGTGTGGATTCTGCTTCTGTCCTCACCTCTGTGGCCATGCCTAGGAGAAGAGACTGATGTCTCACTCAGCATGCCAACCCCATGCTGTGAAGGCCAACCCCAACTCTTTGGCGCCTCCTTGAGTCGAAGGAAATGTCTCATGGGTTTTTCCGTGGCCAACTGGCTAGAATGGCCCAGATCTGGACTTGTCCTTGGGTGGTGACCAGAGTTTCCCTCTTTAGGGAATCATAGAAGCTCCTTGCAGAAGTGACAGATGCCTGGGAGGCCAGCCCATTTCCCATCATCAAGGGCTCTCTCTGCACTTGGAGTTGAGGCCATGTGTTTGAGGTCAAGGCCAAGGGTTTCTTCTTCCCAACCACAGGATTCTTGTAAGTTGCCCTCAACTTATGCATGGAGATGGACTCCAAGCATGAGAAAGACCCTGCTACTGACTGAGTGTGGGGCTCAGGGAAGCTCTGTGGGCTGTCCTATGCAGGTGCACGTGGAGGGTGGAGCTTCTCTGAGCAGCCACCTGGGTGATCTTTGGAACAGACCTCAAATGGGGGAGAAAGAGTAGGATAGTCTGTCACCTGTGTCTCCTCTCAGGAAGACCACTGGGTAGCTGGGCATCAATGTGGCTGGTACAGTTTGAAGAGGGACAGACAGATGCTGGGAGCAGAGGATGGGCCAGGCAAGGGTGGGAGCTCCTAGCAGCAGGTGTCTCAGCCTTTTTTGGGGGGGGTGTCCCCATCTCTTCTCCTCTCCAAGAAAGGTTTCGGGAACCGGGCAGTTGGCGGAAGGAGAGCCGTGTCTGCAAAGAAGGTGGATGCTTGCAGCAGAGCCGTTCCTGCCTCCTCCTGCCCCCTGCTCCCCTCTGTGGCTTCCGTAGCCTCGTTAGATGGCTTGCAGCTGTGGTCTTGTTGACTTTCACAAAGATGGCGTTCTGCCACCTGGCATCTTGCCGGGGGTCTTTTAGCAAGGCGACCTCCTCTTTGGGGACAGCGCCACCAGCCCTATGGGGCGTGGACTGGAAATCCGGAGTCTTTAGTCTCCATCATACCCCTCGGTGGGCCTCCGCAAAATGCACAGAAAACCCCAGGGGCAGGGGGAGAGGCTTCCTTTGTTAGAGCTGGGAAAGAGCCGGTTGGTGAATGCAAACAGACTTCCTGAGTTTTGCATTTGCGAAAATGACCTAAGAAATTCTCTTCCAGTTACTTTTATTTTGAATGTTCAAAGCCTGCGTTGGTCCCATAACTCTCTTTGGTGGGTTAGGCAGAAAAATTTCCACAGAGCAGATGACTAACCTCTAACTTTTGTTAGATGGCGACTTCTGGTTTATAAAAGTTCTCTTTGATTTGCACTAGCACTACAATTGCTTCAATACGGAAATGTTGCAAAACGTAGGGTAGATCTGGCCTCTTAAAGATGGGGTTGGGGGGGCAGGTGTCAAGGTGAAAGTCAGGGGAAATCACGTCTTATTGGATACATTCCCCTTACCACAGGCTGTACTTTTCCGTTTTGGCCCACCCTGTTTGGAGATCATTTCTCACATCCTAATAACCCCATCAGGAATTTTGGAAAGGTCTTTTGAAATAGCAGCGATTGAAAGAGAGACACTTCTCCATGGTGTGGAGCCGGATTTTCCCACTGGTATCGTATGGCTTTGCAGCTTTGAATTCCTCTACTGATTTGTGTGGTTTTATGTAATTGCGTGCAATGAACCTGAAATCGGGTGAGGAACAAAAGGCCAATTTATAGGGTTTTTTCCCTAACTTGTGAAAAGCAGGCTAGCCACATCTGGCTTTCTTTTCCTGGGGGCTGTGTTACAAGGTGATCAAATGAAGGAAAAGCCTGAGTCTCATCTGGCGGGGTGGGGGTGGGGTCCGTTCTGCCAGGTGTTGGTGGAATTAAGCACAAGGTCACATTTTCAGTGATCACGTGAGTGGGCAGGTGAAGTGTTAAAGGGGAGCGTAGGAGGGTGGGGGAATCTTGGGGAAGGACTGACAAGCACAAGCAGCCGGCTTGCCTGTGCGGGCTGGTGAGGAATGGGCTGGTGAGGAATGTGTGCGCCGGACTCCAGGCTGATAAACTTGAATTCTACGTGAGGTTTAAGGGAGAGGAGATCAGATTAGCCATCCACCCACTGGGTCCCATGCTAGGACCAAGAGCTGAGGTTTTGGTCTGAGGCTTCAAGGAGAAATATTCACACCCTTCCCTTCTCCCTAGCAGAAAGGAAACAATACACTCTCCTGGAGATCCTCATGTAGACATTTTATCACCATTGTACACAATAAGACTTTGAAATATAATGATACACACACACGCAAATCTGTTCTCGGATGTAAAACTTCTTGGCACAAATTCTTCTCCGCAGGGTTGGGTGGTTATTTTGGTGTCAGGAGCAAAGAGGTGCGACGGCTCCCAGTAGGGCAAGAAACTCTCTTAAGAGAAACTCTCCTTCCCCTTCTCCCACCTCGAAAAATGCCAAGCTCCACGGCACAGAGAATATGGTGTCCTAGATAAATGGCCAAGAGAGAAATTTTCTACGCGCGGGGGAATTTCAGGGTCTCGTGGCCAAGCCATGATGTGGGAGCTGAGATAGCAAGCAGGGAATTTCCCAGCATCCTCGAGCCGTAGCACATTTCCGAGCTGCTGCTGAAGTTGTTTTACACAAAGTCCTGCTTGAGTCAGGTGAGACGAGGATCTCAGAGAGAGGCAGAAATACAGAGAAATGTGGCAGCCTTTCTTTCAGTGGAACTGAAAGCACTTCTGCCACGGGAGGTTATAGCCCCCCCCCCCCCCCCCCCCGTGTTTGAACCAAGCACAAGACGTGGACAAGCCCGGAAGGGAAAGCCCAGTTTGCCCTTTCCGAGCCTGCTCAGCTGATTGCAGACCTGCTTCCCCGGCTGATGGTTTCTGGTGTGTAAGTGCTAGTGTTTCTTCAGGGTTTCCCCACTTATGTTAGCTTCGCGAGGTATTGGTTTCTTTATCATAGTTTGCCTTCAACAATGGTACATGACCCGGTTCAATGTTTGGTTCTGAACTTTTAAAATGATGCATCTGGGTATCCTAACATAATTTGACGAGGCCTCAGTGGGAGCCATAAATGTCTGTAACATTTTGATATGTTTTCATGCACCTAACTTAGATCTTGTTGAAATAAAGCACTTTTCAAAGAGAAGTCGCTCTGTGGATGAGTCTATGTGTGGCCGCTGGGTGGGGACCCCTGCCTTGTGGGAGGGCCGGGGATGGGGGTGTGAAGGTATATCCAGGGAATAAGTTGATTTTCTTCCCTAAGAGTTTATGGTTTGAACAGGCTCAGGCTTGGCTGTAATATTCCAAATAGGAAGTGAAATGAGAACGTCCCTTAGGAGTCTTGAGTTCAGGTCCTGCTGGAGCCAAGAGTTGTAGCGGAAAGAGCTGGGTAGGAATACCATAGATGCTGGATTTTGCCCTGACTCTACCCCAGGCCTGTTTTGATCCTGGGCCCAAATCATGGAACCTTTTGCTAGTCCTTGGTCATCTTAGTCCTTAGTCTTTCCCCATGTCTAAAATGGCTGAGTCACCCCATAGGGGAGTAGGGACCTGGGCTTGCCTCAGGAGTTGCTTCTGCTGGAGGTAGCTCCCCAGGGGTTGCCAGATGTAAGACCCCAGACAAGGGCCCAAGTTCTACCCTATGGTGTGGGGCCAATGTTCGTTAATTCTGTGTCAGCCTGGCTAGGCCACAGGGCCCAGATATTTGGCCAAACACGGGTCTAGATGTTGCTCTGAAGTGTTTTTTTAGATGAGATTAACGTTTATATCAGTAGACTTGGAATAAAGCAGATGACCTTCCACAATGGGGGGGGGACTCATCCGATCCGTTGAAGGCCTTAAAAAAAATAGTACCTCCCGTGATGGAGAAAGAATTCTACGTCCAGACTGCCTCTGGACTTGAGCTGCAACGTTGGCTTTCTTCCTCGGGTCTCCAGACTGCCACGTCCTGTTGGTTCTGTTTTTCTGGGGAGCTTTAACACAGAGGGGTTGTACGGTTGGTCACAACATTTGAATATGTGATTGATAAGAGCTCTTCCTAAGAGCATAAATAGTGACCAACATAATTTGGGCTCTAAAAAAAAAAAAAACTAACAACCAAGATAAGATTTTTTAAATAATTTTTTATTTTTTTATTCCAAGATGGGATTTTTAACAATGCCCCCAAATGATACTTATATGTTTTTTTTTTAACTTTTTAAAAGATTTTTTTTTATTCATTTGAGAAAGACAGAGACAGCCAAGTGAGAGCATGGGAGGGGGGAATGTGCGGTAAGGAGAAGCAAATTCTCTGCGGAGCAGGGAGCTGGATGCGGGGCTCAATCCCAGGACCCTGGAATCATGACCTGAGCTGAAGGAAGACACTTAACCAATTGAGCCACCCAGACACCCCTATATGTTTCTTTTAAAAGAGAGAGAAAGGGACACCTGGGTAGCTCTGTTTCTTAAGTGTCCAACTCTTGATTTTAGCTCAAGTCATGATTTCAGGGTCCTGGACTCAACAACACCCATGCTGAGACCCACACTGGGCTCCACGCTCAGCAGGGAGTCTCCTTGACATTCTCTCTCCCCCTCTTCCTCTGCCCCTCCCCCCAACTCATGCTCTCTAAAATAAATCTTTTAAAAAAGAAAAGAAGAAAAAAATTTGGATGGATCAATGCTCGTCTTAAGTGTGGTCTTGATTTTTTATATTTAGAGTTTCCACTCTGAGCAGTAGCTTTTTGGTTGCTGAATTGAGTGAAACAGACGAGCAGACAGTTAAAACACTTCAAAGAAAGTGTGGTTTTTGTACAGTTCGGATGGTGCATGTAGGTGACAAAGACAAAAGATAAACTGTCTGGGGTCCCACCAACACCCCAAATTAGGCTGTAAGCCTTACAGAAATTAGAGTGCAGAAAATTATCCAGCAAATACCAATAACTTTCTCCCCAAGGAGCCAGCAGTTCTTGGCTTTCTTTATGGAAACAGATTTTATGAAATAATTTGGTTTTGTCTATTTTAGGTAATGAAGCTAGTACTGAATGGGGTTTGCTGAGGGCACAGACTGAGCTGTCAAGTGCTGAATACATTTGAAGAGGTTTTGCTGAGGTGCTTAGATGCAAGGAAACCTACTGAAAACTGAACTTTGGTAAAATTGACATTGCTCTTTTCATTTTAAAACCACACAAAATAAAGATGATTACTTATGATTTAAGGGGCACCTGGGGGGCTCAGTTGGTTAAGCGCCCCCTTTTTTTTTTTAAGATTTTATTTATTTATTTGACAGACAGAGATCACAAGTAGGCAGAGAGGCAGGCAGAGGGGTTGCGGGGAGAAGCAGGCTTCCTGCTGAGCAGAGAGCCTGACTCGGGGCTTGATCCCAGGACCCTGAGATTATGACCTAAGCCAAAGGCAGAGGCTTAACCCATTGAGCCACCCAGGCACCCCAGCAACTTTTTAAAAAGGATTCTATTTATCTATTTGACAGAAAGAGGTGCAGCAAGAGAGAACACAAGCAGGGGCAGTGGAAAAGAAAGAAGCAGGCTTCCTGCCCAGCAGGGAGCCCGTGCAGGGCTCAATCCCAGGACCCGGGGATCAGGAACTGAGCTGAAGGCAGATACTTAACGACTGAGCCACCCAGGTGCCCCAAGTGTCTAACTCTTGATCTCAGCTCAGGTCCTGATCTCAGGGTGCTGAGTTTGAGTCCCGTGTTGGGCTCCACGCCAGGCATGAAGCCTACTTAAAAAAAAAAAAAAAAAAAAAAAAAAAGATTACTTATGACTTAAGTAGATACTTTAGTTAACTTTAGAAGCTTTAAAACCACATGCGCCTTGGTACGGACCACAAGTTCTGGTTTGCTCAGGACAGTCTCAGGTTATACCTGTCGTTCTGTTGTAATTATCAAAAGCAGCCCCTATTTCTCTCAAAATGTCCCAGTGTGGCTAATTAATATGGTCACTCTGCGTATGGGCTAGAGAAACAGCGCGCTATAATTATAATGTGTGAGGTTGTCAAGATGAAGCCGTAAGCGGGAACTCAAATTTACATTTTATGACAGAACTGAAATCTAAACACATGTTTTGGTGAAAGGCAAGATATAACATGGATATTTTATTTTTAAAGATTTATTTATTTATTTTTAGAGAGCACATTCTTGGGGGGGGGAGCGGATGAGGGGCAGAGGAAGAGGGCGAATCCCTAGCAGATTCCCTGTTGAGCAGAGATGGGGGACCAGAGATCTCAGGACCCTGAGATCATGCCCTGAGCCGAGATCAAGAGTGGGACGCTTAACCGACTGAGCCACGGGGGCGCTGCGATACAGATATTTTACATAACAATATTTTGAGAACACTGATTTAACGTTCTTGTGTTCCAGTGAGATCCTTTTTTCCTAAAGGAGTTTTTGAACTGGACACATTAGCATTAACTTTTGGTTGAACTCTGCCCACAGCTGCCGAGCCATCTAAGGGGTGGGCAACCCCCAGATTCTGGGTCTCTTAAAATATCCTCCACAGAGAGAAATCTGGGCTCCCGGGAGGGTAACTGGTGCTAAAGACTGGGGCAGAAGACAGCGTGGGTATGGCTTGCTAATGGAAAGTAATTATGTCTCAGACATGTCTGGGGTATAATTTCGGGAACAAACTGCTGACGAGAACTCCCACATATAGCAATAGCAAATATTGAATAGCAAATATTGAATGTCTAGGACTATGAAAAACCTTGAGTCCAGAATGATTCCCAAGGAAAGATTTTAAAGGTAAGGTATATATTTACAGAAGTGGGATATATTGTTCAACTTAAATTGTTAAAGTTCCTTAGCCAAATTTTGTCTATAACACAAGTCACAAAAATGCATTTGGGTAGTTTGCTCTAAAGCGCTTGAGTTACCTAAGCAAAAAGAACAAATGATAACATCCATGACCCATTAAAAGAAACCAACAAGGGAGAGCTGAATTTAAAATGGTCATAATAATCTAGAAATTATTTTGAAGTACCAAATAAATTTTGCAGGGTTGCCAAAATGACGTGAATATATAAAAATTTATTTTTTTTCTATGTATGGGCAATAAGAGATTAGAAAATAAAACCTAAAAATGGAAAGGTATAACTCATTTATGCATTGGAAAGACAGCAGCTCTTCCTAAATTGATCTAAACAGTCCTGATGAAAAGCCAAGTAATATACCTCAATTAAAAAAAAAAGCCAAGACTTTTTCTTCCTTTTGTGATAATGCTATAGATAAAATAGAAACCATAATCATGAATATTATTCAGCCATTAAAGGTATAATGATGAAGCTTTTGTAGAAACATGGTAGATATTGTTACATACAGTGAATAACATAGCATATTCAAGAGGATGGTAGGCTTCTATTTAAAGCCAATGCAGGAACCCCTGGGTGGCTCAGTGGGTTATGCCTTTGGCTCAGGTTATGATCTCAGGGTCCTGGGATCGAGCCCCACATCAGCTTTCTGCTCAGTGAGGAGCCTGCTTCTCTCTCTCTGCCTGCCTCTCCGCCTACTTGTGATCTCTCTGTCAAATAAATAAATAAAAACTTAAAAAAAGCCAATAACTTTTATAAAAAGTTACATTGGAATGCTAAGATTATGTTTTCTTTATGTTTCTACTACATTGGCTTTTAGGTTAAAATTTCCTGCTAGTGTGTCCAAAAATGTTGAGGGTCCAAAAGCACATATATGCATAAGAAACACACACAAAACACAAACAGTAGCCAGAACATGAAAGCCAGCAAGACTTCCATTCCTCCTCTGCTTGGGTCCATCTTCTCCGAGGGCAAGACTTAAGTCCTTGTCCTAGGAGGCCCGTCATGCAATTGAAATGCAGTCCCTGTGTCTGTGCATGTAGCATACATCACATGCATACACACTGATGTAACAACACACACAACACACACACACACACACACACAACACACACACACACACACCAGAAAGCAAGGCTCACATCCATAGAGCCTGTGAGAAAACCAGTAGGAGCTGGAGGGACTGGGGAATGCCTTGACTTTGGGCTCAGTCACTCTGGACACCAAATCCGCTTTCTAATCGTACTCTCACTGCTTCTTTCAGGAATTAGAAAAGCAACAGCTTTCAAAAGGAGGAAAAAAACAACAGCCCTATTATAAATTCTGGAAACCTGAGGTCATCCAGAATATGCTGTCATACTGTTGAACTTGGGCTCTGAACTTCTGAAGTTCTCTTTATTAAGAATTGGGTACCAGAGGCACTGCCCTGCTTAGCTAACCGAGGCCTCGTGTGGTAGATTCTGGAATATGTATGCTTCGTCCCACCCTGGCACAGGGGACAGTCTCTGTTCCTCTGTCTTACTTCCCACACCAGAAGGTCTCTGATCTTGGGAGCTGCTCTGAGCAACATCCCCACAGAGAAGGGGCTTTCCTCCTCCAAAGGGTTTTAGGGGAGGAGAGAGGTCCAGGCATGGTGGCAGCAAAGATTACTTTTGGATTCAGGGAATTATCCAATTAACCTATTTTAAAAATAATTGCCTCACATGTCCACCCATACCCTATAAAGATAAATGCACTAAGCCAGCCATGAAGAACCCTAAATGAACCCAAATGATAATAAGGGACCCTAAAATGCCCTTAGAAGCCTCCATCCTAATAAAAGCTTCAAGGGTCCTGAAGATTCTTGTAAACTCAGTGCCAGGAGTTTTGAATGTATTATAATCACCAGGGGAACTTTTATTTATTTATTTTTTTTTGGTAAGGTTTTATTTAATTATTTGACAGAGAGATAGAGAGCACAAGTAGGCAGAGTGGCAGGCAGAGGGACAAGCAGGCTCTCCTGCCGAGTAGGGAGCTGGATGTGGGACTTGATCCTAGGACCCTGGGATCATGACCTGGTTTGGTTTCTTGATTTATCTCCTCCAGTAGAACCCAAACCTCATGAGGGTAACCCCAACCCTTGGAGTACTGCCTGACCCTGGGTGGGCACCTTGATAACATCTGTGGAATGCACGAGTCAATATCCAGTGGTACCCTGAACACAAACACCTTAAGATGCCAAGAACGTCCATGCTAATAACAGCTTTACAGTCTTGGCCCAAGTTCCTTAACAATTGTAACCCCTGGAATCCCTGCGAAAATGACCTTGGATGTCCCAGGCTCTCTAATGGGCGTTAAATCACTCCAAATGCTCCTGAACATTTTGGTATCCTAAATGACCCGAAATGGCCTAAGACTTCAAACACGTAAAGCTTAAAAAGCTCCAAGTGACCCAGAAAGAACCTGAACCTTCGAAATCTCTAAAGGATCTTCAGTATTTTTGAACCCTAGATGACTCTAACTCTAAATGCATAAAATATCCCAAATGAAGAAAATGATCTTCATTCCAGCCCTAAAGGACCCAGTCATTTCAAAAGCTCCACGGCTAGTGTGTCTTACAACCCCAAAGCTCTAATGATTGGAAATGGTCCCAAATGGCCCTAAACGGTCTTAGAACAGAGGGACTCTTGATGGTGGTGGTGGTGGGAGGGCAGGAGTCTCATTAAAATGTTGATTTGGTTTCAGCAGATGTGTGGGGGTGGCGGGAGATACTGCCTTACTGTCACACTTCTGGGGATTGTGGGGGCTGCTGGTCCATAGGCCACACTCTGTATAGCAAGGCTGTAAGTTACATAACCCTAAATGCCTCAAAAGGATCCTAAAACAGGTAGAACTACTCTACTTTCTAAAATGTCCTCAAAGATCCTCAACAAAATGAAACCCTAAATCTTAAATAACCCTAAATCTTTTTTTTTTTAAATTTTTTTTAATAAACATATATTTTGATCCCCAGGGGTACAGGTCCGTGAATCACCAGGCCCACATACCCCACAGCACTCACCAAAGTACACCCCCAACAATGTCCATAACCCCACCCCCACTTCTCCCAACCCCCCTCCCCCCAGCAACCCTCAGTTTGTTTTGTGAGATTAAGAGTCACTTATGGTTTGTCTCCCTCCCAATCCCATCTTGTTTCATTTATTCTTCTCCTACCTACTTAAGCCCCCATGTTGCATCACCACTTCCTCATATCAGGGAGATCATATGATAGTTGTCTTTCTCTGCTTGACTTATTTCGCTAAGCATGATACACTCTAGTTCCATCCATAATAACCCTAAACACCCTAAAATTTCTCAAATGATGCTAAAAACCCTATGCCCCAAAGTATCCCACATGGCCCTATACTAACTCGGGCAACTCTGAATGTACCTAAGGTTCACAGTGGACTCTAAAGGATCTTAAACCCTGCACTCCTCCCCCCAAATGCCTTAAAAATTCACGTTTAAATGATTCTAAAACCCAACAGTCCAAAAGATCCTAAAAGACCCAAGAGAGCCTAATTATACCTAAAATCCCAGACTCTTGAAACAATTCCAAGTGATCCAAAATTATCCTAAACCCAAAATGACCTTAAATTGTTTAAATGGAGATTAGCTCTAATGAGCCTGACTTTCCCACTGTCAGCGACATTAGTGCTAACAACTTCAATGAACTTGACATTGATGACGCAGAGATCTAAAAACCCTAAGAGGCAATGGCGCAGACACTCTGTTGATGGTCTGTCCTGACCCTGATTACCCCACACCCCAGTGACTCAGCATCCATGCTCCAAAGAGCAGGGTTCTGTTTATATACCTGCTTTTTTTTTTTTTTTTAAGATTTTATTTATTTATTTGACAGAGAGAGATCACAAGTAGACAGAGAGGCAGGCAGAGAGAGAGAGGGAAGCAGGCTCCCTGCCAAGCAGAGAGCCCGATGCGGGGCTCGATCCCAGGACCCCGGGACCATGACATGAGCTGAAGGCAGCGGCTTTAACCCACTGAACCACCTACTTTTAACCCTGTGTATATACCTGCTTTTATATACATATACCTACTTTTAACCCTGACCCAGGGAGGCCATTCACGCTGAACCCAAGACTCTGAGTTCCAAATGACAGAGGATTAATGTATGGTTGACTCAGACTCCCCTGACCTAACCCAAATGTCTGATTACCCTAAACTAATGACCCTACACTGTCAACTCTGGAAAACAGACTAGAGCAGACCCTCGTATATCCTGACCTCAAACTCAATCTTACACTCTTCTCCCTAATGATCCTATGCCTTCATCCTAATAATCCCAATAATATGAGAACTGTGACAGAGGTTACCCTGAGGCTTACCTGGACCTAAACGTGACTTTGCCTTTGATATCCAGAACCGTAAACCCTAACAACACTAACCTTAAGCCCTAAACACTGAAAAATGAGAAAGCAGTGTTAAGATAGCCTGCAGCACCAGCTGGTATTCCTGATCTGGAAGGTCAGATAACATAACACTCCTTACCCTGAGTTCCATGTGCATACCCGTCACCTAAGGATCTAGTTAAAAATGATGAAATAATACTTTTTAGAAGTTTATCCAGCTTTTGAGTGAGGACCCAAAAATCCCTCTGGGGATCATACAGCCATGTTCTTCTCAATGTAATCACTGAAATTTACCCTGAGTTAAAATGAAAGTAGTGCAGATTTTAGGCTTTATAATACTAACTTTAAGCTGCCCTTAAAGTCGTGAATTTGCTTTTCAAGGCCACTGTGACATTCGGCATGGTGTGGGAGAGAGAGCAGAGAGCCCGATGCGGGAATCGATCCCAGGACCCCGGGACCATGACATGAGCTGAAGGCAGAGGCTTTAACCCACTGAACCACCTACTTTTAACCCTGTATATATACATATCCAAAACCAGAATCCCAGGAGCCCCCACTTAAAGGATAAGCCACCCAAAGATTCCATACAGGATATTATAAAAGGACCCTGCTGAGAGGTCATGACTTAACCTACTTTCTCCCCCAAAAGGAAGACACTTCAAAAATGTATCCCCCCAAGATCAAGATCTGTAATACTGTCTTTCTTGGAGGACATGCTGAAAGATAACAATTTGGTTTCAGTGAACTGCATGAAAGAGCTTTACGTCCAGGCGATAAGGTTGTGTTTCACTGTGTGTAATACTTTCCTTATTCAGAATTTGTAGAGAAAGTATGTTAAAGTCTATGATGTACCATAAGACCAATTTCACTATCTGAAAGTAGATGCCAAAACAGAGAGTTGGTGAGACAGCTGGCTGGTAAGAGACAGAGACAGGATGGTATCCCATCCTGATCCTTGTGGATCCCATGCACACACACACACAGACTTTGCATATACATTAAGTTACTTCTCTGGGCAACTGGAGCTCCATCCCACCTGAGACTTCTGAAAGCCAGGATAGAGAACAGTTCAGAGTCCTCCCACCGAGGGGTGAGAAAGCCGGGGTACTTACACACCAACTTCCATCAGGCATCGGTGGCAGGGAGAGAGGGCTGCCCTTGGAGGCTGGGGAGGCATTAATTCCCTGGCATCTCTGGCTTTCAGGGTCCACGGGCAGAGGAAGCTATGGTGGCCAAAGAAAAGTCCACAGGCCAAGGGACACAAGGGCTGGCCTTTAGAGGTCAAGTGTATGTGCACAGAAACGGCAAGTGGATATGGACAAGGTCTGCTACATGAACTTGGTATATCCGTATGTGTTAAAAGTAGCAATGTGTTAGATGTGGATATATAAACTATTTTTAAACTATTCCACACTTTAGTAAACTTGCTTCTGTATTTCTTCAGCCTGTCATTTTCTGGATGCCCCCAAAGAAAGGCTTCTCTCCTCTGCCCTATGTGACACTCCAGAAATTTATTTATGGCCTACTTAAATAAGCCATGATAATTTCCCTTTCTCAAGAGCCTTAAGTTAATCACATCGGCAAAGAGCCCCTTTTCATAGAAGGTAACATTAGCAAGTTCTTGGTATCTTTGGGGGCCATTTTCCAGCCTACCCCTATTATGGTAAACTGGAATTAGTTCGGCAAAAATGAAGTTAGACAAAAAGGAGTGCCTGCAGTCCTTGGATGACCCTGTTTAGGAGACAAGAGAATGCATACCAGTGGAAGCCTGGAACATTGTCCTGGGATGAAAAACAAAGATAAGTGAAATGGGGCCAAGGCAGGGCTGACCTCAGTCCCCCAGCCCCTAACACCCTGCTTCTAGGGGATCACTCTCTTCTTGTAATCCACCTCAAGGCTGTCGCATACTTAGGGGAAATTCCCAAAGCACTGAATGACCCTGGGAAGCTTCGGTTCTTTCCCCCTGTTGTTCACTGAACACTGGAAACCATTAAGATCCCATTATGACACAGAGAGCCAAGAAACAGGGCGTTTTCATGTCTCAGCAGACAGTCCTTCCTGGGGAGGGGTTGCTGGTAATTCAGAAGGCCATGCCCTCCTCTGTGTCAGCCTGAATGATGTGCTGAAATTGCCCCTCTGTTACCTTGCTCCCTGCCCTAGGGATTTGCTCCAACTTGTCTCACCTTGGGTGAGGTCGTCTCCATTCTCAAGTGACAGCAGATAACCCCATCTCAGATGCTCAACTTGGCTTTTCCTTCCCTAAGAAGTCTAGCCCACTGGGTATTTTAAGAGCAACTTCGAGCTCATTTGCTTTATTCACCTCAGAGCTCATAGCTGTCAAGACAAAGGTATCTGCCGGACAGAAATAGTGACTGAGGATCTTTGGGGGACATACTGATGAGTTTCCAGCCACCTGCCCACATTACAGAAACCCTTTGCCCCACAGACTCAGGGATAAATACACCGTGTGAGCCAACCAGGCATGTTTCCTGGAGAAGCGATCTTCCTTGGGCTGTGACCAGAGGTTGGCCTGTGCACTCCTGTAAGGGGGTATCCATGGAGCTCAGGCCAGTAGCTGAGGAGTGCCCTTCCTGCTGATGGCATTCGGCCTTGTCCCTTTTCTTCTGACTCACTTTTTGGCTGTGTTCCTGGCCTTATTTTGGGAGCATGCATTGGTGTCTACTTGTGGATCACCCCAGGCCTTGGGGTTCTCTCAAGTGTCCCTAGATCTTCCTGAGTCTTCTAGGTCCTGCCCATTCCCTGCTGTACCTTCTACCTGTGGCCACAATGCCCTCGCTGGACATCTTGGGGTCTAGTTGCCCACCTGCTGCCCAGGTCATGCCGACCACTGGTCCTCAGGTGGCTGCTCAACTTGGCTGCTTTCTCCTGCCCTTCCTTACGCTCTGCCTAGGGCCAATCAGATTGGGAAATTCTATCTTCTCTCTATCTGGTCCCCCAGGGGCTTCCAACTGCACTTAGAATGAACTCCTTCATGGCCCTCATTATCAGCTCTCCTCAACCTCATCTCACACACCTGCCATTTTGCTTCCTTTGCTCACACCTGGCTCCCTGTGCCTTCCACAATTCTCTACTTGGGCCTTTTGAATGCACCGGCTCCTCTTCTTGAAGCATCTTGGCAGGAAGAGACACCAGATGTTGGCGTGGAAAACTTAACTCTAGCTCATTCTTAGTGTTCAAGTCTCAGCTCCAATGTTCACCTTGCACAGAGGACATCTTGATCACTCTAGCTAATGTCTTCCTTTCCATCACTCTTTTCATTATTTCTAAAGGTTTTTAATTGAGATAAAATCTACCTATAATGAGATGAATCTAGTTTATCTTGAGTGGAGAGTTTGGAGAGTTTTGACAGTTGTTTACATATGTGTATCAATATCCCATCCAAAATACCAACTCTCCCCAGGGCCTTGTTACCTTGCTGCCTTGTTTCATTACTTCATTCAGCTGGTGGAGGATATTGTCTCTCTTATTTAACTGTTTCCACCCCTTCAAAGGAAACTCCCAGAAACAGGTCTCATCCATCCGGTTGGTTCACTGCTGTATTCCCTGGATTCAAGACATCTTTCTGGCTTGCACCGAACAAATGAATGGTCTTTGCCTTTTTTTTTTTTCTTCAAGATTTTATTTATTTATTTGACAGAGAGACAGAGATCACAAGAAGGCAGAGAGGCAGGCAGAGAGAGAGAGAGAGAGAGGGAAGCAGGCTCTCCACTGAGCAGAGAGCCCGATTGGGAACTTGATCCCAAGACCCTGAGGTAAAGGCAGAGGCTTAACCCATTGAGCCACCCAGGTGCCCCTGTCTTTGCCTTTTCTCTGAGCAGATAATCCCTGGCTCCTAATGTTGTAGACCCTAGTACTCTGTGGGATTGGGCATGGACCTTCCCTTGTTGGAACTGAATTCAGGATGCAGGTTCCCTAGTGTAGGCAACACTCTTAGTTCCTGGTCTTGTGGGTGAGAACTCTTTCTTCTCCCTTGTGCTCTGCCTCACCATTTCCACATCCCACATCTGCCCGGTCTGAGAGCGCCATCTTGGAACGTCATGGTCAGGGCGATGAGACAGAGTCCTGTCATGTTAACCTTGGAACATTTGGATGACACATGGGTGAGTAAGAGTTCGCCTAGCGAGAGGCGCCCTTCAAAATCCATTTCTGTTTAGGAAGAATGTCCTGCTGGAGCTTCCCCCTAAAATCAGGAAGAAAATCTTCAAAAACATGTCTCAGGACGTGGTAAAAACAAAACAAAACAAAACAAAACAAAACAAAACAAAACAAAACAAAACAAAACACGTGGCGGCAGAAGAGAAGGGCGGCATCTCCGGGGGGTACCTTCTGGTTCTGCAACTCCCTGCGAATTTCATGGTCATTGCCCTATCTGGTTATTAGCAGTGTCGCGGCCCAGCTCCCTCTCCTGAGCTCAGCCCTGCGAAGGATCTGGGGCTAAGAACAGCAGGCCCATTTGTTAGACTGGGTGAGCCTGAGGGCCCATGAGGGTTTGGAAAGTGAACTCTGCTGAAAGCCTCCGTCCTCAGGTTGCCTGCGCTGCCGGCAGGGTCCACCGCGCCCATCGGGGTCAGTGGTTTTGGAGCGCCCCCTCGTGGTCTAGATGCTGCACTACTCTCCCTCTCTCACCGCTTCGGAGCCGGGGCGGCCAAAGTGGGGCCCGGAAAGAAAAGACTACAACCTCTATTTTAACTGCAGTAATTGAATTTTTTAAATCTTACAAATAGCAACATTTTGACCTTGGCGCCCTTCCGTAGCTTGTGTGTCCGCCTTGTATCCCGTTGCGTAAAATAAAAGGGGAAGGAGTACCCTGTGGGCACAGGAGGGCCCCCACACCTAGGAAGGCCGCTGGTGAGCCCTCCCCGGGCTCAGTGTCTGGGACATAAAGCTTTGGACACATGCCTGGTGCATTTTGACGCTTTCTGCACCAGGTGGCTCTGGTTCAAACCCTTGTTCCACTGTGGTGAGCCCTTGACTGCTCTCTGAGCACCTCCATTTCTTCATCTGTTTAACGGGGCGGCTGTAGGGATGGAACGCCTCGGTAGGGACTGTCTAAGTGGCAATAGCTACAACTTTTTAGTTTTTCTTAGACTAAAGTGCTCAAAAAATCCTAAGGGACACAACATGTAGATCAAAGATAATATGAACGGGTTGCCGGGGTGGCTCAGTCGGTTGAGTGTCCGACTCTTGGTTTTGGCTCAAGTCATTATCTCAGGATCGTGGGATCAAGCCCTGAGGGGTCTCTGTGCTCAGCGTGGAGTCTGCTTGAGAATCTCTTTCCCTCTCCCTCTGCTCTTCCCACCACCCCCCCTCCACCTCTCTAAAATAAATAAACAACAAAATTTTAGATTTATTTATTTATTTGTAAGAGAGATAGCAAGGGAGAGAGAGCACAAGCTGGGAAGAGGGGGAGAAGCAGACTCCCCACTGAGCAGGGAGACAGACGCGGGCCTCCATCCCAGGACCCTGGGATCACGACCTGAGCCAAAGGCAGACACTTAACTGACTGAGCCACCCAGGTGCTCCAATAAATAAATCTTTTTTAAAAAGATAATATGAAGAATGTAAATGCAGGAAGTCCAGAAGATGGGCCATTAGAATGAAAGATACTTAAAAGTGTATGGATATACTTTATAAATAAGAGTATTAAGCATATTATGAATTCTCCCTGGGGGATGTCCCCTGTGAAAAGCTTGGCTACCATCGCTTGCAAACCTGGATAGAGACACCCCACAGAGGTGTGGGCTTTGCCCCGCACATCTTCCTCCATTTGCTTAGCAGCCCTGTTCGGAGTTATGTGGTATTTGGTAGTTTGATGGTACAGCAGTAGGCACTCCAAACCCTGAAGCCAGAGTTACTCACTGTGCTCACTGGCTGAGCTGGGCCTCCTCATGGCCAAGGCCGCTGGTTTTCATGCTCCTAGGTGCTTTCCACAACAGTTTAACTACTTGTCTGCCCCACTCTCCTTCGAGGCACAAGGGGAGCACCGTCAACCTTTGTAACTTACTTACTCTCTGGCTACCTTCTGCTCACTCCCTTCTCTGAAGGATAAACAGGTTTGAGGCCGGAAGAGTTTGGGGCCAGGTCCTGCACTGATCTTTTCAGTTCTGCCCTGTCCAGGGCAGAGAAGGCCTTGCCTAGTTTTTGCCTTGATCAAGGCCATTCTTTTGGGCTTTTTTCTGCCATTCTAGACCATAGCATGGCTGTTGTAATTCTTAAGCCATGTCCAAAACAATTGCTAACAATTTGGTATGAAACTGCATGTGATTAATAAAAGTCTCCATTGTTAAGCAAAAAATGTGTTTGTGTTCGAGGCAATCTCCCACAGAAGCCATTTCTGGAAATCCACCTGTCAGGATGCCTTTGCAGAATGTTGTTTGGACTTCAACATGGACTTGTGGTTCAGGGCTTATTCAGATGCTAGCTAATAAAGGACTGGTTGACCATCTGTCACATGCCAGGCACTGTTCCAGGTGTTGTAGAGACCAGGTAAAGATGCCTGAGATAGACAAGTTCCTTGCTTGCTCCGAGCTTACACTCCAGTAGAGAAGGGAGGAACAAGGATGCCAATCACAAATCCCCGATGGTGACAGTTGACTGCTTGGCCCAGTTTCTTGTCTCTCCCTGCCTCTGTGTGCCTGCTTGGCTGCCTTACGGATGGAGGACACTTCTCCACTCCTTGATGTGGGGATTAACCACAAGACTTTCCCCACCCCATGGAATGTGGGTAGAAGTGACAGCGTGTCCATGTTGAGTTGAGGTCTGAAGAGATGTCCCACCTTTCTGCTTGCTTTGTTGTCCCCGTGATGCTGCCATGAGAAAATGTGCCCAGTCTAATCCCAGTGGGAGTATGAGAAACATGAGCAGCTGACTCACGGTCCTCCCGGGAGGAGCACAGCTGTCCAGCGGAGCCCAGCCCTGTGGTTGAACCCCAGCCAACCTGCAGGAGCCTGCCTTGAAGCCACGGAGTTTAGAGGCGGCTTGTTACGCAGCAGTAGCTGGCTGATACAGGTGCTTTGAAGGGAACAGGGAGCTGAGATAGTTGAGGATACAGCAAAAGGAAGCTGCTCCTGGCGGAATGGCCTGGCAAGGTCTGGTGAGGGATTGCTGCTTAGGCTGAGGCCTGAAGGTTAAGAAGGACCTTTCTACACAGGGAAGAGAGTGGAGAAACAACAGACAAGGTCCTGAGGCTGGAAAGAACTTGAGTTTCAGGACCTGACAGAAGGCCTGGGGGTCTGAAGCAGAGTTAGTGAGGGAAAAGGACCGACAAGGCAGTGAGAGAGAGGCACAGAGCTTTTGAAGCCAGTGTAAGGAGGTCTGCCCCAGAGTTAATGGTCTTTATTGGCCAAGAAGAAGCTTCTCGAGTCAATTAGCCACCATCCAGGGATGGGGGCAAAGCCGGCTTTGCAGCTTGGGTCAAAGGTGGGTAGACAACGATCCAGAGAGGTTTCTGCCACCAAACAACATGTGAGAGGTGCTCCGGGGCTTCCAGCACCCAGGCGCCCAGCTCTGATGCCTCAGAGTTGGGAGGCATTGCTTGGATCTGAAGAGGGGACCTCCGACAAGCCTCACAAAGGCAAGCCCCACACAGAGACTGCGCAGAACCCCAGATCACTCTGCTCCTCCTACCAGCTGTATGGGGCTGACCTTGAGGCGGTTCCCCACCTGCGGGGTGTCGCCATCTCATTCGCCATCTCCTCCTCTATAAGGGGATGATAATGACCTACTTCTTGGGGTCGGCAAGAGACCCTTGAGTGCTTCGTGCGGGGTCTAGAACATAGGAAGCGCTCAGCAAATAGGAGCAAGCACCCTGCCGTGTGCCCTCTGCCCTCTCAGTCGCGTGCCGCACACATACCCGCCGTCTACCCACCCTCCGTTCTCTCTGCCTTTCCAGGAATGGTTCTGGGGGAGGGGAATCGGTAGCTGGGGGTAGTTTTCCATCACACCCAAACCAGAAGCTGTGGTCTACTCTGGATTACGTTATTAAGTCACTGGCTTCCCCACAAGGCCATGGTCACCGCCTGGTGTGGCTCCCGTCGCCTCCTCTGTACATGGCGCTGCCCCAGAGTTAATGTTTGCTTTTTAATGGGAGTTCTGTTTTAAATGTATATGGAAAAAGTCAAGTTTTTCAAAGTCAGTTTTAGGTCCCTTTTGAGATCCTGAAAGTCAGATTGGGGGGCTGGACCCTGGTTTGGTTGTGGAGGGCATGCGCCTCTCCTAGGGCTTGAGGCAGATTCCTGGGCAGCAGCTTGTTCTCACACAGGTACCCCCCCCCCCCGCCCCCCTGCCCCTCCGCGCGCTCACAATGAGCACCTGGGCCAGCTGTCACTTCTCCCCAGGGAACCTCTGATTTTTTCTCTCTTTGTTCGGTTTCCCTTCCTGCCAGCTCCCATTCTTCCCTCAGCAGGAAGAGGTGACGAAACCCGGAGCCAAGGCTTCCTTTAGCTGGCCTTCACCGTGTCCTGCATGAACATGTCCTAGCCTCTAGCCTCAAGGAGAACAAAGGAGCCCTCATGGGGGGGTGCCGTTGGGGCTGCTCCCTCTGGTTCATCTTCATCCTTATTGGCTGGCCTGCTTCAACCCTGTGGATCGTTGCCTGTTGGAAGTTGTGCCTTAGGAGGCCATGGACATTCTGGTTTGTCTTTTGGGGGATCTGACACTCCTTTCTCTTATGTCTGTAGCTGGAACTGGAACAGAGAGTCCGTATCTAAGGACTGGTAAATTAGATGGGGGGCTCCATCAGTGAAGCGTCTGCCTACGGCTCAGGTCATGATCCTGGGGTCCTGGGATCGAGCCCCGCATTGGAATCCCTGCTCAGTGAGAGTCTGCTTCTCCCTCTCCTTCTCTGCCTGCCGCTCCCCCGTCTTGTGTGCTCTCCCTGTCATATAATCAAAAATCTTAAAAAAAAAAAAAAAAAAAAGAGACTGGTAAATGAGGGTCTGCCGAATTTGCAGGCTTGATGAGCCACGCCACAGGTGAAGGCAGAGAGTGAACGGCCTTGGGCACATAGACTCTCGGACTTCGGCAGGCGCCCCCATCGGAGTTGTAGCAATCCTTTCACGGAGAGATGGCCCAGTCCACCCCTCGGCCACTTGGCCCAGGTCTCCTGTGAACCCCAAGTGCCTATGTGAAAGAGGCGGGGGCTCTGGCCATTCTTCCCTGCGAGGGTGCAGGCAATGGAAACAGATGAGAAAACAGTTGGGACCAAGCAGGGACTGCCTATGTGACCTGTAAGCTGAAAACAGGATTGTGGATCCCAGGCTTCCCTAACCTCTGGCAGGGCACCTGGGACCAGGAATGCCAACCTACATGGTCTTGCTGCGGGTAGGGAGTGGGAAAATGTAGAGTCAGGTGGAGGCATCTATCTGCTCCTCACTGCCCCTGCAAGAGGGCCATGACCTTCAGCTGAAGACCCCAGCAGCAAGAGATGAACTTCCAACTTTATTGATGAAAATTAGAAAAGTTTATTTATTTAGTTTAAAGATTTTATTTATTCACCTGACAGGCAGAGATCACAAGTAGGCAGAGAGAGGGGAAGGGAAGCAGGCTCCCCGCTGAGCAGAGAGCCTGATGTGGGGCTCCATCCCAGGACCCTGGGATCATGACCTGAGCCGAAGGCAGAGGCTTTAACCCACTGAGCCACCCAGGTGCCCCTAGAAAAGTTTATTAAAAGGAGGCAACAAGATATAGAGATTAAAGTGTGGCCTTTGAAGCCTGGGTCACCTGCTTACTACCAGTCCTGCCTAGTCCCTAAGCCTCAGTCTTCCCTTTGTGAAATGAGAATAATTAGAATGTCCACCCGATGCAGGTTAAGCAAGCAGCAGTGACTTCTTAGAACAGGGTTCAGCGAATACTGAGCCCTCAAGAAATGTTACCTGGCATTTTTGAAGCTTGAAAATAGTCAGCATCTCTAGTGGTTAAATAATTTTATTTGTATGAATTTTCATTTTCCATTTTAAGCTTTTAATTAAAATCCTCGTAGATCAGCAGAAGCAAGTAAAGTGCAAAGAGAATGGGTGGATACGAGAGAGATTGTGTAATTGAATTAAAACTTGAAACAAAAAAATAGTCTTCTGTATGTCTACTCCTTAAGCTCCCAAGAGGACCAGGCTGGAACCACATGCCAGACCCTGTCCTTGCCCTTGAGAAATAGCAGACTGTTTGGGCACTTTGGGGAAACATCCCTTCTTCTGGATCCTGCTGCCTTACCCTCATCGGCCTCTAGAGCATTACCCAAGAAGGAGACACGCGTCACAAAGGAGCTGTCTGGAGCTGCTGAGGCCCTGGGGAGCCCTCCGGGGTTTGATTGCTGACTTGAAACTCACCAGAAGGAGTTAATTAACATCTCCGTCTCAGCCCTCAGTACTTCTGTCTTAATAGATCTTGCAGTTGGAGGGACTTGCGGTTCATTGGGGGTTCCCTGGCTTGCTGCTGCTGGCACCCCCTCTGTAACACCTGACAGAGGCATGGATGTTCCACGATGAGAGCCCCAGGTTTGGGGGTGACTCCCTGCCACCCCACCTCCTTCCATGCTGGAACTCCTTCTTTTCTCCGACCCTCAGCGGATTCCAGCTGTGCCCCCCGAGGCTGCACAGAGACCAGAACAACTTCTTTGGTTCCTCCGTTTGGGGTCCTTGGCTACCCCGGGAGTGAAAAGGCGGCCACAGGAGCCCATGTCCCAGGATCCAAAGGCTTCAGCCCAGACAGAGTCCTTATGTGTCTCCCCCTATCAGGACAGACACCCGCCTCTGCCCTGCGGTTTTCTTGGAGATATGATTCCCATACTGTCAAATTCACCCTTTTCCAGTGTACGGTTCAGTGGTTTTTAGTACATTGATAAAGATGTCCAAGTACAACCACTATCTAACTCCAGAACATTTTCATCACTCCGAAAAGAACCCCCATGTCTGTAAGAGTCACTCCCCATTCCTCCCTCCCCATAACCACGAATCTACTTCCTGTCTTCATGGAATTGCCTGTTCTGGACATTTCCGCTAATGGAATCATACAGCATGTCGTCTTTGGTGTCTGGTTTGTTTCACTCAGCAGCATGTTTTCAAGAGTCACCCCATCTTCATGTTGCCTTATGGCTGTGGCTGAATAATATTCCTTTATGTGGAAGGACCACATTGTATTTATCATTCCTCTGTTTTAAGGAGTCCTCTTGAAATCTGACCTCCACATTATACAGTGGGTACAGCCAAGTGATTCTCATTTGGCAGTAAATTACCCCATTTCTAAAGACTCATCTGTCTCTTCCTTTTCCTTTATGTGTTTACTAAGACATAAGAAAATGCATACACCTTACCTACATCTCTACCTGAATAATCTCGATGCCACCCAATTCCCCCCAAAAGGAAAGGGCTGTTATCATTTCTATCACCTTAGATTAACTTTGCCTATCCTTGAACTTCAAAAAAATGGAGCCATACCATATGTGTTTTTTGTTTTGTTTTGTTTTGTTTTGTTTTGTTTCGGTTTTTTGCGCCTGACTTCTCCTGCGCAGCAATGTCTGTGAGACTCGTTCCTCGCGTATGTGTCAACAGTCGGTCCTCTTCCGTTGCAGGGCCGAATTCCAGGGTGTGACTGTCCTACCCTTTAGCCCTTCTCCCACGCACAGACATTTGGGTTGTTCCCAGTGTCTAGCTCTCATGGCTAAAACATTACAAACACTTTGGCGTGTGTCATTTGGTGGCCAGAAGCTCTCACGTTTGTGGGGTATTTGCTGAAAAGTGGATTTGCTGGGACTCAACAGCAGGTGCGTGGCTAGCTTGAGTGGATCCTGCCCAAGCGAACTTTTCAAAGTGGGTGGAGCCAATCCCACCCTATGGGTTTGAAGGTCTGATTGGTCTACATCCTCATCAGCATTTCCCAAGGTTGGCTACTCTGGTGTGTAGTAGTGCTTCCTGGAAGTTCCCATTTGCATTTGACTGAGGCTGACCGAGACCCGCATTCTCATTGGCCACTGGATACCTACCCATCATTTTGAGTCAAAATTACCCGGAGAGTCTGGCAAAGGGATAATGCTTTTCCTTATCTCTGAGTTTTTTGGAAAAAAAAAATGCATCATGTCAACTTATATTTAAATACGTAAGTTTTATTCAAACATGTTAGTATTGTTTCTTTTTCATCCTCTTGCTCGGACTGCAGATCACACGTCTTTTGAGTTGATAAGGGAAAACATGTGCATTCCTGTGATTGTTAGTGAGATCAAGCATTTTTTTCCCCTTATGCTTCCGGTCACTTGCATTTCTTCTCTGTGTTGCCTTCTCATATTCTTTGTCATTGTTTTTTCTGTTGGCTTGTTTATCTTTCCTTCACTGATAATAGAAGTTATTTATATAGTCTATGTAATAATCTGTTATCTGTTACATACCACAAATACTTTCTCTTCTTCTGCTTCTTGTGTTTTTAAACAAGACCTTATTATTTAGAACAGTTTTAGATTTACAGAAAAATTCAGAAGACGGTACAGAATGTTCCCATAGGCCCCACACACCCTGTGTCCTCGATTATTAACTCCTTACATTAGTATGGTTCTTTTGTTACAATTAATGGTTGTACACTATTTTTTGGTCATGTCTCCTTAGGCTGCTCTTGGCTGTGACAATTTCTGAGACTTTTCTGGCTTTTGATGGCCTTGACAGATTTAAGGAGGGCTGTAGACTCTCCCTTTACTGGATTTGTCTGATGGTTTTCTCATGATTTATTTTGAGTTATGAGTTTTGGAGAGGAAAGACCACAATGGTAAAGCACCATTTCCCTCACTTGGTATCAGTTCACACTCTCAATGTGATTTATCACTGTTGCTGTTGACCCTGATCACCTAACTCCTCCACTGTAAAATTAGGCTTGCCCCAATTCCCACACTGTCCTCCTTGGAAGGAGGTCTCTATGCACAGCCACACAGAAGGAGAAGGGAGTAGGCCCCGCCCCTTTGAGGGCAGAGTATCTACAGATATTATTTGGAATTCTTCTACCCACAAGAGCAGCATGGCCTTATGGGTATTTATTTTATTTTATTTGGATTATAATCCAATATGACTTTATTTCGTTTCTCAAATTGTCACTGTTTTCACCACTGGGAGCTCTTCCAGTGCTCCTGTGTCCCTTTGATATAGCCCCATGGTTGGGGGTTTGCTTGATTTTTGTTTGTTTTGTAGCCCTTCCTTCTTTTCTGGCACTACAAGGTGCCATGCCCTTCTTGTATATTTCTGCTCCTGTCATACAATCAGCCCTTTCTCCAAGGAGCCCTGGTTCCTCTCATTGGAAAATGGTATCAGAAACCAAGCCCTGGGTTCTAGGTCCATTTGTTAGTACAGGAGTTTTGTTTCTTTCAGGCCTTTTTAGCTGCAGAGAAAGAAAATACATGTATGTACACTAACCAGAGCACAGACACATATCTATAAAAGTTTCTGCACGTAACCTTCTGTGTCCACATTGAGCTACACATGAGTTCATACCAATGTCTCTAACTCTGCTCCATTACCCTATGGGTGATTCTAGCCTCCTCTTGCTTCTCTGCGAATTCCCACTCCAAACAGTGAGGAGCCTGGAACCCGCTCTGCACTATCCATTTAGCCATTTATTCAATTCCAGGGTTTTTGTATCAGAACTGCTAACCCGCATCCCTGTGGGAGACAATATATCAGCCAGAGTAAAATGCCCAACGTATATAACAGAGGAGTCCTTGGTGTTTAAGGAAGGATGGGGTTAACTTGCAGCTATCCACGGAGGTGGGGTGGTCAACTCCAGGCGTGTCTGAGAGACTAATGAATACCCTTGACCAAGATGTGGGTTAATCATTCTTACTGGTGATCTACAAAGTGTTTTTTTAAAGTCCAAAACTCCCTTGAAGCCCTCCTGTACTGGGATGTCTACATTATTACTTCAAAAGGCAGACAGTGATGGTGTGCATTTGGTTTTCATTGATTATCCAGCATGACTTTAACTACGTGGCCAGTAGGTATAAAAGACCGGTCAGTCTGTGCCTTGGTTCCGCAAGACCAGGGTGTCCCACAGGTATTAAGAAGAAAGTGCTCCTGTGTTTTTGAAACAAAGGATGAGATAGAAACATTTTTTCATGGTGCTGATAACGCAGTAGGGAACGTGCTTCAGAGAGCTTGCTGAGATGATCTTGGCCACACATTCAGTAGCCAGAAAAGCTTGAAGCTGCAACTTCAGGATCAAAATGACATGATTTAAAATTCTGGGAGATCCATGACAGCATACCTTAAGACACCTGTCCTATGGTGCAAATGGTTAAACGTGGAGGATTTGATGTTTTCCCAACACTAGAGAATTCTTTTCAGAAAAAGATAATTCATCAGAGAAAGAAATCTACAGTACATTTAAAAGCATATTTAAAAAATACCTCCAGGGGGCCTGAGTGGCTTAGTCGGGTGAATGTCTGCCTTCGGCTCTGCTCATGATCTCGGGGTTCTGAGATCCAGCCCTATGTAGGGCTCTTTGCTCAGGGGGGAGTCTGCTTCTCCCTCTGCCTCTGCCCCTTCCTCCTCCCCGCTTATGCTCTCTCTCTCCAATAGATAAATAAAATCTTAAAAGAAATAAGAAATAAAGGACACATCCAGACACTCCAACAGAATACAAACAGGTACTTTCTAGAACTCAAGGCATCAGAGAGGATTAGAAACCCACCCGTTTCTGGGACTAGGGAGGTTGGGAAAGAGGGAGAAGTTGGGAAAGGGTACAAACTTTCACCTGTCAGATGAATAGGGTCTGAGGCTATAATGTAAAACATGGTGACAATAGCTGAGGACACCGTATTGTGTAATAAAGAGAGTAGAACTTAAGTCTTCTCACCAAAAAAAGAAGATAGATACGTGAGGTGATGGATGTGTTAGTTAACTAGATGCAGAAGGTCCTTTCCCAGTGAATATGTCTATCAAATCACTACTGAACATGCTTTAAATAACTTACAATTTTATATGTCTGTTATACCTCAATAAAGCTGGGGCTGGGTGGGGAGTAACCCGCTTGTCTTTATGTCCCAGCTTAAACTATTTAGCGTTCCTACTTTTGCATGTAACAGGCAAAAAAAAAAAAAAAAAAAAAAAAAAAAAAAAAAAAAAGGAAAAAAAAAGAAAAAAAAAAAAAAAAAGAAGTCTTGCTGACTCACATCTGATAACATAGTACCAGGCTCCACAATTTCTAGCCCACATTCAATTCATGTATCCGGAACGGACTGGTAAGGGCTTGCTGCCTTTCCAAGCAACCCAGAAAGTCATTTGGGATTTTATAGTTTAATAGAAATTAGGGGTCAGAGAAGAATCTAGGTAAACACGGAACCTGAGGAGTGGCTCAAGCTATCTTCACAGACCAGGGAGATGGGCTCTGTCAGGGAAGATGACCCGAAAACAAAACGGCTTAGTTTGTGTGTTTCTGCACTGCCCCCTGCTGGCTGATCATGGAACAGTAACTCCTCCTGCGGCTGGTCTCTAGGAAGACCTCAGGGGTCTCCTCAGAGCAAGTACTGAGCTGGCCCTGTATCAGGGAAGACCAGGCCTGGGAAGTGGGCGTGAAGAGCAGCAGGAGAACCACTTCCCCCAAGCGTATCAGAGTAAGTGCTGGTGTTTAAGACAAAAGGATAACATCTTAGTGGAAGGAAAGCGGCTCAGCGGCAGTAGGATTCAGGCAGGTAGAGAGAGATTGAAGACCCCATCTGCGGGCTCTCGTCCTTACAGGCCGTTTGGCAGGATGGGGACAGGAGCTGTGTAAAGGAACTCCAGGTGACTAAAATGCATGGCTGAGTTTGGAGACACGGTGCACTCGTAGACACGAGCACGTGAATAATTGTGTCACAAAGTGACAAGGAGGCCAGTTATCTCCCCTAAAATCTTAAGACAGGTCTCCTGGAGGTCATGTCTGACCTGCTCACAGTAGGTGAGTAGGAATTGCAGGGTAAAATTCTGCAGGGGGGAGTGAGGCGGGGGAAGTACTTGAGACGGTTTGGTGATATAGTGGGACTCTAGATACGTGCTGGGATTATGGAAGGTGAGCTTGGAGAACCAGGCTGGACCGGCTTATGAGAGACCTCATGCTCTTGGCAGAGGTGCCGTGACCTTCTTCTGGACAAGGTGGAACATCTTTAGAGGATTTTAAATAGATCTGGAGGGCCCTCATAAATGAGGAACCGTAGATCCAAACAAATGGTAGAGATCACGTCATTCTGCTTTCTCGGGAGAATCAGACGTGTTTCCAACCTGTGTTGTTTCTGATACATCTGAAGGGTGTTCTCATAAACCAGCCCGATCTCTTTTCAGTGATTTTGTACTTTGCCTTTTTTATGGTGCAGGTAAATTCCGGAGTACTTGGGCTTTTGTACAAGAGGGAACACGAAGAAAGTCATTCCAGATCACAATGAGCCACTTATCAAATGTTGCTACGACAGTGATGAAGATATATTAAGTTCTACTAAGACATGACAGTCTCCCAGGTGGGAGTAGGAGTAGTTCAGAGGGAGTAAACTGGGTTTCCTAGGGCACGATAGTGACATTCATTCATTTAGTCATTCCTTGGGATGATGCACTCAGCTCTGCACTAGGCACCATGTGCCACACAAAAGAGGCAGACATCCCAGCTCTTATCACTAAGGAATCTATATTCTGCTTGGGAATCCATTGAAGGAGGCTATGGCAACCAACGAAGATAGTTCAGTGTGATCTATGGACAGGTGTTAAAGCCATTACAATGGGATACAGGAGATCTTTGTGGCATCAGGGATCCTCAGATGGGGTCAAGGGCAGGTGGATGGCCCTCTATAGGAAGCTCGCAGGATAAGCACCCCAAATCCAGGAACCCTGAGACCTTGGACAGAGAACCTCTGCTGGTTTAGGATTTGCAGAGCAAGCATTAAAAATCTGTTGCATCTGGGCGCCTGGGTGGCTCAGAAGGTTAAGCCTCTGAGGTCATGGTCTCAGGGTCCTGGGATCGAGTCCCACATCGGGCTCTCTGCTCAGCAGGGAGCCTGCTTCCTCCTCTCTCTCTCTCTGCCTGCCTCTCTACCTGCTTGTGATCTCTGTCTGTCAAATAAATAAATAAAATCTTAAAAAAAAAAATCTGTTGCATCTTGTCTCAACCTGAGCTGCTCTAATGAAGTACTATCCACTGGGTGGTTTCTAAACAACAGACATTTATTTCTCAGAGTTCTGGAGTCTGAGAGTCCAAGAGAAGGGGCTGGCAGATTCGGGGTGTGGTAGTGTTAGCTACCACACTAACTAAACCGTTGGCTCTTTGTGTTCTCATAGGGCAGAGGAGGGGAGGGAGTTCTCCAGGGTCTCTTCTAGAAGGGCACTAATTCCATTCATGAAGGCTCCGCCCTCATGACCTAATCATCTCCCAGAAGCCCCTCCTCCTAATACTGTTACATTGCGGGTGAGGATTTCAGCAGAAGAATTTTGGGAAGACACAAACATTCAGACTCTAGCACATGTCATTCCCTACCTCCAGGCTCCTCAGGCCTTGTCAATTTGGGCTGTGTATCTGAGACAGGAGTTTCTGAAGCTAATAGTTAGCTGCGTCTTCATTATCTTTAACACTCGCTCAAGATGAGCTGATGAAGCACATTTTTCCTGAAAGATCGCTATAATTATAAGTCAAAGCTACTCTCATCTCTCATCTCATCTTTTGATGCTCAGATGCACACTCTTTGGCTAAACAAGAGCACTTTTTTTTTTTTTAAACGATTGCCCTAGTTTTCTAGCATATTTTTTTTACCAGACCTTCCAACTAAGCTGTCGTGTGCTATTTATAATTAGAAAAAATGAATACTTAAAGCAAGTTTAGAGGCCTTTCTTTATTTCCTGGTTTTGACTGGCAGTGGGAAGGCCACCAGCACTTGGGATTCACAGGTTCAGGTGAGCTACTTGTCAGGCTTGGCTTTGCAGAATGGTCTGTCCTTATGAAAGCAGGTGGAATGGCCTATGGTGCTTAGTAGGGATGGGTGGGCACCCAGAAATTTGAAAGTTGGATTGGGCTCATTTTCTCAGTGCTAAAGTGTCTTTGTCTTGTGTTTCTTTCTTCTCCTGACTTCAACTCTCACCATTAAGAGACAGCTGGCATTGTCTGAAGCCCACTCCAACCATGCAAAGGGCAGGCTGGAAATATTAGGAATCAGTGCCTTTTGGGAGTGGTCCTCAATCAATGATGAGAGTGCTGGTGTATAAATTCCCCAGCTCCCCCGCCCTCAGGTGGGATGACTCTGAGCACATTTTCTTTTTTTGATTTTTTAAAAGATATTTATTTATTTATTTATTTTTAAAAAATTTATTTATTTATTTGATAGAGATCACAAGTAGGCAAAGAGGCAGGCAGAGAGAGAGAGTAAGGGAAGCAGGCTCCCTGCTAAGCAGAGAGCCTGATGTGGGGCTCGATCCTAGGAACATGGGATCATGACCTAAGCCGAAGGCAGAGGCTTTAACCCACTGAGCCTCCCAAGCAGCCCTAAAGATTTTTATTTATTTATTTGAGAGAGAGAGAGAGGGAGAGAATGACTGGGGGTTGGGCAAAGGAAGAGGGAGAAATAGGCTCTCCACTGAGCAAGGAGCCCAAAGCAGCCTTGATTCCAGGATCCTGGGATCATGACCTGAATGGAAAAAAGACGCTTAACTGACTGAATCTCCCAAGTGCCTCTCTGAGCACACGTCACCTCCCAGAGCGTCTGAGCAGAATGAATTCTAGTTGCGCGCAGAGTAAATCTGCTAATGCCCCCTCTACTTCCTCACTTCCAGTGTTTGGGGGTTTGCTTCTCTAATGTAGTACTTGTATATGGATCCTTGTCTCAGGACCGACTTCTGGGGGAACCCAGACCAAGACAGCAATTAACCTACAGAGCGACACAGTTTCCTAAATATAAGGGAATGAAAGAAGCCTGCTCCCCTTGGACTTGATCAAGTGTATTTACGATCTCGATTTTAGATCTTACTTTTTTGTCTTGTCATAGCGATATATTCATGAGTTCTGAGGCCAGTGACCTTCATTTTGTGCCAGTTATTTCCAAATGCAGCCTCTTATTTGACTTTCATGAGGTAGGTGGTATTCTGCCCACCATTATGGACTAAAAACCCTGAAGTTCAAAGAGGTGAAATGATTTGCCCGAAGACCCCAAGCATGGCACAGTGCTGGAGCTCAGGTCTTCTGCTTCTCCAACTTCTTCATTTTGCAGAAGTGCCCCGAGGTTCTCCACGTCGTCCTGAGCCCTTCCTGGGCTAGCGAAGAAACCGCCAGAGTGGAGCTCAGTTGGCCATTCAGATGGAGAAATTTTGTCTTATTGAGAAACCGATTTCTTCTCAAGCACAGCAACACAATGACTAAGACGGCCTCCAGTTCACTCTGGAAAACCTCCAGGAAAGCGGCCCAGAGTCTTGACCTCTTCTTTCTCCCCTTGTCTTGGGGCTGGGAAGTACTGAGACACTTTGGTGGTACTACCCTGGCAGGGGGTAGGAGTGTGGGCAAATGGCAGCGATCAAGACCTTCAGGGCATGAAGCTGGGTCTAGGCCCAGCCAAGGGGAAAGTAGATCTTCCAAAGGATTGTGGCATACTTGACCTTCCTTCTACGTGGGAACACAGCAGAAGTCAAGAAGTAACACACAGGATTACTTGCGGTTCAATTGCTGTAGCAGATCCCCAGGCCAGATCCCTGTGGCTCCCTTTGACTGGCTGTTGCCAATGTCCCCCACCTATCTGCAGTGTTCTCTAGAAAACCAGCCCTGGGCAGCATTCATGGCCTCTCCGGCCACACTCTCCTTCATTCTAGGAAGGCTTGCAGCCCATTCTCCTTGGGATGCAAGTTCACACTCCAGAGCCTCCTGCAGGATGGGGCTGAGGACTGACTCCAGCTGAGCCCATATCTTTGCTTGGCATCATCTCTTCCCTTTTGTTTCCTTCCTTCCCTTACTCCCTTTCTGGTTTCTCCTAAGAAGCTTTTCCCAATAAATCACATGTGCTAGAATTTCCTTCTCACTTTCCACTTCCTAGGAAACTGACCTGAGACAAAAGCGAACATTTATAAAGGATTTTCTATGTGTCAGCCACCTTGCTAAGCATTCTACATGTATTGTCTTATAGATAAACATATTCATAACAAACCTGTGAGGCAGAAATTGTTCCCATTTCACAGATTAAGAAAAAAAAAAAAAGACCTCAGGATCTGAGAGGTTAATGTGTTTCCCCGAGATCACACTGCAGATGTGGAAGAGCTAGCTTTTGAAGTCAGGGTCTCTGGTTCCAGAATCTTTGCTCTCAAGTGTTGGATTTTTTTCAGGTAAGATTAATTTACCTGAAAAAAAAAAAAAGATTAATTTACCTGATTAACTTACCTGGACTAACCGCAAGACCCTCCCCCTCCACTGCCCCCCTCCCCAGGCAGGGAAGGACAGGGCTGTGACGCTCAGGAAATTCTGTAGCAACACTTTGGAGACAGCAGAATGAGGACCCTGAGACTTGAGAAGAGCTGCTTGTTTTTTTTTTTTTTTTTTTTTTTTTTTTTTTTAAAGGCCTTACTTCAGCACCATCTGTGTGCGAAGACCTGGGTTAGGTGCTATTGGTCTAGAGCTCATCAAGCCAGAGTAAGACTCAAAGACGGTTTCAGCCTGATCACTCTGAGCTCCCACACCTGCTCTATCTGCTTGCATGGGTCTAGCAGATCCCAGCCAGCTCAAAGGTCTGCTTCTTGCATGCTTCCTTTGGCCTTTGCAACTCTGCTGTCCAGGGGCCCTTGATCCCCGCTACCTGCCCTGCAGGTCAGCTGAAGGCCTAGAGAGCTGTTTGCCTTGCTGCTCTGGCTGGTGCTCAGAGATCTTCCACACCCTTCTCTCAGGTGCGGTCCCCCTCATGCCCCACATCAAACGGATTCTAACAATACCTTGGAACAAAGGCAGAGACTCTGTTCAGCCACTCATGTCTGGTCAGAGCCAACAAAGAGCCTGGGCCTTCCCAGGGGCCCAGGGACAGGAACTTGTTCATCTTTTGTCCCCTGGCTTGGTCAGCAGCCCTGAGATACCCAGGTGGTGCCTAGTCTGGCCACTGGCTGCAGGTGTCACATGTGTAACCAGCAGAGAACTCCCTGCCCTCAGGGACTGTGGCTTAACTCATCCTGCTTACATGTGACTGGAATCCTGGTGGCTCAGGGCAGCCTTGGTGCAGACAAGTGGGAGTAGCCAACTGAAGAATGGAGTGAGGACTCAGAATGGTTAGTCTACCCGCTTTAGTGAATGTTGGGCTTGTAGAGCTTTCTAGAAAACTGGTTTAATTTATATACAGCAAAGTATTTAAGTGTACTATGTGAAAAAATGTACATATGTATGTGTGCCCACATAACTACTACCAAGAATGAAATACAGAAACTTCCATGCCTGACACAGTTCCCCCCTCTCCCTTCCTTTCCGGTTCACAGTCTTCCCTACTCTAAGGAGAATCACTATTTTGTCCTTTATTGCCATAAACTAGTTTTGTCTGTTTCTGAACCTCCTATAAATAGAATCATACAGTGGTGTGCACTCTATTGCATTTGGCTTCTTTCCCTTAACAATGTAGTGTCTGTGAGATCATCCATGTTGCTCTGTGTTCCAGTAATTTGTGATATCATGACCTGAGCCAAAACTAAGAGATGCTTAACCAAATGAGCCACCCAGGAACCCCTAGAAGTGTGTTTGGATGTGCCTCAACCCCATTTAGTTTTTAGGTCTCAAACATCAACTCCCAATTTTAATACCCAGATCCCCTTTACTCATGTATGCAGATCATACATGAAATTTAAATTAAAAAAAAAAAAAAGATTTATTTATTTATTTTAGAGAAAAAGAGAGAGAGGCTAGCATGTGTGAGTCAGGAAAGAGGCAGAGGGAGAGAATCTCTAGCAGACTCTGTTGAGCACAGAGCCTGATGTGGGGCTTGATCTCCCAACCCATGAGATCTTAACCTGAACTAAAACTAAGAGTCAGACACTTATTTATTTATTTATTTATTTATTTATTTATTTGTCAGAGAGAGAGAGTGAATGAGAGCGAGCACAGGCAGACAGAGTGGAAGGAAGCGTCAGAGGGAGAAGCAGGCTCCCTGCGGAGCAAGGAGCCCGATGTGGGACTCGATCCCAGGATGCTGGGATCATGACCTGAGCCGAAGGCAGCCGCTTAACCAACTGAGCCACCCAGGCGTCCCCTAAGAGTCAGACACTTAACTGACTGAGCTACCCAGGGCCCCGACACGTGAGATTGATTAAAGAATCATACTCTTAGTTCAAGGCTGTCCACCATTGACGTGTTCTAATCTCCTCTATTGTGGGTCCCATCACCACACCCCGAGGCCTGGCACCGATACCCCGCACACAGAAGCCACTCTGTAAGGGGGTTCCCTAGCAGACGGACCAGTGGGCGGAGCCTGGTGGCCTGGGAGCTCAGCTGTGCTCGGATTGGAGGGTTTGCTGTGTCCTGTTCTCTGGGGATCACCCTGTTTCATTCCTCACTGCTGTTGTGCTACTCACAGTCTAGTCTAGTGTTACCTGCGGCTGTGTGCAGTGCCCACACTTGCCACTTCTTTCTAGACCTCGAAGCCTTTGGGTTTCTTCTTCTTGGCCCTCTTCTCTCACTTTTTATTGATTCTGCCTAAGTGTCATCTCCAGCGTCCCTGGGAACAGCTAATTGTCCCTCTTGCAAGCTCCCATAGCAGACTCACAGGCCGCTTCTAGCTTCTGATGCTTCCCCATCACTGTGGATGGTGCGTACCCCAAAGTGATAGATACTAAGATTTTGACAAATTTCATTATTGTACAGATTTCCCTCACAGTGTTCAGTAAAGTTTTGTTAGAACACATGCATGATCACCCTTTATCACCCTTTATATACTCTGGGGACAGCTACTGAAATAAATTCTGCCCTAAAACTAAATGATTCTACTGTGTAATAAGTGAGTGACATTAGGCATCCATGGGCTTGATTCTTTACAACGAAGAGACACCGCAGGCATCCCAGAGCCACGATGTTTGCTGGAGTGGAAGACATTCTGGGGGTTCCAGCACCTCCCTGGGGAGGAGAATTGGGTGAGGCAGGGGGTGAAGACCAAGGAGCCAGACATGAAGCAAGATCCGCATGGGTTACCTCAAACTCATTCCGCACCAGAATTAACCTCTTCGTGCCCCTGGGGGTTGGGGGTTCCCGCAGCTCTGGCTGTCTGTGCCTGCTCCCCACCCTGCAGCTACAGCCGGCTTTCTAAAGACTGGCCCGCTGTGGCAGTCACCTTCCCAACGCCTTTCAGTCAGTTGGAGATCTCTCAAGAGTGCTTGCCCTTCAAGAGTGCTCCACCGGCGAGCAGTGCTGGTATCACCTGTGAGCTCGTTTCAACCACGACACCGTCTCCGGCCACCCCAAACTGCTGAAGAAACATCTGCACTTGCCCAAGATCTCCGAGAAACTCGTGCACCAGCTTGAGACATGCTATCCTATAGGACACAAGACAGGACACGAGACACAAGGAGGAACTGCTGCTGATCTTGCCCCTGAAGCTCTCCAGCCTGGCATCACCACACCCCCCCACACACAAACATCCCTGCAGAATGAATGACTTGAAGCCCCTGGAATACGCTAAAGTCTTCCCGCCTTCCATAACATTGCCCCTTCCCACTCTTCTTCCCTGGGGACCCATATCCATCCTTTCAGACTCACCCTCTCTGGAAAACTGTCTTGCTGGGGCTCCTGCATCACACCCGGCAAGATCAGTAACCTGAAGGAATGACGGTGGCTCGTTCACTCGTTGTGTCTCTGCAAGTCGCGTGCATGGTCACACACACGTGATAGCACGTCAGTGATGATTTACTGCCACATGATCCTGCACTCCAGCGGCCGTCCCAGGGGCCACAGGTGGGAAGAGAGATCCAGAGGGCAATCTTCAACACATCTAGAGCCCCCTCCCCCTGCCACTTGAAATGATCTTAGCTGTGATTTGGCAGGGCTATCAACACTGTCGGGGGGAATGAATGAATCGTGTAAAAGGACATGGGAAACAACTGAGTTTGCTGTGTGGGGACTCAGTCACACGGGCTCCCCAGAAGCGACTGCCCACATCTCTTCCGCTTCTAGCAGCAACTATGCTGCACAAGCTGCTCAGAATTAGCAAGGTGTGTTAATCATGTTTATTTTCTGGATATCGTGATGTTTTGATATTTGAAAACAACAACAACAACAAAAAAACCTTTCTGATGGGGAGAGACTGCCGTCCCAGGGCCAGCCAAGTCTTAGATACAGCAAAGGGCTCAGCTGGGAGCTTGCCATCAAGATGCGAGGTAATCCATCCAGAGCCATGCTCCTCTGTCCAGGCACCCCTGGAAGCAGTACTCCTCTAATTCCACCTGCCAGTCCAGAGACCAGAGACCAGACACCACCACGATAGCCCAAAGCCCAGTGAAATGATTCACTCTAGCTTCACTCTGCCTTGCCTTTCCTGAGGAAACTGCAGGCAAGACTTCTGACCTAGGCTCTCCCTTGTTCCTGGCTCTGCCTCTTGACCCAAGCTTGGGGTTCCTCCTGTTGCCCTGGACGATGAGCCATGCATCTCACTTCTAGGGGGATTGTGTCACATTATACTTGTATTTCAATGGCATTGACCACTTCATGCTGTCATTCAGTCACCTTTATAAATTAAGACCAGGGCACAGAGTACTGGAAGTGGGCAAACAAAACACATCAGATCTCGCCCCAGTTCCCAGAGAGCTGGTATACCAGCAGGCCTCTCTCTCTCTCTCTCTCTCTCTCTCTCTGTGTGTGTGTGTGTGTGTGAGTGTGTGTGCTTCAACACCCCAACAGCAGGGCTTTCTTGCCCAGCAGTAGAGATCCAGCACAGAGTAAATCGACACATAATAGGAACTCAAAAAATGTTGGTAAGATGAAGACCTGGATTCAACCACAAAACACCCAAGATGAGGCAGATTAGCTACAATATGGAATGTAAGTTAGGAGCCAAGATAGGCCCAGAGGAAAAAGTATCTGTAATTCTAGGTAAAAGCCATCTACAGAGGCAAAGGGCCAATGGCCTTGAAATATAGATGGGAAGACTCCCGAGACAGGGTCAGGTCCTGCCCTGAGTAAGTCTGGCAGCTGGACTTCTGGAAACATCCAACTGCACAGGTCAGTGCTCCACTAAGTTTGAAATCTGGGAGGAAATTTTTAGAATCTGTTCTTGTGACAGGGAACCTGGAAAGTCCTTTAACTTTGGGTGGGTGGAGGTCCTTCCACCCTTTGGCTGTGCCATGTGGGTAAAGATCTGAGGAAAACCCACCAATCTTTTGCCTCCTGCTGCCCTTTGTTTTTTTTGATGATGGGGAGCAGAGTTGATGGTGGGGTTTTGCTTAGGCACAGGGAGAGATAAAAGACATTTAAGAGATACTAAAAGGGTTGTGGACACAATTCCACTGTGTGTGTGTGTGTGTGTGTGTGTGTGTGTGTGTGTATTTTCCCTGCACCTCCAAGCAATTCTCCAACACCAGCTGGGTGTCCTATAATTCTCTTTTTTCCCAAGTTTTTATTTAAATTCTTGATGTACTATAATTCAACTCAATTCTGATACTAGTAATATCAGACCCCATAGGCTAAGGGCTCAGTCCTCTGAGACTGGCCCACACCCCCACTCAGACACACATCCCAAGGCTAGGGTGTCACCTGTGTTTCTGACTGGCTGGCTATAGACAGGAGGTTCCAGTAACGCCTTCTTGGGCTCAATTAATTTATTAGAGTAGCTCACAAAACTCACAGAAACATTTTATTTAATAGATTGTTGGTTTATCATAAAAGAACATAATTCAGGAACAGACAGAGAGAAAAGATGCATAGGACAAGGTATGGGAAAAGGACACGGAGCCTCCATCCTCTTGGAATGGACAATTCTCCCCAATCTCCACGTGTTCACCAATGTGGACGCTTCTGGAAGCTTTTTTTGTTTTTTATGGAGGCTTCATTATCTGGGTGCAACTGATGACTCATTGGCCATTGGTGATTAGTTCAACTTCCAGTCTCTCTCCTCTCCCCAGAAATCGGGGGGTGGGGGGGTGGGAGTGTGCTGAAAGCTCCAACCCTCTAGTCTTGGTTGGTTCCCCTGGCAACCAGCCCCCATCCTTAGGTGTGCTCCAAGCCACCTCATTAACATAAACTCATGAAGGGACTGGTGATGAATAACAAGACACCCATTTCACCTTTATGGCTGTGAACCGATTTCAGGAGCTGAGGACAAGAGATCAAGTGTTAGGACAAAAGACGCTTCCACTCATCTTATTGCTCAGCAAATTCCAGAGTTTGCAGAGTTGTGAGTTAAGAACCATGGATGAAGATCAAACACATAAAAGAACTGTATTTTGCTCATCTAGATAACTAAATATGTATTTCTTAGAAATCACATGTTAAAAAAAAAAAGTAAAGAAATCACCATGTTGTGGATGCTGTAACTTCGTCATTTTGTTCTTGATCACTAAGTAGCCCTGAGTCAAAACACCAGTTAAAACAATTAGAAACCCTATTTATGGATTTGGAAATTCAAGTACAACACAGCTGATATGGGAATTGGCTAACAGGACCCTACCCTAGACCCTTCCTTCTGCTGAGTCCTTGACACTCACTTCCTTCGATGTTGAAGGTTGTTTCTTTTTTCTTTTTTCTTTTTTATTTGAAGGTTGTTTCTTGAGCCTGGAGGCCTGGGGAAAACACCTCACCCTGTTGAATGCTGATGGCATCTCTGATGAACCCGTGTGTAATTCTCTCTCCCAAGCCCCTGCCCTCTCCCGCCTAACCTCCTCTCCCGCCCCTTCCCTCCATCCCAGGAAACCAGCTGTGTTAGGTCTGACCCTCACTTGTTTCTAGCTTCCTCAAGTTCCTCTCTGGCTTTTTGCCAACTTCCTTCCACTCTTGAAAGCTAAGCCCTCTGGAGTTAAAAGCAATATGTATTGTTTAAGAAAGCAGCGCATTCCCACAAAAAGGTTTCCATTAAAATAAGATCTGGAAATTCCAAGGGCTGTCCAGGTGGGGGTGGAGATAAGAAATTCAGACCAGAGTAGGGGAAGCATCTTGAGGAGGCAGTGACACTTAAGCATTCAAAGACAAGCTCTTTGTGGTGGGGGTGCGGAGAGGGGGGTGGGGGGTCAGCTCTGGACTGGGTGCAGTCACCAGGGAGGTCCCTTTAAAAGGCGAATGGTCACTACATGGGATATCTTTCCGTCTGAAGCCTCCCACTTGCCAAGGGAGACCGCCGAGTCTGTTGAGTTGGTTTTGAGAGGTCTGGGATGGGCTTGGAGATGTCCTGAAGACAGAGTACCTTATTCCCATTTTGCTGGCAATGTTATATTTATTCTCATCGTGCAGGTGTCGGTCATTCTCAGGAACATGGGGGATTGGTTCCCTTCCCTTCCACTGGGGAAGCTGGGTGCCCAGCTGTAAGGGGTCTGCTGCCAGCCTGAGGATAGGAGAAGAAGGAGTCATGGGCCGGGTGCGAGGGCATGGTCTCGAGGCAGAATGAGAGACACCCCGCCACTGGCACCCAGCTGGGTCTCGCAGGGGCTCTGCTCGTCAACGGAGCGCTGTCTGAGCTTCCAGCTAGGGCGGCTAGAACTTGTCAGACACCGTAGGGTGTCCCTGACCAGCCATATACAACGCATGAAAAAAACATGGTGGGTGGAAATGCAAGACCCTGACCAAACCGCAAGGTAGGAAGTAGTTCCGGAGAGTGCCTGACCCCGTGGGCCAGCGCCCCAAGACCATCACTTGTTATTGGGAAGCGTGAGGTAGAGAGTGTAAGTAGTTCAGGACAAACTCGGGGCATTTCAATCACCGGGACAAACGTCGCTAGGACCACAGGATGGGGTTCTAAATGTTGCCAAGCGCATCCTAAGTAAGAAGGGGTGTGAAGGCTCCGGGGAGAGGCTGGCTGGCCGCCGGAGCCCTAAAGGGAAGGAAGAGCCGGGGGCTACTTGAACGCTGCACCTGTTGCGCCTGCCCTCCTGGAGTGCATGCGCAGTGGAATGCGGGGCATTTACTCTGGCTTGATAAAGATGGGTAAAAAGGAGAGGACTGGACCTCACCCCATGCCTCCCTGACCCTTGGGAAGTGCGGAGTTGTGCACATAACCACCCTCCGAAGCCCCAACATACACTTTCCAGGCTTCTCACCTGGATCTTCTGGGACCCCAAGCCAGGTTTAGGATGGGAATTACTAACAGTTTGGGGATTTTTCAAATGGTCCTGTGGTCAGAAATTACTGGGGAGGATTTGGGTGTGCTGTGTGTAAAGGGGGAGAAGGTGTTCGAGCAGCATTTACAGAAGAGGCGGCTTCTTACACTCAAAAGACATAATAAAACCCCTTATAGGTTAACACCCCCCATGGCAGGCGGGAATGAGCATGGCTCTAGCGATGAGGGAAGGTAATATAGTCCCATCTAGAAAATTTTAAGTTATTTAAATTTAAACCAGTCCACAGAAACAAAAGACACACATTGCAAGGCTGTATATATGTGGATGTTTATTGTTTGCAGTGGTGAAAAACGGAGGCCCCCTGAAGGTGCATCAACAGAAGTGATGAAATCAACCAGGGTCTGTCTGGACTGCGGAGTAGTCATTACACAGCAATCGAAAAGGTCAAGTTTGCTAACCAGCTAGCTGTTGAGCTGGAAAGAGTTTTATGACGCGGCATTAAGCCATAGAAGCAAATTGCTGAGGGATAATTGTGATATGTACAACAATTATGGTATTTTTTAAAGGAGCAATCAAACTAAACCAACCAACCAACCAACCAACCAACCCTCCCTTATATACCTAAGCACAGTGAAAACGTGGAGACTACAGATCAGGCAGGAAGGAGGAGGTGGGTTGGGGGAGGCAAGAATTAAAACATCATAGAAAAATGGAAAAAAGCATCGAATAAAGTTCTGTAAAATAAAGAGAATATTTGAAATATGAAAGCTGATCTATAGTATCGTTGCTGATATGTACATTTATATATGCAAATGGAGAAGGCCTAGGAGATAAGAGGGCAGACTTGATCAGATACTGGGTTGCGGTGGGGGGTGGGGTGGGGGAGGTGGGATGTGGTGTTCTGGATTTCTATTGTAATTTGAATGTCACTTTTACACAACAATTACATTTTTATTTTTTTATTTTTTAAAAAGATTTTATTTATTTATTTGACAGACAGAGATCACAAGTAGGCAGAGAGGCAGGCAGAGAGAGAGAGGAGGAAGCAGGCTCCCTCCTGAGCAGAGAGCCCGATGTGGGGCTCGATCCCAGGACCCTGAGATCATGACCAGAGCCAAAGGCAGAGGCTTTAACCCACTGAGCCACCCAGGCGCCCCAACAATTACATTTTTAAAAGTCAGCACTTGGAGGGGAAAAGAAAGCGGTAGTTGGTGAAGTTATTCACCTTTAAAACGACCGTTTAAATTCAGGCGTCCCTCACAATGTCCTACACATGGCAGGCACCCAACAACCTTGGCTAAAGTGAAAAACCGGACGCGCAAAGCCTTCCCTGGACCTCATCGTTCATAAACAGCAGCAAGGATGTTCAAGCACGTGTTAAAAGCTTCATGAATAAACTTGGCATTTGAATCACCATACACAAATGCCCTTCACTCGCCATTTAAGTCTGGTTTCTGGAAATGTTAATGAGATGAGCAAAGACAGCAATTACGGAACATGTATTGTATCTTGGCCTGTGTTTGCTGAAGAAATGAAGTCATTTGGCTTCTGTGGCTCTGCGTGTCCTTTTGGTTAAACTCAGCAGAGCTGGACTGAAAATTTCAACACCGGCCTACGAGTAAGCCGCTTTTCTTTCTTTTCTTCCTCCCTGTCCTTCTCTCCCTTCCTTCCTTCCTCCCTTTCTTTCTTTCTTTACCCCTGTTTTTCTTGCTATTGTTTAAAAATTAAAAATAAAAAACTGACATGCAAGAAATAGCCTGTACATGGTCTGTACTTTTATCCTGTGCTCTGCTCAAGAATTCATCAGGACTGTAGAAGCGGATGGCACTGATCCTCCAGTCCCCTTGGGTAAGATTGCTATCCTGGGCTGCCCCGCCCCCAAGTCCTCCACTGACTTTCTCTGTTAAAACCTTCCACAAGTATCCTTGAGAAGAACACTGATAGCCGTGGAGGCTCAGAACGAGAGGTACCATTATCAACATTCGTGGTTTAAAATACTTAGGATACACTGTCTGAGAAAGCACATCCCTGCCCCCCTCCGCAGACTCTTTTTATTTTTTAATTTTTTAAAATTTATTTTTATTTTTTTAAGACTCTCTTTAAAAGAGAATTGATAATAGTCAGTAACTGGTGAATCCAAATATGGTTCAACAATTCCTGGGGGTCCCCAAGAGGGACCCCAAGAGGTCCTCACCCCAGAGGGCCTGTGGGGACATCTTAGAGCATTAGACTCATTATTTGTATTTAAGCCATATTCATATTTTGCACTATATATTTAACTAATAAGAGGTAGATACCAAGGACCACATCTCTTGCTGATGCTAAGAGTGAATTCTTTGCTAGGTCTCCCTAAAGATACGGTTTCTCTTGAAACTTTTTGGCAAGGAATTATTTTTTTATAGTGACAAGTGGCTCACAGAAATGACCGCCCCACCCCCAACAGCTGTTAAAAGAACAGCTGGCGATTGGCCAGCAGACCCATGTAAAGGGAGTAGAGTTCAGGATTCTCCCACACAGGTACAGAAAAAGAGGCACCTAGCGCTAGGGGAATGTTACAAAGCAAATGTGTCATTTAAAAATATTTTCTCAAATCCAGGTGCTATTTCAGAGAGGAACAGCAAACACTTATCCTTCTTGTGAAAGAAATCTTTGAGTAGACACATCCTGCTGTGGAAATGCTCTGCTCTGGGAATTTAGCCAGGCAAGATCACCTTACACCATGATTTCTGGCCTTTTCTCTCTCTTTACCTCTATGTTCATCTCATCCCTTTACTGTGTCTTAGTTTAATTAGAAGAATTAAATACAACCTGCCTGGAGCAAGGTAGCAGAATCCACAGCCAGGTGGAAATCTGGGTTTGGGTTGGGTGAGCCCTAAAGGAATCACAGGGCAGCTCTGGGATTGCACCGAGTGGAAGATCTGGGGTTGGACAAACCAGGGTCGCATTCTGGCTCTGCTACTTTCTAGCCTCTTCAACTTTTGGAGCCTCAGTTTCCTTGTCTACACAGTGGGAAGAACCCCTGTCTCTAGGAGGGGTTGGGGATGCGGAGAAGTGTATGGCCCCGTCCCTGGCACCTTCTCTTCTCTGTTCAGCGAACATTTTTCTACTGCAGAATGCGACATGCCAGACACTCCCTGGGGAGCTGAAGAGGCAGGGACTGCCAGGTCACCCTCGGGAGAGTCCGCAGGGGCTCGGTACACACTCATTTACCTGATACAGACAGATTCCCCAGGGAGACTTGCCAGTAGGCCTTGAGGGACTGAAGAATCACAGCTCTTGGGTACCTTTGGGGCACGCGGGGTTTGGGGCTTAGAGGAGAACTGAGATACCCCAGCGATGGCTCCCCATCTCATCCCCATGGCCAGCCGGCCGGCCTGCAAGCTTATTTCACAATAAACCAAATGAAAACCAGCAGGCAGAGCAGCACCGGCTGGTCCACGCTGACCCGAAGTCCCGCTCCCCTCTCCAACCAAAAATCACAGTGCTTGATGGAGCAGAGCTCCCTGATCAGCCGCCAAAGGACCCGCTGGTAAAGCTTATTGTCCTGTTTCTCTCGGGACAGCTCCTCCTGGTTTGCCACCTGGGTGGCATTGATGCAGCCGCTCACGAACTTCTCCCTGGTCACGTTGGCCTCTGAGCAGCCATTGTAGTGGATCCCGTCGGGGAATTGCCAGTAGTTGGCCTCGTAGTACCTGTTGCCCTCCGCTCCCAGGTCGACATCCAACTTCCGGCCTTGCTTGATGAAGGCTCCGGGGCGGGTCTCCGCCGTGCGCGCCTCGGTGACCTGCGAGGTACTGGGCACAGCCTTCCGGTTCCACTTGATTCGGTGCTTGATGCCTCTGGCCTTGACTGCTGAGAGCTGGCTGAACAGCAGGACACAGACAATGGCCAACCAGCATCCGCCCAGATGCTTCCTCATTGTGCCAGGATCTGCAGGAGCAAAAACCCAGGCGGTTACCTTCCCCGGGGCGAGGGTGGGGGTGGGGGTGGGGGTGGGGGATGGGGGTGTGGAGGTTGGTGGGGAGGATTCGAGGGCTCCCCTGCCTCCCTCTCCCATGCAGGCAATTTTAAGCAAGGAATGCATCCTTGCACCATTCACATTTTTCCAAAAGCGGAATAGTTTCACCGTGCTCACGTTGCATAGGCTAGGTCAATACCCAGGTTCTTACTTTTGCCTGGAATTACGTGCATTCAGGGTGGAGATCTGATTTTCTCCCATAGATAAGATTCTCCAGCTGGCAATTACAAAGCCTTTGAATATGCATGGGAAAATGAGCGAGTAATGACATAATACATATAGGTTTTCTTTGGTGCACCCAAGTCTTTCCAATCAGAGGATCTCTGGAGGAAAATACGCAGAAGAGTTGAAACCACAGGCTTCTGAGCACAGACTGTATTGTTAATCTTCCCTCTTTATTCTGTAGCTCTAAACTGGCTCTGTCTCTGGCACATTCTGCAGTCCATTCTAAGAAAGTCCCGAAGGGCTTTAGGGTAATGATGGAGAGAGGTGGAAACGTGGTCAGGAGACCCCTGCCTCCTGTGTCAGGGGTCAAGATGTGCTAGAGAGGTGGCTCCCAGTCTCACCTTAGGGACAGAGTGACCCCACCGTCTCCCTCACCCAGCACTTACTATGATCAGCCACTAACATTGACTGCCTTAATTCTCACACAGGGTGGGTACATTATTATTTCCCTCGGATGAAAGTTGTCCCGGGGTGGTGGTGCCTGGGTGGCTCAGTTGGTTAAGCATCTGCCTTTGCCTCAGGTCATGATCCCAGGGTCCTGGCATAGAATCCCGCATAGGGATGCTAGCTCAGTGAGGATCTGCTTCTCCCTCTGCCCCTCCTCCCTGCTCACTCTCAAAAAATAAATAAAATCTTAAAAAAAAAAAAAGGTGTCCTGGGATTCAGAGTGGGGAAGAGATTTGCCCAAGGCTGCACAATAGCGGCTGGCAAATTTGAAACCAGTCTGTCCGACTTGTTCCCATATGCCTACTTGCTATATCCCAAGGCCCTCTGTTCTTCAGGAGGGGATGGTGCCCAAGTTTTTTGCTTTTGACTCTCTGGCCATGAGGGGCAGCACCGACAGGCCCTAAGCTGAGCAAAGAGCAGGCTCCATGAGGAGATGGAATGCTGGGGAGGATTGGAGGGTCTGGGGGAGCTCAGAGGCTCCCGGGTCAAGGTGGTGCCTGGGCACTCCAAGGGTTGCTGATGACATCAGAGATATCCCTCCCTTCCCCCAGCCCCCCAGTCTGATTGTCACATCTGTCTCCTGAAATCACAATAGCTATTGTGGAAATATATTTCCCAAGGTCAACTGTTCAGGGCGTTCCGGCACCTGGACCTCGGTCAGCATGGATGAGAAACACCAGAATCACGGTCGGGCTCTGTCCTAGATGAAGTTCCACTGTGAGCCCATCAGTGCCAGGATTGAAGGGGTTCAAAAGTCAGCTTGCTTAGCCCCTAACACCCCTTCCCTGCAGAATTCCAAAAGTGATAGGTCCACCTCTGTTAATATGTTCAAATGCGGTGTGACTCTGGTCCTTATGTAGGAAAAAAAGCAAAACACAACCTCCGTGCATGTCCAGTGACCTCTGGATGTCTGCAAAGCGGTTTCTGGCCGACCTTTCTTTACCTGCAGGCATGGTCTAGTCTCTTGCTCAGGGAGGCCATGAGTGTGTCCGGCAGCACCCTGAGCACCCACCTTACCCTACCACCACCCCTCAGTGACCTCAGACCAGCTTTCGCTAAAGAGATCCAAGCATGAAGCCAATGTTCATTTGTCTCTTAAATAGGGGGCCACCTCTCCATGCCATCAGCCCATACTCTTTTAGTAGGGGAAATGTTAAATAAGAATAACAACACAAACTACAGGTGTGTCAAGTTAAAAGAAAAACATAAAAGCATAGTGATCTTGGAAAGTCATCTTCATAGTCAAGGGCTTGAAAGCAAGAAGAAAATCCCAACCAGCTAACCCTAAAGTAGCATTTTATTGCAAGCACCAAAGCCAGTGGTGTAACACCAGGCCCGTGTCCCCTGACTCAGGACCCACTCCAGGAGATGCGAGACAGGAAACCGCTGCACGGTTTGCAGTCTGATTAGAAATGAGCGACCCTGACCACAGAAACGGAATCCAACGCGAACTCAGCCTCCCCACATACCTTGGACTTTCTCTGGAAGCTTGCCTCTGGAGCTTCAGCAGCACTGTCCGCCAGCACTGCCCTCCCACCTATGTAGGAGCTGCGGGGGAGGGGGCTTTCCTGCTGCTCTCCAAATAGGGCATCCCTCCTCGCTGGGCAGGACCAATCACGGGTTCCCAGACACTCCTCTGCCTTGAGGAGAGACCTCATCCCTCTTCACAAATAAACACTGTGTGGAGATCTTGACGAAGTTCAGAGAGTTGCCTTTGATTTCACTTTTTTTTCCTTTTATGTATGGACATGTGCATTTACTTATTTACTTCCTACTGACCAGTTTATCAAAAAGGACATGGCAAAGGAAACAAAGGAACAGCCAGATGAAGAAGTACATTAGGGGAAGGTCTGGAGGGTTCCAGCTGCAGGAGTGCTCAGGGAGTCTGGGGGTACAACCTGCCCCATTGCTCATGAGTTCACCAGCCTAAAAGCTCTCCAGACCCCTCTGTTGCCAGTAACTGGGGCCAAGGACCAAATACTCTAACCAAAGATACTCCTATCACCCCTAACACTCAGGAATTTGCAAGGTTTTAGAAGCTGGGTGCCGGACGCTGGGGACATTATTATACCACAATGTCACAGCTGGACAGATGGATGGAGGCATCTGTCCAGAGTCTGGTTAAGTCTGTTTTTAAGACTGGTGTTTTGAGAAGTGCCTTGTAGAATGGAAATGAACAGTGTTAGAAGGAAAACGCTTTCCCATCCGTATCCACAACAGAGGGTGTTGCTGGTATGTGTGCCGACTGGCACCCACAGACTAGCCTCCACCAGCAAAGGGGCTTTGGCCAGGCAGCCTCTGTGGGAAGGGTTTGGTCAGAAGAGGGTGAGACAGCAGCTGAGCCCTAGGGGGGCCCTCTCCCAGCGGGGACCCTCAGAGAGCAAGGTACCCACCTTCTCTGGGGAGGTGGAAAAGCAGGTTCATGTTGTCTAGAGGGACACATGTTGTCTAGAGGGACAGGCTTGGCTGGCACTTTAGGCTGTTGGGTCACGCAGGAATGCTTGAGATGCTGACTTAGTCCAAGTTCAGGAAGTTTAGATCTATGGACACCCACAGGACAGACGCAGATGGAGATGAAACTGACCCAGTTCAAACACGGTGGGGGCTGGGAGCGAGTTCCCGCGGACAGGTGGGGGTGCGGGGGTGGAGGGTCTGGGGATGGGGTGTTGGGGTGGAGGAGGCAGCTAGAGAACCAGGCTCTCCTGGCAGGAGGGGCTGTGCATAATTACTCCTTGTACAGAATGGATCTACTCAGGTGTCTCTATTTCAGTTATTACTGCAATGCGAAATCAAAAGTGAATTCCGGAGGAAAGTACGGAGTGAGATTAGCATGTAAATAAATGTGATCTTTATCCTGATTGTGAACCATCGATGTTGGCTGGATTCGCTTCAAAGCCCTTTTGCAAACCAAGCTGAAGTGTTCTCTCCCATAATGACCAGCAGATGGCGCCAGGGGTTCACAAAGACCTCTCACGCCCGAGGTGGGCACTTCCCCCCTCTACCCCCACCGCTAACCCCTGCAGGGATTTGGGGCCTCCAGTTGGGTCTGTCTCTGCCTTTACTTTTAAAATGTATTGTATTTCCTTTTTTTTTTTTAAGTTTTATTTTCTTCCTAGAATCAGAGTCTTTTTGTCCTGTGAACACATAACACACACACACACACTTCAGCAGTGCAAGCTCCCTATAAACTATTTGCAAAATGCAGAAGAAAAGAAACAAAACCCTCCTTCCTATTTCACTATCCAGAGACAAGCATCAGTACAAGGTTCTTAATTAGGGTTGGGGGTTTTTAGAGCTGGAAAGGGCTCAGAATCCTCTAGGAGCTCCTTCACACCATGAAGTCATGGGGTCAGATAGGCTCAAGGTCACCCCGCTAGGCAGGCTGTGCTGCCCCCCCACCCCCAACAGTGCAGACCCATTGCCCTGTCCTGAACTCTGTGTACTGTCCACCCTGCCCGTCCGCATCTGGTGTGAGCACCACCAGGCCCCCCCTCTTTCTAATTCTTTCTATTCTCTTGCAGAGGAGGACTTGGCGCAGAAGGTGGTGGGAGGTTGGTGCAGAGCTGATGAGACTGCAGATTCCTCCTGGCAGCGAACAAAGAGGCACAGAGGAGCATGGAAGACGACGGAAGTGTTCGAGAAGATGGGAGGAACTCTGAAAGCTGCAAACAAGGCAAGACAACTGCAGAGAGTCCAGAACTCCCCAATTCTGCCTGGTGCTGGTTCCCCACCTACAAACATGAACAAACAAACAGCCAACGAATCAGTGAGAGAGCCCCAGTCTCTCCAGGAGCTGAGACACCAGGGCCCAGTGAATCACGTCTTCTGGTGTCAACAGTTACTTGAGGAATATCACTGATTATGGATCATCCTTGATCAAACAGAGAGTCCGAGACGGATCCCACTGGGCTGGGTGCTCTGTGATGCAAGGGAAGGGGCTCCGGAGGATTTTTCTAGAATGAATGAGTGGTAGAAAATTATGTGAATTAAAAAAAAAAAAATGGCTGGGAAAAGCTGAGGTCTAGCATGGCTGAGTGGGTCGTTATTCTATCAGTTCCTACTTTGATGAGATCTGGGAACTTTGGATATTTATAAATACAGTGGGTATTAAGAGACAAGACGCCAGGCTGAACTGTTCCCAGAAGGGCTAGTGTGTAGGAAGATCACCCACTGTTTCTTGGCTTCCTGAAGATTTATCGAGTGCCAGTCCTGTGTTTGGACCATGCTGTGTCAAAGGAGGGACAGCATCAACTTGGGGAAGGCAGCGAAGGCAGCTCACGGCTCCCCTTAGCTTAGAGAAATAATTGAACTGTGTTTTGGAAAATAATACTAACAAGATAGTTGCGTAGAAGTCTAAACAGCTGTACTCAGTTTTTTAGTGAAGCCTTCTGTTCACAAGAAGCGCTATCCTGATGGTACAGCATTATGCATTTTTTAAAAGCTGAACACACCCTTGTAACCTGCGACAGAATGAGAAGTCGAACAATGACAGCATGCTCAAAGCCTCTCTGTCTCCCCATTGTATCACTGCCCTCTTGCCTGGCTCAGGACACCCTCGCTTACCTTTGCCTGTTGGTATTTCACAGAAACAGAATTATGGAGAAGCTAATCTTTTGTGTCTGCCGATGGTTCATTCCATCATGAGACAACTCCACAGTATCTTCTTGGTTCCCCTCATGGTGGGCGTGTGGGTGGTTTCCTGTTTGGGGGGTTTCCAGTTTGGGCTGCTGTGAACATTCAGACATGTGCCTCTCGGTGGAATCACTTTTCTGTTGGCTGTACACTCTCAGGGGGGACTTGCTGGGTCATAGACTATGTTCAGCTTTTGTATTCTTAGAATTTGGATTATGACTTTGAACAAATTTTAAATAGCACCTTCCTCTATAGCTTGCCCACTATTTTCTTAAGTGCAGTAGGGGGCTCTTCCTTTGGGGGTTCCAGAGCACTGGACATGTAGTTGAATAGTTGCACAGGGCACTCTCGCTGTTCATGTGTTCATTTGAGCTCACAGAAGTCAAAGGACCATGTTCCACTTGCCCCACACATAGCATGGTGCCTGGAATCTAAAGGAACTGAGTTCCCTTTATCCCTTCTTATCTGTGACTTGGTTGCGCAAGGATCACAGCTGCCAGGGTGGGCTGTGTGCCAGGTGGCAGGACCAACCCTCCAAGTCACAGCAGGTCATGATATATAGAGGAAGCAAGAGGAAAGCTAATAGGCATAAAGGCAACAGTTTTAGAATTCATTTTTAAAAAAATCAAGGGCAGCATGTGAAGACCTATCATGGTCATTGAAAGTCCTCTGGGGTCAAATTGTCTAGAAGTGGAACAGGAGGCCCTAGAGGAAGCAAATACTTCTCTCATCGAAGGGCCATTTCCCCTGCAGTTTGCTGCCCTTTCCTGCTCAGACCACAGCAGGTGCCAGGTGCTGGGCTGTGTGGAGCTGATGCGGGGGAGGGAGATGGAACGGGAGGGAATGCGTAAGGGTTGGGAGATGGGGAATCTCGTGGCATACTGGGGACCACTGAAGGGGGTTACTCATCTTGTGTCCCCAAATGTTCGTGGAGTAGGATGTTTATAAATGAGAAGAGAGAGTGCCACCAAAGCTTTAGGGCACAGGGAATAGGGTGAAGTCTGTGTTTTAAGGTGGTCCAGAAAGGGGCACCCAAGGAAAGGGAGACACTCCAGCGTGGAGACCCCAAGGATGGCAGAGAGTGCCAGCCTTGGCCACCATGTCGAAGTTCCTCACTTGGCCACCCACCACTTTTCTCACTTGTCTTTGATGGTTTTTTAGAAGAATAATTAACCGAATAATATGATGTGTCGCTTGTCCTCTCTCCACAGTATGCAAGAAAATGTCCAAAAGGAGAAAGGCCTGCTCCAGGTGAAAGGGGTTAGCTATTATGGGGGTCCCTGGGTGGCAGAGTCGGCTGAGTGTCTGTCTCTTGGTTTTGGTTCAGGTCTTGATCTCAGGGTGGTGGGATCGAGCCCTGAGTCGGGCTCTGTGTTCAGCATGGAGTCTGCTGTCACATAAGCTGCCTTTATGAGGATAAATGGTGTATTTATCAGACATCATTCGGGCAGGTAGAAGTTCAGCTGAGAAAGGGTTTCCATGTTTCCAGGTTTGTGTAAGAGGTATCACGCCTCCCCGCCACCACCACTGTTCACGCTTAACACACGTTGCTTGCCAGTGTTGGAAGCACAGAACCCAATAAAAATCCTTTGCCCTGAAATAGTATAAAGGGCAGTAAGCTAAGATCTAAAAGCTTTGTTGACATCTGAGCATGTGTTAACATGTTCGCTACTGGCCTGCCAGAAATACTAATGAAGCATTTACTACTGTGAAGGCCACTAGCAGGGGCTGAAAAGGTTCACGCCAGAGCCTGGGTCTGTGACAGAGAAAGGAGAAGGATTGGAGCACCGTCAAGATAGGTCGTACTGGATGGAGAAAAGGAGTGTCTGAGCCACGGAGCCAACCAAACCGGAAGATGCAGGCTGAAGTCACTTCTTGGTAGATCTGGCAGGAAATAGGAATGCAAGAGCTAACATTTTTAAAAAATGCTATTATTGGAGTAAAACATACGTGCAAAAAAGTGCACAACTCAATAAATGTTCACAAACTGAACAATGTTATGTAACCAGCAGGATATTCCAAACCCTCATGGCTCCCCCTGCACAAAGCGGGCGAGTCTTGACTTTCTTGACTTCTAATGACCAGGCTGGTTTCACCCACTTCTGTATTTTATACTAATGAAATCATGCCATGTGTGGTTGTTTGTGGTTGTCTTCTTTCGTTCCCCATTGTGTTTGTGAGATTTCTCAGTACTGTTGCCTGGAGGCATTATTTTTCACTTCTCATTCCTGCATGATAGATGGTTGTATAAATAGACCATAATTTATTTACCTATTTACCTCTTGATGGACACTGGGGTATTCTCTGTTTGAGACTATTATGAATGCAGTTGCTCTAAAAATTCTCCTTTACCTCTGGTGGTGAGCATAAGCTCTCATTTCTGTTGGGCAGATGCTCAGGAGTGGAGATGCTGTGCCATGGGCTTGGTGTCCGCTCAGCTTTAGTAGAAACTGGCAGTTCCCCAGAGTTGTTCAACCAATGTAGACTCAGCTGTGGAAGAGGGCTCTGGTGTTTCCCAGGCACCTGCTGCATGGTGGCCCTTCTCTTGGACATTTCTTTTAATTTTTAAATAAACTGTGACGACAGTTGGGTGACCAGGTGTCTCAGTTTGCCAAGGATTAAGGGGCTCCCAGCGCATAGGATTTTTCAGTGCTAACTGGGGAAGTATGGGCCGAGCCAGGATAAAGGGGTGGCCGAGCCAGGATAAAGGGGTCACCCTCCTTCAGATGTGTAGGGATAGCAGATCTTGAAATATCCCTTACACTTACCATCATGAAATTTTGGTCGTTATTAGGTCCACCAGTAGATTTTATTTAGCAAGTTTGAAAAAAGTTTTAATTTAATCAGGATTATACTTCAGCATCATTGGTTTCCTCTGTGACCTCTGTATTTATTTGATGTATTTAAAAACATTATTCCATGCAGGGTCCATAGGTTTTGCCAGACTCACAGAAGGATCCATGGGAAGGATAAAGGTTTCAGTTAGGTCTTCATGTATAAATAGGAATTTGTGTGAAGAGTGGAGAGAGGGAAGGAAAGACATTCTAGGTGGGGGGAGCAGCGTGAGAAAAGGGGACAATAAGGCAAGGATTTGTGCTGCATTTGAATACACCTTGTAAAATTAGGCTTGGGAAAATGATGGTTGCAAGTTGTGATTGCTGGTGTTTGTGATCATGAAACAGTCTGTTGCCTCAGTGTTTGCGGTGGTATGTACAAGGCAGGGGTTATCAGAGTATAGAGGAGGTAGTGATCTCGAGCTGGAAGTCTGTAGGGATGACTTCCTGGGAGGAAGAGCATGAACCCAGTTCTTGAAGGGACATGAAGGTGGCTGGGGGTAGCATCCTATTAGAGGTACACAAATAGAAGACTGGCTTACCATCAAGAGGGTTGGGATGGGGGAAGGGGTCAAGCGGGGACAGTTGACATCTCTGGTGTTCTGTTGGATTTCTTTCACAACCTTTTCTGCCCAGCAGGTTTTCCCACTTGACTCAGTTTTATGGTTCAGAGGAAGGGCTAATACTTCCTGAACAATGCATGGATGTCCTTGATGTCAAGAAATGGCTGGGTCCTCTTGTCCCTTCACTTTAGCTGCCATAGGGAAGGATTTCAGATTTTCCAAATGGACACAAACCAATGTCCCTCTTCCATCTTTTCTGATTTCCTGACCCCAAGTGGAAGTGACACATAGGTGTGCAATGACTCACAGAAAAGAAGAATCGGGTGGACATGCGGGAGGGAAAACCAAATGGAAGGGGAGCCAAAGGAGGGAAAACCAAAACATCACATGTGTGATTCAGATGGACTATCTGGTTCATAAAGGCTCCAGAGAGGCCTCTGAATGGGCCACGCAGGTCAGCGTAAGTAAGACAGGGATGTAATGTGGATGTTCAGAAGCTAAGGTTCACATGAGGGCTTTCATTTCTCAAAACCTAGTCTTGCCAAAGAGTTAGCACACAGCATGGAAAGGCACATCCTTATTCACCTGCATAACTTCCCTTTGAAGTGGAGAAGGATTAGTGGGGGCTGTCTCCACAGGGCAGATGGAAAAGTCAGGAGAAAAGTTTCCATTTGGTGGAAGCAAGGTTTTAAAATAGTCTAAATGGGGAGTCATCTGTAATCTGGTAGAAAAGGCAGTCACTAGGCTCATTGCAAAAACCGGTGTGTGAAGCAATTCCCCAGGTTCCTTACTCATTGACTAACTGATTCATTCATTCATTCATTCATTCATTCATCAAAGACCATGGCCTTTTCTTGAGGAAAATTTAGTATTTGCCACTAAGTAGAGGGTTTGAGTTGATTTTTGTCCATGCATGGTATCAGCAGGTCTTTTAGGGTAATATATCAAGGAGAGGAAAACAGGTTATAAACTCAAGCACTTTGTGGCTAAATATTGCTGGGCTCACTTTTTTTTTTTTTTTTTTTAATTTTGGAAAGGTAGACCTTTTTTTTTTTTTTTTTTTTTTTTTAAATAAAAAAGCTCCTTCTTCCGTGAACACTCTCTGGTTCTTCATTAGGACTCTACTGTTCAAAAGGTCTTGGCCAAATAATTCCCAAACAAAACACCCCAAGGTTGTTTTCAGGCCACTGGTAACGAAGCTGTATGCAGAACACTGGCCTCTGTGCTCCCCTTGGTGAAGGTCAAGAAGATTATATGACATTTTTCAGCTTTCGCTATTGAAGGCTTTGATTTCATGGCCAGAAAAGGCTTCAGGCCAAGTATTTATAAGCATGGTGGACCCAAGGCCATTAGTGCTTCTGTACAGACTGTTTTCCGGAACACCTGTGAGAAAACTGAGTGGGCTGAAATGTTATTAGATTAAATCTCAAAAAAGTGCCTAACCTGCCCCCTACCCTCTCACTGCATTTTTTAGTGTGTGTGTGTGCATGTTAAAGTTTATTGAGCGATAGTACAAAGCTCCCAAAGAGGGAGGAGACCCGAAAGGGTTGCCCAAACTACTTCTTAGGCAAGTAATTTGTGCTTAAAAAACAAACCTAGGGGCGCCTGGGTGGCTCAGTGGGTTAAAGCCTTTGGCTTTGGCTCAGGTCATGATCCCAGGGTACTGGGATCAAGCCCTGCATCAGGCTCTCTGCTCGGCGGGGAGCCTGCTTCCTCCTCTCTCTCTGCCTGCCTCTCTGCCTACTTGTGATTTCTGTCTGTCAAATAAATAATAAAATCTTAAAAACAAAAAAACCTAAAGATAAACAGCTTCATTGAGATGTAATTCACATACCATATAATTCGTCATTTCATGGTGTAAATTCAGTGATATTCAGCACAGAGCTGTTCATCAAGTACCTCTATCTAATTCTAGAATATTTTCTATCAAACCAGAGAGAAAACCCGTACCTGTCAGCTCTCCCTTCTCAATTCCCCAGCTCTCTCCAATCCCTGGCAACCAATAATCTACATTCTGTCCCTATAGATTTGCCTATTCCAGAATCATACAATAAAGAGACAGAAATGGAATCATCATCTTTCCCTTGACATCATGTTTTCAAAGTTCATCCACATGGTAGCATAGATCAGCACTTCATGTAGCCTTTTTATGGTGAATAACATGGTAGGTTCTATACCCTTCACCCTGTAGGATACAAATACTTTCCCATTTGATAGTGTGGTTTTACTAGGGCAGACTAGGAGGTGTGGGATAAAACAATGTTTCTGTTGTCCAGTTACTCTTCAGGTGAGTATGTCAAAAACAAGATGGCAGCTTTCACTAAGCTTTTCCCATAAGTTGCCCAGACAGACCCAACAGCCCATCCTGGTGTATTCCATGAGTTCATCTTCTGGTGGACTGTGGGGAATGTGGCAGCCTGATCTGGTGGAAATCAGGCATTTAGTAGAACCACAGTGGACTTCTTCCACAGGTGGCTGGGCAAAATCTTGCTCCTAAAATTCTCAAAGCCAAGAATGGTCTCTGACAGACTTTATGGGGACAAGTCTGGGCTTTACTCTCCTGTAATCATTCACTCATTCATTATTTTCTTCATTCTTCAAAGGTCCAGAGATGTTTCTTGAAGAAATATTAGCCCTGCCTAATGGCCCTAACGGGAAGCACAAACCCTCCTTCTGGGCCATTCTACAATAGCCTCAGTGTCTGCGTGACAGTGTGGATATAACAAACCCAGTGTGTGTGTGTGTGTGTGTGTGTGTGTGTGTGTGTGTGTGTGAGAGAGAGAGAGAGAGAGAGAGAGAGAGAGATTTGCCTCCTGGAAGCAATGTAGAGAAATGGGTCTGCAGAGTGACTGGAGAGGAAGGGCCTCCTCAGAGGGCTGAAATAAAAAGAGATCCAGAGACATGCAGGGGAATGGGGGAAATGTGACATTGGCTAGAAAAAGGAAACACAGTCTCCTTCCTCACTGGGCTCTCTTGGTCTGTGAGTCTAGCAATGCAAGGCCAACCAGCACTCAACTGGGAGAGCCTGGAATCTGTGGCGTTCTCTTGTGTTAGGGCCCTGGGAGGAAGAACTTGGGCCAAACCCGAATGGACGCATTCCATGTGTGGGCAGCCGTTGTGAGCAGAGCGATGGGCATGCCTCGCATTCTGAATTTGGCGGCGTGAGGGGATAACTCTTGCCAGCTATCCCAGGTATCAGACTCAGTTAATTAACTCGTAATCAGCATAACCCGAAGCCAGGTGTGTTCACAGTGTACTGGTGTGTGGGAGGAACATTATTGGGCTTAGAGTTTTAGATCTTCCTTAAGTAGGAGCCAAATAAACAAATTTGGGTGACCATGAAAGTCTTCATTCTGTGCCAGTCCCGGGGGTGTAGTGGCTGGCTTTCAGGGGCTGTCTCTGGAACAGAAGCATTTCTGAGGTCCCTGGCAATGGGCACTGTGGGGTGGGCACCTTGGCAATCCTGAGTGGCCCAGTCTGTTGAGGACACACAGGTGATGGTATTTCCATTATGAGAAGTGAGCACGTGAGTGTGGGGCCCTCGAAAGACCCTCACAGTCCCAGGAATGCCTTTGAACCATGTTGACGGTGACGTGGATACATGGTTATGTTTCTAGAAGGACGGCATTAGGGGCTGAATTGTGTCCTCACAAAATTTATAGGTTGAAGTCTTAGTCCCTCAAACCTCAGAATGACTGTATTTGGAGGTAGGGCCTTTACAGAGTTAATTTAAAGTTAAATTAAAACAAAGCCATTAGGGTAGACTCTAATCCACCATGACTGGAGTCCTTATGGAAAGAGATCAGGACGCAGACACACAGAGGGAGGATCACATGAGGACACAGGGAGAAGATGGCCGTGTGTAAGCTGAGGAGACCTAAGGAGAGACCAACACCTCTGACACCTGGATCTCAGACTTCTGGCCTCCAGAACTCTGAGGAAATTAATCTTCTTTTTAAGTCACCCAGTCTGTGGTAATTTATTATGGCAGCTCTAACAAACTAAAAGCAATGGTATAACCAGCAAGAAAGGCAATGAGAGGGCGCCTGGGTGGCTCCGTGGGTTAAGCCTCTGCCTTTGGCTCAGGTCATGATCTCAGGATCCTGGGATCGAGTCCCGCATCGGGCTCTCTGCTCAGCAGGAAGCCTGCTTCCCTCTCTCTCTGCCTGCCTCTGCCTACTTTTGATCGCTCTCTGTCAAATAAATAAATAAAATCTCTCTCTCTCTTTTTTTTTTTTTTAAAGAAAGGCGATGAGAATGGTGTCTGAGTGTAATTGGGTCATTTGAGGGTGCTAAGGCATGGAGGTACTGAAAATTGGTATCTTTGTCCAGTACAAAAGTTAAGATAATGAACTTGTTTTTGTTTGTCTGTTGTTTGTTTTTAGAGACAGGTGGAGGGAGGCAAGGGGCAGATTTTTTAGGAGAAAAAGTTAAGGAGAAAAAGGCTCCCAGCCCATCAACACCCTGGTGGCCTCTGGCTTTGGGGGACCTACGCTCTAGGCCTCTAGGGGACCACGGTTTAATTGGAGGGGGACACCATCTGTACACAACCTTTGGGTCTGGCCCCTCTGAAATAATGCAAGTGGGGCACATACGGGATAGTCAGCAATAGAGGGTCTGTTTCAGGGACGAGGCATTTTATTATTTTTTTTTCATTATTTATTTATTTTTTAAAAAAAGATTTTATTTATTTATTTGCCAGACAGAGATCACAAGTGGGCAGAGAGGCAGGCAGAGAGAGAAGAGAGGGGAAGCAAGCTCCCTGCTGAGCAGAGAGCCCAATGGAGGACTCGATCCCAGGATCCTGGGATCATGATCTGAGCCGAAGGCAGAGGCTTTACCCATTGAGCCACCAAGGTGCCCCTTGGGACAGCATTTTAGACCTGGCTTGCTTTTCGGATTGCTGACCCTTTTTCCAGGTTCTGCTTGGGGTCAGCTAAGTGCCCTGAAGCTGGAGCTTCAGACAAGTTCCCCAAGGGCGCACCACCCAGGCTGGTACGTGCCAAGAGAGGAATTAAAAATAACAGTTGCAGGGGCGCCTGGGTGGCTCAGTGGATTAAAGCCTCTGCCTTTGGCTCAGGTCATGGACCCAGGGTCCTGGGATTGAGCCCCACATCAGGCTCTCTGCTCAGCAGGGAGCCTACTTCCTCCTCTCTCTCTGCTGCCTCTCTGCCTACTTGTGATCTCTGTCTGTGAAATAAATAAATAAAATCTTAAAAAAAAATAACAATTGCAGACCTCTTTCTTGTTACAAAAGCAATATTTGGGGGCGCCTGGGTGGCTCTGTCGGTTAAGTGTCTGTCTTCACCACAGGGCATGATCCTCGGGGTCCTGAGATCGAGTCCCACTTCGGGCTCTTGGCTCAGCGGGGAGCCTGCTTCTCCCTCTCCCTCTGCTCTTCTCTCTCTTTCTCTGTGTCAAAGAAATAAATAAAATCTTAAAAAAAAATAAAAGAAATATTTGGTCACTGTAAATTTTCTGGAAAATACAAGAACAACACAGAGAAAAACAAAGAATCCCCTGTCCTCTACCACCTAGTGATAAGCAATTTAACATTAAGGGCTGTGTATTTCAGGTGTTTTTTGGTTTATTTCTATATTTTATTTCTTTATTTTATAAAAAGTGGAGACACTGCCCTTAGCAGTTTGTATTCCAATTTTCACTTAAAATTGCATTCTACATGCTCACGTAAGGCACAGTTCTTCTGAGGGTAAGAGCTGGGGGCAGCCTTCTACTGCACAGAAGCACAGCCATGTTAAAAAAAAAATTAATTCTGGCTCACTATTATTTTTTAATCGAATTGATGGGCTATCATTGGTTCTAAGGTTTAGATCTTAGAAGCAAGTGCTGGCAAATTCCCTGGTAGAGGCAAAAAGACTACTGTCATTTTACCGGTGGGGTCCTACACACTCGAGTACCTGTTAACAGGACATCTTGGTGGCACTTGTCACCTTCTAGAGGCTCATCAGAAGGGGGTGTGGGAGCCTGAGTGTACCTGGACCACTTGTATGTGGAGACCTGGGAAGAAGATGAGGAACAGTTGCCCCAGGATGGGGAGGTAACTTGGCTCGAGGCACCAGAAATAAAGTTCCTGACTGTCCTTTTTGGGGGAACTCAGAACGTCACAAGACCAGTCCTGGCAGGACTGAGAACTTCAAAACACCTCATGGCGTAGGGACATTTGTAAAAACTAATGACTTCCTTGCAAAATCCTTCAGTGCCTTTCCCTAGAAGCTCAAGGGCAGGACTGCCCCCCCGCCCTTCACAGGCCCTGGAGAAATCAGAGTCCACAAGGGGAGCCTCTAGCTCACGCTGCCCTCTTCTCTCCCCACCGGGACCCAGCCGGCACCTGTGCAGGCCTCAGGTTCATGGGTGTGGGCCCCCTGGTGTGTGTGTCCCAGTTCTTTCAGAGCTCCCTCCCCCAACCTGGCTATCTCTGTGAGGCGGAGGTGTGCACACCTGGGAGCCACCTGTGGAAGGTGGCGCAGATAAGAGGTCATATGAGCCCCAGGGGTTGGATCGGGGCCAAATATTTGGCAGAGTTCAATACCCTCAGTCCTTGGGACCTAGTGTAGGAGATGAAATCTGAATGAAGGCCTAGACGGGGATCCTTTAAAGTACAGGTGAGGACAGGGGCCGACAGCTCCAGTCTGAGGGCTCTGGGAAGCCAGTGTCTCGGGTGGCTTGGGGCGTGCGTGGGACAACGTTGGGCCCTCAGAGGCCTTACTCCTTGCCCCGTTTGGCAAGGCCTGAGTCTGGGGAAGCTCAATTCTGGCTGGGATGAAGGCTCCCACGAGGGTAGAAAGCGACACGGACCCACACTCCTGTCCAAAGGCAGAGGACACTTCCTCAGTCTCAGCCCCAGAGAGAGGGCTGGGGAAATAGAACCTGACACCTGATGCTTCTCCAGAAACCTCTCCTAGAGTCAACTCAGTTACTTTACGTCAATCATTTTAAAATTAATTTTTCTTTTCCCTTTTTTTTTTTTAAGATTATTTTAGAGAGAGAACAAAAGCCAGGAGGAGGTCAGAAGGAGAGGGAGAAACAGACTCCCTGTGGAGCAGGGAACCTGACTTGGGACTCACCCCAGGACCCTGGAATCATGACCTGACCTGGAGGCAGATGCTTAACCCAGGCACCCCTTTTCCTTTCTTGCTTTGTTTATTTTTATTTTTTAATTTTAAAAGAATTTTCTTTTTAATTTACATATAATTAACATACAGTGTTACATTAGTTTCAGGTGTACAATATAATAATTCAGCATTTCTTACATTGCTCAGTGCTCATTGTGATAAGTGTACACTCAATCCCCTTTACCTATTTCACCCATCCCCCCACCCGCCTGCCCTCTGGCAACCAACAGTTTGTTCTCTGTATTTAAGAGTTTGTTTTTTTGTTTTTCTCATTTTTGTTTGCTTTGTTCCTTAAATTCCATATGTGAGTGAAATCATATATTTGTCTTTCTTGGTCTGACTTATTTCACTTAGCATATACCTTCTAGGTCCATCCATGTTGTTGCAAATGGTAAGATTCATTCTTTTTCATGGCTTAGTAATATTCCATTGTATATTACATATGCCACATCTTCTTTATCCATCTACCTATTGATGGGCACTTAGGTTCTGTATCTTTGCTGTTGTAAATAATGCTTCAGTAAACATAGGGGTATATATATATTTTTTCAAATTAGTGTTTTTGTTTTCTTTTGGTAAATACCCCGTCATGGGATTACTGGATCATAAGGTAATTCTATTTTTAATTTTTTGAGAAATCTTTGTACCTTTTTCCACAGCGGCTGCCCCAAAATACACCAACAGTGTACCAGCGTTCCATTTTCTCCACATCCTCTCCAACACTTGTTATTTGTTGTCTTTTTGATTCTACCCATTCTGATAAGTGTTAAGGTGCTAACTCATTGTGGTTTTGATTTGCATTTCCCTGATGATGAGTGATGTTGAGCATTTTTCATATGCCTGCTAGACATTTGTATGTCTTCTTTGGAAAAATGTCTATTCAGGTCCTTGGCTCATTTTTAATCAGATTATTTGGGGTTTTTTGGTGTTCACATGTATGAGTTCTCTCTATATTTTGGATATTAATCCTTTATTGGATATAACATTTGTCTTCTCCCATTTAGTAGGTTGCCTTGTTTTGTTTTGACGGCTTCCTTTGTTATGTGAAAGCTTTTTAATTTGGTGTGGTCCCTCCCAAAATATTTTTGCTTTTGCTTCTCTTGCCTGAGGAAACACATCCAGAAAAAATGTTTCTATGGCTGGTATCAAAGAAATTATTGCCTGTGTTTTCTTCAAGGAGTTTATGGTTTCAGGTCTCACATTTAGGTTTTTAATCCACTTTGAGTTTAGTTTTGTGTGTAGTGTAAGGCAGTGGTCCAGTTTCATTCTTGTGCATGAAGCTGTCCAGTTTTCCCAGCACCATTTAATCAATAGACTAACTTTTCATCATTGTATTTTCTTGTCTCCTTTGTTGTAGACTAATTGACCATATAAGTGTGGTTTATTTCTGGGTTTCTATTCTATTATCTCTTTCTTTTAAAGATTTTATTTATTTATTTGACAAAGATCACAAGTAGAGGCAAGCAGAGAGAGGCAGAGGAAGCAGGCTTCCTGCTGAGCAGAGAGCCCGATTCGGGGCTCAATCCCAGGACCCTGAGATCATGACCTGGGCAGAAGGCAGAGTGTTTAACTCACTGAACCACCCAGGCACCCCTCTATTCTATTCTCTTGACCTGCATGTCTTTTTTTGTGCCCATAGATACTGTTTTGATTACTAGGAGTTTTAGTAACATATTGACTCGTATACTTATCACAGCATTATTATGTGGATATTTTTGTTATTGCCATTTACTGATGAGAGAGCTATAGCACAGAGAGATTAATAATGTGCCTGAGGTCACAGTGCTAATAAGTGGCAGAACTGGGATTTGATTTCAGATAGTCTCTCTTCGAACCTGCGTGCTAAAACTAGGATGTCATATTGCCTTCCACACTTGGTGACAGCGAATTTCTGAGCTTCTAGACAGGCTGGGCAAGACTCTTTGGTACTCTTCCCAAGTGGTAAAATCTTGAGAAAATGATTGGGTTTATTACAATATGAGTAACATTATGTAAGATGATAAAGACTATCAATTGCTGTTTTGCACGAGATCCAAGAAAATAATATTTTTCATATCAACCATCAATAAAAGGGGTTTATTTTTTAAAAAGTTTTATTTTAGAGAGAGAGCATGCACGCAAGCAGGGAGAGGGTCCTTCCTTTCAAAAGAGAAAATTCTTCCAGCACAATTCACATGAGTTGGAAGTAACAGGAAGAAACGGTGGGTCTTGGTGGTGTTACTCACTTTGGCCTCTGAGTACTTAAACTTTGAACATTTTAAGTCTTCTCAGTGGGATACTCTTCAGAAATTATGATGGTCAGATAATGAAGCTTATTTTTAACCAACTGAGCCACCCAGGCGTCCCTATGAAGCTTATTTTTAAATAATTAGATAAATGGCTCTAAATGAAAATCATTCTGGAAATTTTTATGTTAAGAATGAAGTCTGAGGTTCACTATGGATGAGGAATACTTCAGACACTTGGTGGCTGTTTATTCTAGCAGTTTGGTGAATGATAGGGTTTCAATAGGTCAACCTCCATCTTCCCATTTTAAGCACAGAGTTGATGCTCTGATCGCTGCAGAATATTGGCATTTCCTGAGGTATTAACAAATAAGTATGATTTCAACCACTCTTCTGTGACTACTTCCTGCTGTTGGTAGATTTCAGCTGCAGAAGAAAACCCACCAAGGAAAATCACGAGTGCCCCTAGGGCTGGTGCCTGACACTCTCAAAGCAGCAGGAAAGAGATGAAGCAGGAGTTGAAGAACTGACAAATGGATCTTTTAGACCTAAGGTGTTGAATTTCAGTACAAAGGGAGTGACTGTCCCTGGGCTCCCATGGTCTGGGAGAGTTTATAGTCTGATATTGTGGTGGGGCAGGGGGCAATCAAGTTGGTACTTGAAAGCTGGTTAAGTTGCATTTAGTTAAGAAAACCCTCTATTTCAGGGGTGCCTGGGTGACTCAGTCCTTAAGTGTCTGCCTTCAGCTCAGGTCACGATCCCAGGGTCCTGTGATAGAACCCTGCATTAGGCTCTCTGATTGGTGGGAAACACGCTTCTCTCTCTCCCACTCTCCATGCTTGTGTTCCCTCTCTGGCTGTCTTTCTCTGTCAAATAAATAAATAAAATCTTAAAATAAGAAAAGAAAATCCTCTATTTCAAAATCTAGGGCAGAAAAAGAGCTTCTAGGGCGGAAGGACTGTCTTCCTCTGCCGCAATTAAGTGCCTCTGCCATTTACCCAGAGCCCAGCATACGTAAGATATTTGTGGAAAAAATGAAAAGGCAGCTGGGAGCAGCTGGTGTGTGACTGGGAGCCCGCTAAAGGCAAGACGGGGACTGGGTGCATGGGCTGCAGGCCACTGCAGGAGCTTGGACCACGAGTGGCACCTTGCTCCTGTCACCCCCCACCCATGGCCTTGCCAACACAGGGTGCGGCGGTGAATGTCACTGCAAACACCATGGGACACACTCAGTTCCTGTTTAATTCTAGTCAAGAGTTCGAATGTTTATACATTTTTTATACAAGTACATGCCCAGTTACAAATATAGAAAATATAAAGTACATGCATATTTCGAAGACACATGGGCTCTATCATACAAAACTATTCAGTGCACGTGTAAGCCTGAGGACCACGCAAAAGGGTTTCTACATATTAAGTATTTAGTACCTTCCAAAACTGGTGGTGCATTAGATATATCAGATGTTAACTCCTCTAGCGAAAACTTCTAAGTTTGTCATACACAATATATATAATAATTTTTTTTTAACATCAAATACCCGCACAGTGCAAGCCGGGAACACTGCAGAATGCGAATTTATCTGCTAGCTGATGATATCGAACAATCCGGACAATAATTTCGCCTTACTTAAATAACAGTTAACAGAATTCCTTTTTTCCAACCTGAATGGGTATTTCTGTCATGGGTGACCTAAGGTATTTCTTTTTTTTTTTTTGGATGGCCTTCCATTCTTTGATTCAAAAGCTGATTATAGAAACTAGGACTTGACATAATTCTGGTTTCTGTCAATTACGAGACAGCAATGAAGAAATGCGATCATTTTTGTCTACTGATCGTTTTCTCCATGATGTAATCTTCTAGGATGAGGGTTATTTTAACAGCTGCACCTTCCTCTGTGTCAAAATCATTCTGGTTTCCAGGTAAGCGAACAAAGATTTGCTCTTGGGGCCTGGAAGGAAGTTCAATTTTTAACTGCCTTAATTATCTATAGTTTAGGTTACGAAAGAAAGGAATGCCACATATAGGGGCTTTAAATGTCCCAAAAGAAAAGAAAACTTGCCTCCAAGGACACTGCTCCCAAGTGTGGGATTTTTTGTAGCATTTTCGCACTGTTGGTTATGTTCATTCCCTGTGCAAACATCCTCTGCCGAGGTCTAGCGTCGCATCAATATTTACGCTGGATACCTCGGCTGCCGCAGAATGCAAACCATCGCCCCAGACTGGTGCTCCCTAGCAGGCCGGGCTTGCGTCCAAGAGCAAAGGGTTTCTAGTTTTGCTTTTTGAATGAGTATCATGTGGCCTCCTTTCAAATTTGGCAGAAATGCTCTTTGCACAGGGAAGTGCAATTGCGTTCTTTTAGAGTGGGTGAGAAAAACTTGCCCGAGTTGCTATGAAGACAGGGCTAAAATGGGACATTAGTGTACTGAGATCTAGCTATGGCAGGAGCCAGAGGTTTCCAGGCAAAGGTATTTGAAGACTGTTTTGAGAATTGTTTTAGCCTCTGTCAGCTGCACTAGACAACAACAACAAAAAAAGCAGCCCTAGGTCAACCAATGATGATTTGCTGTTATTCTCAGCCCTGCACTAGCATTGGCCCCTGAAGGACTCCAACACATGGGGGCTCAAATAAATAGCATCCTGGGTCTGCTCCACATTTCCCAGGGCCATCAGGGCCAAGGGGATTAGCCTATGGGTGATAAAGAGAAGCAGGAATGAGACACCACCACTACAGGGCTGTAGGTAGACACCCCCTCCCCCAACCCGTAAAAGGTGAAGACGATGGAGAGAACGGGAAGGCCATCCTCATCCCACTATCAGGAGAATGAGCAGCGAGATGAGGAGGATTACGGGAGGGGGCGAGAAGAGGATGGCGCTCGCCCCCCTCTGGTAGTAAGCCTCGGACTCTCGCTGGTACTGGGTGACACACATCTGCTCCACCACGCGCTCCATGATCTTCATGTCGGTCTCCGTGAAGTTCTCGCCCTTGGTGGTGGTGGTCACCGTGTGCTGCTTGACCGTGATGTTGACGCAGTCGTGCACAAAGTTGTTCTGGTTGCTGTACTGATCCACCGGCTTGTAGTACACTTGGTTGGGGTAGCGGTACATGTTCTCACGGTAGTAGCGGTCCTCATAGTCATTGCCAAAATGAATGAGGGGCCTGCTCATGGCGCTCCCCAGCATGTAGCCGCCCAGGCCCCCCACAACCGCCCCGGCTGCTGCGGCTCCCGCCACATGCTTCATGTTGGTTTTGGGCTTACTGGGCTTGCCCCACTGACCGTGGCTCCCACCACCTTGACCCCAGCCACCGCCACCATGCGGCTGTCCCCAGCCACCCCCGTGGGGCTGACCCCAGCCACCCCCATGGGGCTGGCCCCAGCCACCCCCGTGGGGCTGGCCCCAGCCGCCACCACCCTGGGGTGGGTAGCGGTTGCCTCCAGGACTGCCCTGCCCTGGGTATCGGCTCCCCCCAGTGTTCCAGCCTCCTCCAGGCTTCGGCCGCTTCTTGCAGAAGCCAATGTCACTCCATGTGGCCACAAAGAGAACCAGGAGCCAGCTGCCTATGTGGCTTTTCACCATGATGGCTTATCTGCAAACAAAACAAAACAAAACAAAACAAAACAAAACAAAAAAAACGAGGAGGCAGTCAGCATCCTATGTTTGAGGCATAAAGAATGAAAGCCCAGCAAGGGCATCGGCATGTTGGTCACCAAAGCTCCCCGCTCCTACTTCTCCTTTGTGGCACTTATGACAAAAGTAATTTCAAAGAAAGCATTAACCCAACTCTTTCTCCTCTAGGGACAAAGGTGACCTTAAGATCATTTCTGGCTCTACTTCCTAGAAACCTGATAAGAGATGGAATGTCAGCAATGTTGCTTATGGTAAAAATAACTTGATTGATTAACTGCGTCTGGGCTGGGTGAAACTGAAAACATCTGGTGGGTTTGCCAGAAACTTTGCGCATCTTTGGGGCAGTGGTTACTGTAAACCAGGTATATCCTTGTGGGGACCCTGGAAGCTGTGCCCAAGGGACACTTGCTCCTGTGGGGCCTGGGGACTCTACACTCAGGGGAACCCTTTATCCATCAATATGGGTCTCATTCCCTTGTACTTGAGCAGCCATGTGTGGGGGCTGGGAGTGGAGACAATTCCCTGGTTGCTGCTGGGTGGACTGCTATGAAGATCCCTGTGTAGCCCCTTCTGGAACCTTCTTTTTTTTTTTTTCTGGAACCTTCTGAGAACTTGGTGGAGGGGGCCTATGGAAGTCTGGGAGTTAGTAAGTCCCCCAGTTGAGCTCTGCAGGAATTAACTTTAAAATATTGCTGGGGCGCCTGGGTGGCTCACTGGGTTAAGCATCTGCCTTCAGCTCGGGTCATGATCTCAGGGTCCTGGGATCAAGCCCCGCATCTGGCTCTCTGCTCAGCAGGGAGCTTGCTTCCCCCTCTCTCTCTGACTGCCTTTCTGTCTGCTTGTGCTTATGGTCTCTCTCTCTGTCAAATAATTAAAAAATCTTAAACAAAAAAAAAAAAAGAAGAAAATTGCTGGCTCCTGTCTTCCTTCATCTGTGGGAATGAATGCCAGCAGGGGGGGCATCTGGTCTGCTGCTCTCTCCTCAGGGGCTAGGGCGGTGCCTGGCCCAGCAGGCACACAACAGTTACTTGTTAAATGAAGGGATGAACGCTCTCTGAACGTTAAGTGCCTGTAAGAATTTCCTCAAACTAATTCTCAATACAGGATTTTTTGGAAACAGGAAACATGCCGGATTTTGCAAGCCCTCTTGTAAATTCATCTTCTATAAAAAGAGCCGCTTAAAGAGGGATAAAAATGCCTGTGTTCACGAGTCACTGAGTGAGCCTTGATTCAGCATTTAATGGCTTATGAGGGACTTATTGTCTCCTAATATTTGGTACAAAAGAAACATAGGTCTTACAGGAAAAGGCTGGCAGTTCGGGAATTCATGAACAAATTAAGTTGCCCCCGATAATAATTTATAATCCTTTGCAGAATGTACACTTGTCCAATGAAAAATCTCCTTTCAGATGAAACGCCTCATCTACCCTGTTGCTCAGTTCTCAGGGCTGTGATCAAAGACACACAGACATTCAGGGGAAGGAGAATAATGAAATAAGTGAATGATTCTCCTCCCATTTATGCTTCTATCCTTACTGAAAAATCCAGGTGGCCATAGGTAAATAGATATATATTTGAAAGGTATGAAAGCAGGTTCAACTGCTCAGAGTGGGCCAATCAATCGGGATTTCCGGAGGCTCTCCTGGGTCGGGTCGGAGGGTCAGGGTCCTAAGATGGGCCGTTTGGCCTGATCCTCCCTCTCCAGCCCCTGGCACTGGTCTCCGGCAGGCCCCCGCCACGTGCTTAGGGGCTCCAGCTCTCTGCCTGCCGCCCACATTTCCACCCACAACCACAGGGAACTGGACTGGGAGAGTGCCACCCCCAGTCAACGGCTCCCAATCTAATGGGGTTTCACGTCAACAACTACTTCATTCACCCCAATGAGCCAAACCCAGCCAACACCCTATCCTTTTTTTTTTTAAGAGTTTGTTTGTTTATTTATTTATTTAAAGTAAACTCCATGCCCAATGTGGGGCTCCAACTCACGACCCCAAGATAGAGAGCCACATGCTCCACCAACTGAGCCACCCAGGCGCACCCCTCCAACCCCCACTCCAGAGTTATTCTTGAATATCCTCTTTCTCATAGCACACAATGAATCTACCAGCAAATGTTATCAGCTCTACCTTGAAAATAAATCCTAAATCCTGACACTCGTCATATTTGCCAACACACTTCCTCTCCTGGGTGAAGCCTCTGTTGCTTCTCATGGGGGTCTTTTAACAGCCTCCAACCTGCCTCCCTACTATTCCCCAGCCCCCACTCCATGTTCTCTCTTCAGCAGCCCAGAGGCTCAGACAACCTTTTTTTAAGTAGATCACACCATGTCTCTTCTCTTCCCCCTCAAGTGGCACTCCTTTGTGCTCAGGGTAAGACCCCAAGTCCTGACCGTGCCATGTGACCTGCCTCCAGCTGCCCACCTCTCTCTGGCCTCCTCCTGCTCCCCACACTTGAGAAGCACTTTCCCATCTCAGGGCCTTTGCACTTGCTGCTCCTGGGGCCTGGAAGGCTCCCCCTCCAGTTACTCATTTGGCTCCAGTCTGCTCTGATGTCAGCTCTGTGGGGCTGCGCATGTCACTCTCCCGGAGTCAGCAGCCTGCATCCTATCCCCTTATCCTGTTTCATTTTCCTTCAGAGTGGGGATGCCTACCTGACACCTATATTTTACTATTTACTTCCTGTTTGCCATCTCCATGGCAGTGTGGGCTCCCCCTGAGGTGGGAGTTTCTCTTTGTTCACTGTAGTGCCTTTAGTGCCTAAATGGAGTGCCTGGCCCACAGCCTGATATGATTAAATGCTGAATGAATGGATGAGTGTGGAAACATCTGTAATAAGTCATAATAACCAAACTAAAAATTAAACTGTTACAAAAGTGAACCACTCTTTATGAATTTTCAAAGCCCTCTTCTCTGCACTGGCCCACTGTCCAACATCTCCAGTCCGGTTATAGGAACACTGAGCTCATGTGCCACCTGCCACGGGCGTCTCTGGCTGGCTGGAGAGGAGAGCTGACACCGTCGGGGCAGGAAGGAGACCCTGTTGCAAGGGGAGGAATGTGGAAGCTGGCTTTGAACACGCCTGCTCCAAGGCTATAAGAGTCGCAGCTCTGTAAGTTCTGGAGACATGTGAGCAGATGCTGACATTGTCTAGGAATGGAGGCACAGAAGAGGGCCTTGGTCCCTGTGAAGCTGGGTGTAGGAGGTGGAGGGGGCTACAAGGCATTTGGAGTGGAAACGGTGGGGGTGAGAGAGAATGCCAGCAGTTGGGGGGAATCACAGAGGGCTTCCTGGAAGAGGAGCCTCAGTGTGCGGTGGGTCAGGAGGCAGGGCCAGGCAGTAAAGGTCCTCACCAGCAAGGTGAGCAGACATGCTGTCTTCCCTGGGACAGTTTACACCTGTTGTGCCTGGTGCTAATATTAATAATGCCCTTTTTGGTCTCAAGAGTATCCCCGTGGGTTACTATAAGTAGCCCAATGCTAAGGCATGTTAAGTCGTCCGGACTTGATTATCAAAGTACTAGGGAACCAGTGAAGAGTTCTGGGCTCTCTCTGAGAAAGAATGTTGTGGAGGGTGGACTGGGGCCTGTGTGTGTGTGTGTGTGTGTGTACATGTGCGGTGAAACTAGCTTCCAGGCTCCTGCAGTAACTAAGCTAGAGATGGTGCCCTTGTCAGGGAAGGACGGTCATGGACGGTCTGATTGGAAGGTAGCTTCTGGAGGGCTTGGTGTCTGAAGAATCAGGGTGGCACCTGGATTTCGGGACTGGGCAGCTGCATGGACGGGCACAGAACAGAGGAGAAGGCCTGGAGGGAGATAAATGAAGGGCTCGGCTCCCACTCGTCACTCTCATCAAGCTATGTATGTGAGACAAGAGAGACCAGGATGCAAGGGGGCATCAGAGCCGTGGTGCGCACGCGCTGCTATTCCGTACTTCCGTAAAGCTGAATGCTGGAGAAGTTTGGCTCACCACAGAACAGATGAAGACAGCATCATTTTAGAATTGGTTGAGAACCACAAAAGCAATATTTAGTTATGGAAAGTATTAAACCCAGCAACTACATTTTGAAGTAGAGAATCATTTCTAAATGTAAGAAGGAGACAAAACTTAACAGGGGACCTTGGAGAATCTCTCTCTGTGAAGAAATGAGGAAGATCTGGTATCATTGACTGCAAACCTGTCACTCTCTGTGAGTTCGGCTACCAAGATTCAGAGACGGCAAGTGACACACCTAGGATGACAGTGCTGGTGGGTGTAATTGCTGGGGACAGAAACGGGACTCCTGAGCTCTTGTAAGATACTCTCTGTGAGTGATCGGCTTGTCCCCGAATCTTTGGCACATTTTGAGACCTGAAGGGCAGAGCCGCCAGGCAGAACTGAGCGGGTCGCCCCTTCGGGTAAATGTGGCCTTGGCCATTCGGTATGGCCCCCGCCAGAAGTGCCAGGAGCAGCAGCTTCCAGATGGCTTCAGAGACTGGGACCTGGACCGCGGTGGCACCTCCAGCTCTGAGTCTGACTCTACAGCAACAAGTGCATGGAATCTGACCCCCCAGTGGGGGCATGATTTCTACAGGACTCTCCCCTCGTTGAAGAAGAAGGACCCCCACATTTATCAGAAAGCTGCCACCTTCTGTCAGAGAATAGCACCGTCCTCGGAGAGAAAGCAGGCAGCCGTGGCTAAAGAGAAGCAAAAGAAGATGCGGCCTATGTACCTGAAGGGCCATGGAAGCAGAAGGAAGGCTATCTTGGAAAGAAGGCGAACTTGGACATGGTGGAGACCTCCAGTTGGAGACTCCAGCAGATCTCGTCAAAAGTTACGCAGAAGAACAGAAACCACTCAAGGAAAGCTTTCGGGCCCTGCTGCAGGGTGGAGGGCAGTGAGGGCAAGGACAGTGTCCCGCAGTGGCTCTGAGGTGGCGGCAGACACATGCGAACACCAGGCGGAGAAGGCCCGGGGGGATGCAAACTGGCTGGAGACGCTGAAGGGCAGAAGGACAATCACAGCCCTGACACCCGAGAGAACTGCCCACCTGGAGGAATGCTGGAACAATCCAGAGCCGGGGAAGGCGGGTGGCGTTCCCTAAAGGAAACTTGCACATACAAGGTCAGAGCCAGAGCAACTACAGGATGAGACGCCAGAAGCGGAAGGCCCAGAACTGTGGAAGAAGAGGCAGGTCTTCAAGTCACTCTGCCCAGAAGAGACAGAGACACTCACGGAAGCCACAGGGAAGCCACAGAGAGATGAAGCCAGTCCACAGGGCAGCTGTTGGCACCTGACAGGCCCTGCAGGAAGCAGCCCAGCACAGGAAGGGAGCGCTCTGTGTCCCACCCCCACCAGAAGCCAGTCCCCCAGGGACGTAGGAGGGGCAAGGAGACACAACTCCTGGGCCCAAAGGTGACAGCTGGTAGACATGAGTTACTCACCAGAGACTGCAGGCCTTTGGCCTCAACCCCAAATGGCTGTCCTTCTGCCAGCTGGGGCAGGTAACGGAGGAAGCAACAGGGTCCCAAGAGCGGCCCCTGAACTCCAGGGAACAGGCAGGAGCCCTGGGGTTCCTTGCCTCCAGTCAAGCCCCTGGATGCCTCTCCCTCATGCACTGTATAGATACCGTGTCTGCTGTGGGCAAAGAAGTCTTTCTATCCCACAGATGTGGACGTTTGAGGCCTCCCTAACAAGCTTACCCCAGCACCTTACCTGGAGACACACCTTAGACCCATCCCTCAAATGCTGGGCCCAGTCACAACCACAGTCAAGCTAAATGGCTTTATCAGCCTGCAGGGGCCACTGTTCCCCCTCCTACCCCCAAACCTTGGCAAGGTAGGGGCTGTGGGACCCGTGAGGGGCACAGGTGGTCCAGTGCAAGCTACAGTACTTGAGTCAGGCCCTGAGTGGGTGTCTGGGAGCCCTCGCTCCCTGCCCTGTGAGGGAGGCCTGGCTGCCAGGAGACAGGCATAGGGGTTCTGCCCGTCTGAATGGTCCCAGTTCGGAGGTTTCTGGGACTGATCTCAGTTGTGCTTGTCAAGGGGGTGAGAAGGGGAAGACACATCAGCTCCAGATTTCAAGCTCCCATACCCACCATGACATAAATAAAAAAATAAATAGTGAAAAATAAAACAAACAAAAAAGACATTAAGTATTTGACAAAACTCAATACCTGTTTAACACCAAAAAGCCTCCCCCAAACAAACAAACAAAAACCCCTCTTAGCAGACTAGGAATAGGAGGAAACTCCCCTAACTTGATAATGGTTATATAACAAAACCAACCAACATACTTAGTGGATAACCTCTGAATGCTTTAAGATACAGAAATAAGACAAGGATGGGGGCACCTGGGTGGCTCAGTGGGTTAAGCCTCTGCCTTCAGCTCAGGCCATGATCTCAGGGTCCTGGGATCGAGTCCCGCATCGGGCTCTCTGCTAGGCAAGAAGCCTGCTTCCCCCACTCTCTCTGCCTGCCTCTTTGCCTACTTGTAATCTCTCTCTCTGTCAAATTAATAAATAAAATCTTAAAAAAAAAAAAAGAAAGAAGACAAGGATGTTCATCGCCACAGGACTGGAGATTCTGTTCAATGTCACAGGCAGAGACAAAGAAGTAACCAGGGCCAGAACTGCAAGGATAGAGCCGACTTTCATTGTTTGCAGTTAAAGTGACCATACACAGAAAACCCAACAGATTTGTAGAGACGACAAGAGACCCCAATACTAGAGTTCAGCAAGGCTGTGGGATAGAAGACTGGCCTACAAAAACCAACAGCATTTCTCTACATCAGCAATAATCAATTAGAAAAAAAAATCAAGAAAGAAGATAATCACAGCATCAAACCAAACTGTAAGGTATCTAGGGCTTGACTTAACTGAGAAGAAATAACACTTGAGCAAAAATAACTTCAGTAGGGGTGCCTGGGTGGCTTAGTCATTAAGCATCTGCCTTCAGCTCAGGTCATGATTCCAGGGTCCTGGGATCGAGCCCCACATCGGGCTCTCTGCTCAGCGGGGAGCCTGCTTCTCCCTCTCCTACTCCCCCTGCTTGTGTTCCTTCTCTTGCTGTGTCTCTGTCAACTAAATAAAAAACTCCAATAAAGAACACTAAAGATGATCTGAACAAATGGAAAGATACTCCACGGCTTTGACTGGGATGACTTGGTGATATCTGTCAATTACCCCACCCCTCCAACCAGTGAACCTGTAATTTCAATAAAACGCCAACCCGAAGTCCACCTGGGTTTTTTTGAGGAGGTCAATAAACTTACAAGGTGAGAGGAATGTCCATGAATAGTAAACTCAGCTTTAAAAAGGAACAGAAAAGACAAGGGAATCTACTGGATCAGACCTTAAATCCTACTATAAAGCCAGAGCAATAAAGACCACACAGTCAAAGTCTAGGAACAGATCAACGGACCAAGGAGAGCAAAAGGGCACATTCGGAGATAAGCCCCCCCCCCCACATTTTAGTAGGGGACTTGATATATGATAAAGCAGCCACCACAAATCAATGGAGACAGGAAGGCTGTTGAGCAGATGCTTCCAGGAAACCAAAGAAAAATAAAACTAGATCCCTAACACTACATGCAAGAGTGCACTCTAGGTGGAATACAAACCTACCTGAGAAAGGGAAAAGCACATTGTTAAAAGAAGAAGCCACAGGTGAATGCCTGTGTGACCTGGAGATGACCGGTGGGGGCAAGGGGGTAGTGGTACAGATTTTTAAACAAAGGGTACAAACCAAGAGGCAAATAAAAGTTTTATGACATAAAAGATAAGGATTCTTATTTAATGTTATGAAGGATATTGTGGACAAAACTAAGAGGAGTGCATAATGGTAAAAATATTTCTAGTATTGGGGTGCCTGGGTGGCTCAGTTGGTTAAGCAACTGCCTTTGGCTCAGGTCATGATCCCGGAGTCCCAGGATGGAGTCCTACATCGGGCTCCCTGCTTGGTGGAGAGTCTGCTCCTCCATCTGACTTCTCCCCTCTCATGCTTTCTTTCTCGTTCTCTCTCTCAAATAAATAAATAAAATATTAAAAAAAATATTTCTAGTATTTATGGCCAACAGAAAATTCATTTCCAGAATGTACAGTAAGCAGTAAGACACAGTAATAGAAAAAAATAGACAGAAGGGCCAGAAGATACAAAAACTGATAATTGATAGAAGAGGAAAAGCCAAAAGGGCTTGAGAATATATTCAAAATCATTAAGAATCAGATAAAATGGGACCAAAAAAGGAAGATGTTTCACTTACACTTATTAGTCTAGTAAAAAAAAAATAATAATAATAACCAAACCAAAACCAGAAAAGAGCTGGATGATGCCAAGAAGGCAGGGTGTGGAAATAAAGGAACCCACGTGACTATCAAAGGAGTGTGGGTGGTATAATTGAACAGAAAAAATGAAAATAAATTGAATGATTATTCAACTCAAAAAAAGAAGAAAGAGAAAATTTCAAAATAAAGCATCATAATTATAAAGAAATATAGAGATGAAAGTAGAACTTAAATAAAACTCAGAAAAATGAGGGATTTCTAAGTAAAATCGAGTGACTTGAAAAGGCAACACACATACAAACATGGTCCATTGCCGAGCTCCACGTGGGAAATGGGAAAGGTCAAAAAACCTTAGAAAGAGAAGACTTTAAAAGGGTAACAACCTTTCAAATGCAAATGTTTTATGAATTAAAAATCTGTGTGGGAGGGGCACCTGGGTGGCTCAGTGGGTTGGGCCTCTGCCTTTGGCTCAGGTCATGATCTCAGGGTTCTGGGATCAAGCCCCACATCGGCTCTCAGCTCAGCGGGGAGCCTGCTACCCCTTCTCTCTCTGACTACTTGTGATCTCTGTCAAATAAATAAATAAAATCTTAAAAAAAAATCTCTGTGGGATGGTGTGCTTTTATATTAAAATATACATCATAAATATTGACTTTAGAATTAATTCAGCCAACAAGTATTTATGGAATAAGCAGTATATGCCAGTTTTTAAATAAATAGAAAATTTGAACTGACCAATAACCATAAAAGAAATGGAGGAAAAAGTTGTCCTAAATTCCATATTACAGTGTAACATTTATAGTACAATAGAGTATTGATTCATTCAACAAATAATTAAGTGTTCTCTAAGGTTCTAGCATTATGCTAGTGTGCTAGGGTGCTGGGGACACAATGGCGAGTAAGATATTTAGCTTAGGGGATGATGCCATCTCCTGAAATGACAGAGACAGGTGGAGGGTCCCACTTGGAGAGAAGACCCAGGGCTGTGGTTTGGACACGTTAGCTTGGCTACACCTAGGAGATGTTCAAGTAGGAGTATCAACTTGGGCAATTGCTTTAAGAGTCTGTAACTCAGCAGAGATAAATGTGAGGGCATCCTTCCCTGAGAAGCAGTGTCTATAGCCAAGGGGCCAAGGGCCAGGATTGAAACCCCAGCAATTGCGTCCCTAGTCACCCAGTCTCCACCAGTAAGGATGCCAAAATCCAAAAGAAAATACCGCCAAACTGATTTTAACAGTTTAGTAAAAGAAGGATACACTGTGACCAATAAGGATTATTTTGGGAATGCGAAGAGGCCTCAATTGGAAATCCCCGAATAGGTTAAGATGACAAAATGCTAAGACTCTGTGGAGATATTGAAAAATTTTCAATTAAAGTCAACCTCCATTCTTGATTTTTTAAGCTTAAGCTATTAACGTTTCTCTAGAACTAGCAGGCAGTCCCTTTCCATCAAGAATTGCCACCACAAATGCATGGCCTATATCCTATCTTAATGGAAGAAGGAAAGGCATCCCATCAGTGTAATGAACAAGACAAAAATGCAAGTAGGTCCTCTTATTTTTGATTGTTATGGAAGTTTCAGCCAATTACATCTCCTATTTGGAAAATTGGCCCAAAACATCTTAGAATAAATAAGTGAGCTCATTAGGGTGGCAGTTTTTGCAATCCATATATAAAAACCCAGCAAGTCCCCAAATTAATTATAATTAGTGAGAAGATTTAGCACAGATGCAAACATTCCATCCATAATGTTCCATATTGCCATTCCATCTATAATGGCAATAAAATTTTTTTTATAGCATCTAGGATTTAACCTAAAAAGAAATAGGACTTGTATGAGGAAAGCTAAGGAATTTTACTGAGAGACATAAAAAGGAAGACTAGAAAACAAGCAAACAAACAAACAAAAAGCCAAAACAAACCAAGCCACACAATGTTTTTGTTTGGGAAAACCAATACTGAAAGATACCAATTTATCTTCAAGTAATCCATCAAATTAACACACTTTCAGTAAGAATTCAAAGGGGATTTTAAAGGACATGATGAAATGATACTCACAATTAAGAAGTCAGGAAAAAAAAAAGTCAGAAAAAAAATCACTGAACAGGAAGAAAACCTAGGGCATGCTCGGCCTGTCAGCTATCAGGATACACTGGGAAGCTACATGAGGCATTGTAAGGATCACATGGCATTGGTTATGAACAATGGCAGAGCAATGGAACTTGACAGAAGGTACCAGAAAGATCCACAGATTATCACCCTGTTCATCCTATTCCCATTTACACATGAGCTGGCAGGAACTAGCTTAATGGTCGAGTGCCAAGGGCTGAACTTCTAATACTTAGAACATGTTATAACTTGAAACTTAACTGGTTAAATTGGGAACTGGCACCAGCTTCTCCCACTGCCCATAGACCCCAGGAAAATTCCCTGTCTTTCCAGGGCTAGGTAGAACCTTGTCATGTTTTAATCTTTTTGAGGACACTGCCCCTTAAAGAATGCAAGCCATACAACATTTTGCAGAACATTTTGGGATGTGGGGTTGCACTGGTACCCTGAGGCCCTGGATTGAACAGGGCAAAAGACTGCCAACCTGGTCTGTCATCAGAATGACCAGAAGAGCTTTTTCAAAAGCAACATTGCTGAAGCCTATCCTGGGCCAACAGTGTCCAACAATGGCATCTGGGGATCGATAAAATCTTCCTAGGGGATCGCACTCCTAACCAGGCTTCAGAACTAGGGCCTCAGGAAAACAACACTGAACCACATTTACAATGCTTCTCATGAAAGAGCACACTTCCCTGGAAGTGATCACACGATAGTTTAGCAGTAGTAAGTAGAACACAGCTAAAGAAAAAGGATTAACAAACTGAAGGGAGAAAAACAAATGCTCCCCACCGTAAACGCTGGCAAGCACGGGATTCACTCCAGGATTATTCTACAATATACAGCACCATCCCTGGGTCAGATGCCAGTGCGACGTGAATGCTTAATACACAGCCATGCACAGCTGATACAGTTGCCTTGGGAGAGGAAATAAGATCCTAAAGGCAGACTAGAACAGGTAAGATAAAACTACAGCTTCAAAAACCTTTCACCTCCTAAAACCTTTTGTCATCCGGTAAACAGTCACCTTCGGCATTAATCTGGCACAGAAACGTTATGTGATTATTATTGTATTATTTTTTAAATGGCTGCTTCCTTACATAATTCAGCCTGATTGTAGGGAAAGCTATGACCATTTCCTGGCAAAATCAAGGTGATTTTGCAAGAATGATGGAATGGCTAGGAGTTACATACATAGACCCCAGCGGCCTCCCAAGCAGGGGCCTGTGATTGCAGCCTTTCCAGAGCCTTATTTTCTGTGACAGTTGGAGACTATTCAACCATCAGAAGGCCAAAGAGATTCCACAGGGTACGTACATCTGTCGTGGCTCCGCTGAGCTGGAGTTGTGTCTCTGAGAAGACAGACTGCTTCGGTGTGGCTGAAACAGCTCTGTTTCCAAATATACTCAGGAATCCTTAAAAACAGCCACAAAAAAAGAAAAAAACTAGAATGGATAAATAAATCTAAGAACTGATTCCTTAAAAGAAAAACCTAATATATACATTAATAAACACTAATAAATCTGTTCAAGAAGAAAATGAGACAATATTTGAAAAAAATGAGGTCATATAAAAAAAAAAAAACAGCAAACAGGACACAGAGAAAATGGTGGGTCCGTAACATTTAAAAAATTGAGATATGTGACCTGTTTTAAAAATCGTATTATTCAGTAAAAGCAACACACCAAGAAAAAAAAAGGAATGTGAAAATCACCTCTCACTTCTATTAAAATGCCCATTTTTTGGTGTTTTCCAAAAATTTAGATTATCCACACATGCATTCACATTTGAGTAAATAGTTTAGATAAGTGCACTCTGACTTGTCAGTTTTCCCCAGATATCAGAGGGTCCAAAATCATGACTCTTAATGGTCACATACTGCTCCTACCAGTTACTAGGCCATGATTTTCTGAGCTACTGCCCTGCTGTTGTACATTTAGGTTGCTTCCCAGTTGGTTCTAATTTTAGATCATTCTGCACCAATGTGTGCCTGCATATGGCTTTTTGTTGGTTTGTTTGCTTCCATCGCAGGTAAATGTTTCTTCTATTGCAGGTAAATCCCCAGGGGTCGGGTTTTCTGGGTCACCACTTCTAACTTCTTAGTGCATTGCCAGAGTGCTTTACAAAAAAGTGCATGGCACTTCACAATATCCCTCTTGGGTTGTGAACAGTAAAAGAATAAAGGGATACACACCAATGGTCAGTTTCACCTAAAGTTAATCTTGGCAACACACTGGAAAGTAGGTTTCACTTCCTCTATTTTATGAATGGACATGAGCAGGATTAGGAAATTAGGTGACCTGCAGGAAGTCACAAAATCAGTAGCAGCTCCACCTTTCTGAGCCCAACACCCCACAGCATCTCCAGATAACTGAATATGCAAGTTTCATGGCAACTGTCTCATAGGGGTTGTTACTACTATTGAGATCGTTTTTGTTCATTTAATAGATGTGAAATGATAATCGTCTTGCTTCCATTTGCATTCTATTCTGCAAATGGTTCATCATTTCACCATTTATCTATTATACAATTTATCTATTATAATCTCTCACTTTCCTTTTACATGTACGAAAAATTTGTGTCAGATACAAAAAGATACAAATCGCATCCTAGCTCTCCGCTTTTTTCCCTTTCCAGCTAGTTCTTTTTCATTTTAAGAGCTCCTCGGTGGCCACGTAGGTTAAATTGTTCATTTTCACCCGTGATTTTTGTTTTTCTTCTTAACAACGTCTGAGAGAGTTGTTCATTTTTCCAGCAGTCTGACCTTCTGTATTCAACTTTCTGTTCCTATTTTATCCCGGTAATTAATAAAAATCTTTACTCCTATTCCACCTGGAGTTTTTCGCAAGGAAAAGGAAAGCACCTCAAATGCTCGCATGTGGGGAACTGCTTATTAAGCCGTGATGCTCTATGTGAAAGAAAAATACGCAGCCAAGAAGGTAATCATGATCCGGGGCAGGAGACATGTGTCCCCGGGGGCCAGGCACTCCCCGGCCCCCGAGAGGGAGAAGGCGGCGGCTCCAGGCCCCAGCCCGCAGAGGCCCGAGGCCCCGCCCACGCCCGTCCGCGCCGGGGCTGCTCCGCGGAGGGCTAGACGGGTGCGGCCGCCTCTCGGGAGGAGTTCCCCGGCAGAGTGGGCCCCCACGCGCCGCGAACTCCTCTCCTGCCGCGGCCCCGGCCCGGGGCGGGCGGCCGCTCTCCCACCCCCACTCCGACACTCTCGGGGCGTCCCCGTCTTCTGCCTGCTGGCTGGTAGGGCGGCCAACGCGCCGGCGGCCGGGAGCCCCACGACCCCACGGCTCGTCTCCCCGGAGCCGCTCGCGGCCCTCCTTGGGTTCCCCAGCCGCGTTCGCACGAGGCGATCGCCCCCTACTTGCCCCGACCTTCGGCCCCTCCCGCCGCGGACCTGCGTGGGGGAGGATCAGACCTCGCGGCACACGGCCATCCCTCCCCACGGGCCAGGCCAGCCGCTCCCCCCGCCCCCAGGCCCAACCAGAAAAGCTAAACCGTGAGACGTCCCGCCTTAACCAACGCGCACCCTGGGGCAGGCCGGACGCGCCACGCGCCCGCAGGGAAACCCCCTCCTTTCCTCACGGCCAAGGTCGGCCCCCGACGCCAGAGTCCCCGGGTCGGGCCCTCGGGTTCCGCGACGTCCCCGCCGCCCCCCAGAGCTCCGGACCCCCGCCCGCGCCCTGCGCTGGGAGTTGAAAAGGCCACCGGGCTGTTTACCTGCCTTCTTCGGAGAGGAGAAGCTCGCCGCGCCCGAGCTGTCAGCGACTGGCGCGGAGGCGAGCGACAAGCCCCGCCCAGGGGGAGGGTCGTGGGCGGGGCAGGGAGGTGGCGGAGCTCGCGGCGGAGGTCTGCGCGCCGACCAATGACCGCGCGGTCTCGGCTCGTGCGCTCCTGCGGGCGCGGGCCCACGCGGAAAGGTGCACCCCTCCCAAGCGTGCCCGGGCATCTGAGTTGCTTAGTGGAAACGTGTTGGGATTCGCTTCCACATCGCACCGGCTGATACCGCCTCCTGGTGTCATCACTCCCTGACGTTGCTCATTGACTGTAAAATCATCTTTAAAAAGAAATTCGGCCCGAAGCCCCAACTCTCCCGTTACATAATGGAGAAAATGAGACGTTAGGGAATGAGAAGGCAATTTCTGGAACTTTGTTAGCCAGAAATTTCTGAAGAGGAAAAAGATTTTTTCTACCTTGGATTGAGCCCAGCCAGGGTTCGTGAATTTTCACGTAAGTTCGTACAAGTGGAGGCCTAGGAAGGACGTTGGCCACCACTATTCGTTCATTGACTCAGTTTCTGCTCCTTATTTTGTGCAAAAGAGATTATTTAGACTAGACCTCACAAATGAGGAAAATATCCTCCATTTAATGTCCGCTCACGTTACCTGAGGTACCTTGTATAAAACAGAATGGTATGCTCTGGACCGTTATTCCTGTGAAGAAATTAGGTAGGCATTTATAAAGTTTGGCCTGGGATGAAGTGATAGAGGGATGGGAACTGGGGTTTGGGGAACTGTCTAAATTATTACCCAAATCAGGACACTTGTAAAGTGAAAGAGGCACCAGTATGAATTAGGTGGGCGTAAACCAAGATTGTCCTGGGAAAAATGGGACAACTAGTCCCCTTGTTATGAGCAAGGGGGTCCACTAAGCTTGTAAGAAAAGAGGTTTAAAAATATTGAGACACCTGTTGGAAACGGGATTTAGATTGCTCACCTATATTCCCCGGGTGGATCACTCACGTGGGAGGAGACTAGTGGGCAGGAAGGGGAAGGCCAGAGAATAGAGAGAATGTGAAACAGTGTAGGGTGATGTTTATGTGAATGTGGGTAGGCAATTTGAAAGGTCAGCTGGGAAGGGGAAATGATAGGTTTGGAAAACATGGATGGCTAGCCCATGGGGTGATTCAGTAAGAGAGCTGGATTTGGGCCAGTTAGAAAGGAGTGTTAAGCAACAATACTGTGGCTGTTTTTTATCCATTCAGTCTTACATAATGATTAGGTTGACAGTACTTTACAAGCCTTAACTTCTTTCCTTGGAGATGGCTTATTGCCAGGTGAACTGGGGGAGGGGGAGGCAGAGAAGCATCTCCCTGAGTCTTAAACTGGGCTGGAGCCAAGAGTTGGTGACCAGATCAGATGCGGAAAAGGGCAGGCTTCCCTCTGGCAGGAGGGACTCTATAAAGCTTGGTTAGAAGACCCTGAAACTCAGCCTTTTTTTTCGTTTTTTCCTCAAAAAGATCCTATGTTTACTGACCAAATGTTCTCCCAGCAGGAGAACTCAAAGCCACAGCATTTCTTGGAGCGATTAGGGAGCCAAAGCGATTGCCTTATGTCCTAATCTGACTATTGTTGCTACGTAGCAACTACCCCTAAAACGTAGTGGTTTATAACCATCACCATTTACTAATGCCCATGGATGTACAGGCCAGGGACATGGACGGGCACAGCAGGGACATGGTTTCTCCCATGACTTCTGGGGCCGCAGTTGGGAAGACTCAGAATCTGATGGAGGTTGGAATCCCTGGAAGGGTCTTTCACTTGCATTCCTGGCACCTGAGCAGAGGAAACTTGAAGATCTCGTGTGCCTATTGGAATGCCTACACATGGCTTCACCACATGGCCTGGCTTTCCCCTAGCCTGCTGGTCTCAGGTATGAAGGACTTCTCTCGTGGCTTCTTAGGATGTGAGAGTTCCAGCAACAACATGGAAGCTGCCTAGCTACTTCCCACCTAGCCTTCCAAGTCACAAACATCACTTCCACTGTGTGCTATTGACCAAAGTAGTCGTATATCCAAGCAGATTCAAGGTTGGGGGACATAGACCCCCTCCCTTCTCAATGGAAAGGTTGTCCAAGAATTTAGGGCCATTTTTTAAAACTGCCATAATGAGGTTGGTGGTCTGGCTTACAGATTCTTAGAGGCTTTCATTGACCTCATGAACAGCACCAGGGGTAGGGAGCCCACAGGAAGAAGCTTTTGCAAATGGCCTGACATCATTCCTATCCCAGCCTCATTCAGGATTGCCTCCCCCATCACGACTATCACGCCCCATTATGAACAGGGAAGGTCCTTCTCTGGACTGGTGGGGAATGGAATTTAAGGTTTGTTCTCTGGGGCTTCCTCTTGTGACCTCTTGGGCACCTGCTGTGCTGAAGTTCACAGCACCACGAAGTGCTTTGAGAATCTCCCTTTGCACCCATCTCCTGTGAGCTGGCTAGAACGTATTGGTCAATGTCACGTCGATCCTTCTCAGCAAATACAGAGAAGTTAAGGAAGTCAAATCCTCAGTTTACTTATATGCAAAGGAGAATTATTTTATTCAACAAATAATTTATAGAATGCGTAGTGTGAATCATATAGTTTGAGTCTTTGACCTCAGACACCAGAGGGAATTTAGGAAGCGACATAGAAAGTGACCAGATCATGCAGGGCCAAAGAGCCCATGACAAGGTGTTTAGATTTTAATCAAATGCGATAGAAGCTCTTGGAGATGGAGCAGGGAAATGACATGACCTGATTTAAATTCCAAAAAGACCACTGTGGTTGTTGCATGGGGCCTGATGGGGCAAAAGTGGAAATGGGTCCTGGCAGGTGGCTTTTGCCATGGTCCAGAGGAGAGAAAATGGTGCTGAATCTAGTGTGGTAGCAGAAATGGGAACGAAACTGCAGAAGACCCAGTTTCACAGGCAACAGGTTTTAGGGATCCTCCCATTTGGGATGCATTGAATTTGAGATGCCTGTGTCACCCCAGAGAGGTACACCCGGAGATTCTGAAGCTTGGGTGGGTTGGTGCCAAAGATGTGCATTTGGAAGTTACCAATATATAGATCACGTTCAAAGTCATGTGCTTGGATGATAACATCAAGGTAGAAAGTGTAGCCAAAGAGAAGAGGCATCTGCTGTGAACGGCCAGCAACCCTGTGGTTTTCCAACAGTTTTCCGTGGCTCCCATGTGAGTCACATGGGCCCCATCCCAGAGATCTGAGAGTAGATTTGGGATGGGGGGGTTCCCAGATGCTGCTGCTGAGTCACACTTTGAATTTAAGGAAGAGCAGCAGGCAAGATAGACCGAGAAGGTACGAGGCAAACCAGGAAGGTCCTGGAAGCTGAGAGTGGAGAGTGTTTCAAGAAGGCAGGAGTCACCAGACAGAGTGATGACCACAAAGTGTCACTGAATCTGGTGACAAGGAACTTGTTATTGGGGGCTTGATGGGAACAGTTTCAAGGGAGAGGTGGGGACAGAAAGAAATTAGAGAGGGACTAAGTCACAGGGATGAAAGGCACAGCACAGAGAATATAGTCAATGGTGTCGTAATGGCGGTGTTGGTGACAGATGATGGCTATGCTCGTGGGTAGCACAACAGAATGTACAGACTTGACAATCAGGCTATTGTACACCTGAGACTAATGTAATGTATGTCAACTCTGCTTCAATTAAAAAAAAATTTTTTTTAAACTAAAGGTGAGGTGATAGAGACAGACAACTTTTCAGAGAACTTTTACTGTGAGGGGAACCGAGCAAAGGGCGGTAGCTAGAGAAGACAGTGAGCATAAAGTGGGTGTTTTAAACTCCTCTCTAATCATGAGGGTCCTCTCCAGGACTCGTCTCGAGTCCTCAAAAACCTCGCTCCTTCCCTCTTTTGCTTCTGCCCTCCCCAGGCTGCAGTCATAGGGCAGCAGCAATTTGAGGCATTGCGTGAGAATTCACCAGAAGCAGAGGAGGATGAAAGCCTGTTTATGTGGTCTTCTCTCCTCTTGGGAGTGAAGAGCATTTTCTCTCAAGAGGATGGATCACGAATTTGAAGAGGAAACATCATGCTGCTGCCACAGGACAGAGTGGCTCATGTTTCTCCACTCTTGCAACATATTTCTTGTTTCCTTGACTGCTAGATTCTAGGGCTTAGGGTTTATAAAAGGCCCTTCCCACATTCTGATGGCGCCTCTCCCTGCATCCCCCTGGGGCTGTGGTCCTGCGGGGTCACTGCCCTGTGGAAACTCTGCTCAGGCAGTTCCCTCAACCCCGAATTCCTTCACCACCCTCTGCTGGGAAGTTCAAGCTTAGATGGGTTGTCCCCCTGGGAAATGTTCCTACATCTTCTCTTCGTGCCCCTCCCTCCCTCATGCTCAGCTGCCTACCAGTATCCAGCCCTGTTTTGATCTGTCCTAGTATTTATCTGTTGGTTTTTAGCAAGGTTGTAAAAATCTTGGGAGGAGAACCTCAGGACCTTGAAGAGGGAAATCATTTAAACATTATCCTGACTGAGTGTTACCTTTTCCCATTTGCTCCGATCAGTCTGGTTCCCATTTCCCTTTGGCTCCAACAGAATTTTCTCATCTTTCTGTCCAGCTATGCCTAAGGTAACCCAGCTTCCCAAACCAATGTTTAGTGTCACCTAGAATCTTTGCCACACTTGGGTCCTTCACTTGTTTTTTTCTGTGTCACAGATCTGACAGAACTCACTGTCTGATTTTGTCAGCATTTCTTTGTCTCCCACCCCAAGCCCGGCTTCTGACTTGTTCCATTGTTCTAGAAACTGGAGCTTTCCTTTGTTTCTACTGGCAGTTCCTTCCCCATTGGTAATCTTTCTCATGACTGGTGAAAATGATTCTAATATCCAATTCCAGTGTGTGTGTGTGTGTGTGTGTGTGTGTGTGTGTGTGTTGTGTTTTGGGGGGGCTGGTTTCCTCCCACCACAAAGCAATTGTCCAATACCACCTGGGTGTTCTATAGTTCAACTTCATTTTGATAGTCTTCCTGGAGATCCCATCAGATCCCACAGGTTCATGACTCAGTCCTGCAGGAATGACCCTCCTACCCCCACTTCAGAGGCCAGTCTAAGTCCAGTTGTCCCCTGAGCTTTTGACTGTCTGCTACAGACCATAGGACCCAATAATCTCCTCCTTGGGTTCCGTTAATTTACAAGAGTGGTTCACAGAACTCTCAGTAACATTTTACTTATGAGATCACAGTTTATTATGAAAGGATACAACTCGGGATCAGCAGATGGAAGAGAGGCAGAGGACAAGATATGGGGATGGTGGTGGACCCTCCCATGCTTCCATGCACCCCTCTCCCCACGTCTTCATGAGTTCACCAACCCAGCAGCTCTCTGAACCCAATCCTTTTGGGTTTTTATGGAGGCTTCATTATGTAGGAATGACTGATTAAATCATTGGCTGTTGGTATTTGATCCAGCCTCCCAGCCTTCTCCTCTTCCCAGAAATCAGGTTGGTTTCATGGTTGCTTCCCCTCCCATCCTTGGTTGCTTTCCAGAAGTCACCTCATTATCATAAACCAAATTGTGGTGATCTGGCTGGTTCTGAAAAACGAGACACCCAACTTTACGTCTATGACTCAGAAGCGGTCTCAGGAGTGGAGCACAAGAGACCAAATATTATTACAAAAGATGCTCCCATTGCTTTTATCGCTCAGGAAATTATAAGGGTTTGGGGGAGCCGTGAGCCAAGAACTGTGAATGAAGACCAAATATATATATCTCTTCAATCACAATGTTTCATTGGTGGAGAGTCCTTTTTACGTTGAATCTGCCTAAAGCGTTTTCATAACCAGTTGATACAACCAGAGGGAGGGGGTGCTACCTGGGGAGAGAGTTTCCTCTCAGAATCAAACCCAAAGGGTTACTTACTCGCAAGTAAAAGCTTTATAATACGCTTCAACACCTGGTAGGACCACTACTGTCCATTTATCCTCTCTTTGCTTCAGAATGTCTCTGATATTACTCATGTCTCCTTTCAGATTGATCTTATAATTTTGTTGAATTCCAAGAAACTTGTGCTTGGGATTTTTAATTGGAATGGCACTGCATTTATGAATAAATGTGTGAAGGATTGACATCTTAACATTTGCATCCCGCAGAATTATTGTGTTAGAGCCCTAATTCCCAGCGTGCTGGTATAAGGAGGTGGGGCCTTTGGGAGGTGATCAGGTCATGAGGCTGGAGCCTCATGAATGGGTTTAGGGCTCTTATGAGAGGAGAAATGAGGGAGAAGATGGTTCTCTCAGCCAAGCAAGGACACGGCAATCAGGCAGCCATCTGTAAATCAGGAGAAGTCCTCACCAGGATCTGGACTGGCTGGGGCTCCGATCGTGGACTTCTCAGCCTCCAGAACTGTGAGAAATAAATTCTGTTGTTGAAGCCACTCAGTCTATAACATATAACGGCCAGAGCGGACTAGATCATTATGTAAGATGCTTGCTCCCCAATCCAGGAAAATAACACGAGTGTGTTTACTCAGGTGGCTTTGTGGGACTCCTTAGAGAATTGTGGAGCACGTGGTTGATTCCTCACCCCATGTCCCTTTGGCCCCCCTGAGTTCACCTTTACCAGGCTTCCAGAATGCTGGTAATTTCCCACCGCACGGCCTGCATCCCTCTTCTCTGCCAAAGGTCTTTCTCTGTCACAGCCTCTGATTCAAACTCCCGGCCTTCTCTTCTCCCCAGAAATCAGGTTGGTTTCATGGTTGCTTCCCCTCCCATCCTTGGGTGCTTTCCAGAAGTCACCTCATTAACATAAACCAAACTGCAGTGATCTGGCAGCCTGCCCCCGCCATAGAGCACCCTAAAGTGTGGGGAGCCAGGGATTTGGGACAATCCTCACTAATGGGAGATGTGATTTGGTGGATTGATGCTCCATCTTCCCCATCCTGCAGGTGGATGACCTGAGGTGTGTTTCCACCATCACCAAATGGTCCGCCAGGGGTTGAAGCCCCATTGCCCACAGTGGTAATTGTCCACTTTTCCTGGCTTTTGTCCCTTCTCTATCTCATGCTGCCCACTTCCTCACTTTGCTTCCTGGAGTCACTTCCCAAGAAAACCACCCAGGTCTCGGTGTTGATTTTTGGTGGACCCCAAACTAAGATACACTTTGGTAGTTTCCCCACATCTCTTATTGAGAGTTGCTAGTCTGAGTGCCCGTGTTGCTTCCACAGGGTACATACAATGGGAAGTTTGACTATTGAGACCGTCCAATGAGAGAAGACTCATTGTCTTCTCTCAGTATGGAGACTCATTCTGGAGAGGATACAGTTAACATTTGAATAAACAGTTTACTAATAAAAATAAAGCATCACCAAACCCGCCCAAAACATTGCACAACTAAAATGAGAAGCAGGATAAAATATTGAACTGCTTTTCCCCCCATATTTTTTTTTTTTTGTCTTTATTTCTGCCTCACAAGTGTCTGACACTTGTAGAGAGGGGGAAGGAAGGCTATACCTCTGAATAACGTGAAAGCAAGTGCTATTACGGGAGTCATTGGAGCATTTTCCGGGAAATACTCAAATCATAATTAAAGGAGAAAGGTAACTGTAGCATGTAGTCATAGACAGAAATGATGCTGTGGATATCCAAGACACAGTGGGTATGTGGAAGCCCACATTAAATAGGAGCATGTGGCCCCAGAACCCCACACTGGATGCAAGACAGAAGGATTTACGTCTAAGACCACAAGAGCTGCTGAAAGTTCTTTTGATGCAATTGCATCATCCTCAAGATGGGCTTTGCAACTGCAAGACAGCTGTTGCCAAACAATTTCTAGGGAAAGGAGTGGAGTGGTGGTTAGATCAATGGTGTCATCCCTAGCCCATCCTAGGGTGAGGTGTCCAGTGGGGTAAGGTGGTTATCAGGGGCCCCAGAAGAGGCCTTGTGGGTTGTGTGAGAGCTTCTGATGCTGGTTGCTCAAGTCACTCTGGTGGAAAGTACCTGAGGATCAGAATGAGGCTGGTGAACCCATGACGAGGGGAAGAGGATTTGAATGTCTTTGTCCTTTCCTGAGGCTGCTCTGGGAAATGGTACAGAGCAGGGAGTCCGGCATTTTATGCTTCAAATTTGCGTCTTTGGGTACTCTCTTTGCCAAAGAAGCCCTTGCCTTGTCTTTAAAACCTATTCTCGGGCTGATGTCAGTCTTCTACTCTGAGAGCAATATTGTCTCCCCACGTGCAGCTCAGAGAGTTAGCCCTTTGACCAGTGCCTGCCCCTTTTGGGGTTCGATGGGTCCTCATTACTGTAGCTTTAATTTCTGTTTGGCTGTTGTGCTGGGGGAGGGACAGATGTGGGAGGTAAACCCTGGGGTGGGGGGTCTCAGCTTCAGCCTGAGCTGCCCTGGAGCACAGTCCATTCAGGGTCTTAATACCCTGGTGGGCTGTGTCTGTCAGGAAACCCTGTGGAGAAAGTTCATCTGGTAAGTCAATAAGCAAAGTTTGGCCTAGTACAAAGACAATCGTCCTTTGTCTGCCTTGGTTCTGCCCTGTGGATGAAATTCTGAGCCCTATGCCAAGGGTGCCATGGATGGGAAAAAAGGAAAGGTAGCACATGAATCTTAAAAGTCTCTGGGATTCTAGGCAAACAGAGGAGGAGGAGGAAGAGGAAGTGTTTTCACTCATGCTTGGGACCTTGTGTAGCTGTGGGGTTAGAAGGCCCTCTGGCATCTCGAGACTTCTAGAACCTCAGCGGTGGTGACTGGCCATCCCTGGAAGAGGGCCCAGCTTCTGCAGTCCCCAAGTCTGGGAAAGGTGCCTGATCATTGAATGTACGCAAGAATACACCTCCTGTATTCCTGAAATCCCTGGGTCGGCAGAAGGTGCTTAGCAGGGAACAAGGTCCTGCATTAGGCAAGGAAGCCAGATGGTTTCCAAATATATCTTGAGTGTTCTAAATTTTTACTTACATTCAAGACCTTCAGCTCTTTACTTGTCTAAGTGGGGCAATGAACATAAGGAAGCAGTTATATGCACTACTGGGTATTTTCCCACAAGACACAAAAACACTAATTCATAAGGAATACAGGCAGCCCTACGTTTATTGCAGCATAATTAACAAAAGTGAAACTATGGAAGCAGCCCAAGCATCCATTGCTAGATAAATGGATTTAAGAAGGTGTGGTGGGAGGTTGGAAAGATAGTAGAGCAGGATTCTAAGCTCACCCCATCCCATGTGTATAACTAGGTATATCATCTGCATCCCAGTCGATAAAATGGAGAGTGATTTAAATACTGGCAGAACAAACTCCACAACCAAATACAGAGAAGAAGCTGCACCTGAAAGGTTAGGAAGGGCAGAAAGTCAGTGAGAGGGAGGGCATGCAGAGGGCAGAGGAATGGGCCCTCACACCAGGAAGCCCACGCAGGGAAGACTGATCTCCATGATATTTTGCTTTGGAAACCAGAGGGGCTGAATTCTGTTTGTTTGTATAACCAGTGGGACTTCAAGGCTGGAGCTTTAAAAGTCAGCTGACTTGGCCCTGGGTGAGCAGGGAGGGCAAGTGATTGCTTGGTTGCCACCCTTAAGGAGATAGCAGCTTTCGTGGAGAGGCAACGTGAAAACGGCAGGGATCACAAACAGGAGACAGATCTGTTCATACTGATTTCAGAGTGTTGGGAGATGCTGAGTGTTGGGGGACTTCCCTGAAAACAAGGGAGCTGGCAGTCAGCATTTTTTGCTCCCATCTCCCTGCAAAAGCGCAAACACACCTGTAGGAGGCAGGCTGCATAGACACTTGCTACCTAACCTGCTAGCAGTGTGCAGTGCCCACAAGTTCTCCTGAGGACTTACCCACTCCAAGTGTGCTAGCCTCTGGCGCTGGGCTTCGGGGCAAATTATGTTAAAGCCACATGCACCCTGCCCAGCCCCTGGGTGCCCAGCCACCGCCATGCTGTGCATGCCATGTCCAGCTGTGGCCCCCAGACACCTTGGTGCCTAGGCCCCAGCTGCACAATAGTTTGGAGGATCCTGCCTGGGACTAGTGTCCCAGTTAAAATTTTGCTAATAGCACCCCCCCCCCCCACCCAATTATCCCTTTAGCACACCTTCCCAGAGCTGGCCTGCCTGGGTCCCTAACACCAGGGAGCAGGCACAGCCTACAACAGGCAGAGAGTCAGTGCAAACAATGGCACTGTAGGAAAAAGTGACTCAGACCCACCCTCACAGGATACTCTTCTGAAGGGCCAGGTTCTGGTGAACAGGGGCCACTGCATTACAGCACTGTCTAGGACCCCTTCTTCATCAAGTCACTACTTTCAAGAGCAGAAGACATAGCTGACTTTCCTAACACAGAACAGACACAGAGAGGCAGACAAAATGAGGAGACAGAGAAATATGTCCCAGATGAAAGAACAAGATAAAATCACAGCAAGAGATTTAAATGAAATGAAAATAAGTAATTTGTCTGATAGAGAATTGAAAGTAATGACCATAAAGTTACTCAGTGGACTTGAGAAAAGAGGGGAGGACATCAGTGAGACCCTTAACAGAGAGACAAAAAAATAACATATCAGAAATGAAGAATCCAATAAATGAAATTAAAAATACAGTAGATAGAATAAATAGCAGATTCCAGGGAGTGGAGGAGCATATTAGTGACCGACCTGGAAGATAGAGGTCAACCACAAGAAAAAAACTGGAAAGACCACACATACATAGAGGTTAAATAAAGTGCTACTAAACAATGACTAGGTTAACCAAGAGATTACAGAGGAAATTAAAAAGGTACATAAAAACAAATAAAAATGAAAACATAATGGTACAAAATCTTTGGACACAATAAAAGCTATTCTAAAAGGGGGAGTTTATAGCAATATAGGCCTACCTCAAGAAGCAAGAAAAATCTCAAATAAATAACTAACCTGACACCTAAAGGAACTAGAAAAAGAACAACAAACAAAACCGAAACTGAGCAGAAGGAAGGAAATCATAAAGATTAGAGTAGAAATAAATAATACAGAACGAAAAGTAAAAACCAGTAGATCAGATCAATGAAACCAGGATCTGGTTCTTTAAAAAAAATCAATAAAATTGATAAACCTCTAGAAAGACTCATCAAGAAGAAAAGAGAAAAGACTCAAATAAATAAAATCACAATTGAGAGAAGGGAAATAACAACCAATACCACAAAATACAAATAAATATGAGACTATTATGAAAAACTATATGTCAACAAATTGGACAACCTAGAAGAAATGGATATATTTCTAGAAGCATATAATGTATGAAAACTGAAACAGGAAGAAATATAAAATTTGAACAGACCAATTATCAGCCAAGACATTGAATCAATAATTTAAAAAAAAAAAAAAACTCCCCAAAACCAGAAGTCCAGGACCATATGACTTCACAGGTGAATTCTACCAAAGGTTTAGGGAAGAGTTAATACCTATTCTTCTCAAACTATTCCAAAAAATAGAGAAGGAAGGAAAACTTCCAGTTTTATTCTATGAAGCCAACCTTATCCTGATCCCAAACCAGATAAATACGCCACAAAAAAGAAAACTATAAACCAATACCTCTGATAAACATAGATGCAAAAATCCTCTACCAAGTACTAGCAAACAGAATCTGACAATACATTAAAATAAGTCATTCACCATGGTCAAGGGGGATTTATTCCTAGGTTGTAAGGGTGGCTCATTATCTGCAAATCAACCAACATGATACATCACATCAGTAAGAGAAAAAAATAAGAACTATACAATCGAGGCACCTGGGTGACTCAGCTCGGGTCATGATCTCAGGGTCATGGGATCGAGACCCGCATTGGGCTCTCTGCTCAGCAGGGAGCCTGCTCCCCGCCCTCCATCCCCCCACCCAGCTGCCTGCCTCTCTGCCTACTTGTGATCTCTGTCAAATAAATAAATAAATAAAATCTAAAAAAAAAAAAAGAACTATACAATCACATGTTGGCGAAGATATGGAGAAAGAGGAACTCTCATGCACTGCTGGTGGGAAGGCAAACTGGTGCAGCCACTGTGTAAACAATATAAAGGTTCCTCAAAAAGGCTAAAAACAGAAGTGCCAGGGCGCCTGGGTGGCTCAGTGGGTTAAAGCCTCTGCCATCGGCTTAGGTCATGATCCCAGGGTCCTGGGATGGAGCCCTTTCTCCGTCTCTCTCTCTGCCTGCCTCTCCGCCTACTTGTGATCTCTGTCTGTCAAATAAATAAATAAAATCTTTAAAAAAAAATCGAAGTGCTGTAGGATCCAGTAATTGCACTACTGGGTATTTACCCAAAGAATACAAAAACACTAGTTGAGAGGGATACATGTACCCTTATGTTTATAGCAGCATTATCTACAATAGCCTAAATACGGAAGCAGCCTAAGTGTCCATCGATTGATGAATGGATGAAGAAGATGTGATGTGTATGTACAATGGAATATTGTTCAGCCATATATCGTTCAGCCGTTAAAAAAAGAAAAAAAAGAATGAGGGGTGCCTGGGTGCCTCAGTGGGTTAAGCCTCTGCCTTTGGCTCAGGTCATGATCTCAGGGTGCTGGGATTGAGCCCCGCATCGGGTTCTCTGCTCGGCAGAGAGCCTGCTTCCTCCTCTCTCTCTGCTTGCCTCGCTGTCTGCTTGTGATCTCTGCCTGTCAAATAAATAAATAAAATCTTAAAAAAAAAAAAAGAATGAAATCTTGTCATTTGCAACAACATGGATGGAGCTAGAGAGTATAATGTTAAGTGAAATAAGTCAGCCAAAGAAAAGCAAGTACCATATGATTTCACTCATATGTGGAATTTAAGCAGCAAATGAGGAAAGGGGGAAAAAGGAGACAAACCAAGAAACAGACTCTTAACTACAGAGAACAAACTGATGGTTACCAGAGGGGAGGATGAGGAAGATGGGTGAAAAGATGAAAAAAAAGAGAAGCATTTACAAAAGAAGTGAATTTCCCTTGGGGTTCTCTTCCCCTACCTCTGCTAACACAAATATGATTTGTATATGGTGTAACTACTGTTGAGGTTATTCTCAACTATGTTGTGAAAGGACCTTGCTTTTGATGGGTTCCTGAACATTTGCATGTCATTTGAGATTATGTTCGGAACACAAGTGTTAAAATATGTCAGAGGTATTAACTTTTCAAACACTCATTTTGTAAGGCAAGTCATTCCTTCATATATTCGGAGATCCACATTCTCAGATGTTGGCTTGAAAGGCATATCTTCAAGCACCCTTCATGTCACATACTCTTTTGCCAGGACTCAGCAGCCACCTCTGTGCCTTCTTCCTTGACTGGAACTTTCTCGTTTTGCTTTGAGTATTTCCAGCCTGGGTCAGCTTCCAGGTCAGCTCCTCTGACCACGTGTTCTTTTCCTCAGGACCCACGGTGTGACTTCCTGTTGGTGCCCCATACATTAATATTCTAAGTCTGCACCCGTGGACCCTCTCCCAACTTATATTCTCTCTCTTGTTGTCAGAAACTTCATGTACTTGTCCTGTGGGATTCTCTTGAGAGGCACATACAGATTTTTAAACTGTTCTAATCTTCTGATGGACGGTTATTTCTTTGAGCAGTCCTTTGGGCCAAGACAGAACGGAGACCAGAGCTGGCTTGTGAGGCAGAAAGCTAGGCAGAAGTGACCAGAGTTTGAACCTTACATGTCCTTACAGGGAGCCCCACCAGAAGGACCACCATTCTACCCATTAGCAGTCAGTCTGTGGTGACAACATTTCGGCAGAGGAAGCATGATGTTCTCTGTGCTTATTGCAGTAGGTAGAAAGAAGCCCCTTGTCCTTATTTGACCTATGTCTCTAGAATAGAAATAATGTTGAGGTATTTTGAATACATCTTGGCAGAGGATATGTGTAGTTGGCTAATTGTTCTATAATCCAGGCCTGTCACTCAGATGTTGCAACCATAGGACCCACATAAAAGAAAAAATTGGGATAAGCCCACACCTGGGAATTTCTGGGGTCTTTGTGTCTCTTGACTGGCCCACTGCTCGTCTGGAGTGTACTTCGATAAAACTGCTCACTTCACTTTCCTTTTGTTGTCCTGTAATTCTTTCCTGTGTCAGTGAAAAGAAATGGGACTTCTTTCCTTTTCTGTCTCACTCTTAGTAACATAATTGCTTGCCTGGGGCAACACTGGAAAATGCCAGAAAAATTTTTAAGCAGTGACATTTGGGAAAAAACAAAACAAAACAAAACCACCCACACAAAAAAGGCAGTTCATGGCATGTGATGGAAGGAAAAATTGAAGTGCAAAATGAACAATTTGAAGGTTAAAATGGTTGGAGGTTATGTCAAAACTCATACTGAGTCATGTTTGTTCTTTTTTTTCTATTAAGTTGAAAGAGACCAATCAGGATTGGCAATGCTGCCGTTTGAAACCATCGGAAGAATTACTCCAACAACCCTGGTTTTTACGTTCCTGCTTTGCTTCTGATTTTTCTGGTAGGGAGAAGCACTTTGAGGCAGAAAAGAGGAATGTGAACCCTGGGGTGGTCAGGGCCCAGAGATCCAAAGGTGAGGGAGGCAGGTCGGAAACTCTCAAATAGAGTCAGGTCTCCAAACCTATTTAAATCATATCTTGGGGAAGTAAAAACGTGGGCAGGAGACTATTGTCATCCCTGTGGCTCAAACCCAATCCTGAACCTCCGCCTTCTTGACAAGGGTCTGTCTGAGATGACAGGAGGCCCCTACTTAATCTTCCTGAGCAAATACTAGAAGATGGTCTCGGCCATTCCAGATGCTGAGAGTTTACGTTTATTTTCACAAGTCTTAGAGCCTTTGCTGGTGGATGTGATGGTGTTGGAACACTACAAATCCACACAATGGCTTTATTCTGTGGCCGGGATCTCTAGGTGATACCAAGTCTTAAAGAACAAGGAGGAGCAGCCCATTTAGTGTGGCTCCCGCAGAGGTGGGTTGCTGTAAGGAAACAGCCACACTGGGGCCAGCTGGGCCTCGTGCAGCAGAATTTAAAGCAGCTGCTGCCCGGTGCCTAGGTGGCTCAGTTGGTTAAGCGTCTGCCTCCGGCTCAGGTCATGATCCCAGGGTTCTGGGATGGAGCCCTGCATCGGGCTCCTTGCTCAGCAGGGAGCCTGCTTCTCCCCTGCCTGCTGTTCCCCTGCTTGTGCTTGCTCTCGGTCTCTCTCTCTCCCTCACTCTCTCTGTGTCAAATAAATAAATTAGAGATCTTTAAAAAACAAAACAAAATCATTACTCCCCAGGGACTATCCTCTGCTTGCCAGATGGGACGCTAATCCATTGATGAATCTTTTAATAAAGACAATTAGATCTTTTAAATCAACCAGTTCCTCCCTTTTCTTTTCTTATGATCGTAAGTATGAATTAAAAATTTTTCTTGCAAAAGCCATGTTCTCTATATGTCATCGACACAGAAATTAGAATTTTGTAAAGAAAACACAAGTATACAGAAAGTAAAACTATTGATAATTCCAGCCCTTTCAAATTACTTTTATGTGTACATATAATTTTTACTTACCCAAGTACAATCCTAACTTTTACTAGTAACAACCCCTCTCCCTCACTCCATATAACAATACGTTATTATTATTATTATTATTATTATTTTGAGATTTTTTGACAGAGAAAGCACAAGCTGGGGGAGCAGTAGAGGGAGAGGGAGAAAGCAGGGTCCCCACTGAGCAGGGCGCCCCACTCTGGGCTCAAACCCATGACCCCAGGATCATGATCTAAGCTTATCCAACTATACTATACTATACTATAACATCGTGTTATGCGGCGCTCCTGGGTGGCTCAGTTGGCTAAGCAGCAGACTCTGTTTCCGCTCAGGTCATGATCTTGCAGTGGTGAGATCAAGCCCAGCATCAACTCAGTATGGAGTCAACTTCAGATTCTCTCTCCCTCTCCCTCCAGCTTGTGTGTTCTGTCTTAAATAAATAAATAAAATCTTTAAAAGACACAAACTAAAAAACCTCCAATATATTATGCAATACCATTTTTGCACAGCACTCTATTATGTCCCAGGGAAGAACGTCCTTGCAGCTAAACAAATTGCCAGGGGTAGAATGAGCACAAAGGACGAACACATTCTTAAGCTTCTGGAGCCTGCGGCCGGAGTGGTTGTACCAATTCACACACCCACGAAAGTGGGTTCTGAACTCCCCAGCACAGTATTACATTTTTTCTCCCAATGACTGCCAATTTGATAAGTGAAATGGCATTCAATTATTTTAATGAATGATTAAAGCTTGATTGCTGTAACATTATTATGTGAAGTCCTGGCTTTTACAAGGAGCCTCAAGGGACAAAGGGAAGAGGACACATTTCCTAACAAAGGCCTAAGTCACTGCCTATTGGTTTCTTGGTCTCTTTTCTTCTTCTTACTCGTATGGGGAAGCCAGCCACTCCCATTATTGATTTTACATCCTGTGTTTCTGGTAATCTTTGTGAATGTTGTGTTCACCCTGGAACGATCTAAATATTTTCCCTTCTCAATGAGCCCAAGAGATATGTGGAATTATGATAGAAAGAAGAATAGAAAGTATAAAAAGTCCAGAATGTTTTTTTTCCTGATCAGACCTCTGGGAGAGACTGTCTTCTTTCTCTCTGAAATTCCTTTTCCTTTTTAGGAAATATTCTTTACCCGTATGACATTTCCTCTTTCGATATGGTCTTTATTTGTAAGAAACTCTGTGTATGTTCAGTATGGCTATCCTGTTGCACCATTTTCTTGACTCCTGCTCTATTTCTTTTTCCTTTAAAGAATAGAAACTAAAAAATTGGAAAGAAAAGGAAATTCTTAAACTTTGGTCCTGAAACAATGGTATTTATACACATTGCTTTTCTGTTTATTGGCCAGCATTGTTCTATTCCTTCCCAGGAATGATTAATATTTGTGGAATTTGTAAATGTAAATTGTATGTGACAAAAACACAAGACTATTCAGATAGGAAATAATTTCCTGTGTGACACTCTACTGACCATTATGAGAGGGATCCACTTGGAATTTCCTTTCTTTCTTCCTTTCGAGTTATTTTTCTAATGATGTTGCTGGATTTATTTTAATCAGTTCACATCATCTCCTAGCTTTTCTTGTCCCAGAGACACACATTGGCAAGGGGGTCCCAGGTGATCAGGGAGGCAGTTTTTGCCCAGAAATTGAATTAATCTGGCCCACATAGCCCTCAAGGCCTTTCCCAGTTGTCACAAAGTACACCATCAAAATGAATCCTAAAATTCATGACAGAACATGAATATGTATGTAGAAGATGACAATTTCAGACCTGACATCATGAAAGAAATCCTCAGATCAAAATATCAGCATAAACTGTGGTGTTCACAGCTGCCTATTCCATCTGGTAGTTATAAGCCACATGACATTTAAATTAGTACAAATTAAACCCAAATTCAGTTTCTCCGTCACACCTGCCACACAATATATGTGCTCAGTGGCTCCACCAGGCTCATCCTGGTTGAGTAACTTTGACTCTTGTGAGGGAATGACAAATAGAAAGTCTCCAGAAGTTAAATGCATTTATGCAATTGCCCAAACACTTGCGAGTGTAGGCTTTTGTCCAGGAATAACTCTTAGCAGAACCTCAGTGGGGAAGGAATGCGCATCCCCAACCACTGATGTTGGTTTTTTTTTCATGAATCTTACTTGCAGCCAATGATATGTTCGTGGACACAAGATGTTAGGGGACACAACATGTCCAGAGACTTGAACTGCGCTCGTCTTCTTGCTCTCCCATCTCTGTCGTGAGAAGAGCCTTCCTCGAATGGTAGTTCTTGGTCCAAAGGAGATGAAACACTTTCGGACTTAACCTGAAGTTAACATCCAAACCTGTTAAACCCACTCTGTCCGTCCAATCCCAGTTGACCTGCAGCTGTATGAGTGAAAAATTGATATTTTGTGTTGGGTGCCACTGAGATTTGGGTGGTTTGTTACATGGCATGATTGTGGATATGCTAACAGATATCACGCTACTCGCTTACCTTTTTTTGTCTAAATTGTTGTCCCTGCTTTGAATATTCTCCCCATCTCTGTCCACCTGTAGAAATCCTGGTGGACTTCCAGTTCCACATTCAAATATCACATCTGCTGTAAAATCTTCCTGGATTTGTTTTCACCACCATATAAATATAGGAAAATACTCTGTTTTCTGTTTTTAGTGCAACATGTGTGTGTATGTATCTTCTTGTGGTTACCTGTCATTAACATGTCCCTGCCTGCCAGGCACCACACAGGATAATGGAGATAAAAACAAAATGTAGCCAGTGTCTTCATATACCTAGTGAACTTTTTTTTTTTTTTACTTCTAGTATGGTATTTTTATCATACTTTGCTATAACTTTTTTCTTTTTCATTCTGTACTCCATTGAGGATAAAGATCATATTTTATTCCTCTTCGATCCTTGGGAATATGTTTGCCAGCTAAATAAATTTGAAGGTATTTTGCTTATAATTTGACTTCCCATTTTTACCAAAGTTATGCAAACAAGTTTACAGGATCAAATAGTTCCACAGTATTTTCAAGGAAATGAACGGGCCTCCAGCTTCCTTTTTCCTAGAAGCAAATACTTTCATCTCCTTTACATATTATTTTTGGTATTATCTCTATATTCCTAATAACATATTTCCATTGCTACTCCTTGATTTTTCAATTGTAAATATTACCTCTGACATCCCATTATAGATAATGAAAATTTGTCTCTTTGCCTTTCCAACCTCCCACATTCGCCCTTACTCTTCCTGTCCCTCAGCCCATCATTCCAGTAAAGATATATTGTAATTTCACATAGATCAACTTCTTAAATTGCCATGATTTGAAAATTTTATTCATAATAAAGCCATGTCGCAAACTATGATTATTTTCCCTTCCTGTTTAATCATTTGTTTTCCTAGAGTTTACATATTGTTTGCTTATATTTCTTGTATTACCATGAATCCAACCCCACACTCTTCACCTTGTCTAAATCTTGTCTAAATCTCTCAATGCATTCACATGCATCTGGAACTCGTAATTTCCTTTTTTTAAAAAAACTCCCACTGAACAGAATTGGGGTGACCTGGGGATCTGATAACTTGCTACACAGAATTTTGACTAATCCTTTCTGCCTCAGGCTTCTTCTTCATCACCACTTCCAGAGACTCACGAGTTTCTCACACTTTTGGGGACTCAAAAGTGCCAGTAGGGCAGGCTTACTGTTTTCCCTACTGCAAGCTTGGGACCTGACTTTCTTGGATCAAAGACATTATTTATTCCTCATTCATCTGCTTGCTAGTTTCCCAAATGTCGTTCTGGGGTCTTCTCTCCCATTCTCCCTGTGTTTGCCCATCTATACTTCCAAGCTGCTGTTTTCACCAGGATACAGTTGATCACTCTGTCCTCCCCATGCACTTCCCTTGGCTTCTGGAGGGCCACATTCCTAGTCCCTCTCCCTCTCTTGCTGCCTTTGCCTCCCTGCTGTCAGGGGATGGGGACAGATGCCCCAGGACTATAACCCAAGTCTTTGTTCCTCGTCATTTTATTTAGACTCATGGTTTTTGACAATCTCTCTTCACTGGTGGCACCCAAATTCCCATTTCCAGGCATGGCTTTTTCCTGTTTGAGTAGATACTAGAAGGAAATGAGAGGTAAGCCCCCCAGGCACCTGGGAAAAGCATGTTCCGAGCACAAGAACAGCAGGTGCTGGTGCCGGAGGTGAGGTCTGTTCCATGTACGGAGCAGCAGCTAGAGCAGCCCTTGGCAGGGATAATGGACGGTTTGGGTGTCAGTTTCTGGGTGACACCGTGGCAAATGGATGGAGGGGGCAAACATCCTTAAGTCCTGATATTTATAGTCATAAATAGAATACCATAAACTATGGGGTTACATTAACCTTGAACCTCCTCAATTTCCCAGCTGCAGAGATTACGCTGTATACCCGACACAGGGACACAACAAGACAGCTTGTAAGGCAGAATTTCTTTGACACCCTTTGTGATAAGAGAGACATTTGTAAAATCCATGGTTGGATAGATGCAATTGTGTCATAAATAAATTTAGGTGTGGATTTGAAGTATGTGTCTGGTGAGTTCCACTTCTGGGGCGATGGGCGACAGGGAGGCAATGAAGGTGTCTTTCAGTGTTAGAAAAGTGATCCTTTTGGCGGGGACTAGGGGCTGGGATGAGGAGGGACAAGCAGGGATGAGCAGGCTGCTCTGTGGAGGGAGAGCAGCCAAGGCACTTTCTTTTTCTTTTTCCCCAGGGCCACGGTTCCTCTCTAGATGCCACAGGGCTGTGGCTTGCTGAGGAGGGGCGCCTTCACCTGTGAACACTTTCCAAGCAGGCACAGATGGGGCACAGGAGGTGGCCCCGAGAGTAACATATTTCTCCCTGACATGTGAGCGCTCATAAAATTATTGTGCAAGAAGAGAGGCTTGAAGATCCTCATTGCCTAAGACTCCTTTCTCCCTCCTCCACAGGGTTGGAACTCAATCTCGTGTTGCAGGAGACCTTTAGACCGCCATTGCCAGGGACGCCCCACCCGTGGGGCTGTTAGAGTCTCTCGCCTGGTTTATGTCACAGCACACAATTCCCGGTTGACTTAAACTACCCAAAAGAACAGCTCTGTGCATCCTGGCTGCTTCTGAATTCCAGGAGGCTCTCCGCCTGTGAATTCTGAGGAGGTGTGGGGTTTTCCTCCTCATCCGGGGGCTCCCCAGATCTCTCACACAATCTCTCACTCCCCCCTTTTTTGCTTGGTCTGTAAGTGGCCTTGGAGCACAACCATCTGCCACAAAAGAAATATTTCAGAACTCGAGCTTACATGTTCAAACCCAACAGAGCTATCTAGTTTTGTTGTAGAATTATCTCTGCTTTGCCAAAGGAAACTTAAGGCACAGATTTATTATGAGTGACCAAAGGGATGATGGTGAGGTCAAGGGGAAGAGGGAAATGAAAGAGGAAATCCCTTGGGAATTAAAGGTTAGTTTTCCTGGGCATGATTAGACAGGGTCAGAGACATTAGGTCTCTAGATGAAAAAAAGACACATTTGTCACACCTGAATTGTAATCCGAGACTCCTTCTGTCACCAAAGCTCCAAGTTTCCTGAGTTTGGGCTGAGAAGTTAGAGGGGGACTTGCAGCAGCAGCAGCCTCTTCCTACAGGCCCACGCTGTGGGAGACCAGATGGTGAAAACAATGAAATCTGGGGCCAGGGAAGAATCTACTGGAAACAATGGGCATGACAAAGCCATGGGGCCTGCCTGTAGGAAATGGGCATCAAGGGAGTGATGTCTACAGGTTCAGTGGAAAAGCCATGTCTGCAAAGAACCGGACCAAAGGAGCGTAGCTTATGGTCTTGCTACTCAAACTGTGGTCCGTGGACCAGTGACATCAGCATTACCTGGGAACTGCTGCTTAGAAATGCAGAAGAATCTCAGGCCCATTCAGGCCAAATCAACATTCCATTTTAGCCAGATACTCAGGTGATTTGTGGGCACACGGAAGTTTGAGAAACACTGTCTGAATTCTTCCAAGTGAAGTGCAGCTGAGTACATGTTCTACTCGGAGTGTGGCAGGGTCTATATGTTCCTACATCATGCGGACCCTGACTGTGGAGATCCAAGCAACCCTCAAACAGAGTGTCAGGGAGGTAGGGCTGGGCGGCCTGTATTAGGACGGGCCTCAAAGTTTAGACCAGACACTCCTCAGTTTCCCCTCCAGCACCAGTCTTACGCTTCTATATGGTAACCCTCCTCATTCATGTCTATTTGTGCTAGTGTTTCTCCTGGACACATTCTTCTAAGTGGGCACATTTCAGAGATTGCCAAATTTCCCAAACAAAAAAGTTCACCCATGTGTGTTCCTGCTAACAGCATGGAGAATGCATGTTCTCTACCCTTTTGCCAATATTACCTAACAATTTCAATTCTGGCATCTGGAAACCCACAAAAATTATATTTAGTGATTTAAATTTACATTATTGGTGAGCTAAGCTTTTCATATTTAGTGGTAATTTGTACTTTTTCCATATAATTAATATGTTCTGGTACTTTATTTTTTAATGACGAATTTTCCCTATTATTGATTTGTCCCTATGTTTTGTATATGGGGAAGTTATTTTTGGCCTCTTTTATGTGCAGCACATATCTCATTTTGATTTCATTGAAGGCACACACACACACACACACACACACACCTGTACCGCAATGTTTAGAAATGTAAAACTTACGTAGTCATATTTATTGGTCATGTTCTTTGTGACTTCTAGGTTTCATTTTGATGTTTAGGAAAGCTTTCTCTGTTCCTAGTTTGTGAAAAACATGCAATGATGAAAACAGTGCTTTTTGTCTGCATTTTAAAAAATTGAAATCTTTGCTTCATGTAAAATAAATGTGGGTTAAAAGAAAATAGAGTTAAGAATTCACTCTGTTTTCTCCAAATGGTTAACAGATTATCCTTACAGATTTTCTCATGTAACAGATTTTCCTCATTGCTTGGAAATGCCACCTTTAAATAATGTACTGAATTCTCATATGTACTTGAGTTTATTTCTGTGCTTTTTTATTTTTTTTTATTTTTTTTTAAAGATTTTATTTATTTATTTGAAAGACGGAGATCACAAGTAGGCAGAGAGGCAGGCAGAGAGAGAGAGAGAGGGAAGCAGGCTTCCTGCGGAGCAGGGAGCCCGATGCGGGGCTCGATCCCAGGACCCTGAGATCATGACCCGAGCCAAAGGCAGCAGCCCAAACCACTGAGCCACCCAGGCGCCCCTATTTCTGTGCTTTTTAATTCCATTTATCTGTCTGCCAGTTCCATGCCATTTTCTTCTAAATAATTATTATTGTAGCTTTGCCATGTCTTTTACTATAGGGAGGGCTGGCCTACCCCTGGGCCAAGGACTTCCTTGGCTCTTCTCCTGTGTATTCTTATAGGCAATAATAATAATAATAATAAAGCTGATATTTACACACTTTGTATGTGTTAATTAATCTTATGCTTATTATAAGAACTTTTACTGTTTTCATTTTGCATGTGAGGGAACAGGCACAGAGCTAGTGAGTAACTTGCCTGTATTTTCAGAGTGAAACACAGAATCATTATCTTGTTATTTTGATTGCATTTTAGATAGTTTGTATTAGGAAGGATCAATTTTTTTCTACCATGTTACATCTTTCCACCATGAGCAGAGGTAATAACAACACCTGCTTTATCCAGTTAATGGGAGGATTGCCAGAGACAACGCCCAAGAGAGCCTTGTAAGGACCTACACTATAATTTCAAAGTGTTGTCTATTGTTATTACTGATGTTATTATTTATCTACATTGTTTGTGCTTCTCTGACTTTTTATAGTTACTTTATGTGGATCATGTACATTTCTAATCAAGAATATGTCCATATATATCCTTTGCAAATACCTTCTCTCATTCAATAGGTTGCGTTTTTTTTGTTTGTTTGTTTTGTTTCTTTCACGGTGCAAAAGTTTTTTTTTGTTTGATGTAGTCCCAAGAGTTCATTTTTGCTTTTGTTTTCCTTTCCTCAGGAGACAGATCCAAAAAACATTGCCAAGGGCCATGTCTAAGAGATTAGTGCCTAGATTTTCTTTTAAGAGTTTTATGGTTTCAGGTCTCACATTTAGGTCCTTAGTCCCTTTGAATTTATTTTTGTGTATGGTATAAGAACGTGGTCCAGTTTCATTCTTTTGCATGTAACTGTCCAGTTTTTCCCAACACTGTTTATAAAAGACCTGTCTTCATTGTATATTTTTGCCTCTTTTGTCATAGATTGACTACATAAGTACAGGGTTATGGTAATTACACTTACTGTGAAGAGTTACTGTATATGTAATGTGTAGAATTGTCAAATCACTATGCTGTACATTTGAAACTAATATAACATTGTTGTGGAGGCCAAGAAAAACAAGGCTGTACCCATCTTGAATCTAGCCCTGACATAAGTGCAGTCATCTTGATGTTCCAGATTATCCCAAAATATTTCTTGGATTCTGACCTACTCAGGTTAACACTTTAAACAGTCCCTCTCTCCTTTAATGATTGATTTAAACCCCTGGACTCAGCTGTCTCTGTCTTTCATAACTCCCCTATACATTCCCCAAATGATCAATGTTGACCGGAGTAGGTAGCTTCATACAGAAGATGAGACCTTCCACTTTCAACAACCTTAAAGATTTAAGGGTCAAAATTGTTCAGGGGGAAATGTGGAGGACGAGAAAATTAAGGCCATCCCACCTCAGGTTTAGCTTCAGCATAAGTACAGCCATCTTAGCTCTGACAGCCATCTCAGATCCCTGTGCCCAAGGGCTGAACTTTTCCCCTACTTTGCTTTAGTAAGCCCCACCCTGCTTTAGTTCAGAGAGCCCCACCCTGCTTTGGTTCCAGGAACCCATAAATACCCCTGCTTTAGTAACAGGAACCCATAAATACCCCTGCCTTAACTAAGCTCAGGGTCCAAGTTCCTACTCTGCTGCATTGGGTATACTTGGGCCCAAGCTTAAGCTTGTTGAATAAACCCTTGTGTGATTGCATCAGTGCTTGGCTCCTTGGTGGTCTCTCAGCCGCGAAAACTCGGGCACAACAATTGTATGTCAACTAAACTTAAAAAAAGAATATGTCCATTTTATTTTTAACTGGTTTCCCTTTAATTACAAAGCCTTTTTTTTTTTTTTTTAAAGATTGTATTTATTTATTTGAGGCAGGCATGAGCAGGGAGAGGAAGAGAAGTGGGAGAGGGAAAAGCAGACTCCCCACTGAGCAGGGAGCCCAGTGGGGGAGCTGGGGCCCAGGACCCCAGGATCATGACCTGAGGCTAAGGCAGAAACTTAACAGACTGAGTCACCCAGGCATCCCAAGCCTTTGGTTTTTGTATGTTAATTTTATAAACTGTCACCTTACTAAGTTCTCAGTTGTTTCTAAAAAGTGTTTCAGTGGATGCTTTCAAATTTCTAGAATACAATCATAGCAACTACAAATTATGATACTAGGGGCTCCTTCTCTGTGGACTGTTTCTCTCATTTTGTTCTCTCTTCTAATTGGATTGAGTCAGGCCTTTAGAATCATGGTGAATAAAGTGACAATGGCCATCCTTGCTTCTTCCTACATCTAATTAGGGCGGCTTAGCAGGTGGGGCGGGGGGGCATCATTAAGCTATGGGTCATTTGGGGGAAAATACCCATCTTTTACCATTTTACTAAAGATTTTTTAAAAAGGTGTGAATATTGGATTTCATCAAATACTATTTTGTTTTTTTATTTATCAACATGGGACTTATGATAAATTTCCAAATATGGAACAAATAACATGCTATTGTTTGAATGACCGCTGGATTTCATTTGCTAACATTTAACCATTGGAAGTGTGTTTCAGTATTCCTCTGAAATCTCCCTGGGGTGCAGATTTCTTTTTCTGTACTGGCCTTGGCAGGTTTCAGGGTAGGGGTTTTGCTGCAAGAAACTAATTAGCAAGAGAAAGGAATAAGTTCACTCCTGGAGCCAACAGAGCTGGCATTTCTTTGTGTCTTGGACAACTTTCCACACTTCTTAGTTTTTGGTCTGTTTTCAATCACTGGTTCTTATTTTGTATATTTGTGCTTCCATTATTTTATCTTATTTCATTTCATTTCATTTTATTCATTATTCTTAAGCAGAAGATTTGTGTATGTGTGGTAACTTACTAGATTTACTTAGGGTTGATTTCTCAAATTTATTTCTACCTTTTACCATTTTACTGACTTTCTTTGGATTTTTTTTTCTTTTTTGGTGGGGGGGCAGTCAGGATCTTACATGGATGCCTAATTTATTTTTATGCTTTCTGTTAGAAACAAAAGCCTTAGGTATAGTCTGCAGATTTTGGTATGTCACAGTTTTATTTCCTAAGGTAATGTGAAAATGATAAGTTTTTCCTCTATTTTCTTTACTGAGGTGTTTATTACTCACGTACTTCACGACTCACAGATTTTAATTGCAGTTACAGTGAACTTTGCACGTAATCTGTAAACACCACTTCTGCCAAGATACAGAACAGTCCGAAACCCTATTAGATTTCCCTGTTGCACTTTCCCCTAGATTCTCTTCCTCTTCGAACCCTGGTAACCACTGACCTATCACTACACTTTTAACATTCCTAGACTTTCATGGGGTTGGAATCACACAGCAGCTACTTTTTTGTTTCTGACTCTTTTCACTTACCATACTGTCTTTGAGATTTATCCATGTAACTATGTTAATATTTCATTCCTTTTTTGCTAAGCAGTGCTGAGAAGGCACAAAATCTGGGAGTTGGAAGCCCAAGAGGGATTGTGAACGTGAAAAGAAATGTCTTACATAACGGGGATTGCATTGGGTTCTTTACTGTATGGGGTGTAATGCAAACTCCCTTCTGTCTTCCCCCAAAGTCTCCCCTATGATCTAATATTTGCCAAAGCTCTGCAGAGAGCATTTGCTTCTTGATGAGTCAACAAAGTACTGAGTCTAGCTTTGAAATGGGTGTGGGGTGCAGACTGGTCGTAGCCGTGAAAACAACGCATGGCTCGGTGTTTGGGTGTGTGTTTGTTTTCCTCTACACTTTGCTCTGTGATCTGTACTTTCTTTGTTTTGTCTTTTGTCTTCTCCCTCCTTGTGATTTTGAAGAATATAAACCTGGTTTTACTGCCACTAATGGTTGTTTATATATTTTTAAATATCTTTGTTTTAAAGTACCTTAAGTCTCTTTTAGTTTATCAAGCTTAGTGAACAGAGCAGAATATGCTATCCCATTTTGTGCTCCTGGGACAAGGGGATTATTTTGAGTTGAAGGCAGTCAAGAGTCAGACTCAGGAAATCTTGTTACCTGGAAAGAAGGGTATTTTTCCTGCCCTTACATTAGAAATAAAAGAATGTATGTTGATGCCCTCTGTGACAAATAATGACAGGCATAATCTTATCCACATTCTCCTTGATCCCTCTCCCTTACTTTTATTAAAAAAAAAAATCATTTTCTTACTTGAGAGAGAGACAATGCGAGTGGGGGGAGGGGCAGAAGGAGAAGAAGAGAGAGAATCGTCAAGCAGATTTCCTGCTGAGGGTGGAGCCTGAGGCGGGGCTCAATCCCAGAACCCCGAGATCATGACCTGAGACAAAATCAGGAGTCAGACGCTCAACTGACTGAGCCACTCAGGTGCTCCAATCTTACTTTCTTGCTGTCATATTGGATTTCAGTAGTGAATTATTATCATCAATTACTTATTTCGACATATTGTGGAATTGTAACAGTTCCCGTGTTTCCAGAAAAGAAACACAGAAGAGATTTAAGACACTTTTATGTTTGACTGCTGGACATTTTCCTTTAGTGAGTTATGTGGTTCATCATTATTATATCTTTAAGTAAAGCTTTCAGGGAAGTGTTTGGGGTGATAGTATATCTAATTCTTCTGTATTTAAAGATGTCATTCTGCTGCCTTCCGAATCTTCAGCTAGGTATGGGATTCTTGGGTGTATCTTACTCTCTTCCATTCTCTGAACCCAGGGTCTTAGTCAGTTTGGGGCCAGAGTCCCCAGAGGATCTCATCAAAAGTAACACTTATAAGGAGAGAGGACATAGACCGTTGGGGTAGCACAATTCCCACTGGTTCCTTATTAGTGTATGCAAGAACATGTTTGTTAGGGAAAAAAAGGGGAGGAAAATCACCTGTCTACCAGCTGCTCACTCTAAATAAGGCCCCATGTCAGTGACTGCCTCCCATGAAAAGCCTTAGGAATGTTTACCGTTCATTCTTTAGATGAATGTATCATCTGCCTTTTCTTCCCCTTTGGAACGTGCTCATGCACTGGGCAGACTGGAGAGGGGGGCCTACAGGTCTTCACTATGCAAACATTCATTCTACATGACCCCTAGGGTTGAATTATGACTATGCTTTGGTTTCTCCTTAGATGGAGTTTCCTTTTCCACTCTTTATTCTCTTTGTGAATTTTCTTGGGTTTAGAAAAGGGAAGTAGGTGTACATTCTGACCACTGTCTTTCTGTCTCCCTCTTTTTTCTATTTTTTAGCTGCTATCATTATATCCCATTTAAAAATTTCTGATCTCGTATATGTTTCTTTTCATGATTTTACTTGAATAGGAGAGCCTAGAATTTGCCTTTGTGTCTTCCACCCCCAAGAACAGGGAGCAGCCAATTTACAGAAAGCCAATTCATTTACTAAAGGATCATTTCATCAAATCATAGACTCAGTCTTTTAAAAACATACTTGCAAAAATAGACTCAAAATGGATGAAAGACCTAAATGTGAGACAGGAATACATCAAAATCCCAGAGAAGAACACAGGCTGCAACCTCTATGACCTCAGCCACAGAAACTTCTTGCTAGAAATGTCTCCAAAGGCAAGGGAAACAAAGGCAAAAATGAACTATTGGGACTTCATCAAGATAAAAAGCTTTTGCACAGCAAAGGAAACAGTTGACAAAACCAAAAGACAACTGACAGAATGGGAGAAAATATTTGCAAATGACATATCAGATAAAGGGCTAGTATCCAAAATCTATAAAGAACTTATCACACTCAACCCCCCACCCAAAAAACAAGTAATCCAATCAAGAAAAGGGCAGAAGACATGAACAGATATTTCTCCAAAGGAGACATACAAATGGCCAACAGACACATGAAAAAATGCTCAACGTCACTTGGCATCAGAGAAATAGAAATCAAAATCACAATGAGATACCACTTATACCAGTCAGAATGACTAAGACTAATGAGTCAGGAAATGACAGATGTTGGCAAGGATGCAAAGAAAGACTGTTTCCACTCTTGGTGGGAATGTAAGCAGGTGCAACCACTCTGGAAAAAGAGTATAGAGTTTCCTCAAAATAGAGCTGCCCTATGATCTAGCAATTGCACTACTAGGTATTTACCCCAAAGATACAAATGTAGTGATCTGAAGAAGCACCTGCACCCCAATGTTTATAGCAGCAATGTCCACAATAGCCAAACCATGGAAAGAACTCAGATGTCCATGGATGGATGAATGTATAAAGAAGATGTGATACACACACACACACACACACACACACACACACACTGGAATATTATGCAGTCATCAAAAATGAAATCTTGCCATTTGCAACGATGTGGATGGAACTATTGGGTATTATGCTAAGTGAAATAAGTCAATCAGAGAATGACAATTATCATAAGATCTCACTCATGTGTGGAATTTAAGAAACAAAAGAGGATCATAGGGGAAGGAAAGGAAAAATAAAACAAGACAAAATCAGACAGTGAGGCAAACCATAAGAGACTTTTAATTATAAGAAAGAAACTGAGGGTTGCTGGGGGGAGGGGTATGGGGAAGGGGTTATTGGGTGATGGACATTGAGGAGGGCATGTGATGTAATCAGCACTGAGTATTATATGAGACTGATGAACCACTGAACTCTACCTCTGAATCTAATACTACACTATATGTTAATTAATTAAATTTAAATTTAAAAATAAATACACAAAATGGGGAAAAAACCTGCTATGGATGGAATGTTCATGTCCCCCAAATTCATATATGTTGAAGCCTTAACCTCCAATGTGATGGTAGGTAGAGGCAAGGCCTTTGGGAGGTAGTTTAGATGCCATCTTGAAGGTGGGACCTCATGGTGAGCTTAGTGTCCCCCAGAGAAGGAGAGAAGATCTCTCTTTCTCTGAGAGTGGCCATCAAGAAAACCCCATGTGACCATTCAGTAAGAAAGCAGCCATCTGCAACCCAGCCATCTGCAACTTCTGGAGAGGTCTCACCAGAACCCAATCATGTTGGTGCCATGATCTCTGACTTCCAGTATCCAGAACTGTTAAAAAAAACTGTTGTTAAAGACACCCAATCTATGATATGTTGTTATAGAAGCCTAAGTATCTATTTAGTAAAATCTTGTTCTAAGAGACATATTCTTTTAAAATGCATTTGGTGAGTAGACATATATTCTACTTTTTCTGTATTCATTAGATCATTTGTATTCAATAATATTTATTGACCACTGTTCTTCATTCTAAGGATATAGCCATGAACAAAACAGATAAAGTTCCTGTCCTTTATAGAGATTGCATTCTAGAATTAAAACAATGGGAGGGATTCTTCTCTGTAGGGTGAAATTTGAGTGAAGACCTGAATAATGTGAGGAGGAGCCATATGATTATCTAGGGGAAGAGTGTACCAGGTCCAGGAAAAAGCAAGAGCCCTGAGCAGGAAGGTTCTAGGCTGGAGGAGAAGCAGGATGCCTATATGGCTGAAGTGCAGAAGCCATGGGGAGTGTTAGGAGATGGAGGGGGAGGAAACATTGAGGTAGGGTAGGGGTTGCTACTTTCTAGGTGTTGATAGGGAGGGATTCACTGGAGAAATTTGAGGGACATAAGGGAAGAGTATTCTAGCAGAAAGAACATCAGGTACAAAGGCTCTGAGGTAGCCATCTGCTACCTTATACATTTGAGGAATAATACAGAGGTCAATGAGTCAAGGTGGAGAGCCAAAGATGAGGTCAAAGGTTAAGGGAGAGGGTTGGGAAGGGGTACAGGAATCAGAGCATGCAGACTCTTTACAAGGATTTTGGCTTTCACTCTGAAGGAGACTGAAGCTATTAGAGGATTTTGAGCAGAGGAACCCCATGATATGACTTGTGCTTTATGACTGCTGTGTGGTGAACAGGCTAGAGGGACAAGGTGAGAAAAGATGGCAGCCAGAACTGGGGTAGTAGAGGAAGATAGAAGTTGTAGGATCCTGGGTGTAACTTTAAAGTAGAACCAACAGGAGTTGCAGAGGCAGTAGATTTAGTGTTAAAGAAAAAAGTGAGTCAGGGGTGACCACAAGGGTTCTTCTTGTGGAAGAACATTGTTGCCATTTTCTAAGATAGAAACACTGAGGGAGAAGAAGGCTTAGGGGCAATAGGAGTGATGATTTGGGAGTTCAGGTTTGGACTTGTTATGCTTGAAATGGCCCCTAAAGGGGCACCTGGGTGGTTCAGTAGGTTAAGCATCTAGACTTGTGATATCCATTCAGGTCATGACCTGAGGTTCGTGAGATTGACATCTGCATTGGACTTTATGTTCAGTGGGAAGTCTGCTTGAGATTTTCTCTCTCTCTGCCCCTCCTCTATCTCAAATAAATAATCAAAGAAAGAAAGAAAGAAAGAAAGAAAGAAAAAAACGCTCATTAGACAACCAAACAGAGGTGTCTGGTGGGGAGGTGGAGGTCCACATCTGGAGTTCAGAGAAGAGATCCAGTCTCGGTATCTAAACATGGAAGTCATCAGCATAATATAGTTAGGAAACTGAATGAGGCCACCAAGGGAGTGAGTGTCTGGGGATTGAGTCTTGGAGAAGATTGGGGTCAAGGAAAAACCAAAGTGAGATGTCCCAACGCCAAGGGAAGAAAGTGTTTCAGGAAACAGGGGAGGGTCAACTGTGACAAAGGTCACTGAGAAGTGGAGTGAATGAGGTCTGAGAAATGGCTGAGAATTGACTTTGAAACAAGACTTTGACCACAGGAGTCCTGGATAAGCCCAGATAACAGCTGTTTGAAAGGAGAGGTAGGATCCAGCTGCCATAGCAGGTTCAGGAGAGGAGAGGAGGGGATGAGCTAAAGACAGCAGGCTGGCTGTCTTCCAAGGAATTTGCTTGTAATGAAGAGCAGATGAGAGGGCAGTGGCTGGGAAGGGGACAGATGTGGAGTCTTGGGAGGATTTCTTCAGCATATGTGTTCACTGTTGGAAATAATGATGCAGGAGACAGAGAGATGTCCTGGAAGAACTCAGAGCGGATAGACTAGAGTATACAGATGAGGACATGGGTTTTGCTGGAATTGTGGACAGCTGATCCCAAGTAATAGTGGAGGAGGTGGAACATAAGCCCAAGGAAATGCAGGGATGTGGATATGGGGTGGCAGCCTGCAGAAGGGTCCTTGCATTTCTTCTACTTTCCCCCGGAAGTGGGAGACACCACCCTAAGCTCAAATGCAGAGGCAGCACTTCAGTCTCAAGGAACTGTTTTTTGGTGAATGGAATCAGAGCCAGAAACCAGCTCTTGCGGGGGGGAGGTGTCCCTCAGTTCATAGATTTTTCATCGTATCCATGAGTTAGTATTTTTATATTAATTCATGTGTGATTGTAGTTTACTTGATGTGGTTGTGCTGAGGGCTGGGTAATTTTCCCATTGCTCTCATTTCATAGTGCAAGCATATAAGGCTGTGACTTTGCCCTTGAGCCCGTCTCCACTCTGCTCCTCACCCTGCCTCCAGCCAAGGAATGCTGCAGGACATGAACTTCTTCAGCCTGGACCCCAGTCTGAATTCTTATTGGATGATGTGGGGTCTGTTCTGGTTGTAAAACCTGGTGCTCTTCCAGATTCCTTTTCTCCTACTTTTTGTGGCTTTCCCAGAACAAGAAAATGCATTACCCAAGCTCCTGCTGTTGTATGGAACTCAAAACAGTAGTGTGTGCTGTTAAAATCCCGAGTCGCTTGTGGTGGCCAAACTATCTAATAAACCTCAAGGATGAATAAGAGTCATTACATTTCCCCCAGTGGGCTTTTGTCTCTCTCAAACTCACCCTGAATGATCTGGGTATTTGGGATGTTTTGATTAGGAAAGAAGACTAAACCATCTTGTGGCAAATCTTTTATTCCATCTGTAAGCCTCTATCTCATTTACCATCTGGAATCTCTGAAATGGTCTGTGTTAACTGTGTTTAAGAATTAGATTCAGTGGAACAGTGAATACCACTATGTAAAAAGGTGTAGATAAAAAGGCTGTGAGGACAAGCATCCCAACATTAATTGTGGTTAAGTCTGCGTAGTCTCTGGGTAACTTTTTCCTTCTTTATATTTTCCCTTCAATTTTAGATCTTTGTAATTAATATCTATTAATTTATTAATTTTTATAAAAGCATTTTAAGAGGATAGAAAATATAAACCTGTGTATGCCATATAAATCACAATTAAGTAAACTCACATTAATTACAACTGTCAAGAAATGTACCAAAATGTGAACAGTTTTTCTCTGGATAGTGGTACAACAGATGATTTTTACTCCCTTCCTTTTGCTAATCTGCATTTCCAAGAATACATTCAAATATTCTTTATTCTTTCCATAAAGAAAAGTTAGTCTTCTTTTTTATGAGGTAAATAAAATTCTGCTAGGGTGTCCTAGGTTTGGAATTCCTGTGGTACAGAGTTCTTTTAACCTGAACCTTCAGATTTATTTTGTTCCATCTTGGGACAATTTTCCTCAGCTCTGCCTCTCATCATTAGGTCCAATCTAACTGTTCCCACTTCTCACTGGGGAACACCCTCTAGTCTCAGGTTTTGATCTCGTCTCTGTATTTTTATATCTGTCATCTTTTTTCCTTTTTTCATCTTTTTATTGTTTTTCTCTTTATTCTAGGCTGCTTTGCACACTTATCCTCCATGTGAGTACCTGAAGGAGAGCAATCCCCTTCTGAAAATAGGATGGTGACAACTTCACACCTGGTTGGAAGGGGAATGAGAAACAGATTTGGAACTGAACCCAACTCAGGATGTAACATAAGTGAGGGGACTTTAATGGTATTCAAGAATTCTGGGGCACGTGGGTGGGCAGTCAGTTAAGTGTCTGCCTTAGGCTCAGGTCATGATCCCAGGATTCCTTGGATCAAGTCCCATGTCATGCTCTCTGCTCAGCGGAGAGTCTGCTTCTCCCTCTGCCTCTACCTCCTGCTCATGTGCTCTCTCTCTCTCTCCAAAATAAATAAAATCTTAAAAAAAAAAAAGAAAGAATTCAGGTAATGTGCCATGTTTAGGGGACTGCTGTGTGAGATCAAATCATGAGTTTCACCTGTCAGTGTAGTGTGGCGAAACAGGCCAACACGAGTGTCCTTTTGTGGGGCACCAGGAGTTTTCTGGGGGGCCCATCTTCCTCCTGGAGTGGGTGGCATCTGCTTCCTGGGAAGGGAGGCCATGTGGAAAAGTGATTCAGAGGATTTGCTGGGACCAACCATGTTACTGAGATGCTAATAACTCTGAAAGAGTGTGGTTCCCCAAAGTACAAATACCTCTGCTTCTCCCTCTAGTGCCCCATGTAGTTCAGGCTTCTCATAACACAGTAATTCCCAATTCCATTCTCCCATCCCTGTGCTACTGATGTCATCTGTTTCACTTCTTTGTGAGCACACACTACATTGTTATTGTTTTAAACAGTTGTCTTTTAGAGCAATTGAAAATAAAAAATATATACTATTTTAATAATATAATACAATATATAGAATATTTATACAAAAGTATTATATATTACATTAACATAGTAATATAATAATTAAAAATTAATATAAATATGTAATATTTTAATAATATAATATTTTATCTTTTATTCCTTCTCTGCTGCTCTTCTTTGGTCTTTATTTATTTTTTAGTGTAGGTTCACATTTCTGACCTAAATTATTTTCTGCCTCAAGAACTTATTTCCCATTTCTTGTTGCAACGAATCTCCCAGTATTTGTTTGTCTGAGGAGATACTTACTTCTCCTTCACTTTTGCGGGTAATTTCTCTGGATATAAAATTCTAGATTGGCAAATTCTTTCAGCACCTTGAAGATTTCATTCCACACTTTTTGCTTGTGTGGTTTCTGATGAGAAGTCTGCTGTCATTTTTGTTCTTTTATAGGTAAAGCGTTCTTTCCCCCTGGGACTAGGATCTTGTTAGGGATAAGAGTCTTGGAGTGGGGGGTAGTGGATAAAGATGTTTACTCTTCTCTTCTTGCATCCAGACTAGGCGGGGATCTTTCTCCAAGTATTCCAGTGGGAACCTGGTGGGGTTCCTGGAGTGACAGCCCACATAAGCATGGTGTTTCCCCATGACTGCAGGTGCCCATCAATGTTTTACTCTCATACAAGTCTGCACTCAGATTCCTGCTCTTATCTAAATAATGACTTAATTGCTCCTTCCAGCTTATTGATTCCAGTGCCTTCTATTCCAGATAACTTAATCTCAGAGCGACATTTCTAGATGTATCTGTCCTCTAGAGTCCAGCATAATGGTTTGCCTTGTGACCTCAGCTTTCAGATGGTTCCAAGAAGAGTCAATTAACCTCCATTTGTCCAACTTTTTCTTGGGCAGATGGTATGATGACTTCCAAGCTCTTTACACGATGGTGCTTGGCATTTGTTTTCCCTTAAAGGTGCTTGAATAGATGAATAATTGTTCATTATAAGACTGAAGAACCTTGTGTGCATGCTCCTCAGGCTAAACCCCAGTGTGCTGTGAGTGAGTTAGTAGCCAGGCCCGAACCCTGGTTTGTTCAGCCACCAACTCTGTCTTCTTCCATCTCTCAGGTGAGCATTGAAATGTTAATCAGCAGGTGAGAGTTTATTTAAACCAGGGCTGAGGTTTTGCCAAATGAGAGGGGCATAGGGTTGATGGTATATGCAAGGGAATGATTATAATGGTGAATTTTAAAATCCAAGCTTGGTAAGTAGAGGAGTGAGGGATGGTGCAAGGCCACAGAACCTGTTGTAGGTTCTGGTTTCCCTTATGCAGTTAGTTTTCTGCTCAAGATCTGTTAATGCCTTCTCATTATTTATTTAATACTCACAATAGGAATCAACAACTATTTAAAGACCATTACTAGGCGAGGCACTGTGTTAGATGATGTGGCACAAAAAAAAGGCCATTTGTGCTGTCCAGGGAAAGCAGGCATAAAACTCAGAACCTCAGCTGATTCTGGACTCTTTAGTTGACTGTTCAAAAGCCTTCACAATTGGGATGCTTAGCCACTTTTTGGTCTTACCTCCTCCACTCCGCTAAACAAATCCAGTGTGAGTCTATTGTCATTCTCTCTCCTCCTCAACTTTGCTTGCTGATAGTAATCTCCCTGGAATGCCTACCTGGGAGAACTCCCCCAACCAAACTCTCTCTCCATCCTGAAGGCTGAGTTCAAAGTAGGACTCCAGGAAGCCCTCCTGATCTCTTTCCTAGGAATTTGCCCCCTCTCCTCTCAATGGTTCACATGGGGTCCATCACACACAGATACTTGTCTCACCTTTTCCGGAAGACAGCATGGTTATTTTCCTGTCAGCCTGTCTGTGTAGCAGTGTGTCTGTCTTTTATCATAAAGTAGTTAGGAAAGCCCTTGAGGAAACGAGGAATTTAAAGAACAAGGGTTGAACCAGATGGTTAAAATCAGCCACTGGTTTGGGTTTTCTGGTTGTCATGGACACGGTATTTTCTATTGTTGGTAACTCTGGTCTCTATGGTGAGCTCACACTTAGAGCTAGAACCTTACAAAGGCAAGAGAAGGGATTGGATGTGACCCACTTCATTTTTCAGTGAAGGGGGAGGGCAGGTATGGGGAGGACAGATAGATGGGAAAAAGACTAAAAATAAATGTGTGGCTTTCCAATGGCTTCCCTCTCCCAATAAATATTACATTTTAAGTTAATTTAAATCTTTTTTATATGTATTCCATTGATTCCTGTTAAGACTTAGTATAGTTCCCTTCACCATGTGACTCCTTCCTCACCACCCTACAATCCATTGTGTGTCTAAAATGAAAGTTTAGGGGCTCCTGGGTGGCTCAGTTGGTTGGGTGTCTGCCTTCGGCTTGGGTCGTGAGCCAGGAGTCTTGACATCAAGCCTCACATCGGGTTCCCTGCTCAGTGGGGAGTCTTCTTCTTCCTCTGCCCCTCATCCTTCTCTTGCTCTCTTTCTCTCTCAGATAAATATGTAAAATCTTTAAAAAAAATAATAAAACAACTGTTTAAGTATATAAAGTTGGCAGTGTGGATAGATAATCTCAACAATAAGGTAATAGAATCCCATGCCAGAGAATTCAAGGAATATGTGCTACATGTGGCACATATAGGGCAACACAGAAGAGACAAGAATAGGCTCTCTGGTCCATTTTCTGGTAAATGGATGAGACCCAAATGGAACCTTCTAACTCAAGTGATAAAGCTTAGAAGCAAGGGTGTAAGGGACAAATCAGAGGTTTTTAACACCTGGGCTGTCTTTTGCTCAGCATTTATAGAGTTGGCTTCAGCCAACATAAAGCAGTGACCTCAGGAAAGAGTAGGGTACAGCCCTAGCTGGAACCTGGCATTGCTCACTACCTGGAGTTAATCAAACAACAAAGTTTGAAGACACAGTCTCCACACAAGACCACTCTCATTTCTGATACCAACTGTACATTTAGGGGTTCCCCCAGATCACCCCCAGTTTTGATAATTTATTAGGAAGACTCATAAAACTCATCCAAAGCTGTTTACTGATGATTATGGTTTATTACAGGGAAAGGACACAGATTAAAATCAGTGAAGGCAGGAAGCATACAGGGCAGATCTGAGAGGGTTCCAAATGGGAAGTTTCTGTTGTCCTCTTCCCATGGAGTCCAGTTACCTATTCAAGGTTGATGTGTGACCATACTCACAGAGCATTGCTAATCAGAGAAGCATACCAGAGCTTCAATGTCCAGAGTTGTTATTGGGACTTCATTATATAGGCAGGATTAATGAATTGATTGCCCATGTGGTTGAACTCAGTCTCCAGGTGAACTGATATGATGTGCCCTAAAGCACTCACACTAAATCATGAAGGTGGTCTTTCGGTCATGGCCATCCCCTACCTTAAGACTGTTGTATATGGGGTGCCTGGGTGGCTCAGTGGGTTAAGCCTCTGCCTTCAGCTCAGGTCATGATGTCAGGGTCCTGGGTTCGGGTCCTGCATCAGGCTCTCTGCTCGGCGGAGAGCCTGCCCACTCCCCCCGCCCCCCCACCTGCTTCTCTGCCTACTTGTGATTTCTCTCTCTGTGTGTCAAATCAATAAATAAAATCTTAAAGAACAAAGACTGTTGAATATGCCAAGCCCCACTTTAAGATCCAGCACAGCCAGATCCTGCCTTAAAGAAAGGCACTTCTATCAAATATGGCACAGATTACATCCCAGAAGCTGAGGCAAAAGCCAGACCTCATTTTGTGCAAGATCAAATTCTTTAGCTCACAGCTACATACATTGCAATTTAGAAACAAAGAGTTAGCTCATGGGATGGCAGTTTTATCCTAGAGAAGAGCACAGACAACATTTCTTGGTAGGAGAACATGGGTCTACTTTCCTTCTCTCTCTTGCCAGGTGGCTGGATTGTAAGGAAGGAAACACAAGTTGGTATCACCTGGGTCTCTGGCTTAAGAACTGAGAGAGAGCTATTAAAAAGATGAGAGTGAGGAAAAATATTTTCTTTATCTACAGTTCAAACACCAGAATTAGACAACCTTTTATCCATCCTAAAATTAGTAAAACAAAACCAAACAAACTCCCAAAAAACTCAAACGGCAGATAAGAAATATTTCATAGCTTGAAGATGGGCTTGGGATACAGAGGGAAAACATACAATTCAAGAAGGAGGAGCAAATTCTAGAAAGCACCTGCTGTGTGTTGTCAATATGACTGATGTATGGACTTGAAGTAAAAGATAATTGGTGGGAGATGACACAGCCAAGATGATGAGACAGGTGGATGATGAACAGTCATAAGTGGGTGTTAAAAAAATAAGAAAGAGTTTAGTTACAGAATTTAAATCTTCAAAAAATTAATGAAGCAGAATCTTCACTGCTTTACTAAACCTGCATAAAATCAAATCAGTGGTGTGAGGAGAGAACTTGAGAAAGTTTCCCAGAATGTGGAGGAAAAGGAATACAATAAAAAAGAGGACAGAAAAAGTAGAAGATATTGAGGAGGAAGGAAAGAAGTCCCAAATCAGATACTTGGTGATCACGAAGAAGGTTAGAGGCAATGCTGAGATACCAGAACATAAAATAGGAGAAAACTTTCTTGATCTGAGGGGAAAAAAAACTTAGTATCAAGAAAGAGTAATTAGAAAAAAATGTGTCCACCCTCCAAGATGGCTGTAAAGACCTTGCCTGGTGGTATTCACATTGTGTCAGGGTAGATCTCTGTGCCCAATGGAATATGGTAGAATGACTTTCACTTCTGCAGTTAGCTTATAAAGATCTATAGTTTTGTCTTTGTTGTTCTCTCTGTCTCTCTCAGATCATTCTCTCTTGAAGAATAAAGCTGCCATGTCATAAGCAGCCTTATGGAGAGGTCCATGAAGGGAGGAACTGAGGCCCTTGTACCAATAGCCATATGAGGATTGTCCTTCCCCAGCAAACCTTCATTGACCACAGCCCCAGCCAACATCTGGACTGCAACCTCCTGAGAAGCCCTAAACCAGACCCATCCAACTAAGCTCTTACTGGAGAGATAATAAATGTTTGTTTTTGTAAGTTGCTAAATTTGGGGGTAATTTGCTATGCAGCAATAGATAACTAATATAGCCACTAAGTGAGGAGACAGAAGAGAAATCAGGTGATAGTTGGAAAGAGAAAATCCAAGAGATCAGAATATGTTTAAAGGTTAGTGGGAGAATTCAATAGAAAAGAAGAAAGGTTAGGGATAGAGAAAGGGTTGTGTGATAGTATGAGGTTCCTAAGAAGGCAAATGGGGTGGGTTGCAGGGGACAGGATAGGAGATAGCCATCAATAGCTGGAGGGGCAGTTTTTAAGGGTCTCACACTCAAATGCTCATTCATCTGCCCACTCAGACATCTGGGTTTGAGATCCCACGAGATAGGAAAACTCTGACAAGCTTAATTGGGAAAATGCAAATATGTAACATTAATAACAAGAAAGGACATATTACAGAAGATGCAGATGAGAGTAAAACCACTGTAAGGAAAATGATATTCAACCCTAAGCTGACGAATTTGACAATTCAGATGTGATTTTTTTTTCTAAGACAATTAGTAATTATCAATTGCCAGAATTGTTTCACAGGATAGGAAAGTCAGGATAATAACCATGGGACAAATGGAAACAACTGTCTGAGTAATATATTAAGAAAGATTGGGGCACCTGGGTGGCTCATTTGGTTAAGAGTCTGACTCTTGATTTTGGCTCAGGTCGTGATCTCAGGGTTGTGTGATTAAACCCCACACTGGGCTCATGCTGGGCATGGAGCCTGCTTACGATTCTCTCTTTCCCTCACCCACTGCTTCCCCCTCCCCAAATAAATAAATAAATAGAGGTATTACACACATCTGTAGGCAATTTTTGTTCAAACTCTACAGTTCTGTTGTTAATGTAAGAAGTGACAAGTTATGTGTAGTCATTTACAGTTCAATGAATTAAAAACTAAATAAAATTTAACATTCAGTTTCACAGGGGCAATAGTTACTTTTCAAGTGCTCAACAACCAAATGTGCCTAGTGACTGCCATATTGGATAATGCTGATCTAGAACATTTCCAGCACTGCAAAAAGTTTTATGGGCCAGTATTGCTCTAAAGAAGTAGATCATTTTTTATCTGGTGTAGCTTGTTTCCAGGCATGTAAAAAGGCTGTGAGTATCCCAATTTATCATGAGCAACTGTAATAACTTTGATGCCAAAACACAGCCAAGATGACCTCTTAGAAGTTAGAAACCAATCTTGTTTATAAATAGATGCAAACATTCTGAATAAGGCTCTGGTACTTCAGTTCTGGACACTCATTCAGAACTAATTCAATGTCAATTGGCAGTCCGGAAGTGCAAGAATATTTTAATAATAAGAAATCCATTACTATAATTTAACACATCACTAAAGAAAAAGATTAAACCATAATTGTCTTCATAGATGCCAAATAAGTGTTTGATAAAATTAAAGTCATTCCTGAATAAGCTGAGACAATACGGGATTTTATTTACTATGCTGAAGTATAACCTTCTTAGATATTAACATCATCTCACACCTCTTGCAAACGGTCCAACTCATATTTAATGAGTCCAGGCATTTCAATTAACTTGAAGAATAAGACAAGACCAAGCTTGTTATCATTATAATGTAATATTGCTCTAGAAGTTTCAATCTATAATAAAAGAGTAAGAGGTACAAATAAAGGAAAGGAAGAGAGAATTTTATAATTTTTAAGGACAGTGTGGATCTTTACCTAGAAAAGTCCAAGAGAATCAATTATAAATTACTAAGAGTTCAGTGTGATGGTTAATTTTGTCAGTTTGACCCAGCTAAGTGTTGCCTAGATAGCTGGTAAAACAAGATTTTTGGGTGTGTCTGGGTGAGTGTTTCTGGAAGAGATTAGTCGGTTATTTGTTTGTTTATTATGAGAGTTGGGGGTGCTGGGAGGAGGGGCAGAAGGAGAGAGAGAAAATCTGAAGCTGGGCATGGAGCTGGACATTGGGACACTGAGACCATGACCTGAGCCAAAATCAAGAGTCAGACATTTAATCAACTGAGCCACCCAGGCAGCCCTGGAAGAGATTAGTTTTTAATTCAGTAGACTAAGAGATCTGCCCTCGTCAATGTGGATGGGCACGATCTAGTCTGTCGGAGGCCCAAATGGAACTAAAAGATGGAGAAAGGCCAAATTCTTTCTCTATTGTTGCACTTGGACGTACCACTTTTTCTCTTGGACATCAGAGTTCCTGGTTCTCAAGCCTGTGGCCCCTAAATCTTACACTGGTGGCCCCCTAGTTCTTAGGTCTTTGATGTTGGACTCAATTACGTCACTGGCTTTCCTGGTTCTCAGCAGACAGCGGGTCAGGGACTTCCAGGCCTCCATAGCTGCATGAGCTGAGTCCTATAATAACTCTCTTCTATATTCTTTATGTATCATGTTGGTTCTGTTTCTCTGGAGAACCCTGGCTAATACACTCAGTGATGTGTGAGAAAGGATGGGCATCACAACCAAGACTGCTGTGTTCTCCAGCTGAACAAAAACATGCAAGGAGATCAATGAAACCAGACCCTGATGGGTCAAGACAAAACCTGCGTCTCTCCATAATCATGTCTGAATCCAGACAGAAACATGGAGATTGTCCAAGATACAGAAATGACCAAACAGCCCCTGTCCAGGCAGCCATGATTCTGCTTCTTTACCCCACTTCAATCCTACCAGCTTCTAGAAAGGAAGGCGTCAGGTACTTGATCACAGAACTACCTTTCCTGGGGGCATGTCCTCTGGAGCAAAACCCTGCTTCCTGGAGCGATCCCCCAATCCTGGGCATCTTTATAACACCCTCTTGCTGAGACACCCAGGGATCCCCTTGCTGTGTTTTCCCTCATTTCAACGAACGGTAAGCCCAGTTTGTTCAACTGCATGCATATTCCTGGAGGTCTTCAGCTGGGGGACTCTGACGGGTGAGAAATCACACATACAACAGGGACAGCAGTAACAACAAAATAACTTCATCTAGCCACTGACGACTGGGAAAGAAAATACAGGGCAAAAAGGCACATGCACAGATTTATGCATTTTTAAAAGTTCTAGAAGGAAATATAGCTAAACACGAATTGTGGTTACCTTTTAGTTTGCAGAATGTTGAGTGACTTTAAAAAAATGGTTACACATTCTCTGTACTTTCAATGATAAACATATGGTATTTTTTATAGCCAGGTAAAATGTCATTTCTGAAAACGGTGACTAACGGGAGTGAGTTGAAATTCTCAAATGAGTTCATTGTGTTCTAAACTAATAAGCGTATAGAAAGTAGGCTACAAAACTACAAGAATTATCCAGACTTTCAGTGTTCTCCTGCTCCCAGGAGGCTCACGCCTGCTCCCAAATGGGATGGAACTGGGGAGGGGGCAGAAGGAGCTACTGGTAAAGCCAAGTGATGTCCCAGATGGAACAGCCCTGCCTGCTCCTTGGGCCAACACAGATGCTCCTCTCTGCTTCTAGCAAAGCATCACATGGTGTGTTCAGGCTTTTGGGAGCCTGGCCTTGAGTCCGGCCATTGGCAATGTTGAACTTCATCTAAACTCTTCCATCCTTTGGTGTTTAGGAAACAAAGGGTGCTTCCTGCAAAGAGCCACCCTTTTCCATCGGACTTAGACAAGAGTCAGGGATGCCCCCTTGTTTACCTAAAGGCTAGACACAGACCCTCCAGATTCCCCTTCTTCGCTTCATCAGTGATTGCGGACCAAACTTTGGTTAAGTTTCTCCCCTTCACCCAGGTCCCTGAACTTTGGCCCATCCTCAACCTGAGCCAGCATACACCCTGGCCTCGACAGTCCCCTTCTGAGAAGAGGCTGGTCCCAGAGTATAATATTCTCTGATTTATTGTCCAATTGAGCCACTTCCCTTCATCCTGTGTCCCAACACCTGGTTCTTTCTAACATTGTTTCCTCTTGCTTATAAAAGGAAACTCCTCATTGCCTCAGCCTTGAGACACAGATCTTGTGGTCAAAAGTAATCCCTAAGGCAAGAGCCCCTTCCCCTTCCTTTGCAATAATCTTGTTGAATAAAGTTTCTCCTTACTAATTACAATTTTTTTTTTACTTGACACTATATACATATGAAAGAAAACAAAACAAAAGCAAAATGTCCCGATTCTCCTTTATAAAAGGATGGGAGTCAGTATGAACCACCACCCATAAAAAGAAGTTCCTGAGCCAACATTTCGTTGAAAACCAGAAACCTCCAAGGATGGACCTAATAGCAGAACACCATAAACTGGGGAGGTGGGGGAAGTTGGTATGAATAGTGCCATGTTGCAAGCTAAAGAGAACACGGCAGCATCTCCAAAATCCAGATTCTAAATATCCCCAGGAGGAGTGCCTGTCTGGCTCAGTCAGTTAAACCTCTGCCTGTGGCTCAGGTCATGATCCCGGGGTCGATCCCAGGACCCCGGGATCATGACCTGCATTGGGCTCCTTGCTCAGTAGGGAGTCTGCTTCTCCCTCTGCTTATGCACTAAGCATAAGCTGCTCTTCCTGCTTATGCACTAAGTCTCCCTCTCTCTGACAAATAAATAAACACAATTTAAAAATCATATATATATATATATATAGAGAGAGAGAGAGAGAGAGAGAGCGCTCACACAGAATAGAAAGAGTATCCATTCTACATAAACTTAAATCTGGAGAAAATAATTTTTCTTTCTCTATTGCACTTGAACTATATATATAAGAGACAAAGTGTTCTCAGAGATGAGTTTTATTGTTGCAAAATCTTTGTGGGATTTCCTTGATCTGTCAGCTCTCTGGAGAGAACATTTTGGAGTGTGTGTTTCTTCTTCCAATCCCACATTTTCATGCTCATGTTGTTCCGGTGAACAAAAGCAAGACTCTGATTTGGTTTGACATGTTACACAGAGCAAGACATCAGCTCTCCGAGAAACACAACGTATGTTCCACCCGTAGGAGGATTATTAAAAGGTGTAAAACTTTATAACCATTAAGCAAAAACAGGTTGATCGTTATGCTTATTAAGGATAATTATAGCATTTAATCTGAAGGGCATAAATTGGTCAAGTGAGTAATTTAATCTGGCAGACTCCAAAATTATATTTAAATATTACAGCAAGGAGACAAAACACAGAGCTGGTTGTCAGATGGGCCCAAAAGCTTTTTGAACGCCTTTCCAAGGCTCGTAAATATTTCCTTTCATTTCTTATTCCCCTCGCCACTTTGAGTCAAGCTCATCTGCAGGTTGTGGCTTTTGGGGAAACTGAGGACTGTTTGCACTCAAGTGTGGTCATAGTCACTTCTGTTTATTGTCATCTGCTGTGAAAATCTGACCTCTGTAGCTGCTCAGGTTTGATATGTTCTTCCTACAGACGAACAAAGCAGGGAGACATTGGGCCACAGAGATGAGGGTTTCTGAAAACTGAACAAATATCTTGGTAATCTTCTCCGCGGGGCTGACACTTTCTTTATTAAGCACTTCCTGTGGGTCAGGCACTGGGCTTGGCACTTAGATAATGAGATTCATGATCTCATACATCTGTGAGCCACGAATGATCTATTATACCAATGATCTATTACAGATAAAAATCTGAGCCCTTGGGGGTCACCTAGATTGCCCTCAGACACACAGCTAATAAGTGATGGAGCTAGGTACTAAGCTAGGCGTTTGGAAAAGCACGTCTGTCCACACACGCTTAGACACCTTCACTCTGAGTCCTGGTAAAGGTGTTGTGGTTAGAGATGTGCATGTGTGCCTGTGTGCGTATGTGTGTGTATGTGCGTAGGCGTGTGTATGCATGCATGTATGTATGTGTGTGTGCATGTGAGTAGTGGGCATGGTGGTGTGGGGCAGAAGAAAGTTGAGGGGCAGATAAGGCCTTTCAATATTTTAAGGTCTCTGCTAATATTGTCCTTAAGTATCTTGTTTATTTATTTTTTCCTCAGCTAATTGTTGGTTTTCCTGGTAGAAGGTGAACCCTAAGATACCACTAACTTAACATTTTCTTTCTTCCCTGTCTTGGTTTAAAAATTCTTATTCGTTTACTTTCCACTCCTATTTCGCATTATTTTTCTTCGGCCACTACACATCATAAGGGGGCCTATTGACATCAAGATGTCAGGGATCCCTCTCTGGGTGGGAGCTTGTGGGAAGAGTGGTCATCAGAGAGATGCTGGGCCTAGAACTCAGGAGTGAATACCTGTTTCTGAGTTTTTAAGAAGATTATTTATTTGAGAGGAGAGTGCATGAGCTGTGGGAGAAGCAATTGGAGAAGGGGAGGAAGACTCCCTGCGGAGCAGAGAGCCTGATGAGGGGCTTGATCCCGAACCCTGGGATCATGACCTGAGATGAAGGCAGATGCCTAAATGACTGAGGCACCCAGGTGTCCCTCTGTTTCTGATTTTAAGTGCTCAGCTGTCCCATTCTTTTTGGAGGAAGTAGGTTAATACAAAGTTGGAGTGGATTTGAGGTTTGGGGAAGGAGAGAAGAGAGGACTGGGGAGAAGATAGTCAGTCTGGAGAAATTCCCGATGTTTTTCGTGACTTATTACTAGCAGCGAGGGTCAGGAAAGCTATTTGTTCATGGTGGGGACTTGAACTGCTAACAATATGGACTCCAAGTTAGGCTAATTTTTTGGAGGAAGGAGGCTCTGTTATCTACTGAGTGCCTGCTAGGTGCAAACACTTTTCTAGTTACTTTGTATCCTCTCTTAAATTTAAATTCATATCAAATCCATTGAGATCAGAACTAGTATCATCTTGTGAAGGAAAGCAAAATCAAGTATCAACATCTTTTCTCTACTTGCCTACGGCCATTCAGTCCCAGTCAGGGAGAGTGGGGTCTGCCTCCTTCCCATGTATCAATTCCATGTTATTGGTGAACAAGCTTCTAGAGACGTATCAGATGAAAGCTGCAGGCTGGTGGTGTTTTCTCTCCATCTACTTGTGTGTACTCTGGTGTCAGTGACTCCACTGTCTTCCCCTGGGGAACAGCTGTCCTGTGTATCTGGAGAGAAGGGCGAGCTGTGGACTTAGCCATGGAATGACCCATTCGAGGTTGGGTGTCTAGTCTGATCAGAAATCCTATCCCATTCACCCCACTGCGATGGGCTGAAGAAAAAAATGAAATACATTTTGTTGGGTTTCATAGTAGATGGTTTCACCTTCGAATGTGACAAATACCACATGGCTCCATATTTAATTTCCCAGTGAGATGAGTGGATGGAGTAGGATGGATGGCTTCTGACAGTGCTGGGCAGACAGAGAAGAAGTGTCAGTTTCCATCAGATCTGTATTAAGGCAACTCAGTAGGAATGTAAGGAAACCACCAGGGTCACATGTGTCAAGGAATCTTGTTCCTCCCCCAACACATTCTCAGCAGGATGTTGGTTCTTTTGCCTCAGTTGTCCTTTGAGGCCCCCAAGCTCCCAGCTGATCTGCCTCAGATGAGAGCCATGTTACCCAGGCTATGCTTCCCAGAACTGATCAAAAGCCTGGCTGAGAAGGGAGTTGAGGACATGCTGGCCAGAGGATCTTGGACTGGTTGTCCCTCCAGTTCCTCTCAGATTAGGTACAAGACTCTGGGACTCTGGGAAGGCTGTTGCTACACTTCCCATTGTGTGACTCCAATGATGCCTTTTAAAGACTGTTCAAGAAATCTTCTCTGTTTTTTTCTATGAATTTGTATCTAGATATAGAGACCTGATTAGAGGTTTTATATTTTTGGAAACACAGTTTCATGGGCAGTGGTATGTACTCTCACTGGGAGGGCCCAATTCCAGTTGTCTCTTTCTCTTTTTCTTGTCCTTTTTTAAATGACCATTGCCTAGATTGATGCATGAATTTTACAGCTTCTTTTGACCGCTCTGTGAAGAGAGGCTTGGTGGGGGTCGAGATAGGATGGATTTGTGGTATAATTGACAGGACTTAGGGTTGAGTTAGATGTGGGGGCATAAGGGAAGAAAGGAGCCAGAAGGACCTCCACCAGCTTCTGGCCTTAGCAACTGGGCTAGATGATGCTCTTTCTTGAGCTGATTAGGGAAGGACCTGGTTTGAGGACAAAATGAAGAATCCTGTTTGAACACCATTTTGAATGCCATTTGGGATATCTCAGTGGAATCATTCAGGAGGCAGCTGTCTCTGCATCTAGAGCCCAGAGAAGGGGGTGGCTCCCAAGAAGAACATTTGAGAGACGTACGCACAGATGGCACGCAAAGTCATGGGAGGTATGAGATCACTTAGGAAAAGTGGGGACACAGAAGGGAAGAGGTCCCAGGATACGGTGGCCTGCAGAAACCACAGTATGTGGAAGCAAGGAACAGCCAGCAGGCCAGGAGGAAAACTGAATGACACTACAGATGCCAGAGAGGATGGTGTCCTACTAATGAGTGGTCAACCAGGTGGAGGGGTGCTGGGAAGCCACCTGAGATGGGCACAGGGAAGGGACTGTTGCAATTATATTTGGTAACATGGTAGTCACAGTGAGCTTGTCAAGACTGCCTTCTGTGGGCTGGTGAGGCAAGAAGCCAGAGGGGAGTGGGTCAAAGAGAGAATGAGAGGCGAGGATGTAGGGAGAGTGTGTGTACATGAATCTCCAAGAAGTTCTACTGTGAAGAGGAAAAGAATGTTGGGTTCTTTCCTAGCAACTGGCCTCTTTGTTAGCATGTAAAAATGAATCAGTGTAACTGACTGGGCCTTGTTTTTATGTTTGGTTACTAGAAACCAGCAGTCAGTTTGTGACCCACTTATACCAAGAATTTAGGATTTTTACACCCTGGCTCCATTTTATGTCCCTACACTTATTTTTCATTCTATTTTGACTCCCTCTTTTTTTTTTTTTTTTTTTTTTTGGTGAAATAGAAATAGAAAGGAATTTTTCAGTGAGGCTAACACCGGGAAGACATCAGACTAGTGTCTCAAACATAGTTTCCAAAGTGCTGAAAATACTTCTAGTTTTTATAGAAGGAAAATGTAGGACAAAGGTCAGTGGGTATGAGCAGATGGGCAATAAAGGTCAGGTTGATCATTGTCTTGGGCTTAATCACATGGGGTCTTGCTGACTCAGGGCAGTTCTGATTGCTTGAGGGGATAGTTTCTTGGTTCCCTATTATGGGATGCTTGGCCCAGGAGATCTTTTGCTCAAGTTAAGAGAGAAGCTGAAAAGAACTTAGAAAGTACAGACTCTTGACTCCTACTCTTAACAGTCCATCTTGTTGATTTTATGTACCATGGTAAGATGCCTTAAATACTATCTGCAGAAACCTGAGCATGTAGATAAATTATTGCATAGTCTTAAAAGCACTGTCTGGGTCAAGGACCAGCCTCACTAAAGTTCCGTGTATTTTTAAAATTTGTTTTGATTGCTTGTAACTTCAATTCTTGGCCCCAATTTTATTTTGTGTCAGATCAGGAGATTAGCATCGGCATCATCCTTGGAAATAGGCTCATTCCTCCTACAGCACTGAGATGAGTTGGTGGTGAGCTGGGAGGTAGACCAGGCCCACCTTGCCACTTGACAGGCATCAGCACCTGTAGTCATGAACACGTCCTCCAGAAGCCCTAAGGGCTGAAGGCCCACTCAAGCTTTACCATGCATCAGAATTGCCTGTGAATCTTGTAAAAATGTGTAGGACATCAGAATATGTCACCTTCAAATATTCCATCTTGGCACTAGGATTATTCTGAGCTGAACACAGTGGAGAAACAGCAGATACCAAACAAGCTCTGGGCCTTCCTCCTCTATTTGCCTAAGAGCAGAATGTAAATTTCCATTTGTCCAGGTGTCTCCTTAGTTCGGAGCAGGAAGAGGAAGACAACTGCAGACTCACCAGCCGGGAGACAAGACTGATGGAAATCCACATAACAAACTTCACTGAACAGCTCTTGTCTTTCATCAGTTCCCCCAACTATATTTACCTTCCCACAGCTGACCACCCCTAAAAGCCCAAACTGCCTGTCCTTTGTCTTGTCACTTCTCTATAAATTTAGTGTTTTCTGTTAGGGTGCTATATAAGCCGCAAGTTCTAACCACCCCTTTGAGTTACTCATCACTGCGTTTCTCCTGCTCGTATGCTGCCTACATTCATAAACACTGTCTCACTCTTAGCCCATCTTTGTTGGTTGAATTTCCAGGGCATCAGATAGAATTTAAAAAGGCAGAGGGAAAAAAAGAGTGTTGGTTTTTTTTTTTTTTTTTCTCCCTTACAAATTCTTGTCTGGTAGGTCTGGAGTAGAGCCCAGGAGTCTATTTCTAACAAGCTCTCATGTGGTGCTGATTGCCACTGGTCCGTGGACCATACTTGGAGCAGTGAGGACACAGGTCAACGGGAGCTGCCTGCAGGACAACACCGTCATTTCCTGATGGTGCACGGGAGAAGAATGAGGCACAAACAAGTCAGCTGCAAGAGATAGGGAGCAGGGGACAACAGTAGAAAAGATTGTTGCCCCGAACAACTCCTTAGTTCCATTTTTATTAGATATAGACAGTAATCAACAGAAGAGCCAAAGAGGGCTAAACATTAATCATATGCCTTCTAGATAAACAAGACAGAAGGCAAAATATGTCTGGTCAAGCAGTATAAAGTTTATGGTTGAGCAGGCACATTCAAAGGACTTATCTAATTAGCCATAGGTGTTCTGGGGGTGGGGGAGGGGAGATAACGGAAAAATGAAGCAGGTGGCATTCCGCTATGAGCCGGCCGGGTGTTCCTGGCTGCTCGGCTTCCATGCTGCCCTGAGTGAGCCGGGCATCCCCAGCTGCTCCGCTTTAAGGCCATATATCATCCTCTCCCCCAGAGGCCTGTTGCCAGTATGTGTTTTTCTTAAGGCTATATCTAAACATGCTTGGTAACTAGTAGAATTTTTCATGGGTTATATTTTAAGTAATACATTGTTCTGAGGGACAGTTACACAACACATCCAGCCCCTCTGGATTTCTGAAATGTGCCTTCATCTGAGCTGATGGACCATATTCATCTGGGAGAAGCAAGAGCCACGGAGCTTAATTGGAGAGCCCACCTGGATTTGTACCAGGGATTAGAAGGCACAGGTTTATTTGTGAGAATCACTTAACCTTCCAATCTTGTCTACTGAAAACTGAGAGCCAGATGCCATTTCAGGTTCCCGGCTCAGATTTGCATCAGTAGCATTGGAACCGAGTGTTTGCCTACTCTCTCCCTTTGAGGAATCACACGCTAATCACTGTATGTCGTTTGAGGCAAACTGCTGCTCACCAGTGGCTTTGGAGGATCTTCTTGCTAAGAATAGTTTGGTGGTGGTGCTTCTTGGTGTGGGGGTGTGGCTGTGAGGATTAGCTCATTAATTATGCAGACAGCTGTCAGTTGCAACAGTAACTAGCAAAGCCCCTGACACAAGAAGGATCCAAGGTATCTTTCAGACTAGGGTTGGGCTTAGTTGCTGCATTCCTAGAGGCAGGAATGCCTCGGGAAGCCCAGAGCCCCGGGAGACGTCAGCCTGAGATGGACTCTACCTGTCCTTTCCTTCTTGGGTCCACTGGCTCCAACTTGGTCCCGAGAGAGCGGTGCAGTTTCCCCTGGTCCTTCTCATGCACTCTCACCTTGTTAAAACAGCTTTGTTCCAGGAGGATTTGTAAATTAATCTGTCACCGTGTCACCATGGCAACATACTTATGTATCTCAAACGCTATGAGCCCAGGGGGCCAGGATTTGAGAAAGGACTTTACCCAGTGCCCTAGCTGGTGATTAACAAAGGTTTATGCTGTAGAACACACAAGGCAGGCTGGTCGGCTCCCAGGCAAAGAAGGCTTAGGGACCTGGTGTCCAGTTGTCCTCCTTTAGAAGGGACTGAGTTTCATTAAAGCATCGAGGGCCGGCAGATCCCTTCTGGCCTTAGGGGACATACAATAATCTCCCAGGGGCACAAAAGAGAAACCCAAAGGAATGGGAGAGTGAGAACTTGCATTTCCAGCACAGTGGGGGGCACAGATGATGTCAGACAGGAAGGCTGAGATGGGTGAAGAGTATAAGCTAGAGGTCGGTTGGGGAACAAGCAGGGTTCTGTTCCCCTCCTGGCTACTCCCCTCTCCTCTGCGCTGCTCCTCTCTCCTTCCTCCTCATCCATTGATTTGACAGTTTGGGGAGGGACCAAAGATGCAGAAGATTGATTCCTCTACCTCAGTGCTTGGGGCATTTACTAGTCCATACAAGACCTCTCTCCTGTTTCCTTTTTCTCTCTCATCCCTCACTCCACACCTATCTCCCTCCCTATTCTAGATGTTTCTGATTGGACTTCCTAGAAGCAGAGCTGGAGACAGATTCTTGTTCGGTGATTTATTACCGGAGAGCTCTTAGGAAATACTGGCCAGGCGAGCAGGGCAGGGGAATGGGAAGACAAGGGTTCCAGGGATGGCTTGCTCCAGCCACATCCCATGGGGTGGGGGATGGGGAAGGACTCTAGGGCATGAATGGCGGAGGCAAGGAAGCAGGCCTGCGGTGTGCATCTGCCAGGTTGGGGGCTGCCCTTGAGGCCGCTCTCCTTAGCCGAGGGCCATTCTCCAAAGAAATGAGGCAGTGGGGCAACACAGAAGCCAATACTCACAGTGCGGGGAGAGGGCTGGGGACCCCAGAAAGGTGAAAGAGCTGGGTGGGACGCCACTGGCTGCAAAAGGCAACCTCCAGGATGCGTTTAATAAATGTCCGCATGTGGCTAGTGATTCTTATAACATGAACAGTGTTCGTTCAGACAACATCTCCCAAACCCCTAGTCTCTATCTTGGGCTATTCTAAGAGCGAGGGGGTTGGAGTTGTGATGGAAACAGACCGGATGGCTCCCCTCAGGGCTGCAGTTTGGGGGAGAAAATCGATACTAAACAACCACTCATCTACAGGGACAGCTGGCATCCAAATGAGAGTGGGGTGAGAAGGAGCCACCCAGATGAGGCCGATCCCAGCGCAAGGCCGGATTCCTACCGGGGAGGAGTTTAGGACTAGAGCTGATGCAGCCCTAACAAGGGCGGGGGCTCCATGCAGAGGGAGAAAGGAGTTTTGTGGGTTCAGGGAATGGAACAAAGGTCTGTGTAGCCCTAGTACAGCAAGCCAGGGGGAGTAGGGGCCACAGCATAGGGTTCTGGGCCTCCCAGGTTCTGTTTGGGGCTGAGGATTAGTGGGAAGCTCAGTGGGAATCCACCAAAGGCTTGGAGCAAGGAAGGGGCCTGATCCCTCTGGTGGCTCAGGGGAGATGAGCCCAGAGAGGGGTTGGGAGGGGGCTGGTGAGCTTCAGCCCCTGAAGCTCCTCCTCCCTCGTGGACCAAGGTGCCATCTTTGGAAGGGCAGATGTGGGGCAGGCCACTGGGAGGGTGAGTTCAGAGCTCGGGATGGGCTGTGCTGGAAAGTTAAGTCCCGTAGTGATCTGTATACAGGGGCTACTCGTCACTCAGGGAGAAGGGACAGCTAGGAAGGAAGAGAAAAATGAGACCAGGGCCAAGGCCCAGGCCGACGAGGGGGCAACCAGCAGATTCTGAAGGAGAAACCACAGAGGGAAGAATAGCACAAAATGGTTGCAGCAATGAACCCTAGAGTTGCTTCAGGGAGGTGGGTGGTTGGGCTGAAGGGAAGTGGTCAGGTGACCATCGGGCCTGGGGATGCGGCCACAAGGGGGGCTGCAGAGAGGTGAGAGCCACCGGCAGCTCTCCAGGGGTGAGGCCAGGCTTGAGGGGACGCAGGGATGTAGCAATGCATCTAAATAATCTTGGATGGGGAGCCTGGGTGGCTCAGTGGCTTAAGCCTCTGCCTTTGGCTCAGGTCATGATCTCAGGGTCCTGGGATGGAGCCCTGCATCAGGCTCTCTGCTCAGCGGGTAGCCTGCTTCTCCCCTCTCTCTCTGCCTGCCTCTCTGCCTGCTTGTGAACTCTTTCTCCCTGTCAAATAAATAAATATAATCTTTAAAAAAATAATCTTGGGGATTTGTGGAAAGAAAGGTCAGCCTCTGGACTGGGATTCAAGGGGGACACAGAGATGGTGGGCCTGTTTGAATGAGCGTAAGAAGCCAGTTTGTGGGGAGAGGCCAAGGGTGTGGGAAGGAGGGGGGTAAATTGCTAGAGGAAGTCAGCACAGGTGGGACCAGGTAAGAGGCAGACCACAGTCTCCATTATTTGGCCAACATTGGGCGTACCCACATCTGGGTCTCAGGCTAGGGTTGGGAAGAGCCCGGAGGTGGGAGCATGTAACATAGCGTCCTGGCCTAAGCGTGGGGCGGAGACCTCACCTTCCACATCCTCTTGGATCCTCTCTTCCCTGCTGACCCTGGCAAAAGGTCATCATCCCCCACTGGTCCTCGGGAGCCTACTCCTCCCATCCTGCACCCTGTCTGCCACCCCTCCTCCTCCTCCCCAGACACAGTCTCTTCATGCTGCCCTCAAGATGACTTTTCTAAACTTTCCCCAGTCCAATAAGAAAATAAATTTGCACCCTGTAAGGAAGGATTTTACTCGAAGTGGTTTTTGAAGGGAGGGGAAGTTGCTATTGCCAGGGAAGTGGGTTGGGGCCAGTTGGGATTCCGGTAATAAGGAAACCACTCTGTGCATAAAGTCTGGTGTCTTAAGGGTTAGGAGAAGAGTTCATCTTTTATAGGGAGTATGCGGCAAGGAACTGAGTGTGGGAACACCAGATGAAGGGGTGTGGCCTAATTGGACAGTAAATCAGAGACGATTATACCCTGGGGCCAGCAACTTCTCAGGAGGGGACTGTTGAGGCTGGCTCTGTGCTGGCTCAGGTCAAGGGTGGGTCATAGTTCAGGGACCCGGGTGAAGGAGAGAAGCTTAACTGAACTTTGGTGCATAAACATTTTGTTCCTGTAGATCATGGAGACAACAGTTCAACCAACCATTGATGAAGCAAAGAAAGGGAATCTGGACAGTGTCTGTCTGGCCTCGAGGTAAATAACGGGGGAGCATCATGAGTCTTGTCCAAGTCCAGTGGGGTAAGGTAGTTCTTTGCAGTAAGCCTTTTTCAGGAGCACAAAAGAGGGGGGAGGATTTCTTATCCATTGCTGTTTCCCGGGAGCACAGGGCTCAGAGAAAATTCAACATTTGTCCCCCATCCATGCCTTTCCCCATCGCATAGAGCAACACACTTGTGCTAGATGTTAGGAAATCTGTTTCTCCATCGACAACCTCCCAGGGGTGTGGGGCTGCTCCGTGACTTGCTTCATCCTCCCTTCACTGTATGAGTCTGAGGAGCAGAGGCATCTCCTAGGGCGTTGTTAGAAAGATCCAGCTTCTGGATGAGCTGTGACCACTGACAGGGTTTGCAGGGTGACGCTCAAGGTGTACCTCCTGCCCATATTCTTCACGCCCAGCAGCTTCCCTTCTGCAGACCTTTGCTGTCCCCTAGCCCTACTCCACTGAAGGCAAGATGTTGGTTACCCAGGTGACCTGGCTCTCAAATGATCTCTCTCTCTCCATCTCAGCCTGGCTTCGGGGGCTGGACTCTCTCTTCTCCTCCCATCCTGCTCCCATTGTGTCCTACTTAGTCACTAAGTCAGGGTATAACAGGGTTGGGCTGTCAGTGGACCCCTCTACACCCTGCAGTGCCTTCCTTGAGCCTATCCCCACCTCCCCACCCCCCACCCCCGCCATCGCAGCTGCTTGCACTTAGGCTGGAGTTGGTGGCCTGCCCATAAACTGATGGTTCTTAGTCTTGACTGCATACTGGTCTTTCCTGGGGAGCTTTTAAAATGCCCATTGCCAAGGCCATGCCCCAGATCAATTACATCAGTCCAGGGCCCAGGCATTAGCATTTTTTAAAGCTCCCTAGGACCACTTTAAATATAAAGAATAGTATAGATTAAAGGTAAGTAGATGGAGGAAAATATACCATGTTAATACTCATCAAAGAAAGTGGGAGAATCTATGTGAATTTCAGGCAGTGCTGACTTCAATGTAAGGAGAGTTATCTGGGATAAAAAGGGCATTATATCCTGATAAATTTATTAGTTCTCCAAGAAAAAAAGCAATCCTTAACAGGTATGTGCCTAACAACAGAGTGTCAAACTATCCAAGGCACAAACAGAACTGTGAGGAGAAATAGGGGAATTCGCTATGGTCGTCGGAGACCCTGCTCTCAGAAATGGACAGATTCGGCAGGCAGAAAGTCAGTAAGGACTGAGGTGAACTCAAGCACACTGGATTTAATGAACATCTACAGACGACTGGATTTAATGAACATCTGTAGATAACTTCATCCAAAAACAACAGAACATACGTTCTTTTTTCAAAATCACATGAAACTTTTCTCAAGACTACATTTTGGGTCATAGCATGCGCTGTAACAAATTGTTAAAAAGAATGGAAATCCTGCAGTGTCTTTTCTCAGACCCACAATAAACTAAAAATCAATAATAAAAAGAAAACTGGAAAATCCCCGAGTACATGAAGATTAAACAACACACTTCCCGAGGGCACGTGGGTGGCTTAGTTGGTGAGGCATGGGACTCTTGATTTTGGCTCAGATCATGATCTCAGAATTGTGAGATTGTGCCCTGCATCACTCACACTGGGCATGGAGCCTGCTTAAGATTCTCTCTCTCTCTCTAAAAAACAAAAAGAAAAGAAAAAAAAGAAAAAACAAAAACAAAGAGCCCCAAAGCAAAAGCCCCACACACTTCTGAATAACACCCAGGTCAAAGAAGAAATCTCAACAGAAATTTTAAAATATTTTGATCTAAACAAAACAGAAAACACAACATCAAAATCTGTGGACTGCAAAAAGGTAGGGCTTCGAAAGAGATTTATAGCACTGATTGCATACATTAGGAAAGAAAGATCCAAAATCGATGACCTAAGTTTTCACCTTATGAAACGAAGAGGAATGGCTTATTAAATCCAAAGTAAGCGGAAGAAAACAAATAAGTGGGAGCAGAAATCAATGCATTAGGAGCAGGCAACCAACAGAGAAAAATCAATGAAACCAAAGCAGGTTCTTTGAAAAGATTGGTGAGCTTCCGCCCGCAATTCCAGTGTGTCCCCAGGGATGAAATGGCCCCGCCATTCCCCTGTGGGTTGCAGTACATCTTGGACCCTGATTCTCAATTCCCTCCTTCCCCCCAAACTCAGAGCATGGGTGCATCTAAATTTCCTGCCTTCCTTTTGGGCCCAGAGTCCTATTCCTGAAGCTGGACCAATTCTGGTCATGCTGACCAGCACTGGCCCAGACTTCCACAGGCAGGCCACCCGGATCCTTGCTGAGGGGCCCATCTCCCCGCTGGCCTGACTGCCAAACCACTTCTGCAGTCCTCTGGTCCCCTCCCCAAGCCAGCAACTCCAAAGCCCATCTAGTCCTTGAGGGTAACCCTGCTCTCAGACCCCAGATTCTCCCCGCTCCCGTTACTGCACAAGGCGGTCCCACCAAATCCCGAGATACGACTGCCTACTCTTCCATATCCTGGCCTTACTGATGTGGAAAACAGAAGCAGAAGAGAAATTACTAAATTTCCTTACTATCTACAGCCCCTCGACAAGTCTTTGAAATAGGCAGAATGACCTTCCTCTAGGGACTCCACTGCCTGGATGTTCATACTTTGCTAAGGGCAAAAGGCAATCTTAGCCCAAACCCCAGGTTCCTGTAAGTCTACTTTAACATATAATGATTCTTTTGGAAACTTCCTTTATCTCTACTGCCCAAGATACACGTTGGCAATCATCCCACAAGCCTATGACCCACCGATACACATCTGAAGGGTCTCAGTGAAATGCCAATTGAATATTACCCCCACCTTAAAAGACCACCAGAGACGTGAGTCAAAGCCAAGCAGCAAGGGTCGTTTATTGCAGGTTCGAACCTGGAGGGGAGCGGGTGAAGGGGGGGGTGCAAGGCGCCAGCTTTTGCTTTGTCCTCAGCCAGCCTCCTGCTCCTTCATCAGGACTCGGGTTTTTTGATACAGTAACCAATGACCCCTCTTCCAACAATAGCGAACCCCTTCAAGGTCCTAGAAACCTTGCTTCGGAATTCCTTCGAGACTTAGGCTATCCCTAACCCCCTCCCAACTCGAAAGTATATAATGGGCCATTCCTTATGATGCTGGTGTGGCTCTTTCTGCCCACAGGTCCTGTCCCTGTGCTTTACTTTAATAAAACCACCTTTTTGCACCAAAGATGTCTCAAGAATTCTTTCTCGGCCATCAGCTTCAAACCCTAACGTTTTTCCTACATCATTAGGACCTCTCTCATAGTATCCAGTTATTTCGAGTGTTGTCTTGATATGGAAAAAATACTCAAAACAGAGTTTGTTGGAAGTCAATTACATCTATAAAAGGGGTCCATTAAGGCGTTTCTAGGGATGGAGGAAAACCACAGGAGAATGAGACACATTGCCCTGAAAAAGGTTTTTGTTTTTCTTTTCTGCTAAAGCCACTATTGGATCTGGCACCATTAATTTTATGAAAGAGGTATCTTGCGCAGAAAGCCTCTAACAACCAGCAGAGGTGATTGGGAGCCTCTGAGGGCTGTGAAATGTGGGAACGGAGGATGCGGAGGCCTGTTGGAGCACGCCCATTCCCAGACATGTTTGAAGCTGCGTTTATCAGATGGCTTTGATCCTCCTAGGCCCAGAGATAAAGACAAGATGAGTGAGATGTTATTATTTATGTTATTATATTATTATTTATACTTAGCATAACTTACATTTGGAACCTCTTTTGTAAAGTGCTTAATTTTTATGTAATTTCCTTTCACCTAGCATCCCTTCTGGGTAGAGGAGGAAGGCTTTAGGCAGTTCTGGAAATCATCACCTTTCTCCCAGTTAGAGTACTCATTAAGCCAGGCCCGATGGGAACCTGTATCTTTACAGGAAATTATGTCTTTAGCAGAAGCTTATGGACTTCAGTGACCTAGATGGCTATTGAAAGATTTCCAGCACTCTTCCCTGCTGAAGGTTTATTTGTTTATTTATATAATTTTTTGGAAGATTTTATTTATTTATTTGACACAGAGAGAGAGACAGTGAGAGAGGGACGACAAGCAGGGGGAAGGGGAGAGGAAGAAGCAGGCATCCCGCTGAGCAGGGAGCCTGATGAGGCTGGATCCCAGGACCCTGGGATTATGACCTGAGCTGAAGGCAGATGCTTAAACGACTGAGCCACACAGGTGCCCCCTGCTGAAGGTTTATATATGAAGAACAGACAGGTGGAAGTCACAAGCAGCCTGGAAAAGAGACAGCGAGGAGCTGGCCTGGGCTATAGTCCTGCCGGAGGGTCTCCTCCAGGAAAAGTGATTCAGATACAAAGTGTGTCGCCAGCATCTGTGAAGGACCCAGTGGAATGGTGATTTTCAAACCTGAGTATGCACCAGCATCCCCTAGGGGGCTTTTTAAAACTGGGAGGGCTGGTCCCCAGTGTTGAGTTTCAGATTCAGTAGAACTGGAGTGGGGAATGAGAATTTGCATTTCTACTAAGTTCCCAGGTGATGCCGATGTACCTAAGAGGCACACTTTGAGAACCACTGAAACAGTATATTGGGTCTTTAAGACCCAAGTTTCTGAAAAGCCAAAAGCAGTAGGATTTCCTAAATTGTTGAGTTTTTTTTTTTTTTACTTGGATAAGAATAGTTTCAATTAGTGTGTTCAAGAGGTAGACAAGAAGTCCCATCTGATTATTTATTTTTTAACAGGTTTTTTTGGAAATAATTTATAGATTCAAGGTTCAAAGAAATTTACAGGGAGATCCTGTGCGCTCTTCACCAGCCTCCTCTGATATTAACAGCTTACATAATTCAGGTAAAATATCAAAACCTGGAAATCAACATTGGTGTAAACTAGAGAATTTATTCAGACTTCACCAGTTATGCATGTCCTTGTTGGAGTGTGTATGTGTGTAGCTCTATGCAATTTGATCACACGTGTAGCCTCAAGATACTTGACTGTGCCATCACCACAAGACTCTTCTGGGGTGCCCCTCTGTTGCCATTTTCCTAATCCCCATTTCTAACACCCCTACACAACCTCTAAACTTTTCTCTGTTTCTACAATTATGTTATTTCTCCAATGTTATCTAAATGGAACCATGCAGTATATATCCTTTTAATATCTGCTTTCATTGTTCAGCAAAATTTCCTTGAGGTTCATCCAAGTTCTTGTGTTTATGAATAGTTTATTCTTTTTTATTGCTAAGTGGGATTCCATGGTATGAATGTACCAAGGTTTGATAAACCATTCATCCTTTGAAGGATATCAGAGTGGTTTCCAGTTTTGGGAATAAAACTGCTACAAACATTTGTATGCAAGTTTCTGTGTGAAAATATATTTGCATTTCTCTGGGATACATGTCTCAGAGTATAGCCCCTGGTCCTATGGTGAACCCACTTCTCAGTGTAAAAGGAAGTTCCAAAGTATTTTCCAAAGTGACTATACCATTTCACAGTATTACCAGCAGTATATGAGTGATTCATTTTTTTCTGTATCCTCCCTGATACGTGCTGTTATCACTATTTTTCATTCTAGCCGATCTAATAGAGTAGTATAGAGGTATATAGTCATGTCACATTGTGGTTTTAATTTGTATGTTTCTAGTGCCTTATGCTGTGGAACATCTTTTCATGTATTTACTTTACATGTATTTACTTGTATCTTCTTTAGTGAAATGTTTGTGCATTTCATTCACCCATTTTCTAATTTGATTGTTTGCTTTGTTTTACAGTTTTTTTTTTTAACAGTTGATTTTTGAGAGCTTTAAAAAATATATTCTGGATACTATTTCTTTGTCAGCTATGTAGTTTGCAAATATTTTACTCTCTTTTCATCTTTTTCACAGGGTCTTTTGCAGAACAGAAGTTTTTAATTTTTATAAGCCAGTGTATCAATTTTTCCTTCTATGTGTCAAGTCCAAGAACTCTTTGCGTGGTTTCAGATCCAAAGACTTTCTACTGTTTTTTTTTTTCCCTAGAACCTTTATATCTTTATATTTTATTTAAGTCCGTGATCCATTTTGAGGTAATTTTTATTTAAGGTGTGAAGTTTAAGTGGATGTTCATTTTTTGCCAGTGGATGCTCAATTCGTCCTACATCACTTATAGGAAAGACTAGCCCTCCTCCTTGGGATTGCTTTTGCTACTTTGTTAAATTAATTAAGCATATTTATGTGGATTTATTTCTGGGTCTCTATTCTGATCCATTGAACTATGTTTCTATCTCTCCACCAAAACCATATCATTTTGATTACTGTGGTTAGATAGTAAGCCTCGACATTGGGAACAGTGATACCTTTCATTTTATTCTTCTTTCTCAAAATTGTTTTGGCTAGTCCAGGGCTTTTCCCTTTCCATTTAATTTCAGAATAAGTGTGCTTATATACCAAACACTTTGCTGAGATTGATAGGAATATATTAAACCTGTGGATGAATTGAGGGAACTGACATCTCTATATATTGAGTCTTTCAATCCATGAATATAGTATGTTCTTAAAGTGTTTAGGTCTTTGATTCAACATTTTATCACTATCATTATATCTATACTGTACATGCTTTTGTTCGATTTATAACTAAGTCCTTTATTTTCTTTGGGGCACTTATAAATGGTATTGAATTTAAAATTTTGATTTCCAATTATTTGTTGTTAATATACAAAAATATAATGATTTTGGGAGGGACACATGGGTGACTCAGTTGGTTAAGCGTCTGATTCTTGATTTTGGCTCAGGTCATGATCTCAGGGTTGTGAGGTCAGCCCTGCCTCGGGCTCTGTGCTCAGCAAGGAGTCTGCTTGAGATTCTCTCTCTCCCTCTGCCTCTCTCCCCATTTCTTCTCTTTCTAAAATAAGTAAATAAAATATTAAAAAAAAGAAATACAATGATTTCTGTATATTGATTTTGTAAACTGTAACCTTCCTGAACTCACTTATTAGTTCTAGTTGTAGATTTATTGACATTTTACACATTTATCTGAGATAGGGACAACTTTATTTCTTCTTTTAGATCTGTATGCATTTTTTTCTTACCTTTCTCCAGCACTTAGATCCAGCATTGCAGTGAGTAAGAGTGGGGAGAGTAGACATCCTCATCTCATTCCCAGTCTTTGTGGAAAAGCATTCAGTGTTTCATTATCAAGTATGATGCTAGCTGTAGATTTTTTGTAATGCATTTTATGATGTTGAGAACTTTCCCCCCATTCTAGTTGGCTGAGGATTTTTTTTTTTAACATGAATGGGTGTTGAATTTGTTTCAATGCTTTTTCTGCAGCAATTGAAATGAGCATATGAATTTTCCTCTTTAAGCTGTTAATATATTGGATTACATAGTTTTAATTTTAGGTATTAAACCAGACTTGCATACCTGAAATAAATCCCCTTTTATCAAGGTATATTGTCCTTCTTATACTTTGTTGGGTTCAATCTGCTAACATTTTGTTGAGGACTTTGTGTAAGTGTCTGAGTAATATTGGTTTTTAAGTTTTCATTCCTTTTTAATTGTGCTGTCTTAGTTAATGGGGGTAATAGTGGGCTCATCAAATGGATTGGAAAGCATCTTCTTCTACTTTCTAGAAGATACTGGGTAAAAGTGGTATTAATTCTTCTCTGACTGTTTGGTAAAACTCTCTAGTGAAACCATCTTGGCCTAGGATTTATTTTTTGGGAGATTTAAAATTATAGACTCGATATTTTTACTGGTTATAAGGCTAGTCAGATTACCTGTTTCATCTTGGCTGAGCTTAATGTGTGGTTTGTGGGGCATTTTGGTCTATTTCTTCTAAGTTGTCAAACTTACAGGGTAAAGTTCATAGTATTCTGGTTACAGAATCTGTTATGATATTCTTTATTTCATTCCTGATGTTAATGATCATTAGTAATTTATCTTTTCAAAGAACCAGCTCACGCCTCCTCCTCCATTTATTTTCTCTAGTCTCTTCCTTTTTTTCAGTTGCATCAATTTCTGTTCTTCATTTTTTCCTTCCTCCTACTTGCTTTGGGCTTATTTTGCTCTCCTTTTTCTAATTTTCTTGAGGTAAGTATTTAGATTACTGATGTAAGACCTTTACTCTTTTCTTACATAAGCATTTCATGATATAAATTTCCTTCTCAGCACTGTAGCTGCACCCCACAGTTTGGCAAGTTGTGGTTTCATGTTCATTAAACACAGCCTCATTTTTTTCTTGAAGATTTTTGAAAGAAATAGTCTTTAAGAATATTTTGTCTTAACTTTAAGATTTCCTTTCTGATTCATGGGTTACTTAGTATGTTGTATATATACCTGAGTGTTTGGAAATTTTCATTTTAGCTTTCTGCTATTGATTTCCAGTTTTATCATTTTTTATTTTTAATTATCAGAGAGCATACTCTGTCTGGTTTCATTTCTTTTACACTTGTTAAAGTTAGTTTATAGCCCGGGATGTGGTCTGTATTGCTGAATGTACTATAGGCACTTGAAAAGCACCTGTAGTCTGCTATTTTGGGAGTGGGGTATTCTACAAATGTCAGTTTAATCCTTTTGGTTGATGGTGCTGCTCAGGTCTTTTCTCTCTAGTAGTTCTATCATTTCTGGAGGTGACAGTTGACCCCTCCGACGATAGCAGTAGATGCGTTCATTTCTCCTTTCAGCTCCTTCAGGTTGGTTTCATGTATTTTGAATATCTGTATGTCTGTTTGTTACACACTCAGGATTATTATTTCTCGTTTGCTTATTGATCTTTCATCATACTATAATGTCTCTTTCTGTCCCTGGTAATTTTCTTTGCTTTGAACTCTTCTTCTTTGATATGATTATAGTCACAAATCTTTTTGAAAAAAAAAAAAAAAAAAAAGAATGCTTACTTGATGTATCTTTTTTCTATCCTTTTACTTTCAACTTCCCTAGGTCATTATGTCTGAAGGGAGTTTTGTTTTGTTTTATAGACAGCATAAAGTTGGGTCTTGTTCGTTTGTTTGTTTTTTTTGGTAAACCCTCTCTGCATTTGTTTTTTAATTCATGTATTTAGACCACCTACATGAAACTAATTATTGACATTAGGGTTTAATTTGTTTATCCCTTGTTTCCTTGTTTATTGTTACACTGTTTTCTTTCTCTTGTCTTCTTGTGGATTATTTGAACATTTTTTTTAGAGTTCCACTTTGATATATATGTAGTATATATACAAAATTATAAATACATATATATTTAGTACCTCATTTCATATAGTGTTCTTCATTGTTGCTGTAACTCTTCCTGTACATATATGGAATTTATCACTGTTGCCTGGTATCCGTGTTTCATGGCTTCAGGTGACATGTAGAAGCCTTATTTTCTTTTGATTCTTTCACTCATCACACTTAAAAAATCTAAGTGTCTTAAATGTTTCCTCTGTATGTATACATCAGATGGTGTTACTTTTGCTTCAACCTTAAAATATGATTTAAAAAATTCATGAGATGAAAGATGGTCTGTTATGTTTACTTCTACCTTAACCCATTCTGCTGTTCTTTTTTCCTCTTGGGAAATCCTAGCTTTCTATTATATAACTTTTCTTTTGTATTTTAAGGGCTTCCATTAGCCATCCTATAGGAGTAGGTCTGCTAGCAACAGATTCTCTTTGTTTCTCTTGGCCTGAGAATGTCTTTATTTCCCCTGTATTTCTAAAGAATAGTTTCAGCCTCTATAGGGTTTGTGGTTGACAGGTCCTCCTTCTTTTGGTGCAGGAAAAATGTGCCACTCTTTCTGGACTCCATGGTTTCTGATGAGAAACCTACTTTTGTTCAAATCTGTGTTTCTTTATGGGCAACTCTTTGCTGCTGTTCCTAAGATTTTTCTTTCTTTGTCTGTAGATTTCAGGAGCTTAATTATAATGTGTCTTGGTGTGAATTTGATTTGGTTTCTCCTATTGGGTGTTTGCTCAGCTTTCTGGATCTGTGGTTTTATGTCTGGTGCCAAATTTGGGAAATTTTTCTTTCACTTTTTTGCTCCTGTGTTCTTTCTCCTCTCCTGGGACTTAAGTGATATAAACGATGGATCTTGTTATTGTCCCACAGCTCCTGGAGGTTCTTTTTCTCTTCATTGTTCAGATTGTGTATAGTCCATTGATCTGTCCTCAGTTTCATTGATTCTGCGCTTGTCGTCTCTGTTTTACTATGTAGCCCACCCTGTGAGGTGTTTTGTATTCATTTTTATTTATCTTCAAATTTTGGTTTTTGTGTATCTGAGCTCTATCATTTCCATTCAGCTTTTCAAAATACCTTCTATTTCTTTGTTGATATTTTCTATGCTTTCACTTATTTCAAGAGAATCTGTAATTTGTTGCTGAAGTGTTTCTGTGGAGACTACTTTAAAATCCTTATCTCGGAACTCCTATCTGATTCACCTCAGTATCAGCATTGCTTGATACTCCAACTCTCACTCCAACTGCGGTTTTCCCTGTTCTTGGTGTGATGGGTAAGGTTTTTTATTGCCCCCTGGACATTGTGATTCTTTATAGGAGGCTCTGGATTTTAAGTCTTCTCTTTGAGTGTGCAGTCTTGAGCTGTCAGCCGTGTGGGTTTGGTGCATAGATTCTGGTCTACATTTGTGGCCACTTGGATTGAGGATAGTTTCGTTTTCTGAGCCCTTTGAATGATATTTTCCTCTCTATTCTTCTGGTGTTCCTGGGGCTCCCGCTTCGCCGTATGTGTCCTTCACCTTGAGGCTTCCAGCCAGTCTACCTTCCTCTTCCCACCCTCCAGAGTCCTTTTCCTGTTGTCTGTTGAATAATTCCCAGGGTATGTAGTTGTATTTAGAGGGGAGAGGCAGGGAAAAATGATTCTATGCCATCTTCGTTTGGAACTAGAAGTTGATGTGGGGGACCATGATGTATTTTTAAAGATCCACTAAATGAGTAAACACTAAATGTATTTTGCTTGGTAAATACAATCCTTCAAAACAGAGTCCGAGAGAGGGAAATGGTAAATTGATGTCATGAGTCAAATCACCGTGCATTCCCCTAACCCCTCAACATATGTTGCCATCCTAATCCCAGTACCTCAGAATGGGACCTTATATGGAAATAGGGTCATTGAAGATGTAATGAAATCATGATAAGGTCATACTAGTGTAGGGTGGGCCTCTAATCCCAAATGACTGGTGTCTTCTTTTTTTCTTTTTTTTTTTAAAAGATTTTATTTATTTATTTGACAGACAGAGATCACAAGTAGGCAGAGAGGCAGGCAGAGAGAGAGGAGGAAGCAGGCTCCCCGATGCGGGGCTTGATCCCAGGACACTGGGATCATGACCTGAGCCGAAGGCAGAGGCTTTAACCCACTGAGCCACCCAGGCAACCCCCCAATGACTGGTGTCCTTATAAAAAGGGGGAAATTTGGGCACAGATACAGAGGGAAGACAGCCAGGTGAGGGGACTATTGATAGAAATACAGAGACAAGAGGTCGGAATGAGGTTTCTATAAGCTGAAAGACCCACGGATCCCCTTACCCAAGAATCCAACACTGCCACTGGATGCAATCAGCAAGAGGTTCTTTATTGTTACGCAGGCGCCTGCGGGTGGTCAGCAGCTCCTGCTAGCTGAGCACACCCGGCTGGGGTGGTGCCGGGTTTTTATAGACTGGTACAAACAAGTTTTGGGTGGGGCGCAACTGATTGGTTGACAGTTAGAACTTTTGAAAAAGGCATACGTGGAGTTTGCTGATTGGCTTTGGGGACCCACGCGCGAAGAGAGAGGTGGGAAGGGGGAACAAGCTGATTGGTTCTGAGGGCCCGCGCGGGAGGAGAGAGGCAGGGAGGGGGAACAAGAAGGGGGAAGGTAGGAATGCCATCATGGCGTCTTCTATTATTTCTATAAGCCAAGCAGTTACAGAAGGGCAAAAGAGCAATTAATAAGCAATTAATAACCTAATTTACGCCTAAAAGCCAGCGGTTCATAGAAAAGCAAACAAGCGGTTAGTTATCCTATCTATCTTCTAGGGGAGGGGTCTTTCAAAGCCATGGGACAGCAAGGATTTCTGGCTGTCATCAGGGGCATGAAACCGATTTTCCCTCAGAGTCCTCACAAGGACTAACTTCACTGACACCTTCATTGTGAACATCTGGCTTCTAGAACTATGACAGAACACATTTCTGTGGTTTTAAGCCACCCAGTTTGGGATTCCTCTGTTACAGCAGCCTTAGGAAATCAAGGCAGCTGGGGAACTAGCTAGCATGTGCTGGGGATCTAGAGACAGAAACGTGGGCACTGTGAATCATAAAATCAGGATGCATTGTCTAGGCAAATATTCTTACAGTGGGACAGGGAATTAAGACCAAGATCCAGAAAGCTGTGGTTGTTGGTCTGTGGCCCTCCACGGAGGCTGCACTGCAGGCACCTGGGTGCCTAGTCTCCACTGCCAGCCTTTGAATGTGATGAAGGAGCAGGAGGCTGGCTGAGGACAAAGCAAATCTGGCGCCTTGCACCCCCTCTTCACCCACTCCCCTCCATATGTGTAGCATTCCTCAGGCACCCCTGACTGCCATACAACGATAAATAGTTAACTTGCAGGGATCGCAATCCTGCAGAACAGGAATCTCCCTTGCTCTACAAGATGTCCTAGAGACCTAAACAGGGAGGTTACCTTATCAATAGCACAAATTTCCAGAGGCAAATAACTCTAGGTTCCTGAAACCCTAATGTCTCCCTCCCACCATAAACTGGAGGAGACTGAGGTAGAAGGAAATATGAATGATAGCCGGATCATAATACCCCACCAAGAATCCCCCAGTTATCTTGATGTTAGTGCCTGACCTAAAGACGACATTGATCAAGCCATAAAGGCAAGGACTCCCCTTGGCACCTTGTAGGCCCTCCCTAACATGTGAGAACTCTGTTGAAACCTCCCATCCCTTCACCACCTCCCCCCAACCGTGGGGTATATAACATGCCTACCCTCACAACCCGGGGCAGCAGCTCTTCCTGCCCACGGGTCCTGTCCCCGTGCTTTAATAAACCACCATTTTGCACCAACGACGTCTTAAGTATTCTTTCTTTAGTCGTCGGCTCCGAACCTCCTCACCCCACCGAACCTGACTTAGGTTCTGGGACTTCATCAAATGAACCCCATGGCAATGAGCATCTCCCCATAATTAAGACAGACTAAGAACAGACACCCCCTCTGCCAGGCAAATGGATTTTTTTTTTTTTTTAGATTCATTAACTTTTTTTTTTTTTTTTTTTTTTGCGAGAGAGAGAGAGAGAGCAGGCATGTGCCTGTGAGCAGAGGAGGTGCAGAGGGAGACAGAGAATGCTAAGCAGGCTCTGAGCTCAGCACGGAGGGCTGAGAAACATGGGGAACCATGAGATCATGACCTGAGCCGAAATCAAGAGTTGTGCACGCAACTGACTGAGCCACCCGGGCAGTAGATTCTTGTACAACTCCCAAGGTGACGTGGTCCTTCCTGCCAAATGGCTGGGATGGAATTTTTCACCATGGGGCATTACGTGTACCTCAGTGTGGGGTTGTGGCACAAGGCGGCTATCTCGTTAGTTAAAGATGATTCACATGGACCAGTTTTGGCCTTCCTCTTTTGGAAAATAGCTTCGAATGAAGAAATGGGGCAGAAAAAAATATCTCCCCTCACCACCATCAAGAATAAGAGAACATATCTTTATATCATCCTTTACATTCTTTTTCCAAAAACGCTTTCACTTTGAATCCTCACTTTAAAAACCAATATGCCCAGAAGCTGGTTCACCTTTCGGGGCCACTCCCTGCTGAAAGGTGGAGGATCTCTCACAATTTTATTACTTTTCCCAATTAAAAAGATTCAGCTGAAGGCATCACAGATATTCTTAAAGTTGGTACAGAACTAGGGTATTCTGGGGTCCAATTTGGAGAGTGGAATGCAAGACCACAGCCCTTACTTTGATGTAAACCTTTCTGTACAACTTGGATCTGATTTGACCGCTGTCAGGGCCACCTGGGGCAAACGGAAGAAAGCATTTAATGAGCACCTACTGAGTTCCAGGCTTCATGCCGGGTGCATTTTACTGAAATTACAGCTGTTAGCCTATAGTGGCAGAAAGATGCAAGAGTCATTTCAAATGAAAAATATCGAGTTAGACGGCAATGATCCAAAGACAATTTAAAAAATACATGATATTTCCTTCTCTTCCTCGAAACCTGGAGCCCACTTCCTTGGAGTCTGATGAAATGAGCCCTTTCTTTGGAAATACAGTGACTCCGGAGGTCTTGTAGGCAGGAATAAAATCTTGGCTCTGTTTAGATCCTTTCATCCCTTGTAAGGAGTTCTCTAGCCCCGCCAGTCTGGAGGGCAGCATCGGCCCCTGAGGGGCTGGTTCTCCAGACAGAGTTTCATTGTATTCAACACAGGCTCTTCCTGCCAGAAATTAAGCCTACAAGCTACATCTTGAACAACAACCCCACCCCTAGCCCCACCCAGCCTGACCAGGCTGGGGAAATTTGAGTTGAGAAGAGAGGTTGGAGAGGTGGGAACGGGCATCTTCTGACGTTGTCAGACTCAGGACAGACGCCTTGAGACCGCGCTGCCAGTCACGATGGAAGTCTGGCTTTCGTTCCTTGGTTGTGATTAAGCGACACCAGTTTCTTAATGAGCCACCCCGAATGTTGTTTTATCAGTCCCTGTGGCCCGATCTCCCGGTCCGGGGACTTAATAATGAGTCAGGCTGCTTGTGTGTCATCCCCCGTTAGCTCTCATTGGCACTGCCTGATGATTCGAAGCATCATGGTACGACTCCATAAGCGGGCTCCGGTGAGGTCATCTTCCGAGATTAAATGCTCAGCAAGCTCCCTCCAGTGGCTGTCATAGCCAGAGCGGCTCTGCTGGTTCTCAAATAACAGTTACTATTTATAAGTCCCCAAATTCTTGGCGGGTGAGCAGCCGGAGTGGCGTCTTTCTGGAAAATCCCAACAGCTGCACCTTCCACCTGCCTGGCCCTGGCCCTACCCTACTGTACCTTCTCCCCACGCCTCTCCTCTGTCCCCCACCCGTTTGTAGAAGTGTAAGATCCTGAGGTTTTTGCATAATATTATTCTGTTTATTGTAGGTCAGGCTTTTGTTTGTTGGTTTGTCCCTGGTTTGTTTGTTTCGTGAGACAGACGTCAACCGGAATTAGTCCCTGCAGCGATCTCGACATGGGAATTTTAGGCCCTTGTCAATCAGATTGTAATCCTGAACTGGCAGGGTGTGGCGCTCTGGCCCAAGATGCCACAGCCCTCCCCTCGCTCCACCCACAGGAAGCATCTGTCCCAGCTAGCCCTGGACGCTGCCTCTGGGGAGGCCTCCAGGCTGTGCCCCTGTGCACACGTGAAATACAGGTCGTCCATCCAGGCAGCCAAGCTCTCCTGCTCCCTCCCACCCCCTTCCCCAGAGGAGACCCTAAACTGCCTTCCCAACTGTCTTTCCCACTTATTTTTTGTTTTAAAAATCACCTTGATTTCTCTGAAATTACTAGAGATAAGTTCATTGCCAGACCCTGAAGAACTGTCCACGTTCCTGCCTTCCTAGAAGCCTCCACACTGTTTGGCACCAGGTGTGTGTGCCTACCAGCCTTGCCTATCCCCTGCCTCACCTCCCACTCCCTCACTGACTTCTCGCTTTTTCTAAGCAGCTGTGCTCCCTCCGCCTCTAACTCTAGCTCCTCTTCCCTCTCCTGTCCATTTAACTCAGATTTCGTAGACATCACAATACGAGGCACCATTGCTTGAGCTCTGCCCTGGTGCTGGGTGTTGAAGTCCGTGTCTTAGAGGCATTATCTCATTTAATTCTCTTAACTCCCGGTACAGGAGGTTCTGCTGTCATTCCCCACTTACAGATTAAGGAACTGAGGCACAGAGACATTCAATAACCTATTCAAAGTCACACAGTATTTCATGGCACAGCAGGACTCGAACTCCGGTCTGACGGTGCAGCCACTGATTTTCATCACCAGCTTGGAAACCAGTCTTGGCCTTCTCTACCTTCTCTTCTCCTCTCCCTTTCTCTCTTCTGTCCGCTTGCCATCTTCTCCCCTTGGAAAACTGTCCTGGACCTTGGAGCTTTTGTTTTCTTGCCTGAGTGTTATTTCCTGAAGCCCAAACTTCAGCCCCACCTTTTTCTTGAGCTCCAAGTGCACCCTCACATGTATAGCTTCCTGATGACCCTTTCTCACAGGGCCCCAGAGAGCACACAGCCTGCCCCAAGCCGCCAGCACCATCATCCTGAATTACCTACCCAGTGCCACTCGCCCCTCTAGTCACTAGACTCAACACCCCCTCTTTCCCTTGCCCCACCTCCACTCAAACCTCTGCCCAGATCAAACTTCAGACTGAGCCTGTGCCTCCTCCCTCACCTCTCTTCCCTCTGGTCTCAGCTCCAGGGGCTGAATCAGGCACTGTCCCCACTGGTGTCCATCACTCCTGGATTTCTAGGTTTAGAGCCTCCCATTTTCTCAACTCCATCTAAACTCGCATAGTGGTGCCAAACTATTTTTCATAAGCCAGAGCTCAAACTGAATCAATGAGAGTTGCCTCTTACCTAACATTTGGCGCCAGACCCTATGGTGAGGGCTTCACCAGATCAGTTCCCAGAGCAACTCCCCGGGGATCAGAGGGTCATCACCCCACTCTGCAGACAGGGAAGCAGGCTCTGAGAAGTGTGGCAACTTGTCCTCAATTACACAGTTCTTGGCAGAGGGGCTGGGGTTTGAAACCAGGTAGTGACATGTACAGCCACTACAGTGCACGTTCTTGCTCCAGAACATTCGATGGCTCCCCAGTGCCCATGAAGCGCAGCACACACTACCTCAGGGGCCCCTATGGGCTGGTCTCAATTTGGCCATCTGACATCAGCTCCTCCTACCACCCCTGCTGCTTCCAGTGTTTTGACCAAAATGCCTCCTGGTCACCCCCAACATCCTTCCTTGAGAGTCATCCACTTTTAGCCTTTGTTAACACCAGCTCTGTGCCCAGGATGCCCATCGTCCCACTGTCCCAGCCCAGCCCTGCTCACCTTTTGAAGCCCATCTGAGATGTCACTGCCTCCAGGAAGATTTCCCTGATGTTCCTCCCAGGAAGGCAGGAGTAACCTACCCTCCTCTGCCCTTGCCATCTCTTCCCGAGCCTCGGCTTATGGCCCCAGACACACCCTCCTCCACATCACAGCTGCTTCTGTTGCTGCCTCAGCTCTGCTAGTAGGTTCTGCCATGCAGGAGCTGGCCTAGGTCATCTGTGTGCACCTGCTGCCCCTGCCCTGGGCTGTCCATATGCCTGGAACCTGAGCAGCAAATGACTGGCTGGTCAGAGTTTAAGAATGCTATCCTGGATGACTCTGCACCAATTAGGATGGCTTTTACTAAAACAAACAAGAAACATACAAACAAAAAACCCAGGAAATAAGAAGCATTGTTGAGGGGGTGGGCAGGTTGGGCCCTTTGCACTGCTGCTGGGAAGGCGACATGGTAGAGTCTCTGTGGGAAACGGCAGAGTGGGTCTCAAAAAATGAGAAATGGAATTACAATATGATCCAGTAATTCCATCTCTGGGTGTGCACCCCAAATCATCGAAAGCTGGGACTTGAAGAGACATTCGTATACCCCTGTTCAGAGAAGTGTTATTCACCATAACTAAAGGTAGAAGCAATCTGAATGTCTCCCGATGGCTGAACAGATAAACAAATATACATATATACGTCCAATGGCATATCAGTCAGTGTTAACAAGGAAGGAAACTCTGACTCCTGCTGCAACATGGGTGACCCTCAAAGATATGATGCTAAGTGACATAAACCAGTCACAGAAGGGCACATACAATGTGATTCCACTTAGATGAGGGACTGAGAGTGGGTGATGGAAAGCAGAATGGTGGGTGCCATTGGCTGGGGACAGTGGGGAATGGGAGTGTGACTGTTTAGTGGGCACAGTTTCAGTTTTGCAAGACAGACAGAGTTTTGGAGCTGGGCGGTGTTGGTAACCCCACAGCCCTGTCCATGTCCCTTAAGCTCCTGGACCTGCACTTAAAAATGTTTAAGAGGGTACACCTGACACTAAAAATTTTATATTACAAACATTTTGAGTAGATTTTACTGCAATTAAGAGAAAGGGAGAATGTTGTCTTCACCGTAGGTTGCATGGCATTGGGGAGGCTCGAGCAAAAGAGATCACTGAAGGATGCTTGCCAGCATCTCACGAATGTGTGGAAGGGGCGGTCATACCTGGGATTGGTGATGGTGGTGACAGGTGCTAGTTCAGGAAGACAAGGATTTCTCCCCAATTCCACCACTTCCTAGCATTGGAGCCTTGGACAAGTCATGTACGAGATGGGCCATCCCAGTCATAAGTGCATAGCTCATGTCCATCACAGCGCAGGGGCTTGGGGATGGGTGAAGCCTAGTGTCTCTGCTTGTTCTGGTGCCATGCTGCTCTGTGTGTGGTTGGAGGCCCGGCCTCCTCATCGCCTTGGAGCTCCAGTGATGGATGCTCCGAAGTCCATTCCTAGGCCAACTGTATCTGAATTTCTGGGGGTGGAGCTCAGGAGTCTGTGTTTTAACAAGCCTTCCAGGTGATTCTTTGGCCTTGGTTGATGTCCTGGGCTGGCATCACGGATGTTATGAGAACCATTACTCATAACTAAAACCAAACAAAACAAAAACCAAAAAACCAGCATCTACTGGCTGAATTAGACAAAGCTTCAAAGACCCAGAACGCGGTAGAAGGAGGGCCATGCCCTTGCAGCCAAACATGGCCCTTGGACATGGACCTGGTCTTATCATCATTCTTCAGGCCATGGGCCCGGTGATGGGCGACTTCTGAGCCCAGTGATAGAGAGGACAGAGTATTGGAGCACAGCATCATGCTACCTCACCGACACTGTGTGTCCACACACATGCAGAGATGGTTTTTACAATGTGTCAGGCAGGCAAGTGAATCGATTGTGCTCCCTGGGGGCCTGTTCCCAGAAGGACAGCGAGGGAGGGAGTGGGACAGAGATAAGGTGTCCATTCTACCTTTATCTCAGAGAGTCAGAGCTGAGATACGGTCTTCTTGCACAGCTGAGAGGGCCAGAAAGAACAACGGGGCAACAGTGACCACTGGCACAGCCCTGGGAAAGTCAGCTCAGCGGGGTGATGTAACCCAAGTTCATGTTGCCTTTAGGAGGAGCACCCAAGGTGCGCCCTGTCCTCAAGACCTCCCTCGCTTGGCAGCAGCGAATGCCCAGAAGAACAGCAAGGTCTGATAATAAAGATACTGAGTTCACACGTCCGTGTCTCAAGAAGAAATCTTTGGCAGCTTCTCTGTGTCCAAGGGCTGGAGATGTTGAGAAAGTTGGAGGGAGTTTGGAGTTTGCGTGGGACAAGACACAAGACTTCAGGTCCCGTGAGCTCTGCTCATTTAAAGCAAGGAGCACATGCCCACTTATGACGGTTCAGAGACAGATTTATAGCCAGTGGAAGAGGGCCACACCATCCCGAGAGGGCCATCTGGGCTTGGTGGGGGGCCCTGGGAGAAGTCCCCGAATGCATTTTGCAAGAGACCCACTCTCACTGGCATGGGTACCCACTGTCAAAAGAGCTTGCCGTGGGAGCTTCATGAGGGCCTCACACACAGAGTTCATCCAGGGCCATGGCTCCGGTCCCCCAGGCTCCAGCCAAGGTCAAGGCATTCCTCTCCATGCCTTTCTGGCAGCAGGGAGGCCACAAAAGTTTAAAAAAAAAATTATTTTTATTAAGATGAAATTCACATAACAGAACCATTTGTACATTTCAGGGGCACTCAGCACACTCATTGTATTGTGTAGCCATCGGCTCTGTCTAGGATGAGCTCTGAACCTAAGAAAAGGGATGGGGTAGAGCCATGGGCCGCGGCCATTCTGGGCAGGCCAGGACCTGGCGTTTGGGGAGAAAGGGACTGAGCTCACTGGGATGAGAAGTAGGCCTCTGACGACCTGGTGGGCACGGCGGGAAGTTTAGGCTGGGAACCGGGGAGACACGCAGATGTGGTGACCGGGGACAGTTCAGGTTTGAATGTGAAGGGATTGCTGAGGGAGAGGGAGAGAAGGAAGGGGACCCCAAGCAGAGTGCTTTGCATTTATGAGAAAAGGTGCCGGGGCAGGAGGCAAGGACAGAGGAGGTCTCCATGGAGGCCAGGCGGTCCCTCCCTTGGTGCCAGCTGGAGAAAGGTCGTGTGTATGTGTGCATGAGTGTGTGTGCGCGCGTGTGTGGGTTGGGGAGTGCGTGGATAGGATTTCCCCAGATGTCTGGGACGGCTCCGTCCGCTCATGCCAACGGTCCGTCCTTCTCCATCCGCCAGCTGTACTGGATCACATTCATTCTTCAGAGTTTCTTTGAACAGAGATGCATTTTGTCAGTCCCGCGGAACAACAATGGTTCCAAGGGAAGCCAGGAGAAGAGGGTCCCTGACCCCAGGCTGTAGGCTTTGGAGGCTCTTCTCTGCCCTCCCCAGCCACATGCTGCCCCAGAGACAGGAGGCATCTGTCAGAGCTTGTGTTCTTGCTTCTACCCACCCTCTGGGTACCTGGGTGCAGGGAGTCCCAACCGGGAAGCCCTAAGCACGCCTTCCAGGCCTGACCTCCCAGGGGGTGCTGCACTGTCCCACTGACAGCCCTGGGGGCAGGGGGTGCCAAGGGTCAGCTTTCTGAGGAGGGTGTCGCTAGAGGTCCAGCATGAGGATTGAGGTGTCCAGGAGCGTACACATGAGGGGCCCCTCCAAGTTTGGATGAGGGAAGAGAGCCAAGTGGGGACTTCTCTGTGTTCTGGTGTGGAGTTCTGGAAGGCCAACCCAATTTTGCAGGGTGTATTATACACCAAGAGACAAAGCATTTTCATGTGACGGACTCTGGAAATCCTCATCCCTCCTCAGGCTTAGATTTTAACTTCTCAGGAGACTCTGACCAATCGTAACACAGTAAGCGTCATGACGACTGCTACACCATCACCACCTCAACCACGGTCACCTGCCTCCCCCCACCTCCAGTACCCCTCCCACCATCATTGCCACCCAGCGCCACCCCCTCACTGATTCCAATCCTTCTCCCTGGCCACTACCCTCACCATCATCCTCACCGCACCCATCCCCGTCAGCACCAGCAGCATCCGTATCACTAATATTAGCACCACCCAGCCATCACTCAATCAACCAATACTTACTGGGCATCGACTTTGGGCCAGACACTGTTCTAGGCACCTGGAACAAACTGTATTGCTGTAAAGCTTACGTTCTAGACGGGGGAACTGGGAGAATCCAGTAAATCACAAACACAATAAATCAGTAAATAATCGAATATGTTGGACTTATCAAGGGTATCGGCAAGAAGCCACAGTAAGGAGGGTTGGGAGCAGGAGATGGAGTTGGGGGAGGGGGTACTGAGCAACACTTGCCTAAAGACATGGGCGAGGTGAGGGGCTTACCATTTATGGAGGGTTTACTATGTGATTTTTATATACCCACCCATTTTGTAAACAGGTTTCTGAAAAAGACTGGAATGGTAGAGACTACTTCCAAAATTAGTAGGGTTTTAAAAAAAAAAATTTATGTTGTTAGTCACCATACACTACATCATTAATTTTTGATGGAGCGTTCCATGATTCATTGTTTGCCTGTAGCACCCAAGGCTCTTAAGTCATTATATATTCCCGGAGCTACTGGGAAGCCTTGCTCGGGTTTCTTTTGCAATGCTGCCCTCTTGTGCTGAGTGAAAGCAGTGCAGGGTCAACATATTCCAAGGTGATCTGGAATCCATCAAGAGCTCGGGGTACCAGGTGGTGGGTATTATAGTGGGCACAGATTGCATGGAGCACTGGGTGTGGTACAAAAACAATGAATACTGTTGTGCTAAAAATAAATTTAATAAATTAAAAAAAATAATTCCTTGTGAAAATTAAAAAAAAAAAAATAGCTCATGGCTCCCCGCCCACCCTCCTTCTGCCCCCACACCCCCCCGGAAATCAACTCCATAAATGTTGATGTAAATGTGTTTTAAATTTCCAAATTTAACTTGGGTAAGACCGATCTAAAAAATTGCTCAAATTTGGAACCATAGAAATAAAAATATATTTTATTAATTATTAATAGTTATTATATGTATTAATATTTATGTAATATGTTTTTAACCGAATAGAGTTTATGTCTTAGACAAATAAATTATCACGGTCACCTTAAGAAGAAACCTCAGAGGGGTCTGCCTTGATCACATAAATTGAAGCAATCACCACTTCCTGAGCATTTACTGTGTGTCAGACACTGTGCTAGTGTTTTATACTCATTCTCAATTAAATTTCTCAGAATTCTATGAGGGAGGGATTATCAATGAGTTACCTGAGATTCAATAAGATTATGAAGCTCTTACAGCTGGTAGATGGATATTGAGCTAAGGTTTAACAAGTCCCAAAGCCAAAGTTCTGATGAAATAGGCATGATAGGTTCTTTCCCAACCACATAGAAAGTATGTATTTTAAAGATTTTATTTATTTATTTATTTGACAGAGAGAGAGAAATCACAAGTAGGCAGAGACAGGCGGCGGGGATGGGGGAGGGGAGAAGCAGGGTCCCCACTGAGCAGAGAGCAGGATGTGGGGCTCAATCCCAGGACCCTGAGATCACGACCCAAGCTGAAGGCAGAGGCTTAACCCAGTGAGCCACCCGAAAGTATGTATTTTAAATCAAGAATCAACCTGCTACTTAATATTGAGTAAAAAAACAAGTAGCTGGGCACATCTTTAATAGGATAAAACACATCCATCTCAACCCAGACGTGAGCATCAGTCTTCATGGGAAAACACTAGAAGCATCCTTTCTACATCATGAGGAGACAACCTTTCTCCCAGTGTCATATTATTTAATGTTCTTTTGAAGGTCAATGCAATTAGATAAGAGAATGATTTCAGGAATTTAAGAATTAGAAAGGAGTAGGTAAAATCATCCTATCTTCAAGATGATATACCATTGCATACCCAGAGAACCCAAGAAAATCAAATGAAAGAATATCATAGAAGCAGGGAAATCACTAAAGTGGCAGTTAGAAAATTAACATACAGAATAAAATAGCCTCTCAACAGCAATGGGAGGATATAGGAGAAGGGGCCCTTGCACCACATCAATAAAAAAGATGAAAGATATAGACTTAGGTTGAAGATGAGAGGACTCTAGAAACGAGACCCCATGATGCTTATGAGTTGTATAAAGAAGACTGGGACCAATGGAAAGGCAGATGATAATCTGAGATAGGAAAACTCACATCATCCAGGATCCTTTGATTAACCAACCGGATATTCATGGCCTTGTGTCTTATGTGTAAATGATGAAATGTGGTAAATGGTCTCTCTAAATTACAATAATTACCATGGTATAATAAAAGGCACAGTCAGAATGGTGATTCATATAAGATAATGATTTTTGTTTTTTCTTTACAGATTTATTTATTTATTTATTTGAGAGAAAGAAAGCATGAGCATGCATGTGGTGGGGAAAGGCAGAGGGAGAGGAAGACAGAGAATCTCAAGCGGGCTCCACACTCAGCCCGGATCCCGAGGTGGGGCTCGATCTCGCGACCCTCAGATCATGACCTGAGTCAAAATCAAGAGTTGGATGCTCAACTGACCGAGCCACCCCGGTGCCTTGATAATAACTTGTGCTCTAAGAGAAGTCAGAACTAAAATCTTAGATAAGAATGGTAGATAAGAGAAAGCTAATAAAGACATTTAAATAATTGAAAATAATGTATTTCATTTAAGAAGAAGATCTTGATACGGATTTTAGTGACAAATATGAGAAAGTGAGAAGTCTATATTATAAAGATAACTATTAAGTGAATGAAAGTATGTGTTCTCCAAATAGGTAGGGTGAAGAAAGGAGTCAAGAAAACATGTGCAATCTTACAGAAGTCAGGGAAGGAATAAAAAAATAAGCAAAGAAGAAGCAGGTAAATAGAAAGCACAGAATAAAATGGTAGAAATAAATCCAGTGTAATGGCCATCATAATAAAAATATATACGTGATGGTCACCCAAGAGTCATCTAATCTATACGCACTGAGATTTTCAGATAAGAGCAAAAGCAACAGTCACATGAAGTCTAGCTTTATGCTGTTTATGTGAAACATACATGAATCGAGGAATATCAGAAGGTTAAAATGAAAGGGCAAATGCTAACAAGATGGCACAGCAGTATAATATCAGACAAAATAGGATTTGTGTGTGTGTGTGTGTGTGTGTTTTAAGATTTTATTTGTTTGTTTGACAGAGAGATCACAAGTAGGCAGAGAGAGGGGGAAGCTGAGCAGAGAGCCTGAGGTGGGGCTTGATCCCAGGACCCTGAGATCATGACCTGAGCCTAAGGCAGAGGCTTAACCCACTGAGGCACCCAGGCACTCCACAAAATAGGATTTTATGAGAAAAGCAGTAAAACAGACAAGAGGGATATTTCACACCAATTGGAGGAAACGTCCACCAAGAAGATACAAGATATCAGCTGGTATGTTCCTAGAAGTGTAGTTTCAAAGTGTAGAACGCAGTAAATAAACATCACAATTACAAACAGAAATAGGCACACAATCGGAGTTTTTGTCACATCTCTCAGAACAGATTAGAGAGACAGAAGAAGTAGATTGAAAGGATAATAAATGGACTTCAGATGAGCATCAATGAATGAACATCTGCACTGAGGTGGGCATGGGGGCACTTTCTATACCAGAGACAGTGTGTCAGAAAGCACATGATTTTTGTTTTTCAAGCCTGGATAGGACCCTTCCCAAACTTGACTATATATTTGGCTACAGAGGAGATTTTACCAGAGTCTAAAGAATTCATTTACAGACTACATTTTTCTGGTCAAAATGGAATAAAATGAGAAGCAACTCAAGGATTAACAAGGAAAATGCACTAGAAAAATCAGAAATATTTAGAATGAATCAATAACGTCAATTTTATTGGCCAAAACTGACACAGCAAAGCGAAATTGATTCTTAGAAGTAAATAGTCTAAAATAAGCTTGTTAGAAAACTATAAGAACGAAAAGCATTAGGATCCTTTGTTAGGAACTTCACTGAGACCCAAAGTAATTCCCATGTGAATAGCAAAGTATTCTGAACATCTGAACTATTTTTTTAAATTGACATTTTAAAGTTTATACCAAAGAAAATCTCTGTTACGTTTGGTATATGTCTTTACAGTATAAAATGTGTAAGACACACCTGTGTGTAAAGCATACACACATCACATGCATATATGTGTATACAACAATCTGCCTTAAAAGAAAATTTTAGGGATGCCTGGTGGCTCGGTTGGTTGAGCGGCTGCCTTCGGCACAGGTCATGATCCCAGCATCCTGGGACTGAGTCCCACATCGGGCTCCTTGCTCGGCAGGAAGCCTGCTTCTCCCTCTGCCTCTGCCTGTGCTCACTCTCTCTGACAAATAAATAAATAAAATCTTTAAAAAAAAAAAAAGAAAATTTTAAAGACTCACACCTTACAGTTCAGGAGTCTTGCTCTTGGATGATTCTTGGACCAGACACCCATTTCATGCAACGGATGGTTGTCTATGACATAAATAACGAGCAAACTTTAGATATTCCTTTTTTTGGGCGGATGCTTTACCAGGCCAGGGCTGGGGACACATGAAGGTCAGGTGGATATGTGAAAAAAATATCAGGGAATGATATTCAACTTGACAAAACTTGCTCGTTTGTTGCAGGAGAGTACTAGTATCTTGTGTTCATTTCAGATTTTCTTCTGGAAAACTCAGCCCATTTTCCAAAGGTACAAATAATCGAGTGCCTTTATTCATTGGGCATCTACAGCACTTTGAATTCACTAAAATACTTCTTTATAATGATCCTCATTCTCTATCGATGCACACAAAATAAACCAATTCATGTCATAGCCGAGTTCAGAAAAGATTCAGAAAAACTGAATCTTTCTGAACAGAATGCCTTTCTCCTATTGATTTACATTATAATTTCCCATGTTTTGATTACATTTTTAAAGCCTTTCAGGAAAAGGTGGGACCAGCCAATAACACTTTAGCTACAAAAATCTCTTTAAATGGCTCATAACCCATCAGAAGCTTTTCGGTTGCCTGAAGTTCATTTTTAATGGAATCGTCTCCTAATATATGTACTTATGGCTCCTATTCACCAAGCCCCACTCACAAAACATGTCCATGTACAAATAATTATCTACCTAATTAGGGCCACACAATCCTGTTATCAGCCAGGCTCTTTCACGTTATACCCAATGAAGGGCTCTGGGAAGGCCATGTGGTGAACTAAGCTCATTGTGTGTTCTTGTGTACCCAGAGCATGAGCAGCAAAATATGCAATTTTTTCTTTTTCGTGGAAATTCATTTTTTTTTGACAGTGAATTTGCAGGCATTGCTCCTGTCCAGCTTTATCCCCCCCACCAATAACGGTTTATTCTGAGGGTCCTGGGGGGAGGAATGGACTATTCTAGCAATAAGAGGTGTTATGGCCAAGGTGGAAAGACAGAGACTCAGGGATGTTGTAGAGAGAATTCCTGCACTGGCGGGGGTGGGGAGATGGTGGTGGGAGGATGAATTGGTTGATCTGAAATTGTGCAAGTCCATGCAAAGGCTGGATGTCAGGCTTGGAGAGATGGTGAGGATCTCCCAGTTCAGGACCAGGCTTTGGGAAGCGGACAGTGGTCAGAGTAGAGCCCTGGTATGCAGACAAGGCCTCCAAGCATCTGGAATAGCTACAATAATAGTATCAATCATAAAACATTTGCATGCCCACTATGTACCTGATATTTGTCTAAGTGCTTTACGTGTTTTTATGGGTTGCCCTGCCCCTGCCCCACAAAGCACCCCTGTGAAGATGCACATGAAAGTAATGTATGAGGAAGCCAGTCCAGGCGAAGCCTGTGAGGGAGTGAGAAAGTGGAACGGAGCAGGGAGGGAGCAGACACAAGCACAGAGGCAGGCTAGAGGGTCTCTCTTCCTGTTCCCCAGTGGTCTGAAGGTCTGTTATTATTTGCCTCGAGTCCTTGGGGGCAGTGAAGGTTCATCGGTGCCCCCTGTCCACAGGGTGTTCAGATGTTTGGTTAAACATTATTCTGGGTAAATTATTTCTGTGGGAGTATTTTTGGAGGAGATTAATACTTAAATCCTTGACTGACTAAAGCAGATTGCTCTCCCAACAAGGGTGGGCTTTATCTAATCAGTTGAAGGCCTGAATAGAACAAAAGGTCAACCCAGGTGGTGTAAGAGGGAACTCCTCCCCCTGACTACCTTCAAGGTCAGACATCGATTTCTCTCCCTAGGTTTAGACTGGAACCGGAACAGCAGATTTCCTGGGGCTCAGGCCTCTGCACTTGGGCTGGAAATATACCATCAGCAGCCCCCCTGGGTCTCCAGCTTACTGATTATAGATCTTGGGACTACTTGTCAGCCTCTATAACCACACGATCCAGTTCCTTGGTGTGTGTGTATGTACGTGTATATACACATTAAAAAGGTACACACTATTGACCCTGTTTCTCTGGAGAACCTTGATTAACACCAGCAAAGAGATCCCCTGACTAGGGGTCCTTCTAGGCTGCTGCTTGTGGGGTGGGCAGGTTCCAGAAGACCCGCCCAGCCCTGCGACAAAGAGAAGCAGGTGCTCCCTGGGGGGAGTGAAGACAGAAGAACCAGGAAAAGGAGAGGCATCACGGAATGTGGGGGGACACAGATCTGCTGCATGTATAATAGCTCATTTATCTTATACCAAATCTGTGACATCGGTGCTACAATGATCCCCATACCACAGATGAGGAAGCCAGGCACAAGGAGAGTAATTCATCCGTGACCCCAACTTGGATTTTTAAGTGTCATAGCCACCATTCAGACCCAGGCAATTTGACCCAGGAAGAAAGATGTGAAATATCCCGTTAAGCTACAGGTGAAGGGAGTAATAACCAGTCATTCACACGGGGCAGTGAGGCTTTGCTAAGGCTGGGACGTGGGGAGAGGAAACGCAGCAGGGAGGGGACAGGAGAGAAATGTTTGAAAAGGGGAAGGGGCATTTGAAGCCGTCGTTAGGGCTGACTAGGGCATTCTGTAGTTGCGCTGCAGAGGCATCGAAGTAGGGACACTCTGCGGGGGACGGTGGGTCGTGCTCCTCAGGGCCCTTAAATATGCTGCAAGGGACAGCTGTCTCCAGGAACTAACAGCCCCCCTCGAGGACACTGAAGGCTCGGGCGGCGCAGTGCCCCGCATGGCCGCGAGAGGGAGCGCCAGCCTCGGACACCAACAGGACCGCGTTCTCCGAGGGGAGACTGGGCGACCCACCAGTCCTCCAGGCTGTCGGTGGAGAAGGGACGCCCTGGGGGGGGGGCGTTTCCTCACACCGGCTCCGCCTCACTTTAAAGCCCCCTGCCCCAGGAAGTGTGGAGCCTCTTCCCCTTGCATATGGGGCGCCCCCACCCTCCCCTCCCTCCACCCTCTAACTTCTCCCCCACAATCCACCCCCCACCATCCCGCCCCAATCTCAGTGCAAAGTCCGACAGTGCCAGGGCAAGGAAGTAGTCTTGTTGGGGCCGGGAAAGAATGTAAATCGGGACAAGTAAACAAAATCTGAGGCAATCTCTCAAATTTAAAATCTGGGCTGTGCTTTTGTTTGCTTTGGATTGAGTACAATTATTTTTAAGAGGGGGATGGTGAAGTAGACACATACATTAGAAGCAAGCTTTGTGGCTCACCATCTTCATGCACAGATGGTTCCCTCTGCATGGAATCCTTGCTGCCCAAGCCAAGTTCCTCCAGAGGGCCACCTCCTCCAGGAAGCCCCCATGGAGAAACCCTCTGAATGTCCACACAGGGTGTCAGCTCCTGCTCATTGGGTCTCATTCTTCCCCAGAGCAATGCCCTGGGAATATACTGGCAGGGGCCAGGGACTGTCTGTGCACGAAACTGTAAACCCTTATACAGGGGGCACTGTCCCATGTCCCTCTGCCCCCACAGGTAACCAACCTCCCAAGCTCACTGCTTCCAGATAAAGGATAGTTCTTCTTTCCTCCACTTGGAAATGTAGGTTGGAGCCTACTTGGGGCAGGCAAACCCAGTCACTGACCTGGAATTCTTGGAGCCATTTTAGTCTCAGCCTTCAGCTCTGGGTTGGCTGCAGGTGGATGCCTTTGGGGTAGAGGGCTAGCAACAGGTCAGAGGGTTTGGTGAAAAGCGGGGGAGGAGGAAAAAAGCCAGAGGGATTCAAAATTGTCCCTTTCAGGCACTCTCCTGGCCCTGGAGTGAGTGTTCACAGAAAAGAAATAAGGTCAGATGGGGAAACTGAGGCCGGGAAGGGGGCTTGTCCTAGACAGGATCACACAAGTGATCCAGCACAATTCAATACACACAAATAGATCAGATCAATAGACCCAAGAGTTCAGTCCTGGCATCCGTGCCGCTCTGGGCAACTTGCTTGTCCCACAAGCTGGTCAGTGTCTCCATCTGTAAAATGGCAAGTTCCTCAGCTGGTGAGGGCAGGGGATGGGAAGAGCAGTGTCCTGGCCCACAGACTGGCCTCAGCCTCTGCCAGCCTGCCCAGGCAATCCCTTTAAGGGCCTCAGTCTTCTCACGCAGAAATGGGACAGCAACAATTGTTGCTGACTGTTGTTGTTGTTTTTTTTTTATATTCTCTTAAGATTTACTTATTTATTTATTTGAAAGGAAGAGAGAGAGAGAGTGAGCAGGAGGAAGATGGAGAGACCTGAAGCAGACTCCACGCAGAGCGCAGCAGAATCTCATGGGGGACTCAATCCCACAACCACAAGATCATGGCCTGAGCTGAAACCATGTGCACCAAGAACCGATTCTTTCGTATGTCAAACTCTATAGGAAAATTTAGGAAATATATGATCTCCTTAATAGATCTCGAACAGTCATCATTTAAAATTCAGTCATCATTAGTGAAAGGAAATTCAAGGCAAACCAGGAGCAGAATAATTCATACAACACAAGACTATAAAAATATAACTGTCAACACCATTTTTTCCCATTTCAACAATAAAGGCATTCTCATTAAAATAGGTAAAAGCTAGAATGCAGGATCTTTTTTTTTTTTTAATTTAATGATCTCAAAGGTTTGGATATTTTATTTATTATTTTTGGAAGATTTTATTTATTTATTTATTTGTCAGATAGAGAGAGACAGAGAGCACAAGCAAGGGGAGGGCAGGCAGAGGGAGAAGCAGGCTCCTCACTCAACAAGGAGACTGATGTGGGGCTTGATCCCAGGATGCTGGAATCATGACCTGAGCCCAAAGCAGATGCTCAACCGACTGAACCACCCAGGCGTTCCAGTTCTGGACATTTTAATAAATAAATAAATTAGAAATAAGATTTTTTTAAGAGGTAAGATTTTTTTAAGAAAAGATTTATTTATTTTAGGGGAGAGAAGAGGGAGAGGGAGAGAGTTTTTGTTTGTTTGTTTGTTTGTTTTGTTGTGTTTTTTAGGGAGAGAGAATCTTAAGCCAACTGTATGTGGGAGCCCCACATGGGGCTTGATCCCACGACCCTGAGATCATGACCCTAAAGTCATGATCCTGAGATCATGACCTGAGCTGAAACCAAGAGTCGGTCGCTCAACCAACTGCACCACCCAGGTGCCCCAGAAACAAGATTTTTTTAGCACTATTAAAGAAGGAAAGATTTTTAAAAACATTGCCATTATATGAAGATGTTATGATTTGATACTAGAAATTAAAAAAAAAAAACAGTCTATTGCAAGTGCTATGTTAAAAATGAGATAGTAAATAAGGTGATGGGATACAACAGAAATATATTACAAAAATGTTTTTCTGTGTGCCAATAATTACAAGCTGGAAAGTAAAAAGGAAAATTTCCATTTGCAAAAATAACAAAGTATGAAATGCCTAAAAATAAAAGAAACAGAAAATGTGTGAGAGTTCTGTGGGGGATAAATTAAAAGTTCACTGAAAAACTTAAAAAGAAACTTTAATAAGTAACATCAAATCATAGTCCTGGATGGGAAACCTGAGAAAAAATCTAGCAATGTGGGTTCTTTTCTAAGTCATTTGTAATGTAAAAATAGTTCTAATGAAAACTCTCAATGGAACTTCCTGGGAAATTAATGATTTTAAACTTCCGTGTTACCCGGAAGAGCAAATAGATAAGAGCATCTTCTTTAAAATGAGGACACATGATCCCGGGGTCCTGGGATCGAGTCCCACCCACATCAGGGGAGCCTGCTTTTCTCTCTGCCTGCCACTCTGCCTGCTTAGGCTATCTCTATGACAAATAAATAAATAAAATCTTAAAAAAAAATGAATACAAACTTGCTCTACTGGGTTAAAACATATTACAAAACTATAAAATTGGGGCTCCTGGGTGGCTCAGTCTGTTAAGCGTCTGACTCTTGATTTCAGCTCAGGTTGTGATCTCAGGGTCCTGAGATCAAGCCCTGAGTTTGTTTCTCTCTCTCTCTCTCTCCCTCTCTCTCTCTTTCTGCCCCTTTCCCTGGTCATGCTCTTGCTCTCTAAAATAAATAAATAAATCTTTCAAAAAAACCCTATAATAAATAATTATATTTCCTACTCCTTTTTTTCCCCTGTAAACCTAAAACAACCAAAAGAAATGAAGTCTATTTATAAAAACTGTAGAAAATAGAACAGTGCAAACCTGCATTAGGACTGCTGGAGAAATACAACTCCAGGAAAAACGTTAACATTTATTAAACTGATTCCCATAAAGTAATGATATTTGATGGTTTAACCTATAAAAACACCGATCTCATAGGGTTCAACCTAATATGAAATGCCAGGACTATCTCATAATAAGCACTATTAATATCCTCATTTTATAGAAGAGGAGAGTGAGACACAGAGAGGTTTAGTGACTTTCAGGTGATCACACAGCCAGTGGATGGTGGAGCCTGGTGATCCTGGCAGCCTGACTCCACAGCCGGAGCTCCTCACCACAACAACTGACCTCATAGTAGGTGATGTGAACTGGTGGGAAGAAATGATCTGTTTCAAAATGACCGTGGGAATAATTCCTGTGTGTTAAAGCAATCAAGATAGATCCTTCTTTACGACTCCACAAAAACAAGTGATAACTAGGTTAAAAATAAAATGTAAAAATCGAAGTGCTAAAACATTGAGATAAAATACAGATGAATAATAAATTGAGTTCAAGCGAGAAAAAAAATTTTTTTTAAACATAATAATAAAATAACCACCAGGGAACAGCATGAAGATAAAACTTTGCATCAAGAATCATCAAAACAAAACAAAACAAAATAATCACAAAGAATCACCAAAACCAACTTTTAAAAGCAATGGGAAAAACCAGAATGACAAAATATTAAAATGAAAGTTTCTCAAGATGGAATGGGGCGCGGGGGACAACCCATAAGAGACTCTTAATCTCACAAAACAAACTGAGTGTTGCTGGGGGTGGGGGGGTAGTGATAGGGTGGTTGGGTGATGGACATTGGGGAGAGTATATGTTATGGTGAGTGCTATGAATTGTGAAAGCCTGATGATTCACAGACCTGTATCCCTGGGGCAAATAATACATTATATATTAATAATTTTAAAACCCCAAAACAAAAACAAAACAACAAAACACTAAAATGGAAGTTTCTATCAAGGTCCCCAAATAATAATGCCCCCTGGGGCATTGGTCCATCAGAACTTGCAGAAAGATGGGGGGAAAACAATTTGAAGCCGACCTGACAGTTAATGTCCTTAGTACGCTAAGAATAAAATATTAACATTCCAGTATAAATAGTGGCAAATACAGGAAGACACAAATCCCAGAAGAGAAATATACATGGATAGTAAACATATTTCAAAAGCTCATCCACATTACCAATCATAGAAATATGAATCAAAATGGAGACAATTTAGTCTGTAAAATTGACAAGGCTCTTTTAAATAACGTTTTTGTGGCTACTGAAGGAGAAATGAGAGGCACCTTGGCCCACTGCTGGGGAGTGTGAAATTGGTATGACCTTTCTATGAGGAACTGGATACCATGTAACAAGAGTTTCCAAACGTTAGTACTCTCTGATTGATTCATTTCACTTCCCCGAATTTATCCTTAAATCATAGCCAGAATGTTCCATAAAGACCTGTGTATAATGAAGCTCGCCATGGCATTTTTCTCATGAAGAAAAACTGGGATGATGAAATATAGTTTGTTGTATTCTTATGTGAAATATATACAATCATTAGAAAGGGTTCTAAATAGAACTTAATAAGGGAAAACACAGTATAATGTCAATGAGAACTAAACAGTAGAGGGACCTGCTTTTCTTGTGTCCCATTTTTTTGGTGATGTATTGATATAAATGTCTCAAATACATAGTATCACAGAAAATCCATCTTTTCTCCATTTATTTATGATGGTTTCTTTATGTTTGGAAAAAGGCTGGAAAACCCCATTCATGTTTGTAGATGAAAAATATGAGCATGGAAACAAACGTGGCCAGTTACATAGTGTGTAGTCTCAACATGGGTCGCTTTGGAGGGAGCTATGATGTGAGTAGAGCAGGGTATGGGGGGGGAGGAAGGGAGGGGGGGAAAACAAAAAACAGAAAAAAACCACTCTCAATAAATTTCACAAAACTACGAACAAATTATGATTCTATTACTCCCCCCGGGATGGGTTGTTCCTCCTTGCCCGACTTCCTGCTCTACCCCCCTTCCTGGGGTTAGGGGAGGTACGTAGGCATCAGGGGTCTTGGGGTCTTGTTTGGACCATGGACCCCCTTGACAGTCTTCATGGAGCCTTTTCAGATTTCTGTCTTTAAATACATAAAGTACTTAGAATTGCACAGGAAGCCAATGGCATGGAAACCCAGTTATCAAAATACTTTTCAAAGACCCCATCGATGACACAAGACAATGTACATCTTTATTAACACACACAAAAAAAAAACCAGATCCAGCAGTCGAGTGTCTACGATGTTGCACCCCTGTCTGAGTGTAAATGGCGTTTTGAAAGACCTTCTTCATCTGCCATGTGTTTGGAAACCCTCCCGTTTTCTCTTGCTTGACAAAGTCCTGGATTCTGTTATCACTCCTGGGGCTTGTGAAAAACATTCACAAGTGAGGGCAATGCTCAATTTCAAGTGGAGAATAATGAAAACAAAAGAGTAGTGTTTTTGTTTTTTGTTTTTCCTGTGCAAGTTCACAGATCCCCCGAATTCTACCCTGGGGGCCCCAGATTCAGCGCCTCTAGCTGTTATGACCTCAGGATCTGAGTTTCCCATTGTGGCTCCTCTAGGACAGCAGGAGACAAAGCCTCTTTTCGCTTTTGCTTTCCAGTCCACGGGAGACAAGGCAAAGAGTTTTCTGTGACCCCTGTGTAGAGAAGGAGTGAGGCAGTGTTGACTGTGTGTGCTGTGACTCGTGTCATCCCTGGTCCGACCAGAAAGAGCAAGAGAAGCCTCAGATTGGTGCAGAATGCCTAGAAGTTCTCGAACAGCCAGACTTGGTAGAACATATTCATTCCAATCCCCGCAGTTCCTTATTACTGTCCCCAAACAGACAGTCGGATATGCCCTGGGGGCCTCTTAGGTGCCATCTCCTCCAGCATTATTAGGATAGCCCTCTGGTTCCTTCCATTTCCAGACTATGAGGACATGGGAGCTAGAGTCCCCTGCCCATAGAGCAGGCTGCCAATCCTCTCTGTTTTCTTCCATTTTGTTTGGCTCCCTCTCTTCAGTCCGTTTTTTCCCACATGCCTTTTGTCTTGTGTCTGCTTTTTACTGAAAGACTATGAAATTTACTTGTGATTTTATTTCCCCCCTCATCACCTTCTGTGACTCAGTGATGAATCAGCCTTTCAGGGGACAACAGTGACTCTCTGACACTGCTCTCTCTCCCTAGAGTGGAGACAAAGCAAATTTAGTGGCCACTGGGGACACTTACCTTATCTGTTATATCTTTGCTGTAGAATACACTTCTCTTCAGTATGAAATGAATCTGTCAGTTCTGTTGAATGCCTTGGATTCTATGTAGTCCGAAATTAATTTCACTATCTTTGCTCTCTTTGTGTTTTCCTGATACACTTTGGCTCTTCTTATTTTTTTAATATTTATTTTTAGCTTTTCAGTGTAATTTTGTTTTAGGTTTGTTCTTGAAAGCAGCATATAATTAGAGTTTCTATTCTAACCTAATAATTTGAGAGCCCTTCTTTAAAAACCTTTTTATTGTTTTCCCCCCTTGCATGCATCCAAGCTTACTATTGAAAATACATATAATAAGCAAAAAGAAAACTAAAATCACCCAGTTGGTACTATTCAGGAATAGCTACTATTTCCTGAACCCGGTTCTGCATCTTTCTCTTTGTTCTTGTTAACTCTCCTGTCACTTTCTAACTCATTGTCTTTTTCAATTACTCAGGTTCAGGCTCCTTCTACTCTTGCCCTGCGGTGGGGGGCGCTTATGACAAGTTCTCTAGGCTCTGAGGGGTGGGAAGAAGGGCTTGGGAGAGCTGCGGAGGGCAGCTCTGCTCTAGGTCCAGAGAGTAACGTCTCTCTTCTTTCTGAGACCCATTTCCTTGGGTTTGCCTTTTCTTTTTTTTTTTTTAAATAAAGATTTTATTTATTTATTTGACAGACAGAGATCACAAGTAGGCAGAGACGCAGGCAGAGAGAGAGAGAGAGGAGGAAGCAGGCTTCCCACCGAGCAGAAAGCCTGATGTGGGGCTTGATCCCAGGACCCTGAGATCATGACCTGAGCTGAAGGCAGAGGCTTAACCCACTGAGCCACCCAAGTGCCCGGGTTTGCCTTTTCTAACCATCTTCTTGTTGCAGAACTGTAACGACCATCAGGGCCAAGATTAGGGTGAGGATCTAGAGGAAAGGGTCAGGTAGACAACTGTGGTGTTTAAAATATGCCCATGAATTCTTTGACTCTCTTGCCTTCAAAAGGTGGACCTAATTCTCCACCTTCAAACGCTGACTGGACTTGGTGAGTTGTCTTTGACTAATGGAATGTGATGGAAATGATGCTATGGGACTTCAAGGCTAGGCCATAAAAAAGGTAGCTTCCACTTGGTGTTTGTCTCTGTCTCTGTCTCTCTCATCATGTGCTCTGAGGGAAAACAGCTGCCATGTTGTAGGGGCTTCAGTATCACCAGGAGAGACCCACATAAAGAGTAATGGCATCTCCCCACCAAGACCCAGGACCCACTTGCCATGCGGTGAGTGAGCAACCCCGGAAATGGATCCTCCAGGCCTTCAGATGAGTGACGCCCCTGCTGAAATGTGGTATAACCTCATGAATGATCCCAAGGTTGGACAGCCCGGCTAAGTTGGTTCAAAATTCTGCCCCACAGAAACTGTGAAGATAGTCATGTTTACTGTTGTTTTTAAGCCACCAAGTTTGGGGTAATTGGTTACTCAGAAATAGATAATGAATACAGTAACCATTATGCCTCTAGCATGTGTGTTTAGGAAAGAAACAAGAGGCATTTCCCATGACTCCTGTGACTTACAAGGGTTGGAGAGTTCAACCTGGAGTCTGGGGCTAAAGTTCAGTCATAACAAACAAGACTTATTTTCCTTGACTCTTCCTCACCACATCTCCCTCATGGATCTTGGGCTGTCCCTTTGCTGGTCAAAGATACAGGAAGCATTTTTCCAGCTGTTTCATGGCTTCCCATAGGGAAGGTGACTAACCTCTGATATGTCTTGAATTGGAGACTTCTCTGTAGACTTCTCTGCAGCCCTATACTGTCACCACACCAGGCAGAGACTTGTCCCAGAATGGGGACAATGCAGACAATGAGACAAGAGGCTGAGTGAAGGTGGTTTATTTGGAGGTAACCTTAGAGAGCTCTGGTGGGGGAGTGGGGATGGGAGGGAGGGAAGGGAAGGCAGCTCTACAGGATGGGTTTAGTCATGCCGGGGCTCAGGCCAACTCCTCAAAGCTCTCACCTAAGAGACAAAGGACCTGGAGTATTTGTCTCCCATCTTCTGCCCCTCACTTGTTGAGGACTACTTCTGAGGACATCAAGTCTTTAGTACTTCTAGTCTGTCCCACATGTGAGCCTAGCATAGTTCAGTAGTTGAGGGAAGAGAAAGAGACAGAGATTCCCCTGGGCATGTGAAGAAAGTTGAGAGCTGATGGTTATGGGTGGGTTAATGACAGCATCTGTTATAGACTTCCATCTCATCTCTGAATTATTGCAGTAGCCTGCTGGCTGGTCAGCTCCTCCTGTTCTTTCCTTCAGACCCTCTGATCTCTTCTCTGTGTAGAAACTCAGAGTGTCTAAAAATGCAAGGGTGATTTCTTAAAAGATTACAAAAGTTTCTTGTTTCTCTAAGGATAAAGCCACCAGCCGTTAGCAACATACTTGGCACACAGAAACCATTTGATGAATGTTTTCTTTTGTACTGTGATCACCGCCACCATTATCATTATCATCGTCATCAGGACATAAGCATACTAGCTCATGTCCCTGACTTTAAGTATCTTTTACTTCATCTTCTATCCACACAGGATAATCTTTTATTAAGCCAGCACTAGGTTTTCATAGGTTTCATATGTCTTACCTTCAAACTGGATCATTATCTTTCTGAAGATTGAGGTTGTGTCTTGTATTTCTTGTTTTTTCCACACTCTCTAGCTCAAGGAGTCTTTGAGGAATTAATAGTTTCTGGTTGAGGCATTTAGTTAATTAATATAGACCCTTCCCTTTCCCAGGCCACTAAGATGCAAGCTATCACCAAGCACCAATGCACTTCTCCCCATCTCTCAAGCCTGTCCACTCTTTTCTGTCTCTAACACCACCACTCTAGAGCTTGGTCACCTTCATGTTTGGCTTGGATCATGGCACGAGCTCCTTAATCATCATCCCCACGTCCAGCCTCACTTCACTCCTATCCATTCTCTACAAAGCAGCAAAAGCATTCTTTAAAAACCAACTCCAACCATGTCAATTCACATGCCTAAAAGTTTTCAGGGCCTTCTCAATATTCTTAGAACAAAGCCTTAGTCATGTTCCAGTCCCAGCCTTTGCATGGATCTGGCTTCCCTCCACCTCCCCTCCCACCTTCCTTCCCCTTATGTTTGGGCGCATGTGACACTGGCTTCCTTTCAGACTCAAATGTTCTAATATCTTTTCCAACTCAAGGTTTTTGCTAATACCATTTTTTTCTGTCTGGAATGTCCTCCCATCCCTTCACCACCTATGTGTCTCTTCTTACTTATTTTCTAGATCTGTTTTAATGTCATTTCCTTGGGAGAAGCTTTCACCGATCACCCAAACTAGGTCAGGTCTCTTGTAGAAGCTATCTTAACATCTCCTATTTTGAGTCTTAGACTGTTATCCCCCAGAAAACAGAGGCTTAGATTTTTGTTTCGGGGAGAAGGATCCCAGGGAATAGGAGTTGAAGACTGAGAAGATGGAGACATGGTGGTAGGGAAAGTTGTCTTCACTAACTTGTTAGTTCATAGATGCCTTCCATCAGTTGATTTTTTCCAGTTTTTCTAGTTATTCTCAGTGCGGTGGTTTGTCTGGTCTCCCCAGCATGCAGATGAGGTTACCACTGCCAGCTCTTTTGTTGTTTCTTCTGGTATGAACTTCCATGTTTGCTTTTAACATTTTAAGAAATTATCTACTGTCACTCAGAACTCTCCCCTCCTATCGCCCTCGCCCCGCAAGGACGACAAGAACCCTGGTTCGGATGCATCTTCTCTCTCTTCTCTCTCTTTCTTTCTGCAAGTCTACACACTTATATACGCTTACATGACCAATCAGCGAGCAGGGTACAGGAGGGAGCGAATCAGGCTGTGCACCTAAATGAACAACTTCACTAGCAACCAATGCTGTTTACTTCCTCTTTGGGCATTCTGCTTAGTCTCACGAGGAAATCCTAACCTGGCAGCTAGCCAGGCACCATCTTTTAATGGCAGAGGCCGCCCTGGCCAGGGGCCTGCCTCCGACATCTCCCCCTTTTTTCTTTTATGGCAGGGATCGTGCCTGTCTTAGGTTGTCAGTGGCGGGGAATATCCTTACCCGTCATCAGACGGCAGATATCAATGATCTGCGTCCTGTCTTAGGTTGGTATATTTCCCCCACCAATCTTACCCGTCGTTGACTACCGATCCAGCATACTTAGCCATATTTGGGGGGATGTTCCAGCCTCGATGGCTAACAAGGCCTGCACCATGGCTTGCTGTTGCCTATGTTGCTGTTGCCTCCAAATACTAGCAGAATCAAGCCCACTACAAGGATTGTTATCAGACCAATTACGCTAGCCCATTGTTTCGTAAAGGTTAACACATCTTGCAATGTTTTGATTATCTCTGGGAGGGTTGCAAGCTCAACTCTGGTGTTATTTATCCTTGTTATTCCTAGTACCAGGTGCTAAGTATAGTTTTGGAATTCTGCGGACTAATTCCCCCACAAGTATTGGGAGAGCTGTCGGAAGACATTCTGTTAGTCACTCATATTAGTATAGGCTATGGGGGTTACACAAATTGCTGGGAAGGGTATTATACATCCCAGTCCCAATAGGGCCCCCCACATGTCCACTTGTTCTTGAACCAAATCCACTCTCTGGTTGACTATCAGGATTTCTGCTTGCAGATGTGCATTGATCTGAGTCTATGTTTGAAGGGCAGCCGCCGTTCCTTCTGCAAGGGTGTTCACAGCTTCCACAGTGGGTATAGTTACAGCAAGCGAGACTGCTGCTGCCGTGGCAGCTGCTGTAGATATAGCCAATGCTGTCACAACGGCGGCTGTGATACCAAAATCTCTCTTCTTTCTGGATAGCACCACCGGTAACTTGTCCTCTGAAATGGAAACTGGGATAGGAACATGGGTAGGGATACGCATAATCACAGCCAGCTTGAAGGCCCTAACATTCCAGCACTGGGAAAGACAGCAATTCTTAGTGCAATTCAACGTATCATTCAGCTCACTAGCATTTGTTACGAGGAAAAACGGTGGCGAGACCCATATGGGAGTGGGCTGATAAGTAATATTATTGGGACAAGACACAGTAACTGTTGTCTCAGAGATACTAGAGTCATTTTGTTTATAAGAACAGTTGAGGAATTTGCCACCATTTAACATGGACACTGCTGAGATATCAGTACATGCTCCTAGCAAGTTACAGACCTGCCATGCATCAAAGGGAGAGGAGGGAATATGAGAGAAGAGATAGTCACTGGTAAAGGATATGGCCATGCTTTAACCACTGCTCACAGCTCTCTGGCTTGAGTCTGCCACAGGAGGTGTAGCATCCCGAGTTATCATCAGCATCTTCAGCATCATGACTGGTGTTTGGAGGCAAGGCTGCACACACCAGCCGCTCTGGGATCCAAATTGGAGCCTCCTTTTCCTGTGGAAAAACACATACAGACCCCCTACTCCATACTAACACTGGATCTGGTCCATTCCACTTTCCTGTGAGGATGTCCATCCAAAGTACTAAAGGCTTAGGGGAAGCAGCAGCATCACTTGCATGTCTGTCTGCAGCTGATTTACCCGTTTTGTCCAACGTTAAAAAATTCAAAATAAAGAGAATGGTGTTGAGTTTATCTTTAGGGGACCTGAAGGTGTCCCCTATTCCCCCTTTTTGTTTATAAAGTGCATTTTTTATTGTAAGATGCGCGCGCTCCACAACACTCTGTCCTTGTGGGTTATAGGGTATTCCATGTTGTCAAGTGAATGTCAAGTTGTTGTAGGAAGGCTTTAAAGGGTTGTGAGGTGTAGGCTGGACTATTATCTGTCTTTAATTGGCGTGGCTTTCCTCATGCCGGGAAAGCCTGTAGGCAATGGGCGATAACATCTCTGGATGGATTCCCCACCCCCCATATGCACTGAGGTGAAAATTATTCCAGAGCAGGTATCTACAGACATGAACATATCTTAACTTTCCAAATTCTGAAACATGTGTGACATCCATTTGCCATATATGATTAGGTAACAAACCCTTAGGATTAACCCCCAAGGACGGTGCAGGTAGTAAGATCAAGCAATTTCTGCAGGAGACTACTATGTCCCGTGCCTGTGCTTTTGTTATGTTAAATTTGAGGTAAAGAGTTAAAGCATCCTGTTTCTTCAAATCCTCCCCTAAGTGGACACATTGAGGTATGTTTAGCAAGCCTTCATCTAGGAACCATGGAGCCGCCTTTTCCACTGTATTCAAAAAGGCCCGAGCAGTTTTTGCTTTTACGTGGACGTTAAAGACTCGCGGCTAAATTCCAGCTCTAAGGCCGCCCGCTTCTTATTGCGGACTTGTACAAATTAATCCCGGCTCTAAGGCCGCCCCGCTTCTTATTGCGGACTTGTACAAGATTCCCACCACTTTGATCGTGGTCCCTTCCCCGCTTACCTGCGGTTTCGATAAGAAAATCCCGGCTCTATGGCCGCCCCGCTTCTTGTGGTCTTGTACAAGTTTCCCACAACCTTTGTCGTGGTTTTACCCCACTTACCTGCGGACTTCTCCCTTGCAAGGTTTTTCTATTTTTACTCCCGCTTTACCGCGGAATTCCCACTTTTGAACGTGGCTAATGTCCCCGCTTACCTGCGGACCTTTACTCCCCGCTTTCCTGCGGATTACCTTGCAAGATTCCTTTATTTAGTTCCCGGGTGCCGGCGCCATTTATCGCCCTCGGCGCACAAGGACGACAAGACGCCCTGGTTCGGATGCATCTTCTCTCTCTTCTCTCTCTTTCTTTCTGCAAGTCTACACACTTATATACGCTTACATGACCAATCAGCGAGCAGGGTACAGGAGGGAGCGAATCAGGCTGTGCACCTAAATGAACAACTTCACTAGCAACCAATGCTGTTTACTTCCTCTTTGGGCGTTCCGCTTAGTCTCACGAGGCAATCCTAACCTGGCAACTAGCCAGGCACCATCTTTTAATGGCGGAGGCCACCCTGGCCAGGGGCCTGCCTCCGACACCCTCCAATTTCCCTGATTCAATATAGTTACGCAAAAAAAAAAAAAAAAAATTTGACTAAGTGTTTAGAGATTCATCTGCCTGTTTGGTTATTGTTCACTATTCAACCAACTAATGAACTCTTAATAATGTTTTCTCTCTTGCATAACTTTTTTCCTCTGAAGTTAATAATAGCCTCATTTTATTTATTTTTTTAAAGATTTTATTTATTTATTCAACAGGCAGAGATCACAAGTAGGCAGAGAGGCAGGCAGAGGGTGGGGGGAGCAGGCTCCCCGCTGAGTAGAGAGCCCAATGCCAGGCTCTATCCCAGGACCCTGAGATCATGACCTGAGCTGAAGGCAGAGGCTTTAACCCACTGAGCCACCCAGGCATCCCTAATAGCCTCATTTAAAAGTTTGCTTAGTTTTCACTATGACTGCTGAGTATTCCCCTCCTCCGTGTCTTCATAAATCTGTGAAATGCCTGTTAAGCAGCCAGTGAGGCCAAAGATGAACCAGAAGAGTGTGATATTCTGGAGATCAAGTATAGGTGGTGTTTTAAGGAAAAGGAGGTGATCGGTTGTATTCCATGCTAGTAGTGAGTTGAGCGAGATGAGCACTGAGAGTTGCCCAGTGGATTTGGCAATGCAGAAGTCACTGGTGAACTTGACAAACAAGAGTAAACTGATGGGGACAAAGATTTGATTGGATGGGGTGCAGTCAGAAGGAAAAAATGGGAACAGAGGAAGGAAAATCATACTTGTGATTTTCTTAAAAATAATTTTATCAGATTAGGTAAAAAAGCCAAATTTTAATAACTTTTTTTTCTCCAGAGGGAGCAGGGAAATGTGGTGGTCACTAGACAGGGACGTAGGATCAAGAAAAGGATTGGTGGCAGTCCACTTCCAAGATGGATCCCAATGATTCTCCACCTCTTGGTATTCCCCTCTGTGCATAGTTTCCTCCCAGGTTGTAGTGGAGTTGACGTGGGTGACCAGTAGTATATGGCAGAATTGATGGTACGTCATTTTCAGGGTTAGGTTATAAAGGACTGCGGTTCTGTTTTGGGTGCTCTCTTGCTTTCCCTGTTTCTTGGATCTCTCATTTTATGAGAAATAAGTGCTATATTGTGAGTATCATTTTGGAGAGAGCCACATGATGAAGCCAACTGCTAATGAGGAACTGAGAACTGCCAATAACTATGTGAATGAGGTTGGAAACAGACACTATAGTCCCAGTTGAGTCTTGAGATGACCACTTCCCTGGTCAACAGCTTAACTAGAGAGTTAGAAAATAAATCAGCCCAAACTACACGTGTAAACACAGAACTAAAATCAAGACTTGGAGGTAGATTCCTTGAGCACTGAATGAAACTTGCCCCACTATGATGCACCTATGGTGTCTGGCCTGGCATAGTTTTGGAGAATGGTTCTGTGGCTGTCTGACAGATAAAGAAATAGTAGCAGGGGTCTGGGAGTCTCACTGAAGAGCACCTATGGCTGAGCTTACTGTTGATGGGTATAGCTGCCCAAAGAGTCCCCCTTTAAATATATGGTTTCCAGAGCTCTGAGCAGTGGCACTAGATGCCTGGTGGAGATCTAGAAGGTGGCTGCAAAAACCAATGGCAGAAAAGATTACATTAGTCAATGGACAACAGAGCTCTCCCCACCTGTAAGTTGAAATCTGTGGTTCTGCCATTTTGGATTGCATACACCTGGGTCTTCTTTAATAACCTGGGTCAGGGTGGAGGCCCAGGAGCGAGATACTGGTCTTCCTAATCCATCTGGGGGAGCTGGTTCTAAGCTAGTTTGAGAAATAAAGAAAAATGCTTCTATTCTAAGTGCTCCTTACACTGTTGCACATGTAACTGTTGGGTTAAACAAGTATGATTCAGGGTGTGTGTTTGGGACATATCTCACTTCCTCATTCTGTTTCTGGTCCTTTGAGGCTGTCCTGCAGAGGACTGTTTAAGAGGCTGGACAAATGTAGCATTCTGACAAATACATACTGTAGAAGTGACGGTTTTCTTTATGGCTATGTTATCAGCAGAAAACAGTAGAGTGAAGAGGGTTAGTTTATTTCGCCTTCTGAATTCCTTTTGTAAAATGTACTTGGGTTGGTACTGTGGTCTCCTTCTCCTGTTTAGGGGACCTTCGGGTCATGGAATAAGCTGAAGTCAAGGGGGAAGGGCTTACCAAGCCTCTCATGCTTCAACCACATTATCCTGAAACTCAAGCATAATTACCTCATTATCTGAGCTGGTTGCAAAATCCACATTTAGCAATCTGGACCGCCTCATTATAATTTCCAAGTACTGGGGAGGTACACTGCTTTATCATGCCATAGGGGCATCCTAGGTTATTGACAAGAATCACATAAGCACAGTCATATTTCTCTCATGTAACAGTGACCAGTCTGAGAAAGAACAAATTAATTAGGGACCTATGAGGTCTGAACCCAGCTGGCCTAAGAATTGTCCCATTCTTCGGGTATGACTGTGGAGTGTGGGCAAGGTCAGAAATTTCTTACTTGTACTGGTACTGGTATAAGATGGGTTTGCCCTCTCTGTGCCTGGGAGATGTTTGAAGCTGACTCTCATGATGGATCTTCTGATGCTACCTTTTGATAATGCCTTTGACTGGTCATTGCCAATACTCCCTTGACTTCTGGTTTCCCACCCCACTGGTTTCCTTGCTTTCTGGAAGAAATATTCTTATTAGGCAAGTTCCTTTTCAAAATGACCCCAAGCCAACATTCCCATCTTGTGGGGCAGGAATGGTCCCAACTGTTCATGCCTACTTATACCCACGCCCTTTGCAATGCTCCTCAGGAGGCTTCTAAATCTATACCCTTTGAAACTATCTTGGCTTTAGGACTTGCTTTTGCCAATGAAATATAGTGAATGTGATGATGTGTCAGTTCTGTGCCTAGGGCTTAAGGGGCTGGGCTAGTTTTCTAATGCCATGTAATAAATGACCACACACTTAATGGCTTAAAAAGAAAAAAAAAAAAAAACAAACGTTTATTTCCTCAGACTTCTGTAAGTCAGAAGTGTGGGCTTGGCTAGTTCCATTGCTGTGGAACTCATAAAGCCAGAATTAAGGTGTCAACAAGCTGGGCTCATCTGGGAAGAATTCTCTTCCAAGCTCACTCAGGATGTTGGCCAAATTCAGTTCATTGTGCTTATAGGATTGCGGTCCCTATTTCCTTGCTGGCTGTCAGCCAGTAACTGTCCTATATTCCATTTCCATCTTTAAGTTTGATATTTTGAATCTGATTTCCTCTTCTGCTACCAGCTTGAGAAAACGCTCTCCTTTAAGGGTGTTCATGTGATTAGATGAGGGACATACAGATAATCATGCTTTTGATTAACTCAAAGCTAACTTGTTGAGAAAAGTAGTCCCATGATTCTTAGTCAACTATGTAAGGATGGATTTTTGGCTCTGGAACATTTCCTTACCAAGGGACATCACTTTGTGTAGAATTATCTCTCATTGTTTCAGGCTCCATGAGCTCTCCTTTGTTGTGCTTAAATTATGTACCTCTTTTGGCACCTGGTTAACCCCACTGTTCTATCTGTCTTCTGCAGGGTTGAAATCTCTCCCACTATGGCATAGGAGGGGTACATATGGTGAATTGTCCTGCCTCAGTTGCTGAGAGAGGCCATTTGGCCATAGGAGACTGAGATGTCTGAAGGACAGTGCTTTAAAGTTTCCTAGAAGACTTCTGGTTCAATTGAAAAAAAATCTATATGAGAAACACCCTTTCTCTCTTGGAAGAGATTTACATGTGTGGTTGAGAGCACCAAAAAGTTTTGATTTCATCCTTTTAAGTTAATGAGAATTAAATGAAATCTGAGGTTTTAGCAAAGGGTGGGACAGTCACACACTCAGACTTTTCTCTGTGTCACAATTCCAGTAGCTGTTTTGGAGTTTGAACATGTTTTGACATCTGGAGAGGCTGAGAAGTTCCAAAATCATCCTGTTCCTTTTTATTTAACAGCTCTTCCTTCAATTTATCTCTCTCCTTTGGCACTTTATTATAAGCAACAAGAAACCAGGCAGCATCTCCAACACTTGACTCGGGAATTTCCTTAACTAAATATCCAAGCTCATTGCTTACAAGTTACATTTTCCACATGACTGTAGGACACGGTTTTGGTAAGCATGTTGCTGCAGCATAGCAAGGATCTTCCTTTATCCCATTTCCAATAACATCTGTTTCCTTCTCAGCCTTCACCATGAACATTCTGAAAGTCAAGATTTCTACTATTGGCCTGCTCTTGGTTTAAGATTTCCCTACTACACACTTCCATCCTCTTTATTGAAAGCTGGATCTATGTCCTATAAACAAGCCCATACAAGCGTGTTAGAGGATTTGGCCATGCTAAAGACAGATGATTTGTTTAACTGAGAGCATTCTAGACTACTCAGGCCGCAGCAACCCCACCAGCTAGCTGACTGTCACTACATGAGCAAACTTAGCCAAGATCAGCCAAGCCCAGCACAGATTGGAAGACCTCAGGTGACCCATTAACTTGTGAGCTAAATAAATATTTCTTGCTCTATACTCCTGAGGTTTTATAGTTGTCTGTTATGCAGCATTATCATGAAGTAGAAAACTGATACACAGGGGATTTACGTTTAGTCTCTTAAATTCTTGCACCTCTGACCTAGCTTGGAAAGGAGAATAGTTAGCTCAAAAAGTAGCAACAATTCTCTCCTACTCTCCCTATCTTCCTTCCCCCTCCTTTTCTCTGCTAGCTTAGCCTACCTCTAGAGCCCTAGGCCTGTCAAATACACTACTGTTCCTCATAATTGCAGAAATAAAAATAAATTTTTCAAGTGGTTGCATTGAAGAATCCCTTATTTGGCTTGGATGAAGAGAGAAGCACTCCTATCTTTTCTTTAGGGGGGAAGCTTATGTAATGCTCATTTATAGGAAATCCTCTTCCTTTCTCCAACCATTGAGGGCTCTTTTATTTGTGCCCTTTAGGGAAGGGTTTTGACAGAAACTTTAAAAACTCACACATTGTTCTGGCAACTCACTTTGGAATGTATTGTGATGCCTCAGTTGAAACTTTTGTTTAATACCCATTGAACTTAATTTGACTAACACCTGTCTCCTCCATGAGACTATAGTCCATGAGGAAGAAGCTCTTCTGGCTTGTGTCTCTAACATCAGCACCAAGGACAGTGTCAAGCACAGCGCCATGCTCCTACAAATACTGTTTAATGAATTGGTGTCAACAAACCTGTTGTACTTTTAGGTCCTGAATACGAATTTGTAAGCTGCCTGTATTTCTCTTTTACAAAGCATGGACTGGGTCATTTTTCAACAATTATTTTTATCTCTTCTATGGAGTCCCATCTTAAAGATCCCTTTCCAGAAATGCTTAGCAAGGTGGATCTCAGTTGACTTTCCCATTCAAGGCTTTGTTGCCTGGGAGAGGACACAATGAGGTAAGTTTTACATAAGAAAGAAGTCTTCCCTGATAAGATTTCTTTAAAAATTCCTCAACTACAGAACCAAAGAGAAAAATTAGGATGTTGTATTTTTACAGATATTACCACAGCTGTACTCGATTCTTCCCACTTATGTATTATGAAGGGCCAATTCTGACTCCTCTCTGGTTAGAATACCCTATATGAGCCTGTCCAGAGGAGTAGAAATAAAATTCTTTTGGTTCTAATTTTAAGGCAGCCCAATTAAAATGTCTGACTCACCAGGCTGTTCATGGGAAGCATTCACACGTTCATAAATTATGGAATGGGCTGTAAAGGCTCTGAATGTTCCCTGGAAGCAGTTTTAGTATCTTTCTAGATAAGAAATGAATCTAGATTCTCCGTCTTTTCAATTATTACCATTACTCATTATTATTCAAATTACACAGCATGATTCATGTCTGGAGATCAAAAGATCAGAAGGACTTTAAGGGCAAACTATGAAAATAAGAGTGAAGATAGGAAGGGAAAAAGATAGGACCAAGACTTTAAGATCAGAGTTCTTTCTTTCAGTGCCTATTTGTTTGCTGGTAAATAGAGAATCTAATTAAATTAGCAAACACTTGTGAAGATTTGATAACAAACTAAAATATGGCCCATTTTAACATAATCAAAGCCTCAGGTCCAAAAAATATTACTCTATGGGGAACATTTAAGTTATGAACAACAAATTGCTAGGAGAATGGGGTGGTCCTGGACATTCAAAAATCATCTTCAGTAGGCTGCTCTGGCACAAAGGGATGGAAAGTCCATAAAAGGAATAAATATACTTTTCCTATGTGACAGTTCATGTTGTTAAATAGGAAATGTTTATTCTCCTTCCAACTCCAGTTACAGACAGAGCATACCTCCCGGTCCCTCACTGATGTTGAGTTTGGCTTAAGAACTTGCTAATAAACATGATGCCAATGAGGCTCAAACTGTACTTTTAGGTTTAAGTTTGTCCTTTGGTGTTTCTGCTCTAGTCATATAAAGAATATGCCCTGCCTCATCTCCTGGTCCAAGGAAGATGAGAGACACATGAAGCTGACTAACGTAGGTCTTGTCACAGCTTGGAGCTCGGCCCAACCAATCTCACCCTAGATCAGCAGAGCTACTGATGCGTGAGAATATATAATTACTACTTTAAACTACCGAGTTTTGGAGTGGTGTTATATTAACAGAGAATTTGGCTGGTTCCCTCCTCAACCCTTCATTTCTGGGAGCTTCTAAATCCTCAGAACTTCCTGAGTGATAAGAGAATCTTTGTTATTAATGGCGGGCCCCTTGAACCCCAACTGAGTTTATGCTAATGAGATGACTCAGGATGGGGGCTGGTCATGCCAGAAAGACCAAACGTGGGATTAGAATCTTGGAGCTTTGAGCCTTGTGATATCAGCTCAACCTTCCAGGAGAGAACCAAGGCTAGAGACTGAGTTAAATCACATGGTTGATGATTCAATCAATTATGCCTGTATAATAAAACTCTAATAGAACCTCTGGACACAAAGCTTTTGTGAGCTACTCTGTCTGGTGATGCACATCAGTATGCCAGGAGGGTAATACATCCGGAAAACACAGAAGCTCCGTATTTGGGATCTTCTCAGACCTTACCACTATGTGTCTGTACTTTGGGTGACTCTGATTTATATCCTTTATAATAAAACTATAATAATAATAATAAAATATTAATAATATTATATAATAATAATAATTTTAGGGATGCCTGGGTAGCTCAGTCAGTTAAGCAACTGTCTTTGACTCAGGTCATGACCCTAGATATGGGATTGAGTCCCATATCAGGATCCCTGTTCAGCGAGGAGTCTGCTTCTCTCTCTGATCCTCCCCCTTTTCATGCTTTCTCTTGCTCTCAAATAAATAAATAAAGTATTTAAAAAATAATAAGTTTAGCATTTTCCCAGTTTTTATGAATTTTTCTAGCCAACTGTTGAAGCAGAGAGAGTGGTGATCCTGAATTTAAAGAGAGTTGGTCAGAAGTTTGGGTAAACCAGGAACCCTGTAGGTTGTGGCCAGTGTCTAAAGTGAGGAGAGTCTTGTGGAGAACTGTGCCCTTTACTGTAAAATTTGACCTAATGTCAGGTAGTTAGGATAAGAATTGCATTGCAGGTGGTTTGTTACACATCAATACCTGACACACCTTTCATACATGAAATGATAATCAAATAAAATATGACAATGAAAGTGTATATGTATATGAAAGCATTTTCAGCTATAAATGCAATGTAGAGATAAGGAAGTTTTGCTGTAAGCGAACCATAAGTAAACATGTTTACTTCTTTACAAGCAAGACAGAGTCTAATGATTTTTTTTTTTAAAGATTTTGTTCATCTGATGCCTTCTTCATGATGTCTCTTTAATCACTCACTTTTGAATTCATGGCTCTCTTGTGGCTGTGACTCCTTTCTGCCTCAGAGATGATTATATTCATGCCTATGTCTCATCCCTTCTATGAAATTGTGAACTTCTTAAGGTCAAAAGCTGTAACTGACATTGCTTTCCTTAGAATTCCTGGTACACCTAGGATAGCTCTTGACATTTTCGTGGTGTCTGAACTACCCAAGCATGGAGCCTGGCCATGTTTCTGATCCTTTTCGGTTGGCTAGAACTCCCTCACTCACTCATTCATTCTTCATTCATTCACCAAATATTTGATAGTGCCCATTGCATGCCAGGCATTGTATCAAGCACTTGTGATTCAATAGAGAACACAACAAAGTCCCTGACTTCATGGAGCTTATGTTCTGGTCAGAGAGATACCTAGTAAACTAACAACAAATGTCTCAGTATGTCACTTAGCGTCAAAAGCTACATGGAGTGGTTATTTTCTCTTTTCTTTCTTTCTAAGATTTTATTTATTTATTTGAGAGAAAGAGAGATCATGAGCAGGGGGCTGGGAGTGAGGTTGGGGGAGGGGGAGGGACAGAGGGAGAGGAAGAAACAGACTCCCTGCTGAGGTGGGAGCCCAATGTGGGGCTGGATCCCAGGACCCCAAGATCATGACCTGAGCTGAAGGCAGATGCTTAACCGACTGAGCCACCCAGGTGCCCCATTATTTCTATTTGAACATTCATTGTGCTCTGGCTTTGAAGATATTTATTTATTTATTTATTTATTTATTTATTTATTTATTCGACAGAGAGAGAGAGAGAGAACACAAATAGGCAGAACAGCAGGCAGAGGGAAAGAGAGAAGAGGATGTCCCACCAGGCAGAGAGCTGGATACAGGGCTCAATCCCAGGACCCTCAGATCATGACCTGAGCTGAAGATTGTCATCTAACTGACTGAGCCACCTGGTGCCCCTGTGCTCTGGCTTTGTATGATACTCTTTTACAGTTCTCTTACTGGGAACCTTCTGTTAGAATACAAGCCACTTGGGGGCCAGGATTGTTTCTCAGGTATTTATTCCCCTGGTGTCTTCAGTTCAGTGCCTCATGCATTTTGGTGACTGCGCAGTTGTGCACAATTAAGGTCGAAAATGATAAATGCCATAAGCATTAAGGAAAGTGAGTGATCACCTTGTTAGCTAGAAGGATTCAAGAACAGGCCAGGGCCCTAGGGAGTGCTTGGGATTTGGATAGGAGAATAGCAAAGGAGTGCATTCCAGGTAGGCAGACCAAGGCCCAGGGAGAAGTCAATGGCAGGGGTTCCAGGAGGGGCTGTGGAGAGAGGGCTTGGTGACCACAGAGCACAGCTAAGATGATGAGAGAGAGAAGGAGTCAGGGACCACTGCCCATGGGCCCCCGGCTTACGTTTGGAGGGTCAGCCCTGGGAGAGGCTTCTGATGTTTTACTGCAATTCATGGAATACATTGCTTAGCCAGGTGTACCCTGCATCAAAATGGCAGGACAGAAACTGAGAAACTCAGTCCAGGATTGGTGAATCTTTAGGATGTCAATTTGTTTAACTTCTGTTTACCAAATTCACTGGCTATTGGACACAAGTTTTTCACAATATAATCCAGTCCCTTTGGAACCTTTTAAGAAAAAAAGTATGGTTGGGTTCCTGGGTGGCTCAGCCATTAAGTGTCTGCCTTCAGCTCAGGTCATAATCCCGGGGTCCAGGAAGCCTTCTTCTCCCTCTCCCATTCCCCCTGCTTCTGTTCCCTCTCTCGCAGTGTCTCTCTGTCAAATAAATAAATAAAATCTTAAAAAGAAAAGAAAAGAAAAGTATGGGATGAAGCCCTAAGCTTCATAGGAAATTGGATAATATGTGAACATAATTAAAATCAATAGTAACATATATGAGCACAATAAAAACAATAGCTTGATGTGTTACTTTTGGAATGTCAACATAAGTGAATAAGGCAAAACAAATGTCCCTAGACTATGCTTCTTGGTTCCTTCTTTTAAAAGACCAAAGCTTTGACACAAGTCTTTTCCAGGACAAATGTCAGCTCCTTATGGGAGGCCTCAGCTTATCCATATCTGATCAGAAGGCCCCTTTGAAGCTACTGGTTGAAGGTAGTCAATCTTCTCTTTTACTACAAAAGCCTGACCTTATCTATTGCAATAAAAAATTCCAAAGCACAAATTTAAAAAAAAATGAATATGGAGCAAGGCATATGTCTAACGTGTTCAAGTAAGTGTGAGTTCGAGTAAGTGTTACTCCATTTACAGAATAGGCAAATTTCAGTAAAAATGGCTTGATTTCTGCAAGGTGCATCTCATTTCCCTGTGGTTTTCTTTTACATTCCTGGGAATATAATTCAATAGTTTCTCCACCCCAAAAAGGAACATAAACAATAGTGGTGGTAAGATCCTTATAAATCTTGAGCCCCACAAAATGCAAAGAAAAGAGCCTTATATGTAGTATTCATGTAATTCAAACAAAATGGGTTACAGGCCAGACTAATTCCTTTTTAACTCTAGTATCTTTTTTTAGAAAAAAATAAACTTTTTATTTTAGAATACTTGATATTTACAAAGAAGTAGCAAAGATAGTACAGAATGTTCCATTTAAGCCACACGCAGGTCCTCCAACTGTTAACACCTTACATTAGTATGGTACATTTGTTGCAAATGATGACACAATATTGATACATTAAGAACTTAAATTAACGGTTGATTTAGACTTCCTTGGTTTTTGCCCAATGTCTTTTCTATTCCAGGATCCCATCCCAAATGCCATGTTACATTTACTTGTCATATCTCCTTAGGTTTCTCTTTTCACAATTTCTCTGACTTCCCTTGTTTCTGTTGAACTTGACCATCAGGTATTTTGCAGTTTCCCTCAGTTGGGAGTTAGTGATGTTTTCTCATGAGAAGACTGAGTTTATAGGTTTTGGAAAGGAGGATCACAGTGGTGGAGAGCCATTCTCATCTCTGCAGATCAAGAGTACAGGATTTTGACATGATTTATCACAGGTGATAGTCACATGATTCCATCAGTTGTGTGTGTCAGTTTCCTCCAGGGTAAAGTTACTCTTTACCCCCATTTCTTTCTTTCTTTTTAAAATTTTATTTATTTATTTGACAGAGAAAGACACAACAGGAGAGGGAACACAAGCAGAGGGAGAGGGAGAAGCAGGCTTCCTGCAAAGCAGGGAGCCCGATGTGGGACTCGATTCCAGAACCCCAGGGACCTAAGCTGAAGGTGGAAGCTTAACCACTGAACCACCCAGGTGCCCCCTTTACCCCCATTTCTAACCATCCTCTTTGAAGGGAAGTCACTACACTGGAGTGGTAAGGAGTGATGCTCCACTTCACTGAAGAGCAAAATACTTATGTATCTAAGTACATATATAGATTATTTGAATTCCTGCCTGGGAGATTTGTTTATTCTTTCCCATTTGTAAATTTACTCAATCATTTATTTTTACCAGGACAGAGTGATATTTATTTCATACTGTGAATTATAAGCCAATATGACCGTATTTATTTTTGTTGCTCAAATTTTTCCAACTCCAGGACGCAGAGAAACTGGATCACTCCTACTTTACTGGCGGGAATATAAAATTGTACGGGTGCTATAAAAGATACATTACCAATTTCCTTAAACACTAAACATGCAACCACCATACAACCCAGCAATTGCATTCCTGAGCATCTATCCCAGAGAAATGGAAACTTGTATTCACACAGACACCTGTACGTGAATGTCCGAAGCAGCTGTCATTGCCCTTGCCAGAAATTACCCCGATGTCCTTCAGCAGATGACATTTTGAAAAGCCATGGTGCATCCATATTATGGAAATACTACTCAGCAACAAAAAAAGGATGTCAACTGACACACCAAATAGCCTGAATGTGTCACCAGAGAATATGCTTAGTGACAAAAGCCAATGTGAGAGGTTCATATGCTGTATGATTTCTCAGTTTCTATAAACTGCTTGGAGTGTTTTCCTCTAAAAATAATAATGCGGTTAATATTATGTATGCTGATAATTTTCTGATCCGTAACTAGATCTATAAGGTCAATTCTCTAAAATGGAATTGCTGGGTCAAAAAAACAAAAACAAAAACAAAAACAAAACTCCAAACCCCCAAAACGCATTTATAACTTCAGTAGTTACAGCCAAATGACCCTTTGTGGTGCACATACCCACTTTAATTCATGAAAGTGCCTGTTTTCCACACACTTACTAACACGATGTAGGCTCATGGGCTCTCCGTGCCTCAATTTCCTTATCTGTAAAATGGGGAAAAATGGGGAAAAAATGGGACCCACCTCGCGGGGTTACTGCGAGGACCAAATGAGTTACTACATGGAAGTGCTCATGAGAGTGCCAGGCATAGTTAATCTGTGTGCAAGTATTAACGATGATTGTTACCACAGCCAAGTTTTTTGATATTGGTCATCCTGGTTGGGGAGAAGTGATGTTTTGTTGTAGTCGTTTTAATTAGCATGAATATTACTGTAAGATAAAGGACCATTTCAGTGTTTAAAACCGTTTGCATTTCCTTTCCCATGAATTGCTGATGCAAGTCCCCTTAAGCATTCATATCACTTGTGCTCCTGTTCCTTTGGCTAGAGCTAGTCATTCCATTGGCTAGAACTAGCCACACCTAGATTCAAAGAGGGTACTTCTGGGAAATGTAGTCCATCAGACAGCCTCTTTATAGTGAACAGCCTCCTCCTTGTATGTTTTCCATATGTGTGTCCCTTCCTCCTCCATTTTTGGACTAAGACAGGTAACTCTTGATTTAATTTTGTGTTTTTCCAAAACAATTGGTTAATGGACTAGTTTATTAATTCTATTTGTTGTTTTTATATTTTTAATTCACCAGCTCCTGTCTTATGCTAATTTTTTCCTTCCATCTGAGCTCTTTTTTTAAAAAGATTTTACTTATTTATTCATTTATTTGCCAGAGAGGGAGCAAAAGCAGGGGGAATGGTAGGCAGAGGGAGAAGCAGTCTCTCCGCAAAGCAAGGAGTTGGATTCAGGGCTCAGGACCCTGGGATCATGACTTGAGCTGAAGGCAGATGCTTAAGGAACTTAGCCACCCAGGCATTCCTCAAACTGAAATCTTTAGGTTTACTTCACTGTTTTTCAGTCTTCTTGACCTTGGTACTTAATCCATTTATTTTTAATTTGACCTCTTAAAATATTAAAGGTTAAATTTACCTCTGGGCACGGCTTTTAGCCATGTTCCATGTGTTATTGCATATATTATGCAATTATATATTATGTTATAACACATATATTATGCAATAACACATGGAACATGGCTAAAAGCTGTGCCATCTATCTATCTATCTATCTATAGATATATCTATCTATCTATCTATATATATATATCTTCATTGTCTACATATCTGTCAGTTCTGAGGGTTTTTTTTTTCTCTTTTAGGTAAGAATTATTCAAAATTGAGAAAGGTGTTGCATTAGCATTAGAAAATGTCATCTGCTCTAATAGTGTTTTTTAAAATCATCTGGGCTGATATAGAGTCAATTTATGAACATTCTATGGGCATCTGAAGAGAAGAAAAATGTTTATTGTTTATTTTCAGGGATGTATACACATACATACACACATATAATATTTTTATGTATATTATATACTTATAATCTTTAATAAGAGATGTACCTTGAAGTCTTAAATTCATTGAAGAAGGTCCCAACCTAGGAGGGTGGGTGCCATGTATTTCTTTTTTTAAGAGAGAGAGAGAGAGAGAGAGAGAGCACACACCTGCTTGCTAGAGGTGGGGGAAGAGGGCAGAAGGAGAGGGGGAGAAAAAATTTTAAGCAGGCTCCATACCCACTATGAAGGCCAATACAGGGCTCAGTCTCACAACCCTGAGATCATGGCCTGAGCCAAAATCAGGAGTCGGGTGCTTAACTGACAGAGTCAGCCAGACTCCCCACCATGGAATCATTTAGAATTGTTTCTTAGAAAGGCATTAAGGGGAGTTTCTGGGAAGAAACTAAACTTCCTAGAACTTTCCATGCACTTATTTTCCTTACTGTTAGGGGGTGGATTGGGTAATTATGGCCTTGGCTCTTCAGAAGCTAACCAAGCTCGCTCACATTTGTAAATTTGCAGTGATATCTATCTATCTATCTATTGATAGATATATATCAATATATTTAAGAAAATACATTTTATTTAACGCGTCTGGGTCTTTAGTTGAAAGGGAGCCAAAATTTATTTGGGCAGAGACTTGTCCATGTGTCCCAAATAAATCAAATGGCTGTTTTAATGGGACTGAGCATGAATAGAGATGTATGGGGATTTGGTCAAGGAGTAGGTATTGAATAAATTTTGCCATGAGCCCAGAATTCCTACCCCAGAAATAGTTATACAAGAGGGTCAAAGCATATGCTGCTGCATTTGCCCAGGAATTTGGCCAAAGGTTATGGGCAATTCTGCTATTGGTGCCCATCCATAATTACTAAAGGAGAAATGCAAGCTCTGTGACTAAGACATCTATGTGTAGACAGGGCTGAAAGAATTATGGACAACATCCAAACACTGCTTAAATACAGCAAGTAATCGGCAGGAAAAAACAGGTGAGGTTTTTTGATTATTCTGTTTCTTGGTGTCCTAAATTTCCATTTCCTTCCAAATGAAGGAATCATACTGTGATATGGCCTAGAATGGGGAAGAATTCTCAATGACATCAGATCTTATTGCAAAGGAAATGTCGCCCTTGGATCATCAAGACTAATCTCCAAAGACCAGCTGTAGTATCCAAGGTTAGTCTTGCTTAGAGAGCTGGGTGATTCGTTGCAACATCCAAGGAAAGGAAAGGAAAATAGACATTAAGCTTTAAAAGGACCTTGCCTGACCAGTGGTGTGGGTCTTCGGAGATGTGAGAGATCTATGAAGCGAGGGAACCCAGTCCTGATTTTTGGAATCCCTTGGTGATCTGAGAGGTGGTTGCATATATGAACTAAAAAGAAATTAGCAAGTAAGAATTGCAGAATTGGCACACAAACAGGGGAAGAAAGACCCAGGAGGGAGATGGTAGATGTTGTGCTAATAAGGCAAGCGGGATTTTGTGTTTGTAAAATTGAATACGACGTTCTTGTTTTTACCGAGTTTGTGGGGACAGTTCTTACTGATGAACTTATTTCATTTGGTTCTCTTGGCCACTGGCTATTAACTTTTTTTTTTTAAACCCACGGATTCTTTTTCCTCCTGAATATGATTATCTAGTTTAGGATTATGTGAAAAAAATAATAACCTTAGTATATGCTTGTAAATGTGTAAGTTTGCATAGGAATTCAGGGGGTTTCAAGAATATCTAAAAGATTTCTAGCCACTTGAATTAAGACCATTTTCTCTAGGAGGCAGACAAGATTAATAGTATTTGTGCCCTATCAGTGAAGAAGTGGAAACCACAGTGGACTTGTTCTAGGTCGCTCAGTAATCTAGAGTCAGAGCAGAACTAGAACCCAGGTTTCCCGATTCTCTGTCCCCACAACATCTGTTAGAATGCAATCAGTATCCTTCCAGCAAAATCCACCAGGACACACTGTTGCAATGTGAGAAGTGTATTCGGTCCAGATTTTTGATGAGGGAGCTGAGGCTGGAGGAGTCTTCATTTCATTCTGCTTAATTTCTTCATCAATAACCGTGATAGACTTGCCAGTCCTTGCCAACACTGAGAAATTGGCTTGTCTTCGAATTTTTCATTGCATTGACATACTCCCAATCAATATGTGAATCTCTACAGTCTTCTTGCCCTTGGAGAAGGATGTATCAGGAATTTGTATTCTGAGTGCCGCCTCACAGTTATTTTCTGGGAGGAAGGTTGAAAGCTAGAACTCGCCAGAAGACAGGAGACACTTGAATCATGGTTGTTATCATGCATTTTTGTTATGTACACCTCTAGCATGACACAACTGGCCTTGCTGTTTAAAAACCAGGCAGGAGGGTGCTGGGGACATATTTGTGTAGGTATACAGTTCACCTTTGGTGGCCTTCTGCCCCCTGCTTTGATATCCTACCACCTTCTGGCACTCTTGCCTCTTCCCAACACCAGTTTTACTTGTTCTCTATCAACCACTTGTTAACTGACACCTGTGTCAGTGTTAATAATAGATCACAGCTTCAATCGCACATAGACCCTTACATGTTAATAAAGAACTCAGGGGAAGCATGGTTAATGGTGCTCTAATAACAGGCTACATGGTGGGTACCAGAGAGTTACTGTAGCATCATTGTATCCTCTGAATAACCTCACAGAGGGAACCATCCTCCTTTCCTTCCACGCATAAGAAAGACCTTGTGATGAATGTTATGGTGGCTTACTTGGCCTCGGTTACAACCCCTCTTATCATACAAAAGTCAGAGAGCCAGAAACTCTAATTTCTACCCTATCTTAGAGTTTGAGCCCCAGCTATGGTTAGGCTTCACCAATCAGATAAACTTGTGCCAAATGTTTAAAAAATTTTTATTTATTATTATTATTATTAACATATAATGTATTATTCATTTCAGGGGACAGGTCTGTGATTCAACAGTCTTATACAGGACACAGCACTCACCATAGCATATAGCTTTCCTGATGTCCATCCCAAACCACCCCAACCCCTACACCCATCCAACAACCCTCCAACAACCCTCAGTTTGTTTCCTGAGATTAAGAGTCTTATGGTTTGTCACCCTCTCTGATTTTGTCTTGTTTCATTTTTTCTTCTCTTCCCCTATGATCCTCTGCCTTGTTTCTCAAATTCCACATATCAGTGAGATCACATGATAATTGTCTTTCTCTGATTGACTTATTTTGCTCAGCATAATACCCTCTATTTCCATCTATGTTGTTGCAAATGGCAAGATTTCTTCTTCTTCTTTTTTTTTTTTTAAAGATTTTTATTTATTTATTTGACAGACAAAGATCACAGGTAGGCAGAGAGGCAGGCAGAGACAGAGAGAGAGAGGAGGAAGCAGGCTCCCTACTGAGCAGAAAGCCCGATGTAGGCTCGATCCCAAGATCCTGGGATCATGATCTGAGCCGAAGGCAGAGGCTTTAACCCATTGAGCCACCCAGGCACCCCAAGATTTCATTTTTGATGGTTGCATAATATTCCATTGCAGCATATCTTCCTTATCCCAATGTTTGTGCAAAACTTTTTTTTAATAAAGATTTCATTTATTTATTTTTCAGAGAGAGAGAGAGAGGGCACAAGCACGGGTAGAGTCAGGCAGAGGGAGAATCAGGGTCCCCACTGAGCAAAGAGTCGGGGCAGGACTTGATCCCAGAACTCTGGGATCATGATCTGAGCCAAAGGCAGATGCTTAACTGACTGAGTCACTGAGGTATCCCAAACTTGGGCACAACCTTGAGTTGGAACTTGGGAATCTCTTTTCCTGGTGGGGATTGTGACATAATTTTGAAGTAGGTCCTGCAGCTGTGAGGATAGCTTTCCTGGCATGTTCGCTCAGTAAGTGACAGTGGGAGCATTTCCTGATCCATCAACTGCCACAATAAGCCTATGTGTTTCTGCAGGAATAACTCCCAGATGCGAAAGTCTAGAGCCTTTTCCCTTATTTTTCCAACAATTTTGGGAGCACTTAAAGCCCTACATCATTTTCCTTTCTGCCAACTAAAATTAATGTCGTTGCATGCAACCAAACTTGGATCAATTCAGTAATTGGTATCAGAGATAGCTATAAGCAAAAGGTTTTCAAGGCAATGGGAATCTGGGTTTGATCCCCTGACCTGACTGGACTGAAGACCAGAGGACCCAGTTGCACATTTTTATAATAAAAAACATCTAGATGTCATCCAGATGTTTTTTATCATAAATTTAAATAGGATAAATAAAGTGAAAGGGTATAATTTCTAGCATATTGTCAATACTGCATTAAGCTTTCAAAATACAACAATTACATCACTCTGTTAAACATTTCCAGTGAAATCTAGCTATCCTGGTGATATATTATCCTCAATTATCCACTTTTAAAAGTGCAGTCTTCTCCAGCAGAGATTTTATAATATTTACATTTTCTTCTTGAATTTGTATTTCTGTTTCATATCTACCATAAATTATAACTTAATAGAATGTATTTTATGATCAAACATCTTTTATTATAGCCCTAATGCACTTCTTTGCCAAAAAATTAGTTTATAAAATGAAATTTTAATTTTTTTGTATGTGCTATGGTCATAGAAATCCTCAAGTTTAGGAATTCCCTTATGAACTATCATAATTATGAGTAGTATATAATCAAAACAGTATAAAAACATTGCACATCAAGTAATTATTGAACATAAAAGTAAGATGCTAATGGAAACATTGTTCTCAATGAAATGGATGAAACTCATTTTTTCTATTTGGATAATGTTCACATGAATGTATATTACTTTTTACTAGAATGAGAGTTTCAACATCAATTATGCTCTCATTTTTCATTCTTATGTATGTAACTAGTAAAAAAAAAACCTTATTCACATCAACAGATCAATGGGAATATAAAAACCTTTATTATAACAATTCAATTCTTTTAACTCCTTCCAAAGATAGTTCTTAAAATTATTTTAATGATCATTAAAAAATTCTAATGGTCCTCCAATCTTTTAAAACAAAAAGAGGAAATCTCATTTTCAAAAGAGAGGAAAAAGAATTATTGCCTAGTCATCAGATTTACCCACTTTCTCAGTTTCTGGGAAATATACCAAGAAGGCTTTATGAAAACCCATAAATGACCATTAATTATAGCATTTGTCTTTCACTTTAAAAAATGTATTTAACCTCATAATTCAGAAAGATTTAGGGGAATAAAAATATTCATAATTTCAATACACTTTTATCAATACATTTTAAAGGTAAAATGCCTTTCTCTTAACCATGTGATTTCAATATCTTTCATCAAAATGGTAGAGCTGAGGATTACCCTCCTTCAGTTTATGAGAAATGCCTGCCATGTATCCAAATTGGCAAAGCCAGCGCTCGTGGTCAAATTAATGAGCCAAGTCAGATCTAATTTCTGTCAGAAAGACTCTGACTTATTTTTCAATTCAAATAAGCATGTTATTATGCATTCCTATGACAGCTATTTAACTTTGGAGTTTGATGTGTGAAATAGAAGGAAAGGTGGGATAAAGCACGGAGCCTTCCTGAGCCTACCACCTGGCTGATATCTTATGTCTCCACTCGCAGTAACTCTCACTTAGCGTCTTTTTTTTTTCCATAACAGTTTCCATAAGGATTGACTAAGAGTCAGACAACACCAGTGATGAGATCATTGTAACGCATCTCCCCACTCTACAATATGGGAAAGCACCACAGCAAAGGCCCCATAGCTGTTTTGAATGCCCCAGCCATCCCCGAGTAGATGTACATGTAAGACAAGAAGTATATATATATCTCGTTCTTTTCTTAAAGTTTTAATTTTAATTCCAGTCTAGTTGACATACAGTGGAATATAAGTTTCAGGTATATGACATAGTGACTCGGCAATTCCAGACATCCGCCAGTGCTCATCACTTTGACAAGGGCCCTCCTTCCTCCCCATCACCTATTTCACCCATCTCTGCACCCACCTCCCCTCAGATAACCGTCAGTTTCTTCTCTATGGTTAAGAGTCTGTTTCTTGGTTTGTCTCTCTCTCTTATTTTTCCCTTTGCTCACTTGTTTTGTTTCTTAAATTCCACATATGAGTGACATCATACGATATTTGTCTTTCTCTGACTTATTTCACTTAACATTATATTCTGGGGCTCTGTCTATGTCATTGCAAATGGCAGGATTTGATTTTTTTTTAAAAAAAATTATTTATTTATTTGACAGACAGAGATCACAAGTAGGCAGAGAGGCAGGCAGAGAGGGGGAAGCAGGTTCCCTGCTGAGCAGACAGCCCGATGTGGGGCTTGATCCCAGGACTCTGAGATCATGACCTGAGCTGAAGGCAGAGGCTTTACCCACTGAGCCACCCAGGTGCCCCAGGCTGAATAATATTTCATTATATATACATACCACATCTTCTTTATCCATTTATCCATCAATGGACACTTGGGCTGCTTCCATATCTTGGGTATTGGAAATAATGTTGCTGTAAACATAGGGGTGCATGTATCCCTTTGAATTAGTGCTTTTGTATTCTTTGGGTAAATATCCAGTAGTGCAATTGCAGGACTGTAGGGTAGGTCTATTTTTAACTTTTTGAAGAAACTCTATCCTGTTTTCCAGAGTGGCTGCCCCAGTTTGCATTCCCACCAATAGTGCAAGAGGATTCCTTTTTCTCCACATCCTTACCAACATCTGTTTCTTGCATTATTGATTTTAACCATTCTGACAGTTGTGAGGTGATATGGCATTGGAGTTTTGATTTGCATTTCCCTGATGATGAGTAGTATTGAACATCTTTTTATGTGTCTGTTGGCCATCTGTATGTCTCCTTTGGAGACATGCTTATTCATGTCTTCTGCACCAGTGTGGTGTAAAAGAAGGAGTAATTTGGGTCAGAGACTGGGTAGATGGCCCTCTATAGCTGGATAGGACCCCTTGTAGCTTCACAGCCCTCCATCGGGCTCTAAGGAGGACAGAAAAATAAAGTTGAATCCATAGATAACAAAGGTTCTTACTTGATACAAGAGATGTGGCCCAGGTTACATCCTGGATTTTAGGAATCCTGACCTTTTATTTATTTTTGTTAAGATTTAAGACCCTTTATTTATTTATTTAAGATTTATTTTTTAAAGCCCCTTTATTTATTTGTCAGAGAAATAGAGAACATGGGCAGGCAGAATGGCAGGCAAAGCAGAGGGAAAAGCAGGTTCCCTACTGAGCAAGGAGCCTGATGTGGGACTTGATCCCAAGACCCTGGGATCATGACCCTAGCCAAAGGCAGCTGCCTGACCAACTGAGCCACCCAGGAGACCTGGAACCCTTAAATAAGAGTTGGTACTAGTCATTTAGAAGAATGTTACTGTTCTTTTTTAGAAGTGAAAGACTGGTGGCCGAGGTTGGACCAGGGGAAAAGTGAAAAGTACACTGAGATTCTGGGTCTGAGAGTGGAGGTGCTGGGAGGTGACGGAGCAGTGTGTGAGGGAGTTTGCTATATGTGGGGATGAGAAGCCTGAGCAGAGTGGGGGTGTGTGGCCATCACAGAACACAACCATCTGTAGGAAGGCGGTCACCTTCGGGGAGGTATTTTAACAGAGTCTAGCAGGTTTCAAAGGTAGAACAGCTTTGGAATGAAGGGCAAAAGCAGGCAGATGGCAAGACCTAGAGGAACTGGATTAAAGAGGATCCTAAGGTGGAGACTCTATTCAAGTAATAAAAGTAAAGCCCAATTACAGAGAAAAGTCAGCACAGTCATGAAGGGGGTTTGACAAGATAGCCAGTCGGAAGATCCCCGTGTGAATGCTCACTCACCCTTGATCAGCTGTGTCGCTGAATAGATGGATGATAAAACAAAAAAAACAAAAACCCCTCAATTCTCCACTCCTCCCTATCATCTCTCCCATTGCAATGTGTCTTTGCAGCTCTTCCCATCGAGAGGAGGAATCGATTTTTCTACACGTTGAATCCGGGCTGGCCTTGTGAAATGCTGTGTGCAGAAGGATGGGGCCGAATTGTAATGTTCTGCCTGCTCTAAGCCATAGCCTACCTCCGGTCCTCTCTTGGAGTCCCACCTGGCTGCCACGGGAAGAAGCTGCACCTTGCTTCCAGGAGCTGAGTTAGACACTTGTCCCCTCAGAAGACCCAGGCCTGTGAAAGAGCCCAGTCAAGACCAGCAAATCGAGTACAGATGTTGGGAGAGAGCTCCTCCAAGGCCAGAACCACCCAGCTGAACCCTACCCAAGTTATAGATCCACAGAACCCTGAGCCAGCTAAATGGTAATCGTTTTTAATCCCCTAGGTTTGGGGTGTTTTGTCACACAGGGATAACTAATACAGTGATCCTGGGAAAGTTATCAAGCCACTTTGCTCGTCAGTTTCCCCTGAATTTCACACAGCGGGTAGCAGTACCAGGCTCCTAGAGTTATGGGGAAGATCTAATGAATTAATGCCTAAAGGGATCTAAAATACCACTTGGTAACAACTGACTTTGTGCTCAATAAATACTTTTATTACTGTTATTCCTAGAATTGAGGCATGAGGAAGATTGCAGATCATGTGGAGAGACACAAGGGGACCCTTAAAATCCTCCCAAATGCACAATTCCAAAAACTAGTAGGGGAGTGCCGTCTTGACTGCATCTGTGGGGAACAGGAGCTGAGGAGGAAGCCAGCCTGGCTTTGTAATGAGTAACTACCCCCTTATTTACGAGGTTTGCAAATCTGGGTTTCGGCATTTCGAGTTGTCTGAAAACTAGGCTTGTCTGTATTAAATATTATTTATATGTTCTCAATATAGAAAACCAGATGAAGCTGTTCTTTTGTGAGGATTTTATGAACCCCAGCCCTGAATGAGGCAGTAAAAACACATTTTAAAAAGGAATCTGAAGGCTGTTTAGGTACTAATTGTGCTTGAACTATTTTTAATAAACCATTTTTGTTCAGCTTCTAATTTCCCCTTTGCTGATAGCTCTACACAGGTAACATGAAGTACAATTCATCTTGCCAGACTAAACTATCCATCTAGCACTGAATGGATTTGAATCCAAAGCAAAAAATTAATTGTCATAGCCGAGTAATTACCAAGCAGGGATGGGATTTCATAAAAATTGCTGCTGGGTAGAATCATGCATGACTCCATCCAATTTTAAATTTCTTCTTGGACTTAGCCTCTGATTTATGGGTCAGCTGTAAAAGGCTGCAGGAGAATTTGGTGCCAGCTCTTGTCCAAGTGAAATCTCACTCTCCATTTAGGTAATTAATAGAAGCCACTACCACTCAGGTCTGGTTAGGCTCCTTGGTCATCAATTGCTTCCAGGGATTAAAACGAGATTCTTTTTTTTTTTTTTAAGATTTTATTTATTTATTTGATAGACAGAGATCACAAGTAGGCAGAGAGGCAGGCAGAGAGAGAGGAAGGGAAGCAGGCATTCCTCTAAGCAGAGAGCCTGATGCAGGGCTCGATTCCAGGATCCTGGGATCATGACCTGAGCTGAAGGCAGAGGCTTTAAGCCACTGAGGCACCAAGGTGCCTCTAAAATGAGATTCTTTTTTTTTTTTTTTAAGATTTTATTTATTTATTTGAGAGGCAGAGATCGTAAGTAGGCAGAGAGGCAGGCAGAGAGAGAGAGAGAGAGAGGTGGAAGCAGGCTCCCTGCTGAGCAGAGAGCCCAATTCGGGGCTGATCCCAGGACCCTGAGTGAGCAGGGAGCCCGACACGAGGCTCAATCCCAGGACCCTGGGATCAGACCTGAGCTGAAGGCAGAGGCCTTAACCCACTGAGCCACCCAGGTGCCCCTAAAATGAGATTCTTCATTCGGGAACCTGAAGCCAACCCAGCAACCTCAACTTTCTGATTGTAAGGCATAGTTTCTAAAGCTTCGATTGCTTGAATTCAACAAATAAGATTCATAATGAATGCTACAGAGTCAGCAAGGTAGCCAGGGTTGGCAATAGATTCGGGAGAATCACAGTGTAGCTCCTATAAACGGGAATTCTGCGTGCCCTGATTCATTCATTTATTTTTTTGAGGATCCTGTTACGTGGCTGTGTTGTGTCCTTCCTCTTTAGGTGAGACCAACTCAGACACTGGGGTCTATGTCTCTTCTACCAGACCAGTTAATATGAAGCTTGTAGTGGTTCTAAAACTTCTGTTCTGAGAAAGAGTCACTAAAGGGCTTTTCAAAAGTGCATATGTTGTATGTTTGATTTTGTAGGTCTGGGAACTGGGGACTGGAATTTTTAACAGGATCCCCGGGTAATTTCGATGAAGGTACGCCAAGAGCTCCTCCTTGAAGATATTGTTTTAGGCATGGATTTCTTAAGTTTTGTTTATCTGAAAGGAAAGGAGGGCGAGACTGTTCTCTGTGCTCACAGGGCCCATAGGGTAACAACAACAATGTTCTGCATGTAGTGATATTCCAGTGTAAGTGACTCATCTTCCTCATGGTGCTAGAATTTAAACTCAGTCATGAATTTATGCTGTAGACAGCTGGGGATGTATTAGTGCACAGACAAATGTTTGTCTTTGAGAAGAGTAATAAAATTAGTAACCTTTATTAGCAAGAATAATCAAGAAAAGAAAAAGAGATGGCACAAATACCACTATTAGGAATAAGAAAAAAAAGATATCACTACAGGGCTCCTGGGAGGCTCAGTCATTAAGCTTCTGCCTTTGGCTCAGGTCATGATCCCAGGGTCCTGGGATTGAGCCTCGTGTCGGGCTCCCTGCTCACTGGGAAGGCTGCTTCTCCCTCTCCCACTCCCCCTGCTTGTGTTCCCTCTGTCACTATGTCTCTATCAAATAAATAAATAAATAAAATCTTTTTAAAAAAGGATATCACTACAGATCTAACAGACATCATGTATTCATCATGCCTTTTTATTTTCTGATATTATGACATCAGGGACTTTGTTGACTTTGGAGAGACTGCCTAGGGGAGGACTAGCCAATTCCTAGAGATGGTGAAGGACTCTGCTGCAAGTTCACCTTTCATGTACAAATCAATCCAGTGCCCCTACTCCGAACACCTTCTTACGGAGCTCACATGTCAAATCGTTATCTCCCTGCCCTGGTCACCCCAGGGCCAGGTATCAGACAATTGGGGGCGGTCCCTACACCCTGGAGCTCACCAAAATTATTCAAACTGGCCAACCTTACACCTGCTTCACCTGCCTACCCTGCTTTGCCCATTCCTCCTGTGGAAACCACGATAAAGGCTCTTGTCTGTATGTTGCACTCCCTCCCTCTGCTTCCTTACTGACCTTGATGCTTCTTCTGGTAGCCCTGCATGCTGTGCTGGGCCTCCTGCCTGTAGGCACTGTGAATCAGACCTCTACCTTCATCAGGGTTGTCTTCAGGTCTGCATGTTTTATCAAGCTCATTTATTTATTTATTTATTTATTTATTTTTTTTAAAGGTTTTAAAATTTTTATTGCAGATTTAAAAAATTGTGCATTCCAATAATTAAAATCATTTGAACAAACAAAAAAATGGCACTCTGATTAAATTGCATTTTACAGCTTACAGGCCACCATGGACCAGCTTTGTTTAAACTCTCGATTTCACTGTCATCCCACCCAGCTTCTTCCTGCATTAACATGCAAGTTCTTTTTCTTCCCTGCCAGCCAGACTGGCAGATGGGAGAGGCAGGCACCTTCATTGTCAGTAATTCTTTGATGTGAAAAGGGGCAGCACAGTCATTTAAACTTGATCCAACCTCTGTGCATCTTATAAAGTTGAACAGCTAAAAGAAGTGAAAAAGGTAATGCTTGTGGAATATACAGTGCGTATAAGTGGCAATGCCTCATTACAATTTACCTGCTTGCTTCTCCTGTTCAGTCATTTCTTTTGAAGGTAGTGGATTATTCTCTTGTATTTTTGTCTTTTTCCAATTTCAACTTACTGAATTTCTCAATCTCCACTATTACTGGGTTTGTTAGACATGGCCGCAGAGAAGTAGAGCAAGATGCACAAGCGAGCAAAGTCTGGTCTGCACAGTGGCCCCTGCTGGATCTTTTTTTCCTAAAGATCCATTTGTCAGAGAAAGAATGAGAGAGAGAGAGAGTACAAGCAGGGGGAGTAGCAGGCAGAGGGAAAAGCAGGCTCCCCACTGAGCAGGGAGCCCAATGTGGGACTGGGTTCCGGGACCCTGGGATATCAAGCTCATTTAAACCCAGCCCCAGGTATATCTCTACAACACATCACACAAAGATAAAAGGAGGGTATCATAAACAAATTTGTGCTCGTAAGTGTGAAAATTGAGAAGGACAAATTGTGAAAAAACTCAAATTATGAACACAAGAAGAAATTAAAAAATCTCAAGACTTCACTCTTGCATTCTTCCAACTTATTTTTTAAACGTTAAAAATATTTTAAACAGATCTACAGAATTATACTCAGAGATGATTTTTACTTAATTTTCCAGTACCATTATATGCGTTAGTTATATTGATGAAAAGAAAACGTTAAAGCAAAACTATGCTGTGAATTAAGAATTAGTGAAAATAATACTTTATTAACTTCATTTCTGTTGTAACAGAGACCTAAGGATAGTTAATTAATTGAATTTTGAAAATGTACATAGATTTAGATGGATTTTCCACTCTTCACTAGATTAGTAAAATACACTCTTAATATCCATAAGTAAGAAAATACCTCCACTAGGTCTGTAAATTAACTCTTCAGTGAAAAAGAGACGTTTAGTTTAGGTACATTTAGAAGTACTCATCTCATTTTAAATGCTCATCTAATGTTTTATTTTTATTTTTTAAAAAATTTTATTTATTTATTTTTTAATTTAAAGATTTTATTTATTTATTTGACACACAGAGAAATCACAAGTAGGCAGAGAGGCAGGCAGAGAGAGAGGGGAAGCAGGTTCTCTGCTGAGCAGAGAGCCCGATGTGGGACTCGATCCCAGGACCCTGAGATCATGACCTGATCCGAAGGCAGAGGCTTAACCCACTGAGCCACCCAGGCATCCCTCATCTAATGTTTTTATAGACTTTATTTTTTAAAGCAGTTTTAGCTTCACATCAAAATGGACTCCCAAGTATAGATTTACCATATACCTCCCAGCCCTGTGCACATGCAGCCTCTCCTATTTGAGTGGTACCTTTATTACAGCCCATGAACCTTCATTATCACTCAAGGTGCATCATTTTCATGAGTGTTCACTCTTGTACATTCTGTGGGTTTTGACAAATGTGTAATGACATGTATTCACCATTACAGCATCATACAAAGTCATTCCCCCACCCTAAAAATCTTCTGTGCTCTGCCTGCTCAACTCCCCGACACCCTCTTGGAGACCACTGATCTTTCTATCGTGTCCATAGTTTGGCCCTTTTCAGGATGTGCTGTCGTTGGAACCATACAGCATGTAGTCTTCTCAGATTAGCTTCTTTCACTTGGCCATATGCATTTAAGGTTCCTTCGTGTCTTTTCATGGCTCATTTCTTTTTAGTGCCGTTACTATCCCATCAGCTGGTCAGATTTCGTACCCACTCGCTTCCTGTAGGGCATCTTGGTTGCTTCCAACTTTTGGCGATTATGGATAAAGCTGCTGTAAACACCTGTGTGTAGGCTTTGTGTAGACACACATTTTAAGTCATGGAGGTTAATACCGAAGAAAGCAGTTGGTGGATCAGATGGCAAGAGTACAGTTAGCTGTGTAAGAAACTGCCAAAGTCCCATTTTCCACAGTAGCTGTACTGCTTTGCGGTCCCACCAGCAATGAATGGCAGTTTGTTACCCACATCCTCCCCCGCATTTGGTATTGTCAGTGGTTTGGATTTTGGCCATTGTAATAGGTGTGTGGTGACATCTCACTGCTGTTTCAGTCTGCTGTTCCCTAATGCCATAGGATGTTGAAATGCTCATTTAAATTTAAGGAATCTATTTGTGTTCATGTTCTTATTAAAAAAATCTGTCATTAAGAGGACCATTATGAAATTCTAGTACCATCAAAAGCCTTATGATCTCAACTGCCTTGTCTTAGCCATGCAGGTGCTTTTAATGTAAAGGAATTCTTGTTTATATAATAACCAAGTGACTAGGGTTTTATTCAAATATTGATATTAATATACTACCTTAATGTGTATTTTGCATGAGCTGTGAGCTGTACATAGAGCGCACTACATGTGCAGGTAATAACATTTAAGACAATGCTTATAATGTTTATGTTTTAATTTAATTGCTACTTACTGTAGTTGTTTTAAAATAAATTTTTAATTTTAAAATAGATTTAGACTTAGAGAAAAGTTGCAAAGATAGTACAGTATATCTTATACCCAGTTTCCTCTAACATCTTACATTAGTATTTGATAACATTATTATTAACTAAAGTCAATTTTATTCTTATTTCCTTAGTTTTGCCTGATGTTCTTTTTTTTTGGAGGGGGGTTCCTAGAATGCCACCCAGGATTTCACAGTAGGATTCTCTAGAATGTGACAATTTCTTAGATTTTCCCTGACAGCTTTCAAGAGTGCTCATCAAGTGTTTTGCAGAAGGTTCCTCAGTTGGAATTTGTTTCACATGGTCTCATGATTACATGGGGTTATGGGCTTTTGGAAGGAAGACCACCGAGGTAGACTACAGTTCCCATCATGTCATATCAAGGGGACAAGCTGTGAACAAGACATGACTGAAGATGTTAAGCTTAATCATATGGCTGAGGTAGAGAATAAACCTCTAGAGAATAAACCTGAGGTGGGTTTCTTCACTGTAAAGTTATTCTTCCCAATTTTTGTACTATATTCTTGGAAAGAAGTCATTATGCCAAGTTCATAGTTTTAAGGGGTGGGGGTTTATGTTCCATTTTCTTGAAGGAGGAGTATCTACATAAATTATTTGGAATTGTTCTTTTCCATTGACTTATTTAATCATTTTTTTTAAGATTTATTTATTTATTTGACAGAGAGAGAGGTGAATAAGCAGAGTAGCAGGCAGAGGCAGAGAGAGAAGCAGGCTCTCTGTTGAGCAGGGAGCCTGATGTGGGGCTCGATCCCAGGATCCTGGAATCATGACCTGAGCTGGAGGCAGATGCTTAACTGGCTGAGCCAGCCAGGTGCCCCTCCATTAACTTATTTAATCATTCATTTAAATCAGTATGGAGTTATGGATATTTATTTTATACTTTGAGTTATAATCCAATTTATTTATTTGTTGGTCTAACTGTTTCAAGTTCCTCTAAATTTTCAAGGAAGAAATAATATCATTCTCACATAAACTCTTACAGAGAAATGGACAAAAGGGCACACTTTCCAGTTTTTATGAGGACACACTAGTTTTCATACCAAACAGGACAAAGCCATGATAATGAGAGAGAGTGAGTACGTAGTTTCTTTACAAATATAGAGGCTAGCTCTGGGGGTTACCAAGACACATAAAGCTATAACTTCAGGGGTTCCAAATAATAGAAGCTGGACCCACCTGACCTATATTATTTGGTGGATCCAATAGTCCTCAAAACTTTTGTATCACTTTGGGAAGTTATGTAGAACATTTGGTAAGTCCAGTACAAAAACTACAGGGCGGGCCCACAGATTTTTGGAACAAAGCAATTAGACCTCCAATAAGTGACAGTTTTCCTTTAAGTAACAGTTTTAGGCTTGATATTTGGGTACATTTGCTGCTGGACTTCTGATCTTGGGAGACCAGGTGATCGTGAGCTCTGAATAACCCATCATGTCTGGGTGCTATGTTATCCAATTCATCATAAAGTAAGGTATTTCCAGGGGGAAAGGGCAGGCACAGGACCGGGCCTCAGTGGGTAGGGCCTGAAGGAGCAGCTTGGTTTCAGAAGCTGGTGGCTCAGAACCCCCCTTGGCACTCCTGTTCTTGCCACCCTTCAATATGTACCCAGCTACATGGGAAGTACCTCCTGATTAGTTAACTAAGAAGAAAGAAATGACCTTATTTACAGGTAACTATGCACAGTATATAGCGGATTTCTGAAGTATTAGAGCCTTGCTCAGAGGTAGCCTTAAAGGATAATCAAGAATCGGAAATTTTCCTGTGGGTAGAACTTCAATGATTACAAATTTATTTCTCAGTCTTCCTAGGAGAGATGGATAGACATAAGGATCCACACCGAACAATGAATAGCATTTAATCTTTTGGCCGAAGATTAGGGACAAGGAGAATGAAACATGCTCCCTAAGAAATGAGAGCTTTCTGGTACGTTCTGGTACTTTCTGCCTGATCCAAGAATGGTCAGAGAGGTCTACAATGGGCAAAGAAAACCCACAGGCAAAAAGTTACCAGGACTGGCAGCTGGAAGTCAGGGCCAGCATCAGCGGAGACAATACGTGCCAGCGATAGGAGGTACAACTCGAGATCCGACACTCAGAGAATAAGGGCTCACAGATCTCGCTTCTGGGTGCAACAGCCAGCTGAGACTTGCTGGAAGGAGTGCATTTGAGTAAGTGATAAGACTGTGAACTCTTGGATAAGAGTTTCAGTGAACCTCTGTGGATGCAAATGTGGTCAAACGGAGAGCCAGGAGAAACAATGTCATGGACATCTACAGCTGCCATGTATCCAGTGTCTCTCTGGGAGAATTTGGACCCAAACATTCTGTTCTGGTAGAACAGCTCATCAGAGATCATCCCTACCCCTGCCCTACTGACCACAGGCATGAGCATATCCCCAAGTAGGCCAGTGAAATTCCGCCCCTTGGCAACATATCTCTGAATGAGAATGTAGAGATGTAAATTCGTTGGTTCTGAGTTATATGAAGGCAATGTCATGATGATTAAGTCTGTGAATTTCTATGAAATCTCTAGAGCAGCCCCAGTTGCATCCTCCCGGAGGCTGGTTTATTCATGTCATCCTTAAGTTCTTTGAACTATGAAGCATTCCTCTGGTATATTCTCTGTTTGTTTAAATTAGAGTTGGTTTGAGTAACTTACCTCCAAATAACCCGAACTCACACTAAGGGTCAAAGTTCCTGGAGTATTAAAGTCAAAATTGCCTGTTTAAGAAATCATAGGATGGACACCTAGGTGGCTCAGCTGGTTGGACAACTGCCTTCGGCTCAGGTCATGATCCTGGAGTCCCGGGATCGAGTCCCACATCGGGCTCCCAGCTCCACGGGAAGTCTGCTTCTCTCTCTGACCTTCTCCTTGCTCATGCTCTCTCTCATTGTCTCTCTCTCAAATAAATAAATAAAATCTTTAAAAAAAGAAAAAAGAAGAAATCATAGGAGCCTGTGTCTAAATAATTTCAGGTATATTTTCCCCAGATTATATTAATTTCTCTGAAGAAAGAGGAAATTTAAGGGCAATAAAAAAAAATTAAAGCTGGCTATCTGCCTCTTTCAAGTTCAGCAGGAGAGAAATTCATTAAAGAACAGCAAGATGAAAACACTGGCATGAAGCTAACTAATGATACGAATTGATTACATTTCAAAGTGCTGAAATCTTCAGAAGACGGAAAGTGACATGATAACAGAGGGAGAAACCAGGAGCAAGGTTATTTGGCATCAATCCTTCTGAATCACTCTTAGGAAATTCACATCCTTCTCTAATGAGAAGCCACTTCAGTACTCATTGAGGATGCTCTTGTTGCCCAGAAGGGAGGGAGAAAAAGGATGTCATGTGACATGGCAGGTAGAGAAGGTGAGCTGCCAATTGGCTCACCTCTCAACTGGGGATTTCTTTGTAGGATGAAGAGGAAATTGGGTAGCAGCTGACTTGGCAACTTTGATGGGCTTCTGGATAATAATGAGCCATTGTGAATAAATGCCAAGAAAAGAAAAGTTAAATGCCTGTGATACACCATCTACACTGATTTATTGGCAGTAGCTAATGGGAGGGCCAGACAAGATTAAAAGTTTCATCATGGAGCTCATTTAGGGTTCTAATAGTGTGTAAGTTTGTGAGTATCTTCCCAGTTCAACGGCAAGATTCTTAAGAGAAGGCTTCTACATTTAAATTTAATACCTGTCTCAGTTTGGGTTCTCCTGGAAGCAAAGGCTAAGATAAAAATGTGGGTGCAAGTGGCTTGTTTGGGAGGTGACCTCAGGAAGCACTGATAAGAGTAGGGAACTGAGAAGGAGAAGGGAAGAGGAGCTATTGACCAAGCAAGTTCTACTTCCTGAGTTTCTTGCCTTCTTTTACATTGTTAATTATTCTGCCAAGTCTTCGGTTATTCTTGTCTGTGTGCTCATCATTATGTGTGTGTTTTTTTTAAATAAAGACAGTTTATTAAGATATGATTCACATACCACAAAACTCACCATTTTATTTATTTAATTTTTAAAAAGATTTTATTTATTTGTCAGAGAGAGAGAGAGAGAGAGAGCTAGTGAAAGAGCAGAAGCAGGACAACCTGCAGGCAATGGGAGAAGCAGGCTCCCTGCTGAGCAAGGAGCCCCATGTGGGACTTGATAGCGGGACCCTGGGATCATGACCTGAGTTGAAGGCAGATGCTTAACCAACAGAACCACCCAAGCATCCCCCAAATTCACCATTTTAAGTATACAATTCAATGTTTTTAGTATATTCACAGACCCGTGTAACTTCCCCACTAGACTCTTCTCATCGCCATGAAAAGAAACCCTGGACCCATTTATCATCATTCCTCATTCTGTCCTACCCCCTGGAGATCTCCAGTCTCCTTTCTATCCTTGTGGATTTGCCTACAGAATGGGAGAGAATATTTGCTAATCATTTATACGATAAAAACCTCATACCCAAATTTAACAATAAAAAGATGAATAAGCCAAGTAAAACATGGATAAATGATCTGAAGGGACATTTTTCCAAGATAAATATACAAATGACAAACAAGCACATGGAAAGATGCTCAACATCGCTAGCCATCGGGACAGGAAAATCACAACCACAATGAGATACCATTTTGCATCCACTTGGACAGCTCTTGAAAATAGAAATAGGCAGTAAAACATTTTGGCGAGGATGGACAACGGGCAAACTTCATACTTTGCTGCTGAGGTTATACATTGGTGCAGCCACTTTGGAAAAGATTTTGAAGGTTCCTCAAAGTGTTAAACATCAAGTTGCCCATATGGCCCAGGAAGGCCAGCCCTAGATCTATGCTCACGAGAAATGAAAACGTATGTCCACATGAAAGCATGCACGTGACGGTTCGTGGCAGGATTGCTAATAATAGCCAAAAAGCAGAAAGAACACGAAATTTCATCAACTGATGAATGCATCAAAACAAAGGGAGTATATCTGATACAATTGAATATTATTTGGCAACAGAAGGATTAAAGCCCTGATACACACCACAACATTGAAAATGTGCCCTGTGGAAGAAGCCAGATATTCAATTCTATGTTTCTGATCCCAAAAGACCTCACGTAGTGTGACTCCAAGTTGTCTGGTTTGGTGGGCTAACTTTCCCTGTCTGTAAAGTGGGAATTATAATACTTATCTCAAAGGGTTATTATAACCTTAGCAAATGTATGCAAAGTGCCCAGCAGGATGACTGGCACAGGAGAGCACGCAGGGGGTTGCGGTGACAATGTTGCTGGCATCATTTGATACAGGACTACATATAGCAGATGTTTCAAAAAGACATTTTGACAGCTGATTTTCAGCTCCAGGGAATTCCACGGTTGGCTAAAGTTCTGGGGCACGTCTGATCTGAAACTGTGAGTCCAGACACTATTGGGCAGGCAGAGAAACACTTTGATCCTAATTTCCTGATTCAGTTGCCCCACTTGAACTGCCTTCTGACAAAATGCCACACATCCTCCCTCCTCAAGTGACAGGAGCCACCAACCTGACATGAAAAAGTAATAGGACACATTCCAAGAAGATTGAAATCTTGTCTCCTGGAAAAACTCTGTCTGGGGTTCCTTTCTTCCCCTGGCAATTCATTCTGTGGAATCTTTCCACCCTTCCCCTCAAATTTAAACAGCATAGTTTTATGGAGCAGTGGGCCCTAGGAAGAGCTCTCAGGGGAACAGTTTGTGAGTCAAGGCATGCTTGCCATGGTAACTGAATCCCCGAAAGGCAATGTCCCTAAAAGACAATTCAGTTTTGCTTTTCTCTGAGTCTGGTAGGAGTAGGTACTTTAACAGGCTTTCCGCAATGACATGTGCCTCTTTGCACAATGTATACCCGTCCAGAGAAGTGCCTGGCACTCAGGGACATGGTGTGGGTGTGCACAGAGTTAGGTTTTCACCATCACCCAAGGTCCAGGGCACTTAGAAATGTCTATTCTCTGATTTGAAAACAAGAGGAGGAAGAAGAAGGTGAAGAAGATGAGGAAGGAGGAGGAGAAGGAGGTAGACGAGGAGGAGGAGGAGGAGGAGGAGGAGAAGAAGAAGAAGAAGAAGAAGAAGAAGAAGAAGAAGAAGAAGAAGAAGAAGAAGAAGAAGAAGGAGAAATAAAAAGGAGGAGGAGGAGAGGGAGGAAAATGAGGAATAAGAACTGAAAGTTCTGCTTAAGAAAAAAGAATCCTCTTCCCCAAAGATTAATCTGAGTGTACCAAAGAGAATGAGGTATTGGGAAGAGCCAAGAGTCCCAGGTTTGAGCAAGCTCTGAGTCTGCCTTTCACTGTGAAATCTCTGATCTCATTTCCTTGTTAATAAAATGAAGGAAATCAGCTTTGTTGTCTCTGAGCCCCCTCTGCTTCCAGCATCTATGTTTTCCACACTGTAATTCAGAAACTTGTAGTAATAACTTCTTACCAGAGGAAAGCATGTTGAGAGCCTCAATTTCACTTGCTTGTTTCTATTTCACCATTTGAGAGACAAGAAAGACACTGAGAAGTGAAGGGATTTGACCAAGGTCACAGCTAGTAAATGGAAAAATGGTGACAAGATGGCCAATTGGTCAAGCCAGTTTTAGACACAAATATCCAACAACCAAGTCACTAGTAAGACCCCTGATGAACATTTGGGTCATGTTTTTGCTCATTCCTCACTCTTACTGACTGAGTCCTTCCCTCAAGATCTCACAGTGGGGAAGAACCTGTCTCACAAAAAGATTATCAGGCATGTGACATTGTGAGTTAATCCCAGGATAAGGTGAGCACAGGACCCTGAGGGAGCATGAGGGGAGGGTTAGCAGGGAGCATTGGTTTCTAGCAAATGCTCCTCTGAAAGAAGAGAGATGAGAGATGGGAGTTGAACCTTGCAGAGAAGGGGATGGATGGAACAGGGGGCTTGCACTGGAACTAAAGAACACACAGTACTGACAAAGGTCCAGATGCCACATGCAGCTCAGAGTCTATGAGCACCTGCAGCAGCGGAGAGAGAGTTGAAAGAGGTGGTGGCAGGACTTGGCAGGACTTTGTCTTGAAGGCACCTGATTGGGGGGGTCTCTGGGGAATGATGGTGAGTGCTAAGGAGGAGAGGGGTCAGGTTCATACAGGATGCTGCAGAAGTCTTAGTGGAGTTTTAAGCTTTAAAAACACGAGAAGTATAAATGCTACAAACATTCCCCCCCCCCCAAAACCCATCATTTGTAAGTTCAACTATTCAAATTTCTTTTGTGAATTTTGTTGGACTAAATGCCCTTCAATCAGACTGGGGAAGCTCCTTTCTAGTCCTAGTGTTTTGACACTGGGTAATTCACTGGGTTACATTCGTTTCAGGGGTAATCCTAGCCATGGTTAAGTTCTGTGGAGAATGTTGATATTTTTGTTTTTAGTAGGTCACTGATCCTTATCCATTAAGGAATCGCTCCTCTTTCCCCCTATATCCCCTTCTCTCCATCACTACAGATTTATCAATTCTGGATTTTTCACATAAATGGAATCATACAATATACAATCTTTGGTGTCTGGCTTCTTTCACCTAACATCATGTTTTGGAGGGCTGTCCATATCCTACTATATACCAGTACTTTATCCCTTTATATGCTGAAATGATACTCCATTATATGTGTATAAATCAGTTAATCTAGTCATCCACTGGTGGACATTCACTGTTTTCTCATCTTTTAGCTATCGTGAATAGTGCTGCTACAAATGTGTGTACAATGACCCAGCAATTGCACTATTGGGTATTTACCCTAAAGATACAAACGTAGTGATCCAAAGGGGCACGTGTACTCGAATGTTTATAGCAGCAATGTCCACAATAGCCAAACTATGGAAAGAACCTAGATGTCCATCAACAGATGAATGGATCAAGAAGATGTGGTATATATACACAATGGAATACTATGCAGCCATCAAAAGAAACGAAATCTTGCCATTTGCGACAACATGGATGGAACTAGAGCGTATCATGCTTAGCGAAATAAGTCAAGCGGAGAAAGACAACTATCATATGATCTCCCTGATATGAGGAAGTGGTGATGCAACATGGGGGCTTAAGTGGGTACGAGAAGAATAAATGAAAGAAGATGGGATTGGGAGGGAGACAAACCATAAGTGACTCTTAATCTCACAAAACAAACTGAGGGTTGCTGGGGGGAGGGGGTTTGGGAGAAGGGGGTGGTATTATGGACATTGGGGAGGGTATGTGTTTTGGTGAGTGCTGTGAAGTGTGTAAACCTGGTGATTCACAGACCTGTACCCCTGGGGATAAAAATATATGTTTGTAAAAAATAAAAAATTATATTAAAAACTAAAAAAAAAAAAAATGTGTGTACAATGACTTGCTTGAGCACCTGTTCTCAATTTTTTTTTTTTTTTAAGAAGCATTCTATGATAATATTATCTGTTCAAGGGCTCCTGTTGCAAGTGGTAAACCAAGCATGGGCTTCCAGTCTGTGAGCCCAAGTTCACATATGTAGGAAGATAAAAGCAAACTGTGATCCATGCACATGCTGAAAACTAAAGGCTTATGGTTAATCACGTTGTAATGTTTAAATGTCTACAGCCTAGCAGCCAGAAGTCACAAGTCTTTTAGGTCTTTCTGGATGTCCCACAAGGTATGTGCACTTTTTTTCAGCTGAGCAACCTCGTCGTCCTTCAGCTTCTTTTGATCATATTGATTAATCCCTGACACTTTAGGAAACATGGAAGGCTCAGGAAGATTTCATTCTCCATGCTGTATATTCCCTTCACCATCACTGACACTGGATGAATCCTGGATAGATTTTCCAACATGGATTCAATGATATCAGCCACATTTAATCCAACACCCCAGTTGGTACATCCTTTTAGCTTCATGATGTCATAGGCACTTTCAACCACCATCTTCTCCACTTCCTTACGATTTTCACTGTCATTGCCTGTTCCCATTTCTGGATTCAGTTCCCGAGAGAAATGCCTGCCACATTGACTCCACTCCATGCAGCCACATTTGAGTCCCCATGTTCTCCCCAAATCCATTGATGGTAGCTTCTGGAATGAATGACAAGTTTTTCAGGGATAAGATAGTGAAATCTAGCAGAACCCAGATTACACCCACTTCCAATGACATGGTGCTTGGGTAGCCCACTTAGATTCCGGGTAACATATGTGAGAATATCCACTGGGTTGGAAACCACAATTATGATACAATCAGGACTGTACTTGACTATCTGGGGAATAACGAATTTGAAGACATTTAAATTCCTCTGCACCAGATTGAGACAGCTCTTGCTCTCCTGCTGATGGACTCCTGCGGTCACCGCTATAATCTTAGAATTGGCAATCACAGAGTAATCTTTATCTGCCACAATTTTAGGTGTCTGAAGAAATAAGCTCTCATGTAGCAGATCCATCATTTTGCCTTTATCTTCCAAAACATCTATAAGGGCAAGCTCACCGGCCAGAGACTTTTCTAGAATGCTGATGGCACACGCCATATCAACTTGTCCAATGTCCGCTACAGTTTGTTTGGGGTGGTTGCCTCTTCTTCTGCACCTGGTGCCATCAGTTTTTCCTTAAGAGTTGCCATTGTGCCCAGGAGAGAGATAGCCATTAAGATTTGTGCAAAGAAGACAATGTCAGCTACGTGAGTCTCCTTGGGCGCAGGATCTGCTCAATTTTTAAAAAAATATATAGACCTAAGAGTGAAATTATGGGGTCATGCAGTAATTTCATATTTAACGTTTTGAGGAACTGCCAAACTGTTAGAGGCCAAACTATTTTGCATTCTCGCCAGCAATGTACATGTCTTTCAATTTCTCCAAGACCTCACACCAACACTTTTTGTTTTTTTGATGATTATTGCCACCCAAGTGGGTGTGAAGTGGTACCACATTATAGTTTTTTTAATTAATTATTTTAATTAACATATAATGTATTATTTGCCCCAGGGGTACAGGTCTGTGAATCGTCAGGCTTACACATTTCACAGCCCTCGCCATATCACATACCCTCTTCAATGTCCATAACCTAACCACCCTCTCCACACATTGTGGTTTTAACACGCTTTGTTGTAACTAATGATATTGAGTGTCTTCTCATGTGCTTTTGGCCATTTGTTTAACTTCCTTGGGGAAAGTGTCTATTTTGCCCTTTTTAAGTTGTGTTGTTTATCTCTTGTTGTAAGAATTTTTTATATATTCTGGATACTAGACTTTTATCAGGTATATAATTTACAAATATTTTATCCAATCTGTAGGTTGTCTTTTCACTTTTCTGATAATGTTCTTTGGTGTCTGTAATTTCAATAGAAGTTTGACTTATCTATTTGTTGTTGTTGTTCATGGTTTTGGTGTCATGTCTAAGAATCCATTGCCAAATCCAAGGTCATGAAGATTTACACCTCTATTTTTTTTCTAGCAGTTTTATAGTTTTAGCCCTTATGTTAGGTTGGTCCATTCTGACTTGATTTTTTTATGTGATGTAAGGTAAAGGTCCAACTTCATTCTTCTCTCTGTGGATATCCAGTTTTCCCAGCAGGTTTGCTGAAAAGACTATCCATTTCCCATGGATTGTTTTGGCACTCTTGTTGAAAATAGGTTGACCACATATATAAGGGTTGATTTCTGAGTTCTCTATTCTATTCCATTGGTCTATGAGTTTATCCTTATGCTAACACCACATAGTTTTTTTTTTTAATTACTATAGCTTTATAGTAAATTTTGAATTCTGGAAATGTAAGTCTCTTTCTTTCTTTCTTTCTTTCTTTCTTTCTTTCTTTCTTTCTCTTGCACAAAGTCAAAAGGTAAGTATATTGCTAGCAAAATACCACAAAGGTGTCAACACACCAAAGAATATGAAAACTGATATCATGCATACAGAAAAGGTTCTGATTGGTCTTGTATCAAAGGCTTCAATAAAAATATATAAATTATCTAATAAATTTGTATCAAGGGAATGAGACTACTTAGTCTCTTAGTCCATTTAAAAAGCTTAAAGAAAAAAAAACATTTATTTTTCATAGTTCTCGAGGCTAAGAAGAGCAAGATCAATAATTATGAATAAAGACAAAAAAATTGCATTCCTGGGTATTTACCCTAAGATACAGATGTAGTGAAAAGAAGAGCCATATGCCCCTAGTATTCATAGCAGCAATGTCCACAGTAGCCAAACTGTGGAAAGAGCCGAGATGCCCTTCAACAGATGAATGGATAAAGAAGATGTGGTCCATATATACAATGGAATGTTACTCAACTGTCAGAAAGGATGACTACCCAACTTTTGCATCAACATGAATGGGACTGGAGGAGATTATGTTGAGTGAAATAAGTCAAACAGAGAAAGCAAATTATCGCAGGGTTTCACTTATTTGTGGAACATAAGGAGTAGCATGGAGGACATTAGGAGAAGGAAGGGAAAACTGAAGGGGGAGAAAGCAGGCTGGGAGAATGAACCATGAGAAACTATGGACTTCAGGAAACAATCAGAGGGTATTAGAAGGGGGGAAGGTTGGGATCACAGGTGAGCCTGGTAATGGATATTAAGAAGGGTACGGATTGTATGGAGCACTGAGTGTTATACGCAAACCATGAATCATGGAATACTACATCAAAAACTAATGATGTACTGTATGGGGACTAACATAACACAATAATAAAAAAAAAAAAAAGAAGAGCTTGAGTCCTTCGTAAGCATCAGAATAAGCAGTTTTATGTGCAGCGCAGACCATACAGCCATGTAGCAGAATCCAATCCATGCTCATTTTCCACTGTCTGGTAACTGTGTAATTATGCTGGAGTGTCCCATATTTTCTTTTTCTTTTTTTGAATGGAAGTTCAGGACATGATTGTTCTTTGTATAGCCTCCATATTTCTTTATTTTACATTACTTTTTTAAGGTCATAGATTTAGCAGTCATTCAGCAATTCTCTTTTTGGGGGGACCCCAGTTGTCTTTACTCAAAATTATTGATCTTGGAATTTGCAGTCTCCAGAATTATGAAAAGTTCTTCCATTTCAAAATTGTTTTGACTATTTGGAGCCCCCTGCAATTCCATATGAACTTAAGTTTTGGCTGTTTCACTGTCTCAAAAAAGGCCATTGAGATTTTGATTGGGAATGGATTGAATCTATACATATCTTTGAGGGGTATTGACGTCTTAACAATACGAACTCTTCCACTCCATGAACACGAGATGTTTTCCCATATATTTAGGTCTCCTTTGGTTTCTTTCACCAGTGTTTTATTGTTTTCAGCATATATGTCATTCACCTCCTCAGTTAAATTTATTCTTGGGTATTTTTTGTTTGTTTGTTTGTTTAGGATGGTGCTGTAAATGGAATCACTTTTTAAAATTTCCTTTTTGGATTGTTTCCTTTTTGGATTGCTCATTGTTGAATATTGTTGAAATAGCCATTTTGTAGATTCTTTGGGATCTTCTATACATGGGATCATGCCATCTGTAAATAAAGATAGTTTGTTTCTTCTTTTCCAATATGAATGCCTCTTATTTATTTTGCTTGCCTAATCACTCTGGCTAGGACGCAGTGCAACGTTGAATAGCAGTGGTAAAGCTTCTATCCTTGTCTTGTTTCTGATCTTTGTCCTTGATATCACCCCTTAGCTCTTGTTTTAAGGGTCATCTGTGTTAGGATTCCTGTTTTCCCAGATAAAAGACAGCAGTTTCCTGTGAAATAAAGTCTTTGTAGACATAAGCGTAAAAGTAATGAATCTCTAAGCCTATATAGAGCCCACACATGACAACCCCTATGGTCAATGAGAAAACAGGCAGGGTATAGAAATGGGGCTGTGTTCTATCTGTTGACAATAATAAGACATAATCATGTAAACAAAGTTTTCTCACTTTGATCCTCTCAATAGCTTCTCATCTGCAAATAAGGATCTGAGAATCAGAGAAGCAAGTGACTAAACTTCCATGACTGAAAGAACTTTTTCTCTCAAGCCATTACTTAGCTTTGAATCCCTGATTTGGGAACTTCCCAGAAGAGACCTTGGGCATTCCCTCCTTCCCTTCACTACCCCCCCCTTTCCCCACAGCCTCATTCCCTCTGGGCCCAAATGTCATGGCAGCACATGACTATATACTGGCATGGATTAGACCTTGGTTGTCCATGGCCTTTAGTTTTGTGTTGGCTACTTTCATGTTCTTCTCATTTCTTGTGAAATAAAACCCTGTCCATCTCAACTGCCACTAAACCTTAGCCCCTTGGGAAAAGCCAGATAACTTGGTAGGCTGAGTCCCCCTACCCTTCCTTCCTTGGCAGTGTGGGCCAAGCCCTGTAGGGAGAACTATTGGCCCCAGTTGTGGATTCTTACACTACACCAAGTCCTTATCATTCCAGTGCCAGATGGAGGCCTGAATGCCAACACAGGGCCAACAAGAAGTCTGGCCAGCTCATGCTCTCTGCTTTGTGTACATATTTCTTCCTTAAATAAAGTAAAATAAAATGTATACCATTGTAAAATGCAAGAAATATAAGAAATATTGAAGTTAAAAGATTATGTTTTCCCTTCTACTTCCTAACTTGTAGATCCAAAAACCCTGAGTGTGCTTGGGGGAGCTTGCCTGTATGGTTCCAAGTGAATCAAGGATTTGGCACATGGGAAGCATGTGGTCATCACAGGCTTTACCTTCAGACAGTCCCAGTTAGTTCCCAGGTATGTTTTTTCCTGTTGAGCTAGCTGGATGGCTTTAGCTTATTTCCCTACTTGTTATATGGGGATAATTATAACACATATTCTACAGGGTGACTTTTAGGGTTGAATGAAAACTTTCCCTCCATATTTTGATTTCTCACTCTAGATCCATAGATGGACCCTCCTTCTCCTTGAGTTTATCATCACATTAACAATGTTCTTTCTTACAGTTGCCAAAATTAGGAATAACCTCTTATAGAATTTATACTTGCCTTAAGCTTATCTATGCTTCAAGACGCAGCTGAAGCCCAGCCCCTTCAAAGGAGACCAAGAGGACATGTCCGTCCTACACAAATCTCTTCCTCCTCTGAGCTCCTGTAGGGCCATGACCTGGCAGGGTAGGAGGAAGATTGGGGAGAAAATGTGGGCAGGTGGTAAGTGTCCACAGTACTGGTCAGAACAATTAAAGCCGTCAGAGTGGAAGGAACACGTTACTAAGCAATGTCAAACTGTGCTGAGTTTTAGGGAGGTAAGTTCTTCTTATTTTTTCTTTTAGATTTTATTTATTTATTTGACAGAGAGAGAGAGAGATCACAAGCAGGCAGAGAGGCAGGCAGAGAGAGAGGGGAAAGCAGGCTCCCTGTTGAGCAGAGAGCCCAAAGCGGGGCTTGATCCCAGGACCCTGAGATCATGACCTGAACGGAAGGCAGAGGCTTAACCCACTGAGCTACCCAGGCACCCTGGGAGATAAGTTCTTATTAAATAAAATCTCCATTTTATAGATTTATAGATTTTATAGATGAGGAATCGAAAGTGCCAAGAGGAATGTCTTGCATGGAAGGAAAATACCTCTTTTTGCTTCTACTTCTACCTGGATTTTGCCTACCCCTTACTAGTGTCTGTCTGTTAACAAAGACAGAGTTGGTAATCTGCCTGTTCAGGCCAGGCATGATTGTACCACCCCTACTTACGAGTCAGAACCCCTGGTATTAAAGGTCATGCCCATACCCAGGTCTCCATTTCTGTTCTTGCAGTGGCCTTTATCTCCTGTCATCACAGTCGCACATGAACATACTGCTCTTTGCTTTTGGCTTAGATTTGAATTCTCCAAAATAGCTTTAGGAGGCCTCTGCTAATTAATATCCAAAAACCTCACCCCCAATGCAAAGCTGAGCACTTTGAGTAGATATCTCCTGATGACTGGACTGACTGGTAGTTTCTTCCCTAACCTCTAGCCCTGTCCTTTCCATGGACAGGCCATCTGCATGCACTAATGTTTGGGATTAACAGTGTAGCATTTAGAACATAATGAACTGGCCTTAGGAATGTCTGAAACTAGAGTCGGATTATCAGGAGATCTGTTATAGATGTTTAAGCACAGACCTCAGTCCCTTCCATCCCCTCCACTCTCACATCTCACCATCCTCTGAAATCAAGATCTCACTGTATTTCCAGAGTGAGGAAATGAATCCAAGATTGGTCTGACTCATAGAGTCTTAGGGAACTCTTTAGTCCCTGGAGGGTCCGTTGGAAGAAAAGAGGTGAGCAATATGACATCTCTAGATTGAAATGTCAACCCTTCCTCAAATTGCACAGAGGCAAATCCTTTTCTCCAAATTATAGCTTCTTCTCCAACCACCTCCTAACTCTGCTCTCTCCCACCATGACAATCACTCACCTTGCATAATAAGCAGTTGGAATCATTATTAAAAGAGGTAAATGAGTAAAACTTTCAATGTTTCTCTTCCTCTTTCTTCCTTCTCCTCATCCTCCTTTTTCATTACCATCACCACCATCATCTGCATTATCATTCTCATCCTTAATACTTGTTACGTCTTCCCATGGGCCAAACACTAAAACTAAATCACATCATTTAATCCTCTCATTGTCCCCACAAGACACATGCTATTGTCACACTGTTCTCTTTCCTGTTGGAGAGGTTGTATGGCGTGAGGACCAAGAATTCAGATTCTGGGATTGGAGGACTTGGGTTCACATCTTACTCCAATATTTATTGCCCACGAGACTAGAGGCCAGTTACTTAAACTCTATAAGCTTTGATTTCCTCATCTATAAATAAAGATAATATAGTGTCTACCTAGTGCTTAAGAGTCCTAGAAAAGGTGGAAAAGAAAGGAGGGAAAACAGAAAGGGCTAGATAGGTTTACAGGAAGAAATTTCTTACAAGTAAATGGTGTGATTTGGCTATAAATTAGGAAAAGATTAAAGTAAGTGAGTGATTACAAAGAATTGATTGTATTAGAAGAATAGAAACTTTGGTCCAGAAGATCGTGAGAGGCACATGGGTTCCAATTTCCAATATTCCCTGGTTCAGAGGCTAGACAGCCAAGTCCTGAAAAGGTCACATAGCTTTGGGTGTTGGAATCTGGGGAATGGGTACAGCTGGAAGTTGAGTGGAGCTGACTGCTACCCAACTCTCTCCCTGAGGCATTTCTCCTTGATTCTCTTATTGGCTTTGTATGCTGTTGGGAATGTTAGGACAGAAGGGACTCCCTCCCTGATTCCTGTGTCTCCTTCTGCCTTTTGGGCTCTGCTGGACCAGACTGGAAGATGTCTCCTACATACCCACTCCTATAAATGGCCAGGGAGATGGTCTTGGAGTACAGAAAGTAACAATCTCTCTCAGATCTCTCATTTCCTCTTATATGTGTGTGTGCACACACACATGCACGTGCAGGTGAAACACTTGCATAGACTTGCTCTGTATGAAAGGAGTCGATGCCTGCTCTCCCAAAACCTGTATGAAAACTACACAGCCTTGTAAACAAGAAAACAGAGAAACACTTCCAGTAAACAAGAAGCATTCATATCTAGAGGTCCCAATTTGTGGACTGGATTTCAGGAAGATATGGCAGGTTCAGTGGTTGGAAACTCCCATTGGAATTTTTCTTAGTAGCAATATTCTTTTTTTTTGAATAATCTATTCTTTTTTTTTTTTTTTAAGATTTTATTTACTTATTTATTTAACAGAGAGAGAGATCACAAGTAGGCAGAGAGGTAGGCGGGGGGCGGGGGGAAGCAGGCTCCCTGCCAAGCAGATTTCGATGCAGGGCTCAATCCCAGAACCCTGAGATCATGACCTGAGCCGAAGGCAGAGGCTTAACGCACTGAGCCACCCAGGTGCCCCAGTAGCAATATTCTTAATGGTATTTGGGTCCATAAAATCCTATATCACTCAATAGGGCTGAAATGCTGTACATCCACAATAAAAATATGAAACTATGTTCCTTCAAAATTCATAAATAGAGCACCAAATGCTAACATTGACTATGAGCAAGGCTTATTTTTTTTTTTCTTTGACTGTTCGTGGTTGATAACAAGAAAACTTATTCGAGGAGGAAAAGAGGGCTGATTAAGAGTTTAATAGTCTCTGGACACCAGTAGATAGCATTAAGCATTTCCATTTTTCCTGAAGTGTATTCCAAGCATTATTCATCTCAACCTTGATTAAGGTTGTTTTTGCTGGCATTTAGACCACAGAGAATGGATGAGGGAAGAGGTGGGGGTAGTGGGGGAGAAGAGGACAAGGAAGAGGAGGGAACGTTCAAAGATGAATTTACAAATAATAAATGCATTGTTTGGTGTATAATTAGTTGATAACGAACGGTGAGAAAGCAACAGAAAAAGGAATATTTAGAAATAAATAATCAGGTCAGGCAGTTCTTTATATTAACTTCCTTCCTGACTGCTGCCTGGAGCTGGAGAAGAAGGGGAGGAGAGAGTTTGGAGGGGATTTCAGAATGGTTCAAGAGAAGGGGAGCTATATCAAAATTGAATTTTACATGTGTAAGTCTTTGGAGAGTCAGATGTTTCTAATTCAGGGAATGCCTATATTTGCCTACCCGTAACAGCTGCTCATCAAATGATTATAAAATTGAATATTTTTGTGATATCTCACCCTATTATTATTCTCATTGTCTAGAGTTTGACACAGACTTAGCAGAAAGTGAGATTTCGAGACCTGAGGTACATTCTCTCACCCTCCTGCTGGATCAGTGTTCCCTGACTTTATGCACATATATGAACCACCTTCTACCAACCATCACAAATCCTCTTGATCCACACCAAACTCCATCTCTAACTGAGCCATTGAGTCCTCACACAATTGAGAAATCTGATTAAATGTACGATGTGTCTACTGCAGCAGTAAGAAAGAGGAAGGAAGAATTTTGTGAATGGAGATATTTCTCTCAGCTAGACACACAGATTCAATAGAAATGGTTATCATTTGTCTTGAGTCATCCTTGACTCACCATCTGTAAATGGAATATTCAGCCATGCAATAAAGCTTCCAGCCTTTGTTCTCAAGTCTGGAACATGGCTCAAATGACGTGTTGCCTACGGAATCAAGACGATAGCAGTTGGGTTCTTGAATAAGCAAAGTACTTCTCAGGAAAAGGTGGTCCAAAAGACATGTCATCAATACCAAGAACAAAATCAAGTGCATAAAAGGCTTTTTTAAAAAAAAACTTTTTTTAATTAACATATAATATATTATTTGCCCCAGGGGTTCGGGTCTGTGAATCATCAGACTTACACATTTCACAGCACTCACCATAGCACCTATCCTATAAAAAGCTCTTAATAAACATTTGTTGAATGAACTAACTTTTGAATGAACAGGTTGGTGAGGAAGAGAGGAGTAGGGAGATTACTGGCATTAATTTTCTGGCATGGCGGACAGTGCTAGCTTGGGGGTAGTATTAGCTAAGTGGATACATGAAAAGGGGAGGTCTTGAAGAGTAGTTATAGACTGTTAAATTCAATGAGTTCAATTTTGAACATGTTGAACTGAATGGACTGGGGAACACCCAAACGGATGTCTGGATGTAAGTTGTAGAGAGCATATATTAGGAAAATAATAAAGCCCTTGCTTATGTAAAGGGAACCTTGCCAGGATTAATTTTCCTTCCTTCCCTTGGACTTATTCAATTTTTTCTCTTTCCAGATTTTCTATTTTTCTTCCACAAACATTTCTGAGTTGTCTGTCATTTGCAAAGCTTTGTTTTAGGCACTGAATATATATGAAAAGGAACAGTTTTAACTCATTCATTTAATAAATATTTTATTGAGCACTTACTGTGTGCCAGACACTGTTCTAGTAGTTACAATGGTCAGTACGCTAGGGTACCAAACACAGTCCCTTCTCAGAAAGAATTTTAATCATTTAAATTACCAGATACAAACTCATAAAATAAGTAAATAACTGGTATATATACATACAAGACCACAAATTGTTCTTTACCCCCTGCACAGGACATATATTCATTAAATTAATGATCATTCTTAAATCAAATAAGTGATTATTTCAAAATCAAAGATTTACTAGAAATTTCTTCCAACAGAAACCAACTGGGTCTTTCTGATTTTAATCCTTCTTGCTGTTTTTGAGCCCTTTAAGATTATATATTTTTAAATAGCCCTGCAGTGAGCATCTTTATCCATAGTAAGTGGTGGAAAACAAAACCCATGAGGTTTCCTAAGGTCCAGATTTGAAGAGGAGACTGAAGGTTTTGAAAGGGTCCCTTAGTAATGGAAATGCTAATGACTACTGGAGTCCATTACTTTAATTGCTATATTTTTGCAAACCTGAGTAATAGATGATCTCATTCAATCCATCAAACACTGCTTTACGAATCCAAGAGAGTGAAAATTTAAAAACAACATTAATTCAGTTATTCTGTTCTTAATGCTAATTCTGAGTGTCATAACTTAGCTAACAGAAATATTTTTAAAAATCTTAAAAAGAAATGCAAATGAAAAACCACAATGTACACTGCCAGAATGTAGAATGGCTAAAATAAAGTCAGAAAATATCAAAGGTTGGCAAGGATGTGAGACAACTGGAATTGTCATTTATTTCTGGTGGGAGTAAAAATCAGTGCAAACACTTTGAAAAATTGTATTAAAGTTTCTTACAGAGTTAAACATAACTACCCGCATGATTCCTAGGTGCGTGCCTAACAGAAATGAGTGCATATTTTCACCAAAAGCATCTACAAAAATGTCTACAGCGGCATATGCATAAGATGCTAAAATAGAAACAACCCCAGCATTCATTAACAGAATAGATAAGTAAATGGGAATCTATTCATCTACTACATACTACAACTGGAGTGAAAGATACCATATTATTGCTATAGACAGCAACATGGATGAATGTCTAGCAAAAGAAACCAGACACAGAGGAGAGCATGCTGCACAATTCTACTTATATGAAGTTCAAGTGCAGGCAAAACTAACTGATGACTATAAAAGTTACAATAGTGGTTGTCTGTGTAGGACATCAACTGGGAGGGTATGATAGGACACCACTGGGGAGGCTGCTGTTCTAGGTCTTGTGTTGGGCGATGGGTTACATGGGTATATGCAAGAAAAACATCATTGAACTGTTCATTGAAAATTTGTGAGCTTTACTGTCTGTAAGTTATCCCTCATTTAAAAAAATTTTAAATGAATGAGCAGAAGTAATTTGGCCCGTTGTGGTTCACAGTTAGTCTTCTAGTGACTACAGCCATGGGAGGGTAATAATAGATTTATTTGAGGAATTCTTGAAGGTCCCATTCACCCACAGCATTGACTACCAAATAGCTCTACTGTATTTAATTTATCAAATACCTATGGAGAACTCACACTGGGTAAAGTGATGTGGGAGCTACTGTATAACATAGACCCTTCCCCTAGCTTTTTCCTCTCTGCTTTACATTTCATGCTCACATCAACCCTAGTCTGCTACTCTCTGGTCCTTCTTGTCACCCACCTCCCTCCATCCCATCACTTACAGATGAGGGTATTTTCAACCTGGGATATTCCACAATCCGGAAGCAAGGCCGCAGGTAGGTAGTAGACTTCAAAGCTGTTATCTGGAATTTTCCTGGTTAGGACCATCCTTCTGAGTTTAACCAGAGGAACAAGGTATCTTCTCCAGATGCCACTGCAAAACACTCATGTTTTCCTAAAAAGAATGGCCTTTTCCTCTAGCCAAAGCACGTTAGCATAGGGAAGCAGACTTCGCTAATGAGTTATTCCTATTACTTTTGAAGTAAAGATTCTTTAAAGGCATGAGACAGCAAACAGATGAATTTCAAAAAGAACAATAAAAGAAAAGAAAATGATGACATGACTAAGTGGAAGCAACCATAGCTATTCTGAACCTAGAGAAGGTTATTAATAAAGGGTAACTAAAACCAGCGGTCCACCTTTAGAGTCCAGGCAGTGTCCAGGGAGGCAGAGAGTGTGGGTAGTGGGGAGGGCAGGACAAGTGAGTGACTAGAGGCAATGAAACCAGGTGGAACATCTCAGGGATTTGCTCTCTTATTTGAATGAACTGGACATTTCCCAAGAATGGCAGATGTAAGTATCGCCCAGGGGAGTGTGGTGGAAGTGGCCACCCCCTCTGGAGAGTGCCAGGACCACTTCTCCTTGCTTGACCTGGACATGTCAGTCTCACCAGGTAGCCACATGGTCCTCAGGTTGTGCTGAAGCCTATGTTTGAGGTACTTATTGTCCCGAGAAGCAAAGTTAACCCACCATTTCATGAAGGACAGTCAAGAAGCTAATACAGAGTATTCTGTCTAAAAGCACCATGAATCCCACTGGGGTCTTTGTAGGTCTCCCATGTTGGTTGGTAAAAGGCAGCCATCAGATAAACAAAGCTGATTCTTTCCCAAGCTCGCTCACACTTGGTAGAAGTTGTGAGTCTATGACTTAGACCTCTTTTCCAGACGTCCTCTAAGCATCACAACGTCATAGCCCTTCATAGAGAAGAACAGCAGGATCTATGCGAGAATGAGAATGAAAAAACCCAACTTGTAATTCCAGACATTCCATCATCTGACTGTGACACATCCTTTAAATGTCAGCATCCTCCTCTCCGACAAGGGATGATTGCCGTCCCACCCACCTCTCAGGCTTTGGGGGAGGACAAAATGAGAAAACTGATATGAAAACACCCACAAATGTTAAGCATTTTCCAATTTTTAAAAAAGATTTTATTTATTTGACAGGGAGAGAGAGACAGAGCAAGAGCACAAGCAGGGGGAGGGGCTAGCAGAGGAGAGGGAGAAGAAGTCTCCCCATGGAGCTTGGAGCCCCAATATGGGGCTCATTCCCAGGACCCCGGGATCATGACCTGAGCTGAAGTCAAACACTTAACCAGTTGAGCCACTCAGATGCCCTTCTAATTTTTTTTTTTTAAAAAGGGCAAATTACTTGAACAAACCTTTCACAAAAGAAAATATGAATACCCATAGGGCATCTGGGTGACTCAGCTGATTAAGCATCCGACTCTGGGTTTTGGCTCAGGTCATGATCTCAGGGTTGTGAGATCAGGCTCATCAGGCTCTGTGGTCAGCTCAGAGCCTGCTTGGAATTCTCTCTCTCCCTCTCCCTCTGGCCCTCCACCTGCTCGCTCTCTCTCTCTTTCCCAAATACAAAAATAAAATCTTAAGAAAAAAAAGAAAAGAAAATATGAGTGTCCAGAAAGCAAATGCAAAGACACACAGCATAACAAGTTACCAAGAAAATGCAAATTAATAGTAAAAATACCACCTCACGCTCACCAGAATATCTAGAATCAAGAACTGATAATGCTTAGTGTTGGTGAGGGTGCAAAGCCACTAGAACCCTCATCCGTTGCTGGTGAGAATGTTAGATGGTGCATCCACTTTGGAGATTACTTACAATTTCATAAACAGGTCAGCATACATTTAAGATCCAGGAACTCAGTGCCTGGGTGTCTATCCAGGAGAATATCCACAAAAACACTTGTCCAAGATTGTTTGTAACAGCTTTTTTCTCAAGACTTGCAAACTGGAAACGACCCAAAGATCCATTAGCAAAAGCATTGATAACACACTGTGGTCCAGTCACTCAGTGGATCACTAGCTCTAAAAAATACTGAACTTCTACCACCACCTGGATGTATCTCCAAACATCATGCTGAGAAGAACTGATCTAACAGAGTATGTAGCATATGATTCTACTTATTTGGAATTCAAGAACATACAAAACCAATGGTGTTAAGGATCACTGTAGAGCTGGCTCTGGGGTAGGATAGACTGGAAACCTGAAAAGGGAAATTCTGGGGTCACAGAAATGTTCTACACCTTTAAAAAATCGGGGGGAGGGTTGCCTTTTTTTTTTTTTTTAAATTGAGGTATAATTGACATCACATTATATTAGTTTCAGATACACAGTGTGAGGATTTGATATTTGGGTATATTATGAAATGATCACCCCAGTAAGTCTAGCTAATAGTATTCATCACCATAAATAGTTCCAAAAAAAATGTCTTATTGGAGTGAAAACTTTTAAGATCTACTCTCTTAGCAACTTACAAATGTGTAAAACTATGAAGTAGAGTCACCTAGCTGTAACTTACATCCTCATGACATTTGTTTTATGGAAGTACCCTGCATCTCGATTTGGGTATTGGTTATGTGGATGTATATATTTGTCAGAACTCCTCCAGCTGTATACATCTGTGCATTTTAAATATATAAATCATATACATTAATGTTTTTAAGTTTGTGGAGTTCTGTGTGGGTGCGTATTGTAGAACCATGGGACTTTTTAAATATATTTTTTTAAGATTTTATTTATCTTTTTGACAGAGATCACAAGTAGGCAGAGAGGCAGGCAGAGAGAAAGAGGGGGAAGCAGGCTCCGGGCCGAGCAGAGAGCCCAGTGTGGGGCTCGATCCCAGGACCCTGAGATCATGACCTGAACTGAAGGCAGAGACTTAACTCACTAAGCCACCCAGGTGCCCCTTAAATATTTTTAAAGTACAGAAATATATGGACAATGTATTAGAGAAATTACAAAGAATGAAAAAATCCTTCCAGAGTCGACCACCATTCATTGTTTTGATTTATGTCCTTCAGTATTTTTTTCCTCCATGTATATTCTTTGCTTTGCTGCATCAGACTTCTGAAAGTAACTGTGCAGTTCTTCCCTTTACAGAGGAAGATGCTGAAACCCAGGTGGAAAGACACAAATCAAGATAGGTCCTGGTCTAACCCAGTGAGACTCAAGTCCAGTTCCTCTAGGTCCAAATCCGTGGGGTTACAGGGATCTCTCTGGCCTTAAGCCTCCAAAACTCTTGGAATACCCTGAGTGAGAAGCATTTCTTTGTTACGCTAATGAGGCAATCCAGCTAGGTCCCTGAGTGGTTGCAGGGTGGGAGCTGGTGACCAGAAAGACCTCCATTAGAAGGTTGGGACTTTTTAGTCTCTTGACCTCTGGGGAGGGGAGAACTGCTAGAGATTGAATTCAATCACAAGGCCAATGAGTTCATCAGTTGTGCCTTTGTAATGGAGCCCTAATAGGATCTCTGGAAACTGAGGCTTGGTGACACTTCCTTGTTGGTGAACTGGTGATGGAAGAAGGGTTATGCACCTTGACTCCACATGGAGTGGGCAGGAAAGCTCTGCATCCAAGACCCTTCCAGACTTTGCCCTCTATGTCCCATTTTTAACATAAGTGCAATCATAAATATAACCCTTTCTTGAGTTCCCTTCCTGTTTCTAGCTTTGCAGTGGACTTGGTGTCCATCCCAATGCCCATCCCTTGTCTCACCCCTAAGTGTCCTCTTCTGTTTGGACTTGTGATCACCACTCTTGTGATCTGCAGCCAACAACACAGATAATGCCAACAACTTACTAAGCTTTTACTCTGTGCCAGGCCTTTACACATCTCTCCCTTAAATGCACGTCCCACCACACAGTAGACATTACTACCATCATCCCCACAGCACAGACAAGCAAGCTGGGGCTCAGGGAGGATAAATCACTTGCTCAAGGTCACAGAAGGTACTAAGTGGCAAGGCCTCCAGGCTTCGTGCCGGTGTCCTTCCGTGTACATTACCTTCCAAAGGGAAATTCTCTCTCTCCTTGGTCATTCCCTATGACATCGTGCCCCCAGCCCCACACAGGAAACATATCCTCCCACACTCCACCAGTCTTTCAATAAATATTTGTTAATTTTTATTTGATGACAAGTGTATTTATTTAAGAACTGGAGGCTCTGGAGAGCAGAGGCAGAGCAGAGATCAGGAGGAGACAAACTTTGTTCCCGTCTTTGGAGCCTGGAGAATTTGTTACTTTTTCTACTGACCTCGTTAGCTAGGGTTAAATCTTGTTAGCTTTGAAAATTCCATTCTAGCCCCCAAGGGCCAAGGAGATGACCTCGGGCAGCTGGGAGGAATCAGGTCTAATTCTAAGGGAGGAAAACAGCTCCTCCTACTGATTGCTGGTGGTTGTGCTCTTGGCAATGGTTATTTTAATCAATTTCTCTGTGCTCAGAGGGCAGGACTGCAGTCTTCTGAGCATCTAGGGAAATTAAACACATAAATCATGTACTTGCCTCCCTCCACCCCCACAAAACGCAAAAGGCACCACAGAGAATCAAGTCAATAATTAGTTCAAGGGGGAAGAGCTGTCTCTATCCACTTGATTCAAAGGCAAACTTCCGACAACTTGCCTCCCATTTTCTATCTCTATTATCAGCTTCTCATAGTACATGACTACACTCATGTGATTTCCCATTCAAGGGATTTAAATTGCACACTCCTCATCAGACTTAATTACATTCTTCCATCTCCTTATACAAGACTCTGTTGTCTTTAAACAATGTACAGCAAAAGTGGACACCTAGATGTTGGAAACCATGTCTTGGGGCAGAAGAGGGAAAATCTGCTTTCTACAAGAGGCCCTTGTATTCCTCATTCCTCTTCTCTTGACTCAAGAGGAGGCTATTTGACTCTCTCTGAATGCAAGTTGAGAATGTATTAAATTAGTTTTTTTTTTTCCTTCTTTTTAGGTTCAATGTGGATCATTCAATTATGTTTTCATTTTGATAAAATATACATAACAAAATTTGTCATTTTAGCCATTTTTAAGTGTATAATTCACTTTAAGTGTATAATTCACTTAATGATGTTGTCAATGGTTTTGAGAATCACCATCACCACTATTTCCAAGGTTTTTCATTATCCTAAGCAGAAATTGTAATCATTAAGTGATAATTTCCCATTTCCTCTCCCCCACCTTGTAACCACTACTCTACTTTCTGTCTCTATGAAATTTGTCATTCTAGATATTGCTTGTAGGTGGTGGGATCATGTAATATTTTCTTCTGTGTATGGCTTGTTGCACTTAGTATGTTTTCAGGTTTCATCCATGTTATAGGAGGTGTTAGAACTTCATTTCTTTTATGGCTGAATAATATTCTATTGCACGGATAGACCATAGTGTTTTGTTGTTTTTTCTTTTCTTTTTTTAAAATCCTTCCATCTGTTGAGGACACTGGAGTTGTTTTTTTCCTTTTGGCTATTGTGAATAATGCTGCTATTAACATTTGCATACAAATGTTTGTTTGAGTCCATGTTTCAGTTCTTTTGGATAAGTACCTAGGAGTGGAGTTAATACATCATCTTTTTATAAGCATGTGGGCTTGCTTGGACCTGTCCTTTCTCACCCATAAGAGCTTCATGTTCCTGTCACTGCCAAGCCCTTCTCCCTCCCTTTAGCCTGCCCCTCCCTACCTTTCTCTGCATTTGACATTATTTCTTTTTGGTCCATGTGCCTCCAGACATTTTTCCTATTTATTACCTACATTTACAAAACTCCTGCCTAGAATTCCATAGCATGGATAGACATGGTTTACTTGGACTTTTCCTTATTGGCAGAAATTTAGTTTGGGTTCATGACTGCAACGGAGCTGTAATAAACATTCTAGTTTGTGCCTCTGCGGACCTCTTGGATTGGTACCAAGAAGTGCAATAGCTAGGTCACAGGACAACCCTGTGTTGAATTTTAAATTTACAGACACAAGGTCTTCTGAGCTCCTGCAATCAATTCACTTTCTGCCAGTTGCTTGTAAGAGAACCTGCTTAGCCCATTCTCGCCAACACTGACATTGCCTAGTGGCAACGGTAAACAACCATCCACTAGTGGGTCCTGCTCTCATTCTATCCTCCAGAATTGTTGCCGAGAAAGAGTCATTCAACCAGCAAACAACTGCATTTCCTAGCTGCTCTTGCCTTTGCCTTTAGGGGAGGCCATGTCATTGGTTCTAGTCAACGAAAATTGGGTAGAAGTGATGAGCTGCCCATAAAACCCTCTGATACAATCCTTCCTCTGAAATGAGGCAGAGGATCTTGCAGAACTCCAAGGCCCATAGTGGGAAGCACTCACAAGAGGGTAACAGCCTGAATCCATGGATGACTTGTTGGAACAAATCATCCCACTGTCACTGCTGATAGTCTTTAGCCGAAAAAAGAAAAAAAAAGTCTATTTTATTAAGTTGCTGAGATTTAGGGGTTTATTTATTAACAGCAGCTAGCATTACCTTATGAACATATTATCTCACTTTAGTATTTTCACCAATCGGATGGGTAAAAATTGTTACCTTGTTTTAATTTGCCTTTCCCTGCCTGCTAGTGAGACAGGGCATGTTTCCATAAATTTTGGTCACAAGCTCTATATATACAATCTCCCTTAATCTACAGTAGTGTAGTAAGTTAGTTATTAAAATAATCATCTGAAGATAAAATCTCTCTTGGGTCCCATTGCTAGTAAGTGATGATGGCAGAATCTAGAGTTTTATTTGGTTTGGTTGGTTCCAAAGCCATTTGGAGTGGTTGATGGGCAGGGATTTGGGCAAAGCCAACATTATATTGAATAGGGCATTAGTTTTCCAACTTTTATTTTTACTCATTTAATCCTGTTTCCAAAGGGAATTTTAGGCGGAGACCTAAAAACACTGGGGGTGATGGTGATGGTGACCACAATGATGATGATGGGAATGGAGAAGAAGGTGATGTGCATCAGAGCCCAGGTCCTAGGCTGGAGGAAAACCAAGTTTTCTCATGAAGAGGAGCCTTATTATATTTTACAATCACATTTGTTTATTTGTTCACTCAGAAGATATTTGTTGAGCATCTCCTACTGTTCTAGACACTTGGGACACAACAGTGAACAAGACAAAATGTTGACCTCCCCATGCAAGGCTACTGTGTTGCCCAGTTCCAGGTGGTACCACTCACTTTGTGTTATACATGAATGGTAGCCCCCCGACTTCCCAATATGGTGGTACCGATCCATGGAGAACACAGATAACAAACAGGTAGACCACTAAGTATAGGTGAAGTCCAGGATGTCATATCAGGTATTCTATCAGTGCTATAAAAAGAAAAAACCAGAGTGGCACAAGGATCTCCCTTTTCATCCTGAGTATAAAAACCCAATAAAAGGCAAAGGCATGAAGGACCATGGAAGGTGAGCAAAGGTGAAGTTTTCTAAGAAAGCCTTACATTGTCTGCTGGAAAAAGGCTCCTCGGGGCTCCTATGGCATTAATTATAATTACAGCAATGGTTCTTGGCTGCAATTGGAATCACCTGGAGAGTTTTAAAAAATACTGATACCTAGGTTTCACCTCAAGGATTCTGATTTAATTGATCTGGGGTGTTGCCCCTGGGGCACTGGGATTTTGTAAAACCTTCCCCTCTAATCTTCTGAAAGATTTTGGCATTAGTGACAAGGAGCTGGATTTAGGCTCATCTTTTATGCGGGACATTCTCTTGGGCTTTCCCTCTTCTCACCTCCAAACATGAGCAGAATCAGGGAACCATTTATAGAAAGGTTGATGTGGTACTGCTGTGACACCTGGTTTTGTGGTGACCCACTGTGCTGGGTCACTAGTCATTTGACAAGCTGCTATTGGAACAGAATTTTCCAGAAGCCCTGTTTTCAGGTGGCAGAGGCTCTTCTCCCTGTCTAACTAGCATCCCCACCATCTGTTTATATCTAAGATTGACTTGTTTTTCTCTTCTGTGATATGACAATGGCTTTTTCCAAATCAGAAACTATTGAAGAGTTGGTTGCAGTCATCTCTTTTTTGAAATCAGGTCCTAGTTCTGCCACTTACTAGATGCATGGTCTTGAGAAAGTTATATTTTATTATATTTATATTTATTATATTTATATTTTATACTTTATTCCTCTGTCCTTTACTCCCTCATCCATAAAATGGGAATAATAATGTCTACATAGGATCGTACCCAACAGGGAAGGTTAAACAAAGGATTAAACGTAAAGCACGTAGCAGAGTGCCTGGAATATAGTCTTCACAAACACTAGTCCTCTTTTTGCATGCTACCCCTAAAACAACTGTTAGGAATTGTGCATAGAATTCTCTAAAAATTCCCAATGAGAAAGGCCTGTGACTTTTGTCCCTGCAGTTCTATCCCTTCCCAAATCCTCAGTTGAAGGCCCTGTTTTCTACTCTGATTTCCCTCCAGATTTACCCAGAGCCAGCCTTGTACAGGCCCCTTAGCCCAGGAGCTAGCAAGGTAGTTAATGCTAGAATGTCATCTTGGTGCAGATGATTTGAAGGTGGTGGTAGGTGCTGTTATGGGGGCAGTAGGCAACCAGGTGAACATACGGAATCTAAGCCTTCACCCATGGAATTTGTTTACTCCTCTGTGCCAGAGCAAGTTATGTCTTGTGTCTGTGTTGGGGTATGGGTGTGAGGGGGTTGACTCCTCCAAGATTTCAGTCACCATTCCCTGAACTTTGATGGCTGGGCAGCTATAGCAAGAAGTCATAGTAGCACAAGGTTGGTGGTTAACAGGTCTTTGTCATGGGCCAGCTCTTTTTATCTCTGTGTCTGGACTCTGCTCAGAGATCCAAAGCTGAATCCCAAGCATCTGTCTTCTTTCTAACAGACTCCTTGACATGATGGAAAGGGAGGGCAGGATTTTTTTTTAAAGATTTTATTTTTTATTTGACAGAGAGAGAGATCATAAGTAGGCAGAGAGGCAGGCAGAGAGAGAGGAGGAAGCAGGCTCCCTGCCAAGCAGAGAGGCCGACATGGGACTCAATCCCAGGGCCCTGAGATCATGACCTGAGCTGAAGGCAGAGGGCTTTAACCCACTGAGCCACCCAGGTGCCCAGATTTTTTTTAAAGGAGATAAATATCTAGTTCATTCTTCAGCATTCCCTCCACATCCTTGATCTTTTGTTTATATAAATGGTCCCCCCAAGTCCATGTAGCAAAGACCATGGACCCCAAAGCCAAATCATTCCTATAGTGCCCACTTGTGCAAGTTGAGTACCGCACACAGGACCCTATGGAAGCCTCTCCTTTCCCTGTGAATATGTCACCCTTCTCAAGACTCGGGGAATCCTGCTTTCAACTATAGCATCTCTCTTTGATGGGGTCCAGATATCCCTACATCCATTAGTTTCCCAGAATCAGTAGAATGGGACTGTGGCTATTCTGTGGTCTCCTTGTATGTGGAACTTTCTTTTCTAATTTTTGGTTGTTTTTGTTCATTTTGATAGGTTTTAAGAAGTGGAATGTGACAAATGTGTACTCACACAGCCACCCTTCCCTAAGGTGCTTTGAAAAAACAAGCAAAGCCCCCAAATCGTATACAAGATTTCATCTCAAATGTCTTAGATTTTTGATCATATAATTTACCAAATCTCTAAATAATTTTATTTCCGAGTATTTAGGGCTCCTGTGGTTGAAAGTAACAGAAACTCTCTGCATCTAGATATAACAGAAACAGGGTTTCAACCTCAGGACCACGCAGGTGTGTGGGAACCGGAGGGCAGGGAGACAGTTGGGACATAGGCAAGGCCATGACCAGGAGCTGGAATGCTGTAGGAAGCTATAAAGTCTTTTCATCAGCCTTACATCCCGGCCTCTGACTGTTGTCTCCCATGACAGGCTGGTTTTCTCTGCCAGGATACAGGGGAGAAAATGGTGGCTGCCAATAGCTCCCAAGTTTTACATTTGGTTTCAGAGTGCAGCTATACCAAAGTGGAGTCTATTTGGGAATGACTCTGATAGGACTTATTTGAGCCAATTTTATAGCTCTGGTCCAATCAATTTTAACAGTTAGGACCACATGGTGTGAGCATGGCTGCTCCTATGGTTAGTGTGAAGAAAGGGTTTTCAGTTTCCATAAAGGGAGATGAAAGACTTATTATAATTATGATGGCCTTTCTTAATACCTGGAGGAAAAATAATGTTCTCCTCCCAATTTGATGGCTTGAATGGCTGCTACATGGTTGTAGCAGATTACCTTTTCCAAAGATGGTCTCCATAATACATCTCATTCTATATGTACTTCTATGATGTGATATTAAGCGATAGGGGTCCATGATCTCTTCCCTTGAACCTTAGTGGACTTTTCCAACTACCCAACCAGGACAGCAGAAGTGAAGCTATGTGACCTCCAAGGGTAGATCACAGAAACTCTGTGCAGTACTGCCTGTTCTCTTGGGACACTCATACTTGAAGCCCAGCCCAAGAATCCCTATGGAGAGGACACATGTAGGTGTTCTGATCACCAGGTGAGGCCCACTACCAATGTCATCTGTCAGATGTGTGAGTGAAATGAATCTTCAGATGATTGTAAGCCCCCAGCTGCTGAATTATCCCAATCTGCTGTATAGAGCAGAGATGAGTGCCATCCAAATTATAGATTCACGAGCAAAATAAAGGATTGTTGTTATTTCAAGGCACTATATTTTGCAGTGAACTATTACCCAGGAGCAGATCATGGATGTGGCGGCCATTTTGTTATCTAAGGACTGAGCCACACTGAGGCTGGTTGAATGATATTCTGCTTGAAGGGAAGACCTTCACCTGAAATGCAAGTATGTGTCTCAGAAGAGGACTTGAAATCTGGAGTCAAAACTTTAGGGAGGCATGTTCAGCAAATATTTGCTGCCTTTCTTGCCCACTGTGGAAACAGGGTTCTTCCCCGCCCCTCCTTGACTGTGGACCAGCTGGATCAATGGCAGATAGATAGAAGTGACCCTGTGCCTGTTCAAAGCTTATGTTTTAAGCAACATGGCAAGTTTCCACTTGTCCTCTTTAGAACCTGCCATCCACCATCAGAAGAACTTGGCCGAAGTGTTCAGGGTTCTTTCATGTCGGTGCCAGAATGCAGACACATAAAAGACCTTGATCAGACCGAAAGCCGGAGGCCATAAAAACTCAGCTGAGACCAAGGAGACCACAACCAACCTACAGCCAACCCACACACCTATGAGTGAGAAACCGATGTTGCTGTGAGCCTTTGAGACCCAAGTGTTTGCTTCTCCCACAGTGGCTAACTGATTCAGAAGGCAGCCAGAGAGAATGCATATCTCAAAGAGCCCATCATATGAATCAGTGCATGTTTAATAATCACACTCAAATACTTTGAGTCCTGGGTTTACTACTGGTCAACTGTGTGACTTTGGGAGATTAACTTAACAGTTTCAATCCTCAATTTTCTCTTTTTAGACCACAGAGGATAACATTTGCCTCACAGGTTGCTGTGAGGATTAAGTGAGCTGATGTCTACAAGCTGAATACCCAACACACGGCAGGCAAAACTGAAAGATTTATTCCCTCTTCGTCACTTTTTTCCCATTGGGATTCCAATGGTTCTAAAAGTCAAAGGAACAATTTCTAGGAAAGGGATTAAAAGATGACATCCACCAAATCCAGGATGTGTGACAGAACCCAAGATTCCCTAAAATCAAGTGAGCTCTGGTGGAATCCCAGCTGTTTTTGGAAATTTTCTTGTTTTGATTCTGTGAGTATTCTGCTAATTTCCCTTAGGATTTAGCATTTTTTTCATGCTTCCGGTTCTCTTAGCCATGAGGAGAGGACTAGGAGGAGGGGAGTTTTTGTTCCCAAGTCGGCCAGGCTGTGACAGGGGAACATCCCAGTGCTGGGGGCAGCAGGCTGACAGCACGAGAGACTCCAAGGGGAAAACTGAAACTCAACTTTCCCATCAGAAAACTCTCATGTTCTATATGACAAATATACACATACATACATATACTCACATATGCACACACATATATACATGCATACACACATACATGTATACATGCTACATGTACACATACATAGACATATAATATATGGATATGTGGCATCAGTTAGCATCCTGTCAGGGAAGCAGAACCACTATGAGTGTTATGAAATAAGAGATTTATGCAGGAATCAAACCTATAAAAATGTGGGAAGGACTTGGGAGGTAAAGGTCCAGGAAGGAGACCTAGAACATGAGAGAAGTCTTTGACCAGCCCTCCTGGAGCACTGGAGTGGGAGGACAGGTTGGAGTTTGCAGGGACTGGGGAAACCAGGAGAGCACCACGCCTGCGGGAGGGGGGTTATAAAGGGGAGGTGGTGAGTCTACACGAGGCTACTGCCTCTTGCAGCTACCACCTCTGAGACTGTAGCCAAGAGGGGGAATCCAGAGGGAGCATTCAGGGGTGGAAACCAGAGGAGGACCAGAGGAGAAGAATTGCAGGTTGCTAGGTAGGGGAGTCAAAGGAGTTATCCTTCTATTTACGTTTTGGGGTAATTACTTCTAAGTCTTCATTTTTCCTGCACATACATTCAATATATATGTGAGCATTCATTGTTATACATGTACAAATTATACATTTTTACATTTTTTATAGATTAAGAAAACAGAATCAAGCTATAAATCTACTTTTGCAACTTGTCTGTTCCATGAATGTCTTGTGGACTCCTTTCCATGTCATTGTTATGTTGACTACATAGCATAGTATTTGTTTATATGGGTTAAAGGGTGAGTGTTTCCTGTCTCTTTATTGCAAATATGTGTGCTTGTGTGTGTGCACATACATGTTTCTGACCTTGTGTGCCATTTCTTTAAACCATATTTCTTTTTTTTAAGTTAGTCAGTCACCATATGGTACATCATTAGCTTTCAATGTAGCATTCCATGATATAAGCCATATTTTTAAAGGTAAAATGTCATTTAAAATTTTACACTTTAATGGCTCTAAATAAATGGTCACCCCAAAAGCTTATGCTAATCTCCATGCTCACCTTTTAGGATATATTTACTCCTGTTCATCTTCTGTTCCTTGTAGGTTATGTCCCTTTCTCTAATGTACTATTTGCCTGCATATGTTGATTTGTTACTGTTACATAGTGTGAACGTATTCTCTAATTCAATTGACTACCTTGTCATGCCTCTGTGGTGTCTTTAGAGGTTTTCTGTTTGAGCGGAACTGTTCCACTCCAGGATGGTGAAACTTTCGCTTCCATGGGTCTTCAACATGTTTTGTATTTAGAGCTCCAAGCCACCTGCAATTTGCTGTTATGTGTATGAGTGTAGTAAAGAATTTAACCTTGCCTCCGAAGGGGTCTGGACTTCAATCTCAGATTCTGGGAAGTAATCCCTAAATCCTTGAAATGTCATGGCTAATAGGAGTGTCTGGGTTTACCTGATGTCAGACTGGATAGTATGACTGTATGATTTATGGTAGGGGCTGAGCAATCATGGAGCCAGGGCTGGTCATGCCAGAAAAACAAACAATATGATTTAGGGTAAGGGCTCTGGGCCATACAGTATCAATCAATCAATTAATCATGCCTATGTTAGGTTACCCCAATAAAAACTCTAACATCGAGGCTTGAATGAGCTTCCTTGGTTGGCCGTAGTCTGTGGATGTCGTCACACATTGATACCAGGAAAGTAATACATCCTGACTTCCAGGGGTGAGAGAAATAGATACTCTGCCTTTGTTACACCCCCAGATCCCACCTATGGGCTTCTTCCCTTGTTTCATTTTAATCTGTTTCCATTCCTTGGAATAAACTGTAACCATCGGTATAATATCTTTTAATGAGTTCGTGGCAAATGATAAAGTGAGGTCAGTTGGGGGAGCCACCGACACCCATGACTGCTGTCAGAAGTGAGGGTGACCTTGTGAAGACGTTTCCCCTCACTCTACAGTTGACTAAACTCTGGCAGTGAGGTAAGGTAGGAATCTAGAACTTCTCTCTCTTTCTTCTAAATGGATAACCAATGTTAGCAACTACTCTTGCCTATCTCAAACTTTCTTATTTTATTTATTTATCTGACAGACAGAGATCACAAATAGGCAGAGAGGCAGGCAGAGAGAGAGAGAGGAGAAAGCAGGCTCCCTGAGGAGCAGAGAGCCTGATGTGGGGCTCGATCCCAGGAGCCTGGGATCACGACCTAAGCCGAAGGCAGAGGCTTTAACCCACTGAGCCACCCAGGCACCTCGCCTATCTCAAACTTAGAAGAAGAGCTCTATTGCATTCTAAACTCAGGACGTTGTTTAGAAATAAAATATTGATCTGTTTAAACGTGAAACTGTTTAAGGAAGTTTTTGACTGGGTTAAGATTGGTTAGAGTTGGATTTGGGGTACTTCTTGGGACCATGCTGAAATCAGCATTGTTCTGAAGAATGAACAAGGATCCACGGGACACTGTTTTTATACCTGTGTGTTTCTAAAGCCCTGTTGCCCATGGCTGTAGCCATAGGTCTCCTGCATAGCTCCCACCACTGTCACCAGCTGTCACACAAATGCAGTCCCAGAAGGTCGTAATTAGACTCCTCTGGATAACATCATGGAGCCATCACAACTTGAGGACCAATCTGAGAGACATTATTTCATTCCATGCATCAGTTTCCTTTCCTCATCTCCCACTCCTATGTGTGTATCCCTTCCTGGGGTATTTATTGAGTGACAGGAATTGTTTCCACAGTCCCCTCATCCCCCCATGCAACAGCATCTTCACTTGGGACTTCCAGCCATGTCTTCATTGGAGACATAGGTCCAGGAACCCCAGAATTCACCTCAGGCAGTGGCCAAGTTTTTCCGTAATTCTATGGTTTTGTTTTGATACTTAATCAAAAGCACATTATGCATAATTGCACAAGAATCATCCTGAAGCTAGGGGGGTCACTTCTCTTAGAGTAGAACGTCATGGGAGAGAACAGCATTTCTGACCCATCCTGTTTTGAAAGGCTCTAACTCTCTGATTGCCCTTGATCTTCATCTGCCCCTCTCCTTTCCTCTGGCTGTAGGGACAACACACTTCAGAACGCCTCCCAGCTCCTTATTCAAAAAGGCCAACACTTTTTTCTTTCTGTAAAGGACACATGCCAATGAGGACAGACTCGAAAATTCTAGAAATATTTCTTTCAGCTTCTCTCTTCCTTCTGCACCAGGAGTGCAACTACTTTGGTCTCCAGACACCCACACACTTAGTCCCAGTTTTTCCCATGCTGAGGTTTAGCCCCTCTGGTGGGCTGCCCCCCACGGGACTGTTTCATATACCCTGCATTCCTGAACCCCTACCGCATGGGGAGAGGAACACAGCCGAGCACACCAAGGCAGCTTAAGTGGACACGGAAACCCTGATAAAGGCGACAGAACAAAATACAATTGAGTAGAGAGAGCAAGACTCTGAAACTGTGTTTTCTGATGTGGTAGCCACTAGTCACACGTGGGTATTTAAATTTAAATCAATCGAAACTTTAAGAAGGATCATCATCTCTTTTCTCAGAAGCACGAGCCACATTTAAAGTGTTTAACGGCCACATGCAGCGAATAGTTGCCCTATCGAGCAGTGCGGGCAAAGAACATTTCCAGCCACTGCCGAAAGTTCTGTGGAACAGTACTGCTCTCCAATGAGCCCTTCTTGGTTGGCCTGGAGACCTGTCTCCCACCTCCACAGGGTCATCTTGGGGAAACACTGGCTCTTTTTTGTAACCACCACTGTCCCTATGTTCCCAGGGTTTTGTCCTGTCTATGGCTATCCGTGCTGTGAACGGATGTGGCCCAAGTCACATATTTTGACAGAAAACGTTATTTACAATTCCCAGTGGGAATTTTCATTTTGATCCTTCATAGGTCTGTTAACATGGGAACAAGAACCATCAGCAGCAAGCGTAGAAAATCCAGTAGGTTTAAATGAAAATACATATGAACCTGTATGTGATAGAAGAGTTAAGATCGTCTCCTCCAAAGAACATATTTATTTTCCTATTTGGTAATTACCATATGAATAGAGAGGAGGCTTAGAAGATAAACGTTCTAGTGCTAAATCTGTTTATTAGCAGGGGCTGTCGTATATGTGTTTATGCTTGCTGTCGGTGCCAGGAGAAATATCTGTGGGTGGCGACAGCAGGCTGCCCCTGTCCCCCCTAACCCTAAGCCTTCCCTAGCGGGTCTCTCATCCGTCATCCTGCCCCTTTTGGTAGGCCATCCATATAGTGTGATGACATTTTTATTTTGCTGCCAGTGGTTCCCAGATGTTCTCCTTCTTGGACCTCCTCCCCTGGGGTGTGAGTGGTTTCAGAGTGGTTGCTCCCAGAGGACAGTCTCCCCCGGCATCCTTCGGACACACGCCTGCTTTTCAACCCTTTAGAGTCTTACTAGTGTTAGGGCCGATTTAATGTTAAAACCTGTTTAACTATTAGGGCTTGCTTTGCCAGAGCGACTCCATATTGCCTAGGTAGCCATATTGTTGTTTACAACCACGGACTTCATTCCGGGAATAAACACCCCAGTAGTTCCTGATACCAGTTCCGGTGTAGGTTCCGGGAGTAAACGCCTTAACAATAGAAGCCACGTACCTTGGGTCTGCGGTTATGCCCTATAAAACCAGCCTGTGAGATCGGGACAGGGTTGCTCTCTTCTGAGGCGGCCCTGGCCGGTCATTCTGACTTCTAATGCTTGGCATAGAATAAAGCTTTGTATAACTTTCACTTTGTCTCAGTCTCCTTCCTTAGATAACAGGCCCCAACATGTAGCATCTCTTAAAAATGCACCAGAGCTATCATAACCATTGCCCAAGGAGCTGACAGAAGAACAAGCAGAAACAGAAGAAGTGCCTTCTGGAGACCAGGAGGGTCTTTTGTTGTATGTTCATTGAACTCCTAAAGCTGTTATGTCAGCCAGTGGCCCTCTAGACATGGTCTTGCTGTGTGAGGATCCTCTGTCCCAACTGGCGGAGGAAGGGAAGCCATCGCCTCCTGGGAACGCCTGAGCTGGAGACCGTGGCCATCTTCAATTTGCCTTTGCCAGAGGGTGGCCCGGGATGCTTCTGGCTCAGCAGGTGCAGCCTGAGGAGGCGGCTCAGAAGGCAGGAGGAACCCAGGGCGAATTGCTTGGAGAAGCAGATGCCATTTCTGGGTAGTCTGGGCATATTGCCTTACTCGCTCCCAGCCTCGGGAGGAAATGCAGACAGCTCTCAGGACCCCAGCACCCCGTGGAATCACCATGCTGAAATAACACACACAGAATCCCACTTCTCAGAATGTAGACATCTTTTAGTGGGAATGTGCTGTGGAGAAACACTGCTCTTTCCCCTCCTGTTCCCAGGACAGTCTGAGGGATACATGAGAACCCCACACCTAACAGAATGTTCCTCCTACCGTGTCTGTTTCACAGTTATGCCAGTTAAGCCCAGCTCTGCATTCTCGATGCCCATACATCGTATTTACGCATTAACCGTTATCTCTAGTTACAGACTGAAGGGTCTGGTTAATCTTTAACAAATGTTGGGGGGAAGATAAGATTTGGCAAGGGGAGTGGGCATATTGTCCCGATAATGTGATTCATTCACGGCCCCAATTCGTCACCTCTCTCCCATGGCTACACTTTTTGCCAATAACTTTTCCATTTCTCTCACTAAACAGGTGGAGTCTATTTCCTCGCCATTTAGCCATGGACTCAACCACATGGCTGGCTTGGGCCACCAGAGGGTAGCCGAAGTGACCGTGTGATGATTTTGAGCCTAGACCTTGAGAAGCCCTGCACCGGGCAGAGATACTGGGCTCAGACCTCCTAGCCAACGCTAATCTTTACCAGCCAACAGTCAGCCAATCCCAGACCATGCGGGATCCCTGCCCAGACCAGCAGAATGTCGAGCTGGCCCCAAACATGGAAGTGATAAAAGCTTGCTGTGGAAGCCATTGATGTTGTCTGGCTGTTTTTTTAAGGCAGCATTATTATGGCAACATTTAACTGATGCCTCCTGTAAAGTGAAGGATGACCCCTTCTTAATATTGGGGATAAAGTGAATCAGAGGGAAATGGGATTTGGGTAGTTTTTCTAGAAAGACATGTAGGCTTTACACTTGATCTTAGCCAAAAGGCCAAGAAGTGATGGGAGATATGTAGGCTTTAAAGTTGTAATATCTTAGTGTCACTCAATATTTTTAATTCTCATAGGTGAGCTCATTGACTCTACCTGAAGCCCAGCCTTGTTCAGATCCCCTGGAGCCAGTCTTTTTTTTCCCATTCTGGTAGGACTTAGGGAGACCTATAGCACTAGCTCAGTGATTCAGAAGTTCAACTTCAAAAATTTCACTACAGGGTCTGTTCTGTTCTCATCTTCTTGCGGTGACTATGTCTTGGTCTTTTCTGAGATTCACACAGCTGTGACCTTCTGGGTCCTCAGGGTCCACACGTTCTCCACTCCTTGAGTTACTGGAGCCCTACTGCTTTGCTGATCTGTGTTTTCCAAATTGGGTGCGTCACATACTATCTATGCCGTAGTTTCGTGTCCAGGATGTAAATAACAAACAACAACAATGGACCACCTCTCCCCTATAAATTAGTCTCTTCTTTCACAACTAGATTCTGTCTCCTCCAGGCCCCAAGGGCCTACTCCACTCTGCAGGAGTGCTTTTTCTGTCTTGGATCTTATCCTATCATCAACCCAAACCTTTTCAGGACAGAGAATGAAGATATGGGGAATCAGGCCATGGGAGACAGTGACTGGGACCCTAGTAGATGGATTTTAGGGAAAGATGGTGTCCAGTGCCAGGCCAAACAGCTCTCCTGATTAATATGAGCTTAGAATGGAAAGATTAAGAGAACTCTGCTTTCATTAGCAGCTAGAAACCACCTTAGCAGCTGGATATTGATTCAGTTTTAACTAAACATAATTAAAAAGAGAGAAATTAGAGCAGAATTTCCCCACGTGTAATAATATTGGGGATAGGAGATATTATAGAAAAAAAGGGGGGGAGTCCATTGTCATAAAATATGAGGAACGCTGGCTAAGCCTTTAAACATACTTCTTGGTTGTAGTTCTTAGAAATTTTTGCAAGTGATTATTTATTGTCAGTCTCTAAAAGGGAAGATTTTAAAATGTATTTACCTCAGACTTCTTTATCAGAGTCTCTCCAGAGACATTGTGGAACGTGGATGTAGCAAAGAAGTGTGACACCCTCCATTCCAGCAAGGGCAAAGAGGGCCCACCTGATGGTCTGTGTAGAGCCACCAAACCCAGGAGAGAACTCAGGCCCTGGAGGCGCCGGGGAAGAGGCAGAGGCAGAGTTGATACACAACTCAGTCTGGAAACACTTGGGAGCATCGAAACACCTCCCTCCAGCCAGAACTTTGGGCTCTAAGTGTCTAAGTGCCCCCAGTGTCTTTGGGCTCTAAGGATGCAGTCAAAACCGGAAGATGGTTCTAGAAAGGCTGAGGCTTTTGCTTGCAGGGGAGTAGATCCAGCTCACATCTCTCTCAAACCAAAAGCTGGAGTGCCATCCCAGGACAAAAGAGGCTGTAACTCCACTCCCTCCTACCACCACCAGGAAGCTGATTCAAAAATCCAGTCAGGGGAGCCTGGGTGATTCAGTTGGTTGGGTGACTGCCTTCAGCTCAGGTCATGATGCCAGAGTCCTGGGATTGAGTCCCATATCAGGCTCCCAGCTCAGTGAGGAGTCTGCTTCTCCCTCTGACCCTCTCCCCTCTCATACTCTCTCTCTCTCTTTCTGAAATAAATAAATAAAATCTTGAAAAAAAATGCAATCAGTTTCCATTAACTGCTAAAAGCCTGGATCAGAAGTCTGTATCCTAATTAGTACTTTGGAACTGTATGGTCCACCAGGTCTTATCACTCTTGCTTGGATCTTTTTTTCTCAACTTAGAAATTTTTATGACAGAGAATTCTCTAGTATCTTAATTCTTTTTTTTTTTTTTTTTAACTTCCTGGAGGATATTTACATAGGGATATTCGCCATCCTTTATGAAAATTAAGGACATAGATTTCCATTCCTCTAGAGATAAGTCAATGTATAATTTCCTGTTCAAACAGATTTGTTTTTGAGAGGAAAAGGGGGGCACTGTTCATAACTTTTTTGGAAGGAACTGTCCCAGGCAAACAGCAGTGTGTGGTCACCCCACTCATAGGAGTATAAACATCTGTGCACATGGGGTTTTGATAACAGATGTCAGATATTGATGAAGCTGTAGAGATGATGGGCCAGGGAGAGAAGACGGGTTAGGGGCCCAGAGGGATGGTGGGAATGGCTAGTGCCAGGGACCCAGGGAAAGGAAATGACTCTGATTATTATGGCAACATGTAGGCGATTACAGTCATGGGCACAATGACTTTGGAAGACATTGAAGATAATATTAAAATGCAGAGGAAAAGCCCTGCTTCTGCAAGGTTTGGAGAAATGATATGTCTTTGAATTAGCTCAAGTTGTTCCATAGCCTGTTCTGAGGCTGGTTAAGTCTCACAATCTCTACATGTCAGGGGGGATCTGGTGTCCCCGCATTAGTTCAGTACGTTGATGGATATTTGCCACAAGGGATGAGGGGATGCCCACGGAGATGACTTTGTAATTTTATGATGCTTTAATACCATTAAGATACATGTTGAGTTTTTACTATGGGATATTGGAAACCAAGAGGCATAGGATTTGTAAATTATATTTCATAGAATTACTATTATCCATACAGCCACAATCATACAATGGCCATTTAAATAAACTGCTATAGTTATTAACTAGTGGTGTAGTTTATATCCAGGATTAGAAAGCAGAAAATTCTCTAAGTGGAGAAACTTAAGACTAATTTCATTGACACTGGTTATTTTTTTTAAAAAATTTTGTGTGTGCACTTCTCTTTTTCTTCCTCTTCCCTTTCCTCCCCATTATTATTATTATTATTACTAATAGTAGTAGTGATAGTATTGTTTGCTAATGTTAATGAACATAGAACCAGGCACTGTGCTGAGTGTTATTGATCCTGACACCATCACTAATGAAATTCCCATTTCACAGATGAGAAAGCTGAGGTTTAGAGATAGTACATGATTTGTCTAAGATCAGAACACTAGTAAATAGGTTTAACATCCAGGCCTATCGTCCAAAACCTGTGCCATTGTTAACCTCCTCAACTTGTTAGTTAAGCTAACCTGCCTAGTATTATCTGGCACAGAATATTTGGTCAGCATTTCCAAATTTTCTAAGCATAAAAAAATCAGAGTCTGGTTTTTTTTTTTTTAATTTTTTGCACCAAGGAATGCTAACAGCTTTCAGTCTAAATAGCAAAAAACAAAACAAAATAAAACCAGGAGCACATGAGTCCCTGTCTTGGGGGAAGTTATATACAGAGAATATTTGACAACCTCAACAGATTATTTTTCAAACTTCTCTGTGCAACAAAATTCTTCTCAATAATAATTATATACTGACCATTATTTTGATCTGTTATTTAGTTTAAAAAATTCATTTAAAAAAGACTACATTACAACTTTAAATAATTATTGAATTTTGGTAAAATATTTCATATGTAAACTAAAATTGGCACTTATAAAAAATAGTACACTTCTCGTTGGCATACTATTTCACAATTTCAATGCAAATATGACTCCTCACCGTCACGTAAGATGGCAGAATTGAACTAACTCAGGTTTGTTTGTCTTCCCCGTGTGACCGTTGTTACTTTGAATCTATGGGCTAAGGGCAGGCATGTGGAGAAGCTGGGTGATGGAGACACGCAGCCCCGGAAGGTGATAAACCAACTTTCAGAATGATTGTAGGAGGCCTTCTGTCAGGGCTAACTGCAACTAGAAGAGCTTCAAATTACCTTCTACATAGAAAATAGTGTTCAGGAAGGATACATAATGAGCATGTATTAATATGAAGTTCCATATACATTGTCAAAACCTCACTGTACTCATCTTAATTGTTTAGAATGCAGTTTAACAAAAGGTTTTTGGGGAAAGAAAAATTTTATCATACGGTTTAGAATAGCTAGCTCGCATGATAATAAAAAGTAGAGTAACTTTTACTCGTTTTTAATACTCATTTGAAATTCCCAATAGACTATGCTTCCCTTCACTGACTATACCCAAGCATAGCACTCCCACCACCTACCATTGGTATCCTGCTGCTTTGGGGGACCCCAATCTGGTTCTGGGGGCATGTGCTTCCTGTAGGGACTGTCTACACTGTTGGGAAGCTTTGAAGTTCCCACTCCAGTAGAAAAATGACTCTTTTGGGAAGGTCTCAATCATAGAGGGGAGAGGGGGCTCACGTGTCTAGAAAGAGCTGAAGTTGGGAGAGCAGGGTTGTGTCCTTGAGTACCTACCTCCCTGAGTCTGAGTGGTTTGGAAGAGTTCATGTTCAGAAATAGGCTATTAAACAAGGATGGCGGCCTCTAAGGAAATGCCTCTGGTAACGAGGCACGTCACTTGTTACAGCCGTGGAGAGGCTGGTGTGGGAGGACACTGAAGACAATATGAAAATGTGGAAAGGGGGCTCTGCCTTTGTATTTTGGGAGGAAGTTTGTGTCTTAGAATTAAGCTCAAGTTTATCATCAACAAGAGTTTGCCTTTTTTTAATTTTTTAAAGATTTTATTTGTTTTAGAGGGAAAGAGAGAGTGAGCTCAAGTTGGGGAGGAGAAGAGGAAGAGAGACAAGAGGATTCCCAGCTGCATGCGGAGCCTGAACCAGTAAGGAGGCTGGATTCCATGATGCTGGGATCATGACCTGAGCCGAAACCAAGGGTGGGACGCTTATCTGAGTGAGCCATCCAGGCACCCCAGGAACTTGCCTTTTAAAAGCAGGTAGATAGCAGCATGTTGACAGTGATTCCTAGAGGAACGCTAGGGCTCCCCAAGGGCCAGAGGCAGGCGATGAATGATGGGGCTCATTGTGAAACCACCCTTAGCAGCCTGCCAGAGCGGAGAAAGATGGACAGGAGCAGGGTGCAGAAGGCATGTTCTGCCATCCTTCGGGAGGCACACATTCCTCAACGCCTGCCAGAGATCCCAGCAGGAGGCAATTCTTTAATCTGCATGAATTATGGAGAGAGACAGTTTGTGAAAACTTATGCAAAATTTGGAAAGACTGGAAGCCTTATTGTTCTCAGCCATAAACTGAGCTCTTAAATTAAAACGTCCAACTTGCCCGTGCCAAGTAAAGGTCTTGCCAGACGTATTTTAATGAATGAAAAGACTAACTTGTGATTATGATGTGTGTGTTGTATTCATTTAGGTCCTGAGTGGCTTAAAGAGAGTTCCCAATGGCATTTTTCTGATTCTAAAAACAATGAAGTCATTGTAGAAATCACAGGAAAATATTAAGAGTAGTCACCCACAATTTTATCTCTCATAGTGTGTCTAGATTGTTAAATCTTGTCCTTTTCACTCCATAGTGTGCTGGAACATTTTCCTCTACAGGCAATCACTCTATGGCAATACTTTTAATAGATGCATATTATTTCATTGTGTGAATATGCTCTAATTTATTCACTCTATCTGTTATCACTGGATTTTAATATTTTTAATTTTTTCATATAATAAATAACACTGTGGTGAGCACCCTTGTCAGATAAGTCTCTGTATACAATTCTGAATGCTTCCTTATCATAGAGTCCAAATCTCAAAAAAAAAAAAAAAAAAAAAAAGTCAAGCTCCTGTTGTTGGTAAATGTGACCCTATTTCTTTTTTTTTTTTTTTTTTAAGATTTTATTTATTTGTCAGAGAGAGAAAGGGAGTGAGCACAGGCAGACAGAGTGGCAGGCAGAGACAGAGCGAGAAGCAGGCTCCCTGCCGAGCAAGGAGCCCGATGTGGGACTTGATCCCAGGACACTGGGATCATGACCTGAGCCGAAGGCAGCTGCTTAACCAACTGAGCCACCCAGGCATCCCTGTGACCCTATTTCTAAGACATAAACTTTCTTATGAACTTGCAGAAGCACAGCCCTCTTTCTGCATTTTAGTATTATCTCCATTGTTCTCCTAAGTCAACCTCTCCATGACTGCCTTAAGTGACCTTGTTCACCATTTTTCATGGTTACATTCAACAGATAATTATTGCACACTCTCCATGTGCCAGGAAAGGTGGTAAATACTGGGAATCCCATTGGGAATAAAACTGGAAACAATTCCCACTTCTGCCCATGGGGAGCAAAGTCCAGTGGTAGGTGGAGAGAGGTCGATCAAATAATCACCTGTGGTGTAAAATGGTACAATGGGGAGGTGTAGGTGTTATGAGATGGTGTGGTAGGAAGATTTGACCTAGAGAAGTAAGGGAAGGCTTTCTTGAGCAAGTCAACAAACTGACCTCTGAAGAAAGAGAAAGAATTAATTAGGAGGAGAGGAGTGCGTGGAAGGGAAAAAGCACTCCAGGTGAAGAGTGCCACCTGTCCAGAGGCCAGAGCATAGGTGTGCAGGAGCATAGAGAGGGAAGTTTACAGCTGCCAGGCTGGGTATCCCGTGTATGATGGCTGTCCTACTTAGGACAACTTCAAGTGTTGGAAGGAGCAGTTTGGGGCTAGCTTAAGAAATTAAAGAAACAAAGGAGGCAGTGGTGAGGGAAAGGGTTATAGACCATCCACTAGGGTATGAGGCATTGGACCAGCTACTCAAAGAGATGGAGGAACCTCACAGACCTTGGATATACTCAGGAGACTACAAGGGAATGGGAATGGGACAGCTGACCTCTAGGGATCCCAAAGATGACAGTGCTGATGAAAAAGAAGAAATCCTCAGTGTTAAAGACAGTCAAGGCCACTGTTGGGGGTGGGAAATTTTTCCTCAGAGTGTGTATGTTGGACAAAACAAGACAATGAATGCGATGAGCATGTGCAATTCTTCTCAGGGTCAAGGCTTGCTCCTGGGACAATGTCTGCCAGCAGTCACCCACACGTCTTTACCTGTGGGGAGTTGACCTTCACAGGATTAGCCTGCCCTCCCCCCACCCTCCTGCTCCAGTCTTGGGACATGTGCACACTGGGATTATGACAATTATTAGAAAGGTAGCCACATTTCTCCTTCTCTCGTAAAATATTCTGGAAACTTGGAAAACTTGAAAATCTTGAGAGCTTTCATTGTAATTTCAAGGAGATCAGGTTTACTAAATGCTTTTATGGAAAGGTAATGTGTTCTAATGTTTAAAATTGGAGAAATACCTGACAAGGGAGAATGAAGAGCCCGGTCTGCATTCACATGTGCCCCCCGAGACTCACAAAAACAGCTGTGAGGTCCGTACTCTCAGAATGGCTCAGGAGGGCACTCCGAGCAGGGCCTGTATGGCTCAGTATATAAATAATAACAATCGATTCTGAATGTGAATGCAAAAATTAGCTCTCATTCTATTGATATTTATACTGAATTTAGAATCAATTAGGTCAGGAACATAATGTTTAGAAAACTGACCCAGAAAGTAGAAATCTCCAAGATTTTGTAATATAGATTAAATTGGGGAGATAAGAAAGGAAGGATATACCTGTCCCTACTACCCACTACCCCCTCTCCCCGCACAAAGAAACTCCTATGGTTTAAAGCAGAGACAGCCTTCCCATGCTAATTAATCATGACACTCCTTCCTGCCCAGGGAAAGAGTCTCAATCTTTCTCAACACCATACCCTGGACAGCCATTACCAATTTGTTAAGTAGAGCTGGCATACCTGGTGAAGGGTATTCGCAATCCCTTGCCTCAAGGTATTCAGATCATCCAATTAAAATGGATATTGTAAATGGGATTGTCAATGAATAAATAATAATTATCTTCATGTGCCAATAAAAAAAAAAATCCAGCCCCGCACTGTCCCAGTTTACTGGATATCCACACCAATGTGCCATTATTAGGAATAGCTATAGTTTTTATTTCTGTTTAAAATAGTTAAGAGTTGTGGTTGCTAACTGGGTACAAATGAATGGACTCAAGACTCTGAAAGTGAGTGTTCTATTCACTTTCTCTAGTGGCACAAAATCAGTTGTGCAGACACATGTGGACTTCAAGGTGAGAGTTGGTGGAGATAATGCAGTGAGGACATGTTAGAGATAGAAGGGGCTTCAGGGCCCAGAGTTTTCCTAGAGGAAGCTGCAGGGTCATGAACGATGCCCACATACTTGCCTAAGACTTCAGAAAGAAGGCAGGGCCACAAGACTTATTAGCATTAATATCTGTCATTTATGGAGCGATCTGCAGGGGGCCAGAATCTCACTCTAATATCACAGCTATTATAAAACAAAATTCGATTGAGTACATTTGAAGATCTAATTGGCTTTATTAAGCAATTTATGAATTGGGCAGCATCCCATCTAGCAAGTAGAGAGATGATCCAAGGAGTTGTACCAAATGAAAGGGTTTTTGTAGGAAGGAGGGTGGGGAAAGAAAATTCGTGGCAAAAGAAAAAAAGGGATTGTCTCGGGCCAGGACATGTCATTTTGGGGAAAGGGACCTGCAGGGTTGCTAATCATACAGATGACTTCACTAAGGCTGATCATAAAATTTCCTGCGGACTTAAAAGGTCATGTTCCTAGAATATGTTGAAACTGTAATTAAGTCTTGGTTTGCTGTTGTGGGGGGTAAAGGACTCCATTTTGGGCTCATTTCTCTTTCTTTCTCTCTCTCTCTTTTACATAGCCATCATGTTGTAGAGTAAGTTTTATTCTCCTCCTTTGGTTCATGAACAAGCTGAGGCTCTGGGAAACAGAGCGATGTACTCAGGGTCACACAGCCCTTAAGTTTCACACTTGAATTTGATCCAGTGACGGGGGCTCCAGAGAAACCTCTATAAACGACCACATTAGACTTTCCAGATGTGGCCCCAAAGTAGACGTTTGGGGTGTGTGGCCCCAAAGTAGACATTGGGAGAGTTACTCCCAGGAAAATACATGCCAAGAAAGGCCAGAGATTGGGCAATGTGGGTGGGGTCGAGGGGAACTGCTGGCAGAAAGAGTGATAAGTCCCTAGAAAAAGACAGGTATAGTTTTCCTGATGTGAGGCAAGTTCCCGGCCATCTTGTGAGAGAATGTAAGAACAGACAACTTCCATCAGGCCAGCAGGTGGTCTAATCCTATCAGGAACTATAAAATTCCCAACGATGATTCAAAATTGAAGATTGACCTGATGCCCACTGAGTTATCTTTCTAGGATCTAAACCTCCTTGAATACTAAAACCAGACCAACTGGAGCCAGATGACCGAAGCAGCCCTTTCACCCCAATTCCATGTTCCCTTCCCCACTGCCCAAGCCCCTTCACCAACATACACACATCCTTAGCTGAAAACTGGTCCAACCCTGCTTTGGGAAATTTCCCTGGTGTTCTATACTTGCTGCCGGTAAAGCCCTCCCTTTTCCTATTCTTTGGCTGCCTTGTGTCTTTTGGCTCAACCCCCACCCAAAGGCAAACCCAGTTTTGGGTCACAGAATGAGATGTTGGATAATCCCGCTGTTTCAGTTTTGCATTTTGATTTACCCAATATTGTGAAAATAACAGGATGCTTTAGTTAACGGCTTAATTTAGAGCTGGCTAGCTATAGGGCTACAAGAGCTAACAGGGTGTAAAAGAAATAGAAGGTCTGAGGATAATGTAGTCCCTCCAGTTACCGTCCACGTGCTGGGGTGTGGCCCCAGCCTTGCTGCTCCCAGGGCCATCTGGGGACCAACAGCTGACCTCACCTGGGTCCTTGTTGGACAGAGTCTTAGTCGCCACCCAGGACCTACCGAATCGGAATCTGCTTTCTTAAAAGAAGCACTGAGCTATGGGGTACAAACTAGAAGGGAAGAGAGGCTGGAAAATATCAGAAGAACCAGCTAGCTATACTCAGGGGGAAAAAAAAAAAGGCAAAAGAAGGTGGTGGTTATTGTTGCTGTTTTCTCAGAGAAAAATAGTAAGGCAATTTCAAATTTAACTCAGGGAAATCATTTTTTGTTTTTTGTTTTTTTTTTCTGGTAAAATGAGAAGCCGATGGGTTTATGCGAAACAGGGTAAAAAAGACTAGAGGCCTAGGAGAGCTGTTGTCACACCTGGTGAGCACAAAATCAGAGTGAGTTGAATAATGTTGTCTTGCTATACCTTTGCTTATGAGGTAGTCCCCATGGCTTTGGGGGTTGTCTTTTTCCTTGGTGACATCCCACACCCAAGGAAACGTAGCTTGTTAGAAATTATAAAATGCCTGTGATGTCTTGCAGAGGGGGTGGGAGAGTGGGAGGGATGGGGCCTGAGTGGAGAGAGAAAACTGGATGCAGGCCTGAGAAACACGGAAAACCCTGGAATGGGGGCGGGGCTTCCGAAGCAGCCTCGAGCTGGAGGATCTCAGACTTCTGCCTGGTGACGTGAAATTTCAGCTGTCTCTAACACAGCTCTCAGAAAATAAAGAATAACTTTGTTGGCCGGGAAACCGACATCTATTTTTTTTTTCCAAAAGGAACATAGCTTTATGGTTTTCTATACTGATGACGAAAATAATACGTATTACAAAGCAATTAAGAGTGAAAAAAAAATGTAACATAGAAAATGAAAGTAACTTCAAACCGCAGAGAACACACACACACACACACACACACACACACACACACACATACATCACAGGCACAGAGTTTTTACACACCTGGTATCACATAAAACAGGTTCTCAATGCCAGGCTTGGAGATTGCAGTGCTCTGTGCTCCTAAAACCCAAAGGATAAATGGTTCGGGTGATCCTAGTTTGAGGGTGAGAAGTATACACAAATAATTACTATTAATCTTTTAAAAAGTTTAAAGCGGTTTTATTAAGCCGATGCTAAAACAACAGTATTCTTCCCATGAAATTCACAGTAGGTGGGGTGAATATATACAGCTAAGGAAATAAAACAACCTAGCCCATTAACCTACCCTCTTTTAACTAGAATCTATAACCATCTTTCATTTGCTAATCTACAGAGAACAATAGGAAGTGGGGAGGAGGGTTGTGGGAGGGACAGTGTCAACTTGTCTTCAGGGAAGGGGTGTCTCTGGGGCCACAGCTCTGAGCTGGGGAGGGTGCAAGGCTTTAGTGGAACAGACTAGTCCACCTAAACTGACTCTCAGGGGGCCTCGGGGTCTTCTCAGAAGCCCCAGGCTAGGAGCAGCTCCCTTCCTACTCTGGGGCACAGCGGGGCACCCCGCCCTGCAGCCTGAAAGCAACCCTTTGACTTATAGATCGAAATTGAATAAATGCTTACTTTGAACCCCCAATGCAGGTCTCATGTGGCCGGAATGGCTTTGGCCTTGCTCAGAGCCCAGACATCTCCCCTGGTCCAGCCCATGTGGGCCTCCCCACTCAGAGCCCCCACCTCTGGGCTGCTCTCTTCTTAACCTTAAGAATAAAACAGCCACTTATTTTACCAGCAAAGGTGGAGTTATTTGGGAACGGCAGAGAATTACAATACGAGACAAGCCAACTAGAGCAAAACCAAGCAAACAAAGGAGAGGAATCTTATTTTATGGAGAAGAAGGATGAAGTTGGGAGAGGTTGTTTTGAACAACGGTCCTTTGGAAAGAAAGCAAGAGTTCTCATTGGCTGAGTTGGGGAGGTGGTCAATTTCCTATAGGAGCTGAACTACCCATCTTTTCCTGTTGGGGCCCTGTCATTGATGATTCCTTCCTGTTGAGATTCTTCTGCTGGGACCTGTAACTCACAGTCCTTCCTGTAACTGACATTGAGTGCTACAGCTCCCCCACCAACCTCCCCTTCTAGCCCCACCAAGTCCACTTTGGTCAGGTTTCCCATTATTAATTTTCACACTCTCTACCTCTGGAGCCAAAAAACCCAACCACCTTGACCTTACCCTGTGCTTCCTTCCCTCTTCAGGCCTGATATTTGTGCTCCTGACCCTGCTCTGGGCATTTGCTTTGTCCCCACACTCCTTTCTTCGCTTGAGATTTGGCATCAGTGCCCTGACCCTGGTCAATCCCAGGGTCAAGTGTCCTGTGACTCATAGAGCTTTAGGAAAGCGTTCCAGCCCATGGCCCCTCCTTCCTCTGCCAGCCTCCACATTTCAGGTTAAGTTTACTTGGATCAAGGTCTTGACAGCCTCTCCCACCCCCCTCCCCCATTTTATTTTCAAAACTAGAACATCTGCATCAGGGAAGGTGATGATTCAAGGGCATAAGAGAAGAGTTAAGGTAGTTTCTGTTACACCGAAAGGGACAGAGAAAGGGGGCAATTTCCTCCACTGGAAATCCCACAGCCATGAAAATAGATGAGAAGGTGGCATTTTTTTTTTTTTTTTTTTTTTATGCCTTGCTCATCAGGGGAGAAAATCAGCAGCGTTTCCCTATGCTGTGAGAACTGGGTTGGAGATGCCCCTCTAGGAAGAGGGTTTTTTTGTTTCTTTTTTTTTAAATATGGAGTTCTTGGTCACTTTCCCAGATTCTTTTTAAAAAACAAACAAACTCTAACTCAGAGGGGTATTCATGGGCATGAGTGAACACACACACACAAAACACACACACACACTCACACACACACACAGAGGTACACACTCTTAATTTACACTGATTCTAACCAATCCAGATACTTTCCCCTTGGGGCCAGTGTCCTTGGGGCCAGAATGAGGATCTAGCTTCCACTGCCTCTTCTTAGGCAAAGGATGATCGTGCTGGACAGCACAGCTGAGGACTGACAACTAGGGGCCCAGTCACAAGACTCTTTGGCAGGGGAGAGACTACTTGGCAAACCACAAGTATCAAGAAGGGAAAAGGCAATAATTGAACTCTGGGTATTATTTATAGATGTCTGGGGCTGGCTTGATGTGGACTCCAAACAAGCAGTTTATTTGTTTGGAAACTCAAAGGAGTCATCTTGTGTCACGTTGTCACAAGAACCCTTGGGTATGAGGAAAATCTTCATTTCTTCCTTTGGCTGATCTGGTAGGCTTTGTGCTGTCACCTCCTTCCTGTTTCTTCTTGTGGGTCCTCAGGTCCAAAGGTCAACTGAATTAACTCTCACCTTCCTCTACTGAATGAGGACGGCTTTAGTAATGCCTTAAATGTAGATTTTGCTTGTTCTTCAGAACAGTCTTTGGAAGAATCCAGTTGGGAAGATGGTGACATGGGAGGTGAGGTGAGGTGCCCAAAGTCACCAGGAGGGGAGGAGGAGCTGGAATTGCTCTTCCTACAAGTCATCTGGCCTTGCTGTGCAGATTTGCTGTGACTCTAGCGTATGTCCTCCATGATCATGGCCAATGCTTGAATAACTGATTGGACATCCTGCCCCAAACCCTATTCTCAAGCTATCCAAGCAATCTTGACTATTGATAAATCACCTTAATTTCTTGTGTCATGTGGTTTTGTTCTTAGCATTCCCTGGCTAAGCTTCACTTGTGGGAATTGGGCTTGAAATTGTGCTTTGAAAGAATAATATTGAACATTCATGCATTCATTCAACAAATACTTATGGAAACTCGTCAGATGAACTGGGAGATGAGCACTGTGCCAGGCATGGGGATCTAATAGCGTTTAGCATCTCTCTCCTAGCCGCTCCAGGGAACCCTGACACCTTCCAGATAAGTCTGTAATTAGAAGCCAAGGTGAAGGTGGAGAAGGAAGGAAACAGGTTACTGTGAAGGCACAGGATAGAAGAGTCAGGAAGGCTTCCCTGCAGGGTGGCATGCGAGCTGAGGTCTGGAATATAAGAGGGATGAAACAGACCAGGGAAGGGTGACAGCAGGTGCATTCTGGGCAAAGGGCCTGTAGCAGAGGGCCCCCAAGGTGCTCACAGAATGGAAAGCAGGCCCCTGGCAGCAGCATGGCAAGAGTGTGGAAGGCTGGACAAGGTCACCCGGGGATCTCTTCCAGGGCCACAACAAAGGCATGCCCCCCAACCCCCGGTACGTCAGGGGCTCAGCTGAGCTGGGGACAGCAGGCTGAGCTGCCAGTTCTCAGAGAAGCCCATGGAAGCAAAAGCCATAATGAGAGTGAATGCAATGGTATGAGAGTCTTAACGGGAGAAAGCGAAGTCCCCCGTTCCTTTCCCTCCTGGACTGGAAGCTGGTTGAGCGTCAGGTGGATCAGCACAGAGGTGGGGAGAGCCATGGATAGAAGGTTCCAGCAAAAGCTTGTGATGGACCCTGGAAAGGGAAGGGAGCAGAAGGGTGCTGGGGACTGAGAGTGGGGACAGTGCCTTCAGGGCTCCTTCTCCCTCCACCCCACCTCCAAGGAGTGGAGGAGGCTCAGCAAGGCTCCCAAAGAAGGTCTGCCCAATGCCCAGATAATGAGACTAAGGAACCAAGATGTCTGTGCTAGGAATGCAAACATGTGACAGAGCATGGCTGACTAGGGTGGGGGTGGACGGGGTGGGGAGGTGCCTGAGACCCTGACTGCAGCTCCCCTTACACACCGCCCCCCTAAGCAGGTGCGGGAGGCCAGCCAGATAAGACTGGGTATGGCCTGTGGTCGGGTCCAAAAAATGACACAGAGCAGAGATCTGGTAGAGAATAGGAATCAGCCCAGAGAGATCAGAGGGAATGAATGAGGGGTTTGTGCTTTTTCCTGAACAAGAGGGGATGTGACCAAGTGTGAAAGGTTTGGGGGAGAAGGGGAGGCAGAGGGGAGAGGAAAGGGGATAAGGGGAAACACTAAGAACAAGAGAGGAGGGAGCAGTAGTGTAGGGATGGATAGCCTGCGAGTGGGGTGTGGGGGAAAAGGGACCTCAGGCCAGCCCCTGATGAGTCAGCTGGCTCATTCTCCAAGCTGGAAGTCAGCAGTCCTCAGCCAGGGGAGTGAACTGGGCTCCAGGCAGCTGAAGGTTCAGAGACCAGGAAAGGCTCATGTCCCTGCGCCCAGGGAGGCCAAGATTGGAAGCTCCCTGCCCCCCCCCCCAACAAAATCCCACAAATTCCCACCCAGGCCCTGGGTTTGCAGATTGAAGGAGACCCCACTCCTTCAGAGTCTGAGCTCAGAGGCTAGTCTGAGCTCAGAGGCTAGTCACTTAGTATCATTAGCATTGTAACTACAGATTTCACCCTACAACAATTATAATCCCTTATTTTACAATAAGGGATAAGGATTGCTTAAGAGCTATTATGAAAAATTATCCAAAACTTGCAAATAAGGCAAAAGAATGTGTACTCTCTCAATGTCTCGGGGGCAGGGGGGGCACTGTCCAACCGACCCTCCCCAGGACCATGTAAGGCGATGCCCCTTTATTGGACTTGACTCTTGTTCGTGGCCGACTTGGTGAAGGATAAGCGTATCCTGGAACGCTGTTTTCTGTTCTCCTGTCCCACAGTCTAGCCTCTCCCACCACTTAACACTGCAAGCTCAGTGAGTTTAACCTTCCACTAAATCTCTCTGAAGAATTTTTGCCCTTTTGTATTAGGCCGTATTTCTGCTCAAATGCTTGATGTCAACTTTAATTATCATTGGGACTAGTTACTCAGCTAAAAGGATCCATTTCTTGCCCAAAAGGTAATTATGAGAATAAAATGGGTCTGCTAAAGACATGTAATTTACTTGAATCCTTTTATAAGGCCGCCATGGAATACAAGGACAGGAGGGTAACTCCTTCTGCAGGCACAAGAAAGAGTGAAAAGACACAGAAAACACCCATCGCCGAATTCATAGCTCTCCTCTGACTCCGTCTGTTGGGATGATTCCTTTGAAGTAGCCACTGGGGGCAGAGAAGAAAGGAAGAAAGCAGTACTTTCCCCAGGCATGGACAGGAATGGGAGGTGAAATTTAATTTGAGACAGCTTTACTCTCATCACACTGATTGATTTGAAGAATGAATTGAGCAAATAGGCCCTTACCTTGGGGCTTCTGGAGATAAACCTCATCCTTAGTTATGATTCCAAGACTTCTAATGGTGCATCAATGCAGTGAACTCTGTCCAAAATCCAGCCAGTCAGCCAGCCAGGATGTTTTGGTGTCTTTGTTGGGGTTTGATCGAATCATTGCCTGAATTCAGAGACTCTTTTGGCATAGAACACTGGTGTTGCTAGTTGATAATGGCTATTTTTAGCCCCACAGCCCCCGTAACCAAACCAACAAGGTATTTGGGTGTAGTATGGCCAAAACAACAGCCATGGTCATAACCTCTCTCGGTCTGGTTGCTTCACTAGTAAAGGGGGAATTAAAATACCCACCCTGCTTCCTGCACGTGGATATTGACAAGTCACCTGAGAAAAGAACAATCCTTCACATTACACAATGGTATATATGGTGTATAGAACACCATAACTACATAACTCTGGTTATAGAACACCATAAATGACATAACTGGAAATTCCCAGAAAGGAAGGAAACATCCAGGAGTGGACAGTCCATACCAGGGCTGAGCCCCTGATAGACAGAGCTTGTGAAAGCTCCATGCTCTGGAGGTGTTGAGCGCTCCCTGGTAGGCCATCTTTCTCTGAGGCCCCAACTCCAGTGGGCACTGAGGACACTGCAGCTCTTGGCAGAGGATCTCACTTACCCTGAACTCACCCTATCCTTGTTAACTTCAAGGCCTCTGTGTAGCTTTCCAATCACAAGGTTATAGGCGAGGCTCATTGTTTGACAGTTCCTTCAAAAACATGGCAGGCTTCTCTTCAATTTTCTTCTAGTTCGTTTCAAATGCCAGAAACAACCTCTTCTATTTTCTTTCCCCAAACATATTCCCCAAGTCTGTTTTATTTCTTTGCTTCCAAGCCCACACTTTTCTGTTTCTCAAAGTAATGGACCTATATTGAGACCCATGGCATCAACGAGCTTGAGAAGGCAACATTCTCAATGTGACCTTTGCCACAGGTCTAAGCTCCATTGGTTTACTGGAAAATCCCAATGAGACTGTGCTGTGCAGAGCCTTTTTTGGTCTTTTGGTCTTATCTCTTACTATTTAGGGTCAAGAAGCAGTAGGTCTTTCTAATACCTTAAAACCCTTCATCTCTGAACTTTATAGCTTTCACTCTCTGCTTGTAAACCAGACTCACTTGAGCTCATCTCTCTTTTATAGCACTGTAATATCTTCTAAGCCCTGCAACAGACAATACAGACTGTCTCTCTGGATTGTTCCAGTAAGTTCTTTAGACTCACAGACTCAGCAAACGTGTGGTCTGCCACCACATCACACCCACACAAGTCTCCCATCTTCCCTGCTGCTTACACATGTTACCCCACCACTGTTGCCTGACTCAGCCAATGCCGCACAATTTCAGTCTTTTTTTTTTTTTTTAAGATTTCATTTAAAAAGGAAAGAGAGTATAAGAGTGGGATGAGAGGCAGAGGGAGAAGCAAGCTCCTTGCTGAGCAGGGAGTCCCACGTGGGGATTCAACCCAGGGACTCCAAGATCAGGACTGGAGCTGAAGGCAGACACTTAACCATCTGAGCCACCCAGGTGCCCCCAGTTTTAGTCTTTTGAGGATGGCCACATCCCACTTCATGGTACAAATTTTTGTGCTAAGTTGGCTAGGGTAGACTGTGATAACAAACTCAAATGGGTACTAGCTTAACACTTGGATGTTTATTTCCCATTCACAGAATAGTTCTGGAAGATTCCAGATCAGCAGGGAGATTGTGTGTGTGTGTGTGTTTCTGCTCCACATACACTAATTTTAGAAACTGATGTTTCCTATGTGGCTTCAATGGCACCATCCCATCCTCCCATCAGTTGGAAGGGAAGAGAGATGTGAGAGATTTTTACTGGCCAGGACTGGAAGTGGTGAGCCTCACCTCAGCTCATCTTCCATTGGCTAGGACTCCATCACATGACCACAACTGACTTCATGAGAGTCTGGCAGGTGTAGTCTATCTATGTGCCCAAGGAGAAGAAATGCATTTCTGTAAACAGCAACAGTGTCTGCCGCAGTGCTCAGACACGTCATCCCTAATGCACGAAGGAGGGCTGGCCTCCCAGGTCTATGAGGAAGAGAAGGGGAGACGGTGTTGTGGGACAGCACCTGGAAATGCTAAGGGGTGGGCGAAACATCTTGGGAGTGACATGATAAAACACCTGGTAAAATATAATCAAACAGAGAAACTGTCACCACACGGACTACATTAGTAATGTTTTCGTCTTACTCTAGACTATTCCTTTAGGGATAAGGATGCCCCTCAATCATCAGAGATAACCTCCAATTATACGTGACTGTGCATCCAGGCACCATACATCTAGCACAATTCTCTGCTGTCTTTCATAAATTGTCATTGAGGAGGAATGTGGTGGCCTTTTATACAAGAGCTTTGACAATAATGTGATGCCTGAGAAGTTTCTAGATACTTTGTCTACAGTTAAAAAAAAAAAGAAAGAAACTGGAAAACCAAACTGTCACTTTTATGCGGTTGTGTACATGTACAGCATAGTGATTGGGTACTATAATATACATTATACTAAGCTCACCATGAGCTTAGCTATCATCTGTCACTATACAAGGCTATTAGAATCCCATTGAGTATATTCTCTGTGCTGTACTTTTCATCCTTATGACTTACATTCCAGAACTGGAAGCTATATCTCCCACTGCCCTTCACCCATTTGGGGCTGTGTTTCCTAATAAAGAGCCTGGTGGTGGAGCCTAACCCTGCGGGGAAGTGTTTTCAGAGTGAACACTGGGAAGCATGTGCCTCTTAGTGCCCTTTGATCTCAGGAAGGGTCCAAGGGGATACGGAGCTGGAGAGACGTCTTCTGGAGGCTTCTGGGTTGAGAGAAGGAGGCAACCCTTGTCTTTGGGAATACCTGAGGAGTTAGAAAAGCCTGGTGGTGGTGGAGTGGTTTCTGGGAAGAAAATTCAAGTTGTTAAATGGCAGGTAGACAAGCATTTGATTAAGTCTCCACATTTGAGGGATAAGAGGAGACTTTTGTGACATGCAGGGTCATTGGAAAAGGCAGATCTCATTTTATTTTTTTGATTACAAAACAATGTTTTCACTAAGACCCCTCTCCTGTCTTCTTGGACCATATTAGCACAAAAATGGAAAGGTCTTGGCTACCTTCCCAGAACAAAATGAGGTATCCGTGTGTGTGTGTACAATTCTAAATCATCTGAAAGCCTTGTGTTTCTACTCTTCAAGGTCATCTAGGAGTATAAACAAATAATAACTGGTTTTTTTTAAGTAAAAGTGAAGTATGTAACTTTAGTCTTATACATTTCTTTGTCTAAATATGTGCAAAATGTGTGTGCATAGGAAATAATTCTTATGCAAAAAATAAAATAAAAAAGTAAATGGATCAGATCAGTATTCAAGGAGATGTGATTGTTTGTGTTAGTGCTAGCATTACCAGTGATATTAAGAGTGTTATTATCACTATTTAAATATCTTTTTTCTTGAGATGTAATTGACATTTCTATTAATTCCTGAAGTATAAGTATCAGTGTTAGATGGAGTGAATGACTTCCAAAGAATAGAACAACCTAAAGATGTATGATTTTATGTTATTCATATTGAATGACCACTTAGTATAATATATCACATGCTCAACACAATTTTTTTGTATTGATGCCCATTCATTCCCACGTATACTCACATTCAGAAGGGGAAACAAGCATTTTAGGTGAAAGGAACAACCTCTGCAAAGGCCTGGAGGTAGAAACGAGTCTGTCATGGCCAGGAGACTTTCTTTTCTTGGACCTTGGTTCCTGGTTGAGACCAGGATGGGGAGAACTGCCCAGCAGTGTCCTTTGTGGATCTTCTTTGGGGTCTGAGTCTGGAAATGGTGCAGTCAATGTAGGAATCTGCAGGAGAGGGGTGGTGTCACTGGGGCCAAACCTGAGGCTATGGGAGGTGTGCTCAGAAGCCTGCAACCTGTAGCCCAGGAATGTGCTAGCACACAAACCTCCTTGCCTTCTTTATGAATGACCTCCAAAGCCAGCCTTACCTTGGAAAATGCACTTAGTGTTGTCCGCCGAACTAGGTAACACCTGAGATAGTTTCCTTCCTGGCAACTCTGTCATTGCATGAACAGCTCAGAACTCTGGCTGAAGAAATGCTAGATAGACAGCTAGGCATGGGTGGCATACTTCAGAGTTGAAAGCCTACTTCAGGTTTCTAAGCCAGTTTTCTGTGCCTGGGCTTCCATCTGTAGAATCTCATGGACTTGTCCATGTGCACAGGTCCCCCAGAGGTGAGAGTTCTGTTCTCTGCTTTCATAAGATTCTCAAAAGAACCCATGATCCTAGAAAGTTAAAGAGCATGGGTTTGGAACAGTGGCCGGACATGAACAGTTCAACCTTTGATTATACCAGGCTTGTCCCCACATAAAAATGGGCCACTCAGCTGCTTCTCATATGCCCTCTCTCTGAGAGCGCAGATCTTGTCTTCTACGCTGCCTAGGATCACACAGTACATCCCTTCCTTCCTTTTCTCCTCACTGCTGCAATCTGATCTCCCCCTTGATTCACCAGCATGGCTAAGGTCATAAAGCCACACCCACAGGGACCAAACCAACCTTTCCCACTGCTTCAGACTGCTCCCAACTCTACGTTCCTTAAACTATTTGCTCTGTCAATAAAATATTGACATTTCATGCTGTCCTGGAATTTAATAGATACCAAGCCTGGCCCTCTTCTCCATGCCCCGTGGTGATCTCCCAGTAACACCTTTCCAAATGTCACCATCCTCATTATCGTTAATAACCAGCATTCATAATTATAACCATAATACCAGGTGTCAAAAAAGCCATTTTGTTGCTCTATACCCCCAGATATGCTTTCTCCTGCAAGCCTTATAATATTGGGAGAAGCAGGTGAGAGAGGTGGTCCTTGTTGTTTCAGAGATGAGATAACAGAGTCCACCCTAAAGAGTGTAGTGCCTGGCATGCAGTCCCGAGTCAGTTCGAGGCATAACAAAGAATGGGACAGAGATCAAAATCCCCCTTCCGGCTTTGGGCTATGCTACACCTTTGTGTACATTTTTTTTTTTTTTTTTGGACAGGAGTCAGATTTTATTTTAATCCACTCCAAGGCCCCTAACTGACATCTTGTTTTAATTATGCCCTTTGCTTACTGAATTTATTATGGTTGCCATGTGAAGATTTGACTGCTTAAGTCACTCTGGAGGAAAGCCCTTGAACTGGGCTTTTAATTGGATTGGATAAAGATAAATCAAGCATAACCACATATAAATTTTTAAAATGATTCTATTAAGTAGAGAGAGCCAGTTTCTACCCCCGCACATTATAGTTACTAATCATCTCCTATTTCTGATATATATTTTTTAAAATATTCTTGTCTTTTCCTTTTGGTTTGCCTGCTCTGCTGGACAAATTCAGTGCTTCATGGAGTGGAAACATGGATTATTATGTTGACCTTATTTTAGCCTTTATTTAGGCTGAATTTACTAGATTTAGTACACGGGAACAGGGTCTTGGCATCTCTGTATCCTCACCTCTTTCCTACTCCTTCCACAGTGAACCAAACTGGGACCCTAGGCAAACATTCATCCCATCTGGAATTGGATTAAGAGCTGTGTGCAAAGCCTGACATTCCCATCCTCCCCTAGAGGGAGGATGAGAAATAATCCCCACTGTTTGGAAGTCCAAACTCTGAAATGTCCATGATTCTACGAGGCTCTTGGATTGATGGACGTGGCAAAGCCCCCTTCTCTGTGTGATTACCGGCAAACAGCCCTTACCTAATTGACCACCTTCTGTCAGTTACAAGTCTCCCCAGTATAGCATCAAGGAGGGGCTAAATAACGTAGATAATTGGGAATAGTGTAGATGGTCTTGCAGATAATACTGATTAACCTCGTGGACTGCAAGACCTAGCAGTCAGTAGACCATATACACTGTATGATGCTATTGATGGTACAGAGGAGATGGTGGGGTGGGAAGTGGGATGGAGGCAGTAGAGACATAGTCACCCCAGAAACCCTTTCATTTTATAAGGTTCCATTCTGGAACAGATATGGCCTGGGAAGTAATAATGTAAAGAAGAAATCGGATTCCATTAGAGGGAAGAGCCCTGTGGGAGAAAAGTAGCAGAGGCTGCAATCTAGACAAGGAATGTTGGACCTGAGCCCTAGAGATGGACAGGGCAGCTCAGGGCCAGGGGGACACACATTCTTAGTGCCAGTATTTGCCATAGGAATCACACTTGAATTAAACCAGGCCAAAATAGTCTGGGCATTGCTAATTGCAGTGCTTCCACCAGGCTATGTGGTAGAATTCTACCTTCCTGCATCTCTGATGACTCCATAAACAACCAGGGCAAACCAATGGAGCCATGAACTGTGATTTGACTATCCAGATACTTTGATAGAAGTAGGAACAATTCCAAAAGTTGTAGGTGATCGTTCAGGGAAAGCTCTATGCATATATGAGTGGGATTATCTCCTAATTACACTATAAGACCTATTTTGAAATTTCTCATGAACTCAAACAAAAAAAATATTTTGGGAAGCCAGGGTAGGAGCTCAAGTGGCTAAGCCAAGGCAGCTCCTTCGGGTGTAAGATGCCTCCAAAACTTGAATGAAATGAGCAAATATGTTCCGCATTCTTAGAGTCAATGCAGGAAGTATTTCTTAACCCTTTGCTCTGTCTGGAGCATGGCATTTGGGGGAAAAGAATTTCAGCAAAGCTCTGTAGCAGGGGATATAAGGCAGAGTGAGCCTGAATACAGGGTTGTTATCTTCCCATTTGTGGAAGTTTCTTTTTAGCCTGACAAATCAAACAGAAGCTGGAATTTGACGCCTAAAGATGAAAACGTGTGGAAACCAACCGTGACACCCTCCGTAGCCCCTCTTAGTCCATCTTATCCCTCTTATTCCATCTCTCTTTCTCCTTTAGTTATACTATATTCTATTTTTTAATGTTACCCTCAAAGTCATTGCATTTATTCTTTACTTAGAATCTAATACACATTAGTATTTTATCACTCCCTGGATGATTCAGTGGACTTAGAACACCCTAACTCCATTTATCTTCTTCTGTGTTCAGTTTTATAAACCAGAGCTTCAAAAATATGTAGACATCTGTCTTTCAGATTTTTATTACTCATCTTTCTAAGACATTGCACTCTTTTATTGTGATTACATTTGCTTCAGCTTTATGTTATTTGGCATACAATTGAAAGTAATTTTTTAAAATTTTATTTATTTGACAGAGAGAGATCACAAAAGTAGGCAGAGAGGCAAGCAGAAAGAGAGAGAGAAAGAGAGGGAGGAGGAAGCAGGGTCCCTGCCTAGCAGAGAGCCCGATGCAGGACTCAATCCCAGGACGCTGAGATCATGACCTGAGCTGAAGGCAGAGGCTTAACCCACTGAGCCACCCAAGCAGCCCCAACTGAAAGTAATTTTTAAAGGATTTCTGACCAGTGTGTTTTCTGCACCTCTCAAGGTCTACAATTGGCTTTCTCTTGCTTTCCCACATGAATGCCAACTTTTCTGCACACAAGTGTGGCATTTACAAACTTTAACCGTTATTGATAATATGACTTTGTTTTTAATCATGAGACTTAAAGGAGTTTTTCTTTATTATCATTCAAATATTTGCCAGTTTTTGTCTAAGTGCAGGTCTTTCCTCACTGGTTTTACCTGTTAGAGTTTTCTATTTATTTGTTCATGCCTTTTAAGAGACAAGCTCTATGCCAATGATAAAACAGTAAAAGTTAAAATCACTGCTTTTAAGGAGTATAAAGGAGTGTCCTTGGGGATAAATTTTTAAAAATACTCATTACAATTTAAAGGATTAAGAACCAGGATGTGGGAAATATAGGGCCCTGTGGGATCACAGAAGAAAAGGACAAAGCCCAGACTGAGGGGTGGGGGTGGGGGCGTTACAAGTAATGTTTCCTAGAGGAAATTTGAGATCTTTTTGTGAACAGCATAATCTATGGGCATTATTGTTACTATTATTATTACCTATAAGTGAAGTCTTCACCTTTCTGATGGAAACCATTATTGTCATTGTAACAAAGAGCCCTTGAGGGGCCCTGTCTTCTCAACCAGTTAGCCCAGGTGGAGGATCTCTAAGTTACAGCTGCAAGAGGAGTTATAATTCAATATTATACATGGCAAATAGGGACTGCAAGATTGTTTGTTGGTTTCAGTACATCAGCTGAGGATAAAGTCAGGGCTTTTGAACTCTACTATATCCCCTCCATGCTCCAAAGACTTGCTGAAACACCTTCCTCTGGCCTGATCAAGCAGAATGTGATAAACAACTCATATGACATCTTCAAATGTTGCTGCAGGCATCCAAGTATGACTTCTTAGCTTGCACATTTCTCACCTCCCTCCTCCAGCAATGTTTGTTTACAAAGATTGATGAGGCTAAACGAATCATAAAAATTACTATTTGTCTTAACTTGGGTATTCCCAGAAGAAGACAAGGTTTCAAGTGCCACTAGTGAATTTGGAATGTGTAGAGAACACCAGCAGGGGAGTGGAACAGTGAGGCAGGAAAGGGAAGGCAGCCAATAAGGAGCAGAGGAACCCCAGGGGACTAGGAGAAAGCCCTCGCTCAGAAGGATGCCAGTACTGGCAGCTGACAATGGGATGGGGCTTTCTGAGTTGGGGGATCCTAAGGGATGGGGACCCAGTCAGTGCTGCTCCTGGTTCTTCATGCTCTTTGCCCAACAGACACCAGTCCTCACTGAATAATTTCATGATTATGCTGAGTGAAATAAGTCAAGCAGAGAGAGTCAATTATCATATGGTTTCACTTACTTGTGGAGCATAAGGAATTAAACAGAAGACATTGGGAGAAGGAGAAGAGAAGGGAGTTGGGGGACATCAGAAGGAGAGATGAACCATGAAGGACTGTGGACTCTGAGAAACAAACTGAGGGTTTTGGAGGGGAGGGGCGTGGGGGGGGGTTAGGTGAGCCTAGTGGTGGGTCTTAAGGAGAGCATGCATTGTATGGAGCACTGGGTGTGGTGCATAAGCAATGAATCTTGGAACACTGAAAAAATAAAATTAAATTTAAAAAAAATGGAAACCCATCCTGCCTTTTAGATCCTTGAAGAATAAAGAACATACTTAAAATTTTATTTATTTATTTATTTATTTTGAGAGACGGAGATCACAAGTAGGCAGAGAAGCAGGCAGAGAGAGAGGAGGAAGAAGTCTCCCTGCCGAGCAGAAAGCCTGATGCAGGGCTCCATCCCAGGACCTTGGGATCATGACCTGAGCTGAAGGTCAGAGGCTTTAACTCACTGAGCCAGCCAGGCGCCCCAGAAAAATCTATTCTTTCAAGGATGAAACAAATTTGAGCAGTTCTTCTGTGTCAGACACGGAATCGAGCTTCCAACAGGACAGTCAAACCCAGTACATTCCACTGCTTTGTGTTCTTTCACCATTCACCAGTGGCCACCTCCCTCCTGCAGCTTCCCACGGCAACAGATCCATGGCCATGGGCACTCACCCCACTACTGATATGCCTAACTGTGGATCCTTCCCCTAGGGTCTCCCAAAAGCAATTCTTTAAACTGTTATATATGCACCATATACTATGGCATTATGGCCTAAACGATTGGAACAGTATAATTAGTAAAGTAGAATTCGTGACCATTTCAAAGTTGTCATTTCTTTTCTAAAATATATTATATAGGCATTATAAAATGTGCCTTCCAAATGCCCACAGAATTTTTTTTTAATTTAAAAAGCTACAGTAGTCAGTCCCGAGAAACTAACAAAGGAATGTTAGAAAAATGAATATATGTAAGCCATGTTCTCGAACATATAACAGAACTAGAAACAAATAGTAAAAGGTAAGACAAATTTTATGCATGCTCTTTTAAATAGTTATTGGATTAAGGAGAAAATCAAAGGATTGAAAACAGCTAATTGATGAATAATGAGAATCAAGATAATTCATATTAAAAATTATGGGACATGCATAAAGTTGTTCTCAAGCAATCTGTAGTAATAAATATATTTTTTAAAAGCAAAAGCAAGAAAACACATTATCCCAACTTCAAAAAATGATGAAAAGATAAAAGTAACCAAGGAAACAAAAAGAAAGAAATTAAAGTCATAAAAGCAAAAATAAATAAATAAGCCAGTAGGAGAAATGATGATATGAATAGATAATGAATTTCAAGAAAATGTCTTTGAAAAGAAACAGTAAAATGGACCAGCCGCTGGAAAATCTAATTTAAAGGAAATCCTATACTCAAAAGGAAAAAAGAAAAAAAAAGATAAAATGTATATAGAAATTAAAATATTTTTAGTATAATAAAATGCATACTTGATCTCTAATAAATTTGAAAGTCATTGAAATGGAATTTTTATTAAGATGGTTAGAATTAATGAACTCAATTCATAGGAATCATCTGCTTAAATCACTTAAGGGAGACATGAAGAAAATTGTTAAAGAATTATCCTCTGAACCCTAGACAAGCTAACTACACATTAGACCATTATAAAGCAATAGCAAATAAGACAAGTTGGTCCTGGGGAAGGAGTAGACACTGTGTTAGCTTTGACAGCAAAGAAGAGGAAAACCTGCTTCAAATGGACTAAAATATCAAGGAAATTTATTGCCTTCTATAACTGGATATCCACAAGTGGTGGCTTCAAGCAGCATAATCCGTGCTTTGCATCATCAAGGAGCCAGTTATTTTTTTTTTTTTTTAAGATTTTATATATTTATCTAGAGAAAGGGAGAGAGAGGACACAGGAGCAAGGGAGAAGCAAGCTCCTCACTGAGCAGTGAGCCTGTTATGGGACTTGATCCCAGGACCCTGGGATCACTACCTGAGCTGAAGGCAGATGCTTAACTGACTGAGCCACCCAGATGCCCCAAGAAGCCAGATCTTACCAGATCTTACCTGAACATCCTGGCTGTCCTGGTTTTGCACTTTAGCCTGACTCTGGTATGGTTGCAAAGTAATGTGGCAATTTCAAGCATCCTATCCAGACACAACAAAATCTAGAGAAAGGAAGAGACTGTGTCTTCCCTAGATTTTTTTAAAGATTCAGATATTTTTGCCCAGAAGATACTGTCTAACATCTCAATGGTCAGCATAGGGTCACACATCCAACCCAAAAATGACCATCAAGGCAGTGTGTTGATCATGATTAGACATAGGCAGTAGGTAGTCCATTATTAAAACTAGTGATTTACTAGAATAGAAAATCCATGTCTATTTGGGGCTTTTCAGGAGCATTTTAAACTTGTCCTTATATGAGTTTTATATATTTTTTGTTAAATTTTTATTGAGGTATTTATATTTTCTCTTTCTACCATAAACAAAATCATCTGTCATTACATTATTTAACTCGTTGTTATATACAAAAGCTGTGGATTTCTACATATCAGTTTTCATAGTCTATTTATTTACTGTATTCTCTTTCTTGTTTGAAGAAGTTTTCAGTTAATTCTCCTGGATTTTCCAGGTAAAAGTCCTACCATCCATAAAGAGTGATAATTTAAACGTTTCTTTTCCAATGTTTCTACCTGAAGTACTTTTCTTCTGTCCAGTCAGAGAGGATGATGCCTCCATTCCAATGTTAAATGGAAGTGGGCATCCGAATTGTTTCCTAATGTTAGTGTTTATTAATTTCCCTTTTGAAAGTCTTTTTAAAAGAGTAAAATCTTTTAAACTGAGGAATGGGTCAGATGACATTTCAGCATCAATATGTTAAAAAAAATGTTCTCCTAAAGTCTACTGATACATATTTTTAAGATCTTATTCATTTATTTGGCAGAGAGAGAAAGAGCAAGCAGGAGGAGTGGCAGGCTGAGGGAGAAGCAGGCTCCCTTGCTGAGCAAAGAACCCGATGTAGGACTCAATCCCAGGACCCCAGGATCATGACCCAAGCTGAACACAGATGCTTAACCACCTGAGCCAACCAGGCATCCCTCTATTGATATGTTGAATTATATTCCTTTCCTAACTCTAAGCCCTTCTGGAATGAATTTCTAGAATGAATCCTTCTTGATCAGGTTACTATTCTCTTAATGAACTGCTTAGATCTAATTGCTTTTGATAGATTTAAAACTTTAATGTGTATATTTGCTGCAAGTTCCATCTCATGACCCTGAGATCATGACCTGAGTAGGAATCAAGAGTCCAGTGCTCAACTAACTAAGCCACCCAATGGCTTCTTTCCTCTAACTTTTTGAGTTGGGTATGTAATGCATTGATTTTCTTTGTTTTACTTTTCTCAGTATAAATATTTAAGGCTAAAATTTTTCTCTGATCTCTGCTCTGTTTTTGACCCATAGTTCTGGCATTTCTTTTAATGATCATTGTTTTCTGGAAACCATGGATGCCTTAGCTCAATTGCTATAACAAAATATCATAAATTGAGTGGCTCATCCACCACAGAAATGTATTTCTCACATTTCTGGAGGGAAGAAGTCGGATCATTGTGCCGACATAGTGGGATTAGTGAGAGCCCTCTTCTGGTTTGCAGATGGCCAACTTCTTGTATCTTCATATGGCAGAAAGAGGGTGAGAAAGAGCTCTCTGGCCTCTTCATAGGGCACTAATTGCATTCATGAGGGTTCCACCCTCAGGAACTAATTACCTCTCAAAGGCTCCATATCCAAATGCCATCACTCTGGGGATTAGATTTTAATGTAAATTTTGAGGGGACACAAACATTCAGTCCATGGCAATAGATAAATATTAATGCATTTGTAGATTCTTTGGGTATTTTGTAAAATGCAGATGCTGACTCAGTAGGTCTGGGATTCTGCAATTCTTTCTTTTTTTTTTTTTTTAATTCTTATTATTTATTTGACAGAGAGAGACATGGTAAGAGAGGGAACACAAGCTGGGAGAGTAGAAGAGGGAGAAGCATTCTCCCTGCTGAGCATGGAGCCCAATGTGGGACTCAATCCCAGGACTCTGAGATCATGACTTGAGCCAAAGGCAGTCGCTTAACCAACTGAGCTACCCAGGTGCCCCTGGGATTCTGCATTTCTAACAAGCCCAGAGGAAAGCAGATGCTTCTGTCTATAGACTATTATTTGAGTAGCAAGAATTCAAAATAAGCCTGTTGTTCTTTTTCAAAATTCTCTGTTTAGTTTTTTCTCATGTTATTATTTTCTAGTTTTATTAAAATATGATCAGGGAATGTTTTCTGTATTAGTTCTGCTTTTTGGAATTTATTGAGCTTTTCTTGGTAGCTAGTATGAGGTCAGTTATCATGAATGATCACATACACTTGTCAAGAAGATGAAAACACTTTTTTTTTTAAAAGATTTTATTTATTTGATGGAGACAGAGAGAAAGCACAAGCAGGCAGAGCAGCAGTCAGAGGGAGAGGAAGAGGGAGAAGCAGACTCCTCGCTGAGCAGAGAGCCCACGTGGGGCTCAATCCCTCAATCCAGGACCCTGGGATCATGACTTGAGCCAAAGGCAGACCCTTAAGGACTGAGCCACTCAGGTGCCCCCCAAAATACACACATTTTTAAGATTTTATTTATTTGTCAGAGAGAGAGAGAGTGCACAAGCAGGGGGAGTGGCAGGCAGAGGGAGAAGCAGACTCCCTGCTGAACAAGGAGCCCAACATGGAACTTGATCCCAGGACCCTGAGATCATGATCTGAGCCAAAGGCAGATGTATAACCCACTGAGCCACCCAGGATCCCCAAGATGTACTCACCCTTAATAGGATATAGAGATAGCCTTATTGGTTATTTTGTTTTGTTTTTATATCCTTAATTTTTGTTCACTTAATTGGTCTTGGACAAAGAACACCAAATTAATCTCCTATTATTAGTGTATTTCTCTTAATATAATATTACTACTTGGAGCTAAATGAATATTCTGTGTTTACATGGTTATGCTTACATATGCATTATTCATAGCTGAGCATTGTAGCATTCTGCAATGACATCTCTTTTCTTACTATTTGCTTCTCCTGAAGTTAATTATTGCCTTGCTTTTAACTTGCTTAGACTTCTTTTTACCTTTTCATAACTCTCCTCATTTTCCATTAGCTTCTCAATATGATTTTCCAAAAGATCAATCACATCAAGCAATCTCTAGTTTCTATTTTTTTCTTGGATACATGCTTTCTGGGAACCTCTATTCTCCTTTTCTCTGAGTTAGTCACACGGTAGGTCTGATGATACTGAGACTTCTCTTTATTGTCATTTTGAAATTCTCTTTGTATTTCTCCTGGGTTGGAGTCTCTGTTTCTCAGATCTCACCTCTTCCTCCAGTTTTGGTATATTCTTTCGGTTTGTTAGAGCTCAGGGTGGGAGCTTGAAGAAAGCACAAGCATAGACTCTGACTTTTGGCCCTTGGAACTTGGCCTGGCAGTTCTGTACAAATAAAATCATATCATTATACCACATAATAGAAGATTCGTCTACAAGTGGAAGAGAGTAAAATATGAGTAGACTATTTGGATCCAGTTCTACGGAAAAGCAGAAACATCTGGAAAAATATAATGTCCTTGAAGATGGTTTTCATCTAGGGCTTTGTCACCGCCAGAGTCACCTCTGTCTGTCAGTTTTTGGTGTGTTTAGTCCAAGCACTAGACATCTGGTAGTCACAGTTGGACTGCTTGGCTTGTGGGCAAGCTTGTCAGAGCCCTGTGCTACAAAGTATCTTGCAGGAATCTGGACTGCTTGATTAGTATGATTCCTGAGTAGAGATAACCTTGCTCTTCTGTTAAATTCCTTAATTGTCTCTGATTGTACCTGCAGGCAGGCAGACAGCCTTATTCTCTTTGGAAATGGCCACAAGGCATGAATGCTCTCATCAGATGACATGGAAATTCCACACCCTCTACCCAAGCAAACATTCCTGGGTGATTGTTTAGACATTCAGTTTGAGCTTCCAATATTGTCCCCAGAGTTAAAAGAAATTGAGTCATCATCCTTAGAAAGTGGATTCATTCCCTGAATCTGACTTGGACAAACTGGGCCCTCAGAAAGGAAATATCAATGTGAGTGAAATGTAGAAAATGTCAGGACAGGGGAAGCACTCTAGCAGTGTGGAACAAGAGATGAAGATGGTGAGAAAACACGATTCCGTGAAATATCGAGGAGTTGCTTAATAAGCCAAAGTCAGATACTGTTTGCAATAAATACTCAGTCGAAATAAAGTGTGGACTGGTCCTGGCCCTCTGAAGTGCCCTTGGAATGTCGGGTGGCTTGACCCTGCTAAAAGAATTCACCTACAGGCATTTGGAATGTGATCCATGACATCTGTTCTGGAAGCATTCACTGGAGATCAGGGGCCAAAGGGCATAGATCCTCCCCTCAAAGGATTAATAATCCAGGAGGAAAAACAGACAAGTTAACCCATAAGACTGATCAAAACCAGTGCTACAAGAAAAGAACAAAGAGGAATTACTTTTAACTGGGAGATCGGAGGAAGACTTCCCAGCAGAGGTGGCATCTAAACAAAGCCTTGAGGAAAGACTAGAATTAGTGGGAAGATGGGTCAAGAGACTTTCACAGCTGAAGAAAACACTTGTGCAATAACTGAAGCGTGGAAGAGCCTATCCCATTTGGTGACTGGCCTGGCCTGGGATACCTGGAGCTGGGAGAGTGGGAAGGGCTGAGAAAAAAGTCTGGGACAAGGTAAAGAGGACCATCCTCAGAAAACCCTGAATTCCAGGACCTTAGATTTTAGCATAGAGAACATGTGGAGTCTTTGATCATTTATGGAGGAGGTTGCCACACAATTAGATTTGTGTTTTGGAAAAAGCCTTCTGTTGGAAGTTGAAAGAAGGGAAATTAAAATAAAATCTCTCTTTTTTAACCTCTCACTATGCAAGAAGGCCACCTAGGAAGGCAAGGCCATAGAAGAGGGGCATGTCCAACAATCTCCCAAGGGATGGCGAGGCCTCTGGTCTTTAGGCTGTACTATGGGTAGTGAGCTATAGATTAAAACCAAATAACCAAGGATCACTGAAAAGGTGACTAAGGGGAAAGGTAGAGGGGCAAGTCACTGTATAATTCTAGGTTAAATTAGAATGCCATTCCCAAAGAAACATAAGAAAGGCAAAGGCCTAGGATAGGGGTTTTCCCAACTTCTCTGCACAAACTTGGAATTACTTGGGAAGCTCTAACAAGTAGTGGTAACTGGGCCCCATCCCAAAAGGTTTTGGTGTAACAAGCCTTGGGTGTCACCAGGAAGTGTACAAGCACTCAGGATGATTCTAATACCCAGCCAGGGGTTGAGAACCCTGAGTTAGTTGTTATCAGGTGTGTATTACTGATGCAGGAATACAGGGCCCAAAGATCATTATAGTGCCAGGTATCCACAAGCTACTAGGGCAAAATTAAACTTTCACCAGTGTTTCAGAAGATTAAGACATCATTTAAAATTTTTACTAGCTGTTAACTTAGTGTTTTGGAATAATTGTTTAAATTATATTTTCCCAAAAACTCTGAGTCAAGAATATCAATTAGCAACTTTTAATTCTGTCAACCTTAGATAAAATCTTCATTTTCTTTTTTCTCCCTTTTCTTTGTTCATGTAATCTGGGATTTTATAGCTCAACTATAGTTACTAAGCTATTTTTAACATTAGAGCCTTTATATTTCAAGCATATTTTTGGATTTTCCCTTCAATTCTAGAAACAGATGTATAGTTTTCAGGTTTTTACTTTAACTGGTTTCTATGTCTTTTTACCATGGTTTTCTCACCTTTATGTTTGTGTTTGGAAAATACGTTCAAGACATCTGTTTTTAAAGAAGGCTGACATATATTGAGAATCCTTGTGTGATGGTTAATCTACATGTCAACTTGACTAGGCTATGGTGCCCAGTTGTTTTGTCAAATACTAATCTAAATGTTCATGTGAAGGTATTTTGTAGATGTGATTCATATTTTCAATCCTCTGATGTTAGGCAAGGCAGGTTACCCTCCATAATGTGGGTGGGCCTCGTCTAATCAGCTGAACACCTGTAGAGCAAGAACTGAAGTTTCTTCAAGAGGAAGGTATTCTGCCTCAAAACTGTAACATAAAACTCTTATGTGGGTTTTCAGCATGGCAGCCTGCTAAGCACTACAATTGTTTGGGGCAATTTCTTAAAATAAATCTCTCTCACTTTTTTTTCTAAGTCCTATTAGTTCTGTTTCACTAAAGAACCCTGACTGATATGCCTTGAATATCCCAGCAATATCTTTTTATAGCTATTAAATATGAACAAGTTGGCCAAATAAAAAAATTCTAGGCCACAGCTTTCAACCTCTTGTTGTTCCAACCCTTGTTGTTCCAGAGCAGTAATAAAGCAGCTTGGGCATTTGCTCTTTTGTGGGTAATCTGATATTTAGGCTTGGAAGCTTATAGGATATGTTTCTCTAAGAGTTTTTGCCAAGAAATCTTTAATTTTGGGTATTTTCAGTTCATATTCCTTGGAACTCAAGTGAGCCTTTTCCATCTGCATTACTTGGATCTTTCTTTAGCTAGGGACTTTTTTTTTTTTTTTTCATTAGCACTTTTTTTTATTATTATTATTCTAAGATGACATCCGCTGAAAAGGTGCTACTGATGACTTCTGGGGGTTGGAAATGACAGGCAAATTATAAGATATAAGATATATCTTAATTTCAGAAAGATCACAATGGAGAGGGAGTATAACTGAGGAAATGTGAAGGATTGATTTTTGCTCTACTGGTTTGGGCCTTTCCTGGGATTTCCCACATTGGGATTTTCCGTTCTCCATTCTGTTTCTATTGTATTCCCTCTGGTCGTTTCCCCGTCTCTTCTGTATTTTCAGATTTGCTCCATGTGTCACTTACTTGTGTTCTGGCATCACTGGGTAAGCTCTTTACTACCTTCAACTGTGATTTTAAGTTCAGCATTTGTAGATACTTAACTCCTTTAAAGAATTTAAATCCTTCTGATCTTGTTGTATGTTTCTGTGGTTCTCATCCAGGCGGCTTTGCATAATTGCCTGTAATCTCTTCATGATTCTTTCCTCCAACACTGGGAAGCACTGTCTTTATCCTTGCTTTGGAGAATACCATGAGGTTTCTGGAAATTTTCTTCAGGATACTGCCAGTGATCATTTTCAGAGCCATGCTTGTCTTCTGCCTCATCTGCTCCCTTTGCTTACTTCTGCTGGACTTTTTCCATAGGTCCTCTCTTTCCCCCTTTCCCAGCTGGCTGGATTCCATCACTTCCATCCAGTCTACATGAGTCTACCTCCTCATTTCTTTGGCAGATAAGACCCCTCTCAGAATCACAGCCAGAAGTAAGGTTGCTATGTAGGCACCTGGTCCAGGTCCTATCCCCGGGAGCCTCTCACCCCACAGGCCACGCTCTCCACAGCAACTCACCCTCCTGCTTCCACCTTCTCATCTCTGGACCTCTGAGGCCACACTTACATGCAGCCCACAGGCCCCAGAATGCACTGTTCTCAGGCACCTCCTCATTTTGTCAGGAAAATCCCCCTCAGTAGTCTCCAAGTGATTCCTCACAAAGTAAAAAAATGGCCCTGACAGCTGGCAGCTAGCAGCTAACAGCTAGTCTGAAGCAAAGTGTTCCCAAATGAACATAAACAATTTTCACAGAACATAAACAATAATCAGGCAAGGCCACTCTGAATCCATGCCTGAAACAAGGCAGAGACAAGATCATACTACAACCACAAAAATAAACATGTTTCTTTTCTTTACTTGCTGATAGGAGTGACTGCTGCTTCTTTACCAGTGACAACTCTCTAACACTGCTTCAATCCTCCCACCTACTGGATCAAAATTATTGTACACCCAGTCACCAGATTGCCGGAACTTTCTACCCACTCCTCCCAGCTTTATTGAGATATAATGGACGTATAACATTGTGTCAGTTTAAGGTGTTGAGCTGATTCACATATATTACAAAATGATTATCAGCCAAGCAGTGGCCATCGCCTAGCCACCACATAAGTGGCAAGAACATTTGAGATCTACTCCCTTAGCCATTTTCTGACAGAAGTGCCCTCCCAGAGCAAGCCTCCACTTCCTGACATACTGCATCCAAACCCAACTCCTAACTGCCCTCAACCCTCCTAGGAATCACTCATCACAAGCCTGAAACCTATCAAAAAGACCTTCTACCAAGCTGTCCCTTGGGTCCTGCCATGTGTTCTCTCCTGTGCTACAATGAGCTAAATAAACCCAGTTTTGTTTAACCATGGGTAGAGTCCTGGGAGTCTTTGGCTGGTGAGGTTCCATATCCTGAAAGACAAGTCACTTCTGTTATCCTAAGCAGCTATGGTGCACAGTTTCAAATATTTTGATGTTATTTGTAAGGGATAATTACCGGTAATCGACCTACTGGTGATTTGACATGTGACAAGAGTGTCCTGAGGATGTGGAAGGGATATTCCTTGAGGTTCCCTGAAATACGACTCAGACATTGATAGTTGCAGAGTTCTGCCCTGCACAGAAACCATCTTGGTTGTCGGTGTGTTGTCAGTGTGGAAAGTGACTCAGATGGGAGGGCTCTGCTTCAGAGTTAGCTGGGCTGTCTGCTGGCTGGGGAGGCCTCAGTTCTCCTTCATCCACCAGTTTGGCTAGCCCAGACTTTTTCTCACTTCCTCTCTAGCCTATTGGCCAAAACAATTCACAGAACCAACCCTGTATCCACAGTGGGTGGAGAAAACAGTCACGGGACAAAGGGCGTGGATGCACGGTGGCCATTAAGTAAAGCCGTCCATACTATTATTTAACCTCTCTGTGTCTTAGCTGTAAAATGAAGAAAACAAAACATACTTCACAGAGTTTTAGTGTGAAATATACATATAAATATATAATATATTGGGGATAAGTGCCACCCCATGGGCACTATATTAAACATTTTCTTATTACTGTCTTAAGTTGATTATAGTTTCCTGCTAAGAGCCTCTTGCTTTGCAGTTACCCATTTTTCCTGGTTTTATTTAATCATCTCTTTGTTTTTTGTGGTTGCCTGGTTAACCCTACAGTTGACAGTAGTGCATATTTTCATCAACAGTATTTTTGGCTTATTGTTTCCATAGTCAGAGCTTAAGACATATATGCATTTGGGCTTGTATAAAACCACCCATTTTCTTATTTCTAAAGAATATATTGTGAAGATATTGTATAGATCATATTGAGAATAAGTTATAAAGATAGATTATCATTTCCCTTGAATTTTCTTGCCCAGTGTCACTTTATTAGAACTAGTATTATCTGACTAAATTCCAACAACATCTCAAAGTATGTGTAATACAATCATTGGGTTACTTTTAAGTGCCTAAGCATATTTTCATAGCATAAAATCTGATATAAGCTTCAATTGCAACTTTGAGGGGTTTTCCCCCTCTAATACTTGGTAGAGTTCTCTTCTCCACAGACAAGTGGGATGAGGAGGGATAGATTGTCCAAGGGGTCTCTGAAAGGCATCCCTTTGAGTTGCTCAGTCCACAACCTATGTAACCATATGCAACTGAGTGGGACTGTCACTCAGTGGAAATGCGCTTGGGTCAAAAAAGTTGAAGAACCGTCCATTAATAGCAACTCTTAATGTAATTCTCACTGTACCATTTTCGTAAGTTCATTTTACTGGTCTGTCTCTGTTGTTTGTCAAAAATCCAGGCAAATATTGCCAACACAGACTTTTTAGGGCAAGCCAGCATCATAAGGAGACTGAAGCATCTTTTGTTTATTTATTTATTTATTTACTTATTAGGATTTATTTGTTTATTTGATGGAGAGAAAGAGCACAGTAGGGGGAACAGCAAAGGCAAAGGGAGAAGCAGGCTTCCTGTTGAGCAGGGAGCCCAGTGTGGGGCTCGATCCCAGCATCCTGGGATCATGACCTGAGCCAAAGGGAGATGTTTAACCAACTGAGCCACCCAGGTGTCTCCAACAGTTTCCTTATACAGACAAAAGCACTGTCTGGGGAGGAGTGGGATGCAAATATTAAACCTCCCAAAACAAATTTCTCTGAGTTACTGTCTGTTAGCAGAAAGTTTCTAAATTGGTTTTCAAATAGTGTTTTCATTCATTCTTATATAATGGCAAAAATGACTGAACACTTTGGACTATACATTTTTAAAATCTTTCCCAAATGAAATCACCTTTGGTAGAGAACCAAGCATGGAAAATTTCAGCTCAAAAAAATAAATAAATAAAAAGAAAGAAAGAAAAAATAAATGACTCTGTAAAATTATGGAACAATTTAGAAAAAGTGATGGAAAGAAAACATACGTTGGGGCAGTAACACCGCCTCTGAAGTGATTGAGAATGGATGCTTTTGAATAATTGAATAAATAAATTTTTATATAACTGAAGCATGACCTGTTATCGTTTTGCATGGAAAGTCATTGGTGTTTCTCACCGTTAACTGTTTAAAATAGTGCAGTGCCAATATTTTTAAAAGAAATGCTAAACAATTTGTGGGACCACAATTCATATTTAAGATCTTTGTCATACAAAAGGAAAAGAGGGGCAGCAGGGTGGCTCAGTCGCTTAGGGGTCCTACTCTTTTTTTTTTTTTTTTTTAAGATTTATTTATTTATTTGACACAGATCACAAGTAAGCAGAGAGACAGGCAGAGAGAGAGGAAGAAGCAGGCTCCCCGCTAAGCAGAGAACCCGATGCAGGGCTCGATTCCAGCACCCTGAGATCATGACCTGAGCTGAAGGCAGAGGCTTTAACCCACTGAGCCACCCAGGCATCCCAGGGGTCCTACTCTTGATCTCAAGTGAGGTCATGATCTCAGGGCTGTGTGATTGAGACCCATGTTGGGCTCTGAGGGGAGTTTGCTTGAGATTCTCTCTCTCCGTCTGCCTCTCCCCCCTGGCACTCTGCTTGCCCTTCAGATAAATAAATAAATATTTAAAAAAAAAAAAGATTTTATTTATTTATTTGACAGACAGAGATCACAAGTAGTCAGAAAGGCAGGCAGAGAGAGAGGACGAAGCAGGCTCCCAGTGGAGTAGAAAGCCCAATGTGGGGCTTCATCCCAGGACCCTGGGATCACGACCTGAGCCGAAGGCAGAATCCTTAACCCACTCAGCCACCCAGGTGCCCCAATAAATCTTTTTTAAAAGTGGAAAAGAAATATGGATGGGAGAATTCCAGAGATTTGGAATGCCTTAAAAAATATCTTTCAATAAATATGACAGAGAAGTTTAGTTCCACTTTCTGCATCCTAAAATAACTAGCCCAAGTTTTGAAAATAAGGTTTCGTCTCAGAAAAAAAAAAAAAAAAAAGAAAATACTGATAAAAAAAGAGGAAATAAAAGCTACCTGTAGCCAATGACCAGAGATAAGCCAGTATTACAATTTGTGTTTATCTTTAGCATTTCAGTGCACATGTGCACACATTTAACTTTAGCTTGTCTTACAAAAATGGGATTATGCCCCACAAATTATTTCATAACTTTCTTTGCACTTAATAACATATTGTGTAATGTAAGACTTTAACATTGTTGCAAAATAAATCCCGGTTCCCAAACCACGTATTTTCCCCTGTAACTGTAGATAACACTTTTTATGCTCTTTGGTGAGCTTATTTGATCATTTTTGTTTTGCTGCATTGACTGTCTATCATTCCACCAGGAGCAAAGCATTTAAATCACTAAATTTTTATATTATCTTAATTTTTAGGGTAAATGAAATTTTCATAATCTTATTTGGGGGGGCTATTTCTTTTTCTTTTAGAGAGAGAAAAAACACTAGCTGGAGAGAAGGGCAGAGGGAGAGAATCATAAGCAGGCTCCACACCCAACACAAAGGCAGACTTGGGGCTCAATCCCATAGCCCTGAGATTATGACTTGAGCTAAAATCAAGAGTTGGTCACTTACCCAGCTGAACTGTCCAGACTCCCCTTGGCTCTTCTTTTCTGATGTGCTTTTAAAGGACTTGCAGATAATTTTGTTGAGATCTAATGAAAAATTTTTAAAAGATTTTATTTGTTTATTTCACAGAAAGAGAGATCACAAGTAGGCAGAGAGTCAGGCAGAAAGAGAGAGGGGAAGGAGGCTCCCTGCTGAGCAGAGAGCCCGATACGGACCTCAATCCCAGGACCCTGAGATTATGACCTGAGCTAAAGGCAGAGGTTCAACCCACTGAGACACCCAGGCATCCCCCAATTTTTTTTTTGATTGGAGAAATGTTAAGTGTATAGGTTAATTTTGGGGGAAATACTTACAAAATTAACTACCCATTTCAGAATATTATATTTATAGATCCCTTCCTTTATTAAATCCTTTATTTTATGCCTTGGTAAAATTTTGTAGGTATATTTATATGTCGATGTTGCCTATTTTTGGTGCATTTCCTCTGGAGTATTTAGCATTCTGCTTCTTTTAAAAATGGAATGTATTTACTATATTTTTCTTGATTTTTTAAAAAAAGATTTTATTTATTTATTTGACAGAAAGAGCTAGAGAGCACAAGCTGGGGGAATGGTGGAGGGAGAGGGAGAAGCAGACTCCCCACTGAGCAGGAAGTCCAACACTGGGCTCGATCCCAGGACCCTGGGATCATGACCTGAGCCAAAGGCAGATGCTTAATGACTCAGCCTCCCAGGTGCACCATGCCTCCTATACTCTTGAAGGAAAATTTAAGTACTACTTCAATTTCTTTAAAGGTTGGTTATAAAGTACCAGTATTTATTTCCTCTCTAGTCTGTTTTATTAAGTGGTATTTTTAAAGGAATTTATCCATTTAATGTGTTTATGTTTTTCATTTTTCCTTATCTGTAGTTTTGCCGTTTTCTAATATTTATTTTAATTTTTCTAAGATTTTATTTGTTTATTTGACAGATAGAGAGTGCACAAGCAGGAGGAACAGTAGGCAGAGGGAGAAGCAAACTTCCCACTGAGCAAAAAGCCTACCGCTGCGGGACTCCCAGGACCCTGGGATCGTGACCTAAACCGAAGGCAGACACTCAACCAACCAACTGAGCCACCTAGGTGCCCCTTTTTCTCTAATATTTAATTTTGCTTTTTACTTTCTTTATGATTAATCTTGCCAGAGGTGTGACTACTAATATATTCAAAGAACCAACGTTTAGCTTTGTTAATGTTCTCAATTGTATTTCCAAGATAATGAATTTCTGCCTTTATCTTGTTTCCTTCTTTCTACTTCTTCACATTTATTTTGCTGGTCTTTTTATAGCTTCTTAAGTTGCACACGAAGTAAGTAAGTTCTAGCTTTCTCCTTTCTAATATAAACATTTAAAATATTAACTTTCATTAAGTGTACCTCTTTAACTACAAGTATAACCACAAGTATTAATATGTGATATATTTTTGTTTCAGTTCAATTTTAAAAAATTTTCTTCTACTTGTCAATATGATTTTGTTTTTGCTCTATGAATTGTTTAGAATATTTCATTTAGAAGCATATTTTAAAATATGCAAACGCAAGGGAATAAAACAGAAAGGCATATACAGTTCCAAGCACTAGGCCTCAGACATGAGGGCATCTGGGTGGCTCAGTCAGTTAAGCGTCCGACTCTTGGTTTTTGCTCAGGTCGTGATCTCAGGCTCTTGGTAAAGCGCCCTGTGTTGGGCTGCATGTTCAGTGAGAAGTCTGCTTGGAATTCTTTCCCATTCTCTCTGCCTATCTCCCTGCTCTCTCCAATAAATAAATAAAATCTTAAAAACGAAACAAAAACAAAAAAACAGACATGGCATGATGCTGCCAGCAAATGCCCAGACCAAAGGACATGGAGACGCTGAGGAAGGAGGAAGGTCAGAAACAGAAGATTCAGTTTTAAAATATGACAATTAAGTTTGATGCCAGTTCTGTCAGCAAATAGCTGAACCCCATTCCCTTACTTGTAAAGAAAAATAAGGATGACAGTTGCCAAATGCTTTTCAAATGTATTCCTTCGGTGACCACGATGTCACCGAGCAGTGGGAATTGGTACTCTCTTTTTTACAGGTGAGGAAAAGCTATGGCTTTAAAACACTGTGATTATTTCTGTACAGTAAATAGTTTAACCTCACTCAAAGAGAGGTCTAGGTTTTGCTGCACATTAGAGCCAAGATGGTCTTTTCAACAAATGCATACATCCATATGCCAAAATCTAGGCACAGACCTTATGCCCTTCACAAAAATTAACTCAAAGTAGATCATAGACCAACACACAAACCGTAAAACCCACAACTCTTAGAAAATAATGTAGGAGAAAATCTAGATGACCTTGGCTTTGGTGATGACTTTTTTTTTTTTTTTTAGATTTTTAAAATTTATTTATTTTTGGGAGAGAGAGAGCGCATGAGCAGGAGGAGGGGCAGAGGGAGAAGCAGACTCCTCGCCAAGCAGAGAGCTGGATGTGAGACTGGATCCCAGGACCTTTGGATCATGACTGAGCCACCCAGGCACCCTGGTGATGACTTTTTAGATAGAACTCCAAAGACATGATCCATGAAAGAAAACATTGGTAAAGTGAATGGTGTTAAATTAATATTGTGTTAAAATTAGAAACTTCTGTTCTGCAAAAGTCACTGTCGAGAGAATAAGAAGACAAGCCATAGGCTAGGAGAAAATATTTGCAAACAAAGATCTGATCAGACTGTTCTCCAAAATAGACAAAGAACTTTCAAAACTCAACAATATGAAAACAAGCAATGTGATTGAAAAATGGGCCAAAGACATTAACAGACACTTTACCTTAGGGCTCCTCACTGGCTCAGTTGGGGGACCATGTGGCTCTTGATCTCAGGGCTGTGAGTTTGAGCCCCATGTTGGGTGTAGAGATTCCTTTAAAGTCTTAAAAAACAAAACTAAAACAGACATTTCACCTAAGAAGATATACAGATCGTGAATAAGCATATGAAAAGATGCTCCGCGTCATATCATAGGTCATCAGTAAAATGCAATTGAAAACAATGAGACAGCATTACACACCAGAGGGGTCAAAATCCAAAAACAACACCAGATCCTGGTGAGGATATAGAGTGACAAGGCTTATTCCCTGCTGGTGTGAATGCAAAATGGTATAGCCACTATGGAAGACCGTTTGTCAGTTTCTTACAAAACTAAATTTTTTCCCATATAATCTAGCCATTGTGTTCTCTGGTATTTACCCAAAGAAGGTAAAGAAAATGTTAAGTCCACACAAACACCTGCACACAGGTGTTTATAACAGCCTTATTCACAATTGCCCAAACTTGGAAGCAACCAAGATGCCCTTCAGTAGAAAAATGGATAAATAGAAAGGTACATCCAAACAATGGAATATTATTCAGTGCTAAAAAAGAAAGGAGGTATCAAGCCATGCAAAGACATGGGGGGAACTTAAATGCATCTTACTGAGGGATAGAAGACTATCTGAAAAGAACACATACTATATAATTCCAACTGTATGATTTTCCAGGAAAAGGAAAATGATGGAGACAGTAAAAGGATCAGTGGTGGAGGGACTGTGGGGGCGGAGAGCGATGAATGGCAGAGCACACAGGATTTTTAAGGCAGTGAAACTACTCTATGCTGTCCTAATAGTAGATGCATGTCATTACACATTTGTCAAGACTCATAGGATATGCAGTACCTAGAGTAAACCCTAATGTAAGGTAAGGACACAGAATGACAATGACAGAGGTTCATCATCAATGTTGTAGGTAATATGAAGACACCTTTCTGCTACAGGATTTTGATGGTGGGTGGACACTGTCTGTGGGGGAAGGAAGTATATGGGAAATCTCTGTTCTCTCTACTCAGTGGGTGCTTTGAAGCTGAAAGTGCTCTAAAAAATCAAGCCTCTTTAAAAACAAAACCGAAGATCACTGGACAGAATCCTGCTGAAGTCTGCCTCCCAGAGGCCACCCTACCTGAGACCCTACAAAAGGCAATCTCTAACCCTAAGCCAAGTCAGGGTCCCTCTGGCTGGATCCCTGTGGATAACAGCACAGAAAAAGTCTTTCCCTGTCCCTTTGATGTCCCCGAAACCCCGCATGTGAGAGCATTTCCTATGCCACAGAACACCAGCTGAGACAGAGAGTCCCCTCTGGGTGAAAGAGTTTGTGGGAGTCTCTTCTGAGAGCAGGGAACAGAGACATACACACACACACAAAACAGCCCACTAGGGACTTCAGACCCTCCACAGACAGGACACAGTGCAGTAAGCCTGTGACTCATCAAGACCAGTTCTCTAGGTCTGGGCTCACCCCTGCTCCCTGATAGAACACTCAACTCCAGATCTCCGATCTGCACATTTACACTGACTTTCTGAAAAAATGCTTCATTCTTGTGGGGGTTGGGGGGTGGAGGGTGGATTGCAGGCAGCAAGCCAGCTGGTACAAGACCACATTTGGGAAGGCACAGCCTTTCTTGTGATTTTAAAGCCATACACCATAGGTCTGTCTACTCTGCTCGTATGTAGCTAATTCCAAACATGAATTCCTCTACCCATTCCAACTATGCTGTAAGATCAGGGGTTACCATTAGAAGTGGGAGGGATAGGGAAAAGTTATCCAAGCCATTGGAGGGAAGAAGAGGTCAGAAGTAAGGGAGAAAAAAAGATAAGAAAGGAAAAGGGTCTTCCCTGCTATAAATTCCGCTGGAAAAGAGATGAGGACCAAATCCAAAACCCCATGAGGCTCACCCAAGTGCATTTCGGGGGGACCAGCTGCCATCGCCAGCCCTCCACCTGAGCTGGCCTTGCACACTTGTTTGTTCTGGCTCAGAACACCCAGCCCATTTTGCCAGCCGCTCCCAAGTCTGAACTTGCAGAGCAGAGTGTGGGCACAGGTTCTATCTTTGGAAGTTCTTCCTCTCTCTCACCACTAAAAATAAACCATCCCAGCTGTCCAATGTGGTTTGCAACAGACCTTCCCCAGTGACCCCACTCCTACAACCAAGGAAAACAGAGATGATGTATTAAGTGTGACATGGCTCCCCAGTCACGGCCTCATTCTCTACCCTCCGCCCCTTCGGTCCACTTATCTCCATCCAAGACTTCTTGGAAACGCTTAATTCAGGAACAAATCATAAGGCTATTAAACCATGTGCAGTGTGAAATGACAAATGTTGCCCTTTGGTGCCACCTAGGATGTGGGGTTCAAAAATACGTGACCTGGGTGGGTTAGGGGGGGAGGGTAATACAAAGCTAGAATCATTGGGAAATACTAAGATAGTGTTTTCTGTAGGAGTAAGGAACAAGGCAGTTATGACTGGGATAGAAACAAACAAACAAAATATCATGAACCATGACCTTGAATTGTGCTCCCGAGTGGTCATTTCTTCCTGAGGTCAACTTTTCTCAGCAAGAACTACGTGAGTGCCTGTGAGTCATTTCTGCAAATCTGCTCAAACCTGAGCTTTTAATTTTAGACCAGGGACCCAAGTTAAATATTTCATGTGAATAGACCAAGAATAGAAGATGAGGAAAAAAAGGAAGGAAGAAAGAAAACCCTTCATTAGACAAATTGCAATGCATATTCAATTGACATCCGTGGAGTGTCAATGATAAATCGGGCACTAGGCTACCGATACTTCTACATCCAGTAAGAGCCCTCACCTCATCAAGCTATTTAAACTCATCCCATCTTGACTTCTATTTCCTCTGCAAGGAGACTACTTGTCCAATTATTCATGCAAAGTTGTCCTGAGTGGAGTTACTTCCCCTAAAAGGCCTTTTGGTCTTGCCACACTTAACTCCAAAGGGAACAATTTCTCAAAGCCCTACCTACCCTACCCTCAAAGCCCTATCTCCCCAGGGGAGATGCCTGGGATAGCCATCTGCTTGTGGCTATCTGAAAGTTCTCCTGAGGAAGAGCTGGGTGGCCTATTCAACCCATTTAGGGGATGGGGCTGGGGGCGCTTGTCTAAGATCTTATCTCCCAAGATCTGACAATATTCTCCTCTTCTGTCCTGTCTACTACAGACTAGGCAGCAAGGGGGGCTCTCGGTTCTGAAGCATCAGCTCTTCTTATCCCACTCTTGACACCCAGAACAACCCAGGGTGTGGTGTGGGAAGCTGTGGGCACCCATGAAGTAGGCATGGACCCCATATTGCCTTTCTCCAAACTTCCTCTTTCCATGTCCAAACTGGGATCTCCCTGGGGGAGTGACAACTCCCCACTAGGTCTCCATGTTGCATAGAAAATATCCTGGCATCTGGCCTCCCAGAGTCTGCTCCCAGCTCCAGAGCCCTGTCCCTAAACTGCTGGGACTTGATAAATGAGCTCTATTTTTCTTCTCATGAGATTTTCTACCACTTTACATTATAACCTTAAAATTTCACTTTCCATTCAGCCTCATTGGATCTTAGAGAGCTTTCAGCATTGGGCATTGTGTTGGGCCAATAGCTTCCATGGAAGGAAAATCCCTCACTTCTCCTTTGCCTGCCCAGGGACAAGAAGACCAAGTTCTAGAAAATTCCAACCCCTGGCACCAGATTACTTTCTATCCTAAAAGGTTCTGCCAGAATCAGCTCCTGCCTTGCCCCCAGGGCATTGCTGGAACAAGGCCCCCCAAAAACTGATGAATGTTTCCTGAGCCAGACAGGTTCCCCCATGACTATTTTTACCTGCTCACTCACTCAGGGTTTTAGATAAATCCCATGCTCAGGCCAATTCTTTTGCAGCCTACTACTCACAGCCTGTTAATCCCACCACGGAAATTCAGGTCTTATTCAGGGTGTGTGCTCAATTCTGTAAAGTGCAGTTGTTCTTTAAAGTTTTATTTTTTTTAGATTTTTATTTTTTTATTTATTTGACAGATCACAAGTAGGCAGAGAGAGAGAGATAGAGAGAGAGAGAGAGGAGGAGGCCGACTCCCTGCTGAGCAGAGAACCCGATGCGGGGCTCGATCCCAGGACCCTGGGATCATGACCTGAGCCGAAGGCAGAGGCTTTAACCACTGAGCCACCCAGATGCCCCTGCAGTTGTTCTTTAAAGCCGCATGGATCTCCCCCACGCCTGAGTGAGGCTGGTGAGCCTGATGCACCTAGGCCAGAAATAGTTTGGTTGGAAGGCATTGGCTGCAGACTCTTGCTAGGATCCTTCCTTCTGGGTGGGCGGGCAGGTGAACTGAGACCTTTTGGCAATAAGCCAGGGGAACATTCTGGTGGCTGCTCAGGGACTCAGGGGCAAGTTTAGCATGGAAAGGGTGTGAGGGAAGAGACTATGTTCTAGGAACTATCCATGCATTGTTATCTTGGAAAACAGCCCCATTTTATAGATATGAGAAAAGTCAGTCTTAAAGAGTCAAGAATTTGCCTGTGGATCTAGATGGTGAAAACAGGTTTAAGGACAAATCAGACCCCACCTGAGGGGTTGTTCTGTGTGCTGTGCTGGGATGTCTAGACTGAGTGAGCTCATGGTGAAGTCTCAGCAAAGCTATGGGTACACCCAGCTTTGTCTCCAAGGCTCCAGACCTCTCTTTCCTTCCTCTTGGGCATTCAATAGCCGTTGAAATTTCACAGCCTCGTGGTCATTATCCCTGAATGTTTCAAGCCACCAAGGTGCTGTGAGCATCACAACACTGTGAGAGGAAACACTTGGGAAAACATTTCAAACCTAGGACAAAGGAGGAAAGTCAGAGCCTCTGTGATCTTTCTGGACGTTGGGAATCCCCATCACTGCTCTGAGCATCTGGGGAGGCCCATGCCCCTTCTGAGGCTAACCCACCCATTGTCAGGGCCTTTAGGGACAACTAGAACTGAATTGTCTTGTGCCTCACTCAAAGCTTTTGAGGGTCTTCCAATCATGTCCCTCATCTCCATAAAGCTTAGAGTCCTTCAAAGGCAATTCTCTCCCTGAACCAGAGTGGGCTCCTTCATTCTCTCTGAACTTTCTTGCTTCCCCTGAACGCCTCAATAGATGAATTTTGAGGGATTTTCCTTTCATTGTAAGAAGACTCCCACAGGTTCTAAACCATTTTCAGGAACTCTCCCTGAGGACACCAACCCCCCCCCCCAACCAGCTCCCTTCAATGACAGCTTCTTTTTTTCCCATACGCAGACACCACTGGATAATTCTCCAGACCTCCTCCTTCTCTGATATTTCCATCCCTCTGTGGCTCATCCCTGAGCCCCTAATATTCCCAACTCTATGCATTTAGTCTCTGATCCAAGTCTATCCGTTGGACTTCCTCAAATCCCTTCTGCTAAACAGTAGCATCAAGGCACATAAATATTTATGAAATTTTCAAGTACAGCACAGTTATCTCCCCAGTAAACTAAATGAGTCCCATATACCCAACCAGAAAGAGTGCAAAATAATGCTTTTCAAAATGAACTTAATATGGTTTCTTTCTAAATGTAGAGACAACTTCACACTGATAGAGACAATATTCAAAATTGTATCCTTGATAGGCAAAAAGGTCACACAATTACCAAGAAGCTGATAAAACCAGCTGCAAGGTTATTCACAGAGATGATGCTCAGAAAGGGAGTAGATTGAAGTTTCATCAAGTGTCACTTTGCCTATCACTTTGGGATATAATGTGAAAGGTGAATTTCTCTCACCTGTGTGTGTGCTGGCTAAAATTTTCTGTTGGGATCTAATGGACCGACAGTGTACACACAGAGCATAAATCTTCTCAAGAAGCACATGACGTCTGTTTATGAGGGAGATGGTTTAAGTAACATTGTGTTCTCTTTACCCTGAAAACCCAGGCTGTAAGGAAGAGATTTTGCATATAGTAAAAGATTATTTGAGATCCACGATGTAGACTAGAAGCCGTCAAGTGTTCAGGAAGAAAAGGTGTGGCCACACAAAGAATGTCCTTAGATGCCTGGCCTTAACTGAGTGTTGAGTTGGGGCTACCTCCTCTGAATCCCCACGAGCCCTGCACATATCTCTATCGCTGTCCTCATTGTGCCAAATTAGAATTCTATGTGTCTGTTCCTTTAGTAGAAGGTGAGTTCTTGGATGTTAGTTCACTGACTGGCACATAGTAGGTGCTCAATAATGATTGCTGAATGAATGAACAAGGCAGTCAATCAGAATTCAGGGAATTGAAAGTGAGGTGGGTTACTTCTTCATAAATTGAAAGCTAGAGGCAATTTTCCACACTTCCCTGGGCATGCCACGTCCTTATCTCCCAAAGAGACTTTAAACCACAAGATGCTAGAAAAGAAAATGGATGATCAAAGTAGGTGGACTCTCATCTGGATGCAAATAATTCACAAGAAGCAGAACTCTGGCAGGCAGCTCCCATCCTGAATAAGGCAGCTGTGAAAAGGGCAATTTCTCCCCCTCAGCTCCCGAATCTGCTTCTGAGCAGAGTTCTAGATCTAAAGAGAAATGAATGCAAGTCTACCCTCTACGTTATTACCAACATTACACCAAACACTGAAAGTTCCACCATGCCTCTGAAGCCACCTCTTCAAGAAGTGATTCTCCTTACCTCTCCTCCTCCTACTCACTCTTCCCATTACATGAATGGCACTCTGTGCATGTGCCAGCCAAGATAGGCACTCAATAATACAGATGGGGTGTAACTGGGCCACAGTATTTTTATTGTGAAATATTTCAAGAAATATTTTCATGCTAAGTTTTTGTGTGTGGGTCCTCCCTCTGAGGATAGTTGCACTGAAGAAAGGGGTTTTCTTTTCCTCCCATTGTGTCTAGTATGGAGCAGGTATCCTAGTGCGGGTTCTCCAGAGGTGTTTTCCTAAGACAGCAATTCCTAAGCAAGCATCTTATTAAGGAAGCAGTCCCTGGGAAGACCAGTAAGATAATGGAGGGAAGCAGAAAAGGGAAGGGGAAGAAGCCAAGCACATGATCTTGACCTTGGCTTGATCTGGACTGCAAATCATACCTGAGTTGGTCCTGCCTCAAGGCGAAGGGCTTTCAGATTCCTGCCCCCGCAGTCTTTGACCACGGGCATTTTAGGCTCTCACCAAATCTGGGCAGAGTGGCTCCTGGGGTTGAAGAAGGTTGTGAGTTCAGTCCATTAGGAATGAAGCCAGGAGAGCTGGGGGATGGTGCACAAACCTGAAACACAAGCCATGGAGGGGATTCAATTAGAGCAACAACAGCATCTGTGACAGTGGGACACATTAGAGTTGTGCCTAGATTGCATGTTATACCACTGATTTTCATATTTTTTAAAAAATTTTAATCAATTATTCTTAATTTTATTTAAATTCAATTAGCCAACATATAGTACATTATTACTTTCAGATGTAATGTTCAGTGATTCATTAGTTGCGTACAACAACCACCCAGTGCTCATCACATCATGTGCCCTCCTTAATGCCCATCACCCAGTTACCCCATCTCCCCCACCCACCTACCCTCCAGCAACCCCCAGTTTGTTTCCTATAGTTAAGAGACTTTCATGGTTTGTCTCCCTCTCTGATTTCTTCCCATTCAGTTTCTCTCCCTTCTCTTATGATCCCCTGGGCTGTTTCTTATATTCCACATATGAGTGAAACCATGTGATAATTGTCTTTCCCTGACTGATTTATTTCACTCAGCATAATACCCTCCAGTTCCATCCACGTAGATACAAATGGTAGGTATTCATCCTTTCTGACAGTTAAGTAAAATTCCATTGTATGTATAAACCACATCATCTTTATTCATTCTTTTGTTGAAGGGCATCTTGGCTCCTTCCACAGTTTGGCTATTGTGGACATTGCTGCTGTGAACAATGGGGTGTGGGTGCCCCTTCGTTTCACATCTGTATCTTTAGGGTAAATGTCCAGTAGTGCAATTGCTGGATCACAGGGTAGCTCTAGTTTTAACTTCTTGAGGAATCTCCACACTGTTCTCCAGACTGACTGCACCAGCTTGCATTCCCACCAACAGTGTAAGAGGGTTCCCCTTTTTCCACATCCTCGCCAACATTCATTGTTTCCTGTCTTGTTAATTTTAGCCATTCTGACTGGTGTAAAGTGGTATATCATTGTGGTTTAAATTCCAAATGGTTACACAAACTTTTTTTTTAATGGTTTGGCATTTTGTAATCAATGTCTGAGTCCTGGAGGCTGCATGAAGGTTGAGTATCAAAAAAAAACAGGTCCCAGGGAGATGGAATCACCTTCTTTTGGCTTTAAGAAGTAAAGGCAAGATCTCTGAGCTCTCCCATTGGTTCCCTGTCAGCTCTGACCCATGTCACCAGTGGGTGCCACCTGGAAGCATCCAGACTCCATCACCCTAGCTCCTGTGCCGGGTATGGTTGGATTTCAGCCAGCTTATGGCCAGTTGGAAAGTAGCCTAAAATAACTGGGCAGGAAATGCAAAGAGTGATAAGAGGTAAACACTTACCCACCCTTCTCCCTAGGGTCAATGGGACTTCTGATTCTGAGGGAAATTTCTCACTGGATCCAGAGAAACACAGCACGTAAGGACTGAAGACAGAAGCATTCCCTAACTTTCATGTAGGCGTTAGTCTATGCATGAGAGATGGCCCAAGTATAAACCCCAAGAATAAACTCCACCCTCTTCACTGAGACCAACATCACTGCCCACAACCAGGACCATTGGTGAGTCCTCCCTCAGGCTGAATGATGACTCAACATCATTTCCTCTTGTTTCTTTGCCAACTCAATAGATTTTATTCTCTTAGGAGCTGCATCTCTTCCCATAATCAGTTGCGGGGATTCCAGAAAAGAAGGTGATTGTGGTCTGAGAAGAACATGAAATTAACTGAACTGAACTGAACTGAACTGAAGCACGTCAAACTCCCCTAACTGCACAGGTTTTTCTTCTCTTTTCTTTCTTCTTCTTCTTCTTCTTTTTTTTTTTTTTTTTCAAATGATGAGCTTGGAAAAACCTTGCTTGCATTTTTAGCCCCAGCCTCTGACTTACTTGTTTTAGAAAGTTCATGAGGCTTTGAAGGGAAATATGATACATATGTTTGAATTCCTATTAATTTAACTCATCTTCAGCTTGTTTATGAGAGACATCTATTGTCTATAAAAAATTTATAGAGCTCTTAGATAAAAACTCTCTCCCTCAGATACAGATGTGCTGTGCTTTTCATGGAGATTTATGCCCTGTGAATACACTGTTGGTTTCATCCCAATGGAAAAAGAGAATGTCAGCTCATGCAACCCACAGGTGAGAGAAATTCACCTTGCACATTACAGCCCAATGTGACACCCAAAGTGATACTCGTTCTACTCCATTTCAGAACATCATTGTTGTGAACAACTTTGCAGCTGGTTTCCTCAACTTCTTGGTACATAGGAGCAATATGCATCCTGCAAGAACACATTTATGCAAAAGATACACACCCAGTACAAGAGAAGGATATCTGTGGTGTGGACAAAGGCCTGAGGAGGGGACAGAAAAGGGAACATGTTCATGGTAAGTAATTCATGGAACAAGATGTCAGGTTTTAAAAAGAAAGGTAAAACACATACTAATCAATTTGTCTCTCATATTATAGATGAGGAAGATCATTTTATGGAGGAAGATGCTGAGGCACACAGGTCCCATGTCAGAACCTGGGTCTATGAACCACCATGTTAATGTCTTCACAGAATCCTAGGCTTTCTCAAGAGGGGTTATTTTTCTTGCTGTTTTCAGAGTTTCACTCTGAAAACAGCTTTAGCTAAGCACTGGGTCACCTTAGCTAGAACCCAAGGCTGCTTGGGGGCTGAGCTGTACCTTCTCCCTCTGAGCCCTCCCTTTAAGCCTTGCCCCACCCTGTGTAGCCACCTGATCTGAATAGACCTATGGTCTCTCAAAGCCCACACAGTCTCAGACTAGAGTTTGGTCCTTTGCTCCTCTCACCTGAGCATGTGCCTGGAAGTCATCACTTCCTCCATCAATTTATAGACATGGAGCATTTAGAGCCATAAAGATCCCAGGAGATCACATTGGACCTGCCCTTTCATTTCATGAGTAATGAACATTTGGATAAGGTCACTTCCACACTGGGACATTTTGATGTGGTTCAAAGAGTAGGCCATCAAATTCCCATCTTAAGGAAAACCCGTCCAATGTTATAAACCCCCACAGATACTCTCATGAAGCCTAGAGCAAGTCAAGGACAGGAGGAGGGCTCAGGGAGACAGGAAAAGGTACAAGGCTCAGGAAGGTCTTCAGTGACAATGCACAGAACAGTTTTCTACGTTGATGGGTCATTTTCTTTAAGAAGCTTCTTAGCTTTAGGTTTGGCATTTTTGATCTACAATTCATCTTGTATTAATTGTTATATATGATGGAGACAAGATTTAATGTTTTGGTTTTTTCTTTTCCCATACACCAAGCCCATTGTTCCAGGACTATTTCTTGAAGATTTTTCATTTTCCATTGGATTGTTTTCATGTCTTTGTTGAAAATTAAATAACTATAGCCACCTCAGTGGCTCAAACAGTTAAGCATCTGACTCTTAATTCCAGCTCAGGTTATGATCTCAGGGTCATGAGATCAAACCCTGTTTCAGACTCTGCACTGAGTGTGGAGCCTGCTTGAGATTCTCTTTTTCCCTTTCCCCCCTCATGCTCACTATCTCCCTCCAAAAAAAAGAAAAAAAAAAAAAAAGAAAAGAAAACGACTATATAAGTGAAGGTCTATTTCTGAGTCCTTTCTTCTGTTTCATAGATCTCTCAATTGATTCGTTTTTTTTTTTTTTTTTTTTTTTTTTTTAGTAGTTCTCAATTGATTCTTATGGTGGTTGATTACTGAGCTTCATAGTTAGTCTTGAAGTCACATAGTGCAAGTTCTCCACTTTGTTCTTCCCTTTCGAGACTGTTTTAATATTTGAGGTTCTTTGCATCTCCACATGCATTTCAGAATCAGTTTGTGAATTTCTGGAAGGGAAAAAAAAAACCCTACTGAAATTATAACCAAATGACGCAGCATTTTTGAGAACATGTCAAAACTCCAGCTTCAAATACCATCTGATTTCACTCATATGTAGACTCTAAAAAAGCAAAACAAGTAAACAAACAAATAAAAAGCAGGCACAGACCCATACATATAAAGAACAAACTGATAAGGTGCCTGAGGGGATGGGGTGCGGGGGATGGGCAAGATGGGCGAAGGGGAGTGGGCTGTATTGGCTTCCAATTCTAGAATGGGTAAGTCATCTGGATAAAAGGTAAAGCACAGGGAGTAGAGTGGTTGGTACTGTGACAGCCTTGCATGGTGACTGATAACAACTACGCCTGTGGTGAGCACAGTAGAACCGATGGACTTGTGGAATCACTATGTTGTACACCTGAACTGACATGTCATTGTGTGTCAACTATATTTCTATTAAAATGAAAACCCCTCCTGCTCTAAATTTTCAGCTTGTGTATTTAATGAATGGTGAAACTGAGACCTGAAGACAATTGTGAGACATACTTAGGTCATGAGTTAAATGGGGGTCATAGTAGTCCCGGGTCTTTCAACCCCCAGCCTGCTTACTTGAGTCCTCGTACCACTGTGTCCAAAAAGCACTCAGCATCATCCTACACATGGGCCAACACCCACAGGGATAAAGGACTTTAGCTGACAAAAGCCTCAATCAGGGCCACCTTCTCTACCCACTGAATGGTTTTCCTATAGGGAAAAAAATGGCATTAGTTTTCAAAGTAACAAAGTCTTATCTTGTCACCATGGTAACCTATCTTCCTCAGGCATCCTGACTGGCCTCTTTCTTGAAATAGCTTTTCTTTCAAGCTTCCCAGGCCTAAAAGGCAGAGCTTGATCACTCATTCTGATGTCCACTGGAGGAGGTCAGCACAGGATAGAACAAGGAATGAGGCCTTAAGACTTCACCCACAGGGGGACCTATTTGGGAGAGGAGAGTGTCTTGGGCACTTCAAGGAAGCTGTGGACAGCAGGGGTTAATGTCTCAGAATCTTGAATATAGGCTGGATGCTGATGTGCTTTGGTTTGAAACCATGATTCTTGGCTTCAGGGATGTTTTGTCTACTTAAATAATTCGGACAAAAACAAAGCAAGCCAACTTTTCAAATGCAGACATGCCCCTTCCTAAAGGAAATCTCAGATCCTTTGAGAGATACCCCAATGACAAGTAGCCGTCCCCTTTGATAAATTCCATAGGCTGAACACTTGCTTATTCATGAAATATTCTTTATTAATACTTCCTGTAGGAATAGGTCACAACATTACTCTCCTTAGTGCTACCTCAAAGGCCCATGATGGCCCTTAAATGGTATGGATTTTGGTGATATCAAACATTTATTTGAATTCATACAAAGAAAGTATATCAAAGATGTCCTAGGTATTTAGACTTATGCATTATATCCTGGCTAGAACTAGTCTAGGTTAGAACAGAAACTGGAATGTGAAGGATGAGAGAAGCCCCCGTCAAAGACCCCATGGGATCGTGTGTTGGGGGGAGGGGGATTCGAGGTCATCCATTGAGGGACATCTAAGTTAGAATGACATCAAAGTTCAGCGTGGGAGGAAATTTCCCATATCATGTGGTCTAATGGCTAGAAGGAAGGTTCCTTTCTTAATATCGTCCTTGGTCTTGAGTGTCCCAAATATTGGATTTTTTAAAAATTTTTTATTTTTTATAAACATATATTTTTATCCCCAGGGGTACAGGTCTGTGAATCACCAGGTTTACACACTTCACAGCACTCACCAAAGCACATACCCTCCCCAATGTCCATAATCCCACCCCCTTCTCCCAAACCCCCTCCCCCCAGCAACCCTCAATTTGTTTTGTGAGATTAAGAGTCACTTATGGTTTGTCTCCCTCCCAATCCCATCTTGTTTCATTGATTCTTCTCCTACCCACTTAAGCCCCCATGTTGCATCACCACTTCCTCATATCAGGGAGATCATATGATAGTTGTCTTTCTCTGCTTGACTTATTTCACTAAGCATGATACGCTCTAGTTCCATCCATGTTGTCGCAAATGGCAAGATTTCATTTCTTTTGATGGCTGCATAGTATTCCATTGTGTATATATACCACATCTTCTTGATCCATTCATCTGTTGATGGACATCTAGGTTCTTTCCATAGTTTGGCTATTGTGGACATTGCTGCTATAAATATTCGGGTGCACGTGCCCCTTTGGATCACTACGTTTGTATCTTTAGGGTAAATACCCAATAGTGCAATTGCTGGGTCATAGGGCAGTTCTATTTTCAACATTTTGAGGAACCTCCATGCTGTTTTCCAGAGTGGCTGCACCAGCTTGCATTCCCACCAACAGTGTAGGAGGGTTCCCCTTTCTCCACATCCTCACCAGCATCTGTCATTTCCTGACTTGTTTATTTTAGCCATTTCCTTACACCACACACAAAAATAGACTCAAAATGGATGAAGGACCTCAATGTGTGAAAGGAATCCATCAAAATCCTTGAGGAGAACACAGGCAGCAACCTCTTTGACCTCAGCCGCAGCAACATCTTCCTAGGAACAACGCCAAAGGCAAGGGAAGCAAGGGGCAAAAATGAACTATTGGGATTTCATCAAGATCAAAAGCTTTTGCACAGCAAAGGAAACAGTTAACAAAATCAAAAGACAACTGACAGAATGGGAGAAGATATTTGCAAACGACATATCAGATAAAGGACTAGTGTCCAGAATCTATAAAGAACTTAGCAAACTCAACACCCAAAGAACAAATAATCCAATCAAGAAATGGGCAGAGGACATGAACAGACATTTCTGCAAAGAAGACATCCAGATGGCCAACAGACACATGAAAAAGTGCTCCATATCACTCGGCATCAGGGAAATACAAATCAAAACCACAATGAGATATCACCTCACACCAGCCAAATATTGGATTTTGAAGGAAGTGCAGTTGGGACCACACTTAGGGTAAGAGGTAGAAAATCCTAACCTGCCAAGAATAACTGATCCACTTACAATGTTAGCTGAAGTCTAAAAGGAATGATAAGCCAGCTTGTTGGGTGAGAGACACCTGCAGAAGACATTGAACTTCCCTGAGTCCACCCATGCCCACCCCAGCAGCCTTGCTGATAGCAATCTACCACTCTGCTCTCCTGGCCCTGCTCTGGCCCCTGGGCCATCTCTCTGTTGCCAGAACATTTCTTATATGTAGTATTTCTATAGGAGAGTGAGTTGAATCCAACTCTCTAATTCCATGGATAACCCATCAGGATATTAAGATATTTCTTTGGACACTATCCCTGACCTAGAAAGGTACCAAGATCTTATAGCTCTTCCTGGAGCCCAGATACCCAGTCTGGGCTCTCTGCCTGAGAAACCGGAACAACAGGAAAGAGACTGGGTTATTCACTGAGCATTTACCTGGAAACATACATCCTGTATTCCCTCAGCAACCTGACTTCCATCTAAAGAGAATAGTTTCAGGTGCCTGAGTGGTTAGCCCAGAGACTGAGAACTTCCTTTGCTGAGGACACACCCTGATTATCCCAGCGCACAGCGTTCCCATCTCAAAACCCCTGCAAAATGTACCAGCCCCAGTTGTGTCTTGGCCTTAGACCTTTATCTCAATTCCTCACCCTTAGTGTGAAGAGGTTAGGAGGAGAATCAATTCACTGTAGAGTAGGGATGACCTATATATGGCACTGTTACCCCACTCCCGTTCTTGCCCATGACAGACACTATTAATCAATCACTTGTCCTTTTCTTCTGAGCCCAGATGTGTCCTCAAAATCCTTCTGCATAGGGGTGTCTGGGTGGCTCAGTGGGTTAAGCCTCTGCCTTCCGCTCAGGTCATGATCTCAGGGTCCTGGGATCGAGCCCTACATCGGGCTCTCTGCTCAGCGGGGAGTCTGCTTCTGCCTTTCTCTCTCTGCCTGCCTCTCTGCCTATTGTGATCTCTGCCTGTCAAATAAATAAATAAAATCTTTAAAAAATCCTTATGCACAGTAATTGATAAGAGCTCAAATCTGAGATGAAGCACATTTTCCATCCTTGTTCTAGGAATTATGGTGTGCTGGGGATCCTGGGGGAAGCTCAGTCGGTTGAGCACCTGACTCTTGGTTTTGGCTCAGGTCATGATCTCATGGGCTGTGGGATCCAGCCTGCATAGGGCTCTGGGCTCAGAAGGGAGTCTGCTTGAAGATTCTCTCCCTCTGCCCCTCCCCCATCCTTGCATGCACTTGCTCTCTCTCTCTAAAACAAATAAATCTTTGGAGATTATAATGTTACAACAGTTCTGAGGAAGGAAAGGTTGCTTCGTTCATTCATTTAATTTATCGGATATTTATTGAGCATTTACTCTATGCCAGGCTCTGTGCTCTGCAGAGAGATGTCGAAAGTGCCACAAGAAGACAGACTAGGGGCAATCAAACTGACTCTGGGGTGGGGGGGATGTCAGAAGAGACCTCATAGGAATGGAAATTTTCAAGGAAGTAAAGAAACTGGATAAATTTGGAAGAAGGTTAGACTAAAGCAGAACAGACAGTGAGAACAATTTATGTCGAGACATAGATGTACAACAGCTACGGAGAAGTTTTGATGACTAAAGTAAAGCATATCAAATAGCAATGACAGGAAATGAATTTTTATGTGTATTTCTCAGAACCATGCAATGGAGACTGTGGTTTGTGGACCAGCGGCACCAACATCACCTGGGAGCTTGTTGAAAAATGCAGATTTTCAGGTCCCATCCCAAGCCCACCAATCAGACACTCCAAGGAAGAAGCCAAGGGATATAGGATTTAATAAACCTTCCAGGGGATTCTGATGCACACAGGAGATCCAGAAGCATGCTCCAAAATAATGATCGATGCTACTACTAATCATTGAGCTCACCTCTGTGTCCCATGGGGACAGTCACCATCCCAGTGGGGTCCAGCATTTCCCCCACAGCACTCAGCATCACTTCCTCCCACTCTACCTGACTCTGTGGATGCTGGTGCCACCTGGGGTTTCAAACTCTACACTTCAGTTTGACTTGGGTCCCCTCCCCCACACCATCTGACACATTCCATCTGCCCTCATGTCCTGGGAGCTTGGTAGTCTGAATAATAACCTGAATCCACTCAATATGGATAAAATGAGATGAGATGACAGTGGGCATTGTGAAGGAGGTCATGCCCATCTCTCCAACCAGATGGACCTTTTTTCCTCAACCCTCACTGGGCGAGGACAGAGAGCCCAGGCTCTAAGCTGGCCTGGCCAGGCTCACACGCTGACTTCTCCTCTCTCTCACTGTGTGACTTTGACTGGGCTGTTTAAGATCTCTGTGCCTCAGTTCCCTCAGCTATAAAATAGAGACAATGATGGTATTTATCTTATAGGGTTGTTGTGGGGATAAATGAGTTTATACAGGTAAAGGACTTCCAACAGGGCCTGACTCCATTTTATAGTAATAATAATTATTAAATTATTTAAAATTATAATAAATCAAATTGTTAAATCATTTAAAATTGAATTAAATCCTTATTAAAAGGAATAATGTGCTATGGTGAGTGCTGTGAAGTGTGTGAACCTGGCGATTCACAGACCTGTACCCCTGGGGCTAATAATACATTATATGTTAATAAAAAAAATTTTTTTAAGAACAAAAACAGTAAATACATAGGTAAATGCACACTGACTAAATTAAAATACTAATAATGTATACTAGATTTATATGTAGAATTAAATGCATGGCAATGATAATTTATAAATTGAAGTGGGATAAATGAAAGTGTGTTAAATTCCTTGCAATATTTGAGAAGAAAACAAAGTATTGGTCTTTTTAAAATCAACTTTATTATGAAATGTAGTGCACATATAGAAAATCCACAAAATATAAATGCATAGTTTAAAAGAAACAAAGGAATAATAAAAGTTAGTACAATTAAAGATTATTTTAAAATATTATTTGAAATTAAAATCATTGAAATAATATTTTTAAATACTAAAAGTATTATTACTAGTAGTATAGACATTACATCATTCACCTATTGCCACAGTCTCCTGTCCTCCAGTCTCTCTTTCCTGAACTTGGTCTTATAACCTGGCCCACTGGACATTGTGAACGTGGCAGCCTCGTGTTGAACAGGTCGTTCCCTTCCTCAAAAGTCTGCACAGACTCCTTCGCAATGACTTTGATACCTTCCCCTTTGATGGTAAAATAATGGAACCCTTTGCTTCTAATGGACTTTTACAGATAATAGCAGATCTGCTTTGACTAAAATCAGGGGTTTGGAATGCCCTTCCAGCTTCTCCCTTTGCCCTTCCTTGCCTACCAAGAGACATCCGCATGAAACTCTGGGATCTGAGGAGGGCAGCACAGAAACATTTGGCTTTTGAAATGCAGGCAGGAATCAGATGACCCATTTGCTTCAGGAGGACAATCTCCCTCCCAGGAAGGCAAGCCACCATGTCCAATCACACCTCACAGTTTGCTCCAGCCTGCATACCTGGTCCGCCCACCGGGATGTGGGGCCTGAATTTCCCCCCCTAAGTCTGGCCTCACTCTGCTATGTATGTGTCTTCCCAGTCAGCCCCGTCCCCAAGGGACTGTTCCTTCCTCTTGACCCTGGTCTCCCTCTGCTTGTCAGACACCCTCCCGCAGGCAGGGAACAACAGACCCTGGGGAGCTCTGAGAACAGAGGCGCCTACCAGGAGCTATTTCCAACCCAGAATGTTCTGGCCAGCTGCCCAGGCTTTGTTCCGATTTCTGATGTTCTTTAGAATCTTCTCATTACATCACTGAAAGAAGCACAATTAAGTACTACTCTCTTCCTTACTTTTTAATAACTTCTATGGTGTTTTCTGATTATAAATGTAACATATGGCCAACATGATGGAAGAAATTTGTAAAATACAAAAAAAAAATTTTTTTTAAGTAAAGAAAGATAAACTTGAATAAGTAGTTTTGAGAAACAGTGTTTTAAGAAGAATTACTGCATGTTGGGGAAAGGAGGGATGGTTGGTGGAATGATGACTCTGAGAAGATTCCATACCCTAACCCCTGGGGCTGTGAATATACTAAGATCCCACGCCAGTGACTACATTACCCTACATGCCTGGCAAAAGGGATTTGGCAGATGTCACTGTAATTGTATTCACTTCCTAGGGCTGTGTAACAAAGTCCCACAAACTGGGCCACTTAGGACAATAGAAAAGACCCAAATCAAGGTGTTGGCAGGGCCATTCACTCTCTTTCCTAGCTTCCGGTTGTTACCAGCAGTCCTTGGCATCCCTTGGCTCTCAGTTCCGTCACTCCGGCCACTGCCTGTGTCAACACCTGGCCGTCTTCCCTCTGTGTTCACACTGTCTTCTCCTCTCTGGGTTTCATTGTCTCTGGATCTCTTTTTATTAAGACACCAGTTATATTGGATTAAAGGTCCACTTTACTCTTCATCTCACCTCATCTTGAGTATACCTTCCATGACCCTACTTCCAAATAAGGTTATATTCACAGGTACCTGGGGTTAGAGCTTCAAAACATCTTTTGGGGGAGACACAGTTCCACCCACAACAGTGTTACTGGTGAGTTGATCTTAAAATAAGGATATCGTTCTGGATTATCAGGGTAGGCTCAATGCAATCACATGCACCCTTGCAGGCAGAGAACTTTCTCCTGCCAGAGTCAGTGAGATGTACCAGGGGAAGACACAGAGATCCCAAGCTTGAGAAGGATTCCACATGCCATCATTGGTTCCAGGATGTAGGGAGCCATGTGCAAGGAGCAAAGAGAAGCTTCCAGGAGCTGAACATGGCGCCTGATTGACACCAGGGAAGAAACAGGGACCTCGTTCCTACAACCATGAGAAACTGGACTCAGGCAACACCTTAAGTGGGCTTGGAGGTATACGGTCCCGCAGAGCCTCCAGAAGGGAACACAGCCCTGCCAGCACCTTGATTTCAGTCTTGGGGGACCTGGAGCAGAGGAACTGGCTGGGCTCCACTGTGCTTAGTTTATGATCCATGGAAACTGAGAGATGATAAATGGGGTTAAGAAAAATTTATGGTAATTTGTCAAACAACAATAAGAAAGGAGAATTTTAAAATAACTCTAGGCTTCTGTCTTAAGCACCTGGGTGGGTGCAGCAGTCTTTACCTTGGTGAGGAAAATCTGAGAGAAGCAGGTGATTTGGGGCAGAGCATCAAGCATAGCTCATTCACGAGACCTAGGAGAAAGCTCTGTGAAGACAACAGGTTCACAGCTGGACTCATGAGCCCAGGATTTATCCCAGATTGGGTGTAGAGTTACAAAAGTAGGAGTCATGGCTTAGAGACTATATTCTCAGTGTTCACTGTGATCACTGGGAAGAAGGGAAGAGAGAGATCCCAGACGGAGCCTGAGAAATGTCCCACCCTGGCTTAGGGGAGGGGCGAAGGGAAGAAGGGGAATCAATAAAGAAACTGGACAACATGGCGTCGCAGAAGGGAGAGGTCAGTGTGGTGCATGCTGTGAGACATCTAGTAAAATGTGGCCTCAAAAAAACCCATTTCAGTTTCTTATACAATAAATATACATTCACCGTAAGACTGAACAACCCCATTCTACCCAGAGAAATGAAAGCCTATGCTCACTGAGACACCTGTATATTAATGCTTACAGAGGCTTTCTTTGTATTCATCCAAACCTGGAAACAACTCAAATGTCCTTCAATGGGCGAATGAACAAATCAAGGTCCATCCATACAATGGACCACTACTCAGTCCTAAAGAGGGAAGGGCTACAGATACATACAACAGCCTGGATCCAAAGGCCGTGAGCTGGATGATTCCATTTATGTGACATTCTCCAAAAGACAAACTAAAGGTACAGAAAGCAGATCAGTTGTCACCAGGGACCGAGAGAAAGAATGATTACAAAGGGGTACCATGAAGGAATTTGGGGGTGATGGTGGAACCATCTTATAAATTAACTGTTGTGGTGATGGTTACAGGACTCCGTGCATGTGTCCAAACTGAGCTGTACACTTCAACATGTAAATTAATTTAACCTTAATTTTGGGGGTAAAGGGAAACATTAATTTAAAAAATACTATGAATCTAGCCATGCGGAAGTCAGTGGTGACTCTCAGAGGAGATGTTTGTGGGGACAACAGGCCTGGAAGGCAGCCAGAAGAGGCACATGAGGGACTAGGGGGTAAGGGGTTGAAGAAGTAGAGACAAAGAGCACAGACACCTGGATGTCAAAGGGAGGAGGAGGAAGGGCAGAAGCTGGCAGGAGACCGCAGGCTGAGGAAGGGGTGTTTCTCTTCCTCAGGTGATGAGGGTTGAATTGACCGCAGCCTTTGGCTCACCACCCACTTTCATCTTCAGTTTGTGCCTGGCCCATCTTTGTCATTTCCCTTTAGTCTCTGATGCCCACAGGCTCCCATGGTAATGTGTCTGATTCATGCTTGAATATGTATGTATGCATCTGTAATATATGAAATGTTCCCCTACTTGTATTTGTGCTTTTCATTTACATAACTGGCATTATGCAACTGGCCTCCTTCTGTTTCTCTTCTTTCACTCATCACATTTTAAAAAAATCGGTTCTTTCTCATCATTCTATAGCACTGGCTCATTGTTCTGGAAGCTGAGTATTCCTCAATGAGTGTCCACTGCTCTGCACCCTCCATTCTCCCAGTGATGGACTTGAGCTTGTCTCCAGATGCTCTGATGGACATCTCTGTGCATGTTCCCGCAAGATTGTGGGACAATTTACTTGTCATATGTCCCCAAGAGTGAGATGGCTGGGTCAGAGTGTACTAATCCTCGGTCCTAACTACCAGTCTCCTCCTCTGATGATTCCACCCATCTACACAGCCACCAACAAGACAAGGACCAGGTTTCCACATGGGTTCATGGGTAGATGGAATCATTTCTTCCTCCACTCTTCAAGTTCCTACAGAGAAAGGCAATTTCTACTCTTCTCCCCAGGAGAGAAATGCACTTAAGACTCCTTCTCCTCACTCCGCCTTTCATTCCCAGGAGGAGTGGCTTGTGGAGTTGATAGATATATGAGCAAACACAGCATCTCTGTGAGGTCTGCAGCTCCTCAGTGTTTTCTCTCTTGGGCCCCCACCCAGGAGATGGGTGTCTGGGACTCCTCTCCTCCACATGGTTTACTTAAAAGAGCCAGCTCCGCCCCAGGCAGTGGGAGACATACAGCTCTAGAGGGAATGTAGTATTAGGAAACTCAGTGGGTCCAATTTTCATCCTCAAGTGTAGCTGCAATAATTAAATTGATATTTTTATTTCTCTTTGTTTGAACCCTGTGGTCATCTCCAAATCAATTTCAAACTCAGGGATATATGGAGGAAAGGATATGATTTCCTATTACCTTAATTCCTTAACCCATTGGTGCATGGGTCTGAACCTTGAGAAATGGGTGCAAGAGCGAACATTTGGGGTTTAAGTAATTGAGCCTTAAGCTCATCTTAAAACAAAATCTCACAACCCTTAGACTTTAGCAAACATATTAAAAAATATGTATCCCATAACTATGGCATTCATTACTGACTCTGCTTCCCCCTCCCAATATGGGAGACTAGGAATCAATGCAAGTCTTAGATAAACCTGAGTCTGAAAAGGACAGGAGCAGGGGGAAAATTGAGGAAGAAGGCATTCATGTCTGCTAAACACGGCTCACTCTATATGTGGTGTAGAAGGACAGGGATCCAGTTAAGAAACATGTCAAAATGCTAAAACTTTCCCAAGACTGTCTGATAAAAGGCGGAGGGAGACGAATCCTGGAGAATCACATGACTGTTGCAGCACAGTGAAGAGCCAAGTGGCAGGAGAGAGATTTGTAGCTGCCACCCACATGTCACACATTCAAGGCTCCGGGGAACATCAGACAGCAGTGTTGGTCCCTACCAGGTCCCTGGAAGCTCAGGACTCAAAGTACCTCCTACAGCTCCAGGTCAGGAATCTCAGGTCAGGAATAGCTGGAGCTATTCCAGCTGAAGCAAACATGGGGAAAAGGGGGCATCCGTCCCTTGAGATGGATTTCATGGGCTTGAGAAATTTAATATGGCTACTCACGAGAGGTGGTGGAGGTTCTGTCTCTAAACAGAGTCTTTACTGAGTTCATCTTTAAATGTCAGGATTATAAAATTCAAAGGGGATGTAGAAACGAAGACATCCTCTACTTACAAGATGTTAAGAGGAATACCTCGAATGACACCAGTGACAAGCTATGTCCATTCCATATATTTAAAACTTTTGCTAAAAAATCTAAGCATCTGAAAAGCCACCCCATGATGGTGAAAGGAGTCTGTACAATGAAATGGACTTTCCCCCACTGGTCTGAGGTTGGGTGACCTAGAAGCAGAGCCTGAGGCAAGGATTTTGGTGAAGGAACTTAATTTGGAAGATGATCCCAGGAAACACCAGGAAGAGATGAAAAAGTGGAAGTGGGGAAGAGAAGAAAATCAATAGAGGGGTGCTGCTAGGGGTACCTGAGACTCAGTCCTGCTGGGAACCCTCTGAGGGACTGGTCGTGTCCACTCAGGCAGTGAGGAAGCTGGAGTGCTTACCCGTCAACCCCTACTGCCCATCATTTCATTAAGGGCACTACTTCTGGGGGTTCAGTTCACTAGCATTTCTGGACAACCTCACATGAGGTCTGAGCACACTACCATAACCAGAGAAAGCCCTCGGCCAGAGAGTCTCAGGGGCTTGCAAGAGGAAGTCAGCCACATCTTTGTCACCATGAGTGGGAAGAGGATGCAGAAGGGGCACCAAATACATCTGGAAAATAGTGTGCTCTAGTTAGCCTCAAAAAGTTAGAAAATTTCTCCCAGCTGAGGTATTGTTCCACAACACCAGACAATGTGTAGCTGGGTGCTGGCATCATGATGAAGCTGGAACCAACCAAGAATTTTTCCCCTCTACCCTCCCTCAGACACTGCTGAATTGAGTTTCAGCAGGTGGCCATGTGTATTTGGATTCATGGAAATAATGGGCTCTCCTTGTGATAACTGCATTTGGGTCACTTCCCCCTCGTATTTCTGAATCTCATGAGTAGGAGTTCATGCTATGATGGTCCCGTGTGTCCTCTTAATTTCCTTTGCCATAAAATGTGAGCCCTAGACTTTGGGATCCATGAATCAGCTTGGATATCCTGAAGGAATTGCAGTGAAAGACATCCAAACGATGGCAGGAGAGGAACTTAGAAACTATCCAGGCACATGAGTGAGACCTTCCAGTTGAGGCTACGGAGTTGACATTGACAAGGGTGATCTGGGATTTTAATGTTTGTGAAGTTCTTCCCAGGTTTTATTTCTAATATCTTAGGTTTCTGTTTATAAGCAGGTGTTTGAGTAATGGAAGTTTGAATTGAATCCTATTATTCAAGTTTAGGAGAGTCTTCTATCCATTATAGAAACAGAGCTTTTAAAATCTATCATTTGAGCTCATTTGCTGACCTCGCTGAGCCCTTGGTACACCGAGGCATCACCTGAGCTAGGAACACAGAGGGAGAGGACTGTCAGCATGGGATGTAGGTCTTAGAGTTGATTTGGTTAATGTACTGTGCTGACGCATTTCAGAGCCTTTAGGGAAAGAGCTAAATTGCCCACCCTTGTGTTTTAGAAGATTTAAAGATTCTTTTGATGTCAGGACACAACACAATGACACTCAGAGGGATGAAAGGCAGAACTCTTTGTTGCTTACAGCTCTGAATGAAAGAAGGCTGCCAGGCAGAGCCACACACACATACAGACACAGACACTTCCCTCAAGCCCAGGTAACAGCCAGCCTGAGGGGAGGGGGCAGCCTGTGCCCAGCAAGCCGTGTGGGGGGTTAGCTCAGTCACTGGGGCTCTCAGTGGGTTGGCTAATTGGAATAATTTGCTGGACTCCAGGGCATAGGCACGGTCCTTCCCGGTCTGGGACCTTGGGGTTCTGGGCACTTGGGGCACTTGGGGCTGATAACATCCTGCCTGGAGTATGAAAGCCTGATGAAGGAAGAGGTTGGGAGTGTGGGCTTAATTGGGTGCTCAAAACAGGGGAACGGACCAGCCTCCAGCCAAGGCTTCAAGGCTGGTTCAGAACAGCATACACAAAGATACAAACAAATAACTTCGATTATTCCTGGTCTCAGGATGATGAAAAAAGTAGTGGCTGGTGCTGGGGAGTGGCCACAGGACTGTGGCCTCAAGGGCTCCCTGACTGGCCGCCCACTTCCTTCCCTGAGGAATGACCGCACCCATAGGGGACCGATCGTAAGTTTAGACCCAGTGTCAGTGGACAAAACTTGGGTATGACAAAGAGCACCATCATCCTGCCGCTTTCCTCCCTTTGCACCAGGTTGTGTCCTCAAGTTTGTGAAGAGACCAGCCGGTTCTTGGGAAAGGTCAGAGGTAGGGTTACAGATAGGGTGGAGCCCTCATGATGGGAAGAGTGCCCTCCGAGAAAAAGAAAGGAAAGAGCTCTCTCTCTGTTTCTGTCTCTCTGTCTCTCTGTGTCTCTGTCTCTCATGGAGGGATATAACAAAAGCCAGCTATCAGCAAGCCAGAAAGTGGGCTCTCACCTGACACTGGATCCGATAGCACCTTGATCTTGGACTTCTCAGCCTCCAGAACCAGAAAAGTAAATGTCTGTTGTTTAAGACGCTCAGTCTCTGGCATTTTCATTATAGCAGGGCTAAAGCCCTGACGGATGGCACCGTGAGATTTCCCTTTGAATGCTCACTCCGTCTCGACCACATCCCTTCCTTCAAAGTGTGGTCCATTCTCCAGCTCCCCTCATGTCCTCATCCTCACCACATCACTAGAAGCTCCCTCCTCCGTGCTCTCACTGCTAACCGCACCGTGCATGTCTGTCCACCTGCATACCTCATAGATCTTCAGGGGGAGAATGTTGTCTGTATTCTGCTTGGATCTCCAGGGCCTGGCATTGTGTGCGACCCTTATTAGGTGGAGGGTAAATGAGGGAGTAGATACTCTGCCTGCGACAGAAAGCAAAGGGCCAACTTGACTCACAGGTGTTGGAATAGATGCATTTACTCGGCGTGCCCAATGTAATTACAGGTCTTGGGTGATTTAAAGGCTGTTTCTGCAGGAGCCAATAAATCTTTGATGAAGGCCTTGTCATCCGGCATAATCGCCCAGCTTGTCTTTGGCTGTTTAAATGCACCGGGTTACACCATCTGAGACTCTGGGATTTCAACCAGTGATGCTGCACAACCAGGGAACACTCGTGCACGAGGCTAGAGGGGACAAGGCCCACTCTGGCGCCTTGGCAAAGGCTCTTATGGGAGTGAGGGTCTGCGGAACTATGGAAAACTCAGGGACCAGAGAGTGGAGAATGTGGCAATTTGCATTAATTGCACCAATTCTTACCCTTCCTTGTATCCATGTCATTTGCCATGTGACTTAATGAGTGTATTTTCCCAGCTCTAGAGGTTGGATTTGGCCAGGGTACCTTCCTTGGCCAAGAGAAAGATGAGTGAGTCAAGTCTAGTCCTCCAGCAGCCTTATCTACTTCTTTTTGTTCTCTGGTACCTTTGCCGTCCCCAAGAGAATGAGACTAGACCCCTGCTTCTGGGAAGAGGATGAGAGAGAGGCATGAGCAGTAAGCCCTTCCCGTGGAATGCCACTAAGATTTTATAATTTTCGTTATCCAGCATCCTGGTGGCTCTGGCTTATACCATTACCCAGAGCAATCAGAAACACAGCGGGGTCAGAGGGCAAAGGCAGAATGATGTCAAAGAGGGTGGACAAATGCCATCATCAAGAAGCCCAGTGCACGCTCAGACCAGTGCACTAGGAGTGGAGAAGCTAGGGGAGAGGACAGGCTTCAGTGCAACACCCTCCAGGAGTAGAAGCCTGAGTTTTTCCTTGAGCAGCTTGTGCTGTCTGTCCGGAGCTTGTTCTGTTTGGGCCTGAAAGTAGAAGGCCAGGCATCACCCACCCACACTCCTATCACTCCACATTCAGGCTCTGCATAGCTGCTTGGTGGGGAACAGGAGCTGGGTCCCAGCTGCAGATTTCCTGCAAGGTCTCTGGGTGCTCCAAAGCAGTCACTGCTCCTGTCCAAACTTCCGTGTCCGCAAAACAACAAGCAGGACTTTGCAAGAATGTCCATACCTCTCAGGATGGTCTAGGTTATGCAGAAATCACATCCCCCTCCACCCCGCCAAATTTCAATAGCTTTCAACACAAGCCAAAAAAGTTTGAGGTTTATTGGTGATGTCCTCACTGAGGACCCAGGGTGAAGTCCTCACTGAGGATCTAGGGTGACAGAGCAGTCAGTATCTAATTGTTGTCAGTCACCGAGGCAGAGGAAAAAGAACAGGCAAGGCACACACGAGTTCTTGCTGCTTCTGCCTGGAAGGGACAAGATTCCACTCACTTTTCATGGGCCAAGGCATGCCCATGACCAGCTTAATTTCAAACGGGCAGGGAGATGCAATTTTATCCTGTGTCTGGAAGGAAAAGGACACGGAACATTTGCAAATAGCCTTGATGATGACTATGCTCTCCATCCAGCTGGATACTTTTAATGTCTTAAAATATTAAATATAGCCTTCTTCCAGCCACAATCATCATAACTGTCCCATTGTCTACTAATCCTATAATGTGCTTCTCAGTTACGTGTTTGTAATCCAGACATTGACTGGGGTCACTTGTCTTTGAGATTTAAACTAAATCTGGCGGGCACCTGGGTGGCTCAGTCAGTTAAGCCTCTGACTCTTGATTTTGGCTCAGGTCATGATCTCAGGGTCGTGGGATCAAGCCCGGCATCCAGCTCCATGCTCAGCAGGGAGACTGCTTGTCCCTCTCCCTCTCTCTGTTTGCTCTCTCTCTCTCCTTCTCTCTCACACACATTCTCAAGTAAATAAATGAATGAATAAATAAATTAAATATTTTAAATATATATAAATGGCTGAATCTCCATCTTCCTGTGGGAAGTCCAATATTGTGCTACAAGCACCCTGTGAATTCGCAGGGGTCATCACCAGGACCCCCTCCAGTAAGTTTTGTCCCCACCTCTCTGTTACCCGCAGTGGTTTTTTCCCTCCTGCTCCATTCTGACATGACGAAAAAAAATTTTTTAAAGTCCCCTTTTCCTTGATTTGTCCTGAATTCATTCACACCAAGCATCTCTGTACAGAACAGATTTTGCTGAAGGTTTGCACGGGGAGAAGGATTACATCACAGAATATATATGACCTAAAACTGGGGATCAGGCGTTCCTGTTCTCCTGAGTCTTTGGGTCACCCGGCTGCTGGGAAGTTCTCTCTGTGCTTTGCTCTGCAGGTGAAACTCTTTGCCATTGGGTCTATCCCCTCTCTTGCTAGTTTCTACCCATTCTTTATTATGAACAGTAATGTAGTTCTATTGGGCCTCTTTTTGGCCCCGGGGATATGTTACATAGAGACACTCAGTTGTCTGCTAAACAAAGCACATCTACTGTGGGTCCTGGGCAGCTCAGAAGACCTGGCAGAGGCTCTGAAATTCCAGTCCCCACCAGCCCCTGGTCCCCTCCATAAGAAGAAGGGAGCAGTATAGAGATTTATGTACCCACAGACATAGTCATCGCTGCCTTCCCCTTGCTACATCCCTTAAAAGGCAGAAGTTGCTAAAGTCAGTTTTGGTTTTAAATAACTCTCTCTCTCTCTCTTTCTGTTAAATCCAGACTCACTTGTTTTTGTGAAGGGCTTGTATGTGAATGCTAGGTCATGAAACCCGCCACCTGCCCACGGGGATGGTGCTAGGCTTCTCTTCCTTTACACATGAGAAAACCGAGACCTGGGAAGACAAGCTGTTGCCTGAGTCTCCCACTCAGACCCCACGTGCAGCGCAACCTGGGCTATAGAACAAATCTCCCTTTCTGCTCGGTCAAGGTGCATCTCCGACCTCACGCCCTTTCCAAGAAAGGTCTCTGCTTAAAAGAATTCAAGAGAAGCTGTAAAAATTACCCGAAGGAGTGTTTCCTGCCATCGCTTGCCTTTTATCTTCATCTTGAAATACGTTTTTAAGCCAGCAAGGGGGATAGACGCCCCCACGTCTGCACTTCGTGAGGGGGAGCAGAGAAATGGAGAAGGGCTTGTATCTGAGCGCACAGAGCGTAGGGCAATGCCCAGAGAAATAAGGCTTCCAGACGTCCATGGGACTGTGGAGCACCGCGGGGCCCCCTGAGGAGTGTCCGGGGAGGGGTGAGTGGGGCTGAGGCCAGGGGAAGGGGGTGCAGTGAACTCTTCAGAGTCCTTTCAAAGAGAGCTTACCAAGTTGTATCCATCCATACAGGGCAGTTCATAAACATTCCCTTACATTTTCCTTTTGTTCCCCAAGAAACTTCTGCCCCATCTTACTGCAAAGTGTGATGGTTTCTCAGTTTGTGCATGCTAGGGGCAATTCACTGGCCTGACTGTGGAGGGACGATCCCTGCCACTGGACTTTATATACATTGAAAAATGCTCAAATATCCCCATTTCACAGATGGGGAAACAGAATCCCCATGAAGTAAAGGACTCACCTCAGATCTCCCAATTCCTGGGTAACCATGGTGAGACTGGTCCCCACAACATCTGCCTTCCGGTCCTGAAATGCTCCGGGACCCCAAGCCTGCCAGGATGTGGCAACCAACAGCAACTCCAGTAGACATCACCGTCAGAACCAGGCACCTGGAGCCCCAATGTCTCTGGCAGAGTCTCATTAATGAGGGTAAGATTGTGATTCCCTTAAGGGTATCTGGGACTGGCAACAACTTTACCACAAAATAATGTTATTCTTTACTTATTTGAGAGAGCATAACATTTCCCATTGTGAACCAGTGGTGTTGTAGTTTCTGAAGGATTGCTTTGCAGTTAATTTATATAGGGAAAATTCCTGGTCTGGAGATGTATCCACGCTACCAGGATGCCCTAATAAATTATACTGGATCTGAAAATACCATGTGTTTTCCTTACCACATTTACTTTCCAAGTTCTGCATTTTCTAAGAACATAAAAGAATGTACTTCAGAAAAAGCCAGATACTAAAGAAAGGGCAAAAGTTCCAAGATGATAACACCCTTGCAGTTTCAAAAGGGCTCTTGCTAGTGGTGACCACGAAGTGGCTTTAAACACTCCCATTTTCAAAGTATCTCCTTCCTGGTCAGTTCAGCCCTGGTCCAGCCTCCCTGCTGTGCAGGAAGCAGAAAGTTCAAGATTTCCAGCTGTGCTGTGAATGGGAGAGTAAATACACAGTGGTGGGGGGTGCAGCAACTCACTGTGGGGGTTCTGCTTCCCAGTCTTTGCTGGAGATCACCACAGCTCTCTGGCCAGCCCTTCTTCCTCTTTGCTTTCCTTGCCTCCATTACCATGCTGCAGTGTAATGGGGAAAGCTCTGAAGATCTGGGTTCAAATGTTGCCTCTTTCACCAACTGCTGAGGGATCTGGGGCACTTTGCTCCCTTTGAGACTCAACTTCCTCATATGTACAGTGAAGACAATGGAACCAAAGCCAGGAATAGAGGAGAAAAATATGGGTTCATCTTCATAATGAGAGAACATTCCCAGTTTACTAATTATATATTAAGTCTATGATTTTTGATACTGTACTGAAAATGTTATTTTTAATTCATCAAATCTTACCAGTTTTCCACTTCGGGTTTCTGAATGTGGCGACTGCTCAGAAAAGCTCTTTCCTACCCAAGGATTATTAAATGGTCAGCCATTTGTGTCTACACAGTATTTTGTGTAATGATTTAAAATACCAACATTTATTATATACCAAATTCTGTGTCTGGATGTCCTAATCTATTTCATGTATCTACCTTTTTTGTCCTACCACATTCTTATCATTAACTTGGCTTTAAAATATTTTTATATCTAACAGGAAAAATCTCTTTATATCCATTTTCTCTTAAAAACTGAATGTTCTCGGGGTGCCTGAGTGGCTCAGTCTGTTAAGCGTCTGACTCTTGATCTCAGCTCAGGTCTTGATCTCAGGGTTGTGAGTTCAAGCGTTCTGTTGTGAGCATGGAGCCCAGTTTAAAAAAAAAAAAAAAAGTGGTTAATCTCATACAGTGACTATTAGTAACAGTTTCTAAGAATAATATCTTACTAGTATTTTTTCCTTCTAAAAAACAGTATGTGTTTTTTAAGGTTTCAATAACAGTGAAAATATTCAGGGGATAACAGCTTGAGAAATTGTGCTGGCCTCACCTTCCTTTGAAAAATCTTTAGAAATGAGAAAAAAGATATTTTTGAAAGAATAAATCTATGGAAATACCAGGGAACAAGAAGTGCTAGGTGGACGAGAAATTATGAGGCATACCTGAATGGTATAAAAGACAGATGGAATTGGGTTGAAAGAGGAAACCACAGTCCAAAATGTGTTCAGAGAAACTTGCTTCAAAAGGTAGGAGTATCCTATAGATGATCCAAGCTAAGAGTCAACACATGAAATGAGCAGATCGAAGACACACCAAGAGGAAAATTCTATGGGGATCACCTCCGTCTTCTTCATGTCCTTCTCCCTCTCCCTCTCCATGGTATAGTGGCACTGAGTGCCCAGTGCTTTGACTTACAAAGCTGATGATTCCCAAAAGGATCAGGGAGCCACCAAGCCCAGGAAATAGTCCGTCACGATTGGTAATATATCCACCCCCTCTCCTACCAGAGGCAAGCTGCAGATAACACATGTACCCTTTACAAAGAGATTAACAGAAAAAAAACAAATAAATACACAAACAAGAATAATCAAACATTTGAATCATATTTAACCAAATTCACCACCATTCACAAAAGGAACCCAGCTCAAAAAAGAAGAACACAGCACCTAGGGAAACTGAACTCATGCGGCAAGGAGAGGCATCAGAAACATCTATCCACCAAAAATATGCTCTCTGATAAAAAAAAAAACAATTAGGGATCTTGGAAATGAAAAATATATTAAGTAAAAAAAAACAATAAATTGGAGAATAGGAAGGTCATAGCCAAAGAGCACATTAGTGACCTGGGAGAAAGAGCCAATGTACCTTCTAGTAAAGATACCAAACTGACTACAGGTAAGAATCACCTGTACTACTTGAATACACGGACATGCTATGGACAAAGTGTGACGTTTAAACATATATTGCTGATCTCAAAGGTTAAAATGAGAAAACTTCCAGGTATCAAAAATGAAGAGAGAACCTATGGTCAAAGCAATGAGTGAAATTTGATGCACACTCTCCCTCTGAGAATCAAGAATTGAGGATAGGGAGTAAGACGGGGATTTGTGATAACGTGCATTTGGGATTTGAGTCACAGGTCCCGTGCATCACAAGGAGCCAGGAAAATAATTATCTATCCCATGAATGAGGACAGAAACTCCTTGCCTACTTATCCTTCCCAAGCCATATGATGAAATAGAAGTATTCTCTAGCAAGTGACCAGAACAGGGATTTGTGCCTAGCTTGGGCCTGATTCCCATGCTCCTGGCCATGGCGGGGGGCGGGCGGCGGATAATAAACATTCAATGTTTACCATTAAAAGACACGGTTCTAATGACTCATTGCTTGAAGAAAAATTCAATGCGAAAGTCATAAAATATTTAGGATGAATAAGTGTGAAAGAAGGCAAAATTTATGGAATTCATTATAAATGATATTGAAGGAGAGTGCATATATTCGACGGAGCTTCTAGACAGATTCTCTATGATATTTATCTGTTCTCTTTATCAAAGAGTAAAAAGATAGGTCTTTTTTCCTCTACGTTTGGGGACATATCTTTGACATTAACTTCCCGGCTCATATGTATTTATTTATTTATTTATTTTATTTTGCCAATTACCTATTTAATTTCCAAGAGATTCTTTCCAGTTCTCTGATTGTTCCATTTTATAACAACCTATACTTCCCTTATGGATGCCATGTCTTGTTAGACACATCTGTTAATCGTAGGGAGGTTTTACATTTTGTTCACATTTTTTTCATTTTGTTACATTTTTTCATTTTGTTCACTGTATTATTTGTTTCCTTGGGAGTCTGTTACCAATGCAAATACATTTTCTCAACCCCCTACAATTTGCCAGACACAGCTCATACCCCTCTAGGGAAGAAAGCAAAGAGTCACTGCCCCTGGAGACAGCTTATGTTCTACTTGAGGGAGACAGAAATAAACTTATAAACAAATAAATAAGATAATTCCTGGTATTGATAACTGTTAGAGGAAATAAACGCAAAAACTGGCTCAGAACTTATAACTCCAACAGGGCTTGGTCAAAAGGCATGGGGAGTAACCATCCAGGACACAGCACAGAGAAATAAACAGATGGAGATAGATAAGAGAGGTTGGACATAAACATGATGGATTAAGAAGCTGCTACATATATAATTAAGAGTTCCTTTACTTTTCCATATAGATGGTAGAATAATCTTGTCTGTGTATAGGAAAAAAAAATCTTGCTAAAATTTTGATAGAGATTGTGTTAAACTGATCTATCAATTTGGAAAGAATTTACATCTTGACTATGTTGATTCTCCTTATCCATGAACATGGAATATTTCTCCACTTACTTAGATTTTCTTTGACTTCCTTCATGTTTCGTGGTTTTCTAAATCAGTCTTCTGTATGTTTTGTCAGATTTAAGCTTAATTTAATTGTTCTGTATTTTGAGCAATTGCAAATGGAATGACATTAAAAATTTTTGTTTGGGTGCCTGGGTGGCTCAGTGGGTTGAGCCTCTGCCTTCAGCTCAGGTCATGATCTCAGGGTCCTGGGATCGAGTCCCGCATCGGGCTCTCTGCTCGGCAGGGAGCCTGCTTCCTCCTCTCTCTCTGCTTGCCTCTCTGCCTACTTGTGATCTCTCTCTGTCAAATAAATAAATAAAATCTTAAAAAAAATTTTTTTTGTTTGTTTTCCATATAGTCATTGTGAGGATACAGAAATGAAATTGATTTTGGGGTGTTGATCTTATATCTTGCAATATTGCCAAATTTACTTATTAGTTGCTGGAGGTCTTTGAAGATTTTGTGGGGTTAGCATTTATTTAGGGCATCATGTCATCTGTAAAGAGAAGTAGTTGTATCTTTCTTTCTGATATTTATTCCCTTTATTTTCTGTCTTTATTGCAGTGGTTTAAAATTCCAGGACTATGTTAAATAGCAATAGTTGATGTCTTTTGCCAAATTGGGAGATTTTCAGCCATCATTTCTTTGGATACTTTTCTAGCCCCACTCTGTGCCTCTTCCCTTCTGGGGCTGCCATGACACGACATCATATCTTTTATTAGAGTCCCACTTATCCTTGAGACTCTGTTCATTACTGTCAGTCTACTCTCTGTTGTTCATTTTGGGTAATTACTCTTGTTCTATTTTTAATTGCATTAATTCTTTCCACTGGTCTTTGCGTTCTTCTGTTAAGCCTAACTACTAAGTTTTTTCATTTCAGTGATTGTAAATTTCAGTTGTAAAGTTTCCACTTTGTTTTTCTTTGTTTTCTATATCTTTGCTGAAAATTACTACTTTTTTCTTTCATTTGTTTCAAGCATGTCCATGATTGCTCATGAAGCATTTTTATGATGGCAAATATCAGGTAATTCTATCTAAGCATCAGTGCCATTTCAGTTGGTATCTGTTGATGGACTTTTCTCATTCAGTTTGAGATACTTTCAGTTCCTAGTATGATATATATTATTTAATGATTGATCCTGGACATTTTGGATACTATTTTTTGAGACTGGGTCTTATTTAAATCTCATGTTTTAGCAGGCCTCTGATAAAACAGCTATGGTGGGTGAATAGGGTGCCATCTCCTTACTTGCAGTTTGATTTAGAAATCCAGGCTTTCCAGTCAGCCTCCAATGACACCCAGTTGGGAAGATATACCTCATAAATACATGGTGAGGGTGGTAGTCTGGGCTGTCCACATGGTCTCTGCAGAGAGAGGGGGATCTTCATTAGATCATTAGATCTTTAGATCTAATCTTTAGATCATTAGATCTTCATTAGATCACTAATCTTCATTAGAGGGAGGGGGATCTTCATTAGCAACACCAGTGCTAAGCAGTGGTGAAAGTCCTGACTTCCTACTATGTCTCCCTTGACAGCACACTAGTGGGGAGGGGCAGGAGTGCCCCAATATTGCCAGGTAGAGAGGGTCCCCATGTGATATCGATTGGCAATCTGGAGGGGAGAGGTTACTAACCTAAAGTCTATGGTCCCCATTTGACCTTCTCCAAAACTACATGGTAATCATGTGACCAATAGTGACACCAAAACAACTGGAGCATCTTATAACAACCTTCCAAGGATACAACGGTAGGGACTTCTCTGGCAATGGTGGAGGTGGGGATATAGCTTTTCCTGTGGGGTTTGGCAGAAGTAGGGTTGTCACTGTCTAAGTTTTCTGTCTTCTTAGACTGCCTCTTTAGCTAGAGAAAGCAAACTTTTCTTGGGGGCTTTATTGGTCCCTATTGGTGTTTCCAGGAGCCAGCTTCTCCATTATCCAGTCTGGGGTATAATTAGGTAAAATGAAAACATGAAGAACTCAACACCCAGTCATTCCCTGGGTCCTCCAGTCCCTACTTGGTCTGCCTTCCTTTCTTCTTATATTTGTTTTATACATAATGTCCAGGGATTTAATTGTACTTAGGGGTAGAGAATGGGGAAAAATATATCTGTTCCATCTTCCCAGAAGTACAAGATCCTAGTCTAAATTTTAGCAAGCAAAATCTTGTTATATGCTATCTAAAAGATATACTCAAAACAAAAAGGCACTTAAAAGTTAAGCACAAAGAGATTTAGAAATCTATACCAAGCAAGTAGTGGCCAAAATAATCAATATCAAATAAAATACAATTTATAGTGGAAATTATTAATAGATAGGGATAATATTATATAATGATAATAAAGGAAATTCCAGGGACACATGGGAAGCTCAATGGTTAAAAGTCTGCCTTCAGCTTGGGTCATGATCCCAGGATCCTGGGATCCAGTTCCACATCCAGCACTCCATTCAGGAAGGAACCTGCTTCTCCCTCTGCCTGCCGCACCCCCCGTTTGTACTCTTGCGTGCTCGCTCGCTCTCTCTCCCTCTCTCTTTCACTCTCTCTCTGGTAAATAAATAAATAAAATCTTTAAGGAAGTATAATAACAATTGCAAATATCTAAGGATACTGACTTGAAAAACAGAAAAGTTGACAGAATTTCATAACAAAAACTGACAAATCCACATTCAGAGATGCCACTAATAAATGCTTTGCTTTCAAAAACTGATAGATTGAGCATACCAAAAAAAATTTAGAATAAGCCAGGGCGCCTGGGTGGCTCAGTGGGTTAAGGCCTCTGCCTTCGGCTTGGGTCATGGTCCTGGGGACCTGGGATCGAGCCCCGCGTTGGGCTCTCTGCTCAGCGGGGAGCCAGCTTCCTCCTCTCTCTGCCTGCTTGTGATCTCTGTCTGTCAAATAGATAAAATCTTTAAAAAAAATAATAGTCTTCAAGTCCTGCATGAGACACTTTTAAAAAAAAAATTTAGAATAAGCAGTCGACACAATGAAAACACTTGGTTAATGCATATTTAGAACGCTGCATCCAAATTTAGTGCTTTTCCCTTCCTTTTAATCACACATGGAACATGTGCTTAAGAAGCAAGCATTGCCCACATGCCCAGGAATCTCAGCCAATTTTAAAGAGTGGGTAGCAGACATTATCAATTTATCTGATCAAAATACAATGAATATAGCAATCAGCAACCAACACACCCTTCCAAAAAAAAAAAAGAAAGAAAGAAAGGAAATTCTTTATATTTAGACACTAGAAGACACAGTTTTAAATGGCTCATTGCTTGAGAGAAAACTACGATGACAATCACACAATATTTAGAAGTAAATGACAGAAGGAGAAAGCAAATCTGTGGGGAGGAGCAATGAAACTCCTGGATTAATTTTCTGTGGTGCTTAATTGTCTTTTTTATCAGAGGGTGAAGCAATATGTCTTCTGTCTCTCTCTTCTGGGAAATTTCCAGACATGATCTTCAAGTTTCATGTTTGTTTGTTTGTACTTTACCAATCACAAATTGAACTTCCAGAAATCCTTTGTTGTTGTTGTTGTTGTTGTTGTCCCCTAATTGTTCCATTTAAAAAGCAGCTTATTCTCATTTTATAGTTGCAACATCTTATTAAGTGTATCTATTAATATTAATTTAAGTGCTCTGGGGGGGGGCATGGTGTTTTACACTGTTTTATTGGCTGAATTACTTTGTTTCCCAGGAGTCTCTTACGTTTACTTTCCTAGGTTTCTGTTTTCATACAGTTAGTTTTCTTCATATGTGTCATAGCTTGGTTATCTCCAAAAGCAGATTTTGAGAGAAGGCTTGAGTGCAAGTACTTCATCTGTTAACTGAGCTGATTCCAGTTTTTAGCTATTACAAATACAGCTGTGACAAACATTTGGATAGTGGATTTTGTAAGAACATAAATTTTCATTCTTAGAGATACATTCCTGAGTGCAACTGCTGAGTTCTATAGTAACTGTATGCATAGTTCTATAAAGGAAATGTCACATGGTTTTGGAAGTAGCTAAAACACTTTGCATTTCCACCAGCAATACATGAGTGATCGAATTTTTTGCATCCTGACCAGCGTTTGGTTTTGGTACTGTTTTTTATTTTAGCCACTCTAATAGATATGTACATAGCAGTGGTGGTTTTAACTTGCATTTCCCTGACAGCTAAAGATGTTGGACATCTCTTCATGTGCTTGTTTGCCATCCAAACATCCTCTTTCGAGAATTTGTTTTTCATGTTTGTTGTTCATTTTCTAATTGAACTGTTTGATTTTTACTACTAAGTTTTGCTAGTTTTTTCCCTCCATATATTCTCCATACTATTCCTTTGTCAGATGGGTGGTGTGCAAATATTCTCTCCCAAACCCTTTTCATCCTCTTCACATGAGCTTTCACAGAACAAAAAATTTTGACAGTCTATGTTTTGTTTTTATCTTTCTAAAAGAATCAAATGTTATTTAATATTTTGGGAGTTAGCTTTTTCTGCTTAATATTTCTACAGTCATCAAATTATAGCCATATTACCTTTATGTTGACAGCTATATGATACATTATTGTGTGAATATGCCACAGTTTGTCCAATCTCTAGGGATGGGCATTTGGATTGTTACCAGGCTTTGGTTGCATGAACAATGATGTTATGGACATCTGATATGTACCTTCTTCCGTATATATGAAAGAATTCCTATTGGCATGTGCCTATGAGTGGAATGGTTCATCTGTAGAAAGGATTCAACCTAGGGATGGGGCTCAGCAACCCTGTCATCTATGGCTGTGTGTACCTTACACCCAAGCCTTTTTCATCTTTCTTGTGCCTCTACTATTGACACCTTCGTCATCTCTGTTTTTTCAATATTTTTTAATTTTCTTACTAGTGAAAACTGAAGACATTTGGGAGACTAACAGATGGTGATAAAATGTCTGTTATCTTCTGTTGCCATCATTTAATAAAAGAAACCAAGAATTAGGAAGGCTCTAACCACAGAATGAAGGACAACTCTTTCCAAGAAGACTGTTGGTACCTACACTCATTTTTAAAAATGAAGATATTTTCATTATTTGAAAACAGAAAAAAATACATACATTTTTAATTTTATACAATTAAAATTTTAATTTTATAATTTTACACTACCTAAGATACAATTTTTTCCTTGATGGAAGTGGGCCAGTGTATGGCAATATATTGAGCAATAGAAAACATACTAGTTATTGAATTTCCAACTTCTTTGGTTATATAGTTTTTAGCCCAATCATTGTCAAAAATGGAGCTCCAAACAGAAACCAATGAAAAAGATGGAATCAACATTCAAAGTCACCTGTGATGGTTAATTTTATGTGTGAACTTGCCTGGGCCACCAGCTGTCTAGATACTCACTCAAGCATCAATTATTCTGGGTAAGTCTGTGAGGGTGTTATTGGATGAGTTTAACATTTGAATTGGTAACTGAATAAAGTAGATTGCCCTCCCTCATGTGGGTGGGCCTCACTTAACCAACTGAAGGCCCGAATGTAATCAAAATTCTGACCGCCCTTTCCCCTCCCGCCATGAGTAACAGGACCTCCTCTTGCTTGATGGTTTGAGCTTGAACATCAGTCTTTTGCTGCCTTTGGGTTTGAACTGAAATATTAGCTCTTCCTGGGTCTTGAAACTTAGCCTCCATAATTTTCTGATCTGATGCCTACAAATAAATATATAAATGTGTACATATATAACTTGTATGTATATATAATGACATATGTGTGTATATATATTTATTATGAAGAATAAATTTGATTTATTATCAAGAATCACATGATTATAGAGGCTGAGAGTTTCAAGATTGGCAGTCAGAGAACCAAGAGAGCTGATGGTATAAATTCCAGTCTGAAATATAGAGAGATATGTAGATATCCTTTTGGTTCTGTTTCTCTGAAAAACCTTGGCTAATATACCATCTTAAGCATCTCACTCAATTTGGAACATTTTAGGTGCTCTCAAGAAACAGGGAACACTAACCCTGTGGTCCTCCTGCTCTCCTTTCCCCAGCAGGCTTGGGAACTGAGAATGAAGGGACAAGGCTGATATTCCACTGAAGAGGCTACCAGGAAGATCTTTATGCTCCCCCACTCCCCACCAGTCCATGGGGTCTGTGAGGCTGGGGTCCTGTCTGCATGATGAAAAGTGCTCAGGAATAGCTCCAAGAGGGAGCTGGGGGCCTCTAAAGCAGAAGGATATTTGGAACTCATTGCTCCATTTGCTGAAGCCTGCTAAGTAACTGCCTCCAAATCATCAGTAATAAGAACATAAGCTTCTGGGGTCCCTGGGTGGCTCAGTCGGTCAAGCACCCAACTCTTGATTTCAGCTCAGGTCATGATCTCAGGGTGGAGAGATGGAGCCCTGCATTGTCGGACTGTATGTGGAGCCTGCTTAGGATTCCTCACACCCACGCATGCATCCACACGCGCATGCTCTCTTTCAAATAAATAAATGCATCTTTTTTTTAAAAAGCACATAAGCTTCCTTCCATTATGACTTGGTGTAAATACACAGCCATAAGTGGAGATATACCTCTGTCTACCTCCTCTTCCCACCTGGGTGGAGCTGAGACAGCCTCTGGCAAACCTCTAGCATCCTGCCTTTTACAGATTATTTTCCATATTATTTTTTTTAGAAACTGTTTTCTCGAATAACTCAAATCCTTTTGCCCCATAACAGTCTATAGCACCATTTAGACTAAGTTTTCAAACAGAGCGTTAAAATGGTCTCATAGCAACATTACAAAATTATCTCTCAGATTGCCTGATCATTGTCGTTTTAGTCCAAGGGAAACCAGGGACATCGCCCAGGGACACGGAGGGTGGGCGGCAAGAAGAGAATCTTCAAGGCCTAATTCCTGGCTCACAGTTCTGAATTTGAAATGCCTAACCTGGCTGCATTATTTCGGACAAGCTTAGTTCACACTTTCTCAAGTGGTTTTTGCATCCCTTGGTCTAAAAAAAATACCACTAACATTCTTCAGAAGGAGCCCTTGAAACACAAAGCTTCTCAATTCTCCCTTGGTGGGCAGTAATTTTCCTATTCAGTTTGTGCTATGTGGGGAAAAATCATCACAAGTCTATAAATTACCATTTTTAAGTACCAGTACCATGCTGGGTATTAATTGGGGCCCTCTGGACAATGGCTACACCTGGATGCTGGTGGGCGAGGTAAAGACAGCTGTTCTCAGAGTCCCACTCTTGGGCCCCACTTTGCTGGAAGGAGCAGGGGCCAAGGAGCTTGGCACTAGGAAACTACGGGGAATGTGTTCCCAATCTCCATCACTTTTTAATGTTAAAACCATTAGGTACATTAGACTCTGCGTGCTCTCAAAACACTTAGAGAAACCTACATATAAATTAGTGACTTTCCTCTTATTTCGTAAAGATACAACAAGCTTCTAAAAGCTAATTTTCTCACTATTATGAAAATAGACTAACATGAATTGCAGAGTCATAGACTCCAGTGACCTTGGAGTCTAGAGAGATGCTAGAACAATGCAGCCAGATGTCAGACAATGGGTCAGTCCTTAGGTCCATTGTCACCTATGGCCAGTACCTTGAGATTTGAACATCTTGAGCCTAAAGTAGCTTGCACTGCCATCATGGTTATCAACCACGCCAGTTTCTAGAATCCTGGCCATTTGCGTGTGTCTGAACATTCTCTTCAAAAGCTTTTCCTTGAGGAGGGAACAGGGGAAACAAAAGGTAGGAGCAGATGGTGTGTTGGAAGGAGTAGGAATGGTGCGTTTTCACAGAGATCAAATGGCAAGCCTGCACTTTTGCTCTAATGGAGGGGTTTTAGAAACAGGAAGTAGATGACTTCTGCACGGAAGGCATGGGGGAGGGGAGCCTATTTAACTTCTCCTTAAATTCTCTGAATGAACACCAGTTGCCCACTCTACTTATGCTAGCTCCAAAATGTGGTTGGGAGGAAACAGGTTTTACAGTGTTTCTCAAACATAAGCATGCCCCCAAATCACTGGGAGGGCTTGTGAAAACAGAGATTCCTGTAGGACTGGGGTGGGATCTATGATTTGAAGTTCTACAGGGCTCACTGATGCTGCTGGTCCAGGGACTGCTCTCTGAGGAGCCCCAGAATAGGGGGCTTGGACCATTGCTTACCACTAAATAACCGTGGGCTATCTCTGTAGTGGACTCACCATGCTCCTCTCTCTCTCTTTCTTCCTTCTGCCCTCCCGTGGCTAGAATCTCATATATTCGATTCCAAGCAATTGGAGAAGAGAGAGGAAGTGGGGCGGGGGAGAAGGGGCAGGAAGGCAGGGAGGGAGAAGACACCACCACACGCCTTTCTGGAATGCTGCATCTCATTAGCAGCTTTCACTTCTGGAAGGAGATGGCCGGCTGAGGCCTCTCTACAAAACAACTGAGGTCAGGGGTCATTTCTTCATGGGAAGCTTGTCACTACCAGTGGCCTCTTCCAGAAAGATTAGGTTCTTCACGTTCAAAAATATTTTAAGCCCTCCTAAAAAAAAAAAAAAAAAAAAAAAAAAAATCAGAACTGTTGGCAAGACAGAGAAAAGGCAGGATGTTGTCTTGTTTTTAAGAAGTCACCATGTTTTCATCTTAACTAGAGAGCTGGGAAAGAGGAAGCATCCTTCTAGGAAAGTCCTGCAAACAACCAAATAACAAATTGGAGTGTCCCAGGCCTGGTGGTGAGGAGACTCAGCTCCTGCCCCAGAGAGTGGGGGCCAGTGAGGAGAGAGAATGACTGCCCAGTGAAGAGTGGGTGACTGCAAGGGGCACAGGGCCTGAGTCAGCCTCAAGGAGGTACAACGGGGTTGGGACGTGTTGTCCAGAGCCACGCTTAAGGACTAAGGCACTTGCTTCCTCAGCTGCCAGGACTGTTGACTCTCTCTCATCCCTGGGATCTGGACTCCGGTCCAAGGGGTTACCTCCCCAAAGGCTACATCTCTTCTCAGGGGCAGCCATTTCTAGGAACTGACCAATGCAGGGCTTCAAAACCTGGATCCCTGTGGTGGTAAATTTTATTAGTTGACTTGGCTGGGTCATGATGCCCAGATATTGGGTCAAACATTATTCTGAATGTTCTTATGAAGGTGAGGTTTGGGGGTGGGTAGAGAGGGATGAGAGTAACATTTAAATTGGTGGACTCCCAGTTTGAGGAAAGCACGTTGCCCTCCACAGTGTGGGTGGGCCTCATCTAATCAGTTGAAAGCTTATTAGAACAATGACTGACTCTCCCCAAGCAGGAAGGAATTCTGCCAGCAGACTACCTTGGGACTTGAACTGCAACGATTCCCTGAGCCTCCAATCTGCTTGCCTACCCCATCAGATTTTGGACTTGCCAGCTTCCATAATGGGACAAGCCAATTCCTCAAAATCCATCTTTTTCTTTTTCTTTTTTTTTTTTTCTATCCCAGCCTGAGGGGCATATTCCACATCGTATTCCGGGATTCTGAAGTTATAGTTATGTCCAAGTGCTCACAACCCTGGTAGGAGTCACTTCATGTTAAAGCTACATTCTTTCTTCCCGCAGGCAAAGAAAGTGCCAGGTGATCCTTCCACCTCCTCACAGTGCATCTCAGAGATTGGAGAGACACATTGTCTCTCACAACTCACATCACTAGCAAGGATCTCTGATTGGCTGGGTTATACGAATAGTGTTCTGATTGGCCAGCTTCAGCATGGACTCCCACCCCTTGGTTGACATGGATCTCGAGAAGCAGCTGGCTTGGAGGAGGGGCAGTTTCCCGAAGAGAGGACCCAGAGACAGACGGCATAAGACTATGTAAGCCTTTGTGACCAGAGAAACTGGCCCATTTTACTTTCTGCCTAATTAGCTCTGGAGTGTGGAATATGGAAGGCTACACTGGTCAGTCTCCCACAGTTGTCCTTTCTCTAGTGTTCTGGCCACAGGTCTGAGGCTGGCTGGGTGAGAGAGCTGAGGACTCTCTGGCACAGGTCCCAAGGCCTAGATTTGGAGAAAGGAGTGGGAAGGTCTTACTTTGGCTTCAAATCTCATCCAGCTTTTCCAATCTGTTTGATACCAGAGAGTTCTGAATGTGGTGGACTGTCGTATTTCCCAGCCATTGATGATGCTTTGGTTTTCATGTGCGTCATGACCTTTTATCATCTGAACCCAAAACAGAAAGGGGGTGATTCCTGGGGCCCCACCCCCAAATGTTATTAGCTGTGATCATCTGTCTTTATCACCTCCTCCAGAACAGGGCCACCTGACTTGGCTCCCCCTCGACCCCCAGCCTCTAGAACAGAGCAAGTGTTCAAGTTCTGTACGTTACCTAATGAACAAGTTTGGCCAGAAATGCATCCTTCGATTTTGTTTTCCTTCTTAATGGTGACACGTTGACAAACATTGGAAGCAGAGCGTTTAGCCCACTGGAAATAAAAGGCATACCTTGCTGCTGCCAGAAATTCTTTGCAAAGTTTCCCTTGCCAGAGAGCCCTGTGTGGGAGTTTTCTGCAAAGCAATAAATAATAACTTACACCCACCCTCCACAGGCACATTTCATTTTATTGGCTAAATATAAACGGGTAACTGCAGGCTTCTTCAGGGAGGCCCACGCTATATCTCTCCACCTTCCCTAGATGGGGTTGTGCCTTTAGGCCACCTGCCTCCTCCCTCCCCAGAAACAGCCCCTGGGGGACCAACCCTCCCTCCGCAGGACTCCTGGGGCCAAAAGAGGTAGAGAACATCAGTCCTTAACACAGAAGAAGGGCTGCATCTCAGAAGATCCCTCAGGGGTGACTCAAATTTCCAAGTCCCCCTTTGAATTTGATTTCAAATTCCAAGAAATGAGGCAGAGTGGAAAAGATCATTTTCCATAGAGAAAGCCCTGCTCCTCCATGAAAGGAAAAGCCCTCTGGCTTTGGTGGACGTTCTTCTGTCACGTCCCAAAAAAGACCACTTTCATCTCTTGAGCTTCAACTTTCCAGATTTATTCTCAGGGAAGTTTCCCGTTACCCCCACCCCCCACCCTTTTCCTTCTGTGGAACAGCTCCTGAGTACCCCTAGGCTCATGACCTCAGCACATGATCCTTGGAATCGGTGGAATGTGTGATTCCCTCACCAGACTTGGAGAACATCATGAACAGAAGCCATGTCTTATTTATCTTTAAATCCCCAGAGCCTAATACATAGCAGACCCTCCATAAACATGCTCTAAATGAATCGTGGTTGGTACAGGCGTACGTGCATAAATGAATACTCTGCCTCCTGTTCTTTCTATCCACTCCATTGTGGACTCATCATTTCAAGTCTACAAATAGGAATGCTTGTCCCTGTTATAACCCCATGATTTAGAAGGAAGAATTGAGATCAAAGATCTTAAACTACCTGTGTAAGTTCACCCAGTGAGTGAATGACAGAATCAGGATTTGAACCTTGGGGAGTCTCATTCCAAAACCAATCCCTCTTCCCATCCCTCTAGACACCTTCCAGCCCATTGGAAGTTTCATGGCCCCAAACCCTACCCAGGGAACATAGCCTTCTCAGAGTATTGTTTTTCTATGGGGTCACCTGCACATCTGCTGGCAAGACTTGAAAGAAGGGAGAAGGAAAGACGATGGGGAGGGGTAACGGATGGGTGACAAGCTGACAAAGTCTTCTCAGTTCTCATCAGGCAGCTTTAAAATGCCGATCCTGAGTGAAGCTGAAGAGAGCGGATTATTGAACCACATGCTGCCAATATTACCAGTTATTTTGTTCCCTTCAGTGGTCAGCAGAGGCGCCAGTCTTCTAAAGAAATGAAAACACTCTGATGGAGGAATGTGGGAATGAAAGAGATTCAAAACACTCTCTCTGATCCAATAAAGTACACATTGTAAGAAAAAGAGGATGGAGTAAGCGGCAAAGATGTCTCCATTTTAAAACCACTTAGCTTGGACCCTGCTCACTCTTTAGTCTACATCACTGCCACCTCCAGTTTAAAAAAAAAAAAAAAAAAGTTTTTATTTGACATACAAGATTTTTTTTAAAAGTATATTTTACTCTACTTGACAGATGAGCTGATCTTTTCAACATAAAATGAATGGTTTGGCCGTTCCTTTGCATTCTTTGCAAATTGAAATCTCAAGAGCAGGAGCCAAAATTTAGCAGGGTAACAAAAACTAAGGTAGAAGGAACAGGTTCTGACACTCCACTTCCGCTGTTCCCTCCTGCACCCGCAGCAGATTTATCTCTAACTGATCGCAGCGCTGAACTCACATGAAGCCCCGGAACCAGGCTGCACACACCTTGCTATAGGAAGATTCTAAAAATCTGTTAGAATATTGCACCAGACAATCATCCTGCCGTTCCTGGGAGTGAGACACAGGTCTACTTAGGAACTAGGGTGCCCGTGTTCTAGCTGCAACTTTCATCTAATGGTTGTATGACTAGAAGCGAGGACCTTATCTGGCATCGTTGTTTTCATACATAAAACGGAGTTCGTCATAGCTGTGCTGAAATTGGTTCGGGGAAGTAGATGGCCCCAAACTTCAAGAATGACAGAAAAATATATACAGTGGGGGGATGAGTCTGTCACATCCCAGAAAAATGAGACTGAGGTCACTTGATTAAAAACATTGACTAGGGGGCGCCTGGGTGGCTCAGTGGGTTAAAGCCTCTGCCTTTAGCTCAGGTCTTGGTCCCAGAGTCCTGGAATCGAGCCCCGCATTGGGCTCTCTGCTCGGCAGGGAGCCTGCCTCCCCCTCTCTCTCTGCCTGCCTCTCTGCCTACTAGTGATCTCTGTCAAATAAATTTAAAAAAAAAAATTACTAAAAAGATTGACTAGAAAGTTAATGGAAGCAAATCTGGGAAGGAAAGGAGATTGTAAGCAACATCAACCAAAAACACAGGCAGGGCGTAAACTCCAGGGCAGTGGAAGTATTAGAGAATTCCAAGCGAAAAATTAATAGACTCAAGGAATGAGCTTGAGTTCTCAGGTGTTTATCAGTGTAATTATTTGGAGGAAGAAAGTGTTTGGGCTTTCTAGGGCTTCCATAAGTACCACAAATTAGATGACTAAGCCATACAAATTTTGTTTTGCCTCTTGGATCTGGAGACTAGAAGTTCAAGATCCAAGTATCAGCAAGGTTAATTCCTTCTGAGACCTGTGAGGCAGAATCTGTTCCATGTCTCTGCCTCTGCTTCTAGTAGCTGGGTGGCCATCTTGTCCATTGACTTGCAGAAACATCACCCTGATCTCTGCCTTCATCTTGATGTTCTCCATGTATGCACATGTCCAAATGTCCCCTTTTTAAAAGGACACTGGTCCTATTGGATTAAGGCCCACCCTAATGACCTCACTGTGACTAATTACATCTGCAATGACGCTATTTCCAAGTGAGATCCCATTCTGAGGTACTGGAGGTTTGAGCTCTAACATATGAATTCTGGATGGACACAATTCAACCCATAACAGGGAGGTGTTGTCAGAGCCACTCAGTAGCTGAGCCCTCCTTCCCTCTCCCGCCTCCAACATCTGGTCACCTATCTTGCACCAGAACAGGACATCACATGGGACAGCCAGAGGAAGCAGAGTCACAGGTGGTTGCTTACCCCTCAGAAAGATGGGAAGTCCCCCTCCCAGGAAACAATCTTTTAGTAGAACCCACCCAAGAGTGAGTCCTGTCTTCCCTTTTACAGAGTCACCAGTGGAAGCCTATTAATCACAAGAAGAATTTTAGAAAATAAAAACCAGCCATCTAATTATAACAGTAATAATGGATGGACACAAGCAGGGTTTATTCCAAGCAAGCAATGATGGTTCAACTATTTGAAATTTGCTAATATGATTACGTAACATACAAGGCTGGGAGACAGAGTCTATTAATATCTCAATAAATGCATGTGATTGATTGCATTCCTCTTCCCAGTTTTCCATCCTTCTCTGTATCCACACTTTCTGCCATATGACTTTGAGTTCCTTTCTCCAGAGGCGGAGTATACATCCCCCTCCCCCACCTTCACTGTTTTGGGGCTTTGCCATGTGACTTATTTTCACCAATGAGAATGGAGTGGAAGTGGGAGGGTCCCAAGCCTAGCTCCTCTGTGGTATTCTTTGCTTCTGTTCATCCCCTCTTCTACTTCTGCCATCATCATAGAACATTCCCTGGTGGATCACTGGTCCACGAAGGATTAGAGACTTTTGAAACAGTCTGGGTTTAACTTGAAGCTTGTTGCCAAGCCAGTCAAGCTAGTTAGCCAAATCCTAGTCAACCCACAGGTGTGTGAGTACTAATTATTGTGCTAATCCACTGAGTATGGGCTGATTGTTACACAGTGTTATTGTGGCAATAGTGAACAGATACAATGCAGGAAAGGCTGTTAGTAAAATTTGGCACTGGTCTCTGATTTAAAACACAGCTCCCCACACATAGGCAGCATAACTGCCTGCAAACTACATTCAACTAATAGCAGATAAAAAGCTTCCTTAATCTGGAAAATTTAAAAAAAAATTTTTTTTTCAAGAAACTTGAAATAAGCCGAATGGTAAAATATTAGAAATGGTCACATAAAAGTCAGGAATAAGACAGAGATGCCACCTTTCAAGAATGTTTTGCAATAATAGGTCTTACACAAAAAATAAAACAAGAGAAAGATACTGGAAGAAAAGTGAGAAAAATGTTCTTGTTTACAACAATACAGCTGTTCATCTAACAGATATAAATCCAGCAAAACCGTTTAGAAAAAACACCAAAGTTTAGTAAATGATCAGACACAAGATCAGTAGATGACATTCAAAAGTTTTCTTCTATATGAACAAAAACCAAGTAGAAAATTAGAAAATATAATGGTAAAAAAAAAAAAAAAAAAGTATTACATAACCAAAAAAAACCAGTGATCACTTTTCTCCACAAGGCTCATAGATACATAGACTCAGTATCGATGGCAATGCCTTCCCAGACTGATCGCTACGTTCAGTTCGCTCCCACCCACAGCCCCAGGATTATATTTCCTTTTTAGAGTACCCGACAAGCCGGTTCCAAAACCATTGCAAAGAACAACATGTGTGCAAAATGCCAAAGTAATGAATATACTGGGGAAGGGTGGGGGAAGGAGTCATACATATCCTAAATCATATTTAAGAAAAAATTTTTAAAGATTTATTTTATTTATTTTGGAGAGAGAGAGAGAACACAAGCAGGAGGGACAGAGGGAGAGAGAGGGAGACTCTCAAGCCGACTCTGGGCTAGCCCAGGGCCCAATGTAGGGCTCAATCTCACAACCTGAGCCGAATCCAAGTGTCAGATGCTTAACTGACTGCCACACCCAGGCAGCCCTCAGAAAAATTTTAGTTCCTGGGGTGCTTGGGTGGCTCGGTGGGTTAAGCCTCTGCCTTCAGCTCGGGTCATGATCTCAGGGTCCTGGGATCGAGCCCCACACCCAGCTCTCTGCTCAGCAGGGAGCCTGCTTCCCCCCTTTTCTCTCTGCCTGCCTCTCTGCCTACTTGTGATCTCTCTCTCTCTGTCAAATAAATAAATAAAATCTTAAAAAAAAAAGAAAAAAATTTTAGTTCTAATGCTACAGTAAAAAAAAAATGAAGATAAAATTAAAACATTTGGGTAAAAATAAGCTTAGCGCATGTACTATGCACAGGTCCATCTTAAAGGACAAGGACTTGCTTCCAATAGAAGGACTATAATCCCTGGAGGAAGGTCTGAGATGCAAGAAGGAACGGAGTAGGAGGAAAGCAAGAAAAATATGTGAGCAAATCTAAGAAGAAACTGATTCAGAAAACAGCAATCATACCAATGCCTGAGTTGTATGCCATAGTATTAAATACAGAACTAAAATTCTGGATGTAAATCACAAGTAGAGAGCTAAGTGTCAAAATTAAAGCACTCAAATCTTACTGGAGGGCCTGGAAGGAGAGTAAAATTCTTGATTGGGAATTCGTTGAGTTAAATGTGCATTTAAAATTTCAATAACAGGGGCGCCTGGGTGGCTCAGTGGGTTAAGTCTCTGCCTTCGGCTCAGGTCATGATCTTAGGGTCCTGGGATCAAGCCCCACATGGGGCTCTCTGCTTAGCAGGGAGCCTGCTCCCCCCCCCTTCTCTCTGCCTGTCTCTCTGCTTACTTGTGATCTCTCTCTCTGTGCCAAATAAATAAATGAAATTTTTTAAAAATTTCAGTAACAGAGATAAAATAATGGGATAAAGCATATGACTTCAAAACCGAGATGAAAAAATTTCAAGGAGAAGTAAAAACCTCTCCCAACCCAAAAGTTGACAAGAATGAGAAAAAGGAAAAAACAAACAAACAAACAAACAAACCAGAAAAAGTGGAATAAATAAAATGTCCAAAATAAAATGGTCAAAAAAATGCAGTTATACCAAGAATAACAATAAAAGAATATAAAGCAGAAAGTTCTTATTAAAAAATAAAGATGGAATCTTTTCCACTCCAACTACCTATTATTTACACTCCATGTGTAAGACACAGAAAGACTGGAAGGAAAGGGATAGAAGCAGATAGCAGATAAACAGCAACTAAAGAAAGTTAGTGTTGCTTTATTAATACCAAACTCAATAGAGTTCAATGCAGATAATCGTCTTGGAAATAGACAGACTTAGTGTGCATTAATGCAAGAAGAGAAGAATATTCTAAATTTGTATGCCTCTACATCAAAGCTTCAAACTGGGCGTCCTTGTGATGTATTTTTATGACATTAACCAAAAGAGCAACCTTAATAACACAACTCGGTGTGACTTTTCCTCCTTAACACACCCCCGCCTAACCAGGTCCCACTTCCCGCGAATGTCTCCAAATAAACCACCTGCACCCCAGCGGAGTCGGGCTCTGCTTCAGGGATGCCGGGCAGGCAGAATCCGCATTGGTGGGTGTTCCAGGAAATGGCTCCTGACTAGGTAGGACACAACCCAGAGAAGTTTGCTAGGGACCTGGGAAGGGGAACGAAGGAGATCAGAGCTTGCACCAGAGCCTTGGCCCTGGGAACAGGCCTCAGGCAGCTGGGGAAACAGTCAGAGTTGGAGGGTGTTTGGGGAAAAGGCGGGGGAAGGGGGTGCCCAGAAAAGGAGAAGGGCCACCGAGACTGCCCTTGGCATCCTCGCCTCCTGTCAACTCTGGTCTCCCTAAGGCCCTGGCAGAAATTCCACCCCGCTCTCTCTCTGGCTCCCACCCCACCTCGCATTCCAGCAAAAGTTCAGTCTGGTGCAGAAATACAGCCCTCACTTTTGGGCCCAGGTATTGCCAAATCAGAGGCCTCTTCTGAAAACCTGACGTTGTGTTTCAGTGTGTGGACAAAGACCACTGGAGTCCCTGGGCAGCCAACACAAAAGGACAGCGAACTCTCCCAGGCAGAAGACCCAGCCCCCTGTCCCTGCCTTTCTCAAGCAGCCTCCGTGTGAGGAAGGTCTTGGGCTCAGAGGCGGATGGCCTCCTGGCCTGGTGCCCTTGGGATCATCACTGACCCTCTCTTGGCCATGATTTCCCAGCTGTGTAGTGGGAATAAGAGGACTCAGTCCCCTCCCTATCCCACAGGGTTTGTTCCTGTGAAGGCACCTGATGGATGCTGGGGTTCAAAGTGAAAGCAAAATGCTCAGTTGGGAACCTCAATATATATCTTTTTCCCTTCAAAAAATACTGATGGATGTTCTCTTGATGTCCCATCATATGCTTGGCATGGTGGGAAAGTCCAATGCCACGGCCACCCAACCAGGAACCTGTAGATGCCCCTCTTTTCACCTTAACAGTTGGCTGGGTGCCTGCCTCCCTGATCCATCCATCCTTTCCTCAAGCTCTCATGGACAACCTTGGCTCCACCATGCCCCTCCCCCAGGACACTGACTTACCTTCTTTCCTATCAGCATCTCTTGCTCTCCTGGCTCCTTCTTACCTCTTATCCCCTCTGTGCCCTCCTCTTAATTACCTGTTTGATGGTGGAAGGCATCATGGAAAAAAGGAAAAATAGAGCAGAAAAGGAGGGCCAGGAATGCTGGGGTAGGGTTGGGGGGAATGCTACAGTAGGAAGGGTAGTCAGGGTATTTACTGGAATTAAAATTGAATTAAATTTTAAAAGAATTTTAAAGGTAGCCAGCATGGGTCTCTTCAGGAAGATTACATGGAGCAATTAATTGGCATGAGGAATTAACAATGAAGAAAATTAAAGAAATGCATCCGGTACAGAGGGGCAGTCATTGCAAAGGCCCTGGGGTACAAGTAGGTTTGGCCTGTTGAGTGAGGAGCAGATTGGCCAGAGTGGAGTGACCAGAAGAAAGGGGAGCTGAGAGAGATAATGCAGGGTCACATAAGAAGGGGTGGAAATGACCCCAAAGAGGAGGCTTTTGCAGGGTAAGAGGATGATGGCTTGGACCAGGATGACAACAGTCGAAGAGGAGAGAAAGGTTGAATCCTGGATAAATTCTCAAAGTAGAACCAGTAGGATTTCTTGGCAGGTGGGGTATGTGAAAGAAGAAGCAAGGACTCCATGGTCATCCTTGCACTGAGATTAAATGGTAATATTAAAATATGTCAGGAACGGCAGAGTGAGGAGCCTGGCTAACTCTCTTCACAGAAAAACAATGATTTGAGTGGGAAAAAAAAATTTTTTTTTAATTTACAGTCTCTAGAATCATCTTAAGGGAATATAGCAAGTGAAGACACATTCATAGAAGAAACTCGATTAAATCTCAGGAAGGACAGCAAGAGTGTGTGCTATCTGAGCCATGACCTGCTCCCTCCTCCTTCCCCAGCTCTGTGGGATGGAAACTTTCCTACAGGTGAGTATGGCCAAGAAGACAGGGACTCCCTTCTCCCTCAGTTCCCAGCCTCAGGCTACAGCTTCACTCTGAGAAGGTCAAGGCTCAGTGTTCCTCCAGCCCCCTGTTCTGCAATCTCTAATCTGGGTGGGTGTGGAGGAAGGAACAGAAGCCCTCTTTTCCCCTAGTAGTCTCTGTAGGGTGGAAGCTCTCCTCCAGGTATGGCAAGTGGAACATCCTGAGGCCTCAACTGTCCTGTCTCAGCTCGTTCACTAGATGGGGGTTCCATGCTTATCGAGGAAACATAAGAAGATGAGAAGCTACCTACCACCCCTCTGTGGTCTTCTTGCAAAGCAAGAGTGTGTCACTCCAGGAGAAGAGGGCCATTGTCTTCCTTGGGTAAGAGACAGGCCAGAAGAAGGAAGAGCTCCATGGTACTGCCAGGAGACGACTGACTTTACTTGGAAGAGAATGTGGAGAATTCCTTGCTCACAGCTGTTGTTGAAAACCAGGAGATCTTGGTGAGAGGAGACTGAGAGTAGACCGGCAACTCCAGCATACGGGTAGCAGCCATTGAAGTGGCAGAGGTACAGAAAGTTGAACAAAATAAACAGGGTAAAAGACAGCTAAGAAGAACACTCCTAGAGTCCCAGATGACCCGGGGGGGATAGCAGGTGGTGTACCTGTGGGGGTCTGCACGTACTCGGGAGCCATGGAAGCTGGGCATGGGGTCAGACATGCAAACCAGCCCACCTCACATACAGATTAATCAACAAAGGGCAGAAGCCTCCCAGCACAGGAGGTCCAGCACACCCTCTGATGAAACCCTGGCCAAAACAATGAGCTCCTTGAACCCTGGGGAACTCCTGGAGGCCAGGAGTAAAAAAAAAAAACAAAAAAAAACACAGCCCTTGAAAGTCTTGACAAATGTGTTCAAGGCAAGGCTGTACCCTCTTGGGAGTGATGGAGAAGGACTTCCAAGCTAGCCCCTGGCTGAAGGTGGGCCCACTACACAAAGTCGCTGAGCTGTGAGTGTAATGTCCAAGCTACACACACACACACACACACACACACACACACACACACACACACAGTCTAACCAGTTAGAGAACCCTAAGCATAATCTTTGACCACTAAATAGCTTCTGTGGATTCCAAGGTGACCCCTAGGCAGCCAGAAGAACAAATCTGAGCAGGGACATGGATGGCTGCACACATCCCTGGAAACAGACTTCACGAAATTAGTTCAGCCAAGTCACTAAACAAACAAACATCAAGCAAACAACAGTAATAACTACGAAGGAGGCGGGTGAGGGGAGGTGGTCAGTAACCAGAGTTGCTACAATGTATTACTTAAAATGTACAGAAGCTCGGGACACTAAACAGAAATTTAAATCCATACTGAAAAATAAAAAGCACCAGTAAAGATAATTGTGGACATAAACCATAAAAGGTGGCATGATGGTATATTTCTTCTCTTGTCTTTAGCTGATAGAAAGAGTAATTGTACAAAATAATATGTTTATAATTGTATTATTGGACCTGTGAAATATAGAAATGCTATACATTTAAGGGGCGCCTGGGTGGCTCAGTCTGTTAAGCATCTGCCTTCGGCTCTCATCATGATCCCAGGGTCCTGAGATGGGGAGTCCTGCATCCGGGTCCCTGTTCAACAGTCTGTTTTCCCTCTCCCTACTTTCCCTCTGCCCCCCCGAACTCCTGCACGCTCTTTCTCTCTCTCTCTCAAATAAACAAAAAGTCCTTTTTTTAAAAAAGATTTTATTTATTTATTTGACAGATAGAGATCACAAGTAGGCAGAGAGGCAGGCAGAGAGAGAGAGAGAGAGAGAGGAGGAAGCACGCTCCCCGCTGAGCAGAGAGCCCCATGCGGGGCTTGATCCCAGGACCCAGGACCATGACCCGAGCCAAAGGCAGAGTCTTTAACCCACTGAGCCACCCAGGCACCCGGATAAACAAAAAGTCTTTAGAAAAAATAGGCATGTAATGTATTTGATAGTAATAGCAAAAAGAAGGCAGCTGGGACAAAAGACACACTGAAGTAAAGAAATTAATCAAACTAGATGATAACTGGCATCCATAGGAATGAATAAAGAAAACTGGAAATGGAAAATAATAAATTCTGGATACATATTAATTTTCCTTTCTTCTCGTAGCTTCTATAAAAGGCATGCAGTTGCATAAATTAATAATTATCGCAATGTGTTTCTGGGTTTGTAACATATATAGATGTAATATTTTAGCAATAATTGAATAAAAGGAGGAAGGGTATGGAGTTATACAGGAGAAAAGTTTTGGCATTCATTGGAATTATGCTAGTAAAATCTGAAGAAATCTGATAAGGTAGCTGCATGTTGTAAGCCTTAGAGTCATCGCTGTGATAATAACTTCAAAAATAGAATATGAGGTGCCTGGGTGACTCAGTCAGTTAGGTGTCTGACTCTTGATTTCGGCTAGGTCATGATCCTAGGGTCATGAGATTGAGTCCTGTGATGGTCGGGCTCCATGCTGGGTGTGGAGCCTGCTCAAGATCCTCCCTCTCTCCCTCTCCTTCTGTCCCTTCCCACCCCCATCTCCTCCCCCTGTGCTTGCAGGCTCTCTCTTTCTAAAAAAGAAAGGAAGGGAGGGAGGGAGAGGAGGAGGAAAGAAGGAAGAAAAGAAGGAAGGGAGGGAACGAGGAAGAAATTGGAGTTAAACAGTCATTAAAAGAATTAAAATGCTATTCTAGAAAATATCCACTGACTACAGAAGAAGACAGAAAGGAAGAAAAGAGGAGGACCAAAGAGAATGAGGCATAGCAAAATGCTCAGTTGCCATTGTAAATATAAGCATGCCGGTGTAAATAAATAACACCAAATGTAAGTGATCCAATCAAAAGGAAGGGATTGTGGAAAAAAGCCAGATCCAAGTACGTACTGGCTCCAAGAGACACACTTTATTTTTTTAATTGCCTCTGTTTGCATTTTATACACATAATAAAATGTCATTTTAATGACTTTTGGGTGTACAATTGAGTGGCATTAAATGTATTTACATTATTGGGCAACCATCCATCTCCAAATATTCTCATCATTTCAAACACAAACTCTTAACCTATTAAATAATGACTCTCCATTCCTCCCTCTCCCCAGCCCCTGGCAACCACCATTATACTTTTTGTCTCTGTGGATTTCACTACTCCAGGTCCCTCACATAAGAGGAATTGTACAGTATTTGTCCTTTGGTCTGGCTTATTTCGCTAAGCATAATATTTTCAAGGTTCATCCATGTTGGAGCGTATTATCAGAATTGCACTCCATTTTACAGCTAAATAATATTCCATTCCTTGGGGACAGGGTGGTACTTAGCTATTGATTTACTATTCCATTTTATTGAGGTATAATGGACAAATAAAATAGTGTATATTGAAAATGCACAACATGACAATTTGAATTATGCATACCTTATGAAATTATTACCACAGTCTTGTTAATTAACACAGCCATTACCCACTAAAACATAGTTAGGCTTTGTTTTGGTTTTTGTTTTGTTTATATGTTGGTGAGAATCCTTAAGGTCTTCTCTCAGCAAATTTCAAGCACACAACACAGTATCATTAACTGTAGTCATCATTAACCATAGTCATCATTAGATCCCCAGAGTTTATCCCTCTTATAACAGAAAGCTTATTCCTTTTAACCAGCATCTCCCCATCTTCCCCAGCCCCTCACCCCTGGTAATCACCTTTCTACTTTCTATTTCTGATTTCAACCTTTTTTTTTTTTTTTGAGATTTTACATATAAATGAGATCCTACAGTATTTGTCTTTGTCACAGTAATTGCACAATGGGGAAAGGACAGTCTTTCTAACAAATAGTACTGAGATCACTGGAATCCACCTGGAGAAAAATGTATTACACAAAAATTAACTCAAATCAAGGTCATAGACCTAGATGAAAGAGCTGAAGTTGTAAAAATATTAGAAGAAATCATAGCTGTAAACCTTATGATCTTGTGTTATGACTTCATAGATAAGATGCCAGAACACAAGTAATGTCTGAAAAAAATACATAAATTGGACTACATCAGTTCGGTGCTGCAAATAAATGCTGTGCCATCTAAGTGAAAAGATAATCCATGGAATGGGAAAAAAATAGCAAATCATATATTAAGAAGAAACGCATCGAGAATATATTTTTTAAAATCTCAATACCAAAAACACAACCCAATAAACTATAAAAGATGGTATGATGGTATATTTCTTATCTTGTCTTTGGCTGATAGAAAGAGTGATTGTATAAAATAATATGTTTATAATTGTATTATTGGAACTGTGAAGTATAGAAATGTGATATATTTGAGGGGCGCCCTGGTGGCTCAGTCTGTTAGGCATCTGCCTTCGGCTCTCATCATGATTTGAAGATATAATTGAAGGGTGGAGGATTTGAAGATATATTTCTCCAAAGAAGATATACAAAAGGCCAGTAAGCCCTTGAAAAGATGCTCAACATCATTAGTTGTTAGAGAAATGTGGATCAAAACTATGAGACACCATTTCATACACCATGGCTACAATGAAAAAGACAGATAATCACAAGTGTTGGCAAAGATGTGGAGAATTTGGAACCCCTTGTGCCTCGCTGGCAGAAATGTTAAATCTTTCAGTCAGGTTGGAAACAGTTTGTCCCTCAAAATGTTGAACATAGGGTTTCCATATCCCCCAATAATTCCATTCCAGGTTTATAATCAAGAGCAATGAAAACATACACCCGAACAAAAAATGGCATGTGAATGTTCGCAGCAGCATTATTCATAAGAGTCAAAAGATGGAAAGAATCCAACGACGGATGAATAGGTAAATAAAATATAGTTTAGCCAAACAATGGAATGTTACTCATCAGTAAAAAGAAATAAGTATGATATATACCATAAAAAAGGATGAACTTTGAAAACACGCTGAGTGAAAGAAGCCAGTCACAAAATAACACAGGTTACATGATTCTATTTATTTAAAATGTCCAGAATAGGAAAGTCTATAGAGCCAGAAAATAAATTAGTGGTTGCCTTGGACTGGGAGGAGGGTGTGGGGAATTGGAGAGTGACTGCTAGCAGGCATGGAATGTCTTTCTGAGGTGAGGAATAAAATCTAAACAGACATTATATTTGTGGTTACACAGCCCTGCAAAGAAACTAAAATTCACTAAACTGTACACATTAAGTGGGTGATATCTCTAGTGCATGTATTAGATCTCATTAAAGATGTTTTTAAATATTCATATGAAGATGCTCCAATAATTTAATGCACAGACACTCCAATAGTAAAATGCTAACCTACAGTGATGCTCCAAATTTTAGATTTCTTCAAATATTCAGCCCTGTACCTTACGTGAATTCCAGCCTGCATTTCCTCCTGCCTGCAGCTCCCTACCTGGATTCCCTGTCGGCCCCTCAGGCTCTCGAATTCCCCTCAAATCTGATCCTCCTCCTAGGTGCCCCTCACTGATGACCGCATTGCCATTTCTGCAGGCTTCGAGACTGAAAATCTCAGTACCACCTCTGACTCCTACAGCTCCCTCATTGGTAAGTCCAGGTGATTTCACTGCTGCCCAGGTTAATCCATGGCTTGCTGCCCCTCCATGTCAGCTGCCACCGCCTGAGTTCAGACCCTCAGTCTTGCCCCTGCATTAAGGATGACCTCTAGATTCTCCCACCCACCTGCACCAATGCCAGGTTAATACCCCCTGGGAAGAACGCCAGTCACACCAAAGCTCAGCAGCTCTCAGTGGCTCCACGTGCTGAGTGAGTCAAGTCCAAACTCCTTCTTCTGGAAATTTGGGGCTTTCTAGGTGTTCTTTCCCCCCAAACTACCTTCCTTTGTCCCTAATGATTCCCTTCACAAATATTCTATATTAAAAACCATCTGCTGTCCTCTTTGAATGGCATAAACATCCCGCACATCCTTGCCTTTGCCCATGCTGTTCCCCTCCACCTTACCCATCACTTCTCCTTGTCTATGAATGTCCAGATGTCCGGTCAGGCATCTTCAAGAAGCTCCTCCCTAGCATCCCCTTCTTTTAAACTTCCGTTACATTCTATCACATGCCAGTCATGCTGCAGGTAACGGTTCATCAGATCCTGTAACTCTCTAAGAGCTTTACCTCTTGCATTGCCATCTCTAACCTTCTTCTTAATCGCTTCTTGGCCTTTTGGCTAAGATCAAGTGGAACCTTGTTCTTTACCTCCCTTCTTCTCTTCCTTCAACATTGCAACGCGTCTTTGCGTGGCATTCTTAAGGGTCTAACCAGTGCTCGACTTAAAATTCTCAGAGCTTCTTAGCAGAGAACCAGGCACTAAGGAGGGACTCAGTAAGTATCCATGGACACAAAGCAGGGAGAAGACACAGATAGTGTACTTCCTGGCTTTATGGAACTTACAATCTCAAATGGAAGCTAGACATAAATTATTCCGATGCAAGACAGGATGAGGGAAGTATACGATCCATGTGTCCCCAGGAGCCGTGGAGCCCAAAGGTGATATTTAACGCAACTGAAAGGAACGAGAAGAGGCTAGTTACTGACTGGGGTGAGTGAGATTCTAGTAGGTAGATTTGGGATGGACAGCAAGAAAGCATCAAACACCTTTGCAAAAGGTGAACTGGGGAATAGGATTACAGAGTAGGGTGTATGCCCAGCTAAAAGGGGAAAGGGTGCTATATCTGGAGATAAGCCTTGAAAATTATGCTGGAGACACATTGTAGAGAGTGATGGACTCGGGGATAGGGAATTTAGACTTTATCCTGAGGACATTTCATTGAGCAATGAAAGAGCTTGGGGGCTACACGGGGCTGAAAGGCCACTTCGTATTAAGCCAATTGTGTCTCCATGAATAATCAGTGGCTGATTCACCTGATTTGTAAATCTGACTATTCGGCTACAGATGCCTTCCAAAAATGGGGGCAGATGGTGATTAATTTTTTAAAAGATTTTATTTATTTATTGGACAGAGAGAGATCACAAGTAGACAGAGAGGCAGGCATAGAGAGAGAGAGGGAAGCAGGCTCCCCACTGAGCAGAGAGCCCGATGCGGGACTCGATCCCAGGACCCTGAGATCATGACCTGAGCCGAAGGCAGTGGCTTAACCCACTGAGCCACCCAGGCACCCAGATGGTGATTAATTTTTAAAGGGACAACAAAGAGTTTAGCTCACTTTTTTCTTTAAAAAAATTGTTAAAAACCTTTATTTTCTTAAAGTATATGTAAGTTAACCAAAGGCTCCAGGGTAAGTTTCTGCTTGGATAATGTTTATTTTGGTACCTTCAAAGCTTGGCAGTTGTTTAGAAATTCAATTACAACTCTCCTTTAAACAAAACCACCCCTGGGAATGGTTGAGTTTGGGCTGATCTCAATATATTAAGTTGACATTATGAGGCAGTTATGCTGCAGGTTCAGAGGGTTGATTAAATCTCAAAATGAGCGCAGAACAGGCGCCGAGAGCACACACTTTGTTTAATTGGCTCTTTCAATGGGCAAGACAAAGCGGGGGTGGTGGTGCGAACAACAATATAAATGGAGGCAATATTTATTATTGTTTAAAAGGACGTCTCCTCTGTGTCAGATGGGAAATCTAGCATCAGCTCCCATGGCTTTTCTTCAAGACTGTGGATACCCCCCAAAAAAGCACAAATTGACAGGCAGGGCTAGAAGGAAACTGAGACTCCAAGCCACATGCAGGCCACTGAGAAGCTATATATATATATTTCAACAGGTTTAACCCATGGCAGAGATATCTAGATATTTATTGTTCACTAGTAATAACCCAGTGCTTCTCCTTATTTCCCAACCTTCCCAACCTCCCTGTTAGTTAGGTGGAAACCAGGTGACGAGTTCTGGACAAGGCCCTGAGAGCAGAAATGGGCTCTGTCACTAGTGAGCTGAAGCATTTTGGAGGCAGGGTCCTCCCTCCAGGCCTTCTCTTCCCCAGTTACAGCTGCCCTGGGTTCTGGGTGAATCATCCGTGATGGCAAAGCATCTGTCAACCTAGACTCCTGAGTGAGAAGTAAAACTTAGTCATGTCAGGCCACCAAGGTATTAGAGTTTGTTTGGACCACAGCATAGCCTATTCTGACTAACCCATCCCCAGTATCCATCCGTTCTGTTATTGGGTCAGATCCCCTAATATTTTTAGCTGGACACATGGCTACCTGAAACGAAGACTATATTTCTCAACCTCCCTGGTGGCTGAGAGGAGTAATATGTCTAAAATCCAGCCAGTGGAATGCAAGTGGACATATTGTCTCTTCATTAAGAAGCAGCAGTAATGGGGCGCCTGGAGGCTCGGTGGGTTAAAGCCTCTGCCTTCGGCTCAGGTCATGATCCCAAGATGCTGGGATCGAGCCCCGCATCGGGCTCTCTGCTCAGCAGGAAGCCTGCTTCCCCACCCTCTCTCTCTCTGCCTACTTGTGATCTCTGTCAAATAATTAAATAAAAAAAAATCTTAAAGAAAAAAGCAGCAGCAGTAATATCCCCTTTTCTCTTCTTCTTTGCCTGTTCTTTCACCTGCTACCTGGAATGTAGATGGGGCCATCTTGGACAAGATGCTGCCTTCAAGGCTCCCAAGAAGGACAGCAACAGTAGAGGAAGCCAGAGTCCCTGAGAGCATGCATCACACCGACTGTGGGCAGCCTGCCCACCTTTTCATGTGAGTGAGAAATAAATTTATACATTCTTCAGGCCATTGTTGATTCTAGAAACTTCCATATATTAAGATGTTGGACTATATCACCAAATGATCTTTTTCACTTCTTCTGCAAATGTGTCAGAAATAAGTGGCAAAGAAGGCCAGAACCAGGACCAGGACTGCCCAATGCAGTGGATATTTTAGACAGATCACTTGGGTTGCCTAGGAGAGCTTGACAACTCTTCAAACAAAAAGATCCTGGAAGAACCAGAGCACTGTGACAACACACATATGGTTAGCAACAGAGTCTCTGATTTCCTTACCTGGGAGGTCGAGGCCATAACTGTTAATAACAACTTAAAATCCATTTCTCTTCTTCTTCTTGACCCTGAAGTAAACTCCTGCCAAGAAAAAGCCACCTACTCTCTCTGATTTGATTTATTTTTATGTTTTTAGGTTTCTTACTTGGAAGATGGACTTCTCCTTCATTTTGAGTGCTACTTAATTCCCAAGCTTTCACCCATTCCATACTTCTTCCCTTTGTGGTATGCTACCGTCCACATACTAAAGTCTCAGTGGGTGTGAACTTCCCTTATTCTACATCCCTCCCATAATCCATGCCTTGATACTGAGAGTCCTGTTCTACTGTGGAATGAAATAACTCTTCTATCCAGTAAGTGTCCACTAGAAGGAAAGTTCCATGAAAGCAAGGATTTTTATCTGTGTATCTCTAGTACCTAGAAAAGTACCCTGCATATGGTAGGAATTCTATAAATATTTGCTGGATTTAATACCTAATATCTACTCTATTTACCTCACTACCATGCCACTATTTACCTCTGAGTTACATCAGCGTATATGTATTCAATGCACAAAAATATCCTGAGTGACCAACTGCCAGAGTCTAGAAAAATAAATAAATATCGAACTTAAATAAACCAACAGGCATCTTTTTTTAGGGGAAACTTTGTATATAGTATTTAAAGCCATGGCTAAATTAAAATGGGAGTTTATTTTAAACCATAAAGCCTTGAGAATGCCTTTCTACGTTTACTAGCTCTACCTAGAATCATGCTGCGATAAAAACCATCTCCCAAATTCAGTGGTGTACAGCATAAAGTATTGAATTCTCATTCCCCCACAGCTGCAAGTTGGCTGATCTAAGGCAGGCTCAGCTGGGCTTGGTTCCAAGCTCCAGGTCAGGTCCAGATTTGCTCTGTATGTCTCCATATTTTCCATGTCCAATGGTTACCCAGGGAATGTTCTTCCCATGAGGAAAGGCATTGAGCACAGAAGGAAAGTCCAACTGCTCAGGCACTCTTCTTTGTGCTCTATGTGCTAACATCCCATTGGCCAAAACAAGTCCCATGATCAAGTGGTCAGGGAGTAATTCTGACCCCCCTGAAGCCCTAGCAAGGGGGTGAATGGACAAAATGGGGACTGAAGAGTTGAGATTGATGATTCACTACACCACACTAAGTTTGATAAATATCTAACATGAAATCTGGTTATTTTTTATATAAGTACAGCTCTGTTGAACACTATAAATTGTCACAAGAAAGGAAAGTGAAGCACGAAATCCCCAGAACTCAACAGTCCCTAAAGCTGGGAAACATTCCTCTGTTTCTGAATGAACAGCACATGCTGGGTAAAGGTGGTGAAGATGTACTTTGGGTTCACACTCTCTCCCAAGCTTACCATGTTCCAGATCTCTGTCCTAACTCCACCCTTGTCCAAACATTTTAACTCTTCCACCTGGGAAACCTTCCCAGTAGAAGAGTTCTCCAGGCTGTTAATAGTGGTAAATGGCAAGAGAAGTTAAATCAAGATATTTTATATACTACCTTCATCCTCATTGGGATGATGGTTCCATGCCCCATAAAAACAAAGTACCTTCAATGCCAGAAAGAATGGTCATAGAGTTATGGAAGTAGAAGATATCAGAGAGTAGCCAGACTCCCTCTTATAGTATGGGTCCTTTGACATCTGACCCAACAAGTGTTCACCAGCCTTGCTGACTGCTGACTCCCAACTGTGGTCACTATAGGGTTCCTTAATCTGGGCTCCTCAGACTGAATGTGGACAGAATTTTGGGGATCCCTGAACTTGGTTGGGAAGAAAGTTAACCGATGTTTAACTGAAGTAGGATTTAGTTAATATCATAATGACATTTAGCACTTCCTTCAATTTTGAATGTAAGCTCAAACCTACAGTAGTATTAGCAATAACTCTGCCTTTGTCACCAAATGACGTTTTTTTTTCTTATCACATGATGCTTGTACATATTTTTGTAGATATCTTTAAATAAAGATATTTATGTTTAGCACTACTTCAAAAATGCAGAAGTTATTAAATCCACTGCTAGATATGGTTCTTATTTTTTTTAATTTTTAAAAGATTTTATTTATTTATCTGAGAGAGAGAGATCACAAGCAGGGAGGAAGGGTAGAGGGCGAAACAGACTTCCCAATGAGCAGGAAACCCAACCCAGGACTTGATCGCAGGACCCTGGGTCCATGAGCTGAGCCCAAAGGCAGCCGTTCAACCACTAAGCCTCCCAGGCCCCCTAGATATGGTTCTTGAATATGTCATACTCCATCGCAAATTTGTTTTTCTTATATTTTGATGACTGTGTTTAAAATCTAAGTATTTTGTTTCATGAATCTAAAGACATTATACTGAAATAGGTATCTTAGCTTCATCAGACTACTACTGAACAAATAAGATTAAGAATTTCTCCCTAAGCTTTCCTTTCACAACTTATGTCTTTAGACCCTCAGGAGATGCATCATGGGTTCACCAGGTGCTTATATGCAACAGCAGGAGCTGTGGCCCAAAATACCTTGGACGTATGTCTTCAGTTCAATCCCTTTTATCCATATTTCAAACCCTTCCCCTTTTGATCCCTATGACTGCCCTCTGCTGAAACTCTCCCAACCCTACTCCAGTTTCTTCTTATAGTTTCCAGAAAAGCCTGTAAAAAATCTCTTCTTCACCATTCTTTTATCTCATCTTTAGTCCCCAACCACAAGGCAAGGTCAAGGTGAGTTTAACTTAGCAATACCTCCGTATTTAATTTTTTAATTTTCCTCTGGATTATGTTACATCTCTTAAGCTGTTGGCAGGGAAGTGAATTTCACCCCACTCCCTTGTCTACCAATTCTTACTTTAGAAACTATTGCCTGACTCTGATACAAAGTCTTCCTTCCATTAAGGTTGGTTCTGTCTTCTTTCCCAGATCCACTGTGAGACAGTTTCCATGACCCTTCCATAAAGTCTTTTCTCCTCTACACCAAGCAGCCATTGACTCCTCAGCCATGGCAAAGATCTGCTTGGTCTCCAGACCTCTCCTCACCCTTGTGCCCTCTATAGGCTACTGTTGGGGCCCAGATGGCAGAGTGATCCATCAGGCATCTGCCATATGCCACCCAAGTCAAGACTTTGCTCATTTCACTGAGGATACGTCATGTGTGTCTGGGCAGTCAAAGATGGGATTGTTTTATAGATGCTTCATTAATGACCAGTAGGGATGATCCTACTGGTCAACTAACCATTTATTGATTCACTTCACATTTAGGATCTTGTCCAGAATGTCCCTATCTAGACATATTTTTATCACTACATACTATGGTCTGGATGTTTATGTATCTCCTTCCCCAAATTTTATATGTTAAATTCTTAACCCCATGGGGATGGTATTAGAGATGGGGCCCTTGGAAGGTGATTAGGTTCTAAAAGTAGAGTCCAAATGAATAGGATTAGTGCCCTTATAAGAGAGCCCCCAGAAAGATCCCCCACTCCCTTCCACCATGTGAGGACACAGTGGGATGCAGTCACAACCCATAAGTGGGTCTTCACCTGAACCTTACTGTGTTAATGCCCAGATCATGGACTTCCAGACTCCAGAACCATGAGGAACACATTTCTGTTGTTTATAAGGCTTCTAGACTATGGTAATTTGTTAAAGAAGCCTGAACAAACTAAGATACTACCTGTAATGGACCCAGTAGATTCCCCATCAGAACTCACTGTCCCAGCTGCTGAGAGCATTTCTGGCTGATTGCCCTGAACTGTTTTCTCTCCCTGGAAACCATCCTTAGCTGGGAGACAGCTACCTCACCCAAGAGGACAGTCACATGCAACGACTGGTCACTGGGAAGCAATAGAGGCTCAGAACACTCCTTATGACATTAGACAACTGTTAAGGACATTTCCAGCTTCAGAGCTCTGCATCGGTCAGCGGAGGCCTCTGTTGAGACTGTGTTGCAACTCAGCTTCTCCCAGTACCTGATCATGCTTCCTTCCTTTCCACAGAGTTTGATACCCGGAGCTCCCGTAGATCATATGCTAACACCTCATCTCGACTTCCGGGTGACCCCAACCTGCAGCGCTCCTCCACCCCATTCTAGGGCCCTAACCCCACCAGACCTTAAATATACCACTTTGATCTCCTATTTACTATCATACCTCCAGTACCTTCTACAAGTCTTGGCACAGAGGAGGAATTTAATAAATGTTTAATCAATTAAATTTAATCTGCAAATTTGACCAGCCTGCCAGCAATACCCTCCTCCAAGTCTCTAGTAAGAATTTTGCCAGTCAATAGGCTAGCTGCCCGTGGACCAAACCAAACAACTTGTTACCTAAAGAGCCATCTAGCGATGCTCTTAGGCAGGTGTCTCAGGCCACACAGACAACTACCAGAAGGCCAATAGCAAGAGCCTACTTCCCTGAGGTCCTGTCACCCCAGATCCCAGGACTCAGTGAGACCAGTTTAGACTAGACAAGTGGGCACTGAGCCTAAAGCACCGCTCTTGTCCTGCACAGAGGGATTTCTCTCTGAGGCTGATTCTTAACCTCTGATCTCGCTTGCTTTATCATTAAATCTTCTGGGTTTTAACCATATTATTTTTGAGCCATGTGAATTTGTTATTGTTGTAGGTTTCACATGATCAAATATTGGGTATTTTATATACTCAACCTGAGTATTATCTCAGCTTAACTTTTTATTATAAACATTTATCCTTATTGAATCTAATTTGTCTTAAAATTTGTTTTTTTGTATATTAACTTCACCTTTTTTCATTTTTACAGTTTTATCACTTTGTTCTTTTATTTATTTTTTTAATTTTGGCTCAAGTTGCCATTTTATTATTAGCATATCCTTTTAAATTGGCTTCAGATTACAAGGCCATTTTCTGTCACCATCACAATCAAAGAGCTGAGTTCCTTAAAACCCTTGAGGACTGCTGGGAATGTGATAATCAGTCTCTCCATTAGGAAAAGACTATGTCTTCTTCCTGCCTGCCTGTGTGAGGTATTGCAATAAAGAAAAAATAAAATATTAATCCATGTGCTTCTGCTCTACTTTAAAGCACTGGTCCTCAACTTAGCTATCCATTAGAACCACTTGAACTTTTTTTTTAATTCCAGTATAGTTAACATACAGTGTTACATTTTTCAGGTGTACAACATAGTGATCCAGCAATTCCATCCATCACTCGGTGTTCATCACAATAAGTGTACTTTTAATCCCTTTCACCTATTTTACCCATCCCCCTACCCACCTCCCCTCCGGTACCCACCAGTTTGTTTTCTATAGTTAAGAGTCTATTTCTTGGTTTGTTTCTTTTCTCCCCTTTGTTCACTTGTTTTGTTCCTTATATTCCACATATAAGTGAAATCATATGGTATTTGTCTCTCTGACTGACTTATTTCGCTTAGCATTATACTCTCTAGATCCATACATATTGTTGCAAATGGCAAGATTTCATTTTTGTCGTGGCTGAATAATATCCCATTGGCTATAAATACCACATCTTCTTTGTCCATTTTCTATAAATGGATACTTGGGCTTCCATAATTCGGCTATTGTAAATAATGCTGCAGTAAACATAAGGGTGCCCGTATCCCTTTGAACTAGTGTTTTTGGATTCTTTAGGTAAATACCCAGTACTGCAATTACTAGATCATAAAGTAGTTCTATTTCTAATTTTTTGAGGAAGCTCCAGATCATTTACCATAGTGATTGCACCCATTTTCATTCCCACCAACAGTGCACAAGTGTTCTTTTTTCTCTGCATCCTCACCAATATTCTTTTCTTGTGTTTTTTATTTTAGCCATTCTTTTGGGTGTGAGGAGATATCTTATTGTGGTTTTGATTTGCATTTCCCTGATGATGAGTGATGTTAAACATCTTTTCAAGTGTCTGTGGGCCATCTGGATGTCTTCTTTGGGGAAATGTCTATTCATGTCTTTGCCCATTTTTTAATTGGATTGTTTTTTGGGTGTTGAGTTGTATAAGTTCTTTATATATTTTTGGATACTAACCCTTTATCAGATTATGTTATTTGCAAATATCTGCTCTCATTTCAGTAAGTTGCCTTTTAATTTTGTTGATTGTTTCCTTAGCTGAGCAGAAGCTTCTTATTTTGATGCAGTCCCAATATTTTATCTTTGCTTTTGTTTCCTTTCCCTCAGGGGACTTTTCTAGAAAAAAAAAAAGTTGTTACGGCTGATGTCAGAGAAGTTGCTGCCTATGCTCTCTTCTAAGCTTGTTATGGTTTCAGTTCTCACATTTAAGTCTTTAATTCATTTTGAGTTTATTTTTGTGTACAGTGTAAGAAAGTGGTCCAGTTTCATTCTTGTGCATGAAGCTGTCCAGTTTTCCCAACACCATATGTTGAAGATGGAATTCTTTTTAATAACAACATTCAGCCACTCTCAATTACATGAGAATCTTCGAGTCGAGTCCAGGCAGTAATATTTTTTAAGCTCCCCCAGATAATTCCAATAGTGGTAAGTTTGAAAACCACTGGTATATGACTGCTATTCAAAATGTGGTCCATGGACCTGCAGCACCACATCACCTAGAAGCTTATTAAAAATACAGAACCTTAGGCCCTACCGCAAACTTGCTGAACTGAAATATGCATTTAGCAAGATCTGTAGAGGATCTGGGTGCATACTGAAGCTTGAGAAGCATTTGTTTAAAACACGCTTTGATGGGGCTTCCATCTTAACCCTTTGTTTTTTGAAAAAATAATCTTTGGTCTGGAGATTTGAGAATTCTGCATCTCAAATATTTGCAAGGTCAATCATCTATATTCTCATCTCAATTCATCCTATCCCAGAGGAGATAGTGATTTGGTTAACTGAAATATTTCTTTACCAGTTGGACTAAAATATTTCTTTCCCAGTTGGACTAAATTGTTTCTAATTAAAGAGATGGAGAATGTTGAATTTGTCAGAAATTCTCTTGGGGAGAGTATCATGTTTCTTTGGAAGGTCTGCCTGGAGAAGCCTGTTGCAGTGGAACAGAGCAGCCCTGGGCAGGACCGTCAACAGGTGCCAAAACCTGAGTGGAGAAAGAAGAGCACTCGGCTACAATGAGGGGTCAGGGAGAAGGAGACACAGGCAGAGGAGAACTTTCAAGATCAGTGGAAGATGGTACATGATCCCTCAAACCTTCCATAAGGGTGATAATCTTATGGGTGTGGAGGCAATGTGGGGGAAGACTGTGAGAGGTTCTCAGTGTGCCCAGGTTGTAACAAGGAAACAGAGTATAGATTTAATGTTTGGATGCAGAAATTAGGACCAGAAGGACCATGAGGAAGGTGGCGCTCTAAGGTCAACAGAAATCACCCAGAGAATGCTTTGGGCCATCAGAGGCCATGACACTAGGTGGTTGGGTCCAGTTTATTTTGATCTATAGGAGTGGGAAGGCCTTAGCTGAGGAATGGGTTCAATATCTTACTTCCCCCCAGATCTCTGGAGACAGGATAGTTTGCCCCCACTGATAGAGGCTGCCTGGAAACTGTTTTGGAAAAGCAAGCAATTTCTGGCTTCCCACAGAAGCTCCTATCCCCGAAAGGTATTTCCAACCACATTTCTACTTCCAAGAGGGCCCTGAGGACAGCAAGAGCTCTTCCCCATCTGACTCCAGGCTTTCTAAAAGTAGGTGCCCAGTTGGCTCTTAAAGTTTGGCTAAGGGGTGGGGGGAGACAGGGCTTCCATCTATGGATAGGATGGCTGTGCTAGAAGGACTGCCATCCTAACTCCAGCTAGGAGGACCTGAGACTATTTCTTCTCATGGGGAGAAGTTTGGACCATCTCTGCAACATTGTACCCCCTCCAGTCTTTCTCACTCAACCAAACTGATTGCTCCCTTGCTGCAGGGTTTGGTAGGAAGAAGGAAGTTTTTCCCCTCCTCCCCTACTCAGTGGGACTCAGGACAAGCCTGGCCTTCATACCCAGCATGCTTGCCTTTAGACTGTTCATATACTGGCCAAAACACGTCAGCAGCAAGCACACCATCCTGGTGCCAAGGGGGTGTTTATAAAAATTGTCCAGATGCTTATTTCTCTCTTCCAGAAATTGCCTTCTGTCTGATCCAGCTTGCAGATTGGTGCCAGAATACTGGGTCTTGAAAAACTGTAAAAAAAATTTATCAACGTCCTACCCAGAAGTTTTCCCCTACCACCATCCATGCTTCAAACCACTAAGTACGTTATTCTAAATTGTTAGAGGTGAGAATTTCAATAATATATAGATATTTCCTTTCTTTTCTTTTCTTTTTTGCCTCTCTTAATTGTAGTAAAAATACGCCTAACATAAAATTTAGCATTTTTTAAGTGTATGATTCGGTGGCATTAACATTTTATTTCAATGTGGAGTCCATTTGGATGGCTGGCCATCTGCCAAGCTTTGCGGTCTCTGTTTAATTTCCAGCCTTATTTTCGCTTGTAGGACAACGACCAGAATGGTGCTCTCTGATGACAAGTTTGTCTTCTAATCTGGCTTGGGCTCCCTGATATCATATTGGTGTGTCCGGCCAGACAAGGCTGGCTGGTGGGCCCCCGGGGAAATCTGTGCATCTCAGTGAAGGACTCATTTGTCTTTGATGTGTTCTCTCTCCCTCTCCCTGTCTCCCCACCACCACCTTCGTTTGGGTTCTGCCTTGACCTGTGACTCATAGACTTAGCGTGGGCTCCTGTGATTTCTGCTTCCACCTTGATAGGCCTCTGAAGGACATCGTGTTGCTTAAGTAGAGAAGGAAAGTAAGATATCCCTTGTGAGATGTGGCAGAACACAGAGACAGTTAACTACAAATTCAACGCTCCGGACGCACTGACTGAAAGAGGACATAGAGCCCTGAAATGTAAATCTGAAGAGGGAAATTAGAGTAAAGATGAAGGTGCCAGGATAAGTGAAGTAAGTTTTGTCCTGAAGAAAACAGGGAGCCATGAAAGGTGTAGGAGTATTCTCAGTCAGTCTGGGTAGAGAAGAGCTTGTTTATAAGGAAAGTTGGCTACAGTCTGAGGTGCAGGCCTCCTGAGTCTAGATTGTACCATTAAAGCTGAAGAAGAGAGACCTAGGGAGTCGGTGGGTAAAACCCAGGAAGGACCAACCCAGAGAAGGTGACTGGTGACTGGGAGTGGGGGAGAAGAAAGGTCTCTAAGGGAGCAAGACTGAGAGAATGGAGGAGCAAGTCACAGAAAGGGACAGCGTGCTGAAGAAAGAGCTCGGGCAATGGAGCAGATATCTGTCAGTCCTTGCTCATCTCTCTTCCACAGTCACCTCTCCACAGGGAAGGGCGCGCCTCCGGAACACCTACCACTCACCAACTGTGGGCTTTTCTGACTGTGGGAGCCCACTCAGCCCACACACAGGAATGGTCTCACGGGCTCAGAAGTTAATTTACCACAGCAGCAACCCTCTATCCATGATAGACAGGAACGGGGGACAAACAGCCCAGCTCCCTCATCACTCAGGTGGGAAGACACCAAAGTGCACTGTCTCCCAGAATTCTCCAGGAGGACGGAGCCCCCGTTGCCCACTTGGGAACTGAGTCAGTGACACACCCTTCATTGGCTGTTTTCCTTCTCCTGTCAGAGTTTCTTTCACCTCCCAAATAAATTACTCACACCCTAGTCCTTGACTCTGCCCTCTTACTAGGGGAGCCCAACCCAAGGGAAGCTTCCCTCTGGCATGTAACCAAAGACCCTAGATGTCCACTCAAGGTGTGCAACACTGAGCCCTCTCTCCCCTCCACCAGCCCTTTACTGTGGCCTTCCTGGTCTGGTTATCCCAGCCAGAGGAAGATAGGGGCATGGGGGGCTCCACAGTGGCAAAGTACCTGGACCCGTGGCCCACCTCCACAACCACCGCCATGGAGGAATGCAAAGCTGAGAAAGGGCCCTGGAGGCCTGGAGCCCCCTTCACCATTCTCCAGGGAAGACAATATGGATGTGGATATCGAGGGGCTCCCACTGGGGACAGCCAGCAGATTTCTCTTACTAACCTGGCATGATGCTCAGATTGCTTTGTTTCTCTTCATCAGACTGGAGTCTTGGGGACTCTGCAAGAGTTCACCGCCTCAGCAGTGCTCCCCACTCCCAAGTCCCAGGCAGCGAAGAAAGAATTTGTTATTTTGATCAGAGAGGAAAAGCTGAGCAATACTGGGGCCTCCCCTGACAGCACTGGGGCCGCCCACTCTGGGGCCCTAGGGCCGTGAATGGCCAGGTTTAACCCATTAACTTGCCTTGGTGCCGAGGAAAGAACTGACAGGCTCTCAGACTGCTCTCCATATCCACCATTACCGGGAACTGGCACTGACCGGAAAGGAGTGTGCTGAGGGGAGGTCATCTGGATGCAAGTAAGAGATGGCAGACCGGTGAGTGGGAAACGGCCACTAAGCCCAATCTCAGTCCCTCCCAGGCTGAGTCAGGCCCTGCCACTGGGGGGCTGAGTGGCCATCTGAGCAGTCCTGGGGGCTGCAGACCCTTGGGAGACATTTACCCCTTCCCTCAACGTGGCCCCTGATACTGTGCTTCCCCTCCTCAGCTCCTAACCGGGATGATGTCAGGAAGTCCCCTTGTCCACCATCATGGAGACGCCCTGGCTGGCACGTTGCCTCTCAGTCCCCTCCCTGCCACTCTCCAGGGGCCACTGGCATGTTCCTGGATCTCCTCCAAGCCCTCCAGGGGCCCGTGGGAGGCTGGAGCAGAGCCGGGCAGGGATATCTCAGGGCCTTTCAGCATAGCTGAGCCTCACCGTTATTTGGACTTTATCATGACCTCTCCCTGTGGTGCAGGGCACTCTCCAAGGAGAGTTCCGTCCCCTCCCCCTCCCCCAGGGGGCAGCAACAAGCCCCCATCTTCTCTGGAGTTTCCAAACCTATCCTGTCAGGTCTATACAGCCCCACCCCAAGGATTTTGATCAAGGGGGAAACCAGGGAGCACATCTGAACTCTTCAGTGTCCCTTCCCCTACCCATAGCTCCTTTCCCATTGCCCCTACCAACCCCACCATGGGACGTGACCCATATGCCCCACACCATGACTTCGAGTGGGACACATTGAGCCTTCCCAGTAACGTAAGGGAAACTTTGGGAAATTTAGAAAGCCCTTTCATGTCTCAACAAAGCCCAGCTCTGGCAAGCACAGAATCCTTATCTTCTGTAATTCTTGTACTGAAGAGACTTCCTCTTCTTCCTTCCTGAAGAGACTCCTATTGAGTACGAAAGCTAAACACTGACTCCTTTGTCTTCCTCTGGGTTCTGCCTTCACCTGTGAATCACGATGAGTAGAACTGTCAGCAACAAGGATTGTATCCTTGCATGTGAAGGGTTAACATCAGATGTGGGCCCACTTAGGAGTGACCTCGGCCTCCCTCTTCCCACAGCCTTGTTTCCTGGAACCTCAGAATAAATATGAAACTTTACGTGTTGGCTTGCAGACCTTGGGCCTACCCGACTCACACGATATGAAAAGCTGATGAGAAGCTGAAGCTGCAGGTTCTGTGTCAAGGTGACCCCCAACCACCTTGGCTCCCACTGTGGCAGCCATACCCACCCCCATGTGACCCAGGAGACCAAAGGAGCTATGAATTTGGGGACCTGCTGGTCATCCTGATACGAAGATCTTAGGTATCCCGTGTCTCCATTTCTCAATCCTTCTATGAAAATAAGTGTATTGGTCAGGGTTTTCCAGAGAAACAGAACCAACAGGATGTGTGTATACATAATAGAGATTTATTTGAAGGAATTGGCTTATGTGAGTGTGGAGGCATGATGCGTCCAAAATCTGATGGGGGAAGCTGACAGGCTGGAGACTCCGGGAAGAGTTACAGTTCACTTCCAAAGGCAGCCTGCTGGCAGAATTCCTTCCTGCTCAGCGGAGGTTAGTCATTGTCCTATTAAGGCCTTCGAGTGATTGGATGAAGCCCACCCACATGAAAGGCAATGTGTTTTTCTCAGAAGCCACTGGTTTAAATGTTAATTTCATCCAAAAAAAACACCTTCACAGAAACATTCAGAATGTTTGACCAAATATCTGAACTCCAGGGTCCAGCCAAGTTGACACAAAAATTTGAACGTCATACTCAGTAACCATAGTAAATAAGGCAATTGATTACATCCCATGAATTTGACTGTCAACCTCAATTATGACCGTAATCATAACCTATAACGACTAAGGGCCATCACTGCTGGTTTTCTGAGTGCTGATCTGCTCCAGGGTCCTTGGGAGGCTCACTGGCCCAAGAGGGGACTATTTCTTCCCCACCTGACCACTAGCATCTACAGTTGTGCCTGCAACTCTGCACGCAGATTTTCCCCTACTCCTGCCCTGACGCTTGTTTTCCTTGCAGACCCCACCTGAAGCCGAGCTTGGGGATGGGCGCCCACTATCTTGCTAACTGCCCAAAAGTCGCCCCTGGCTGACCGGGTCCTTGAAAGGCCCTAAATGAAGGTCCACAGCTCTCTGATAAGACAACAAATCTTCCACTCTGGTTTTAAAATGAAAACCCCTCTCACGACACACAGCACTTTACAGTTTGCAAAGGACTTCTGCATCTGGTATCAGTTTGAGCCTTCCGAAAGAAGGTGAGAAAAGTCTCAGTTCTGGTCTGAACTGCTGCCTGGGGCAGCCAAAGATGGCCCCCACACTAACGCATAGCACTTGCTCATGCAGCCATAGCTACGTGCGAGCTCAGGGTGAGGCTCAGAGATGGCAGCCATGGAGACCCCTGTGGCACTCAGACACCCCCTAACCCCAAAGAGAGCCCAGGCTGCCAACACTGCCCTGAGGACAGAGCAGCCACCCACGACCTGGCACTCATTCAGTGGTTGTGTCCCGAAAGATCAGGATGTCTGGTTTGGCTTACAGCCTTGAGAAATGAACTTAGCTCATGTCATCAAGAAAGCTGGGCACAGGGCTGGAAGTTACAGCAGCTCTTCAGTCCCCCAGCTGGCAAGACAGCGTCTGGGAGCCCTGGGTTCTCCATCTCTAAGCCCCATCTGAGCCAAATGGACAGAAAAAGGAGTAGCAGGATACTCCTGTGGTTGTGTGTTGTGTGTGTTTGTGTGTGTGCAGCTGTGCACACAAATATATGTACTTGTGAGTGTGAATAATCATAAGCACATGGATATGTATGTGTATGGATAAGTATGTAGAAGATGTGTGTGTATGTGTGTGTGTGTGTGTGTGTGTGTGTGTGCGCGCACACATGTCCCATGAGGTCAACTTCAGGCATACCTGAGACTTGAAAACCCAGCTGAAATTACTGCTAAAGAAGATAATGGGCCCAGCCCTTGGCAAGGCCCATAGGTCCCAGGGAAGCCTGTGGTCCCTACCTTTGGAGAGCATGTGCCCCATGCGGCAAGTGGATGCACACCAAATACTCAGATTCTAGGACACTGTGGGGACTGTTCTAGTTCAGAACCAGAGTCAAGGCTATGAAAAAACTTCCACAACCAAGACTGTGCATGTGGCCCCAGAGCTGGAGGGATTGGGAGAGACTGTCCTGCCCTCTATCGGCCTTGGACTACCACTGGGTCAACCCCTGAGACAGCAAACAGAACAGCAATCAGGGGAACCAAAGGGTCCCAACCAGGGGCCTACATGAGAGTGGGAACCACCCTTGGAAGGGCTAGCCAGCAGTGTCCACAAGCTCAGTGCCACAAGGGGTGCGTGTCCAGGGCACAGAGAGCAGCTCACCAAGAGCCCAGCTTCTTGCCATCCCCCCTCAGCTCCCCATCAGTCACAACATGGCAGGAAACACCATAAGCCCAGAGGCAGGTCTGTCCCCTGACATCTGTGGGGCGGTGAGATGAAAGGACAAATGGAGGCTTCTGATTGGAGCCCATGTCCTTCTCACACCAGGCCCACACCATGCACGGCTGCTCCTGGTCCTGTGTGGACAACTGAGGCTTTGAGGCCAAACTCTGTCCATAACCCCGCCTCCCCAGGGGAGCTCACCCACAGCCCTGGCTAACCTTGGGAGGACAGACCCCAAGAAGATGCCCACACAGCAGCAGGAGGAGGCCATGTAAATAGGGAATTCCAAAGTCCTGCTTACCCTGTGACCCAGAAGTAAGGGAGGTGACAGGGTGTCAGGAACTCCTGGTGGGCAGTTGTCCTTGGCGCAGTGCAAGGGAGGAACAAGAAGGTGGCCCTCAAGCAGCACCAGAGGCTCCCGGGCTCACACAGAAGCTGAGTAAGCAGTGGAACAGGAGGCCCGGTCTCCCTATTGGATAGTCAGAGGCTTGCCCCAATCAGCCAGTCCTCCCGAGGGAGGGCAACTGGGCCTTCCAGAAAAGGCACCAGGAAGAAAGGGCTTTCATGGTGCGGACTGCACAGGTGGTATCTATGCTTCACACAGGACCCCCAGGATGTGAGTCTCTGCAGAGCCACCTGCCCACTGGGCAGCCCTGGCCAAGGCACCTTCACTCTCAGAGGCTGGTTCCTCATCCGCATAGTGATATGCCTATGAAACAGGATAAATCATAGCACATGTTCAGCCCACCCAGCATCATGAGGCTTTAAGAAGCTGTGAGCTCAGAACCAGCTTCTCCTGCTGTACTCGCACCCAGGATGGAGGGACAGATGCTGGATCGGGGAACAGACATCAATAGGCCAGACCCCAACCCAATGCCCTCTACCTAGGAACCTGACTTCCAGTGGCCCTCTGCCCTGCCAGTCTCCTGGATCCCTACAGTCACAGGGCTTGCCAGCAACTCTGCGGGGAACACTCCCACCCAGGGGAGCCAGAGACCTGTCTCCTGTGAGCCCCCCAGAGAGGCAGGAGGGTTAGCAGGAATCTAGGAGTCCCCTACGGAGGTGGACATTTAATGTTTCCCATATGGTGAGCTTGGAGTTGGAGCAACCACAGTACTAGAAATATTACTCAGCCCTGACAAGGCCCCTTACCCAGAGATGGAGTGAAGGGGCAAGGCTGAACTGGTGAGAGCCGTAAACTTGAAGGTCAGAAGATCTGGGATCCAGTTCTGACCACCTGTCTCTCAAGTTGTGTGACTTCAAGCTGTAGCAATGGAGGATTCATCTTGGGTCAGGTTTCCCGGAAGCAGAGCCTGAGGCAGGGATACCAGTGTATACCAGTTACTGGGTGGAGGGAGGGGTTCTCAGATGAGTGGAAGTCAGGGACTCAGGGGTGGGCAAGGGAGGGAGCTGAGCTGGGCTGTGGTCTGGTCTCAGCTGGAATTTAGCTTCAGCCTGACCCCACAGGGATCTCTGGAGCATGAATAGCACCACAGAGTTGCCCCTCCCAGAGGCAAGGAGCCTGAGCTATTATTTCCCCAAATCAGTAAGTCATTGACCAAAGAATGCCCACCGGTGTGGTCACACTCTCTCACGTGTCTTTCACAGGGCAGCTCCTGTCAGCCAAGACTAGTCTCCCAGAGAATATTCCAGGGTGAGCTCTCAGTAGCCAATGCTTGCAGCTCTTGGGGGTGGGTCCTGTGGCCTGGGCCCCAGGAATATCCACTGCAGAGTTGTAGGAATTCGTGAGATGCTTGATATGAGCACAGCAGTGCCCACACACACATGACCCTCATGGTGTCACAAAATCAAAATCCTAAAATCGGCTGTGCAATAGAGCTAATGTTCAATTTTGCTGATATCGGCAAACACACTCTTCTGGTACCTTCGCCAAGTCCTTTCCCCAACCCATCCCCCTTGCCTAAAGCACCCTGTAAGAGGGGCAGGGCCTCATGGTTGTGCTCTAAGGTTCCTTCCAACCCTCAAGCTCAGAATTCAAAGTTCTACATACTTCTGGGTTGAAGACCCTGTTTTAGGACCTCTTACTCTCCTAGATGTTAGCATAACAAGAAATACAATGCAAACTTTCTGATCATATGGGAGGCCTCCCAGAATGACACCCACCCCAATCTACTTGCCCCAAATTACCTACATCCTCACTGGCCACGCATGTTGTCTAATTTCCCACCATTCCAAAGAGTTTCACTCTTTCTATAAGGCCTTCCCCCTCCATGTTTATTTATATTTCAAATGCCCTTGAGAGGGGCAGTATATTTAGTATGCGATGGCTCAGTGATTTAAGAAGTAAGTTAAAAGGTGGGACCAGCAGATCCTCCACAACTGGAGGGTTCTGGGAACTAGCTGAGAGGGACTCAAAGAGGAATGGAAGGAACGCTGACAGTGGGGCCCAGGACGGGTGTCTGTGGCAGAATATAAAATGTGCAACATTCTCAGCCCAATTTCCACCAATACACCCAGACCACAGCTGTGCTGCTCTGCTGGACCCTGGACAGTACCCTGGCCTCTGCTTCTTCCCATCTCGCACACCAACACTTACTTCTCCCATGTCCCATCTCCCAATCACGCAAGCGTCTTCGCTGTCTGCCAGGGACGGAAGGTGAATAGGTAGGTCAGTTAACCCAAGACGTTGCAGGACCAGCAGCAAAGGGCAGTAACAGGACCTTGGGCACTGAACTGGGGGTCACACTCGGACTCTATTCCCTTCCGGCACATGGCCTGGTGGGCCACTGTGCTGTTTGTAACCAAGGTCGGTTGCAGAAATTAACAGAAATTTCTCCCCTCCCTGTACTTACACCCTTACAAAGTGTGCTCCTCCCATCGAGAGGTGAGGTCTTCCTCCACTCCCAGTATCCAAGTTGGCCATGTGAATTGCTCTGACTAATGAGACAAAGGTGATGCGAGCAGTGAGTTGAAAAGGGCTGGGAGGTGGCTTTGCTTCTCCTGCTGCTCTCAGGAAAACTACAGCCACCACCGTGTGAGCAAGCCTGGGCCAGCCTTCTAGAGAAGAGACCAGGGGGTTCCGGCACCCCATCCTTATACCAGCCAGTGGCTAGCCATTCGCCAGTCACGTGAGCGAGGCCACCAACCCTCACTGACTGCAGACTCACAAGTAAGTTAAGGGCAACAGAGTGGCCCAGCTGAGCCCAGCCAGAATTAGCAACTCCTAGAGATCATGAACTAGGTACATGGAGTTGTTTTAATCCACTCACTTTGGGGGCATTTTGTCACATGGCAGGAGCTAACTGACACAATAGTGAATTTGTGTGGCCAGAGAAGCAGAGAAACACGGGACTGAGTCCTTGGACCAGATATACATCTCTCTCTTGGTTGTACCACAGTCTTGGATGAGTCATCTCACACACACACACACACACACACCCCAAACCTCAGTTTCCTCATCTTTAAAATGGAGACAGGGTAAATGACCCTCTTAGAGTTGTAGTGCCTGTTCTTACATGGTCCCAGGTTACTGCCCATCCTCAACCTTCCGGGTTTCGTGTCCTCCTCACAGAAATGCCCCCCCCCCGCCGCCGGCCCTCACCCCCACTGGACCCCAGGGGACTCCTAGAGAATGTGTGACTTCCACCACAGCCTCAGTGTCCACCCTTCATGGCCGATCTAAGAAGGGTCAGAGGGGCTTGGTATCTGGTGGGTGTGAGCGTGGGAACGGTTTCTAGAAAAATTTATGAAAAGCAAAACACAAGCTTCTCCCCTGGGAAAGTAACAAGGAAACACTCAACTCTGGTTGAAAGAGAAATTTTTGAAGAAGGAAAGTTTATTTAGAGAATAACCAAGCCCCTAAATCAACAAACTGTGGCCTTATCTCTGAGTATGTTGGTCATTCTGATTCTCTCTGCTCTGTTGACCACTCTTGGACAGGCTGGACCTTGGGGCAGAGCCCTTGGGCCCAAGGTGGCTGAGGAGGCAGGGCCCTGGGGACTGAGCCTTGGGTCCTGCCATGTGCTGAGAGCCACGGGTGGGGAGGACGAGGTGCCAGCATGTGGGATGTTGTGGGCTGCTCTGCCGGCTTTTATTTTTAAATCTCCTTATCATTTCTCTGGAGATTTTTTTTTTTAACTGCCTGGGGCTGTGTGCTGAAGGAGGTCCAGGCTGTGTGCCCCTATCATCGTTCTGTGTCCCCAGGGACCTCATCCCACACAACATTGCTCTGTGAAGACGGAGAGATCCTAGGCACTGAGCCTCGTTTTAGTAGGTTTTTAGGACTGGCTGAATGCAGGCAGGACTCTTTCAAACAAACCTTATCTTTGAAAAGTTCATAGACTAAAACAGTAGATTCAAGGTAATTATTCCATTTTCTAAATAATCTGTAGTTTGACAAAAAGGACCAGATATTTATCCTCTTTCACGGGATGTAAACAAGAGCATCTTATTTCACACTGGAGACTTTACCAAAACTAATCTACTTTTTGGAGCTTACCTTGGAGTGGAAAACAAGGACCTCAGTGGGAGGCAGCATGGAAGGATGGCACCTGCAAGGCACCTGGGGTCCAGCTGTGGCCCCCCTCCAGGGACAGGTGTAGTAAGCTCTGGCAAGGACCTCTGTCTCCAAACTTCTCGCCAATCTTCTCCCCAGTCTACCCTCTCCGGGGCCTGTAGTCTTTCCTGAGACTTGCCATCTTACTGACAGGGAAGAATTCCTCTCTCCTTTGGATCTCCTCAGATGCAAACCCTACGAAGAGGATTCTAGAGCGAGTACTTTACAGGAAAGTGACTCTGGCAAACCCTGTATGGTGAGTGGGGACGTGACATGGGGAAAGGAAGAGAAAGCAGTCAATGCTGCTTATTATCATTTACACTGAATATGAATATATCTATATACTATACAAATATTGAAAGCAACGGTCCAATCCCTTTCTATCCCACTTAGATTCATTCTAGAGCATGAGGCAGGAAAGGGTGAGGGGCAGTGAAGGTAGAAATGTCACTTTGGTGCAGGAGAAATATCACTAGACTAGGAGACAAGAGTCCTGGTTCCAGGCCCGGCTGTAGCATTGGCTTGTTTTAATTTTCTTTTTGCACCTCGGTGTCCTCATCAGCAAAAAGAACTTATTACAATGAGAACCATTTGATCTCTCAATATTCTGCAAACCAAGGGGCAGTTGCAGAGAATGGAAACTACTTGAACCGAATCAAGCAAAAGTGGATTTATTGCAAGAAACTAGGTACTTAGAGAACTGTTGGGAGGGCTAAAGAAACATGACAGTGAAGACAACATGTCTGCAGCTCAGGAGAGGAACACCTTCTCATGCCGCACGCAGAGGAACACAAGACCTCACCAAGGTCTGCCTCTCAACACCCATGAAATTAGGGACTCACCATTGGAATGCCCTGCCGAAAATCCCAGCATCTCCATGGCCAAAACCTGCTGGCCAGAAGAACCTATGGAAGCAACAGAAAATTGGCCTTTGTTTCAATCTCATTCAGAACCCCTGCTTCATGGGAGTCTGGAATTTGATTTTCCAACCCCTCCGTATAAAAAGGGTTCTAGAAGGAAGTTGACGTGGACAGTGAGTCCAGTGCACTCTAACCCTCCCAGGAGCTTTGTGCCAGGCCCCCTGCAACACACCTGAGATTCAAAGAAGTAATGGACACAGTCCTGTCCCTGAAAAGCTTACCGTCCAACTCTGTAGCCTAGAAGTACAATACAATGGGGCTGTTCCCAGTTAAAAGTTGGCATTGAATGATGTGGGGAAAGAGAGGCAGGAAAGGGCCCAAGGCAGGGGGCTGGGCAGATGCCTCCAGGATGACAAGAAATAGCTCAGAGAGGAAAAGTAGCTCATATCACTCTGGGAGGGTCGGTCAGGAAGAGAGGCGATCTAAGGAGAGGTAGCAACAGAAGCAAGAGCACAATGGATGATTAGGGATTGGAGAAACAGAGCCATGTGGTACGCAGGGCCAAGGCAGGAGGTGCACAGGCTGGGGGTTGGGGTACTAGTTCAGAGTGGAGAAAGGCAGACGAAGCAAGGTGTTACAAGCCATGGAGAAGATTTTAGAAAGCATGGGACACAAGTCAAAGTTCTTCTTCTTCTTCTTCTTTTTTTCAAGATTTTATTTATTTGAGAGACACAGAGTGAGTGTGAGAAAGAGGCAGAGAGAAGGAGCAGAAGGAAGAGCAGAGGGAGAGGGAGAAGTAGACTCCCCACTGAGCAGGGAGCCTGACACAGGGCTCCATCCAAGGACTCCAAGATCATGACATGAGCCAAAGGCAGATGCTTAACCAACTGAGCCACCCAGGGGCCCCACCAGTGAAAGATTTTAAGCAGAAAAGAAATAGAAGCATAATAAGCCTGGTATCATGAGCCCTGTAAAGAGAAACCAGAATTCCAGAATTCCAAAAGACCAGACCAGGAGATTCCAGAGTTAGACATACTAAAAGAAGAGGGACAGGAATGGGGAGTGGGCAGCACCGTGGGGGAACTGAGGCCATATGGAACACCTCTAGTCCAAGGTGGTGGGGTCGGCAAGCACAGCTTGCTTAGCGCCTCATGTCCCTGGGTCAGGGTGAGAGGCCACAGGTCAAAGTCAGTGCCCAGTGCAGTTTCACTAAGCAAGAATACCCTCAGTGACATGTCCCTTCATGGAATCCCTGCCTCATCCAAAATGGATGGAAAGTTCTAGAGGTGAGGAGTGAATTGGGGAAGAGAGAGAAGGGAAGGGGGACAAAGAGAAGGCAAGAAAAACAAAAACCTGTGACTCAATGTATTCCCAAACCACGCTGACTTGTACTGGGACATAATCCCAGCTCAGAGCCCAGCCCACGTGCCTTCTTCAGAGCTGGTCTTGGTCCCTCAAATCCTAAATAGCTTTTCTGCAATCCCCTGGGACTTGCAAAGAGACCCTGTCAGTGACTTGCACCCTCAGTCTTTGGGAAACTAATTTTCATCCATGAAGAAAGAGAACTGTGCCTCCCTCCTCCACATTTCCCATCCCACTGCTCAGGAGCCTTTCACTACCCAGGAGCCTTGTCCTTCCTTCCCCAAACACTTCTGTGAGGGCACAAGGAGAATGAGTGTCCTCATGGGAACAGCATCTGAGATGGAGATCGGGATGCACGCAATCTAGTGGAGGAGGGATCTCAGGAGAATGAGAATGAGAGAAGCAAATGCAGCAGATGACAGAGCTAAGCGAGATCGTGATCTCAGCTGGAATCCAGTGGGGACTTTGGGCATGAATGGTACCACTGAGCAGACGTACCTTCAGATAAGAGGGCCAAGTTTTTAGTACCAGTTAAAAGTTGCCCTTCCCCAGCAGAGGACATATAACCTCCAAGAGGAGGTAGTTCCCACTCAGCGGAGGGCAGTTCTTGGGAGAAGGAGACCTCGTGAGCCTCTGGCCACCAACACAACAGCTCCACGGCAATGGCGAAATCATGCCCCTTCCTGGCAAAGGAGTCTGGGCAGGACACCAATAGCATCCAGTGTAGGTGAAACGCTCATTTGATCAAGGTCACTGCACTGGATCCTTTTCTCCTCACCAAACATCTCTCTTCCAGGAGATTCCTTGTAAAAGTCAAAAGAGCCCCAACTTTGAGGCAAACAGGTGAAGAGTAGAACTGGTCCTATGGGCCTCTTTCACAGGGCTGTGGGTATGCCCTGAACCCAACCAGGTCTTCTGAAACACAACTCCTCCAATTTTCCACTTTCTGGCTGAGCCCCAGTCCCAGGAACCTGTGTCCCCCAGCACAGCAGCTGCTTCACAGAAGAGTTCACTCAAGTTGCTCTGTGGTCCCACAGATACTCAGCTTGGCTGCCCCAAGCACTGGGAGAGAAGTTCCTTCCCATTTTTGAGTGTTCTTTTAGATAGTTTTACAGGAACATGGCTCTTCTGACTAAGCTGCAAAGTAACCATGTGAGCTACTTCTCCAATTCAACATATGCTATAGAGCACTGACTTTCACATTGTCTTAATCATTCAGGTCCTATTAGTAGAAGTCTATTGTCTGTCTCAAGCAGGCTCCTCCTTGCAAATATTCTAAGGAACTTGGAGCCTGAGTCAATTTAAAAGTGTTCATTCTTGCTTCTAAATACCAGAGAGAACTGGGGTCCCACCAATTTGTGGGACTTAATTTCCTGTTATTTGTCGGTGTCCGAGATGGGGCCTTTCCATCCTTGTCCACAGCTGTGGACCTCACTTGCCCAGATGCAGTAAAGGCCTCATGTTTGGGATCCAGGGCTGAGCCATCTTAGTTTCCAGCCCTGCTCACTCACCAGATGCCAGGGCTGATCACCATGACAGAGGGATCCCAGCTCTACAAACACTGAGCTGAACAAATCTTGCCTCACCAAACCCTTGGTCTTCACACTGAGTCCCTTCCTCAGCTTAGTGAATTTCAATTCTGAAAACACATTGCTCTTCCCAGCCCCTGGGCTTGGTCCACCCCCAACAGATTTCCATAACTTTGAATCTCCAGGAACAGACATTGAAATCTTTGTCCTTTTTCTCATGAAAGATCCTGAGACCATTATGCAAATAAGTTCTTCTACCAACCTAGAGCTCTGCATACCAAGGGGAAGCCTTCCCTCAGTTCTGTAAAATGAAAGATTTAGAACAGGTACTCTGTAGTCCTCTTCTGTGTTGTTCATCAAATGTTCTGGGTCTTCCCTCTTTATGGTTCAAAACAGAATTGCATTTCTTTGCCCTCTTGTGATCCAGGTGCAACATGTGATCAGTTCTGGCCAATGAGGTGTAAATATAAGCAACTCATATCACGAGGGCTGGCTACAGAGTTTAGAGCACCCAGTGCAAAATAAAAATGTAGGGCCCCGATTTTTACATTACTAAGAATTTCAACATGACGGGGCACCTGGGTGGCTCAGCTGTTTAAGCAGCTGCCTTCAGCCCAGGTCATGATCCCAGGTGCTGGGATCGAGCCCCACATCAGGCTCCCTGCTCAGTGGAGAGTCTGTTTCTCCCTCTCCCTGTGCCTGCTGCTCCCCTACTTATGTGCACACTCTCCCTCTCTCTGTCAAATAAATAAATGAATAAATAAATAAATAAATAAATAAATAAATATAATCTTTAAAAAAAAAAAAAAAGAATTTCAACATGGCAACAGCGGAGCATTAAAACAAGCATGGAGGGTTGCCTGGGTCACTCAGTTCCTTAAGCATCTGACTCTTAATTTTGGCTCCAGTCATGATCTCAGGGTTGTGAGATCAAGCCCCACATCAGGCTCCACACTCAGCTCGAGGTCTGCTGGAGATTCTCTCCATCTCCCTCTGCCCCTCCTCCTCCGTTTCTCTCTCTCTCTCTCTCTCTCTCTATCAAAAAATAAATAAATAAATAAATAATAAAAACAAAGCAGGCCTGGAACCATTCTGAGCCCGGAGTCTTATACACAGTTTACACACCCATGAAGCTGGCTTCCCATGCTACTTGTGACTTGGAGCATTTAATTACCTATGTGAAACATTCCAGAGATCTTTCTTTTCCTCCAAAAGAGCAACAACATTTAAGACTGAGGCTGCTTCAACAAGCTGGATTCCTGACAGCTATAAGGAACAGAGCTCCCTCCTCCCCAAAACACAATGGACATGTAACATAGCAATCAATAAGCCTTTGCTGTTGGAGTGTTTGTTATGGCAACGTAAGTATCCCATCCTGACTGAAGAACGCCCTAACCCAAGTAGGTTTCTCCTTGCCATATATTTACCTCAGTTACACAGCCACTCATTTACCCTTTCTAAGACCAGAAAAATAATTGTCTGTACCATCTTGTCAATCTAGTGAACAGCTAGTTCGTTCACTGAATACAAATCCATAGCTGGTTATGGACCAACCACTTGTATCACTTCAGCAGGTAAGCCCTAAATAATTGAAATTATAGACATTCTAAATACTTTAAAAATCTCTGGACTCTTGTTATACCCCACATTATAAATGCCAACACAAAGGTCCTAAATAAAATGTTTGAACTCACATACCTGGAAGTACAGATATAGATTAAGCTCTGGCTCCTTTTTGTAGAGATACTCTCAGCTCTGTCCTCCTCTGTGGGCACTTTGTTCTCAGGCTAGCTTCTCAAGGTGGCAAAGTGGTGCCTGCAAGCCTCAGGGCAGTGCACTTCTTTGTTCAAATTAATGGAAAACACCAAGAACCTTTTGTATAACCTTAAAAGCCCTTCTCTTCAGCCTCATTTGACCGAGCTAGGTCATGTGTCTATTACTAGACTAAGAAAAATTGCTAGGGGAAGGTCAAGTGCTGATTGTTTCATTCATCAACATTTATTGAACATCTGTTGAGTGTAGGGCATTACTCTAAGTTCTGTGACTACAGAAGCTTAAATCCATCTTCTGGAAATATATATTAAGAGAGGATGGACTTCCATAAGTGGCTTAGAGCAGTAAGAACCATCCCATCCTCTTCCCGTCTCCAGTGGGGCTGAGATGTGCTTTCTTTCTTTTTTTTTTTTTTTTTAAGATTATATTTATTTACTTGACATACAGAGATCACAAGTAGGCAGAGAGGCAGGCAGAGAGAGAGAGAGAGGAGGAGGAAGCAGGCTCACCGCTGAGCAGAGAGCCTGACTTGCGGCTCAATCCCAGGACCCTGAGATCATGACCTGAGCCAAAGGCAGAGGCTTTAACCCACGGAGCCACCAAGGCGCCCCTGTGATGTGCTTTCTTGATTGACATGGACTGGGGGTATGGAAGTAGGGGGCAAGCCACCAGCACAATGCTAGGGTTCTGCCAGTGAATGGAGGTAGGAGCAGATATTGGGTAGAATACCAACTGTGACTACTCCTTTTTCTGAAAAAGATTTATTTTGTCAAGCATGTTAAGACCTAACTTTTCAGTAAGATGGCCTTTGTGTAAACTGCAAACAGGAATGTCAATAGTGTGAACTCTTTTGCAACATGTTCACAATATGTAGGAAAAGCTATAAAAATTTTATGTCTACGTGATTTTATATCTAGTGATTCCAAATCCCTAAATTTGCTAAGCAGTTGCCATAACTCTCTCCCAAATCAAAGCCAAATTCCTCTCCTTAACAAGAAGTCACTCTTCACTGTTGAGCTCCCCTCATTTCTGCGAGCCAAGCCCTTAAAACTCTTCCACACTTCCTCCCTTCCTTTCTGCCTTGTCCCTAAATAATCTATTTCTTTCAAGGTTTGGCCATGACACCAACCTCAAGATCCAGGGCTCTTGCCCTCCATTTCTAAAGGGACCACTTACTGATCTTATTTACTCCATTGTGGAAATACTGCCCACTCATTATAGAAAATATGAAACAATAGAACAGCCAAATAAATAAATATAATCATCCACACCCAGCAAATATTTTGGTCTATATCCTTTCAGTCTTATTTCTGTGTATTTTTATGCAGTCGAAATCATGGTGCATAGGTAATGTTATGTCTTGACTTTTACTCTTATGTAATACTTATGCAATATAACATTCCCCATATTTTTACAGGATCTTTATAAAGATTTTATGGTTTAATGATAATCTGTCCTCAGATAGTCTGTAGTTCATTCAATCTTTTCCTTTCTGTTGAACATTTGACTTGTTTCCAGTTTGTTGCTACTATAAAGATAATGAGCATTTCATGCAAGAGAGTTTTACCAAATTGTCTCTTTGAAATAGATTCCCAGATATGGAATGACTAAATCATTAGATATAAAATTTTTATAGTTTTACCCACATATTGTGAGAATGTTGCAAAAGAGGTCACACTGTTGACATTCCCATTTACAATTTATGTGAAAAGCTGTTTCGCTGCATGCATTAGGTTCCTATTGCTGCGGTAACAAATTAGCACACATTTAGGGGCTTAAAGCAACCCAGATCTCTTCCTTTATAGTTCTGGAGGCCAGAAGGTCCAAAATCAGGTTGGAGGTTCTTGGGGGAAATCCATTTTTTCCCTTTTCCAGCTTTGGGAGGCCGCTGACATTCCTAGGCGTATGACCTGTTCCTTGAATTACTCCAGTCCCTTGCCCCGATCCACACATCTCCTACTTCTCTTTTGTAGACACCTCTCTCTCTGCCTCCCTCTTATCAGGACACCTGTGATGACACTTAAGGCCAATCTGGATAATTCAGGATAATCTCAAAATCCTTAGATTAATCACATTTGCAACACCCACTTTGCCCTAGAAGATAACATTCAAAGGTTCCAGGGCTTAGGACATGGATTTCTTTGGAGGTCATTACTCAGCTTAACCATACTACAGTCTCACCAACATTGGGTATTCCTGTTTTTCCTTTACCTGGGACTAATTTGAGAGGTGGGACATTAAAAGTACCAATGGTGAGTGAATTTGCATTTTATTAATTTAGCCATTTAAATTTCTTCTCGTGACTTGTCTGCTCACTCATGTACCTATTGAGGTATTAATATTATGCTTACCAAATTCAAAATTACTTTTACGTATTAAGAATATCAGGGGCACCTCAGTGACTCAGTTAGTTAAGCATCTGCCTTCAGCTCAAGTCATGGTCCCAGAGTCCTAGGATCAAGCCCCGTGTTGAGCTCCCTGCTCAACGGGGAGCCTGTTTCTCCCTCTCCCTCTGCTGCTCCCCCTTCTTGTGCTCTCACACTCTGTTAAATAAATAAATAAAATCTTTTTAAAAAATAATCAACCTTTGGCTTGGTGTGTGTATTGCCAATATTTTAATGTTTGTGTGTTTTCAGCAGCTATTTTTATTTTCCTTTTATATCTCTTTTGCAGTTTGTGTTTTGATTTACATAGAGAAAGGTTTTCTCTGTTGGGGGTACAGTTCTCAGTTTCAACAAAGGCACAGAGTTAATTGAACTGCCCTCTCTCTATATTGGTGATGCGTATACTCTCCAGCTATTATCTTGATTTTTGTTTAATTATGATGGGGTGGGAACAGGAGGAAATACAGACAGAAAATTTTATGTTATGTAATAAAATTTTTAGCTTTTATCACTTCCTCCAACTTTTTTAACCTTATTAAGTATTCCCCAACTAGAAATACCTTCATGCTTTTATAGTTTTTTTTGTATTATATTTGGTCCTTTAATCCATTGAAATTTATTTTGGTGTATTGTAAGATGAGACTCTAAATTGATTTTTTTCCCCAAGTTGTAAAGCTTTTGTCCTAGCACCATTTATTGAATAATCCATTTCTTCCCTACTGTTTTATGAGTCCTCCCCAGGGAGACATTTAAAGGTACAATTTCAGGAGACTAAATAAACTCTTACAGTTTTTTTTTTAATGGAATTTTCTTGTTCTAAAACACAAAAGAAACCTATGCTAAGTTAAAGAACATTTATTATTAATTTTTAACGTATCCTGGATTCCCATGCCAAAAATAAATTAAAAGCAGTTGGTTATTCTAAATCATCAGTTTTTCTTCAGCTTTATAGTGGAGTTAAGTGAAAAATGACAAGTTTAGACAACAAAACTAGAGGTTACCTGAAGGGGTCTCATATAACTTCTGGGTAAAATTTGTAATTGGTGATTGTGTGTGGGCATGCACGTGTGTGTGTGTGTGTGTGTGTGTGTGTGTGTGTGTTGTTTGCTTAAGCCCTTGGTCCTCAAACCATGATCCCCCAACCAGCAGCATCAACCTCAACAGACAGCTCTTAGGAAGTTAGGATCTCGGACCCCACCCCAGCTTAATGAATGGGAATGGGAATTTTATCAAGATGCCCAGGTGACCCGTGGGCATGGGAAAGTCTAAAAAGCACTGACTTCAGCATGGCCTTCCTGCTTCAGCTGGCTAGGGCTTCCATTATGTTATCACATTCTAGCTGCAAAGCAGGGTCTTTAAACCACAGTGAAGAAACAGAGACCCACCCAGGTAACTCCATTCAAGGGAACTGAGAAGCTCTGAGGCAACCCTAGGGACTGAGTTGCGTGGTGCTCCTCTCAACCCAAAGAGGTTCATCACTCTTGTATTTCACCACCAGTGCGTCTTGGCCACGAGCCTATCTTCTTTTTCCCCCTAATACATATTGGCAGGTTCTTTCCATAGCTTCCTGGTAAAATTCCATAAAGAGATTATCTGATTGTCCTAATTATTCACTTTACTCTATTAAGCTGAACATTCATGCCAAGCTTTCTCATGGCCAGGCTGTATTGGGCCCCTTCCTTATCATCAAGGGTGATACAATTTCCTTTAGAAGAGCCCATGGGTGTGGAATGCCTAAGTGTTGTCACACACACTCTTCTCACACTTTAAAGTGGAGGGAGGAGAGCACTGTGGTCCACCATGGCCTGAGATCTGAGCTCTGTGCCCAGAGATGAGCTGAATTTGTTGATACATTCACAGCCTCTCCCAAAAGCACTTTTGTGTGTGATTGGTAGAGACTTACCTGCCTCTAGAGTGAGAGGTTGCTGAGTACTCCGGAAACTCAGCAAATGTACTAGCCTACTGGTATTATTTTTGTATCCAAGTACAGCTGAAACGCAATGTTACATTAGTTTCAGGTGTTCAAAGTAGTGACTCCACAAGTTTATACATTGTGCTATGTTCACCACCAGATGTAACTACCACCTGTCTCAATACATTGCTGTTACAATATCATTAACTATATTCTTTGGGCTGTTTCTTTTCTTCCCATGACTTACTCATTCCGTAACTGGGAGACCATAGCTCCTACTGCCCTTGACCCATTTTGCCCAGCCCCCATCCTCTACCCCTTATCACCATCTTATCTGTAAATCAAAATCACAGTCTTGTCCACAGCCATCCATTACTTGATTACTAAAACCACCCAGATATAAACTTTTCATCTACCTCTTTTGCTCTGGTGTTTCTCTCCAGGCCCCAGGCCTTTGGTTCTTAAGCCAAGCCCATCTTGTCTTCTCTCCACATGTAAGTTAATGCCTCCGCTACTCTGAGATATTAACTTCCATATCAAGGACACAAAAGTGAGCTTTCCAGGTGGCTGGGAAGGGCAGAAGCTGGTACTTCCCAAGGGTTCATCTCAGGCCTAGCCTCTGCTCTCTCCATGCCAACATTCAGGAGTCCTTTTGGCCAAATAGGACACAATGGCTAGTGACCATTTACTGAGCATCTGCCAAGCTGAGGAAGAGACAGGAGGAGATCTAGTCTCCACTTTTGGAGAGTTCACCATCTGCTATGAGGATAAACCAATCAACAGCAAAGAGAAAAGCAATTATAGACAAACAGCAGTTTTTACTTAAAAGTAGTTAGACAGGAGAGACCGGGAAGTCTGGCCAGAGTGTTTACCCTACCATTACAATGCACACAAGTGTGCTGGCAAAGTCCAGCCCATTGCTCGCTCATTCATTTCGCCTGTTTAGTTCAGCAAACATGTGCTGAGCACTCCGTGTCATTTAATCTTCATGATACTGAGAGGCAGATATGATTATTCCCATTCTACAGATAAGGAAACTGAAGCCTGAAGAGGCAAAATGACTTGCCCATGGCCACACATTGTAACAAACCTCAGCCCAAGTCTCAACAGGGTGACAACCAGCACAGGGACAGAGGAGCTGGAGGGCCACAGAAACCCCAGTGATCGTGCTGGGTCTCAGACTTAGGGCTGCAGCCTGAATCCCAAGCTTCCACTCTCAGCTCTTGTACCCTTGGCTCTCTATCCAGCTCTGAGACTCAAAATAGCAGGAAAAAAATGCACTCCTGGAAGGAGGTGGGTTAAGAAATCTTGCTGTTGGAAAAATAGAAAGATACTTTCTCCGAATTACTGACTCCTGTACAAGAATCAGAGAGGTGATAGACACTGGGGCTATTTGTAGAGATCTGAAGTCCAAGTAAAAATGGAGAGAACTTGCTTCTGAGTGCTACCAGCATGGGGTGGGGGCCCACAAACTCCTTTAGGCTTCCTTGGGGTGGGGGTTGGGCAGAGAGGGGCCTGGGGACCCAGCCCGCACAGGTGAGCTTTGGCAGGGATGAGGGTGTCCCCACGCTGAGTCCAGTCCCTTAGCCAAGGACAAAGGGTCGGATGAAAGGCAGAGGCAAGACTGAGCTGTCCTGTAACAAACCTCAACCCAAGTGTCAGCGGGGGAAGAAATAAACAGGGGCAGAGGAGCCAGAGGGCCATAGAAAGGACTCATGCAGACCCAGAATCTTCTTCTCCAGGATTACAAAGGTTCATGAGCTCCTTGCCCCTACACCCCAATCTATCTAAGGGAGAAGAGGTGGGGTGGCTGAGGGTAAAACAATTTTATCCCAAAGATCCCAGGCATTAGTTAAAGGAGCTGGCTAAAGTATTCTATCATAGTAAGTTCTAGAATGGGAGTAGGGGAGGAACCAGCCCCTTCAACCATGACTGGTTGAGTGGGGGTTCATATGTGACAACAGCAGAGCGATTACAAACAAACCACATCTTCCCAGGTAAGTGAGTTGCTGGGAAGTGTTTTATAAATCTGCCATGCCCACAGTGGGATTACATCTAATGCAGAGGTTGGTCTCTAAAGTAAGGTGAAATTATACCCAGTGTTTGTAAATACTGCTAAAAGTCCCTTCAGAGGTCATCATGCTGGCAACCAGCCTAGTCAAACTCTGAACTGGGAAGTCAATTCTGCAATTGAGCACTGGGATGAAAAATACACATCTTTAACCCATGCACTTGCTGTCAAGCAGCTGGACCCCAGGAGAGGTCGTGAGGATCTGACGGTCACTGCAGGCCAGCAGAGCAAGTGTTCTCATTGTGACAGGGGAACGCTGTCATGGGAGATGGAGGAAGTGACATCACAGTCATGGGTGTGATATCCTCAGAGAAGATGAGCCCAGAGGTTCCTGGAACTGACACAGCTTTCCCCAGTCTGAGAAGAAAGTATCCTTGCAAGAAAGTTTCTGTTCTTCAGATATTTATAAATAAGTTCAACAGCCATCTGCCTTGACTACTTTGACCAACCTGCTGCCTGATCAAGAAGGTATGAAACAAGAGGTCCAGCCTACACTTCTCCCAGCCCACACATCACAGCTAACTTCCACATCCCTGCTGCAGGGTCTGGGCTCCCTCCAATGCCCATCCCAGCAGTAGATATAGCCTACTCTTCTTCTCCTGGAACTAAGATGCTGGAGCCCCACATTTGACACTGAAGAAGAAAGGGAAGTCAAAATGTGATTACCATTGTCCACAGATGGAAGAATCATGATCATCCCCCTTCATCAGAGTGTCTGTCTAACAAAGTCTTGCTTCAGGAAGAGTGAATTGTTGAGGGCATCGGGAAAAATGAATCTGATTCCTCAATTCTATCTGTAGGGATTCTAGAAGCAGAAGGGTTTCCATGAAACTATGTAAATATCATAGTGTAATTCAACCCAAAGAAAAATACTGGACTACCATTAATCTGGGTAGCTAAAGATGAAGGTTTAATTTAAATACAAAAGAGACATGGTCTTGTGCTCTCAGACCAAGCAATGAGTCTTACCATCATCATCTCTGTTATATTATTGCATTATCTCTGTAATCAATTCTACAGTTGAGCACTGGGTTCAATCAAAGTTCAGGAGCAACCCTGGAGCTCCACACTTTCTCAAAGTTGAAATTCATTCATTCATCAACAAATATTCTGTGTTTGGCACCAAGATTACAGTATTCAACAACAACAAATTCCTCTACCTCAAGAAGTTTATATGCTGATAGAGACAAAAAATAAATCAATAATTTTAAGTTTATATATAATTACTATATCAAGTGGATGAATAAAACAATAAGAGAGTGCCAATAGGGGGTGATATTTTATATGAATGGTCAAGGAAGGTCACTCTGAGTAAAGATTCCAAATAAATGAGGAATGACTCATGCTGAAACCTAATGAAAAACGTTCCAAGCTGAGGGAAGAGCAAATGCAAAAAGCTTGAGTTGTGACCTTCCTTGGCAAGTTCAGAAAACAGCAGGAGGGGAGTTTGGCTGGATCAGAGTGGGCAAAGAGTACAATAGAAGTTCAGGTCAAAGTGGCGATGAAGGCCAACCCCTCCCTTGTGTATCATGGAAAGACTCCATATTTTACTCTGAATGAGATGAGGAGCCTTTGGTGGGTTTTGAGCTAAGAGTTTATATACTGATGTGATCTATAATTTCAGAAAAATATATCGGCTACTAGTAAGGAAAACGAGGTTGGCAATCATGAGACATGTGGAAAGGGTATTAGACCGATCAAGAAAAGAGAAAACAGTGGCTCAAGACAGGATGTTGGCAGTGGAGAAGGTAAGAGGTGCTCATATTTTAGATGTATCATGGAAGTTAAGCCAATAAGTTTTGCCACCATATTGGATTTCAAGTATGAGAGAAAGAGGGGGCTCAAAGATAACTTCAAGATCAAACTAGACTTCAGTTTTTTAGATATTCCAGTTTCCAAAGGGCCCTGGAGAAGGTTGGACAGCCCAGCAGGCTTTCCACCAGGGAGGAAATAATCAGGACCAAGCTTGAGCCGATGACTTGGGGGCAGCATCCAATGAGAAGCGTCCTCTGGATGGAGGTAGTACTCAAGGAGATATGATCTCCACACATAGGAGATAGCTGTAAGGTGAGAGACATGATTACTTTCATAATTTTCCCTAAAATTGCCAAACTATCAAACTGTTGTGTATGATGAGATTTCTGTGGCTATGGGATTTGTGTCCAGTCTATTGTTGGGAACTTGAAAAAACGGGTAGGAACTTTGGACTGGATTCTCAGGAACCACAAAATTGAGGATTTTAGTCAAATTTAGCCAGATGCCCCCAGAGCAGGGCCCCAAGCCTGCCAACATCAGAGTTCTGAGATATATTTTTTCCAGTGTGTTATCTGGGAGTCTTATCTTCTTACCAAACTGGTAGGTTTCTTGAAGGCAGAGATGACTTTACACTTATTTAGACCCTCAGAGACTTATTCAAGCTCTATACAAAACCCTCAAACTGACCCAGATTGCATTAGATTAGCTTGGATTCCATAATTCTCATGGAAATTCTGGCTTAGAGTACAGTTCCTTTATTACCTTCGTTTCGAATCTTCCAAAAGCAGACTCTGAGACAAGAATTGCCATGCAACTGTTTATTTAGGAGGTGATCTGGGGCAGCCCCAAGAGAAAAGTGGGAAAATTAGACCAGACAGGGAAGGCAGCCCATGAAGTGGGCATCAGTGAGCCAGTCACTACAGTGAAAAGCTGAGAGTGAAAAGCTGAGAGCTCATTTCTGCTGGCAAAATTTTAGGGATTACATAGAATACATCTAGGTGTCCCACATAAGGGAGAGGATGCTAGAGTATTTATTCACCAACTGTCACCTCTCATTAGTTCAGGATTACTCCCAAGACTCCTAAGCTCCAGCATTCCAGCTTGCCCTATACAATTAGATTCCAAAGACTAGGAAACATCCTCAGTCTCAAGCACTTGTAGCAGAAAGTGAGTGGCAAAGGGATAACATGGGCAAAGCATCAGTGGCAATCACAAAACTAATTGTCTTCCTTTTAAGTGATAAAGAAAATGCTGGCTCACAGAAAAACTAAAAAGAATTGCTGTATCTACTCTCTCTTTTCCCCCTCTCCCTCTCTCATTCTCTCTCTCTTTACATTCTCTTCTCTCCTTGGTGTTGGCTTCCCTCTGAGCATCTCTTCATGTCTTCATGGATCAATGGCAACAAGATCAGAAGATCAACTTCAGTCCTAACATCATCTGACATCATCCTCACATCAAGAAATCCCAGAAGAGTTTTGCCTTCCCAATTCCTTCAACAGTGTCTCACTGGACCAGCCCGAGTCATACCCATGCCTGAGAGGGACCATGGAGATGAAATAAGCTCACTTGAAAGTCCACGATTGTGTGCTTGCCCCAAAGCCTTAGAGGTTGGAGTTAACTCCACAGTAAGAACAAAAATAATGTGAGGAATCAAAGGTCTATAGAGGGTTAGAGGTTTGCTCAAAAATCACACAGACACTGTGGGCAGTCAATATGAGAATGACGGGCCACCCAACAGAAAAATGGGTAAAAGTTTTGAACAAGCTTGTCCTGAAAGGGCACTTCACTAGAGAGGATATCCAAATGGTCAATAAACACATAAGTATGAGGTGCCCGATTAGTCATAAGGAAAATGCAAATATAATGTGATATCATTACACATATGTGATATCCATATGTGTTATTATTACACAACCATAATGTGATATGATTACACAACCACCAGGATGGTGAAGATGAAAAATGCAAAAAGTATCAAGTATCAGCAAGAATATAGAGCAATTTGAAACCTCATACATTGCTAGTGAAAGTAAGATTGCTGAAAGTATTTTGAAAAACTACTTTGTAATATCTACAATGCTAAGTAGATGCCTACTCTGTGACCCAGCAATCCCACTCCTTGGGGGATGTGCAATTGAAATGCAAACATACATCTATCAAGACACACACAAGAATGCCATAGCAGCTTTATTCATAATAACTAAAAACTGGAAACCGTTCATACATCCATCCAAAGCAGAATGAATAGACCATAGTATAGTCACAAAATGAAATACTGTACAGCAATAAAAAAGAATGGTCTGTTGTTACACACAATGTAGCTAAATTTCAAATATGTAATGCTGAAAGGAAAAAGAGACACTAAAGAATATGCACTGAATAATTCTATTGCTCTGACATTCAAGAACTGGCAAAATTATGTTATTAAAAGTCAGGGTAGTGTCTACCCTCGAGGAAGTAGTGGCTGGGAAGAGAGCACCAGGTGGGGATTTTGGAGGTGCTAATCATCTTCCATTTCTCTAACAAAGTGCCAGTTAGATGGGTGAATTCAGTTCATGAAAATTCATCAAGAAGCAGTACACTTTTATTCACTTTTCAGAATAAATGAGAGTTCAGTTTTTAATTTTATGAAAGATGAAAAATTATCTATCCTGTTAATGAAAGAACTGGAATTAATAAAAACCAAGGCCTTTCTCTCCCAATCAGAAGGTTTTCTACCAAACAAATTCTTCAGCATACCCTCAGGGTCCTTTTTAAACAACCCCAACAAAACTAATTGCTTCTGTGTTGGACTTTATTGGAGAATGGAGTCTCATTGCCTCTCTCATCCTTACCCATGTATGAAGGTAGCTTCCCAGCCTGGCCTGGATCTTTTCTTTGGGAGCTTGTACTACCCTCCTTGATCTGGGTGGGAGGTGGCTGCCAGGATTCCAGCCTCCTTTTTCACCATCTCTCTCTCTCTCTCCTGGAATTTCCTTGAGCCAAATGTTCTTTGAGTCTTTGGCTGGTCTTGCTGAGCTCTTTCCAAGTCCTGTTTAATTCCTTCAATGGGTAAAAGTGTTCCAGATTCAGGATGAACAGATGGATGCATGAGAAATGAAATTCACATAGTCATGAAGGCCTTTGGCCCTCATTGCCAAGGTCACATTATAGAATATCCTAGAATTCAGGCCACAGGAGATCCCTACCCTGTAGGAGATCTGTGCCTTCAGAGCTCCAGCTTTTGGGGGGGGGGGGGTGTGCAGCACTCAGGGAACCACTCTCTCTTTGCTGGTCTCCTTGAGCTGATAGCATCTGTTTCTGGAACAATATTTGAAATTGGACTTGTAAGTTTGTCTAATGACAGGGGTGGGAGAAATCAGTCTATGGCAAGTGTGAGCTGTTCTCTGAAGCCAGGACTAGAGGGGAGTCTGAGATAGAGTCGGAGGGTCCATCTGTGATCCCAAAGTGTAGGTCATAACCACTAACTCAGGTTTCCCTCAGCGGGGAACAGATCAAGTACTGTGTCAGGACAAAAGTAAGCAGATTCCTTGGCAAAAGGTACCCAAGCAGCCACTCAGACTCAGAAGGAAGATGTGGGTTTCAGCTGGCCAAAATGGCACTTTCTCTCTGTAACCAAACTACTTGGTAGTAAACTTTCCATTAAGAGCACATCTTTTGGTAATACTCAGGGTTTACCAAGCTTCAGGGTCACTCCAACTTCATCAACCTCTCTCCTCTTTAGCAAAGAGCTTACACTTAGAAACCCTGCTTCCCACGCCCACCTGACCCTTCCCTTGACCTCAGACTTACCTCCAAGTGCAGCACCTCAGCTCTACCTGGCCCCTAACACTCAGTGTCCCCCAGTCCTCATTATAGACACAGTGAACCCCAACAATCTCAGTATGCTTCAGGGACCCTACACCCACTGGTTCTCATGTTGAGGCCACCCACGTGGTCTAGGTGACCCTGAATGCACAAATTAAGATAAGAATTCAAGGGCAAGTTTAATCCAGTTGGAAACACTCATGGGGGAGTTGAGAACTGAAAAAATAAGGCAACTCCAAAAAGGGAGTATGTTACCTAGCAAGTCACCACTGTGGGCTACTCCTGTGAGCAAGGCTGGGAATGAGGCTGGCTGTGTGTAGGTCCGACCTTGAGGGAGCATACAGCACACCCTTCAAAGTCATCTCACCTGGGGATGAGGAAGTTGCCAACTTGTGCTGTGTCCTTCCTGCTCTGTAGCTCATTGTGCATGTGTGTGCATATACATCGCCTCTTCTTGCCCTACACACAGACCATACAACCTCCCCAGCCAAAAAAAGGAGTCCTGGGGTGGAATGGCAGTGTTCACCGTGCAGAAGGAATGCTGCAGGGATGTGGGCAGGGTGCCAAGAGCATCCACTACGGTCCCCATAATCATGTCTCCTAGCACCCATCCCTCCAGTGTTCATGGAAGACTGCCCAAGGACTTGGCCCCGTGCATGGCTATGCCATGGGGATGGAGAAGAGACTCAAGCCCCATCCTTGGGCAGACAAAGCTCACACCTGCCACAAGAGCCAACACTTAACCAGATGGCCAATAGCCACTGGCCTGATGAGTGACCCCCCGAACATGCACTGTAAAGAGCAAAGGGAGGAAGAAGACCCGACAAGGGCACAACCATAACTGGCCTTGAGTCATGCATAGGAGCTGAGCAGGCAGAAGGAGAGGAGTGGGCTGGCAGGCCCAGAAGGTTTGGAAGGGGGTGGGCAAGGCTGGGAATGAAGGTACAGCTAGCTGTGTATGGTGCTGGCAGGGCAGGCCCAAGACAATTTATTAAATCCATTAGCCAAATGTGCAGTAGCTCCCACTGCACACATGGTGTGGAAAGCAGGAATGTAGGTTTGATTATGCATTCTGTTATGGTTATAATTATTTATGGATTGGAGGGTAAAGAATTATCAGGCAGCGCTGGAATGGCAAGAATTCAGGAAGTTAGCTTGGATGAAGTAGTGACAGGGATCCTTGGAAGCTGGTTGTGTAGGGAAGTGGCGTGATGAAAGAGTCATTCCCATTCGTGACCATTCCCCCACTAGGAGGAAATCAAGCAGTTTTCAGTGCCTGTGTATTCCTGGGAGAGGGTCTCCTTCTGTCGTCCGTGAGCTCCCACTCTTGATCTCTTGCAGCTTGGGCCTGCAGGTCTACCCGAGCTCACTATCTGGCTATGCAGGGTTCCTCTGAGCACAGAGCACGCAGGAACTGCAGCCTTCCCCCAGTGAAGGGGGCCGTTGGGGGTAGTGCCCCAGCTTCCTCACCTCTCGCCCCTCTCTCGAGGAATAGTCAAGCAAGGGTCTCCAGCAAGACAGAGTTTCCTGAGGGCCCCCACCAACCCATTAATGTGCCCTCCACTGGTGTTACTCCCTTCCCTGTCTCACCTCTCCACTCCTCTGAGTGACTCTTGGGACTACCTCCCAAATAACTCCCTTGGATCCAAATTGCTCCTAAGGTTACAACCCATGGCACCAGACAGAGAAAACATGCATGTGGCGCTTATATATGAAAATTGCCTGTGAGTAGAAATGTTTAATAATCTTTCTCCGGATCTGATAGGACTGGCGGGAAATTTAAGAGCGGGTGCATCAGGGTTGAAGGCAGAGAGCTGTGGGGGTTATTTCAATATTTTCTTTTCTCTTCTTGATGAAACAGTGGTAAAATCAACTCCGAGTTAATCATAAACACCAAATTAAGGGAAGAGCATCTTAAACGGAGCACTTAAATGGTCCAGAACACCAAACCAGACTACTCATTGAGGCAGAGTGTAAATGCCAGAGGGCGATGCAGCACCTGTCCTGTCTGTCCTCAGTCTCCCTTCCTAGCTCTCTAGCACCCATCTCCACTCATGCAGTCACTCAGTTCCCTGGCACAAGACCATGGAAAGAGACCTGGCTAGTGTCCTGTTGAAGGTACCGGCCCTGGCCGCTGCCATATCCCATACCCAGCTGCGGGCACCCCCCTGCTCTCTGGCCACTAGAGTCTGCTGTGTTGTCTGCACCACAGGCTGGGCATGCCAGATGCCCCAGGGTGGACTCTCAGCCACAGTTGGAGTTGGTGGATAACTTTGCAGCATCCCCCTTGGTTGGGATAATGTTGAGGCATGTGTTCTACACTGCCTTTCAGGGGTTTCCCATGGAACTGAGCCCCTCTGCCCAAGGTGGAAACAAAACTGAAAATGCCTCCTGGATGGTCTGACTTCCCTTCTCTGTCTCATTTTCCCCTCCCTGGCCAGTGTTTCCTGGGATCACCTCCGAAGTAAGGTACTTATACTCACATGCTCACCTGGTGACTGCTTCTTGGGGAACTCCACTTAAGGTAAGAGTGGGCAGGTCATCTCTTCCCTCTGAGTCTCTAGTCCAGAGTATAATATCTTCTGTCGTCTCAAATGAGGGTGCATGAGAGAAGATGAGGTTCATTCAATGCTTGAACACAGTAGGAGAACCGTCAACATTCATTTGATGGTGATAAAAGCTAAAAACCTCATACCTATAACTTCTCCATTGCTTTGTACAAGTCAAGCATTTGTTCATATCATTTGAACTGGATGACCATCCAGTGAGGTGGGATTTATTATCTCAATTCACAGCTGAAGATGTTGAGGCTCAGAGAGTTTAAGGAACTTGCTCAAGGTCACAAAGGAAGTGATAATGCCAGGATTTAAATTCCACTTGACCCCAAACTCTGTTCTCATACCCCTATGCAAAATTCTCTCCAAATAAAAAAGTATCATCTTTATAGCTAATGTTGGTTGAATATTGAATTTGGGGGCATTACCTTCTTCTACCTTGGAAACTCCCATTCGCCTTCAACATTCAGCTCAGGCTTATTCATCATGGAACTGTTCTCTGCTCCTCTCCTCAGCAAGGCTGGGCTAAACGCTCAGGACCCCCTGGACTCTACCCACATGCCTCAAACCCTATTGTGATTCCCCATTTACTTTACCCCATTTATAGTCACCTCCCTGCGCAGCTCTATAAGCTGAGAGCATAGCTTGAAACGGGACATGGTGTCTCCCTCTTGCAAAACGGTTTCAGGAAGGTTCCCAACCACCTATGTCAAAGGTCTAGGGCTCCTCCAGGTACCACAAAGCATTACCAATGATAACTCAATAAGCAAAGAAATGACTATCATGAGGACACAATACCTCCCTTCACATCTCAGTCAGGAGAAAAAGAGAAAGTATCATTTAGTCAACATGCCCCTTAGTTTTCTGGGGCTTTGTTTCCTCATCTGATCTCAGTGACCTCCACAGCCTTTCACCTCTGACAAAGGGTGATTCTAGAGATGTTCTGGTGTCTAATGGGCATCTCAGGGGGAGATAAGGAGTGTAATATCCCCTGTACGGACTTATCCTAAATTCAGGAAGGCAAAGCTCTCAGACATGGCCCAAATGACAGTATGGGTCAGGTTCCTAACTGATTCAAACTGGGGGAAATTAGAAAAAGGAGTATGAGACAGAGATACTGTTTTGTCTTCCCCTGTGATGAGAATTCCTGTGAATGGTGGGGGAAGGGTGAGTACTGGTAGGGCCTGAGACAATGGGAGTAGGAATAGGACCAGGCAAGGGTGTGAGATCAACCAAAGTGCCAGGAGGGTAACTTTGGATCAGTACTGCAGAAGGTTCCATCAGGGACAGGGGATCTGGGGTATTGATAACCCCACAACTGTCAGTCATTAGTTAAGAGCTGCCCCCAGGGTGTAAATATCCAGCTTACTCTTGCAAGGTGGGCTCCAGCACCAGGGAGCCTGGAACTACATTTCTCTGCAATCTAGAGCAGAGAAGGGAGAAGGACAAGAAATGAATCTCTTCAGGCGTGCCTGAAGAGTTAGGAGACTCGGTCTTAAGAGTCACAATGCTTGAGATGTTGTTCCCAATTTCTGTTTCATGTTTTCAAAAGATAACTCAGAGTTACCCAGTAAGTTCTCAGAATTTCCTGAATTTAGAACCTGATTGCCTATGGTTATGAGATTCCAACATAAATGTCACCCTCTGCAACAGGACAGCTGGCTCAGCCAGGTGGTATGCACCCGGGAACATCCAGCCCCAGAATTTTCAGTTCTCTGAAGTCTCAAGGCCTGGCTTCTTGCCACTGGAAAGGGGACCAGGACAAGGTGTTTTGTGTGGAGACACAGCTAAAGAATGCAGCTGATTATTGGGGGGAGGGGCAAGTTAGACTACATTTGCAGTGACAAAAATGTAGGCCTTGCTAAAGCTTTTCTAAAAATTTTAAAAACCAAAGAAACGTCTGGGTTTCCACTGAGGTTTTTGTTTTGGGTTTTTTTTTTTTTTTTTTTTTTTTGGAGCATCAGTCTCCTCGGATGCAAAGCAACCCTGTGTCTCCACACTAAGAGCATGCTGGGAAAAGAAAAGCTATGGGTAGGAGCTAGGAAGCCAGAGGACCCTGAGCAAATCCAGGAGAGCTTAAAGTCCCTACAGGGAGCAAGGATGAGAGATCTTGCTCACCTGACATACTGGCTGCCCCTAGCAGGCCATGTTTGTCCTGAATCAGGTCATGGGATTTGGCCCCACCTGCCAAAGCACTAGCTCTGGAAAGTGATAGCAGGGCACAGCTGAAAGGCAGGGACTCCAGTACTGGATCTCTCATCTTCCCCTCCGCAGGGCCTCCCAACTGATGCCTTCAAGCAAACAGAGACCAACTGCTTTCATTCACTTCTAAACCTTGCTCAACCCAAAGTCCCAAGCCAAATTTAGGGCATTTCCTCCACCTCCCATCATTGGTAGACCCCACCCTCAGGCCTCAGAGGTCCCAAAGCTATCAACCCTTCTGCTCCACATCCTCATCCAGTCCTGTTCATTGAGAAACGGCCCAGATTTTAAACAGTTCTTCCCTCCTCCCCACCATTAAAATGCAGTGGCCCAGGAGACAAGTGTTCTATAAACTCTGTAACTGGGATGTTTGAGAGTGATAACATCTTGATATGTTCCTCCTTGCCTGGAGAGGCAAGACCTAGGCCAACGGAAATGATGTGGTAATGGCAAGACTTCAAGCATGTGACAGGCTAATGGGAGAGATATTTGGGGGTGAGGAAGGCACTCTGGAATCATCAGTCACCAGGGCCAGGGGTTCTAGAATGGAATAGTGTAGGAATTACAGCTCCATTTTTGATCTTTCACAAGCTCTCTAGACCCAGCCCAGATACTCCCTTGGCAACCAGGCATATGGAGCTATAGATGCTGAATCAGAGGGCTCTGCAAGGGAGAGGCGGGCTGGGGACCAGATGTCCAACATCATTGCCAGCTGATCAACTAGTCATTAGGGCAAAAATTCCCTTTCCTCGGTTCTTAGTGACTTTTTATTCAGACTAAAATCAAGTCAAGGCCAGTTGCAAGAATATCTATGACCCTGGAGCAGACAAGTCCCTGTAAGTGATTAGCCAGAAAAAAATGATTATCTTCATGTTCTGCTTTATAAGCCAAATGGATGTCAGGGTTCTGAATGCTTCTTCATTCAAGAAGAATAAGGCACAGATAAACTATACCTTGAATCACAAGCCATGATTGTGAGAGGACACCAGAAATCAGGCAATGAAGCTCTCTGGACTGGTTTTGGATGGTGCCTATCAGTGACCAAATTATTACCCCAGAGGCACTAAGGTCAGGTGTCTCCTATAGCCCCATTACCTCCACCCATCCTGATGGAGTCTTCTTGTACATCATTATTACCTTGATGAGCTTGACCATTTTTTCCCCTTTACAATGGCCAACATCATCACCAATGACATCAGTTATCTCCCTTATTCCACTTAACATTGAAGTTCAACTCAAGGTCATCTCCTCAGGACAACTTTCCCAGCCATCCTTTCAGGCACAATTGGTTATTCCTTCCTCATTGTCTCCAAAATAGCATATTCCTGTGGTGTTGATCTGTGGGTCTGTCTTTCCTATCAGACTGTGAGCTTTTCACAGCCTGAACTGATTTTCAATCTTTGTTTCCCTAAGATCCAGCAAGTACCTATAATACAGTAGGTTTAAAACATTCATGTATACAGTAAAAGACTGAGAAGACATTTCAACAACATGGTGCATAGTTCTGCTTCCAACTTCCACTTGCCCTGTGTACACAGCTCTAAGTGAATCCCCTCCTTCCTCCCTATAGCCCCTGCTAAAGCTGAGCACCTCAGACAAACCACTGTGCTCATCTGTCCTCACTTCTGTATCTTCCCACCCCTGGCAAGTGGTCAGTTCAAGGTATGGTCTGTGTGGGTTACTGGAGAAGAAAGGGCAGTGATAGGAGGTGTCTGCGAATAAAGAGTAACAAGGCTTGATAGAAGACTGGGTATAAAAAATGATGATGAGGGAGAAGCCAGGTGATCAAGAAAGTCACGGCTGCTGACTGACAGGAAAGTCAAAAGGAGAGCTGAGGACGGGATGGAGGAAGGGGTGAATTCAGTTGAGAACAAGTTGACTTCAGGGGAAGTCAGCAGCATTCAGTGGGAGATTCTAACAAGTCAATGGAAACACAAGACACACACCTAAGGGAAGTGATAGGGCATGAAGAGCTGGGCATGAAGAATTTGGAGTCCCCCACACAGAGATGAAAATTGAGGGCATACAAGATCATCCATTTGAGAGTTCCAAGGACAAAAGAGAACAAAGATCAAAGGAGAGGAAGAGGTCCAACCAAGACTGGGCTTTGAAAGCACCATCATGTATTGGGGAAGGTCTTGGGGATGGGGACCCCAGGAATAAGTTGACATAACGGTGCCATATTCAAGCCTAAAGCAAAAGGAAAAATCAGTGATGCTGATCCTGTCTTTAATTAATGTTTTAATATTTTATTCATCATAGATTTTGGTATTTTCATTTTTCTAAATATTTCATTAAACTGTTAGTTTGATAAGTAAGTAATGAAAATGCCTTTGAAGCCTGAATCTAAGACAAAAGATGACTAGATGTCGAGCCCGTTTACAGAATCCTCATCTGACTAACACCGGACTCCAAATGGGTTCATATATGTTAATAGAAAAAAAAGAAGAAGGTTGGGAGAAATTGCTCTGTATCACACATTAATTAAGGCAGAATGATACTGCTGTGGGAAGAGGACAAAACCAACTACAGGAACTAAACAGAGATCCAAGAAAAGACTTGTTCTTAGATCAAACTTTGGTTTGTTTTTGTTATATTCCTGTCACTTAACTTATTTTACAACTGGAAGTTTGTACCTCTTAGTCTTCTTCCACTATTTCAGTAACCACCAGGTCGTTCCCTCTATCTATGAGTCTGTTTCTATTTTTTTTTTTATTCATTTGTTCTGTTTTTAGATTGTGTATGTAAATGAAATAATATTATTTGTCAAAAAAATGTTAGCTTGAGAGATAGGATCAAATGTAACAGTCCAGGAATGTCCTTCTCAAGAAAAGGAGACCTGAGGCAGCTGAGGCCTGTGCCCAGAGCCTAAGCATTGGATCCCGCCGGTCAGGATTCAAGTTCTGGCTCTGATGTCTCTTAGGTGTGTGATCTCACACAAGTCACTTCCCTTCCCTCAACTTGGCATCCTCACCTGAAAAATACCTTCCTAGCAATGCTATCACAGTGCCTGCCTTACATGGTGATTCCTAAAGAGTTGTCCCCATCCCCCTGGGCACTTAAGATGGTGAGGAGGGAAATGAATTGGCTGGATAGGGAAGGAATGGTAGGGGTGAGGAGTCTGGGGAGGATAAAGAGACAGTGCAGCCAGGAAACCAGGCTCCTCCTTCTCTACAGTCTGACAGATGGACAGAGCCATATAGAATTGGAACACTCCATCCACCATCCACATTTTATATGTTGCATTACACTCTTTTAATATCTGCGACTTCCTTCCATTTGTGTGGGGGTTGGAGAATCACAAGGCAGAAAAGGCCCAATGCTCAGAGTGAGCTGGAGCCTGGCCACTGTCTGACCCAGTCCACTCTCCCACCCCTGTCCTCTGGAAGCATTGTCACAGACCCTTTGATCAGTACCCTCAAGGTGACAATGTACAGCCACTGCAGAGTGGTTCCCAAAGGACGGGGAAGAGGCTGGGCTGGGGAGGGGGCTCTGTCATCATTTCCTTCCCTACCCTCTTTTTTCAGCAGCCTATAACTCCCCGGCATATTTTCCCCTGGTGGAAAATGTCCATGTTTGGTGTCTGCCCAAAGGAGAATCTCTATGGAAAGTTTGAGAAAGATTCCCTCTGGCTGGGAATGTGAAAAAAAGCCTGTGCTTTTCCCATTTGGAAAAAAAGGAAAGAACATACTTGAGATGTGGTTATTTTTGTCTCCAATTCAGAAGGAACTGACTTGGACAGTGCTCACTTGGCCCGCATTCCCAACACTTTGTTGGTAAAGGCAGATGGACCAAGCCACAGGGAGGTGATGCCGACCCCAAAATACTCATGTCTCTTCTGAAGAATCTTTTTTGTTTTACTCTTTTATTAGATATAGGCTACAGATAATAAAGTGCGCAAATCTTAAGAGTCTTACGTATCCAGCTTGATGAATTTTTATGTAGGTGTATAACCACGTAACCATCACCCACGCCAAGAGCTCCAACATTTCCAGAAGGCTCCCTCCTGCCACTTTCCAGTCAATACTCACACCCTGAAGTTTACCAATTAGTTTTGCCTCTTCTTAAATCCCATAGAAATGGAATCATACTGTGTTTGCTTGACATCTCATTTCATTCACTCAACGTAACATCTATGAGATGTGCTCATATGATCACCTATTTATTAGTTTCCTAGGGCAGCTGTAATGAAGTACCAAGGACCGGGGGCCTTAAACAACAGAAATGTATTTTCTCACAGTTCTGAAGGCTGGAAGTCCAAGAGTAAGGTGTTCGCAGGATCAGTTTCATCTGAGGCTTCTCTTCTCAGCTAGTAAACTCCGACTTCTCCCTGTGTCTTCACATGACCTTCCCCCTGTGCATGTCTGTGTCCTAATTTCATCTTCTTATAAGGACCCCAGTCATATTGGATGAAGGGCTGTCCTAATAACCTCATTGTAACTTAACTGCTTCTTTAAAGACCCTGTCTCCAAATATAGCCACACAAATAAAGTCACACTCCATAGTACTGAAGTATAGGACTTCAACGTGTGGATTTGGGGAGGGGAACACAAGTCGGCCCATAATACATACAATACCGAATGTTTGGGGGAGTTTTTGTGGCTGAATTGGATTCCACTGTGTGACTCTACAACAACTTGTGTATTCATTGTTTTATCAATAAACATTTGAATTATTTCCATTTTGGGACTACTGCCAACATTGTGGCCATCACTGTCTCTAGTACGCATCTTTTAGTGAACATCGGTCCTCATTTCTGATGTGCTCCTACCCAGGAGTCTAATCGATGCCTTATAAGGTATGGGGATGAGAAGCTTCCATAGACACCACTAGACGGTTTTCCAGTCCCATTGCACAAACACTCTATGCCTTTGCCAACTCTTATATTATCACACCCTTTTATTTTAGCCTCCTCAAAGAATCTTAAAAATGATCTCAGAGCAAGTTCATCTGCAAAATCTAGGCTCCTGGGAATTGTGGAGAGCACCGACCATATACGCGTATGGATAACTGCGATTTCTTTTGGGCCAAGAACTCTGGTCTTCTGCCTCCACTCCACTCCTGCTCAGGAGTCTTGAGGTTTTAAGTGGGTTGTATCCCCAGTGGGACTGGAACAGCCTAGGATCTGAGGGCGGCCTAAGGCCAGTGAGTAACTGACCAGAGGAACAGGAGAATGAGAGAAAGTGAAGAGCAAAATGCAGTTGGAAATGTTGTTTCTGGCCACCTGGGGAATGAATGAAGGCTGTGTGTCTATCTCAGAGAGAGCTTCAAAGGAACCCTATGAGATCATTGTTTCCTCACAGTTTCAGCCAGCTTTCTCTGAAGAGAAAACTCTCAGAGTCCCTCACACCCAGGCCCCACTAGGAGGCTTCTCGAAGCTGACCCTTCAAAACGGTCTTCACCCTGAAGGTCATGGATTCGGGACAGACCTTCTACTCCCCAATTTCCTCCCCCACCTCGCCTGCCCTAGTACTGGAAATTCCCACAGAGTGCCATTCCCCTGCTTTGCAACGTTCTCTTTCCTGGTGTCTTCAAACCTCCGAAAACTGTCCAGTCAGAGAAAGACAAATGCCATATGACTTCACTCATCTGTGGAATTTAAGCAAAAATACATATGAGCAAAAGGAAGAGAGAGTGAGAGACCATCAAGAAACGGACTCTCGGGCACCTGTGTGGCTCAGTGGGTTAAGGCCTGTCTGCCTTCGGCTCAGGTCATGATCCCAGGGTCCTGGGATCGAGCCCCGCATCGGGCTCTCTGCTCAGCAGGGAGCCTGCTTCTTCTTCTCTCTCTGCCTACTTATGATCTCTGTCTGTCAAATAAGTAAATAAAATCTTAAAAAAAAATTTTTTAAAGAAAAAAAGAAACAGACTCTCAACGCTAGAGAGCAAACTGATGGGAGAGGGTGGGGAAGGGGTAAAACAGGTGGTGGGGATTAAGGAACACACTTGTTGTGATGAGCACGGGATGGTGTGTGGGAGTGTTGCATCACTATATTGTACACCTGAAACTAATATAACACCATATGTTAACTAACAGGAATTAAGATTAAACAAACAAAAAACCTCCAAAGACCTAAGACTGTCTAGATCTGAAGGGAACAGGAAGATAACTGTGACTTGCCCAGGTCCTCACATGCAAGTCTGGCTCCTCAGAACTAGCAACACAGGGCCTGTTTGGAAAAACATAAAGCAAATCCTTATCTTACTCCTTAGAGCAAAGTAAAATTCAGTTGAAGCAAATATTTAAGGGTAGAAAAGAAACCATACAAGTATTAAGAGGAAAAAAATTAGTAAATGTACTTATCATCCTAGAGGGCAAAGTCCTTTCTATTTAAGTAAGATAAAAACCCTGAAGCTATTAAGAAAATGATTGATACATATAACTACATAAAAATTAAAATTGCTTGAGGGCTGAAAAATGCCATTAAGAAAGTCAAAAGATAAACAGCCAACAGGGGAGTGGGGATAAAACTAGCAACATATTTGTCAAAGGCTCATTTTCTGAAGTCACACAAAAACACTATTTGTATTAATTAGAAAGGGCCTCACAACCCCACAGGAAAAAAAACGGAAGAATGGGTGAAAAGAGGAGGTCACAAAGGAAGGAACCCAGATGTCCAGGATACATAAGAAAAAATGCTCCACCTGCATCATAAAGAAGATAATGCAAATTGAGACAGTAAGATGCCTTTTCAAAACTGATTGGGTCAGGAATGCAAACACTGAACAACAGGTATTTGGTGAGAGTTTGGGGAAACAGACGTGCATGGGCACTGTTAGTGGGTGTGTATGTCAATGGAGCCTTTCTGCAGGATGATTTAGAAATACCACTGAATTCCACAGCTCACATAGCATTTGATCCAGCAATTCCACCATCAGCAATTTAACTTCTGGTTATACTGACAAAAGGGTCCAATATGTATGTTCAAGATGTTCATTACAGCTCTGCTCTGAAGCGAAAACTAGATTTCAACCAAGGGGCAATAAATTGTAGTATATTTATTGTAATGGAATATTATATGCTTATAAAAAAAGAAACCACTTAGGCAGACCTGCGTGTAGATTTAAATAAATCACCAGGCTCTATTAAGTGAAGAATGCAATTAACTGTATAATGAGTGAGGCTTTGTGTAAATAAAAAATCCGAGAGTGTAACAGGAATGTTTTTAGCTACAAATACTTGGCAACATAAGTAAAAGTGGCTTAAACAATAAAGACAGTTCATTATCTCACATAATAAGAAATCTGAAGGTTGGGAGACCAGGGCTGATAACAAAGTCATAAAAGACCAATCTTTCTGCTCCTCCATTCTCTGGCTATCTGATCTCTTGTTGCCACTTGCTTTTGCAAGATGGCCGCCTCTGTTCTACCTAACCTCCACATTTAAAGCAAGGAGGTAGAAGACTTAACGCTCTTCTCATGCGTGTCTCTTATACTCATTGGCCAGAACGGTGTCACGTGAGACCCCTCCCCCACCCTGTTGCAAGGGTTTCTGGGAAAGTGAGTATCTAGCCAAAAAGGAACCTATTACCATGATTGCCTTAGCCGACCATGATTTGTCTTTAGAGGCTGGGCACATTACCTCCCTAAATTAACTCCAGAGCAGGGATTATTTTGGTAATAATATTTTATTATATTATATATATATATATTACTTATATTTTATTATAATAATAATAAATTATCTTAAGCCTAATTACAAAATGTTTTCAATGAGTAGGTAATTACATCATCAAAAAAGCTAGACATATGGCTATCTGGTTGGCTTTATTGAGAGCCAAAATAGATGGTAATACATACGTTAGTGACGTCAGATGGGGGCAATTTAGAGCATGGGCCATGAAAGAGAATGGAACATAATTCTCTAAATGGCACTGGGTCTGCTCTAAGTTCCAAGACCACTCCCAGAGGGCTACTGACAGAACCCAAGATATTTAGCAATACCCTGATTGTTTTTGAGATCATAAATTGGATTTCTCTTCCTTCCCGGAGCCTGAGGACTCCACGCAGGACCCAGGGAAGTTGTTTTGCCTAAGGTGCTGACTGACAGACTGGTGAGTTCTACTTAACCCGAGGTACTCACTAGCGCCCCTGCTGGAGAAAGGAGTGATCCCACAAAATGCCCTGAAACCCAGCAGGGTCTGGGTTCTTAAAAAGCCGTCCCATTTTCTGCCATGTTTCTTCATTTTAATGGTATTCAGTTCCCTCACTAGTTAAAGGGGCAAGTGGACCCATAATCTCAAAGGCCCTTTCCAGGTCTTTAAGGCAGCAGTTCTAAACAAATCTTCTCTCTCCACCACAACCTCTATGGGTGTTATAATCAGAGATCCTGGAAGTCCAACAACAGGGACTCAAATCCCAGCTCCCCGCCTTACAAGCTCTGTAAGCCTTAAGCAAGTTATTTAACCCCTCTGAATTCATTTACTCATCTAAAAACATATTTTTAAGAAATACTTTGCAGGAAAGGGGTTCACTGGGTTTCTACTCCAGCTAAGCCAGCTGGGGTCCCTTCTAGGGTCCCAAGTGACCCCTATGTTGTCATACCCAATGGGCATTCTTTTGTCCTTATTTTTACTTTTTGCAACATCTGGTAGTGTCCTTCCACCCTCCACCCATCCTCCTCCCATCTTTGAAGCTCCTCTCTCCCCTTCTGTGAGCCCAGCTTCTCCTGCTTTTCTTCTTCCCCAGTCCATGCTTCTCATTCTCCCTTATGGGATTTTCTTCTCCTCTCAATGCCAATATTTTTAACATAGACAATGATCTACCTCACTCACAGCAAAAGGAATGCAAATTAAAACAATGAGAGATCATTTTTTGCCCATCAGATTAGCAAAACATAAAGAGTTTGGCAACAGTCTGTGGGCCATGATGTAGGGAAATAGGCACTCTTGCACATTGTAGAGATGCAATTGGGGGGGAAAAAACCCTTTGGAGGGCGATTTGGCATAATCAAAATTTTAAATGCATAGGAGGATTTAATCCAGCAATTCCATTTATAAGAATTTGTACTAGAGATAAAATTTACCAGACATCTACCCCGTGCCCATTCTCTCCTTCTTTATAGCAGAACCTGATTTTGTTGGCAGAACAATGAGCCAAACTAAAAGATATTTCCCAGCCTCCCTTGAGATAGGGATAGTTGCTTGACACAGGTCTGGCCAATGAGATGTAAGAAGAAAAAAAAATGTTTGGAAGCCTCTAGAAAATTCCCTTAAAAGGATAACAGACTTAGCCAACAACACAACCAACTTCCCTTTGTTGTCTTTTTTCCCACCTCCTGCCTGGAAAGGGGATACAGTGGCGGGATCTGGAGCAGCCACCTTATAACCACAGGAAATGAACATGGAGACTTTGCTGTGATATCATTGCACCACTAAACCAATGCCAGCATTTGCCCACCCCAGATTTCTCACAACTTAAGAAAAAAATAAGTCCTTGCATTGCTTAAATCTCTGTTGTTTGAGTTCACTCTTCATGCAGCCAAACTTAATCCCTAAATAATGTTTGTATGTTCCAGGATATTTTTGCTGTATTGTTTATAGAGCCTCAGCCTGAAAATTCTCATTTAAAAGGTACTGGTTAATTAAATCAGGGAACAGGTTCATGGTGGAATAGTATGCAGCTGTACAAAAGAATGAGATAGCTTTTTAGTGCTGATAAGGAATAATTGCCAAGATATTTAGTTAAGTTTTAAAAGGAAGATAGAAAGTAAATATGATGTGCATTATAGGCATTACAATTATAAAATTGCATTACAGGCTTAGAATATTTCCAGAATACATTAAGAAACTGGAGGGCCTCCAGAGGTGGGATTGTTAGAGATCCTAACTGGGTTGTTAGGAATCAAGAGGAGAAATCCCCATTCACTGTATACCCTCTTGAACTGTTTGAATGTTCATCACGTGCAGATTTTAATCTTCCCAAAAAGTTAATTAAAATTGTATTGCTTTAACAAACAGGAGAGAGAGAGGGAAGAGGAAAAGCCAATTATTTCCATGACTCATTCATTTCTCTTCCTTCTTTTTATTGAATGACACTTCACCCCCAGTCCCTTGGGCTCAACTGTTACATATATGTGAATGGACTCCAACCTCAATTATTCAGCCATGGGCTCTCAAATGAATGCCATACTTCCTTATTGGACCACCCTTTAGACATCACCCCACGGAGGCCCCATAGGCACCCAAATTCAGCTTGTCCACACCCGCAATGCTGCTCCTGCACCAGTGTTCTCAGTAAAGTGACCAGAGTTACACATTCAGTGGCCCTGCCATCTGGGAAAGGAGGAATGTCTCCAAGTCCTGCTTTCCCTGTTCTGTCTCAAATCTACCCCTTCTCCCATCTGGCTTCATTGGTCTCCCTAGAGGTGCTGCACTAGTCAGAACTTTCCAAGAGCATAGCCAGATGTCCAAACCCTCTTTTTTGCCCCTCTTTACATGAACCACTCTGTTTACTTCTTGTTCACTGTCTTCCTTCCTGGGCTAGCATTCCCATGAAAAGAGGGACCATGTCTGTGTCTTTCTCTACTGAATTCCACATATGGATGGCAGGCTCTCACAGCAGTGACTGCATGAGCCAAAAGATGTGGCCAGCATCTCACCCTCCCCTTCCAATCCTGTCCCATCTGTCCATCTTCCCCAGCAGCCCCCAAACCACCCGCTTCTCTCCATCTCTGAAACCATCATCCTAATACCAGCTTTTCCACTGCTCACCACCCCCAGTCATGGCCACACCCCTCAATGGGACTCCCTATGTCCAGCATGACCCCACAGACATAATTGAGTATATAAAATGGCATTGTCATGTCGCCCACCAGTAAATAATAATAAATAAGTATTGCAAAGCTTTTGTGTTCAGACCCTATTGTAGCTCCTGGACCTCCAAAAGGCCCTCCATCCCTGCATCACACCTCTGAGCCCATCTCCAAGCCTTGGCCTCAGTCACAGGGAACCATTTACACTTCCTTGAAAATGTTAATGCTTCAAATCTCTGTGCCTGCACACACATTCCTACTTCCACATGGAATACCACCACCACTTCCCACCACCACTCTTTAATTTTTCTTTTAGTTAAGACCTTCAAACTCAAATCAAATGTTACCTCCTCCAGGAAGCCACCCTGGACTACCCAGCCTGATGGAAGGGCCCTCCCATCTGGACTGTGAGCTGTTGAGAGAGGGGCCAGACCCTGTTTCATTTGACTTTCATCTCCGGTGCCTAAAAAGGTATCTAACGTATGGAAAGCTCTCAATAAATGTTTGTTGGATGATTAAATAAATAAGTGAATGAATCAATGGGTTTTGCTGGAATGAAATAAAGCATGTGTGATTTACCTAATAACCATGCCAGGTACATAGCTGCCAAGCAATGTACCTGGCATTTCCATTCCTTCCTTCCCCTCTCCTGTTGCTCAGTTTTCCCTGGTCTTCCCCAGCCCATGCCATGTACACCAATGGAGTCCCCTTGGCAGGGAGGCCGGGCTTGGCCCCGCCTGCTCATGAAGGACACCCACTCGCACCTGGCCTGCTCCATGATTCTGACAGGCTCCAGAAGATCTTAGAAACTAACCCATCAGCTACCTTCACTGCCTCACACCTGCCATGTGTGTCCGCCCTTGCCCCAATCCCACCTCCCGGACCCACGGAGCCAGTCTTCGGGGCTCCGTGCAGGCTGCTATGTCTCTGCTCCTTCGTGTCTACTCACAGCCCCTCACTCTACCAGGTTCAGCTGGTGGGAGGCCCTCTGACCACACTGCCCTCTCCACCCCGCCTTCCCCATTCCCCGGAGTAGGTTCCTCCCTTTCACCCTCACTGCGGGGCTACCCTCCCCTCTGGCTCTCCCCAGCAGAGGCAGCCCCCCTCCTTCCCCTCCAGATTCCAGGGGCCCACTGGGGCCTCTCAGAGTTCATGCTTGCCTCTCGAGCCGGGCCTCGCTGCTGGCCCGGACTGCACAGCTGGGAGCTGGATCCTGACAGCCACCAACAGGCCAGAATGGACCTAGTTGATTCCCATCATTGCCTCTCTCTAAATATGAACCGTGACCAAAAGGAAAAAAAAAAAAAAAAAAACCAGGAAAGAGATGAAAAACCATAGGAACAGGACGTCCTTTTCAGTTGCCTCCCCAATTCTGTCAGGGGCTTAGTCCAACAGAGGCTTTAATTGGTCAAACTATGTGTTTTTCACTGAAAGAAAATGCCGTAAATGAAATATGATTCACATTTGGCATGGGTGGCTGGGGGGGGAAAGAGACCTCATCTTTGTCAGGCCCTTTTGAAGGAATTTGGGGTGGGGAGGGGTGGGGAGGGCCCAGAACCCCCCAAGGTCCCCAGGGGCAAGGACATGTCCCCAGGGACGCCCTGGAGTCTGTGTCCTCCGTCAGGCCATAGTGGGCCTCGCTTCCCGGCAGGGCGCCCAGCACTGACCTCACACCGGCTGCTGCCTGCACCCTGAGTGTGTGGGAGGGGAGGGGGCTGCAGCCTGAGAGCCTGTGGCCCATGAGCAGAGGAGGCCACAAGGGAGCTACAGGCCCCAAGCAAGTGAGGCACCCGGAGGCCCAGGCGGCGTGCACAGACAGGAACAGCAGCCTCTCCTCTGCCCACACCCGATTCCTTCTCCCCCTTCTCCTATGCCCACACGTGACAGCATCCCATTTACACAATCCCAAGAAGACCCAGCAAGATATGGGAGTGGCTCCTCGCCACTGCAAGACAAGAATTAGAACTAAGATATGTGCAAATGACAGAAAAAGGAGTCACTTCAGGGCCAGTCACAAACTCGAGGCCCCCTCCCTCTAGTAAGTTTCAGGAGTCCCAAGGTAAACTCAGCACCTCACCCAAACCCTTTCCAACAGAGGCCTGGAGTTTCATTAGAGCTTCCTTTGGCCACCTTGAGATCTGAAAAACCTCAGGGAAGGATATAGCAGTTCCCTGGAAGATATCCGTGAACTGATCACAAAGACACAGGAAATCCACCGTGTGTGATGACAGGGATGAGAGGAAGGGGAGAGAGAGGGCAGGGAAGGGGGAAGGAGGAAGGAGAACTCCAAAGAAGTAGAAGGGTTTGGGGGGAGCTGGGCTGATCAAGCCAGCTTCCCAGGTCTCAGCTGCCCAGGATCAGAGTGGAGGGGAGCAGCCAAGAAAGCCTTCCTGGAGCAAGCCAGGTTTACCCTTGACCCCTCACTCACAGCCAGTCTTAGGCCAGTGGGTTGTCTTCTGTTGGCAGGGTAACCTTCTCCAGCTGAGGAGCAACAGGAAGGTCCCCCCACATGAATTAGGAAGAAAGAAGGAGATGCCCTCAGCAAAGGGGCTGGTACCTCCAAGGGAAGGTCAGCGGGAAGCAGACATCCCCAAGCTGATTAGCTTGGACCAAGGCAAGAAGAGGGGAGTGCTGTCCCAAGAAGGCTCCTGTAAAAATAAGTGCATTTCACCTGAGGAGAGAGAGGACCACACAGGTGTTCTCCCATAAGGAGTTTGTTAGATCCGTGAGCGAACAGAGCTGGAGCCTAGAAAGGGGGAGGGGGGGCAGGGAATTTCCCTGAGGTTGAGAAGGCTGGAAATAGTGAAGCAAGGGAAAGGAAAAGCCAGAAAATGAAGCCAGGGGAAGTAAGGGGGTGGGAGGAGGAGCAAAATTGTGCGCAGAGGCCAATGGGAGCTATTAGAAAGGTTTACACGGTAGAGCTGGGAGCCCTGAAGGCCGAGTGTGCTCACCTCACAGCTGTGCCTGGCACCAGCCCCAGGAGATGAGCAGGCAAAGTGCCCTGTGGACTTGTTAACATACCCAGTGTCTTAGGTCTCCTGCAAGTCCTGGGACTAGCTCAGACCTCCTCAGGGCCTGCCCCAAGATGGTGTCCAGTGCCCGGATGTGTGTTTTCCTCCTTGGAATCTGATTCCCTGAGTCCTAACTAGCCCTACTCTCCAAGCAAACATTCTGAAGAGGCCTTGCCCAACCCCTTGCCATGTAGACCCCACCAGGCAGGTTTTTTTTTTCTCTTTCTCTCTCTCTTTCTTCCCCCCAACATAGAAAGAGCCCCAGACAAGGGATCCAGGTCTGGTCAGGTCAGGGGGGTAAGCTGGGCCCCACATCTGGGCCTCCATGTCTTCCGTGAGGAAAATGGGAACCATACTCCCAGCCCTGCCTGTGTCCCAGGGCACTTCAGGATGGAACGAGGTAAAGGCACGGGAAAGCTCTTTGGAAATTTTCAAATGTTGTGAAGGTTTATTATGATTATTATTCATGTCTGATTTCACCGCCTCTGTGGAGCCCCGGCTCAAGTTTGTGCCTCCTCGATGCCAAAACAACCAGTCAAATCCATCAAAAAGTCACTCAATTGAGTGGGAAAAAATGCAGGCGTCTCTGGAGCGAGCTATCAAAAAATAAAGCCACCAGCACATCACTGGTGTTTTGGGGGACGTGCAGTGGGTTGTTCTAGGCACTGTTTTTGAGTTTTTCTAAGGCTCTCACCTTCTGTGAACCAAAAAAAAAAAAAAAATCAAGTCCCTCATTTGTTTCCCAGGAGTGAGGTTGGCTTCAAGGCGCCAGGCTCAGAGAAGGGGGGAGGCAGAAATATTCACAGGGATGGACTTATGTCACCCTTGTCACCCTTAGTCCCAGCAGGTCTTATGCCAGTGGGTTGTCTTTGATTGGTGAGGTCACCTTCTCCAGCTGAGAAGCGACTTTGGAAGGTTCCCCACATGGGTTAGGAAGAACGAAGGAGGTACCTGGATGGTTAGCCAAACTAGCAAAGGCTGAAGGAGCCCTGGACCCAAGCACAGGGGCCGGCACCCAGGAGACAGAGACCAAGAGGCCAAGGAGTGGTTGGCATCTGGGGGTAGAGAAGATTCTGAGATAAGAGGGTGTTTTGAAATCAGGAATGTCCCGAGAGGGTAGCTTCAGAGTGGCATGTAACTCAAGCCGGTCTGTTTTGCTCCGTGTGAGCAGTTCCGCTAAGCACTTTACTGGGACAAAAAGATGGAATCCAGCTTGGCTATCAGCCGTGAGTTTTCTATAAGGACCCCATTCTCATCAGAGGGTGTCTTCTGCTTCTAAAATGGAGTTTCTAGGGGACACCTGGGTGGCTCAGTTGGTTAAGCGTTAACTGAGTTGGTTAAGCATGACTCAGGTCATGATCCTGGAGCCCGGGATCGAGCCCTGCATCGGGCTCCCTGATCATCGGGGAGTCTGCTTCTCCCTCTGACCCTCCCCTGCTTCTCATGCTCTTTCTCTCATTCTCTCTCCTTCTCTCTTGAATAAATCAATAAATAAGCTTTTTAAAAAATAAATAAAATGAAAATAAATAAATAAATAAATAAAATGAAGTTTCTGGATGGAAGGGGAATCCATATGAGTTTAAGACCCAAGTCGCATCCTGGAATTATTCCCATCAGTTAACAAGTCCTTCCCAAGCATCTGTGCATTCCCACTCCCTTGCTACAGGCCGGGGGTGGGGGGCGGAGGAGGGGAACAAGAGGAGGATGTCATGGAAGATGAGACCCACAAGAAAGAAGGGCCATACCGTGGGGTGGTAGGAGTCCAGAGGCAAGTATAAGCTGGAGCTGTCCCCACAAAGTAGGTCTTGAGATAATATTCAGGAAAGAGATTTGGGGAAATATTTCCAAATATGTATTTCGATCATTTTTAGCATAGTGCTTGAAATGGAACTTGAAAGATGACTAACATAGTAGATGCTGTTGGAGCTCCACCTGCATCCCGTTGGAAACATCCATTTCCAGAACTTCACCTGCCAGCAACTGCAACTCTCTTCCCAGGGGCTCCCATGGGCTGCTGGAGCATGAGTAGGGGGCAGGCTACAAATAATAGCAAATTAACCCCCAAACCCCGCAGCCACACTGACTGATGGGAACAGGTGTGTAGATACCCCACCTCCCTCACCCCACGGATGGGATAACCTGAGGTCCTTGTTCTTCACAGTGTCCAAGAGCTCCCGGAGGGATTGAGCCCCAGGTCCCTACAGTGGTGACTGACTTGAGAACTCATCTTTATGGGATGCTTTCCCTTCTCTGTCCCACTTCCCTATTCCTCAACAAGTGCTTCCCAGGATCACCTCCCTGATAAATTATTTGTACATGAATCCTTATCTCAGAGTCTACTTTGGGGGGAACTCTAATTGAAATTATGCATATGTTATTATCACCCTTTCAAGTTAAATTTCATAAGTTTTATCCTATTTAATCCTAAGAAAATGGAATTACTCTTTAGATGATGGATTAAGATCCTGAAAGTTAACATAACCAGCTGAAGATTACATAATGAGTAACTGACACACCTTGGGCTAGGTTTAATATCCGATATGCTGACTCCTGGCCTGGTACTCTCTCCATTACAGTCCACCACCATGGTCATTCCCATCTCTAAGTGAACTCTGCACAGTAATGTAGCCCAAGTTCAGGTTGGCAGTGTCCTTACAGGAGAGGGGTGTGGAATGATACATTTTCTAAGACTTTGCATATCTCGGCTGTAAATAATATATTCCTGATACCTCTACATATGAACAACAACTTAGTGGAGCCAAGAATTTTTGGATCACAATCCTAGAACCCTGCTGATAAATAATTCCCAAAGTACTGTGGTGGGAATTATCTATGGATATTAGCAGAGGCATAACATTTGTTTTTGATTTAAAGACCCTTTTTATTTATTTGAGAGAGAGAGAATGTGAGTGTGAGAGCAGGAGCAGGGGCAGCGGGTAGAGGCAGAGGAGAGGGAGAAGCAGGGTCCCTGCTGAACAAGGAGCCCAATGCGGGGGCTTGATCCCAAGACCCTGAGATCAGGACCTGAGTGGAAGGCAGATGCTTAACCTGAGGCACCCAGGCGCCCCAAGGCATAACATTTGCTATTGGGAAATACGGGTAAACAAAGATAAACAAAGATAAACCCTTTTTTTTATTACTAAATTAATGTTTGTAAATATATATATATATATATATATATATATATTCCATAGTACTCCCTAAGCATGTGTCTTTCAGAGCATACCCATCACAGTCTCCCACAACAGTGATGGATATAACATCTGCTTAAGAAATGGTTTCCTAGAGGCACCTGGGTGGCACAGCCAGTTAAGCCTCCATCTCTTGGTTTTGGCTCAGGTCCTGATCTCAGAATCATGAGATCAAGCCCTGCATCAGGCTCTGCGCTCATCGTGGAATCTGCTTGAGATTCTCACTCCTTCTCCCTCTGCCCCTCCTGCTCTCTCTTACTCTCTAAAATAAATAAATAAATATTTAAAATAAAAAAAGAAAAAAATGATTTTCTGACATTTACTCCACTGTCTTTATCAGGGAGAAATCTGAGTCCACACTGAATTACGTTTCTTAATATCCCAAAGTATGAAATCTTCACCAGGATACACTGAAATACCAGGTTCTTTATTATTATTCTTTTATTGAAATACATTCAGTTCTTCTTTTTCACTGTAGTTCTCTCACTTTATTTAAATTTTTATAGAAACTGTTTTCCAAAACTACGAGTCACTAAGAAAATTATTCAATAATTAGAAAATTTGATTTTATATCGCACGGTCTCTGGCCCCCAAGATTCTCCAACTTTCTTATCTTTTTTTTTTCCTCAGAAAGGTACATATTATTTTATTGTATGAAAACACCTACAAATATTTGACACCTTTGAAAGTGTCTGTTGGGTTAAAAAAAAAGATACATCTATATTCAGTCTAGTTATATTTTATTGGACTTTGTGATATTGTCTAATCACAATTCTTTTTTTTTTTTAAGATTTATTTATTTATTTATTTATTTGACAGAAAGAGGGAGAGATCACAACTAGACAGGGAGGCAGGCAGAGAGAGAGAGGGAAGCAGGCTCCCCACGGAGGAGAGAGCCCGATGCGGGACTTGATCCCAGGACCCTGAGACCATGACCCAAGCTGAAGGCAGCTGCTCAACCCACTGAACCACCCAGGCGCCCCATAATCACAATTCTTAATAATAGAGAAAGAAATGAGGAGATAGATGACCTCTAATAATAAAATTCTTACTTTTTTTCCTACCACTATGTTGAAAACTATTTTCTCTTGCACATTATTATAAGGGTGTACAATTTGGTTTTTTGATCTTCATCATTTCTGATCTCAGAAAAGCATCCTATTTGCCTCTAATTCTTTCTTCTGTTCCATTTTTGTGGTGGGCTCTATGCTTTCTCTTCAGAGTTGTCATCTTCTCTCTCATCAAGTTCATCTCTTGACCTGTTGCATGGCATTCTAGATTATCTTTAGTTTGCTGATCCATCACTAATTTTATTTTCTACAATGTCATTTAGGTTCTTTGCAACTTTCAATGCATATTTTATGCTATTGAGTTCTTGCCTTACTTGAATGAATAATGCATGTATAAGATGCAAAATAGAAAAGGAAAAGGCAAACCGTGAAAAGTATCTCCCTTCCAACCTTGCCCCTGAGGCATTTCTCTCCACAAAGGTAAACACTGCTATCAATTTCACAGAATCCTTTGAGAAATAATCTATACACACACACACACACACACACACACACACACCCCTATCAACATATCTATTTCTTAACATGTTTTTAGTGACCAATCCCTATATTGTTGGGAATAGTAATATGTCTTGACAAATAAGTACATTTCCCAACCTCTTCACACCACGTGTTAACATTTTGACATTTATGGGTGAAAAAAGAAGAAGAAGAAGAGGAAGATAAAAAGATACATAGCCCAACTCAAAGTAGCCTATGAGGAAACTGATAGTTTCCTCATAAGTTCAAGGCACGAAACTAAGAGTTTCCAATGACAACATGGCAACTTCCAGGCTGGTTGATTCAGCAGCTCATACAGTCATCAAAAACCCAGATTCCTGGGGCGCCTGGGTGGCTCGGTGGGTTAAGCCTCTGCCTTCTGCTCAGGTCATGATCTCGGGGACTTGGGATCAAGCCCCATGTCGGGCTGTCTGCTCAGTGGGGAGCCTGCTTCCCCCTCTCCCTCTCTGCCTGCCTCTCTGCCTACTTGGGATATCTGTTTGTCAAATAAATAAATAAGATCTTTAAAAAAAAAAAAAAGAAAGAACCCAGATTCCTTCAATCATTTTGTTGTGCCAGCCCTAGCATATCACCTTGCTAATCGGTGTCTTTGTGGTCCCAGGATGGCTGCAGGATTTCCAAACACTCTACCAGAAACAATAACTTCTAGAAGCAGAAGAGTGGTTATCTTTTCCTTGTGTCTTTTATGAAGAACTAGAAAATCATTCCCAGAAGATTCTGGAATACATCCTCTTGCTCCCATTTAACAGAATTTCATCCCTTGTCAATGCCTAAACCAAACCTTGGGTCTAAGAACAGGATTTCCGGGATGGCTTTAACCAATTAAGACCCATTTCCTAAGAATAGGGAAGGAACATGCACAAGGCTTGAAGATAGATAGCTAAACCACCACAAAGCTCTATCAGGAAGGAAGAATGGCAGGGAGGCACAATGAAGGATGGATGTTGGGCGAGCAGTCAACTATATCTACACTGCACATTCTTTTTTTTTTAATATTTTTTTATTTATTTAACAGACAGATATCACAAGTAGGTGGAGAGGCAGGCAGAGATAGAGGGGGTTCTCTGCTCAGCAGGGAGCCCGATGTGGGGCTCGATCCCAGGACCCTGAGACCATGACCTGAGCCGAAGGCAGAGGCTTAACCCACTGAGCCACCCAGGCGCCCCTACACCGCACATTCTTGATCATCTCAGTTAGCGTCTGTCTTCCACCAGCTCCCACATCCCTAGTTCAACAACTTCCTGGGTCTCCTTTTTAATGATGCAAATAACCACCTCTCCCTGCCTTTCCAAACACACCCAGTGTGTCCTCCCACTCCATAAGAAGCACTCCTGCACTGTGAAATTCCTCTCGGGGCATTCCACTCCCCTCCTGCTTAACAAATCTAGCATCCCCTAGAACGCTCTTTCCCCAAGGCCCTCTCTAGTAGTTCCCTGTTTCATCTCTAACACCTCCAGCATCTCAGGATTGGGTAATTGCTATGGACTGAAGATGTGTGTTGGCCCACCCCCAAATTCCTATGTTCGAATCCTAATTCTCAATGGGATGGTATTAGGAGGTGGTGATTAGGTGATGAAGGTAGAGTCCTCATGAATGGGATTAGCACCCTTAAGAGAAAAAACAAGAGGGAGCTTCCTTCCCCCCCTCCTCTCCTCTCTAGTCGGAGGATACAACAAGAAGATAACCATCTGCAGACCAGGAAGGGGTCTCTCAGCAGACACCAGATATGTCAGCACCTTGACCTTAGGCTTCGCAGCCTCCAGAGTGTGATAAATAAATATTTGTTGTTTAGGCCACACAGTCTGCGGTAATTTGTTATTGTAGCCCAAACTGACAAAGACAGCTATCCTCCTCCTAGTGTTTCCCGACTCTGCTCTCCCCACTAGCTAGTTGAAACTCCAGATCCTTTGAGACTTTGGGTCCAATGGTTTTGTCACCCCTCACTTCTCCCCACTGCTGCCATCCATCTACCTCCTAGTCATTCCTCTCATTTGCTAATAATCATAACACCTATTGACAGCATTCCTCTCATGTACTGCTCTCATGTATTTGTTGTGAATTTAGCATCCTCAGGTCTATCCCCACTCAAAACCCTACTCTTCGTGGTGACACTTCCTCTCCCTTCCTCTTCTTCAACCAACTATTGTCACATTCTGGACCTGGGCATCACACAGGTAATTCTGGACAGCTATCTATTTTTTTTAAAAAGCTCTTTCCCTGACAATACCCAGGAAAATTCACGTATGTGTTAACTTCTTTGTTGCAGCTATCTCACTGCTAGGAATCTATCCCAATAGAGCAAAAATATAACAAAATGTTATACAGCTAGCAAAAATATAGCAAGATGTAGGAATAAAGCTAGTCATAAAACAGCATTATTTGTAATGGTGAAAGACCAGAAATAAGCTAAATATACAATAGGGGCGTGACTAAATGAATTACAGTCTATCTGTACAATGGGGTGCTATGTCCCTATAAAAAGCAACAAGGAAGACCTGCATCTCCAATAAAAAAATGATCTCTGAAATATTTTATGTTAAAAAAAAAAAAGAAGAAGAAGGAAGGTACAAGATAATGTGTATTGTTTGCAGGGTGTGTGTAAGAAAGGAAAGAATGTGTCACTGGTAGTAGTTTGTGTGTGTGTGTGTTTATCTGAAAAGAAGGTATCTTAGTTTAGGCTCTTTTAACAAAATCATCCACTGGATGGCTTAAGCAACAAGCATCTATTCTTCACAGTTCTGGAGGCTGGAAAAGTCCAAATTCAAGGTACTAGTAGATCCAGCCTGTAGTGAGAACTACTTTCTGGCTTGTAGACAGCTCCCGTCTTGCTATGTCCTCACATGGAGGGGAGAAGGAATAAGCAAGATCTCTCCTGTCTCTTGTTATGAGGGCACTAATCTCATCATTAGGGCCCCTACCTCATGACCTAATTACCTCCAAAAGGCCCGTCTTCAATTATCATCCCATTGCATTCATGTTAACTGATGAATTTTGGAGTAACCAAACATTCCATTCATCACAGAAGGTAAGCCAAAAACTAATCTTTAAAATGGTTAGCGATAAGGGGAAAGAAAGAATTTGAGAGATGGAATGCAATTTTGGAATCATGTGAATGTTTTATATAATTTTTTAAAAGGGGGGGTGCCTGAGTGGCTCAGTCAATTAAGCCTCCAACTCTTGATTTCAGCTCAGGTCATTTCAGGGTCATGTGATTGAGCTACCTGTCAGGCTCTGTGTTCAGCAGGGAGTCTGTCTGAGTTTCTTTCTCTCCCTCTGCCACTTCCCCTGCTTGCTCTCTCTCTCTCTCTCTCTCTTTCTCTCAAATGAAAGATTAAAAAAAAAAAAACGTAAAAAAAAATTTAATTCAATAAGAAAAAAAGCATCTCTAAATGTAAAAAAGGAGCTTCAACAAATGACCTTATTGTATATGAGGTTGGGAGAACAACCATACAGAAAATAAATATTTCCAATGACTTAGAAAACTAGTATTTTGACCATGTGACCCTAGTGAGTGACATTCTAAAGGCAAAATGAACAACTGCACACAGTAGTCTCATTGTTGACAATAAAGTTGGAGTATTGGTTTCTTATTGCTCGAGGTAACAAATGACCACAAATTTAGTAGTCTAATACAATACAAATTTCTCACCTTGTAATTGTACCTCTGGACACAATTCCTCTCCTCAATCTGTGAACCTATGAAACCCAAGCAGCAAGTTGTCTCTTCCTAAAGTATAATGCAAAGACAGGCATAAGATAACAATTAGACATTTGGTTCAAAGAAGATGAAAATGGAAGAGGGAAAAAAAAAAGAGTCACATGTCCCAAACAATCTCAAAATCCAGCCAGAAAAAGTCCATTTGGTTCCATGGTCTGGGAATAATCCTCTCTCGTTTGTGGCCCCACCCTTTGGAGTCATCTTTTATTTATTTTAAGAAAAATAGCACATGTTTGCACTCTAGTAGTTTTATCAACTTGTTTCTCGCCTGTAGAATTTGGGGGATGGGGGGGTTGGTGCCCAGCAGTCTTCTTTCATTTTGTCCTTTCTCTGTACCTTTCAGTCCAAGTTGGCTGTATTTCTGCTGAAATACATTGCAAGAGCCTTGTGGATCTCCTGGGTCTATCTCAGGGATTTGCTCCATTATACAAGAAGCTCCCCTACCGAAATTTCCTGGATAATCCCATCTCTATTCCCGGCTTCTGCTGAGGCAGCTGAGGGGTCCATGAGTCACACACCTTCACGGAGCCCCCCGTATGACTGGGGAGTCTGAACAATGGCTCCTCCAAGGCACTCACAACAGGTTGTCCATCCACACCCTTCAATTTCTTCCCAGACTATGTTTCCTGATGGTGACTCTCCTAATTTTAGCTTCTTTTGCAATCTGGGTAAGCTGAAAATTGCCCCAACTATCAAGTTCTGGTTCCTTTTTGCTTAATCCTTTCTCAACCTAGCTCTTTCCTCTTACATCTCACTATAAGAAGCAAGAAGAAGCCACGCCACATGTTGAACCCCCTGCTTGGAAATCTTAGCTAAGTATCTAAATGCCGGGATGCCTGGGCAGCTCAGTGGGTTAAGTTACTGCCTTTGGCTCAGGTCATGATCTCAGGGTCCTGGGATTGAGCCCCACATCAGCTTCCCTGCTCAGCTTGGACCCCGCTTCTCCTTCTGCCTCTGCTGCTCCCCCTGCTTGTGTTCTCTGGCTCTCCCTAGCCTTCTGCTAAATAAATAAACAAAATCTTTTTTTTTTTAAGGTAAATATCTAAATTCGTCACTTACAAGTTTCGCTTTCCACATAACTGCACAACCCAATTCAGTGCTTTCAGCTGATTCCCTTTCCACTAGCTACCAAGAACATGTCTCTCATTTCCATCTGAGCCTTGCCGACAGCTCTTTTAATATCCATGTTTCTATCGGCAGTCTGCTCAGGACGGTTCAGGTACCCTCTGAGATAATTACCCTGCTTCTCACTTCCTTCTGAGTCAGCACTAACAGAGTCAATCACATCCATATTTCTATTAACAACTTATTCAGGGCAATTTACTTTTTTTTTTCTTTTCTTATCATGCTCTAAAAATTCTCCCAGCTGCCAGCCTTCTTCATCCACATTTTTAGGTATTCGTTTCAATAGCACTTTGCGTCCAGGCACCAAAATCTGTATGAGCTTCCTAGCACTGCTATAATAAATTATCATGGCCCCAAACGGCAAATTTATTGGCTTACCATTCTAGAGTTAGAAGTCTGACAGGGCTGCTTTCCCTTCTGGAGGTTCTAGCAAAAACCTATTGTCTTGCATTAATTTTCCAGCTTCTAGATGCTTCCCTCATTCCTTGACTCATGATGCACTTCTGTCTTCAGTGCTAGCAATGGCCAGTCTAATCTTTCTCCTGATTCTATGGTTGGGGATTCTTCTGCCTCCCTCCTCATCATTTAAGGACTCTTGGGACTCCCTTGGGCCCACCTGCAAAACCCAAAGTACTCTGCTTGTTTTAAGGTCACCTGACTAGTAAACAAGTCTATCTGAAACCTTAATTTTCTCTTGCCATAAAACATAACACATTCAGTTTCTAGGGATTGGGACATAGACATCTTTGGGGAGTGAGGGATAGATTATTCTGCCTCTCAAATTCAGTATTGTTATTTTGAAATAGACACACATCTACAGATATAAACACCTATATATACACACAAAGATAAAACAAATAAGTACTTCTGATAAAGTTATAAGGAATCAAACTGATTTTCAGCATATGATAAAAGAGGTACAAATATAAAGTCTAAGTAAAAACCCTGTGTGGCCAATAGGCATATGAAAATAAAATGATCAATATCAACATCAGAGAAATGTCAATCAAAACCACAATGAGGTAATCACATTACACCTATTAGGATGGCTACTATTTAAAAGAATGAAAAGAGGGGCTCCTGGGTAGCTCAGTCAGTTAAGCATCTGCCTTCAGCTAAGGTCATGATCTCAGGCTGCTGGGATTGAGGCTCACATCAGGTTCCCTACTCAATGAGCTTCTCCCTCTGCCTCTCTACCCCCATCATGTGTTCTTGCATTCTCTCTCTCAAATAAATAAATAAAATCTTTTTTAAAAATTTTAAAAAGAAGGAAATCCTGTCACATGCTAGAACATAGGTGAATCTTGAGAACATGTTAAGTGAAATGAGGACATTATATTAAGTGAAATGAAGCAGTCATAAAAAGACAAATACAGAATAATTCCTCTTATATGCAGTATCTGAAGTAGTCAACTCATAAAAAGTAGAATGGTGGTTACCAGGGTCTGGGGGAAAGGAGAATGGGTAACTGCAGTCTAATGGTTACAGAATTTCAGATTTGCAAGGTAAAAAAAGCTCCGGATCTCTGTTTCACAACAACATAAATGTACTTATCACTCCTGAACTATACACTTAAATGGGTAAGATGATCAATTTCATGTTAGGTTCAATAAAGTTTATGTTATCTGTAAATTTTATCACCATAAAAAGAAAGAAAGCAAAAGAATCGAATTTCTATTCTTTTTCCTTGCAAAGTGTATTTCAGAATAACCCAATAATTGATGTAAGTTCTTCATAGAGGAATCACAGCTCATAAATGAAGAAGGAATGACAGATTTCAAAAAAATCACAATTTCACAACCCCAGAAGAAATAATGAGTGGAGGCCACAAATGACTACATAAATCTTCAAGTGATGTTTGTGGGGAAACTGTAACCAACAGACCAACTGATGACTCCTGAATCCATAGTTTATTTTTAACATCCGAAGAATGTGACAACCGGCTATGGCACATTAGGCTATTGGTTGTGAAGTACCTAACACAACCTATGATGTACACTTGCTAAAGAAAAAAAAGAGAAAAGCACAGAAAACAGAAATGCAGAAAAAGAACATCTAAAAATGCCTAGATGAGTACAAAAATGCCTAGAGTTGTACAAGGATGGACCACCAGCAAAAATGACAGAGTAAGGAGCTCTGAAAATTCTCTCCTCTATAAAAGCAGAATCATCAGAATCAACATTTTTCAGAACTCTGCAAATTCACCTGAGTTTATTATTAACAGAGCATGTATCCAAAGAAAGCCAGCCGAATCTCATTAGGAACAGTGAGCTGTGTGGCCAGGTAACTTGCCCTCGTCCCATCCCCCACTCTCCGGCTCCAATAGTCTTTAAAAAATAACAGCCCGCACTTGCTGTGGAAAGTAGCAGCCTGGCAGACCCCAGAAAGAAAGAACAGGGCTGGAGCCCTTTCAAAGCCACAGTCCTAAAGAATTATCATTATCTGACCTGTCTGGTTAATTTTGGAAGATCCCACTTACCAAGCTATCTCTCTTTGACCTGACTCTGTGCTTTTCCAGGGGAAAGAAAAAGTGAAAAGCTTTTTTTCCCCTGGGGGCACATTAAAAACAATTAAAAGCAAATGTTTAACTTCCACACTACCTACGGTGGTGGATAGCAGTTGGAGCAGTATTAGGTTAACCAAAAAAACATAAAGTGAGACGTTGGGAATGAGATACCCATAGGTACCTGGAAAATCTCTGACATATTCCTGAGAGTCTGGAAGATTCCCTGGGTGTATAAGGCTGGCCAAGAGTTCAGGGAAGTCCTGAGAAGGCCCTAAGCTCTCACCTTTGACTCACTCCAAGGATCTACACACCCAAGTGAAAGCTAAGGAAGGGGTGTCAACGGTCTGGTTGAGTGTTGGAAATGGGCCCCAAGATGTACCCAGAGTCCCCTGGCAAAGACTGTAAGTCTCAACATCTCCAGGCTAACAATCGTCGACTCCAGACATTTAAAACGCTCTGTCCAGTCACTGGCTGACCACTTAACCTAACCACACGGAGACTCCAGTGGCCACACACAATCAAGAATACAGACTTTCCCCAATTTGTTCAGAAAGGTCATTAAGCAAACAACAGCATCTATGACAAACAGCAACAAAAACCAACATGGGGGATGGGGACAGAATTCAATTTCCAGACCTGCCATATTGTATTATTTTAAAAGTACAGCTTTCAACAAAAACACTATGAGAGGCACAAAGAAATGAGAAAGTTGGACCCATCCATAGAAAAAACGGTAATCAATAGCAACTACCTTAGAGGAACCCCAGCTAATGAACTTACCAGAAAAGACTTCAAATCCGTATCTTTAAACAGTGAAATGCTGTTCAGCCATAAAAGGAGTGAAGTACCGAAACACACCAAAACACAGATGGACCTTTAAAGTACTACGTGAAGTGAAAGAAGCCAATCCACGATGCCATTTTAATGAAATGTTCAGAATAGGCAAAATCTATAGAGATAAAAAGGAGATGGGGGGCGCCTCAGTTAGTTATGCATCTGACTCATCATTTCTGCCCAGGTCATGATCTCAGGGTCCTGGGGACTGAGCCCTGTAGCAGGCTCTGTGCTCAGCGGGGAGTCTGCTTGAGGGTTCTCTCCCTCTGATCCTCTCCTCTCTCTCAAATAAATAAATAAATCTTTAAAAAAGAAGAAAGAAAGAAGTAAATGAGTGATTGCCCAGGCTGGGGGAGGGTAGGTGTAGGGGAATGGGAGTGACTTTCTATGAGTAGGGGGATTTTCAAGTCAAAAGAATGGCCTCTACCTTGGATGGTCAGTGGGTCAGTCATGACAAATTATCCAAGCCCAGAGTGGGGATCCAAGGGTAAACAGAACAGATATGCCCCTTCCCTTAGGCAGCCTCAAGTCTAGTGAAAGAAGCAACCGTGAACCGTGTCATCAGCCCAGGGTCGGGTGGGAGCAGTGACAATCCCGCAGGAGCTCCTGACCAAGAGGCCACACAAGGACCAGGCAATTGCGAGGTCCAGATGCCCAATGGCAGCCTCCCATGGGATAGGAGTAGGGGGTCCCACTATTTCCTCATATGGGTGATGGTTACACAAGTGGGTTCACTTTATGAAAATTCAGCAAGCCATTTACCCACAGTAAGTTCTCTCCCCATACATCATGCTTTAGTAAAAAGTTTCCTGGAAAATTCTCCATTGATTCAAATATTCTGCTGGAATTAAATGTAGACACCTTTCTGCCTCTCTCTGTGTCCCCCCCCCCCCACTTCCTCTGTGGCTGTCGCTCGTGTCCTCAGTCCTCATTCTCTGTGCTCTAAGCTCACTAGCCTTCATTTGGTGGCAGGAATGCTGTAATTATCCCGGCCTGAGAATTTTCTACGTGGTTTTCCTTTGCCTGAGGTGCATTCATCTGTTCCTCACAAACTCAGTATTTCTAAAAATCCAGTCTCTGTCGAAATGGCATCCTCTCAGAGGCACTCGACCTCATTGCTCCATCTACGTGGCCCAGTGCCCCGCACCGTCCTGACACAGTGCCCTGTGCATGTTCCTCATTGCACTAGACTCATTGTACTTCCGTGTCTTACCACCTGTCTCCCATGGGATACTACAGTATCCAGGGAAATCCAGGCTGTATCTTATGCAACATTTTATCCCCCTGCCCAGCAAAGGGCTTGGTGTTTAGTGCACCCTTGTAATAAATATTTGTGAATGAATGAATGGGGAAATGGAAGGCAATGATCAACCCAAGAGTGGAGCCAGGATGTGGCCTTTCAGGCAATGTAGCAAGCCATTCAGTGAGGTTTTGTTGACAAAAGAATTCCTGTGTTTTGTGGCCCCCCATTCAGTCACCCTAGATTAGCAATAACTGGACATCAGGAATTAGAGAAACTCCTAGAGCCAATCTTCCAAGGGGAAGGAAACGCATTAAATTGCCCAATGAAAGGAACAAGGCCCCTGTAATTCCTGCCATCTCTGCACCCCTACCCACTGGGAAATCTGTGATGTCACAGCATCTTGATTCTTAACACAATGGCACAGGGGCCGCTCTGGCTTGTCAGAGGATGTGACTGTCATAGCGTCTTTGTGTGTAGGTGTGACAATGCTTTCCCCACACAGCAGGGAGAAACTGCAGGCTGTAATTGTGCCCTGGCCCCCTATTATCAAAACCATACCACTTCCTCCCCAACCTTAGAATATACTCCCTGAAAGGTACCAGGTTTAGCTGGGGAAGATCTCTCAATGCCAAAGGAGATGTGTAAAAAGTAGGAAGAGCTTAAATCAGGGCTGGTCAGAGATAAGGCCAGCATCCCTGGGTCAGCCCCACACTGGTAACCTGTTCTCGGAAGGAAGCCATTGGCCAACCCCGTCAGTCTGCCCTGACCAGCCACCTGCCCATAGCCTGCCTGGCATCAGAGGGACCCTCCGATTCCAGACACATACAGTCTTGCCCTTCAAAGTACATCTGATTTCGTTACCCATACTGTGAACTTGCTGGGGCAAGACACCAATATCTCTTGAGAACCTGAATATACAAATGGACGATGGCCAGACCATAAATGACAATAGAACTCTTACCCACCATCTGTAACAACCAGTTCAGGAAGCCAAATGCTCAAAGCAATTGGCCTGGTATGGTCAGAAATTGTTCCCATGATGTCCAGCTTCCTGTTTCCCACCCAGAGCCCACCAAATAAAGGCAAATGGGCTCCCCCAGCAATCACACAAGATGCCTGGCTTCTAGTCGGGCTCCCTCCGGGTCCCCATGCCAACAACCTCCAATCATGGCACACTTGAAGCCTTCCTTCCTCTCTGTGCTAGAACATCTTCCACTCCCTGCCTGCCTTTAAGTCCCTGACAAAGTAATGGTGGCTGACTCCCTTGCTGTAACAGGGCTTTGAATAAACAGTCTCTGTTTGTTCTCATCTAGGAGGTCTTCGCTTCTGTCCACAGTTCTCCTGGCAGGCCCAACAAGACACAGTCTGCACTGCACATCTTGCTGACCCCAGCCTTTGGCCAGGGGCATTATTTGCAGACAACATATGAGCCCTCTGTGCCTTGCCACTCATGACTTGTCAAATCCACCCCAGGGTGGTGAGTCAACACTTAGTCTGAGTTACACCCCCCTTGGTATTGAGTCCTTAGCTACGTCTTACCAGTTTAGTGCCCAGGTTTTTTTACTGGGTCTCCTTTGTTTGCATTCTTGGTGGAATTGAGCCTTTCCTCTCTTTTGTGCTTCCATTTGGTGCTGTTCTGTCAAAACTCTTGGTCACCAGATGGAGAATCACAGGGCAGAACACAGACAGAGGCCCCCTGTAGGTTGTAGGTCAAGCCAGCCTCATAGACTGGTGAGTTTGCGGTTCTCACTGCACCAGAATCCATTCAGACAAACTGCTGTGGGTGACCAGTAAAGCTGAATGAGGGTCTCCTTCCATCTCAATACCTTGTCCAGAGAGAGTCTGCTCTCTGGTTTTCCACAGGGAGTGCAAATTGTCAGGTCTGCATTTGGAGACAGCCAACTCTCAGGCTGAGGTCCTACAGACACAAGGTGTCAAAGCATCACCTTTCTACAGACCACGACCAGCTCCCATGGGTCTCCAAGTCCTCTCCTTCTCAAGGAAAAACTCCTGTCTCTGACCGATTATTCTCATTAGAATCCAAATCCTTGTGCCTGTTTTCCAAACAGCCTAACTTTGCCAAGGATCATTTGGACTTTCAGTGGCCACTCCAGGGAATGCTTGACTTGCACAAAATTGTTCATTTGAGAGACACCTTTAGAAAACAAAAGGAACAAGAGAGATATTTTTATCAGTGTGCAGAGGTCCCCAAAGTAAATTCTGATTTAAAAATTGCTTCACTGGAAGATTCTTTGGCCAAAGCTAAAGAGCAATTTGAAAACTCAAGTAACAGCCAACTAGACTTGTTGCCCTTAATCTTTCTCCTCCTTGTCCTGCGCTTACTCCCCCAGATGCAGCCCTGCCTCGCCCCCCTTACTCTTCCACGGCCTCCCTCCACAGCCCCAGGGACCTCTCCTCCTCCTCCCCTGTCTAGCCCCTATGCTTTCCCCAAAAGCTCCTAAGATCCTTAAATTCCTGTCACCTCTAAATATTCATGCCTGCCATGAGCCAAGTATGGAGATAACTGTAGAATTAACTAATTAACCAGAACTGAATGGGTAACTATAATTAAAGATTTCCCTAAACCCAGAGAAAACTAGCAACTATTCGTAGAAGAATTAGAATTCGTTTGGGTACATGGGAGCCTGGGTCACCTGAGCTGTCACCAATTTCAACCACAAGGGTCAGACCCTCAGGGCTGAACCCTGGTTGACAGGAGCTAATTAAACTGACGTGGTTCTCTCGAACCACAATAAACCTGAGGGTCAAAAACAGGGTCCAAAATAGAGCAAGATCCCCTAAAAACCATCCCTGAAACTTTTCTAATAAAAACCCCCCTGGGTCACAATGCAATTGTTCAAAGGAAGAAAAGTGAGGCTCTGGGTCCCTGTTGTTTGTGGGGCTGTTTGTGTCTCCAGCACTCATCCAGATGTGTGAGTGAAGGTGTTCTGTAGATGTAATGAACATCAACAATCAGTTGGCTTGAAATAGAGATTACCCGTGATAGGGTGGGTGGGCTTCACCCCATCAGGGGAAGGCCTAAAGAGCACAAACCAAGGTTTCCCAAAGAAGAAAACATTCTGCCTCAAGACTAACATCGAAACCCTCCCTGGGATTCCAGCCTGCAGCCGCCTGCCTACAGATTTCAGACTGAGGCCTGTAACGTCGACTCTTCCCTGAATTTGTAGCTTGTGCTACAGATTTGGATTTTCCACCCCACCCCACATGACCTAGTGGGGAAGATGTCAGCAGGGCCACACTCCTGCCGAAGTCTCGGGGGGAGAAGCCATCTTCACCTCTTCCTGTTTCCGGAAGCTGGTCATCTACGGCAGCTGGTAATCTCTGGCCTCCTCGGCTTGTGGTCACATCCCTCCATTCTCTGCCTCTGTCTTCACATCGCTTTCTCCTCTGTGTATGCATGTCCCATCTACCTCTGGCTCACCCTGATAAGGACATTTATCATTGGGTTTAGGGTCCACCTGGGTAATCCAGAAAGAACTTCTTATCTCAAAGTCCTTACCTTGGTTACATCTGCACAGACTTTTTTTTCTGAAGATGGTGACATTCACAGGTTCCAGGGATTAAGACATGAACATATCCTTTGGGGATTCATTCAACCTGTCTTGGTGGGACCAGATGATTTCAAATGGGTATAGGCTGAACAAGTCAGCGATGTTCCTCTGCAATGTAGTTACCAACCCAGAGCGGCCTTCTGCCACGATCAGAGAAGTCACTGGGTCCTGCAGTGTCCAGTGACCACCTTCCTTCAAAGGCCTGAAGCCCTAGACAAGAGCCCAAACTAAAAACTATAGGAACATGTCAGACACATTCCAACCCTGGGCCCTTTCTAGTCCCTTTTGGAAGCAGGGGCAATATCACTGTAATTCAGCTCCTCCTGGTGCCTCCCAGAAACCCTCTTCCTGGGAGAAAGGTGCCCACTCCTGCCATAAACAGACCAGGCTCCCAGAATGTGTGAAGGTCCTCCTTGTCGCCTCTTGCTAAAAGATGACACCCATCAGTGCCTCTCAGTGACACTCGGTGTACATCTCCCCCTTGCTTCCTGTCTTCACCTGTTGATACACACGTTCATCCACCGACTGAACAAACCCACTGAGCAACTTCCAGAGCCCAGGCCTGCACTCAGAGCTGGGCACAAAGACACAAGTATGTCACAGTCACTGAAAATCCCAAGAAGGCCGCGATTTCCCGACACTACAGGTAAACAACAAAATTACAAGGCACTGCAGAGGAATAAATCAAAGACAATGCGGGGCCCAATGAGGGAGGGGAGCGGGATTTTTGTAGACACTTAATCCCCACGTGGGACAGTGATTACCATCATTTTACATTCATGAGGAAATGGAGCGTCCGAGAATCAGTCACTAGCCTACAGAAGAGAGAGAAGGGGAGAATTGGTAGGAACTGGAGGGATAAGGCATGAAGAAGACCAAAGTGTCGAAGGCCAGCCTTGCATCCTAATATTTTTCCTGGGACACTTGGGATTTGTTTGTTTGTTTGTTTGTTTCCTCCACCTTCTATTCTCCAGGGAATCATTATCAAGGGAAATCCTCCTTTCTTCACTATCTTCTCCAGAGAATCTTGGCCCAGGAGAAAGGAAATGGAAAATGGCTTTGGGCCATCTTATTTGTGAGCTGGAAGGTTGACATCCCAGCAGGAGTTGTCTCTGCCTCCCTAAGTGGGATTGGAGTCATGCAACCCTGCCTGGCCTCTCAAGCTGATTATAGGCCACTTCCTCTGAGTTGACTGGCCTATTTTAATTCTGTGTTAGGAAATCTCCCTCATTAGCATTTGCGGCTCTGTTTGAGGGTCAGAGAATTTGTCAGGCTTGCAAAGTTTATCCCTGGAACTTTCTCATCTTCCTTTTCATTCCCACAGAATATCCCTACGGATCGACTTCCTCACTCCTTGCATTACCCAATCTCAGGGACGGAAGGAGGTAGTAAGCTTGTATGTCTCTTGTACTAGGAGGTACAAAGAAACTGTGATGGAATGAGAAATAGTGATTCTTGGAGTTCGGAGACCCAGATTATAGGAGTAGACTTCTAGGCAAGGAAGGGGAGAGATTCTCATTGGCACTGGGTGGATTCCACTAGAAAGGGATTGCTAATTCTCCTCGAAGGTTAAAGCAATGCTAGCTAGCTGAGTCTCCACTGCCCACTTCAATCTCCTTGTGCATCACCAGAGCTGGAAGAGTTGGGACTGTCACCATCACCAGCTCATCCCCAAATGGTATTTCCAACTCTCATGGGTTTTTTTTAACAAGCTGTTCTGGAAGCATGGTGCATGGTGGGCCTGGTCAGAAAAGACTAGCCACATGAACAGCAATCCCTGGGCCTGGGTGGAGTGTTGGCTGGGGTTCAGCCAATCTACCTGCTCTTTTCACAATCCGTCCATGAGATATTCCCTGACTAATGTCCAAATCAAGTCTTGCCAAGGCTCTTCTGTTCTGCAGCATGGACAGGCTGGATGGTCATCAAGTCTGTTCCCTTTTCCTGAGCACTTGGCTGAACCACATCTCCCCCTTGCTTCTAAGTGGACTCAGACAGAGGTGTTGGGTGTGGCTCCTCAAATGTCCACATAATCCCCCATACTCCCTCTCTGTTCATTGGGCAACGGGATGTTGACAATTTAGAAGAGGTCTCTAGGATCCTGGAGAATTCCCAGGCTCTGGGGAAAAAGGGGAGCCATGCATTGGAAGAAGCAGGGATCCCGAGTTGCCTCATGATCTGTCCATGAACTCTGACAACCAGGGACATCCGCACTGGATGCTGAGTAGAAGAGATTTAAAGTTTCATTGTGCTAAGCCGCTGGCGTTGCTTATTACAGCTTTTAACCTACGACAACTAATCTCTGCCCCACTCGGGGAGTTTTCCACACTAGTGTGTCTTCCGATTTTGTCCAATATCCTGCTTCCCAGCTTATTTCCGCTCCGAAAGAACATAAAAAGAAACAAAAGTCTCTCTCTTAGGAGCAGAAGCAAACACAGCTGCAAAGCTAACAGCCATTCCAAGGGTCTGCAGAGCTGTTCGCCAGTCTCTGAGTGGGATATTGTTCTATTTGCGCCCATCCCCAACCTCTACCATCTCCACTGTGATGGGAGATAAAATCACTAGCCTCCAACTCCATTAATTTTAAGCAAAAATTAGCATAAACTGTCAAATCATAACTGGCTTCAAGTCCCCAGCAGCCCCAGTTGATCAGGCTGGGAGGAAAGATTACCAAGTATCTCCTTACAAATGACATCCTTTCCCTGACCTAGGATCACTGAGAGGCACCATTCCTAAACACCAAGCTCTGCTGTCTTGCAGATGAGAGATGGTAGCCCCAAGCCTTGACCACAGGAAGTAACTGGACTAAATGATAGGGGTATCAGGAAGGCTTAGATTGCTTTAATAGTCATTAGCAAGTTCTAGCTCTCTTCCTAATGTTTAGAGACCCTTTCTGCCTTTTGAATGTGAGCTCCAGGAGGGACTTTGCTTTATTCAACATCATATATGTGGTTCCAGTGCCCGGAACTGTTACAAGCATATAGCTGTTGTTTAATTTGTGTTGAACGGACAAATAAAGGTTGGTGGGGTGGGAGGGAACTGAGGGCTGCTGGTCCCCCCCCCCCCAAACAGGATACCCATCAGGAACACCTTCTCTGTCCACATTCTGTCCCATTCAGCATTCTGTCTCGGCAAGTGACAACCTCCTGCACCGTCTTCAGAAGAGGGGAGGAGGTTCCAGATCTCCTCCAACCCCTCATGACTTCTCAAGGAAGCTGAAGCCAGATTTATCAGCCTAGGAGTTAACTTCTCTGTTGGAGGATGAACTCCTCCTTTTTCTCTATGCTCGCTCTAAAGGGGTCTCATAAAGGAGGGGAGAGAAATGCTAGGGATCCATCTTAAATCAAGACTTGCCACTGGATCGCAAAGAACCTAAAGACCAGCAGGGTCACCAGGGCTCCCCTGCTGTTCATGCCTACTTTCCTGTAGTCAATTCTCAAAAGACCCAAGTAAAAGATGGAAGATGGAATGGGGAAACTGAGGGCCTTGGAAGAGCTGTTTCTAAGCTTGGACTCTAAGAGCTTTAGCTTCCGGGCTGGGGAGGCCAGTATAAGGGGTTACCCATCTCTCAACATTTGCACCATTTTCTGCTTTTTCTCCAAAGAACATTCCCACCTAGGTCTCTCCAACCTCCTGCCTCGGTCATCCATGGCCAGTGGGTGCCAAGGCTCTGAGTTCTCCACCTCTTCCCAGACAGCTCTCCAAATGAACCCTCACCTCCCTGGCACAACTCAAGCCTTCCTCATCTAGCACCTACATGGTTCTATTATCTTCCCTGCAATTCCCTTCCTCCTGCTACCCAACATGCCCAGCATGTTGAGTAATTTTACAGCAGTCAAATGAATGATCTCTTTCTGTCTCTTCCTACCCAGTCCCGCTAGTTAGCAAGAGGCTCCTCAAAGCCAACCCTCCACCTGTGTCCCCCATTCAAACCAGCTCCACACACCCCCTGCTCTCTGTCCTCCCTGTCCAAATCCTGGCCTGTCAAGTCCCACGAAGCCAACAAACCCAGTCACTGCTCTCGGGTCTTAACAATGTACTAATTTAATGTTCACATCATTAAGTAGACACTACTCTTATCTATTCTTACCCTCCTTTTACAAATGAAGAACTGAGACATGAAAAAGTCAAAGAGCTCCTAGGGTACATAGCCCAGATGTGGAGCCAGACATTCTGCCAACCATCTGTAACCATCAGGCCAAGCGCCCTTTCCCACCCTCCAGCACTTCCTCCTTCCCCAGAAGGCTACTTATTTGTGTAACAAGGAAGTTTTATTCCGATATCTGATACATAGTCAAGTAACAATGCCGAAGATGGTAGACATAAACCAGTGGGTGGTGGGCAGGGTCTGAGAGCCATAACCAAATGGATTCTTGTTCCTTTTCCCATCACAGACCAGCAGTGGCACCTGATCCCTCCCCGGGCTCTCCCCACTCCACCGCACTGGACAGAGGTGTTTGAGACCCTCGCCTGGCCTGTGGCCAGAGAGGAGTAAGGAGGTGCAGCAGATCCCTCCAGGCAGTCCCAAGAGGCGACCGCCGCCGTACTGCGCGCTCCGGTCCGCAGTCCGCAGATCCCGGGTGCTTGCTGCTCTCTGGCGGCCGGAGCCGGGAGCCCGGGAGCCCCGGGACCCGAGAATCGCGCCGTCTCCGCTCCGCGCGCCCAAGGGCACCAGCGAGTGACCGAGAGGCTGGGGAAAAGGGCGGGAGGAAAGGGGATGCGGCGGAGGGGAAAGGGAAGAGGCCCGCGAGGGGCGCGGGAAGGGGCGAGTTGCTGACGGCGAGAAGAGAGGGCGGTCGTGGGTACCCGCGGCAGGGCAGGGGTGGCTGCCGCGGGGTGGGAGCGGGCGCCAGCGCCGCGACCCCTCCGGACCCCGGAATTGCTGCTCGCCGGACTCGCGCTGCCCCTTCTCCCAGCGCGTGGGGCGCCCCCTCCCTCCGCGCCGGCCGCCCCCTCCTCCTTCCCCGCGCTGCCCCTCCTCCGTCCCGCCCCCCGCGCCCGGTCGAGAGCGCCGCAGTGGCTTTGCCTGCACTGCCCGGCCCCTGAGCCGCCGCTCTGCCCGCTCGCCTGGGCACGCTCAGAGAGCAGCGCGCGTCTCCGGCCCCGGCTCTCCGGTCCGACTCCGCCGCCAGCCTCGGGAGCTCCGGCCGCTGCCCCGGCCAGCCCCGCTCCGCTCGCGGACAGCGGCGCTCGGCGCTACAGGAACTCGGGCAGGACCCCGACGGGACCCGCGCGCCGGGCTGCAGCCGGAGCCCCGCGGCTATGCCCGGGGCCCCTCTCCTGGCCAGCCGCCTGTCCTGCGCCCGGGCCCGGCCCCCGACGGCCGCGCGCTGAGATGACTTTCCGCGACCTCCTGAGCGTCAGTTTCGAGGGACCCCGCCCTGACAGCAGCGCGGGGGGCTCCAGCGCGGGCGGCGGCGGGGGCGGCGCGGGCAGCGCGGCAGCCTCGGAGGGCCCAGCGGTGGGCGGCGTGTCGGGAGCCGCGGCGGGCGGCGGCGGCGGCGTGGTGGGCGCGGGCGGCGGCGAGGACAACCAGAGCTCCGCCGGGGAGCCTGGGGGCGCGGGCGCGGGCGGCGAGGTGAACGGCACAGCGGCCGTCGGGGGGCTGGTGGTGAGTGCACAGGGCGTGGGTGTGGGCGTCTTCCTGGCCGCCTTCATCCTCACGGCTGTGGCGGGCAACCTGCTGGTCATCCTCTCGGTGGCTTGCAACCGCCACTTGCAGACAGTCACCAACTATTTTATCGTGAACCTGGCCGTGGCCGACCTGCTGCTGAGCGCCACGGTGCTGCCCTTTTCAGCCACCATGGAGGTCCTGGGCTTCTGGGCCTTCGGCCGGGCCTTCTGCGACGTGTGGGCCGCCGTGGACGTGCTGTGCTGCACCGCCTCCATCCTCAGCCTCTGCACCATCTCAGTGGACCGCTACGTGGGCGTGCGCCACTCGCTCAAATACCCCGCGATCATGACCGAGCGCAAGGCGGCCGCCATCCTGGCCCTGCTCTGGGCCGTGGCCCTCGTGGTGTCCGTGGGGCCCCTGCTGGGCTGGAAAGAGCCCGTGCCCCCTGACGAGCGCTTCTGCGGCATCACGGAGGAGGCAGGCTACGCCGTCTTCTCCTCCGTGTGCTCCTTCTACCTGCCCATGGCCGTCATCGTGGTCATGTACTGCCGCGTGTACGTGGTAGCGCGAAGCACCACGCGCAGCCTGGAGGCGGGCGTCAAGCGAGAGCGCGGCAAGGCCTCTGAGGTGGTGCTGCGCATCCACTGTCGCGGAGCCAGCACGGGCGCTGCCGACGGGACGCACGGCCCGCGCAGCACCAAGGGCCACACCTTCCGCAGCTCCCTATCCGTGCGCCTGCTCAAGTTCTCCCGCGAGAAGAAGGCAGCCAAGACGCTGGCCATCGTCGTGGGCGTCTTCGTGCTCTGCTGGTTCCCCTTCTTCTTCGTCCTACCGCTTGGTGAGTGACCCGTCTCCCACCAGCCCCTTCCTTTGCTCCGTGAGCCTGCAGCTGTGCCTTCCCGGCACCCGGACTGGGATGGCCTTCCCAGGCGGAAGGTGACTCTCCACCTGGGCCCACAAGGTTGACTTAGCAACCTCTCTGGTGTCTTGGGCAGGTGCGCTTTGTGGCCGACAAAAGAGAGGCCCCTCGTGCTTGCAGGGTTCGTTTTGCAAGCTTTGAACTTCTGTCCTTCCCCTCTCAATGGCCATGACAAGCCCAGGGTTTGTTTTCACACTCCCAAACCCCTAAATATAAGAGATCTGTGGCATCTGTGTGGATGTCTGCTCCATAGGATGTGGTCAGCAGTGTACATGTTCCTCTAAATACCCCACCCAACACACACACACACACACACACACACACACACACACGCCACACACATTCACAGACACAAATGCCAGCACCCAGTGGTGGGGTCGTGCATGCTGGTGTCCCAAGCCCGTACCTCAGCAGGGACGCGAAGCCACCTGCTTTCTCCAGGAACTCATTCAGTTCCTGGCCAGGAGACCCTCCCTTTCTGGTGTCTGTGAATGCTCTGGGCTCTCACTTCTGAAATCTCTTCTTGTAAGTAGGGAGGAGGCTGTGTGGGATCAGAAGGAAGGGGATAGGGACAAATTATCAAATGCAAAGTTAATATCATTCATCATTGCTTCTGACATTGACTGAGTCCTTTAGCTCTCTTGAGAACTTTCCTGTTTCTCTCAGCAGCTTCCCTGCAGTCCTGGGAGGTGGGCGGCTGTTCTCAGGGGCTTTGTCCCACCCCCTGAAGGTCCCTCCTGGAAACCTCAGGGCCGGGTCAGCATAGGGAGGAGGAGGGGAGCATCGTCTCTGGGGACGTATTTGCCCTGAGTCATTTTGCCCATGGCTGCAACCCCGGCCGGCTCAAGCTGGGCCTCCCCTGTCTTGCCCAGGCCTCGCTCCTTCCACACTGTGCAGCGGAGTCAGGAAGGGGACAACAGCTTCCCTCTGCTCCCCTGCAGGCCCTCTCCACACAGCAGCCATGGTGAACTTATATTATAAATTAGAGTGTTACTCTCTGCTAAAACCCCTCCATGCTTTCCAGCTGCCCTGGGAACAAAATCCAGACTCTCCACCATGGCCTGTGAGAGGGTGACCTTCAAATTTATTATTGTCCAAACCAAAACAAGACGTTATGAATATTTATGCTGGGATCCCAGGCACAAACCGGGACAGTGGGGGCAAACCCGAACATGTGCTTCCCCTCCTGGAAGGAGGGCCCCGGGTGATGGCCTCATGGCTTTGCTTCCCTGCCCCTTGCTTATTGCGTGCTTTGGCTTCTCTGACCCTCTTCTGGTTCCTTACCTACATCGAGCTCCTGCTTCTGCACTTGCTCTTCCCTCCATCCCACCTGCCCTCCACAACCCCTCCTGGCTAACTTTAGGTCTCCGTTTAAATGCCCCCTCTTCAGAGAGGTCTTCCCTGATGCCTCAGCCCTCTTGTGTCCTTCTCTGGTCTCTCTCCCTTGGGGCCCAAGTTTCTCTTTCTTTACTGTCTCCTGCGTGCTGCTTGTTTGGTGTCCCGGCCCTGCACTGGCCCCAGAGCTCTTCAAGGGCAGGGCCTGGGGTCATTTTCAAATCCACAGTGCCGGCACAGTGCCTGGCATATGAGGAGCAATGTGGCACAACAAGGACCACAGGCTCTGGCACCAGACAGGCTGGGTTCAAATTCCAGCTTTGCTCCGACTGGCTCTGGAAGTTCCCGAACGTCTCTGTGCCTCTGCGTCCTCGTCTAGAAAATCAAGGTCATGGTGATGGTAGCAGGGCCCACATGGGGACCCACCATGAGAATTCAGGAAGCTGCTGTGTGTAAATCTAACCATTGGTTGTCACGGGCTCCCTGCGAGCTAATGCTTTTGTAGTAGTCACTCTGAGTACATCACTGACTTGAAAATCAGCCAGCCAGAGGCTGCTGTGAGGGTGTAGGGAGGCATGGACACTAAGCAACACACTTGGGGGCCAAGTAGGCAGGCAGGAGAAAGTCAGTGTGTCCCCACTCCTTTAGAAACCTGCCCCAGATTTAGTACTGTCCCCACAAAGCTCCCCACTCAGGTTCCTTTCCTCCCATCAACCAACCCCTTCCTTATCCATGCCCACCCTCATTTACCCCTCCCCCCACTTCACACTGCACCCCCATAGGGAATGATGGAGCTGTGTACAGAAGGCCACCTCCCATAATGTTCTTTTAACTTCTTTTAAAATTTCCAGTTACAGAATGATGCACAGATAACGAGAAAATGCTAGGCCGAGGGTCCCTGTACCCGTAATCACCCATACAGAACAGCTGTTCACGTGTTCCTATATTTGCCTCAGATCCCTTTCTCTGTTTCTCTTTACAAAGACATAGAACACAGACAAAAGTAAGTTCCCTCCTGCGGTCCCTTCCTCCTCTGCTCCCTCCCTCCCCAGAGGTAAATCTGGAGTCTGTCACCCCATTCATCTCTTTATACTCTTACCGCAAATATCTGTATCCATAGTAATGTATAGTATTGTCTTGTCTGCCTTTAGGATGTGTAGAATTGGCAGTATGCCATGCACACCGTTCTTCAGTTTGCCTTTCTCATGCAACATTACCTCGCTGAGATTTACCTGGGTTGGTTCACTGTAGCAGCAGTACAGTATTCCATTCGAGAATATTCCATGGGGTGTTACGCAGTCTTGTGCTGAGCATTTGATTTTTCATAGTTCTCACTGTTCTGGTCAACACTGCAAAGGGCTCCTACTGTTTTTGTTTTTTGTTTTGGGTTTTTTTGTTGTTGGGGGGTGTGTTTTGAGGTTCAGAGCATGCTCCTCTTCCAGGAAGTCATCCTTAAATTTCCATGGCCTTTGGCTCTTTTTTAATCCCTCCATCTCTGCTGCTCCTCACACTTGGCGTCGGCCACCACCCACCCCCTCGGCATATCCTTGTCTCTTCCTTCCTACCAGTCTGGTTTGTGCCCAGCCTCCCGAGCCCCATAGCAGAGCCCAGGGCCGCGGGTGGCGCCGAATTGAGTGGAATCTGGCAACAGTGAGCAACCAGGACAGAGGCCAAGCAGGGAGACAGAATATTCCGATCTTGCCTATGCCATGGTGTGGCTGGGAGGGCGGTGCTTGCAGTGGGGGTGGCAGTGGCTTGAGGACTGTGCAGAAAGGAGAACCAGCCATGAGGTCCTGAGACACCCCCCCCCACCAGCACTGGGCCCAGGTCTGGGAGAAGGGAAGTTCCTTTGAAGGAGCAGGGACAATTCAGAGTATCAACTCTGGGGAGGAATGTGGAATCCAAGGGTCTGGCATATGCTGGTATGGGAGTGCCAAGATATGGCCAGGGTGGAGGAGGTTGAAACCTTGGATAAAGGGGACCAAGAAGGGGGTGGTTACCGAAGCAGGAGCATGGGGTCAGAAAGAGGATGGAGGGGCAAAAAGAAGAGCGGGGCTAGGGGTAGAGCTTTGGGGAGCACCCACTTTGAAGGAACCAGAAAGGGGTCAAGAAGGGGGCCACCAGAAAGAGTGGCATCTCCCTCCTCCTGGACCCTTGTTCCCAGGCCAGGTGTGATGAGCACCGGAGGTGGAGGGCTTGAGAAAGAGCAGTGTGTGCCAGCCAGGGCTATAGCCCATGGAAATGAAGGCACCTAGTAGGTCCACAATCCAGGGGTTGTCCAACAGACCCAGGGTGCCCCTCCCTGCTTGTCCACACTCAAAACCAAGAAGAAGCACGAGCCACAGCCGCAGTCTGTCACCTGCCTGACCTTTAGATGCCAGTCAACAAGTCCAGGAAGGAAGGTATTGGCTCCTTCCGGGGCACCCCGGGAGCTGTGTGTGGATGCAAGAGGCATCACTTGCCCTCATAAGGGGGTCCCCACCTGCCTGAGCCATTCACTCCATCGGTGTGCCCACGCCCCCTGGAGTGCCCAGGACAGCCCTGCTATGTCTGCCGAGTGGTATGATTACTAGCAATGCTCCCCTTTCACCCTCAAAGGTGTTCCAGGCTGAATGACAGAATATAGGGTCACCAATCCTTGGGGCCTTTGGAGGAGGGGCTCTGGGCAGCCCTTCTCAAGACAGGCAGGCAGTCCCTGCTCTCACCTCAGCAAGCTGACGTGGAACTGGGTGCCTTAGAAAATTACAGGATGTCGTGTAAAAGTCCCTCCTGACACCTAGAGGAACCCAAACTTACAGAATGCACATATGGAAAGGGGCAGCAGTTCTGCAGACTTCCCTGGGGAAGGGGGGTTTGGTAGGGGTGCAGCGGGTGGGAAGGGCCCCTGATGAAAGCCTCTGCCCTAGGGCACTTCGTGCGAGAGGCTTCTCACCCCCAGAGGTCTGGGCCAGCCTTTGGGGGCAGAAATCCCTGCGAGCAAGAGGGGAACAGAGAAACTGGGGAGAAACCTTGCCCCAGCAAGTGCCCATCTGCACAAGCTCTCTTCCTCTCCCAGGCACCTCCAGACGCATCTTCTCTTGTGGCTCTCATGGCAGTGACACTTCACTGCATCAGGCTCAGGTCCCCCCTTAGCCATCCCCAGAGGTGGACCTGTCCCCTGCAACATACACATACACACGGACATGACAGCGCCCCCCCCCCGCCTGCCTCCAAGCTCCCTTCCATTGGGTAGGTCACTGAGCCTGATTGGCCTCCGAATGTGCTCGCTCGTGCAAAGTAGCCTCAGAGACTCACAGCCCATGGCGCCCTCCCAAACACGCCTCAAGGTGGGCAAGCTGTCTGGAGGCTGATGTCAGAAGTCCTGGGACAGCCCAGCTGCTGTCCCAGACCCCACATCTAGCCATCTGTGAGCCATACCTGGGCTTCCTTCCCGGCCGGTCAGGCTCGGGCCTGTGATATCGCCTTCCTGCCCACCCCTGGATTTAGTTAGGGGCTCCTTCCTGCTCCCCAAATATTCTGTACATGCTTTGATGACAGGACATTGTAATTGCTAGTATCCTTACACATATCACAAAGCGGCAGGACAGAGGAAACTATACATATACAGACATAGAAAAGTAGAGGGGCCTGTCACCTTGGAGGCATGGAGTGGAGAGTCCATGGCAAGAGGAGTCCCGAGATGAGACAGGATGCCATCAACAGGTGGAGTAAATAAATTGTTGTTAAATTTGCTGAACTACTATACAGCTAGGAAAAATAACGCAATGTGGATGGATTTCAGGGACACTATGCTGGACAGCTGAGCCAGATCTGAAATTAAAAGCACACAATCTACATGATTCTGTGTATACGAAGTTCAGAAACCAGCAAAACTAGTTGATGATTAAAGTCAGGTTGGTGGGTATACGTATTGGCTGGAAGAGGGAGCAAAGAAACCTTCCGAAGGGTTGAGAATGTTCTAGATCTTGGTCTGGGCAGGGACTACCTTAGCATGTGCATATGTAAGTCATCAAGCTATACTCTTAAAACTTTATAACTTGACTGTCATAATCCGATGCCTGAATTAGAAAGAGAGAAGGCGGGAGGAGGCAGGAGACAGGCTTTAGCCACGCCGAGGAGTCAGTGTCCAGACTGGCAAACACGCGTGGGCAGCCGGCTAGAGGGGGTCGATTCCTCATGTGCATCTGAGCGTTGGCCAAATGCCAAAGGACTCCTCTGCAGATGTTCCCTGAGGCCACGTGGGGGTCTACAGTCACAGGGGGATTGGTAAGGGATGCTTGGTGGCAGGTCCTCAGCAATGCCATTAAATATCTCCTGGCCCAAAAGCCTGAAAAAAGGGCTGGCATCACATCTCCTAACTGTGCCTTTGTGACACCTGGCACATAGTAGGTGCTCAGTAAACATGTGTAGAAGGCAGAAGTGGTGGATCTCATAGCCTCTTCACATCCCCCATGCCAAGGGTCTGAGTGGTAAAGCACAGTACACTCTTTCTTTTTGGTTTTCTTTTATTCGGATAAGAACACTTAACCTGAGATCTACCCTCTTAACAAGTTGTGACGTGTACAATGCACTGTGTTAGCTGTAGACACAGTGTTGCATAGTAGAACTCTGGAATGTAGTCATCTTAAGTGAAACTTCATTTATTTTTTTTAAGATTTTATTTATTTATTTGACAGAGATCACAAGTAGGCACAGAGGCAGGCAGAGAGAGAGAGGGGGAAGCAGGCTCCCCGCTGAGCAGAGAAGCCCTGTGCGGGGCTCGATCCCAGGACCCTGAAATCATGACCCGAGCCGAAGGCTTTAACCCACTGAGCCACCCAGGCGCCCCTGAAACTTCATTTATGCTGATGGATCAGCAGCTCCCTAGTACCCCTCCTCCCAGCCCCTGCCATTGCTCTCTCTGATTCCAAGGACCCAGCTTCCACAATGTCAACCCAAGCCCAGCCTTGGTGCATCCCAACCTCCACCCACCATCCCAGCACTGAGAATTATTCTGTTTTGTCTTATTTTGGTTTTGAGGGTTATTTTGAAGAACATCCAGAAGCCTTATCAGTTCATCTATAAATTCTTCAATATACATTTCTAGAACTCAAGAAGTTTTTTTGAAAAAATAACCACAACCCATTATAACACATAGAAATAGTTGTTTAAGGGCAAATATGGTCTTCGTAGTGTTCAGATGTTGCCAGTCGCGTCATAAATGTATCATTTGTTTGACTCAGGATCTGAGAAAGGTGCCTGTGTTGCATGTTGCATGTTGGTCTCTTTAATTGGTAAGATTCCCCTCCTCCCACCTTTTCCTTGCAATTTACTTAGTGAAGAAACCAGATCATGTGTCCCGAACAGGTGCCCACGGTCTGGAGTCTGTGTCCCCGTGGGGCCATTCAGTGTGTCCCTCTGGTCCGTGTACTTCCTGTGAACTGGCTCAATCAGAGTAAGTTTCAGTGTTTGGACCAAGAATTCTTCCCTTTTGTGCTGTTACGAGTGGTCAGTGGCCCCGGTACCTGATAAGACGTCTCAGGTTCTGCTCGTACTTCTCTTCCCCCAGAACCTAGAAGCAGCCATTTCTTCAAAGAGCCTCGGTCCCTTTTAGTGGTAAATGATCATTTAGAAATCACCGTCTGAGCTCTCAGCTGCTCAGTGAGACTGAGTTGGCCCCTGAATTAGCAGACAGAGCTAGTACATTTTATTTAAAAAAAAAAAAAAAAAGTACACCACTAACGGGATGTACCTAGGAGCCGCCCCTCCGCCCACATCCCCCCAACAGCAGAAGGGCATCCAGGGCCAGACAAATAGTTCTCTGCCAGCCCCACAGAGTTCATGAGTCCTAAGGCAAACACGGGGGCACAGGATTTCTGATCTATTCCCAGTCCATCTTGAGCCAGAGTATCCGTCGATTACCTCTCACCATGGAAAACTGGCACTGCAAGGAATTCAAGAGAATTGGCTTGACACAGCTGGCCCCATGGTGCCCTCACATCACCCCTTCATGTTCACACAATCCAGCAGAGACCAGGCCCCTCGGGCGGTCACCTCTTCCTGACAGCCTTCCATGATTGTGCCCACTTCAAAATGACCTTATCTCCTACCACTCTCCCCTTCCCCTTCTCTGTTCCAGTGATCCCAACATCTTGGTTGTCCTCCAACATCTCAGGTTCCCTGTTGCTTCAGGGTCTTTGCACATGCCCTTCCACTCTCTGGCATTCTCTTTCCTCACGTTGATGTGTGGCTCAGTCCCCCCTCGGGGTCTTTAGGTCTCAGCTCAAGTGTGCTTGATTAGAGAGGTTTATTTGACCCCTTTACAGTATAGCAAAGAGGTTTGCCGGCAGCAGATGTCCCAGGCTCTCTTGGCAGAGGAACTACTGAGCTTCAGAGTCAGAGCCACTGAGCAAGCAGTTGAGAGAAGGGGAGAGAGACAGGCTGCATGGGGTGGGGAATTCCTTCTCTCCCAGCCCTACTGGTGAGAAGACACCTGACCATCCAGGAGAATGTGGTATTTCTAACTGCACTCTATCTCTCCGGCCAGAGAGAAAGGCTGCCTGTGAATAGAAAAGTCCCCAGTGATGGAATGGGTGGGAAAGGGGCAGGCTGGGGTGCAGCCTGATATTTCATGGTCGGCTGCAAGTTATGAGCAAGCCTGGCTGTGAATTCTGACATTCTGCCAAGAACAAGTTCCCTTCTGGTGGTGCCAGAAGAAAGCTGTTAATCACACAGCCCGCCCCATGGCTTCACAACTGTCATTCCCCAGCGAGGCTCGGCCAGCTCGGCCGCCTCTAGCCTAACCAGCATCTCAGTAGCATCTCCATCTCCTAGACCTGGACATCTCTGGTCCTTAAGCGTGGAGGCTGGCTTGGGGATCATCAAGGCTGCAAACACAAATCTCACGGGGTGCCTCAGTTTCCCCAACAATGTGTGGGCCTGGTTGGCCCGGCCCCCATGCCACAGAATGAGCCTACCTGTTGACATAAGAGAGAGGCCCTGCCTTTTGTGGCTAGTGGCTACCCAGCCCCCCTCAACATTAGGTTAGACTCCTGACCGAGGCGCCCCAATATAGGAAATGGGGGAAAGCAGATGGGAGCAAGACTGATGGGACACTCGCATGAGAGCAAGACCGAGAAGAGAGAAGCAAGCAGGAGTTGGGTCTGTGCTCATCTCCCACCTGTGTTCTTACTACTCCTCACAGGTGCCTAGAGGTGATCCCTCAGCCCCCACTGAGGGTCAGGCACCTGTGTTAGAGGCTGGGATGAAAACAGCCATCAGTTTCATTGCTGCCTTCAAGAAACTGATCATCTAGGAGGGTAGATGGAACAGTAACAAATTTTATTAAATTGCAGACTTGCATAAAAGAGCAGGTAACCCAGGCTTGATGGGGAGGACGCCAGCCCCAAGGCTCGAGGGCTGGGAAGGACGAAACAGTTGGGGCCAAGCAGAAAGGCAGAAGGAGCCCAGCCCCCTATGGGAGGACCTGCTCTCAGCTTCATCTCTCAGCTTTTGTCCAAATCTGGAGGGGAGCGCAGACAGCACTGGGTTCTAAAAAGTTTTGACTGCAGGGGCACCTGGGTGTCTCAGTGGGCTAAGCCTCTGCCTTTGGCTCAGGTCGTGATCTCAGGGTCCTGGGATCAAGCCCCGCATCAGGCTCTCTGCCCAGCAGGGAGCCTGTTTCCTCCTCTCCCTCTGCCTGTCTCTCTGCCTACTTGTGGTCTCTCTCTCTCTCTCTCTCTCTCTCTCTGTCAAATGAATAAATAAAATCTTAAAAAAAAAAAAAACTTAACTGCAACACAAGAAAGCTTGGGGTTAGTCCTCAGACCCGCTGGAAGCCACTTGCAGTTTTCAGAGGTTTAAGGAGAGAAACCAATTTTAGAAAAAGCCTCCAGCAGCTGTGTGCAGAGTGGAGAGGCCCCAGGACCCTTGGGGGCCATCGCAGCCATGCAAACAAAATGAGACGCCAGGCTAAGCAAAAGCCTCAGGAATGAGGTGAAGGGAAGGCCCCTGCTAGAGACAAAATCGAAGGCACCTGGCATGATGGCCAGTTGGACACGGAGAGTAGAGAAGAGGGACTCACTGAGCAAACTCGGCAAGTGCCCAGCACCTACTGTGTGTTCAGTGTGCTCAGGAGGGCTTCAGGGCCATGGGAGTGTAGTGCCAAGCAAAACAGGCACAAGTGCTGCCCTGGGGACTTGGCCGCAGACAGAGATGCTGGACAAAATGAAAACTCAAACAGTATGGGAGGAGGCGGGTAGGTGCCACGGAGAGCAATAGCCCCAGTTGAGGGGGATGGGAAGCGCTGGGGTGGGGGAGGGCAATTCAATTTTACGTGAGAAGCCAGGGAGACCTCACTGCAAAGGTGAGCACACGAGCCTTGTGGATATCTGGGCAAAGAAGATGATGAGGAAAAGCAAGTGCAAAGGCCCTGTGGTGGGAGTGTGCCTGGCATATCCAAAAAGTAAAATGGAGGGCAGTATGGCTGGAATAGAGTCAGGGGGTTAGGAAGGGAGGATGGCAGAGGGGTTGGGGGGCCACATGTCGAGCTGTGTAGGTTGTAGGCTTTTACTGGGAGGGGGAAGGGTAGCTCTTCTTAGGTTTTGGAACCTAAGAAGTGACTTGATCCATTTTTTTAAAGATTTTATATATTTATTTTACAGAGAGAGATCACAAGAGGGCAGAGAGGCAGGCAGAGAGAGAAGAAGCAGGCTACTGCTGAGCAGAGAGCCCGATGTGGGGCTCAATCCCAGGACCCTGGGATCATGACCTGAGCCAAAGGCAGAGGCTTTAGCCCACTGAGCCACCCAGGCGCCCCATCCATTTATATTTTTAAAGAATCGCTCTAGCTGCTGGGTTGAGGATAAAAAGCAGGGTATACGCACGGGGAGGAGGGTAGCTATTGAGTTCTGACCTTGTGTCCTTCCTCTCTGCCCTCGGTGACTCCTTTCTGTAACCACTACCCTCATCATTGTTCTGCAAACATGCCAGGGCCACTGCAGGGCCTTTGCACTGGCTATTCTCACTGCCTGAAAAGCTTTTCCCCCCCATGTGTCCACATGCTCAATTCAGCCCTTTCCTCAAATGTGATATCCTCAGCAGGATGTCCTGCTTTCCTGGCCACCTTATCCAAAATCTATCCCACCCCACACAGACACACAAATACACACCTCCTAGCTTCTTTCCCTGCTTTACTTCTCCTTAGCATATTTAATTATCTGATATGTTTGCATTTTCCTTGTTTATCCCATGTCTTGCCAGCCTTGCCTAGTGAAATGTAAGCTTCATGAGGTCAGGGTAAGTGTGACATGGCCATAGATACCCAAGTGGAGAGGTCTGGGAGGCAGTTAGACCTGAGTCTGGGGAGAACCGTCTGAGCTGGAGATAGAACTTATGGGCATTCTCATCTGAAGTTGGTATTTAAACCCATGAGCTGGGATGAAATCACCAGGAGAATGTGAAGGGAAGAGATTCCGAACTTCAGAGAAGGGCACTCACATTTAGCAGTGGGGATGTGCAGAAGCAGCAGCAGAGGTCATGGCTACGGAGTAGAAAATCCAAGAGTGTAGCACCCTGGGAGATGAGATGGCACCGGGTGAGACAGAGAGGAGTCGGTGAGGGAGGGGGTGGATGAGAGCTGTGTTCGCAGGACAGGAGGAGCAGGGCTCTACAGCAAAGCAGTGAAAAGCAGGTGGGGAAGGGAAGTAGGCAGGTGTGGGCAGAAAAGAGAGAGGGGATGAGGTTGTAGCCCGAGACCCAGCAGAGAGGGTGCAGCTGGGACAGGGGCACGCTTGAAGGGGACCGATGGACGGAGGGTACCACCACACAAGGAGGCATGCTGACCCTGGGCAAGAGAAACCTCCTTCTTACCAAGGAGGCGAGGTGAGGAAGGCTTGAGCAAGTGCGCTACTTCTTGGCTGCTTTTTCCTCTGTGAAATGGGAAGTGATCGGCGGCTCCGGAAGAGGCAAAAGGGTGGAGTAAAGGCTCAAGGAGATGGTGCTGGACTTGGGGAAAGCAGGCTGAGGGTGAGGAGCCAGGTCCCTGGAAGCCCCAGACAGAGCTGAGTTCGGGAACCCTAACATACTCAGGGAGTGGGTAAATCACTCCAGAGTTCAAGTCTGGGTGAATACGTACAGCCCAAATCCAGAAGGATGTGGACATGGGAGGGTTGAGAAGGGAACATGGGGGGAGTGGTGAGTGACTAGGAGACTCAGCTAAGCAGGGATGATAGGAGAAATCCAAGGGCTGGCAGAAAGTCCAAGTGCAAATAAGAAAGGGAGGACGAGAGGCTGCAGTCGCAGTGGAAAACAGGTTTTAAGTGCAGAAAGGAAATGCTCAGGTTTATCTTTTAAAAGCCCCCCCGCACCACCACCAGGGGCGTCTGGGTGGCTTAGTTCATTGGGCATCTGACTCTTGGTTGGGCTCAGGTCATGGTCTCATGGGTGGTAGAATCGCCCCACATCAGCTCCAAGCTCGGCTGCTTGGAGACTCTCTCCCTCTGTCCCCCTCCCCTCTCTTTCTCTCTCCAAGATAGAGGAATAAATCTTTAAAAATAAAAATAAAAATAATAAAAGGATTGTTTTTATAATCCTATAATTAGGGGGTGGCATAAAGGGGGGAGGGTCCAGGACCAATAGGAGTTGGTGATGGATGGGATGCCGGGTGTGACAGAGAGAGGGGTTGGAATGTATGAAGCACCAGTGATGGGCCAAGTACATGTGGAGAGCTTACCATTTAGAGAGGAGATAGGCATGCGGAACCTGACTGGCTTATCTGGGAGGAGCATTTGACTCTTGATCTCAGGGTCATGAGTTCAAGCCCTACATTGGGTATACAGATTACTTAAATAAATAAACATTTTTTTCTTTTAAAGATAAAGTAGACAGGAAACGGATAGTCACCTGCTATGTTCTTGGCACTTAGACGTGAGAAGATGTGCTATAGGGAAAGAACCCCTAACTGTGGGGGTGGGAAGGGTGGTGTGCAGAGGGCTTCCAGGTGGAGGTGTCGCTGGAGCTGGCACTAACAGGTGGAAGGAGGCAGTACAATCTGGAAAGAGCAGGAGCAAAAGCACCCAGGCAAGCCTGGGGAGGCCACTGTGGTCAGAAGGCAGCGAGAAGTCAGGGCAGCCATTCAGCTGATGCACAGGAAGACGAAAGACTGCTGAGGGAAGTAGGAGCCATAAGAGAAAGAGGAGCGAGGGTATGAAGCCGGGAGCCAGAGGAGCGGTGGGAGGCTAAGGGAGGCTGCCCCACACAGGCCTCTGTTTCCAGTGACAGTTGCCAAGTTGAGTTAGCGGGGCTGGGCTTTCTGCTGGCAGGGAAGGCTGTGGGAGAGGGAGCCAAGTCAGGGCAGGAAAGGGGGCTGCCAGGCACTGAGAGACAGTGGCCTTGTCTCAGAGCCCCCAACTGCTCATTGGGGCTTTCCTGTAGCTGGGCTCAGGGGCTGGCACAGGTGGGTGCCAGGCCGCTGGAGAGAGAGGAGAAGGCATATAGGCAAGGTTGACCTAAGTAACCACAAGTCAGAGGGGTTGGGAGAGCAGAAAGCTGGGAGTGGCCAAAAAGGGGCTTGTCCACTGATGACCCCACGGCTGGGTGACATTGCAGGGACAATGCCCATGAGCCAAGGGCCCATCCTCAGGGGTCTCAGGGCAGCTCCCCATTTCATCTATGCGTGCCAAGAGCAGGGATGGGTTCGCAGCCCCCTGGAACCCAGAGGTCTTGGCCAGAGGTTCAAGCTAAGCACATGGAACACCAGATGCTGTCAGTGTCCCCTCCATGCCATCCCCTGGACCTTCAGGCCACATCAGCCAATTTCCATCCAAAAACCTGCCCGCATCTTTGCCCGGCTCCACCCACCCAAACTCTCATCATCCCCGCACACAGCAGGCAAGAAGCGTGGGAAATGAACACCTCAGGGAGCAGCACAACCCGTGCCTGATGAATGAGGGTGTAGACACCCTGTCTCCCTCACCCCGCTGCTGGGACCACTCTGAGGTTCCTGGACTTCCTGGTGTCCCAGAGCTCCCAGTGGCATTGCACCCCAGTTGCTCACAATGAGCAACTTGCCCTTGAATCCTTGTCTCGGGGTCTGCTTCCAAAGCCCAAAGTAAGGCAAAAAGCTCAGCAGGACAAGGAAGAAAATCTGGGGACAGGAAGGCTGAGTGTGGATCCCAGGTCTGCAGCAAGCTTCTGCACAGGTTGCTTGAACATAAAATAGAACAGTGTTTATTATGGCTGAGGGCATCCTCACAATATGCTGTGTCACCCACAAATCTGAGCAAAAACCACGCCGATAACAGCACTGTTCGGCCGGCTCCGGGCTTGCAGCTGAACGCATAGTCCACTGATTTGTCATCCTGGGCTAAATATAAAAGAACCATGGCCTGAGTCAGAGTTATTTTCAGCACTGTGTCTTACTTTGCGGCCACCGAGGGATGCTATTCAGAGGGCCACCTTCCTGGGGGCTGAAGTCAACCCTGGTGGCCCCCAGGGCCAGGGACAACTGTCTAACTCCACTCCCAGGGGGAAGTTGCCTCCTCAGCATATGCTGACAGATGCCCCCGCCTCCCCCAAACCCACCAGGTCTTGGCTTCTGTTTCTGGCTACTCTCCAGATCCGGGAACTGGTCTCTTCCTGGGGCGGAGCTGTCCTCCCTCAAAAGCCACCCAAGAGGGAGAGGGGAAGTAAAGCAACACTAGTGTTTATTAAGAGCCTGCGAAGTTCTGCGCCCTGAAATGCGTGAATCTTCACGACATCCCTTCCAGAGAACTGTTACTGGATTTCGCAGAAAGCGTGAGACTTGCTCAGGGCTGCGTGACTGCACTCTCAATGGCCTGTGCCTCGTGACGCTGGGCAACTCTCCTTCTGCCACTGCCACCGCCACCGTGGGTCTTGGCACCAAGAATTCTCTATTTGGTAGGAGGTGGGTGATGGGCAAGTGCTCCCAGGTCAGAGAGGGGATAATGGTGCCTCTGCCCCCTCAATAGGGGACCTGCTTTCATTTCTCTGGGGGCCAAGGGAGGAGAGAGCACGGCCCAAGATTTGTCAAGGCCCCCTGGCCCTGGCCCACTCAGTCTCACGGGCACCTACAACTTTTGTCCCTGGTGGGATGTCCCTGTCACCGTCCCCTCCCCTGCGGCTGCTGAGGATGTGAGAACAAGAGTGGTTTTGGCTTTCTGCGTCATGCATGCCCTTGCGTATTGTCGGGTGTCTTTTGAAGACATGACCCCCTCAGGTCAGTGATGGGGATGACAGGGGAGAAGTGGGCAGGGAGGAGGATCTTTCTGACAGAGCTCAGGTCCTAGTGCGTGCACCCCTACCTGCCTGGCACTCAGCTCCCTCAAAGCTACCCCCAGAAGCCCTCCCTGACCACTTCCCCTGGGATGGCCCCACTGACCTCCATTCCAACAGCCATGGGCATTGTGTTTACTGAGGCTTAATTCTAGGCTCTTGTCTCCCACCTGCTTGAAAACATCCATGGCTCCGAACTACCCACAAATACATGTGGAAATTCCCAGTACTTCAGGCCCTTTACCATCTATCCCAAATGATGTTGTTCTTGGTGTATCCCACAGGACATTCCCAGGCCCCCAACTTGTACTCCTCTTGCCCACCTGTCCCCTCCTCTGCTGTCTCCCTCTGTCCCTCCTCATCTCACCACACTCCTGTCCATCCTCTGAGAACCCTGGAAGCTCCCCGGCCTCCATGCTGAGCACTACCATCACCCTGTCTTCATTTCCTTGGTAGTTTATGCACATGGGTGCTCAGGGAATGCAGCCATGCTTGATGTGAGCCCAGCACAGTGCCTGACATGGAGCACGCCTTGGTCAACATTTAATTCAAAGGCGCTTACCCTTTTAGTGCCACAGACAGCCCTGTGCATCTGGCAAAGCTTGGCAGGGGGCCCTTCTCAGGGTTATGCTTTCAAATGCATAAACTAAAATACAAGAAATTGCAAAGAAAACTGATTTGGTCGAACACATCAAAATATTTGTGAATGAAATCTGTGAGTTAGTAAGTCATTTGCTTCTAGGTTAGGGCAGTAAAAGGATCTAGGGGTGCATTCGGATGTCTGTCGTTTCCAAATAGTGAGCAGCGTGGACAGCGTTTCAAAGCGTCTGCAACAACTGAATGTGACAGGAAAATATCTGGCAGGAACTGCTCATAGCAGGTCGAATCCTAGGAAACTGCCAATCTTGCACCCGTTTTGAGCTCCAAGAACCTTGATTGCATATGGCTCCATCTCCTCCTGCACAGGTTTGTTGCCGACACACCTCTTGAGGGAAATGAACAGTATCGGGTAGAAGTGAGTAAAATGGAAAATGACTTTTCCTCATCCAAGTTCATGGACCCCTCGAATTATATCAGGGACCCCTTGGGAAGAGAGACCTTGAGAGACCCGAGTTCACGAAGCCTTTGCGCCCAGGGGCTACCTAGGCTTCCCTCTCCCCAAGCCTCCGTCTAACAGGCGTGACTCTCTGTCCTCCCCTTCCCCAGGCTCCCTGTTCCCGCAGCTGAAGCCGTCGGAGGGCGTCTTCAAGGTCATCTTCTGGCTTGGCTATTTCAACAGCTGCGTGAACCCGCTCATCTACCCTTGCTCCAGCCGCGAGTTCAAGCGCGCCTTTCTCCGCCTGCTGCGCTGCCAGTGCCGGCGTCGCCGGCGCCGCCGTCCCCTCTGGCGCGTCTACGGCCACCACTGGCGGGGCTCGACCGCGGGCCCGCGCCCTGACTTTGCTCCCGGCCCTGACGCCGCGCCCCCTGGGGCCCCGCTGGCCCTCACCGCGCCCTCGGCCCCCGACTCCCCCGACACGCCAGAGGCGCAGGCTCCCGTCGCCGGTCGTCGAAAGCCGTCCTGCGCCTTCCTCGAGTGGCGGCTGCTCGGGCCATTCCGGAGACCGACCACCCAGCTGCGTGCCAAGGTCTCCAGCCTGTCGCACAAGATCCGCGCCGGGAGCGCGCGCTCAGAGGCCGCCAGCACCCTGCGGGCGGAGGTGGAGGCGGTGTCCCTGGGAGTCCCCCACGACGTGGCCGAGGGCGCCACCTGCCAGGCGTACGAACTGGCGGACTACAGTAACCTCCGGGAGACTGATATTTAAGGACCCCGAGCGAGGCCGAGGAGTGTGTTGGGGGAGGAGAAAAGGGGCTGCGGGTCGGGGAACGGGGATAGGGGGCGGTGAGGGAGGCTGGCTTTGTTCAAGAGGCCCCCGGCCGGATCAGGGACGGGACACTGATTAGGGTGGCTGCTCTGGGGCCTCCCCGAGGAACTGAGGCGGGGAAACGTGAAAAGTTGTGGCCCCCTCCTGGACACGGGTGCCTGGAGCTCCTCCTTTTGGAGGAAGGGGCTGCGGGTTCCGGGAGGGGGGGCCTTTGCTCCCAGTCGTTTGAGAAACACTGCCCCATCCATGCCCTAAACCCTGGACAGACAACCTCAAGTGTGGCAAGGCAAGCCCACCCCTCCTCTTGGGGGAGATGGGGCGCAAAGGCCCTGCCTGGTTGTTTCCAGTCCTCCCCTAGGGAAAAAGTCAGTGGGACCAGGGTTTCTCAATGGACACAATTTCTCCTTGCTGCCTGGAGGAATCCAGTGGACCTGCTGCCACCATCAATTTCATGGCAGATTGGATGACTGTCCTACAAGCCTGTTGTATTTACCCATGGACCCACTCCCCCTACAGAGGCTCCTCCACTCATACCCCATCACCTGGCCCTGCCCCTCATTATCTCCCAAGGGCCTTACTGTTTACACTCTGTACATAGTGCCTGTGCCCATCACTTCTTGCCGGGATCTGGAGCCATCAAATGGGGAGAGTTTTATTTGTCATTTTGAGACATATTTATTGGTAAGAGTACTTCTATTTTGTCCAAACTGTGCAAACAGTCCCTCTTTAGCTTGTAAACCCATAAAGAACCACCCTTTTTTTTTTTCCTGAACCCCTTCAAATTCTAAAGCCCCACAAGAGGATAGATTGGGTCTGCATTCTCCTTTCTAATTTCAACTTAACTATCTCTTTAACTGATGGCTGCTATCCTCTAGGACTTTCAGCATGACCAAAGGACTCAGGGGTTTTGTTGGCTTTTAAAATTTACATGATTCGTCTTGGGAACCAAATAGTAATCGTAAGCATAAGTTTTTGCTTTGTCAGTCTCCCCAGATGAAACTGTGATGCCCTGAGGGCCTCCATGAGGAAGGTGGCCATCAGTTAAATGGGTGGAACGTGAAAAAATATACAAGCCCAAGTAGACAAGTATACATGGTGAGTGAGAGAACACCTACCTAAACCATGCTTGTTGGTTTTGAGTGAATGTCCAACACTTGCTGCATTCTCAAGAGATTGCAGGTAATTCAGTCTTCAGCTGGAGAACATCAACCCATACATACAGTCAGAGTGGTGTTGATGACTGTGATCCAGTGGAAAGCTGGTTAGGTGATACCCCAGGGTGTCTGGAAGTAGGAAGGTTCTAAAACTGGAAGAGCCAGTTGCTGGGGCCAACATGGACCAATATTTTGAACCAGAAGTTTCCATCCTGTACTGAGGAAGTCATCTGTTTGGAAGGTCACCACAATTTTAGACCTCTCATCCCATTTTATAAGGTAAAAAGATAGCCAAGAGCAGACATTTCCTACTGTGGGTCTGCAGCAGGTTCTAGACTTTCAGGACTTGCATCCCCCCAAGGCACAGGAAGGACGGTTTAAGGCAGGTGCTGGGAATATAATGCACACCCCAAAAAGGGCCCACTTTATAGCACATTGACCACCCTAAAGCTGGGGACACTGAGGGACAGTCCTTGCTATCTTCTCACAGAGGTGGGAGCCATCCCTCAAATCAGGGGTCAGCAAAGAGGCTCACCCCCTTGTCGGAGAATTGAACACTGGGCTACTGGGCAGGGGTTCCAGTAGCAGGGGAGGGTCTCTGAGCAGGCGACCGTGGGCTCCTACAAGCCAGGGCAGTTGAGCCCACAGGAGGTCAACAGTGCAGACAAGGGAGCAGGTTGGGGAGGGAACATTCATAAGGGGGATTTTAGGGGGTCCTCCTTGCCCTGGATAACCCAGTAGGTGTGCAGGCAGGTGGGGCCAGCAGCTTGCCCAGTACATCCAGTTGGCACAAGGATTAATCTGCAAAATGTATCTGATGTTCAAGACTCAGCCCCCATCTCCTGGGCACAGGGGACCTCTGCACACAGCTGTCTCCTCCTATACCTCCACACCAAGCCTCCAGGAGATCAGAGAGAGCTACAGAGCCCCCAGAGAGGCTGTGCCACGGGGACCCTCCAGGGACCCAGTTATAATCATCAATAAAGCACTGAGTTGGTGACCTTGGTGTCAGGACATGCCAAAGTGTCGTAGAGTGGCCCAGAGCAAAGGAGGGAAAGCAAGAGCCCTTCTGGAGGAGGAATCCTCTTACAAGTGATTTGGGGACATCTGGAAGAAGTACATTCTCCACACTATTTCCTGAGTCCTCGGGCACCCCAGTCCACACATCTGATTAGAGATACTGCCTCCGAGGTACACACAGAAAATGAAGTTGTTGTCTCCAGGAAGTCCTATGAAATGTCAGGCTGACTGGGAGAGTGGGAAGACTCTCTCAGCGCTCCTCAAAATGGGAATAATTGTTCCTTTACGATCTTCAAGGAATGGGGTGAGGCCTTGAGGGAGTTTGTGAGTGGGAAGGGGATGGCTTCGTGAGATGGGACAGGGACAGAATGAGCCTCCAACTACACTGGCATTTGCCTAAGCCCTTTGCCCCTCACCATCCTTAGAAAGCCTCCTTCCTGCTTCCAGCTCCAGGCCCCAGCCCATTCTGCCCGCCCTCGTCTTGAGCTGGGCTCTTGCCACCCATCTTGCCTTGCTTCCCACACTCTTTCAGGGACCTCTGTCCCCAGCAGCCCCCAGAGCTGCTTTTGCAAGTCACCTGGGACATCTCACTTCCTCCATCTCCTCCCCTCTGTCTCTGCCACAGTCCACGCTGGGGCTGCAATGTTCTCCCTGCCCGAGCCACGCCCCTGGGATCTCTTCTGGCCCCTGACTTCTCTCTTTCTCTCTCTCTCTCTCTGTCCTTATATGTCTCCCAAGGTTTTCCTCTCCCTTTCCTCAACTGTCCACACAATCTTATCCACTCCAAATCATCTCAATGACCACTTGTACATAAATGCCTCCCTAGGGTTTGTCTGTAACTCCAGATGTGTGTTCACCCTCCCCTTGGATGCTTCCCAAGCATCCCAAATTCAAGCCCACTCGCCTCCTGAGAGGCCGTCTTCTCGACTCCATGTGGGCAGGATAAGGACACTGGTGCTGAGGCGTAAGCTCCTGGAAGCCCTGAGCCTGCCACCTTCTCCCTTCCTTCATCTTCCCGAGATCTCCCCAGATGCCCTGCTCAAAAACAAGCCCCAAGTGTCCCTTGGCCTCACTAGTAGCTCACACAAGATCACCCAGGTCTAGAGGCCACTGATAGAATTCCTACCTCTGTATGGGGAAAGGGCTCCCTGTCCCCAGAGCTGCTCAGGGCTGGGTGTGAGTGTTCATTAAATCCTGGGTTGATGGAGTTGGCCCACTGGCCCTTCCCTGGGACACTGCCCCACTGCCCACCCAATGCTCAACATCACTATCTTTGCAAGACCCTCACCCCCAATGGTGCCACCAGCCCTCACAAGGTTAGAGCCTGTGCCCTTCCCCAGCCAGAGAGCCAGATGTGCCCAGGACTTCTACGGAACACCTGCTCTTTGTGCCTTCCAGCCCACCCAACCCTCCACCTGGAGCCCCAGCCCAACCCTTAGTCCCTCCTGCTCTAGGTGCTGACAGGTCCCGGCAAGTTTTGAGACCTCAGTCGCCCTCCCCTCCGTGACCTGTCAGAACCCCTGATCCTCTGTGCCCTCCTGACCCTGTTTCTATTTCCATCCTGTTACAGCCCCAGGGACTTACATGTTCACCGGCCACTTGGAAAGAATTTCCTTTTTTTTTTTTTTTTTTCTACTTCTTGTGGCTCCAGAGAAGCACAAAACCAGATGCTCCTCAAGGCTAAACCGGTCCCGCAGGCTCTGCTCAGAGTCACTCTCTGGGGAGCCCTGCCGACCCAGGTGGTGCCAGCGGCGGTGGGGTGTTCAGGCAGGGGGGCTGCCCTGGACTCTCCCACCATTTGGAGCTGGCTCTCTGCCCTTCCCCCAGCCACCCCTTCGCAAGAGCAGGGAAACAAAAGGCATGCTGCATTCTCAAATTACTCTGGTCAGGAAGAACGAAGCAAGAATCGCAAGAATCGCAGGAGGCATTTAGAATCAAGGAGAAATCCAGGAACTGGGGCCACAGCAGCCTGAGCTCGCGGAGCCGGGGGGGGGGGGGGGGGGGGGGGGGGGGGGGGGGGGGCAGAGGGAGGGATATGCTGGAGGCACCTGGAAGCACCTCCCCCCAGACTTCTGCGATGTTCCCTCTAGGGCCCCACCATTCACTGGACTCCACCATTCCGTGTGTGTTTAGCTCTTTCTGTCCTGCCCAGAACTGAAGAAGGGGTCTCCATTCCCACTCCTGAGAGTGACCCAGACTGGCCCCACTTATCTCTTGAGCCAAGCCACATGGGTCACTGGTCAGTCTATGGACTGGCTAATTAGGAGGCCAAGCCCGGTCAGCTTGGGCAAGCTGATGGAGGTGGGTCAGATCACATGGTACAAAACACACCAGCCTGGGGACCAGTGTCCACGGCTAGGAGTGATGCTCCCATATCGGGCAGGGGCAGACAGCCATGGACAACTCCAGCAAGCTAGACGGGTTCAGAATGCAACTACAAGGAATACGGACGCTGATGGACTGCTGCTTAAACCCGGGTCATTACTTTTCTCACTTGATAAGTTACAAGGCGGGAGGTTGCTAGCATTTTCCCTTCCAGGCTTTGCATTCTAATCTCTGGTGTGTTGACCTGTATACTCTTTGTTGCCTAATGCATGATCAATGTTTCCATAGTCCACATTCTTATTCAAAATGACGAGGGGGAGGGGTGAAGGAGAAAGGTCTGCTTTCATCAAGGTAAGAAAAGCTTTCCCAGAACCCCTCCCTCAGCACACCTCTGCTGGGTCTTGTGGGCCAGACCTACCAGGGACACGGCTAACCTCCAAGGCCGGGCGTTCAACCCACCACCTGATTTTGTACAACCCACAAACTAAGAATGAATTTTACATTTTTAAATGGTTGGGGTAGGTGCGGGGGGCGGGGGGCGGGGAGGAAATCCAAAGAATGTCACGATGGGAAAATTACATGGAGGTTTCCTCTTGGTTCACAAAGCCCAAATTTTACTGTCTTGCCCTCTACAGGAAAACTTTGTCAATCCTTGCTTTAGGGCAACAAGGATCACTGCCTTGCATTGGGCACACTGCTATCCTGAACAAAATCAGGATTCTGGCAGGAGGAAGAAAGAAGGAATGGCTATGGAGCGGGCAGCTCGCAGTGCCTACTCCCTATGCCAGGCAACACATTTTCAGCCTGTATCCTGTTACCTAACCTGCAACAGCAGAAATGAAGAGTTCCGCCTCTAACTAGCAACCTGACACAAAGGGCTTTTTCTGGAAGCCCTCAGCCCTGAGGACATCTTCCCAGACTGACCAAATGTATAAGATTTTGAAAGAGTCCTGTGAAAAGGAAATGGGGGTAGCAGGAAATATCACCACCACCTGTGTCTCAGAAGGCTCAAGGAGGTATTATTTGCTCTATGAACTTGCGCCCAGCCAAGGTATGCAGTCCTTGATAGTACAAGTCTAGAAAATGGGTCTGGTCAGGATTCCAGAGTGACCAGTCTCCTATAAGCAGACAAAGTCAGCCTAACTCACTAGGATGTCAGGCACAGAAGCCCATGACCAATGTACTAATTTATTTTATTTTATTTATTTATTTGACAGACAGAGATCACAAGTAGACAGACAGGCAGACGGGGGCGGGGGGGAAGCAGGCTCCTCGCTGAGCAGAAAGCCCGATGCGGGGCTCGATCCCAGGACCCTGGGATGATGACCTGACCTGAAGGCAGAGGCTTTAACCCACTGAGCCACCCAGGCACCCCAATGTACTAAATTTTAATGGAAATACAGCCTAACTATATATACAAGCCAATATCTTCATGATGACAAATGAACTTGATGGGAAGCCAAACTGTGGTCTGAAAGTCCCTTAGTGAGTTCAGATGCTGAGCAGAGACATTAATAGGAAGAGGTGTTGATTGAGACCTCTGGCATAGGGCTCCATCCCTAGTCCACATCTTCACCTCCTTGCACATCCTACCTCTGTTCCCATGATATGTCCTCTCATCCAAATGACTCAGACTCCAGCCCCAGTCTTCTGTCATTCTCTACACCTTTAAGTTCACTTTACCTGCCTCCAGTCTCATCTGTCATGGACCCATTTCAGACTGGAACCCTTAGAATCCAATCTTGAGAGCTTTTATGTCTCAGCTCTCAGGGAACAACTTAGAGTCATCCTAAGGCAAGCCTACAAGCATCAAATGCCTGGACCTCTTGCAGATTATGCAGCTGGTATTCCTCCAACCCCAGAGGTGAACTGCACAGGTGGGGCCCCGGAACCCTCTGATGCCTTTCAACCAGCTAGTCCCCACCAGCCAATAACAAATAATGGTCGCTAAGCAGTGCATGTGTTTGATAATATTTACTCAGCATCTACTTATGTGCCCAGCAGATAGGGAGGCATCAGTGTACAAAAGAATAAAATCTCTACCTCCACAGCGTCCTCATTTCAGAAGAGACAGGAGTTATGGGTGGTAAACGACATAAAAAAAAAAAAAAATAGACAGTAGATGGTGGCAAGCCAAGGAAACATAACAGGGAAAGGGAACAGAAGTGTTGGGGGTGGGGAGGAGAATGCACTTTGAGGCCAAGTACCCAGGGAGGTCCTCAGGGAGAAGGTGATGTAGGACAAAGGCCTGAAGATGGTAAAGGGGTGAGCCATGCAGATCTCTGGGAGGCAGAGGGAGGAGCAGCTGCCAAAGTCCCAACTGAGGAGGAGACCTGGTGTGTTTGAAGGTTAGCAAGGAGGACCGAGTAGGCAGAGCCTGTCAGGCAAAGGAGGGGAGTAGGCACTGAAGATGCCAGCCACAGGAGGTGATGGGGGCCCAAGTACACGGGGCTGTGTAAATCACAGCAGGAACCCGGCTTTCCAGGTGGGACAAAGGGAGTCAGGTGGGGCTTCAGCAGGCTTGAGCAAAGAAGAGACAGGATCAGACTCAGGGTGAACAGGGTCACTCTGGCTGTGTGTTGGGCTTATAAAGAGAAAGAGGGACTAGAGCAGAAGCAGGAGGCTAGTTAGAGAAGAGAGGTGACTGCAACGGTCCAGGCAAGAGATGGTGGCATTTGGGCCACTGGCCACGGGGATGGAGAGGAATGGTGAGAAGAGGTAGAGTCCAGGAGATTCTGCGGATGACGCTTCCACATGCCATCCCCACACTCAGCATTCCCAGGCTACCATCCAGACCTGCCTGCCTTGTTAGGAGCCCCGAACAACTCAGGAAAGCTTTTTCTTTTTCCTGTCCCTCTTCCGTCACCCCTTATACACAGACATGTCCTAAAGTTCTATTCTTGGGTTTTTTTTTTTTTCTTTTTCTTGTTGCCATCCATGGGAATGCCCATATCCCAAAGCCACATTTCCAACCCCAGCACTACCTCCATACACAAATTCTGTGGTCATCCATACACAAATTTTCTCCTCACTTTACTACTGAAACTCATACACACAGTTGGTGTAACAAAGAATTTTTAAATCAAGAACAGAGACTTCCGACTTAAAACGCCATCCTGTTCAAGCCCTTTATAAGACCCCTTCCCCCTTAAAACACCACCAAAGACCTAAAAAGAGGACATAAATTCAAAACAGGTCTGAAAAGTAAGGGTATCAGCCAACCACTTTGAAACAGTGGGAATTCCAGGGCTAAGGAAATTCAGCGGAGGAAAAGAGACTCCGGGGCCCTTGCCAGAGATTTCCCTTCTGCAACAGAGGCACCACTGGCTGGTAAGAAAAAGCTCTACCTTCTTCACTGCATATCTCCCTGCTCCCCACTCGTAACCCCAGGAAGAGCCCACCCAATTAGTCCCTGCTCCATGGCCCAAAGACTGCTCTCTGAGTAGCTGAGGACACAGTAAGCTGAGGACACAGCCCCATCCTCCTGATTCCTGCAGGAACTTTCTACCCTCAGCAAAGACTTCCTGCTCACTGGACTGTCTGGGCTTATGGATCTGGGATCAGAAGAGACCTGAGAGCAGAATAGGATGGTATAGTTTCTCAGATGTTCCCTTTGATAGAAGAAGAGTGGCCAGTAGCTCTGAATTTTTAGAACAAAGTTCTTCCTCTTTAGCTGAGAACTGGGGAGTTGGGGGTAGATCTTTCCTCAGACTGGTAAAACAGAACTAAAAGAATGCCCATTGGCTCCTGTCATCATGCCATGTAATATCTCCTCCAGGGAACTAAAATCCTTGGCCCATTCCTGCCAGGCCCCTTGGCAGGACTGAGCCTCCCTTGTACCCTGGGTGGCTTCCCCATCTATGGCCCTATTGCTCGTCCTATCGCCAGTGCCTAGAAATATCCCTCTTGGGGGCTGAGTGACTCCCCCAAAGAGAGACGTATCAGTCAGCTATTGCCACAATAAGGTTGCAAAACAAGCCAGCCCTAAATTCACAGGTTATGAGAGCAAGTTTGTTTTTCTTGCTTGTGTGTCTGTCCACAGGGCCTGGGTTTGGTTCCAGGCTTCCATGGGTTCCTCCATAACCTCCAGGAAACATCAGCTATCCGGGGCATGTTCTTCTCATGACAAAGACAAGTACATGAGAAGCACAACACAGCTGTACAAGAATATTTCAAACTCCTGTTCATATCACATCGTGTCTGTTCACATTCCATTGGCTGAAACAAGTCAGAGGGCCAAGCCTCACATGATTGGGGCAGGAAACGAAACTGCTCCCTGAGGGAAAGGAGAGTGACCGAGTATTTGCTGATTAATCTTCCAATCCATCGCATGTATCTGGGTTAGGACATCAACCTATGAATGTGTGGGGGACCCAATCCAGCCCACAGTAACCTATTCTGTGGCAGGAGATGCAAGGTCATCTAGAAAAGCCTCGGGTCACGGGGAGAAGGGAAGAACCAAGGTCAGGTCACTTTCGTCATCATCGACCGCAAGTGGCAACACCAATCGGGTTCTTGCCCTGAGCCAGAACAAAGGCTGGTCCAGACTGGAACACCCCCTCCTCTGGCCTAGAACAGGGACCCCACCTCACCATCCCTAGCCCTGAGTTTCGTGGTCTCTCACTGGGGCCCAGCTCACAGTTTTTGGTGAACTGCAAATGATACCCTGTTGTACACGGGCTTTGAAGAACAGAGAGAGTAATAAAGAGAGACCGTGATTTTCTAACCTAAATAGGGTATCATTCAGGCCTAAACACAAGAGGCAGATACTTTTAGCTTCTTTTAAAACAGTACCTTTTGAAAAAGCCCAGTCAACGTAAACACAATGAAAAAGAACACCTCTGAAACAAAGTGAGGGTTGGGGGGGCTATGACTAAAGTCACAGAGAACACTGTGAACAGTTTGTAAGCAGTAAATGTTTAAACCATCACAAAAAGGCCAATTTTCTAGGAAACTATAAATTGCCAAAATTGCATCTCCCCTCAAAAAGTAGAAAATGTTCACAGAAAGTCAACCATAAAAGAAATCAAAACATCCGTCAAAAATCTACTTCAAAAAAAAAAAAAAAAAACAAGTCCAACCAGTTTTGCAAGTAAGCTCTTTAAAACTCCAGGAAACAGGTAATTAACATTCTATACAGACTTCTGCAATCGATATACTAAAAAGATGCAAAGCTACCCAAATTATTTTAAAAGCCCAAGAGAGTAAGAAGGAAAAAAAAAAACCCGGGAAAGCCCAAGACAAAAACATCTTAGGTCACTTGTGAACATAGATACAAAAGCCTACATAAATATCTGTACGTGAAATCCAGCAACAAATTAAAGTAATACTATATCATGACCAGTGTGATAGATTGTATTATAACTATGAAAACATCCGCTGCCCCAACTTGCTGGGCACTTTTCCACAGGATTATATACCTAGTCACTGACATCAAGCTTAGTCACTGATGGGCTTGGACCAAGGAAAAGTGAATAGAAGTAATATATGTCACTCTTGAGTAGAAATGTTAAGATGCTCCAGTATCTGTCTTTTCGGCTACCATGAGATGCTCCATCAACGTGGGTCCTAGAATTAAGAAGACATGAAATCAATCCTTAGTGCCCACATGACATGAGCAATAAATAAACCTCTGTTGTAATTCACTAAGATTTAGGGATTGCTTGTTACCAGGGCAGAATTTAGCTTAAGCTGACTGGTACAACAACGTAAAGACTGTTCCCCACGATACAAGGAAAATATCAGAATATTAATGTTATTAACACATGAATGGGTAAAAGGAGAAAAACCCTATGATACTCTCCAATAGATACAGAAAAAGCATTTGATAAAATTCAATTTTCATTTATAATAAGACCATGACGAACTAGATAAAGAAGGGCATTTCTTTGACCTGATGAAAGGTACCCACCAGAAAACAAAAGCAAATAGCATACTTATTAGAAACTTCAGAAGCATTCCCATTAAAGTCAGAAACAAGGCTACGATCCTCCTATCACTCCTTTACTCAACATTATATCGGTAGCTCTACTAATGCAGTAAGAAAAGAGAAAAAGAAACAAGTACATTGACAGTAAAGAAACAGGACTATCTAATTTTGCAAGTAATATGATCTTCTACCCACAATATCCAAGCAAAGTAACTGATCAATAATTGAAACGAATAAAAGAGTTTGCAGTGTAGCCAAGCATCAACCAATATTCAAAAAACAAATAGCCCTCCTATTCCCCAACAATAATCATTTGATGACATTTCACATCAGTGGGGAAAGGGTAACCCATGCAACAGGTGATTTTGGGATAAGCAGCCAACAATGAGAAACCAGCACGAAGCCCCACCCCTGCCTCATACCACAAGTCCATTGAAGATCTAAAGACATAAAAACTTAAGAATTATTTTTAAAAACACAGAATAGGGGCGTCTGGGTGGCTCAGTGGGTTAAGCCACTGCCTTCGGCTCGGGTCATGATCTCAGGGTCCTGGGATCGAGTCCCGCATCGGGCTCTCTGCTCAGCAGGGAGCCTGCTTCCCTTCCTCTCTCTCTGCCTGCCTCTCTGCCTACTTGTGATCTCTCTCTGTCAAATAAATAAGTAAAATCTTTAAAAAATAAAAAAATAAAAACACAGAATACTAGCTTTATGGCTTGGGGTAGAAATGCATATTCTTGAAAAGGTTATAAAAAGCACAAAATTGATGGGTCACATGGGCGGCTCAGTCAGTTAAGCATCGGACTCTTGGTTTCCGCTCAGGTCATGATGTCACAGTCATGGGATAGAGCCGCGGGTCAGGCTCTGTGTGGAGTTGTGGAGCCTGCTTGAGATTCTCTCTCTCTTCCTCTCCCTCTGCCCCTCCCCCTCCCACTCGCACTCTTTCTGTCTCTCTAAAAACAAAACAAAAAAAGATTGATAAGTTCATTCTTTTGTGAATGTAAAGCTTCTGTATGTGAAAAAGTCCCCATAAACAATACAGCTGACTAGAAGAAAATATTTGCAATCCATATCGTGGACAAAAAGACTATTATCCTAAATATATTTTTATGAACTCCTATAAATCGCTAAGAAAAAGACAATACCAGAAATGTGGGCTAAAGGACAAGACAGACAACACCCGGGGGGAAGAAAACCCCAAATGTCTAATAATCATAAGAAAAAATATCACTAGTTGGGAAATATAATTAAGGAAAAAAATAAGACACCTGGTTTTACCTAGCTGATGACAAAAAAATAAAAAACATGGGTTTTTCAGTACACTAAATGATGGCAAAATGGCATAAATACAAGTGTTCTCATACTCTATTTGTGGGAGTGTAAATTTGGTAAACCTCTTCTCAGGATAATTTGGCAGTGTCTTCCAAAACTGAAAATACTATGCCCTATGACCCAGGGACTTTTACACATGTGCCCACAGGGGCATTGTCTCTTGTTATTGCAACATTGTTTATAATAACGAACAACTAGAAACAACAAAATGCCCATCCTTGACAAAGTAAAGTACGGAGTATGGTCATACAAGGAAAGGCTATCTATCAGCTAAATTATGAGATACATAATTTAAGCAGAGAGTTATTTTGTTGTGTGAACAAAAGAGCAAATTGAAAGACAGTATGTACAGGGCAACTCTATTTATCTAAAAATACATGGATATACAAAATATAATATAATTTACATTCACATATTATGGATGTAGAAACAGATTCTTGTATTTTTGGTAGGACGAACACCAAATCCTTAAGGGGGCAGGGGGCTCAGAATTAAGGAAATGATCACAGGCAACTCTAGCTTTTTCTGTAAAGTTCCTTTATTTTTTAGGAGAATATCTTCACAACTATTTATATCACTAAAAATTAATTTTTAAAAGCCAGAAGATTTTACACCAATTCTATTATTACCTTCATCAGTCAATAAACTTTTTTTTGCACCCTTATTAAATACTTGGATGCTAATACTTAAATACTTAAATACTTAAATACTTGAGGAATACAAGGATGTTATAATCTCTGTGAACCACCTAAGACACATGGTCATGTTATTAGCAAACAAGACAAGTACAGTGAAGAAGCACAGTAAAGAAGCAAACTGCAGTGCTGGGGGAATTCAGAAGACAGAAATTGACCAGAAGGGGCAGGAGTTATAGACAAGACAGTAACATCACCAGAAAGCTCCATTAAAGGGGATTACCTGGATACTGAGTCTGAAGGCTTTGGCAACTTGGGAGGAAAATCTTGAGAGAAGCAAGAGAGAAATGACACCTTCTTCTAGGGGAACACAGTTCTAAAGACAGCAGATTACTCATCAGAATCCCATAAGCCAGACAAAAAGCGCAGCATTTAAGGGCTCTAAGAACAGAGCTGCCCATCAGAACCCTCCATCCAGTGAAAATACCCTTCGGGAATGAAGGGGAGGGGAGGCAGCTAGAATGATGCCTGTGGTGAGGAAGGGATCCCTAAGAATCCATACTTAATATAGACACAAACAGTTACATATTAAAATGCCCATAGATATGTATATGCCCATGGTTAGTGTATACATAGCTGTCAGCTGAGAGAGACTAGAAGCAGAGACATCTCCATGGCAACAAGCACACTGAATACCCAAACCTTGGTTTCTAACACCATCCTCTATCAAAAGGAGCTAGGGTTCCTTAGAGAAGTGGCTGTTTCTATGACTGGCGCAGGGACATAGGCCAGCTGAGCCTGGAATATCATGTAGAGCTAAAAAGTAAATAAGTGTTCAAAAGATGAAACACACACACACATTGATAGGGGTATGTCAAAGAGACAGAGGAGCCAACTGAAAGAGGTCCCGATGGTCAAAGCTGGAGCAAAATTAAGTAGTATTGGATAATCCCAAGCATAAAATAAATCTCCGTGAGTCCACTCTCATACATAGACATGATTTACTGAATAAATTAATAGGAGGCTGGGGGAGAGGGGAAAGAATTCTTCTGTGCAGAAGAACTCCAACAGATTAAGGTAGACACTCTAAAGGAGAGGAACGTAACTCCTTACCTGTGGCTGCCCATAGTGACTTCCTTCCAAAGACTGGAGCATGGGAAGTGGGGGAAAGAATAACTTCGCAGTGCAGAAACCTGACCAATAGTCAAGCGAGCAAGGTCAAGTGAGAAAGATCAATATCAACAGTCATAGATCATGCTGGTGGTGGATACCCTTGATATGATGAGATGCAACAGCCCTTGACTTCTGTGGTCTTCCTCCCCAAAGCATATAACCCCCGTCTGGCCATGAGAAAAACATCAGACAAATTCCAGTAGAGAACATCCTACCTAACCACACTCAAGATGGGTAACACCATCCAAAACAGGGAGAGTCTGAGAAACTGTCACAACCAAGAGGAACCTAAGGAAACACGACAGCTAAATGGAACTTGGTATCCTCGGTGGAATTCTGGGACAGATAAAAGACATTAGGTAAAAACTAAAAAAATAATAATAATAATCTGAATCAACTACAGACTTTGGCGAACAATGATGCACCATCGTTGGTTCTATTAGTTGTAACAAACATACAATAACGATGTAAGATATTAATAATAGGGAAAATGGTTGGAGGCAAGGGACTCTATATATATACCTTTTCTTAAGTCTAAAACTGTTCTAAAATAGTCTATTGACACTACAAAAAAACCTGCTAGAACTGAAAGGATAAATAAATCCATAACCATAGTTAGGTACTTCAACACTATTCTCTCAACCATTGCTAGAACTAGACAGAAAATCTGCAAGGATATAGAAGAAACCAATAATACCATCCACCAACAGGATCTAATCAACATCCATAGAACTTCCACCCAACAATAGCAGAATACACATCCTTCGCAAGCCCCATAGATCATGTACCAAGATAGACCATATCCTGGACCATAAAGCAAACTCAACAAACTTAAAAGAATTCAAATCATACAGCCCAACTTTTGTTTGTTTGGAAAACAAATAGGCTCAATGTTTAATATATATATATATATATATATATATATATATATATATATTTTTTTTTTTTTAGTGAATGTATTTATTAAAGCGTAATTAATTCTTTTTGAGGCTGACATGCAAAAGGAAAGCGCTGAAGGTCTGGTAGAGAAAGGGAAGGGAAGGGAGAAAGGGAAAGAGGGAGGAAGAATGAAAGGAGGAAGGGAGGGAGGAGGGAAGGAAAGAAAGAGAGGAAATGTTACCTTGGGGCCACCAAGGTCTCTTTTTACCGTTAAGAATGAAAAATAGGGTGCCTGGGTGGCTCAGTGGGTTAAAGCCTCTGCCTTCAGCTCAGGGAGCCGAAGCCCCACATAGGGCTCTCTGCTCAGCAGGGAGCCTGCTTCCTCCTCTCTCTCTCTGCCTGCCTCTCTGCCTACTTGTGATCTCTCTCTGTCAAATAAATAAATAAAATATTTTTTTTAAAAAAATGAAAAATAAATGCTACTCTAGAATAAGTTACAATTACAATCTTATTTTATTCACTTATTCTATGTAAATTGAAAATACTTATTTGTTGGGTGGTGGTCTTGGTGTTGAATTCAGAAAAGCCCCAGAGAAGCCCCCAGCACAGACCTGTTCTCCCTGCCGCAAGAGGGCTGTATTCCCAGATTACCACCAGATGGCGCCAGAGGACCGTTTCAGACCACGACTTTGCCCTCATTTCCAGATACCCTGGAATCAGCCGCAAATTCTCCCCACCTCTCCCAGCCTTGGTGAGAAGGGGAGGCAGCATGGCCCTTCCTGTGCCTCTCTCTGCAACCTAAGGACCCCCACCGACAACCGCTAGAGTAAGGATAGTGAGATGCAGAGAGACCAAGTGTAGAAAATGCTAGCATGAAGCTTGGCTGAAAGGAAGGCAAAGAAAGGTGGTAGAAAGAGGATGGGGTGATGGGAAAGACAAGGGCGTCTTGAAATGTGGACAGAAAAGATGGAGTGGAGCGAAAGGGGAGAGGGAAGAATGCGGGAAGGTCCCTGAGTTTGGGCAGGAGACGCACAGGAGTCACGGATTTCCTTGTGTGGGGAGCAATGGGAGTGGTCCCTATCAGGATGGACGTGAAGATGAGCTCTTCGTAGATTTGGCAAGGAAGTTGCCTCCGGTGGCTTCTCTTGAGACTATGAAGCAGGAGACATTGCTGTCGGTTGACAGTGAGGAGACAGGGGCTTCAGAGGATGAAGGGAGAGAGCTGACAGGGGACACCCGGGGTGGGGGTGGGTTGTCTTAAAATTGCTCAAATACTGAGCTTACTGAAATAAAATATGTCTGCATTTTGCATCTTCTAACAGAAAGCCAGGTTTTGAAAATCAGTCCCTATAAAAAAAATCAGTGTTCAACAACCACTTCCAGACTCATGAAAGGCAAGATCAGCTTTTGTATCCACATCTCTAGTTAGTATGAAGCAGGGCTTGTGACCAGCCCCTTCCCTTCTTCTATCACGTGCCCTCCATGAGCTTAGATGTCCTGGAGGCCACCTTAGTAGGGCCACAGTGCCTCCCATCCGTTGAGATTTGATTACTCTACACAAATCAGGAGTAGCCCCAACAAACAGCCCAGCCAGTCATTATAAGACAGCACGGCCTCCTATAACTCTACCATTATGTTTGGCAGACCATTAATTAAGCAGGCGGTTTTCTAGAACTGAACAAGCAGCCCACCTCACTCTGTACCTTGGGGTTACCCTCGGGCTCATCTCAACAGGCCCAAGTAAATGTAGGGTGACTCAAACCAGAAATGCTTCTCTCCCACATTTGTTTGTGGGCAGCACAGACATTCCAGTGGCTCCCATGAAGCAGGAGCTAACTGCTAACCCGTCCCATACCAGCCAAGGTGGGAAGACACAGTACCTGCCAAGTACCCCCTGGGCCCCTGAAAGGAACATTTCTGAGGCTTCCACAAGACCACAACTGAACACCTGGTCCACGGCCTCACCGATGCCCACAGCACCGCAACCATCCTACTAGAATCTTGGGCCAGAGACATCTCCTCTCAAGTGCTTTCTGTGGGGGATAGGAATTGTTGAGCAGGCATTGATGTGGGTGGTGGCCTGTGCATGCCACATTTGCCACCCCTGAGAGAGGCCTCTGAGTGTCCCTCAGTGCCAAGGCTGCCTCAGAGACCTAGTCACAGCAAGGAACTCAGCCTCTGTTCCCGGTGCGTCTAGTCTGTCTTGTTTCTGAATGGCCCTTGCTTTTATCTGCTTCACATCTGTGTGTGGTGCTGCATTTATGGTTATAAATGCTCCCCACATTACATGATTGTTCGATGCAGCGGTGGCATCCCGGAAGGCTGTGGCCCACTCTCCAGGGCCGCCCCTCCCGCACCTGTCCCCACCTTCCTCCCAGGGTGGCTCACTCCCACTCAGATGGCATGGGCTCCAAGCTGCGTGGCCTCGCACAGTCCCAAACTGTTCTGAGAACCCGGATCTCCTCTGCTGTGAGACAATCCCTGCCTCCCTCACCCAGCTGTTGATGCCCAGATGAGGGGAGCTAAGCCAGGGGTCTGATAAAGGGTGACATGCTAGTAAGCACAAGACATGCTAGTAAGCACAAGGCCAGTCCTTATCACCAGGCAGCCAGGGAGACATAAGTAGGTCCTTCCTCCCTTTATCTGCTCTCGGCATGTGTCCTCTCCGCTGCAAGGTCGAAATTCACTGGGTCAACACAAACGTGTATTTTGGGATGGGACGGTGGGGGGATGGGTGTCCTCAGACTCTTCTTTAAACTTCTTAAATTGAGTTATATCATACACACAGAAAGATGTCTAGTCTTCAGCGTATAACCCAGTGCATTTTTACGAATGTATGTACCCACTCCACCGCCATCCAGGTCAAGGTACAGAACATCTCTGCAACCCAGAAAGCACCCCTACCCATACTTCTTCCCAGGCACTACCCGTCCTCTCATATCTTACATTATAGTTAGTTTTGTTGGTTCTTGAACCTCATATTTAAAAAATCATACAGTATATATAGGCTTGTGTCTGGCCTCATTCACTCAACCTCATGTTTTAGAGATGAACTGATGTTGAAAATAACGGCTTGTTTTTTTTCTATTGGTACATGGTATTCATTGTATGGACGTACCACAGCTGGTTCTATTGACGGAATCTGACACACAGTTTCCCAGTACGGCATAACCCATAGCCAATCTCTCCAGCAATGGCCTCGGATTCCTCCCCCACCGACCCCCACCCTGGAGGCACCAGGCTCTTCTTTTCAGTGCAGTAAATAGGAAGAGCCTGCAATGAGAGTCAGACCTCAGTGACCTTGGGGGCCATTACTTAACTCTTACAGGCTTTGTCTCCCCATGGGGATAAGTCCCCCTCCCCAGCCTGAGCTGGCCTCCATATCAAATTAAGAGGCCCGTGTGCCCAGCATTCATAACGGACGCCCTGCCTGGCAGATGGCTAGCTCTAAGTGAACGTTCCCTCCCTCCCCCTTGCCCACACCTGAAGCTGCCCAACATGCAATCACGAAATAAACACTTAGAACACTTTCACCTCACGGAGCCCTTTAAAGTTCCTCTGCCGATGATCCGGGGTATCTACTTATTACTTTCTTCCCCCATCCTTATGTTCCAGGCCACTTCGATTCACCCCACCTTAGCCAGTGGGGAAAACCGAAGACACGGGAGGGTGCACATTGGGTCAGGGCCTCCCGAGGTGAAGTCCACAGACGGCGCTTCCTACAAAGTGACTGTGGGCCGGGAAGGAGACACCTCCCCCTGGACCACAGCAAAGTCCAAATTTACATTGTCTGCATAAAAGCACCGCTATGAAAGATCTCCAAGATATATTACATTAACGAAAACAAGCAAAATGCAGGACGGGATGAATACTTGGGTCACTTTTGTGTAAAAAGGGAGCAAGAAGGGCCCCTATTTACATGGACACTGGAAATGGAGCCTCTAAGAACATGGGCGGTGGGGAGCAGCCAGACCCCTGGGGACCGATGTGGGAGGGGACGGTCCTAGGCGCCCTTTTATGACCTTTGAGCTTGCACCACGTCAATGGAACCTCTTCTCAAATAATGTTTCTACACTTACAGTTTTCTAAGTTACGTGCCAGGTGATGACAAGTCCCCGACGTGAGCTCCAGGAGGACCCACCTGGGCAAAGCAAGGGTGCCTGTGAGCGAGAGCAGGTGCTGGGTGGGGGGTGGGGGGGTGCGGGGGTGTATGTGTCGCAAACGCAGGCAGGCCACGGTGTAGGTGTGCCCACGGCAGGAACAGCTCCATCATCACTGGAGGCAACAGGGGGGAGGGGACGTGGGGTCACAGCAGGAGCCGGGCCCTCCGCTTCTGAGAAGGGGACCCAACCTAAGTTCACAGAGTTCAACCACGCAGGCCCAGCTGGAGGTTCACAACGTCCTCCCCCACCCAAATCCCTTACTTCTAGACGATTCGAACTCTGTCATTAGCAGTCTGAAGGAAGAACATGACTAAATGTTCTTTAAGGCTCTTTGCATGTGCGTGTACATGAGGTTGTGTGTTGGTGAAAGGGTGCAGGCTGGCGTATCGTGTGGGAGTGTGTGTAGATGTGCATCTGTGCTCGCACACATATGTGCATGCATGTGTGCACACACACACAGGTGAGTGTGTCTGTATGTGTGCGCATGCGTGCTGGTGGGAGGGGTGTGTGTGTGTGTGTGTGTGTGTGTGAGTGTGTGCGTGGGGGGGGGGTTCATTCAGCAAAAAAAGCCGAAAAGACCAACACCCCCAATAAGTGATAGGCCCTTGGAATACAGCAGGTGGGCCACAATTCAGAATATTCCCCCCAAAATGGCCAGACTCTCCTCCTTCCCAGAAGTCAACAGCAGCCACCCCAAAGGCCAGACCTAGGGCCCCAAGGCCAGGTGACACTCACTACTAATTAATACCCCTGAGCTGGCATGGAGCCACAACAGATGTCCCCTCCCATGAACTCACCTTCACTCCATGTGGCCATGCCACCCAATAGGGCTCTGAGAGGTCCAGCAAAGGGCCAGTGGGCAGACACAGGCCCATCCCGAAGGAGCTGAGCTGAGTAGTGAGGAGCCCTGAGCCCTGAGGGGTCTCACCAGCAGGAAGGCAAACAACCACAAACAAACTGAGGTAAGGGGGTACTCCTTCCAGTAAAGGCAGATACTTTACCTTCTGGGGGCATAGCCAGGTCACAGCCCTCCCACCATCCCCTCACTCAAAAAGGATGGGCTAAAAAACAAAACAACAATAACAAAAACCAACTAGAGACACACATACACATGAAGAGGCTAAGGTAAACGAAAGAAGAGAGAAGCTGAGGAGCACGGGAAGGGCAAGCCTCTTTTATTATCCCAAAATGCAAAGTGTTGAAGGCACTTACAATAACAAGGCAGGGGGGAGGGGAGGGGAGGTCAGAGCACAGAGGTAAGTCAACGGGCCCCACCCTGGTCCCCAACTGGCATGGAGAAAAGGAAGAGCTACAGGACCAGACCTGAAGCCAGTCAGGGTGTCTACCTCTACCAAAGATACAAATCCAGTCTACAGCGGATTAGAAAATGAGGAGCACACAGCAGCGAGGGGCAGGGCTGGCAGTCACGAGTTAGTGGCTCTGTAAGGAACACGCTGGGCAGTGAAGAGGGCCCTCAGGTCCCCTGCTGGAAGAAATCCCGGTACATCTCGATGAGACGGGCGGCCTCGCGCTGGCCAGAGAGCAGAGCACCATGGGTAGTGGAGTAGTACTTGCGGTGAGTGGCCTCACCCGAGAACAGCACCTGCATGGGCTGGGCCGGGGGACGGGGAAGTGAGCGTGGAGGAGCGAGAAAGGCCGGCAGGCTACCTGTCTGCCCCGGGAACCCCCCCATCCACACCACAGGTCAGACAGCCGCACCTGAGATGCAGGTACTGCTGTTTCCATGGGATGAGGAATTGCCCATCCCACCTGGCCACCTTCCCCTGCTTCTTCCCCAGACATCCAGGCCTCTTTCCGCTTGGGCCCTATTAGAAGTCCTGGTTCTGCAGGCTCAAAGGCTCACTGTGCCCCTTGCTAGTGAACTCAGGGCAAGGGGTTTAACCTCCCTATGCCTTGGTTTTTGTCACCTGCCACTTGGGTTCAGACCACCTGCTTCTGAGGGTGGGTGTAAGGATTAATGGAAATAATGTATCTAAAGCACTTAGAACCTAGAAGAGCATAAGCACTTGATAAAGTTAGGCGGTAATTTAACAAACCTTTATGGAGCCCCTATTAGGGTCCAGGGACTGTTCTGAGCACTTGGAAGATAAAAGGTGACCGGGCTGCTGCTTTGAGGAGTTTCCTTGCTGGTGGGGAAGCCAGACACGAAACCCAATTACTAAACGGCGTCACGTGTGACATGATGGGTGTTTGGACAAGGTGCTGAGAGCCCAGAAAAGAGGCCCACTGTAAGGGGGACCACATAAACCTTCCCAGAGGACAGGATCTCCGAAGATGCTAGGTAAACAAACAGGCAAAGGACATTTCAGGAAGAAGGGGGAAATGGGGGCAAAAATGCACTACAGCAAGGGACAGTGAGAACTTTGGTAGGGCTGGGGCTCAACCTTGAGAAAGCAGAAGCCGTCTAGGTGGGGTCCAGGTAAAGAACGAGTGCTTGCCTTCCAAGCTTGAGTTGGGACTTTTTCCCACTGTGTCTCAACCTGAATGTGCAAAGGCACCCACAGGGGACCCTGGTACCCTGTTGTTGCTTATTCAGCAGGTCCAGGGAGTTGAGAGCCTGCATTTCTAAGACTCTCCCCCATGATGCTGGTGCTGCTGGTCCACGGACCACTCACTTTGAGTAGGGAAGCTTTAACCCACCAACAAGGAGGAGCCTGCAGAGGCAGTTAGGCTGGAGGTCCTCCTTCTCCTCCATCACAAAGCCCTGATCTTTAACTGGGTGCATTGCCATCCAGAATAAAAAATGATCAATCTCAACCCCTTTTGCAGTTGCTCTAGGCAGATGACTTGGTTCTGGCCAATCAGCTTCAAGTGCACTGTCTTCTTAGGGGAACTAAGCCCCAAGGGGACTCTGCCTGTCCCAGATCTGAGTGGCAGCCTCGCAGCCCTCTAGAACCACAAAGTGGCCTTGAAGATGGTGCCGGGTGACAGTGACACTGGGTCCTGATACCTACCTCTGGGTTTCCCCTTATATGACAGAAGGAGACTCTGTCTGGGGTAAGCCCCAGTTATTTTCATGTTGCTTTGTGCTGTAGGCACTAGTCCTAACTGATGCAGGTGACAAGAGAAGGTCTGGTTTTTGGGAGGGAGGCTGTGGCAGCAGCAAGGGCCTGCTGCTCCTCTCTCCCGCTGAACCCAACCAGGGCATGCACAATACACGCTGGGAGTCTTTTTCGTCCTTCACATCAAAGAATTGTTCCCAGTGTAATTCTGCTGGGGTTGTAACATGTATTTAACAAGTGTATACTTGTTGGGAGAAACTCGAAATCCACTTTATAAGACCAGAAATATATACAATTGTATATACAAATATAATATAAAAATAATTATATATATAAACAAAAATAATTATATATACAAATATATAATAATTGGTTCTCTCAGATTTATTCTTTTTCTCTATGATTTATTATATAGTTGATATAATTTGGGGGAGGGTCAGTATTCTCAAATTTCTTTTCTGAAAAATATTAGGGAAAAGAAGTAAATAAAACATATTGGGGAAACTTACTTCTATGCAATCAATGTTGTCCGAGAGAACTTTCCGTGGCAATAGAAATGCCCCATTAGCTACACAATCCGACACCGCGGCCACTAGGCACGGGTAACTATCAAACTTCAAAAGTGGCCAGTGCAATCAAGGAACTAAATATTTAATACATAGATTTCAATTTTAAATAATTTCAATGAAAATGGCCAATGGCTACCGTATGGGACGGTAGAAATGGCGTGAAATGGCTCAGCTTCTACCACCTCAATAAAGTGTTTAACATCTCCATGTTGATTCCATCTTTTCTTCCAGATGTTAAGTGCACGTGTCCTTGTTTCCTCCTTCAACACCAGAGCTACTCCTGTGTCTCCCCCTGGCACCCCTCAGTGAGCACGGCCTACCCTCTCCCCGCCAACCAAACCTGCATCCAAAGTGCCTACCCCTAGCCCCACAGCCCCCAGCGCCACTCCGGCCCTCCTCCCCTGCACCCACGCTCACCGCTGTCTTGGAGCTCTCCGTGTAAGGCAGGGGCTTGGCCAGCTTCTCCACGTCTGCGCCACTAGAGCCCACCTGCGTGTACGAATAGGAGCCTCGGAAGTAGGGGTTGCTGCCCCAGGCCGAGCGCAGGATTCGCCGAGGTTTTGGAATGTTGGGGTTCCCTGTTGGGGAGTTGGAAGAGCCAAGGGGAAGGAAGATAAGAAATGGCTGCACACGGAAGACGCCCCTGAACAAGCAACTGACAGTCCTCCCGCAGGGCTGCAAGAAGGCCAGACCCCCGCAGGGAGGCATGGAAGACCCAGGAGGAGGTAGCCGGGCTGGGGGCTCCAGCCAGTTACCCTCCCCACCCCCACCCCGCAGCGCCTCCTTGTGGCCACTCCCAGCAAAACAGCTCATGGGGGAGGGGGGCTAATTTTCCTGTACGAAAAAATATTCCAGATCGTCACGTATCCCCTTCCCACTTCAGGGGTAGTGGACGAAAAAATGTTCAACTAAAAGAATCAGACAGTGAAACGCAAATCCATCTCTGAGCAGGACAGTATGGGTAGGAAATGGACAATCTGAGGTTTGCGGGTGATACCTGAGTTTTTTACCATCAGCCCTTAGAAGAAACACAGCGCCCAAGGTTCTGAGTGTTTCAAGTTCCAAAGGGGGGGATGCGGGGAGGAGCCCGCCGTCTGGGAGCCCAGGCGCCCTGCGGCAGCTCTCCCGTTGGACACAGCAATCCAGGGCTGCGGAGAGCTACAGCAGGTGCAGGAGAGGCAGAGGGCCGAGTAGAGGGTTGCAGGGGGTTGGGGGCGGGGGTGGACAGGGAGTTGGAGGCGAGGGTACATACCTGTGAACTGCCGCAGCATCTCCGTGCAGATCTCGGCCACTGCCTCGTCGTCACACTTCTCCATAACAAGGGCCTCCTCTCCGCAGATCCAGCCGCTCAGCACATGGCCGTAGCGCTCAGGCGGGTAGAGGACGTCGAAGCCACAGATCTTGCGGTACCAGAGCTCAGGCAGGTAGGTAAGGGTGCGGCTCTCCGCCTCGTCCTCCCACACAAACTGTAGGCTATTGCACTCGGGGCCCCAGAAAGGCTCCTCGAATTCCAGAAAGATCTTGTCGGTGGTGCCGATGCCCAGGCGGTGGATGGCTGCCACCTTCTCGGCGGGCAGGCCTGGCCGGAAGAAGCTGGTGTACTGCCTCTTGAGCACGCCCAGCGACACGGTCACGATCACGTGGTCCGCTGGGATCACCTCACAATCCTCACACTCCACCAGCACTGGCCACTGCTTGTCCTCATCCCGCCCATCCCCCTGGGGCTGCTCTCCCCCCTGGCCGCCCTCCCCGGCGTCATGGTTGTGGTCACCTTCGCCCCGAGGCTCAATCTCCGGGCCCCGGGGGCGGGCCGAGGCCTGGTCCCAGTGCACACAACGGACAGGTTTCCCCAGTTGGATGACGTGGGCGGGGATGCCCTTGGCCAGCAGCTCCACAACCCGCATGAAGCCCGAGGGGATGATGTGGTGGGCCCCGGGGATCTCCGTCCACTCCCCGAAGGCGCTCAGAGACACCTCATCCATGCTGTGGGAGCCACTCTCACAGCTCTCCACCTGTGGGAAGAGCCAGAGAGGAGCCAGGTGACCACCAGGGCAGGGCAGAGGTGGAAAGAGGACCTCAAAGCAGCGCCACCCTCCTTGGACCCAGACTCCTCAGAATGGGTCTTCCTCCCACCACCCTGTATTCAATAAAGCTCTGGGCAGACAAGGATACCTTCAGGTACTGCTGGATCATGGCAAGCTTCAGGCGCTTGGTGGCCTCCGGGTCCTCAGGGTCATCCCTGATGCGGTTGCGTACCTCCTCCCGGGTGAACACCCCTACGCTGTTCTGACTCTCAGCATTGACTGGTTTACCGTGCCGGAAGAACTCCTGGGTCAAGTTATAGACCTGCCAGAGAGACCCCCAGGACGCTGAAAACACACTCCCTCCTTCCAACCTCCGTCTCAGACCAAAGAACCCCAACTCAGAAGCCTCCACCTTCTAGGTATTTCTGGACATGCTGAGCCCATAGCGCCTCTTCCTTGGTGAATCTGTGTAGCCCTGGGTGCCGCACTTGGGCTGCACCAATAGGGCCAAGGTTCAGGCTGACAAGTTGCCCTGGGCAGTCCGCCTCCTTGCTTCCAGACTGCCCTCTAAGACCCGCTGGGTCTGTTGGGAGCAGGAGGGAGCCCTGGAGGCTCTCTTGCTGGGCCCTTGCTGAAAATAAAGCAAAATGTTTGCTGGCTTGTGGGAAAGGAACCGCCCCCTCCCACAAAGGATGATCTGTGGCAAAGCCGACCAACCACTGGACAACCCAGGTCTGCACGCATTTCCTTTTTTCCCAGAACCAAATGCCCAAACCCTTTCCCCACGACTCCTGGCCAAGTGTATCTGCTTCCCCCTCTCCCAGGAGGGCGGTCTGAACTGGCCTGTCTGGTGTTCTCGGGGGAGAGGGAGCAGAAGGAGCCCTGAAATCTGACCTCCCAGGAGATGCTCCCTAGCGCTTCCCGGGTCCACACGAAGTGTTTTTTACTGTGGAACCCAGATTTATTTAAGCAAGATGGCCATGTTGGGGCAAGACATGTGGTGGGGAGGGAGGCCCCCGGGTGCCGAGGAATGAAAATACATTTCACAGGCATATTTTGGCAAGAACTCCAACCCACACCTTATCAACAGAAAGCAACAAACCGTCCCTTGGAGCATGGTCCTATTGCCTCCCCTCCCTGCCTGGCACATAATTCCCACCAAACACTGGACTCGTCTCCTTGGCAAAAAGGAAGCTAGCCCTGGGTCAGGCATGGCATCCCCAGCAGGCAAGGTCTGAGACCCAGCATTCACTCAATGAACAGTTACTGGGCTGTGCCAAACACAGAACATAATCATGAGCAAGAACGTTCCCCTGCCCTAGCTCGGAGTGGGGAGATATCATAACTGGGTTGTTTCTAGAACCCAGGGGTTGTGGGATCGACCCCGATGACCTCGGACAGCTGGCAGTGAGAAAGAGAGGAAAGGATGAGGAAGGTAAGAGGCCCTGAGAGAACGTAAGTAGCTCAGTCTTGCCCAAGTAGGCAGCAAGGAAAGAGAAGGTTACAAGAGATGACTTTGAAAAGGCAGGCAGGGGCAGGGCACGAGGGACTAAGAGTCACATCAAGGTCTCTGGACCCTGGTGTCACTGAAGAGTGGCCCACTCTCCCTCCCAGGACACCGGCAACTGTGGGCTCCTTGGTCAAACATCTGGGGCTGGTGTCAATTAGTCGTGTGTTCCCCGTCCTAAAGTGAGTTTGAATTTGCTCATCACGCATTCATGGGAATGGGTGTTTGCCCTATAACCCAGCCCCAGGACAGGGCCCTGTGGCTGAACCCTAGCAGAAGGAAGGTGACGTTGACCATTGCTCATCATCCCACTCCAGGGAAAAGCCTCCCCATGAGCTAGAAATATGAATTAAACATGTCTCCGAAGTATACAGTATGAAGAAGAAAGTGAGCTAAATTGTTTGCTTTTCTTCCCTCCAGTCACAAGATGCTGGACATTTGACCTTAACTGGAATCCTCAGCAAATTCCTCACCCAGCACCACTGCCAAGGAGTCAGGCTTTCGGCTGGCCTCTTCCTCCCTGGCTTTTTTTTTTTTTCCCCCGCCTTGAGGCAATAAGCAACATGGTAGCCAGTCCTTAGCTTATGTTGACTAAAGGCTGAAATGTGCAGCTGGGAGTGATAAATTTTGTACATCTACATGATTCTTTCTGTCAACCACCAACTGGACAGCCTTCACTGAACATGGGCTTGGCATAGGGGTACAGTCGCCTGTCCTGAATTAAATGACGTCTTCCCAATGTGCCCTAGGGAAATGGCACTATACCAGCTGATAACCCTCACCCTGATTCTCAGTAAGCACTTTTCATCAGGATCTCATTTAATCTTCATGACCCTCTGAAGTAGTTTTAACTGTCCGTTTTATAGATGAGGAAAGTAAGAGTCAGAGAGCCTCAACAGCTTGCTCAAGATCATATAGCTCATAAGTGGCAGAAGTAATATTTGAATCAAGGTAGTCTTTCTCCAGGGACTAAGTTCTATACGATACTAGAGCATGAACTCATTTATTTGTTAACAAGCAGAATAGATTCAAATGAGTGGCCCTTCAAAGTCGTCATCACCTTTGGAGGAAGGTTACATATTTCTTATGAAACCACTCTCAGGCAGGGCTTCCCAAGCTTAGAGCAAGTCTCTTCACAATGGCCTCCAGCTCTGGTTAAGAGCCACACAAGGAAATCTCTCTTTCCTCATGGTTAACATCTCTTCCCTCTGACCCAAATTTTGACTCCAACTGATAACGCACCTTCAACATCCTGCTCTCCATAGCTCACACTCGTAGCTTTAAAAAATCAAAACCACAAGCAGAAGCTGACGATGATCTACATTTAAGCACGTTTAAGAGAACAAGCAGGTCATAGACCCTGAAAGTCCTTCTCAAGAGGCAGCCATGTTTAAAGCACTCACTACAACCTGGAAATCAGGATGTGACTAATTCCCAGTAGACCAGAAAGGTCTACTTTGGAGAATACTGGTTCTTATCTGCTCATTAACAATTCAATCTCTTTGTACGTGAGTGAAAACACACAATATACCTTGTGGGTGCACACAGAGAAGTCACAGTGTGCCTACCTTCCATTCAGCAAGGACTATCCCCAAAGCGAGAGTTGTTTCTCCTCCCCCACACCCAAGAGACAGAAAATGTGCAATAGGTGCTTGTTAGCCAACTTGCTGACCTGCGGTGAAGGTTCATTACACTATAAATGAGAAGCTATCAGAAGGCAAGGCCCCCATGCTACCTTGGTTGTTAAGTGCAATTCACAGCAACACTGAAAGATACTAAAAACATGAACACTTTTTTAAAAACCTGAATTAGACAAGGATGTGTGCCATTGCCACTTCTACCCAACACTATACTGGAGACACTAGCCAGTGCAATATGGTAAGAAAAGAAGTAAGTTGTCTCAGGCTGTGCTGTCTGATACAATAGTCACCAAACTATGTAATAATAATAATAATAATAAACTATAATTATAATATTATAGTATATATATTATAATATTATTATTATTATGTAATAATAATAAATTTAATAATAAATAATAATGTAATAGTAATTAACTATTACTGTGGCAATTTAAAATTAATTAAATTAAATATTTAGTTCCTCAGTGTTACTAGATACACTTCAAGAGCTCTACAGCCACATGTAGCTAGTGATTACCCTACTGGATAATGCAGGTCTAAAACATCTCCATTGTTGTAGAAAGTTCTACTGCATAATGCAGGTCTGAGGATTAGAAAGAAGGAAAAAAGTTGCCATTTTTTGGTATAGTATGTACATAAAATTCCAAAGCATTATTAGAATATAAATTAAGGTTAACAGATATAATATTAGCATTAAAATAATACTTTACCAAAGTAGCTAAATCAATATGTAATAATCAGTTATAGTTCTACACACTGGAAAAAAGTAGAAAGTAAACTTTTAAAAAATTACCACTTACAAGAGTATCCAAAAGCAGTAACAACAATCACCACCCAAGCACTATTAAAAAAGTCTAATAGAAGATTTTTTTAAGATTTATTTATTTATTTGAGAGAGAGAAAGAGAGCAGGGGATGGGGCAGAGGGAGAGGAAGAGAAATCTTCAAGCAGTCTTCCTGCTGAGTGCAGGGCCCCATGCAGCCGATCCCAGGACCCTGAGATCATGACCTGAGCCAAAATTAAGAGTCAGACACTAAACCAAATGAGCTACCCAGATGCCCCCCTAATAAAAGATGTTTAAGGTCTTTCTGAAGAGATATTTAATCATCTGTATCGATGGTCTCTTACCTAGTACTTCCCCACTCATCATCTTCATTCTGTCCTCAAATTGTCCTGATTTTCCAAATACAGGGCCCAGAGAGGATGCAAAAACATGACCAGAATCACAGAAGACCCCACAGGTCACCCAACTCCTCCCCCCATATTACCAGGCTGCTCCCTCCCTCCCACACCCATGTGCCCAACTGCCCTGCTAACACCTCACCTCGTTGTATAAATCGCTGAATTCCTCAACCACGTCCTTGGGGATCCTGAGGCCACGGTTGGTGAGGTAGCAGGCCACGCCATTCTTGGAGTAGAGACTGATACGGCCCACACTGCGTTCCCCATCAGTTGTCTCTTCCAGGAGGCCATTGGCTTCTGCTAGATGATAGATGGGATTCCCATGGGAGCCATGGATCCACGTGGCTCCCAACTCAAAGGTGGCGTGTCCTGATGGTGACAACAACAGGCCCTTAGAAGGGCTTCTTCGGAGAGGGCCAGAACACTGCCTCACCCTTCTTCCTTCAAGAGCCTCCTTCCATGCCCACAACAGGGCAGAAAGGGAGTTGGGTCCCATGTGGCAACCAAAGTCTTCAGTGAAAAGTTCCCAGTGGAAACTACATGTGGCATGAAATGGATTCCACCATTCAGCTGAGATAATGGCCACCCTAAATGACTCTGTAATTTGTCCCAGAGTCACTTCACTGGATAGTTGGAAGGCTCTCCTTTTGCATCCCACCTTTGTCTAACACAACACCAGATACTGGCCCCTCCATCCTCACTGGTGACTCTCCCTCAGGAGACATTCTGTGGGCACCTGAGGGTATGGAGGTCCCAGTGAGGGAAGGGAGGTCATCCATAATATCCGATAAGGAGACCCAGGAAGGGGGCCTCTGACTCAAGGTCCTCACCTGACTCCAGTTCCTCCACATCTCATGGTCTAAACCCTTGTCCCAGATGGAAAGTGCCCCCCCTCCCAACTCAGTCCGGAGCAGAGGAGAACAAACATTACAGTCTGGAAGACTCCTCCCCAAGGCAGTCTAAAATAGACTTCCAGAGAAAACTAAGTTCTCTCATCCTAAGGCAGAAGAACAGAAGGAGGGCAGAACCCTGGGAGTCTGACTAGGGAAACTCCCGGACCCAAGCTGAGGCAGGACCAGGCCCGGGGCTGGCTCCACCACCCCACCCACAGCCCCGGTACCAGATACTCTGAGGGATCTGTGCCTGGGCCTAAGTTTCCTCTTCTGATGCTGCAGGGACTGTGGCACATTGTCTCCTTCTTTGCCTAGCTCCCAAGGATGTTGAAACAATGGAAGAAGACAGAGGAACATTTTTTGTGTGTTGTGTTTTGTTTTGGAGGACTGATTCAAGATATCATGTGCAGCTAAGTTTTTTGCCAAGATGATCACAATAATTCCTCCTATCCTTGTACACATGGCCTGTTATATGACCTTGCCAATCCTCCCATCAAGAGGTGGGGTCTGTCTCCCCACCTCCTTGAATCTGGGCTGACCTCGTGACTTGCTTTGATTAAGGGAATGCAGTGAAAGTGATATCCGTGGCTTCGGAGCTGAGGCCTCAAGAGATCTCATGGCTTCCACAATCACCCTCTTCGAATCTGACCACCCTGAAGAGGCCTATCCTGCCAGAGATATGTGGCCCAGCCAAAAAGCCAGTGCCAACCAGCAGACAGACAAATGGGTAAGGCTGTCTTAGACAAACCAGCCCCCGTCAAGCTACCAGATGACTGCAGCTGAGTGGGAGATCCCAGGCAAGACCAGCAAAAGAACCACCTAGCTGAGTCCAGCCCAAATTCCCGACCCACAGAACTTAAGCAAATAAAACGGTGCTGCCTTCAGCTGCTACATTTGGGGGTGATTTGTTAGGCAGCAATCGCTCTCTGAATACATCGTAACAGACAACAGTATCACCCCTCAAACTGGACATTTTTTTTTGCATACCTTCCTTCTCTTGGGTTGTTTCTAATTAAACCACCAGTTACTAACAATAGCCCTGTATATACTATGTACCAAGCACAGAGCAAGAGAAAAAGCATCCCACAGCCCATGGCCTTGTGCCACAACCTCATGCCACAGCCAGTGAGACAGAATTTCCTTGTGTCTGCAGAGGAGGAGGCAGGAATGTGTACGTCCTTTTGTCCAGGAAAAATGGACAGACAGAGAGGTACAAAAAAACTAAAAAAACAAAAAACAGTGCCTGCCTCCAGGCTTGGGGTTCCCCAAGGTGTCTTGCCTAGTTTGAGCTCCCAAGAGAAGAAGGGGGCCAGCACCTCGGGGAGGGGCCTGGGCCCTCCTCTGGGCATGCCAGGGAACTCCAAATCCCACTGCCACAGGGTAGGGACATCCAGGCACGGGCCACCCTTCCTGGCTCAACACATGGCAAAAGCGGGTTTGAGATCAGCCTGAGGTCAGCCGCAAGGTTGGCATCCCACCCCTACTGGTCAGGCTCTGCAAGGAGGTGGGGTGAGCAGGCCCCAGTGTGAAGATATCTCCCACCCTCTCCCATCTGCTCCTCGGCCGCCGTGATCCTTGACACCCCTGCATCCAAGGGCACCAACCCCATCTCCTCATCTGTCCCATGGTGTCCCCGAGCCTCTGGCCCTCAACACCTTCTCAACGTCACTGAGACTCACAGCTAGCGTCTCACACTGAAGGAGGTCCAACTGCAGCCTGGGTGTTCCACCCTGCAAGTCTGCACAATGACAGGGGCAAGTTTGCCCTTCCCTAGGTGTGCTGTCCACTCTCCTGGCAGGGTCTGCCTCGATCTTCTTCGCATATATCACTCCAGGCTTATGGCTCCCTTCTACTTCTCCTTCCCCTCATCTCCGCCCAGCACCAAGCTCCCCCAGCTCAAAAAGACTTCTGCCACCAACAGATGGTAGCTCCCCTCAGCTTCCTGAAGCCCCAGGCTTCCGCCTCGCTGCCTGTACCATGCATGGTGTGTCTCCGTGGTCAGCAACCCATGAGACGGGGCCACGGGTCCTCTCACCTTCTGCTTCTGTGTGGCACACTGAATGTTTTATCAAGACTCAAGAATCCTGACAGGAGCTGCCCCTTTCCAAAAAGAGTCCCAGGGCTTCCTTGCTGGCCGTCCCCAGGTTTACGAGCACCTTGGACGGCACTTCCATCCTCACTGCCAACATACACTCCTGTGTGTGCCAGCCGGAGATGGACACAACCTTATATATGCCTTCCAGGAAATGCTCTAGAAGACTCTCAATACATCAAAGTTTCTGAAAGAGGAAAGGGCCCCATGTGCATCCTCAGCCTCTGCTCATTCTAAGCCTGACCACCTCCGTCTCTGAGCCAGGCTCCGTGTCCATCAAATGTGGGCATCCTAACTGCGTGGCCCTGTTGCCCCGTGTAGGAATGGACCCAGATACAAAATCCTCTGGAGGGTCAACGTAGCACATGCCTTAGGATTTCAGGCGTGGTCCCTGCCCACTTGGCCTCTCACTGATAGATCCCCTGGCTGGGAAGCACTGACTTCCAGCTGCCATTTCAGGCAAGTTCCCCACCCATTAGGACCCCTGGAAAAATCTGCCCACCCCTGGGGTAAGTCTCTTCCCTGGCTCCTTTCTCTAGGGTCTTCATTACTCTGCGACCCAGACAGATCCTCTTCCCAGATGATCCTAAGATCTGCCCATCACCCACAAATCCCATCTACCTCTACTTCCCTGAGCTCCTTCCTACTGAGTACTTCCTACTACTTCCCTAGCCCCAGGACTAGCTCTCAGTCGTGATATATTAATTCACACTCAAGAGTTAATGACTCATAAAGACTTACAGAATTCCTCTTCTTGAGAAGTAGAAACTGGTCCACCCACTGTCAAGACAGTTTGGTCTACGTGTCCTCTCCTTCCTAAACACTGTGCACTCCAGGTCATATGTCAAAAGCGAAAGCCAGGGCCCTTCAGGTTGCTCAAAGGGCAAAGGAAGCTTCTGCCAGATGCGCAGGCAGCATGCATGATGGAACATTTACCATGGGCGGGAAAACCAAAATAATGAGATTCCAGGCAGGGCCAGAGCACTGAAGGACAAAAGATGACCTTGGCCTAGGAGTCAGGGGGAAGGGGCCCACTCACCGAGTTTCACGCTCTGCACACGGCCTCCGATGCAGCTGGAAGCCTCAAGCACAGTGACATCCGTGAAGCCTTGCTCCAAAAGTGCTTTGGCTGCAGCCAGGCCAGCCAGGCCAGCGCCGATCACCACCACACGAGGCTGTCCCCTTCTCCGTAGGCCACGACTGAGAGGGTCATCCGCACTGTCGCCACTGGATTCACAACTTTGCATACCGTCCGCACTGGCCTCCTAGGAACCTGCGGGGAGAGGGGGGCAGGGGTGTCATGGCTTACCTGCTCTGCCTTCACTTCCCACCTGCCCTAAGGGACACTTTTGAGCTCTGTTCTCAGGGTGGTAACCTCAAGTCCTTGTGCTCCTCCTGAGCCATGGACGAAAGGAACCATCTCCTAAGGACGTGGGAGGGAGAAGGACAGACAGAGGGAAGGAGAAAGGTGGAGCACAGGAACCTTTGGGCCCTGCAAGGAAGCAGGGCTGCCAGGAGCCTGCCCCAAGCCCCTGAAACCCATCAATCCCATCCCAAACCTGCTCAGCAAACCTGAGACAAGAACCAGCCAGGAAGGGGATGAGCAAAAAGGCCAAAGTCAGGAGAAGCTGTTGACCCTGCTGACCCTGAACCAGCTTGCCCCAGCCCAGCTGCTGTGATCCAGCTCACACCAAAACCGGATGCTCATACAGACCTTAGGATGCTCACATGGACTCCGGGATGCTCACAAGGACCCCCAAGATGCTCACACAGACCTCAGGACTCTTGCACACACAGTGCTGGAGCCTCTACTTTCCCTCCCTTGTGTGGTTCTCCCCTGGCACTCTTTCTCCTTTACCCCTTCTCTTGTCCTCTTGCTTTCTGTTAGTCTTTCACAGGCTGAACGAAGTGGCAATTTGGTGGGCAGGACATAGTCCCGCCCGCCCCCCCAGAAAGTGCCACGAGGCTGGTATCAGACAAGCCTCTGCTATTCCGGGTAGGTCTCTGGTTGTTTTCCTCAGCCACTCAGCCCCTCAGTCACCGCAAAGCAGCAAGGAGCCCAGGAAACAGTGGACTGTGAGGACCCATGGCACCAGAGGCCAGACATCAAATTGACAGTTACAGTAAGCCAGCTTGTTCAGAGACGCCAGGCTAGGGAGCTGATGGCGGGGCGGGTGGGGGGTGGGGGGTGGTCCCTGAATCACCCCAGTGCTGGGAGAAGCTACCCTTCTATTCCTATAGTGACCACGAGGGTTTGAAATTGTCTGGGGGCCACTCCTCTCTAATCCCGTCCCTGTTCCTTCCCTGACCCAAGCAACTTCTATTTCAATTATCTTTGCTGAAGTTTCAGCGGCAGAAGCTCCAGACTCTAATAGTACCCGGGACCTAACAACAGAAGAGGAAGGGTGGGCGGAAGGTGGCTACTGGGCAGTGAAGTGGGCAGGGGACACAAAAAGTAAAAAAACTGTCTCCCACACCTAATAGAGCTCAGCATAACCCCTCCAGTGACGAAGCAGCCGCACCCCCCAAGAATAAGCCCAAGAGAAGCAGGGCACATTCCACCAAATAGACATGCCAAACAATGCTCATAGCAGCTTTATTTGCAAAAGCCAAAAAACAGAAGCAGCCCAAAGGCCCAGCCATGGGAAAATGGGTAAATAAATCGTAGCATTTTCCTACGAGGGAATATTCTTCAGCAATAAACAGAATCAAAGTACTGATACCCTCAAACATTACACTGAGCAAAAGAAGCTAGAGACCAAAGAGTACGTGCTGTATGACTCCACTTACGTGAAGCTCCTGAGGAGGTAAAATGAACCTGTGAGGAGAGAAGAGAGACTGGGAGGAAGGGAATAACTGAAAACCCTCAGGAGGGAACTCTCTGGGGCGGAAGGGATATGTACCTTGATCTGAATGGTGGCTACACAGTGTATATATAAAGATCCACTAACTTGGGGAATTCAGGATTTGTGCCATTTGTTGTATGTATATGCATGCGCCTCAGTAACTATTCGCATATCCATCCCTGCCCGGGAAGGTGGGGGATGGCTGGGATGGGGTGGTTTGGGGGGCGGGGGGGGGCGGGGGGAAGCTTCGCACTTGCTTCCTTCTTGCATCTCCTGGTCTGACCACTGAGGATTCTGTCCCAGCTTGCACCGCGCCCTCCAACATCTCTTTATGATAGGATTAGCAAAGGGGTCTTTTTCTAAATACGCTGAGGCTGCGAAGCTGTTCCTCACGCCTCCATCATTCCGCCTGCCGAGGCCACTCCTGGGCACCCGGCCTAGGACGGCCGCGTCCTCGGACTCCCACCCACAAACTCCGCTCAAGCCCCCCAGACCCAGGCCGACCGCCTCGGCGACCCGCAGTTCGCTTGCCGGCCGGAAGGTGGCGCCCGCGGGCCCCTCCGAGGCGAAGTCCCGGCCGGAGGCCGGGGCTCCCCGCCCCCTTCCAGCGGAGCCGGGTCTGGCACAACCTTTCCTTCCTCCTCCGGTCCCCGCCGGCTCCCTGCAGCGAGGTGCTGTTGGCCTCTGGGAGCACGGGGTCCGGTGGGCCACGTCCTCCCCTCCCACCCTGCCCTCGCCCAGGTTCTCCTTCCCGTGGACTCAATTTAGAGGCGAGGGTGCGGCTGCCTGCACGCGGGCCCGGGCGGCCGGGGTAGGAAGGGTCGGCGAGGCGACGTGGGCTGGCGTCAGGTTGGTAAACACACAGGATGCTCAGAGCGGCCGCGGATCCCACCTGCCTCCAACCCCTCGATGCGACCTGGAGCTGCCGCCCGCCCCGCCCGCATGCCTCAGTCCCCAGAACTGGGGGGTGGGGGTGGGGGCGGGGAGGCCTCCATTTTGCTCTCCAGGCTCCATCTGCAGCCCACCCCCCACCTGCCTCCGGCGGGCACCCTCCAAAACCGCCCCGCTCCTATAATAAAGGAGGGGATTGCCACAGGGGTCTCACACCTGACTGGTGACGACCCCTTTTTGAAAAGTTCCTGTGGGGCCCCGTGTGTGACTGGGATGAAATGGTGGTGGTGAGGAAGTCCCCGCTCCCCTCTGAAATCTCTTCACAGAACCCCAATCTCTGTGGGCCACCGCGTCTGAAAACCCGGCGTCTAGTTAGGCTGGAAGCTGATACAGGGAAAGCATACTTGGGACACAGCGCCTGCCCAGCCAGCTACATGAACTTCCTGGCTAGCCTCAGACAGGGCCGTCTTGTCCTCACTACATTGCTATAGTCAAATAAGGCCCTGTGTGGATGTCACAGATTGACAATTCCCGTAAGACCCTCAAGTGTGACAATCACCTGTAAGTTTCTGTAACTAAATTATAAGCAGAGGGCCTTTGGGGGAGGGTTCAGAAATGCACGGCGGGAAGTGGCAGGTGGGCAGTTTGCCTTTAAGAGGAACACAGAAAGAACCCCGAGTTCCCAATGTATCAGGGACCTTAAATTCAACACAGGGGTGGAAATAGGCAAGCAAGGGCCACCCGCACCTCTAATCTTCACAAGGAATCCCACAGTCCAATTCCTTCGGGAAAGAGCCAGAGAAGCCCTATACACAGAGAGGGGAGGAGTCCCCCTGTGGCCCTGCACATCAGCCCATGGAGCCAGTACACCACAGGGTCCAAACAGAAAGGGACAGAGAAAACCTCAGGCAGGAACACCTACTGTGTGCCAGGCCCTCAGCTAAACCCTGAACTGGACCTTCCAGTGCTCTGTGATCTCCGGCCAGGGTAGAGGCGGGGGTGAGAAGCCGCTTATTTTCTGTTGGCTTGTGGCATCTTTTCCTTTCAGGTGTTTTTTGTTTGTTTTTGTTTTTTTTTAATTTTATGAGAAAATGGCTTATTGAGGAAGAAGACTCACACTTAATTTCCACACACACACACACACACACACCCCATTGCCTGCCTGTTCTTCTCTTGCCTTTGGGAAATAAATAAATAAATAACAACTGCTCCTTGATCTGTATGCACAGGAGAAACAGAACACCCTGTACTTCTCATGCAGATAAAGGAGAGAAGAAAAAGTGCTGGCTCAGCCAGGCAGGGAGGAGGAGGAGGGGTGGGGGAGGAGGGAGGCCCAGGGCAACAGACACTTGTCTTCTTGATCCTACTTCCATGGCAAAATGAGGGTGGGAGCCTGGAGCTCCCATGTCCCCAGACAGGCCAAGCCTGGTAGCTTTGAGAAATCAGGTCCAGGCATGGTGTGAGCATCCCATCTCATTCTGAATGCCCCACTGCCTGACCCCTGCTCTGGCCTGCCAGCCAACGCCTCCCCCTGCGGCCCAAAGCCAACACTGTCCTGACTGAACCCGCCCAAGAAGCCAGTCTGGAAAGAAGGCAGCAGCAGGGGAAGAAGAGAGGAACAGAGGGAAGAAAGGCCCTGTTCCTGTGGCAGGCTCCCCAAGAAAGAAGGATAAAGACGAGGAGGCCAGTGTGTGTCCACTTTCCCTCCCCACCATACCTTCTCTCAGCATGCCCACCAGTTTCATTGCATCCCCCTCCAATTTACCCTCCAAGAAGTGCCTCCTAATCTCCAAATACCAGAAACATGCTTTAGTCCTGGGCTCCTCCAGAGCCCCTCTTGCAAATGTCCAGGACTGAGCTGGGGGCAGCTCCGTATCTCCCTGTGCTTCTGCATCATGGTTAACACCGCTGGACCGCTCCCCCGTCCCCAGGCTCAACGCTGAATGTGTCCCTAAGGGAAGACTGCCCTTCTCCATCAGGTCAAGCCATGTCCAGCCCGCAGTCAGAATCACTGTGGACTCTACCCTCTGTTTCCCGAGGTACTTCTTGCCTCCTCCCTCTGAACTGTACCCTTAGAGAATTGCTGGGCCTGCCTCAAGGATTGCAGGCCCAGGCCTCCCACTGACCAGGAACATAACCCTGAAACATAACATAACAATATTCACTGAGCACTAACCATGTACCAAGAATGGGTAAGGCCTCGACATGTCAGCCCTTTACCTGCTGAACCCAGCTGACCTTTCTAGCTTTAGTTCTCACTCAGACGCCACCAAACATACATATATACCCCAGCTTCGCTGAGGTCCTGGGATCCCCCGTGCTGCCCTGCTGAAGGCCTAGAGGAGACACCCGGCCCACACACATGTCAGAGAAGCTGGCTCTGTCTTCTCTTAACAAGCACACCCTTGTGCAGGGCACTGGGGCTGGGGGGTTCCATGCCTGGCTGAACCCACCCACAAGGCCTGCTCTACTGATGTTTCCTGAAGCAACAGACACCCTGGAAATGGGAGTTCCTGGCACTAGTTGGGCTATGTGATCACCCCCCTCACCCCACCCCCATCATTCTTCTGTTCCCAACGCATGGACATCTCACCCCAGCAAAAACTATGCTATGATTTGGTAATGAGGCTGCAGCCCCCCACCACTGAGCAGGGTGTGGCCCCAGGCTATGCAGGAGTGAACCGCCAGGAGGGTCAGTGGCCCAGCTCCGTGCAGGGCACCCCTTCCTCCTCAGGACTGAAGTCCACTTCTGTTCACCTAGCAATCAGCAGGTCACTTCCCTCCCCCCACAGTGGCCACTGCCACCGAGGGCCAGCATCCCAGGTGCCCCCACGCCCTTCCAAAGTCTTCCCTCATGAGAAACAAAAAAAAAATCTTACTCTCCTTGGCTCCCCTCTGAACACAAGCTACTCCCAAATGTGTCTGCCTCACTTTCCTTTTCTCAAGGTCACCTCATTATGAATGACCCATTTCCCAGAGGAGAAGAGAATGGCCGAGGCAGTTAGCGCACCTGGCTCACCTGACCTCACCGGTAAGAGTCCAGACACCACCAGCGGAAGCACTGCCAAGTGAGCCCACCACTTCCAATCAGTTGCCTTCTCCATTCCTATATGGCCCATGTTTGTTCCTGCAGGGCTCTGGGGGGCCCCAGGACCCTCCCCTAACCAACCCTGGGGACTTGCGAGTCTCTCCTCCTAACAGATACTCAGGGGTGGCAGCCCTACCTCAGTTTCCCTGGAGGGCCCGACCCCTCTCTGCTTCAGGTTTCTAACAGAAGGGAGGGAGGGGGAGGGAAGCTGGGGGGCTGGTCCAGGGGAATCTCTTCAGACTGCCTGACAGGTCTGGGAGGGATTTGGATTCTCCTGGGCCCCCCAGACAATGCAATTATTCTTCAAATGTAAAAAACGCCCAGAAATCCCAGACCAGCTGCTTTGCACAGCGACCCAGACAAAGGGGCTCTGTCTGCAAGCGAGGCCCCTCCCACTCCTCAACCCCAGGGAGGGGCTGGGCCCAAACTCCTCCCAGCCAGACCCTCCCCAGCCCTCCTCACCCAGTCCAGGCAGCCAGGAAGTGAAAGAGGCAGGGTCAGGCCAGGCCAGCCACAGGGGCATGAGGGTGGGCAGTGAGACAGAGGAAGCATGGGGACAGGGCAGAGGCAGCCTGGGAGCCCAGTCTTTCCCTTATCAGGTGACCCTAGACTAGAGTCATCCCTTCTCCAGGTCCCACCTGGCCAATACCTCTGAATTACCAGGAACACAGCATCTGTACCCCACCTCCTGGACACATTGGTTTAAGCCCCATCACTTGCTTAACTGCCTCATTTAGTCTTCCAGCTTTCCCATCTGTAAAATGGGCATCAGTACCTCTGTGTGGTGGGACAGCTGGGAGGATTAAATGAGACAGCACAGGCAAAAGACGTGGCCCCCTGCCAGGGCTATCTCTGAGAGAGCACAGAGGGAGGAAGGCCCCTGAAGAGCCCAGGACAGAAATGGGAGCTTCTCCTGGGGCCCAGGGCTTCATCTCACTTATGGAAGAACCCCAGTTAGTGTCTGAGCTCAGACCCAAACCTCAGCCTTGGCCCCAGCCCTAGTATCAGACGAGACCTTGACCCTGATATCAATCAGAGTACACCACAGCCTGTGTTTCACTGACCCCCACCACCTCTGAGTCAGCCTACATTCTACCCAGCTCTGGAGGGTCAGGCATCAGAGACAATGGTCACCAGCTAACCCCAGGTTCATAAAAGGGGCAAGGGGTGGGAGCCTCATTCCACAGAGCCCACCCACCAGCAGTGTCCTCTGGCTCTCACAGGCCAACATGAGTCAAGAGCTCCGGAGGCCCTATCTTCCTTCCTGGCCCTTAGACTTCTCTCCCAACACAATGCCTTTGTTACCCATCTCTCTTCCTCACGGCCAGATGTGTAAAGTCCCTGAAAGCACAGCTTTAAAAGTATTTGTAATCCTTTTCAGGGGAAGCAGGGAGCCTACACTGCATGCAGAGAGGCAGCCGCAGACCTGGTGTATAGGGGGACAAAGCCAATAGTGTGGCCCACACAGGTGATGGTGGGCAGGAGGGGGAGGCATTCCTAGAAAGGTAAGCACTATGGTCTGTTCTCCACTTCCCTGGAGGCTCTCCAAGACAGGATAGACCCAAGAGGATCATTCCAGGACCCCAGCTTATAGCTGCTTATAGAGACAGACCATGGAGATGACCCAGCCCAGGCTCAAAGCCTAGTTGGAGGTGGAGGAGGGGAAGCAAGGCTGGAAAGAAGCCAGAGAAAGGGGAGAGTCCGTCTGATGGGCCTGAAGTTCAGCTGTTAGCCTCAGTGACCGTGCAGCCAGAGAGAAACAGAGATAGAGATGGGCCAGGGCAGAACCCAGGACAGCCTTCCATCCCCCACAGCCACACTCAAACAGCTCTGGTCCACCCTCCACCCTGGACATCCTACCCCAAGCAAAAGTAATTGGGTCACACTCTGACCGGAGAGCAGATCAGGGGCTGGTCAGGGCTGGCTTCTGAACCATCAGTGATGGGCCTTTCCAACTCCAGGCCAGCCTGCTTCAATCTCCTACCCACGCTCCCCAGAGCCTGTGCCTTGGGTTCCCATCTCTGTGCCTGACTGCACCACACAGCCTCTCTGGCCCGGCAGGCTGCCACCTTTCTGCAAGCAGGGCCCATGTTCTTGCCCTCAGATCCCAGAGCTTCCAGATAAAGGCAAACCCCAGGCCCCCTCGGCCCAAAGACAGGTCAGGGGGCTGAGATGATGACTGCCACTCCTGGATGCTCCTGGAGAAGATGAAATTCCCCCAGACAGCAACCTCTGCCCCAACCAGGGTGGCCCTGGAAGAGACGGTGAGCCCTTGAGCCTCAGTTTCCCCATCTGTAAAATGGAATAAGAAAATGGCAATAATCCCTATGAGCCAGCCTCCAGTGTCCCCCAGCAAAGTCCTAAGGGCACAGGTCTCACTGTGGCTCCCTCAGCAGCCCTTAGGATAAGATCCAATGGCCTGGATTTCCTCCCTCTGAGCAGGACCCCACACCCAAACTCTAAATCCTCCTCCAGGAAGTCATCAACCACAGAAGTGTAAGAGACCACAGAACCAATCACTGGCCTAGTGACCACACTGCTGTGGGATTGCCCTTGGTGACAGCAGACCAGACTGTGGGCACAGAGAGCTGAAGGAGATGGCGCTTGCGGTCACTCACTCCTCTGGGAGGAAGTTCTCCTGAAAGGGTGAGCTTGAGAGAAAATTAGCCTCAAGCCCAAGGTGCCAGCCCTGTTTTGAGGCAGCCAAGTCACTGGCCCTTGGGAAACCCCAGAAAGAGAGACTTATATCCCTCCCTCCTCTCCTCTCCCCCACCTCTCTCTCTCTCTCTCTCTCTCTCACACACACACACATATACAATCACAAAAATATACTTCCTTATGGTTCACTTGATGATCTAGCTTGATAAAGAGTCCCCTCCTTTGAGGACATGCTAAAGCACCACGGCTTTCACATAGGCCCTCCCCGGGATCACATCACTTGTTTTTTAACAGCAGTGGTTTGAATCTTCACCACGAATGAGATGAGTGACCTAAGCCTCAGTATCTCCTCAATAGAGTGGGGCAGAAAGAATGCCTGCCTCACAGGGCTGAGTGCAACAATGCAAAATACTTAGCCCAGAGCCAGGCATGGAACAGCAATAGTTCTTATGTTTGTTTTCCTACGGGCCCAAGTGTATGCTAGTCAGGGTTGCAGGCGGCGGGGGACAGGGCAGGGGGATGGCCTGGGCCAGGAGACCATGTGGTGGGGATGGGGGGTGGCTACACCAGTAGAGAAGTCACAGACCTTCCTGCAAGATAACTGTAGAGCAAGATCTCCAGAGACGACCACCCCACCCCACAGAGATACCACCCCAGCCGACAACAGGGGAGGAACAGAGCATTAGGAGAGAAGGGCCACCCCACTTACTGGGGAGGCTTGAGCCTTCCAGGCTGGGAGGCCAAAAGGGCAATCCATGTGGTCACCAGCCTCCAAGATGGCCCTCAGTGACCTTTGTCTCCTAGTACTTGTGCCCTAATGCAGTCTCCTCCCATGCTGACGTGTGTGACTAAGAGGATGTCCTAGAGATGACAGAGCATGACTTCTTAAACTGGGTCAGAAAACACACTGTGGCTTCAACCTCACTCTCTCGGGCTGCTTACCAGAGGAGAAGCCGGTCACCACCTCGAGAGGCCACTCCAGAAATCCTACCGAGAGGCCTGTGTTGCAACAGCCTGAGTCCTACCAATAGTCAACCCATCTTGCCAAGCTGTGAGTGAACCACCAGGAAGCAGATCCCCCAGCTCTGGTCAAGCCTTCCGGTGTGTGCAGCCCCAGCTGACATCTTGACTCAACCTGCCCAGAGACCCCAGCCAGGAACACCCACCGAGACTGCTCCCAAATGCCTGACCCACAGAAACTCTGAGGACAATACACAGCTGCTTTAAGCTACTGTAGTGTGGTGCCATTCGTTACACAGCAATCGGCAACTAACACAGTCAGCAATTCTGTCTCCCCAGTCACCCCGAAGGTAAAGACCGCCCCCCCCAGGCAGACTCCCCATTCTCCTCAGGATCCCAGCTCCTTTTTTTTTCTCCCTGAAATTCAGGGCTGTGTTGGAACGAAAGACAGTCTGACCCAGGCCCTACAACCTACAAGCCCAGGAGACACAAACAGTCAGTAGGCTCACCTGGAGGTTTTTAGAAATTACCGACACCCCCCCCCCCCGCATGCTTGCTCATTTAAATCAGACTCTTTGGGGTGGGACTGAACATTATAAGGGCTCTATATGAGGTTCACTTGGAGCCAAGACTGAGAATCACCGCTCTGGGGCAGACTCCCAGTGCAGACTCCAGGCCAGCCCGGAACATCCAGGATCCGCCCATGCAGGACAAGGAAGCAGAAAGAACAGCAAGGCCAAGCAAGACCTGAGATCCTCTCCCTCCCCTAGTTGGGCTGAGGGTCTCCCTTTCCCTCCCCTCCCCTGCTTCCCTGCTATGCGGGCCCCAGGGCTCTTCTGCACCTCCTGCCAGACAAGTCCAACCTCTGCCCAGGAGGACTGCTCCCCTCAAGAAGATCCCACATGCAAGACAGGGTTTAGCTCTCCTCAGTGACCTCTATTTCCTCGCCTATCAGTGGTGATTGCCATCGTATCTGCTCTGATCTCTCACAGGTCCGAGGCTCCCCCTCAGATGTCTTCAGAGAGATCTATATGTTTTGCCTCTCCTGAGACACAGCAATGGGTTAAAGAGAGAAGGTAGGATAGGGCTATGATAACAGCTGTGCCGGTGACGGCGGGAGAAGATGGGACAGGCACCTCGTGGGAGCAGGGAGAGGAGTCAGAGATTTCCAGAAGAGTCCTGAAAAAGGAGCTCCAGTGGGGGAAGGGCAAAGGCTCTAGTGGCACCGCTTCCAAGATAAATCTCAACAGCACTCTTCCCCCACTCTAGGACTCATCCGCCCCAGCTCCAGGCCAGGGAGCCCCCGGCCCCACGTGGCTGCCATCACATGACCTTCCTCTGCTGCCGCAGCGGCCCCCAGCTGAGCTGCTCTGAAGGCCTGCAAGGCACCCCTCAGCTTCCCCAGGTGACTGAGCCGCATACATAAGCTTGTCGCTCCCCGCACCCGCCCCCGCCCCATAGCCAGGGGCACCCAGGAGAAGGGGCAGGATGGCCCTGGCTCCCCAGAGGGCTGCAACTTCTCTCAGACAGCACCCCAGCCCTCCAGAGAAAGGGGCAGGATGGTCACACTGTCCCTCAGCAACAACACAGGCACTGCAGACTCTGAATAGAGCAGGGTGAAGAGTGGGGAGAAGTCTGGGTGAGCACAAGACCTGGCGGGGAGGGGTGCAGTGAGGAGGGCAGGATGTGTCAGCTGCCTCTTGAAGCCTGGCGGTATGTTCCAGGCCAAGGGTGTCGCCAGTGGAGAAGCCACAGAGATGAACACCAACAAGATAAGAGAGAAAATGAGGCCTGAGGGGAGAGGGGCAAAAATGGGGGTGGGAGGAAGCAGGGGACAGATTTTCACTCATTCACGCAAAAATATTTTGTCCTCACACCCATTAGGATGGCTACTACAAGGCTGGGTGAGGATGCGAAGAAAGGGGAGCCCTTGCGCACTGTTGGTAGAAATGTAAAATGGCAGAGTTGTCGTGGGAGGCAGGGTGGAGGGGCTTTTTAAAAATTAAATACAGGGGCGCCTGGATGGCTCCGCCAGTTGAGTGGCCGACTGTCGGTGTTGGTCCTGAGACGGAGCCTGGCATCAGGCTCCAAGCTCAGTGCGCAGAGTCTGCTTGGGATCCTCTCCCTCTCTCTCTGCCCCTCCCCCCCATAAATAAATAAATAAATGTAAGATCTAAATCTGAAGTTCCCGTATGATCCAGCAATTCCACTCCTGGGTGTGTGTGTGTGAAAGAATTGAAAGCAGGGTCTTAAAGACATAGGTAGACAGCCACATCCGTAGAAGCATTATCCAAAATAGCCAGCTGGGAGCCAGCTAAGTGTCCATCGGTGGATGGAGCAATAGGATGTGGTCGGCATACCCAATGGAATATTATTCAGCCTTAAAAAAGATGGACATTCTGGCACTGCTACAACGTCATGCACCTTGAGGACATCACGCAAAGTGAAATAAGCCAGTCACAAAAGGACAATTACTGTGTGATCCCACTGCTATGAGGGACCAAGAGTGATGGAATCCATAGACACAGAAAGTAGAGTGGTGGGTGCGGGGGGCTGAGACGAGGGGGAGATGGGGAAGCTCGTGTTTAATGGGAATAGTTCCAGTTTTGAAAGATGAAGGAAAGTTCTAGAGATGGATGGTGAGGAGGGAGTGCAGAAGTGAATGTCCTTAATACCACTGAACTGTATACTTAAAAATGGGTGAGATGGTAAATTTAATGTAATGTATCTTTTACCACAATAGAAACAGTAAGAACAAGTACAGAAACAAAAATGTTCCATGAGTGCTACTCTGTGGCAGGTAGCCAGGATCCAGCGACAGCCAGAAGCCTCCCCCACGAACGCCCCACAGGGTCCAACGGGTCCGGGGTGAGAAGTGCCACCACACAAAAGCGGGGTGAGGGGAGAGGCTGCTGCTCTGTGTGGGGAGGTCAGGGAAGTCTGGCCCACACGGTGACACTGGAACAGAGGAAGTGACAGGCAGGAGGGAAGCAGAGGATGAGAGTGTTGTGGTGACCCTCTGGGGACCGGCTGAATGACAGGATGTGGGGGTGGGGGTGAGGGCAGGATCAGGATGACTTGGGTGACAGACATGACTCCGGCAAACCCTGACAAGTTCTGCGTGAACAGGCCATCCTCACACCCTTCACCACAAGCGTGTGAGGAGGAGGAAGAGAACTGAGGCCAGAGAACTTGGTGCAGGATCCTTGAGCAGGAGGGACCCCCTGGGGGGGGGGGGGGGCTAGCTATCCCAGCTCCTTGCAGCCTCTGACCCGGGTGAGCCACCAGCACCCGGAGATCCACCCATTCTGTGGATGGCATCCTCCAAGCCTGGGAGGCGGAGCTGGTGGACGAGGAGGAGGTGGCTGCTTCCCTGCAGGGCTTCTCCCCTCTCGCTGCCAGGAGCCACAGCAGCCTCAGTTCTGGGGTGAAGGAGAACAGCCCAGTCAGCACTTTCCACTGACTCTTTCAAAACCACTGACAAGAACCGAGGCTGGGAGACAAATTCAGCCTGGGCACGGTTCCCCCCACCCCCACCCCCCTACTCCCCCACTCCCGCCACCGCCAGCAGGCCCCTCGTGACTGCACAAAGCCCGTCTGTGCTTGGCCTCCAAGCCCAGGGAGGAGGGAGGTCTCCTGCAAGCCCATCCTCTCTCCTGAGCCACAGGGTCCCCGTGCTGCCTGGCTGGGGACACCCTGCCCCCAAAGAGGCACCCCGCCCCAAGGGCAGAGCTGGGCTGCCCACAGTGTTTGTGGGGACCTGAAAGGCTTAGCAGGACTCTGTCCCCCTTCCTGCAGTAAACTCTTTCTGGGCAAAGCTCCTTCTCCTATGCCCCCACTCACCAGAGTTTATCACTGGGCAAAGGTGGCATGCAGCGTCCCAAAATGAAGAAAAGAAAAGGAAAACAGCCTCAAAACACCCAGCCACCAGATACACTCCATAGCAAACTTGTATATAGGGAGCCCTTTGTGTGCCAGGTCCCATGCTGGGGGC